>NC_046186.1:56465969-57715969 GCF_011004875.1 Balearica regulorum gibbericeps | reverse complement strand
ATAAAAAGATCTACCATCTAGATAGACATATTAATATGCATTCTAAATTATAGTCATTATATGCTATTTCAAACAAAGAACTGAATGGAGGTTAGTTCAAGCACTATGGAAAGATGAAAAAAATCTAAAACAAAAATGAGGAATGATCTTATTGCTAGACATATTTTCAATATCCTGGAAGCTGTGTTCATCCACTCACCCTTGTTTAATTGGGCAATCATTAATTAATCACTTCTTTATACACAAATTAAAATTAAATTATAATAATC
Source organism: Balearica regulorum gibbericeps (assembly GCF_011004875.1). Lineage (NCBI taxonomy): Eukaryota > Metazoa > Chordata > Aves > Gruiformes > Gruidae > Balearica > Balearica regulorum. Next base: position 57,715,700 of record NC_046186.1, on the reverse strand, counting down.
TGCAAATCCTGTGGTTCATGTATTGTTCTTCTATGTGTATTCTACTCCTAGTGTACACATGCCCCATTTACATGAGCTTAGTTATCTGGACCAGAACTGTATCTCTAAACTCCCCTGGGGTCCTGTGGCCCTCTCCACAGACTGTCCATAATCTGTTGTTCCCTGATGGGGTTGTGCCAATAAATTAAAAGAGGTCCTTGACTAACAGACATCTCTGGCACCTCCTCCTCTGCATGGAGCGGGTACGCGCAGCCTGCTGCTCCTTTCAAAGGGTTACCTAAGGGGGGGAGAGGCAGAGGAAGAAAAAGAGAGAGAGAGGAGAACCAAAATGTTTTTCCTCTTTGGCAAGAGTTTCTTTAGAACTAACGGAAAGGGATCTGCCAGCCCTGAACAAGCTCCTGTGGTGTGTTCTTCACTGAGTGCTCCCACGGTGCTGCTGTTAATCTCCTGGGCTCATGCTCAATAGATCAGCAACTTCAATCACTAAGTTATTAGCAGGTCCTTCTAACATGACATTTTAGGAAAACAAGGCAAAAATCTCTGTAAAAATTCCAATATGTTACTCAAAGTGTTACCAAGTAGAGCTTCACACCACTTTCTTTACCCCATGTAATACGGCCATGTACGCCCAATGTATTACTGCTGCTAACAGTCTCAACCGACTACTCGATGCTGAATACAGCCGTGAACGCACGGCAGGCTCCTGAGCCTCTGCAGCAACGTTGATGTCCAGCCCAGCTGGGCCTGGCCTCTCAGAGCCTGAGAGCAATTGCTAATTCAGCCATCACTCTTTCCTGTAATAAGCATCAAACTTGCACAGTTCAGTGTCTGTGTCTAAAAAAGTGATGCTGATTAGCAAGCTGTTCAAAATATATTGGCAGCAAAGACTCTATAGGAAGAACTTACAGAGCTGTGTGGGAGAAAGTCGTAGAAATCTTGGTGCCTTTCTGGGCTATACGCTTTCCCTATTGCATCCTGGAGTACTCTGCTACATAAACATATATTTAGCACTATAAATCCCCATTTCAGTCACCATATTTGCCCAAACTGTATCTCATAAATTAATCAAAGCCTTATTTGCATGCCACTCTTTCCTTCGCTATCGCCTTTCCAAGCCTCCTCAGTGGGCCTCTGTAAAGGTTGAGCAGGTCATTGGGGCCGCCTTTTCACTCTTTGCAACTTGGTGTCTTACAATCTGTTTCTTAAAGTGGAGGTTTCTGGCAAATAAAAGTATATTGAAAGGCACGAGAAAGTAAGGATTTTTAAGACTGCATACACATGCTAATTATGTATCTTGGGAGTTTGTTGCTATTCATGTAAAATCAAATAAAGGACCATTTTTAGATGAGGTGTTAAATACTTGTGATGATTAATGTTTGCCTGCAACCTTATGTAATAAAAGAGGCATCATCATACCTCATTCTGTTTGAAGGATGGGCTAAATTTGGACGAACAAGGATGATGTCCAGACCAAAAACCTCATCATAAAGCAGGCTATTTTTCATAAGCTGATGCATAGTGTTTTTATTTAAAGCAGAAACAGGAACAATAAATCCCTGAATTTGGAGTTATCACTGGGATACTCTATAGATCACAACCTCACTATGTTACCTGATATATTTTATGAGGTGAATAAAGTGTCTTCAATCTTAGAGTCTAATTTTATTGGCAGTAATTAAGAAGAACACTGGAAGAATATACTTTTCATTGTCTTGTGATAAAGGACATCTCCAGACTCCTTCTGAATTTATAACTAGCTTTTCAGCTTTTTACTGAAGTAAAGAAGAGTAAAGAAGCCCACTCACAATAATGAATATAAAAGTTGATTTTCTATTGACATAAGCATATTCAAATAATGTGAGGCAAATGAAATTCTAAGGTATAATTTGCCTTTTTTAAATTTTTTTTAGTAGATATTTTACACAGTTAATCAGAGTAAAAGCTTATTCATCCAGAGTCTCTAACAGTGGCACTAAAAGCTCATGATATATCATATATAACTCCTCACTGAATTTTTCTAAGAAATACGCTAGAATTGCACTATGCTGAGTTATTAAAGTGACAGCATTTGTGTTGTATAGATAATGTAAATTCACTCTTACCCTGTGTTCAACGATTTGTTTTCCAAACAAATGCTCCTTTTTTCCCCTCTTGTTTGCTTTTGCCATGTTTTGGGATATCTTTGCATCTTTTCTTATGTCAGTTATGTGCAGATAATAAGCCTATTTATTTTTATACACTGATAGGTAGTGGAAATAAGTCAATGGTGTGTATTTCTTTCTTGCCATATATATAATAGCACATTGTCATTACAGAAACAAATGTGCTGATTTGCACTTGTCATGCAATGCTTGTGCTTCCTTTAAAGTAAAATGAAATAACATCTTGCCTGTAGCATTTTTTATCTTAACTTATAACACACTTTTTTTTCCTTAAAATTAGAAAGTTATGTTGTGAGTGAGACTCACCGACAGAAAAGCAGTGCCTGTTCAGTTAATATTTCCTCCTATTTCGATCTACTTTTTTTTTTAATTCGTTGTTGTCATTTGCATGAGAACTAAATCTTTACCCTGAAGAGTCCACATGCTGCTGCAGCATCTTTCTATACCATTTTCCTAACCTGACCCAGCTTCCCCCCTAGGGTACGATGTGGGAGAAAAGCAGCAAGGTGAATGTCAGCTTTAAGCCAACTTTTTGTTTTCCCCTTTCTGGGACCAGCAGAAGAGTGGTCAGTGGAGAGCAAAAGTTTGAAAAGTCTTCAGTGAGTCCCTGCTAATACCTCTGAAGATGAAAACCTGCTCTCTGGAAGGGAAGCAGGACTGGTGATCTCAGTAGCCTTGACTCAGAAGGTGGGGAAGTCAATGCACCATGGAAAGTGGTCTGCATTCAGAAGTTGTAAGAGTCAAAATTGCTGAACCAGCTTTAGGAGCTACAAATTATAGGAACTCTCAGGGAGACCTGCTACATCAATGACAAAAACCTCATGGGCATATGCCACCAAACCCATAAGGCCAAAGGGAATGGTTTGTGCCTGTGGCTGTAACAGTGGCTGCTGATCTTTGAGATCGCAGATGTGCACAGAAAGTAAAATGGTCAAGTTGGGTAGCTGTTGTCTCAAGGCTTCCTAACAGTCAATACAGAGGGTCCTTCTAAGCGTTTCAGTCTTCATACTGGAAGTTTTCTCTCAGTTCCCTGAAGGAGTCCACCTGCTGCTGTGAAGACCAGACTCCTAATTTAAGTACCTATCCCTGAATAGTGTGATTTCTCCAATGGCTTCAGCCTCCCTGGAAGTGAACTTTTTCTGTTACAACTCACACTTAAAGCCAGATGGATAAGTGGGATCGCTTCCTGGTACCATGGCAGCTAGGAGGAAGATCAGAGTTAAAATTATTTTGGAAAGGATCTTCTTTTAGATTTTTCTGGTTTACTGAAGATTTGGTTAACTTTCATTTGGAATAAATGACATGTTTTTTCTAGATTCTTAGGTGCTATATCCTGTCAGATGGATTGCAATTGAGTCTACTCAGCATCCTGCAAACTATGATATTCGAGTCTACTCAGCATCCTGCAAGCTGTGATATTCTCTCACTCAAACCACAAACATTTATAAGCCTATGAAATTACTTTCTCACCTTGGAAAAGCAATTTTCTCCTAATATTCCCTGATACATTCATTTAAAAGGTCAAGAGGCTAGTTCTTAAAAAAAAAAAAAAAAAAAAAAAAAAAAAAGTTGTTTATATAACATAATGATATAATGTATGTTTTTCCTGTGCTTGCTGACCCTGAGTGCATGCTCCTTGAAGGACTGAGGCAAAAAATTAGGCTTCAGCACATCAGACGAAGCAGAATAATCCTTTCTGTCTTCATGAAATTTTGGATAAGGCCCAAAGAATTTCTATTCCTGTGTCATTACTTGCATTTTCCTCTTCTCCTTTCTAATTTCTCCCTTTTGTGAGGTCTCTACAGACATGATCTATAGTAACATCTACTCTTGCATTTGCTGCTAGCATTATTGCACCTTAAAAATTATAAGGTAGTCACTAGAGTGGATGTAAAGACAGGTCAAGATTGCATCCAATTATGTTCACCATTTTAGTTTTAATTTTAAAATGTTTTTTTCTTTTATGTGCAGAAGGGCAGTCCTATCTTAGTCTCAAAAACTTAATTATCTCCTTACAGATTCTCTGAAAGTAAAAAATCCAAAGAATCCAGAGGGGTCAAAGGAAAAAGGTAAGTAAGTGAAGAAGTTAAGAAATTCAGAACTGAATATCAGAACAGCTATTCAATGCTAGAAACAGGTCCTGAGTAGGAATATACAAGGATGGAAAACCAAACCCATCCTGGCTCATGTTTAGATTATTTTATCCATGATACTGTTTTTAAGAACATTTGTGCTGTACAGATCCCCAGAAGAGTCCCTAGTAACTACCTGGGTTTCATTTAAATGCAGAGATTTGAATTTGCATCCTGGGGGAACCACCTTTGGATGTTAGTCTGTCAAAACAAGTTGTCTAAATCCCATAGTGGGGACATTCCTGCAGGGTCCAGACTAAACCTGGTCTATGTGGCTATGGCTCAAGAATGTGGTTGACTGAGAATGAGACTGGCTGAGGCTGCTGACAGATCCAGGGGTTTGAGACTGACTGATATAAGCCAGGGTCTTTTCTGAATTTGTTGGCAACATGGACACATACATCTCTAATCTTTTCAGTTGCAGGAGGCTGACCTGCTAGCTGTGCATACAGAGGTCACAGATTGTTTAATAGTGTCTATTTGGAGAAAACCGTGTTTGTTGCAATGGGACATGTATTGAACATGAATACAAAGAATTGCAGGATTCACAGTCACTGATGACTCTCTGGAAAGTACCAAAATAGCTCAAAAATTTCGGGGAAACAGCAAAGGCTAGCAGAACTGTGCGTGGCTCCTGAGCTGTGAAGGCACATATGAGGTCCAAATTGTGATGAAGTTCCATTTTTTTTGGAAGCTGGAAATATTCAATGCAGTCCCGATAATGCCTGGCATAGTGCAGAATACTGAATAGACATACAGCAAAGCAGTGCACTTCTGGGAGTAATGTATTATTCCTTGTGAAAACTTCAGGGAATGAAGCCAGGGCACCACTTGGAGCTCAGCATTCTCCTCTTTGTCACTGTTGTCAGTCCATGTGTCTCACCTGAGCACCACCACAAGATCATAGTTTTTCCTTTATTTGTGGTCAGCCAACTTCTGGATTTTGTTTGTCCTTGGTTTCTGCCTTCTCAGATACAAGAAAGAGAGAACTAGAATTTCAGTGTTTTTTTTCTCATCTCCTTTAATGCTTTGTTATATACTGCAGAAAAAGTAGATACAATTATGTTCTTGGACTGTTCATTGTGACATAAAATATATGAATGTACATTCAAAGATAAGCACTGCTCTTATTTTATACCTAGCTTGCCTGTGATTTTAAAAGGCTATATATATGCAGGAAGTGAAATCCTGTTCACAGACAATACCCATATGGCCTCCTTGATATTAAAAGAATAACGGAGTCCTGAATGAATAACTGGTCCTTTCGGCACTCCTGAATGAAGAAAACTCCCACTTACCTTTATCAGCAGCCTCTGGCTTTCAAGACCAGTATTCCTAATGTTTTAATTGTATCAGTGTGGGTTATTTTTTTATTTGGGTTCAGTGAAAGAAAAATGCATTGATCCCAACTATTTTATAGAATTGCTTTCCTCTTTGTAAGTTATTATTCTACATTGCCTACTTAAGAGGCAGTTTAACAGTTTTCTCAAAATGCAAAGAAGCTAATGACATATTGAAGGCTTATTATTTTGAATATCCAAGTCTAAAAGGATGAATGAATGACCTCATTGTTTTGTCCTGTTCTTTATTTCCGTGCTGTTAAATCCATTTAATTATTGCATCTTTTTTGCTCTCTTCATATCAAATTGTTTGACTTGCTTTCTTTTCAAGTGTCATCTTATTTCTCTAACCTGAGTTGTGCTAAATGTTAAATGTTTCTTTCTAGAGACTGGTAAAAGAAAAGATGAGAAGCCTCCAGCAGCCTTAAAGGAAAAGGGTAATGTCTTATCATTATGTGGTTGGGAAATAATCAGTTATCCTCATGAAAGTGTCTGCTGGTATCTCAGTCCAGTTTCTATATATTTCGAACTAAAGGATTTTGGTGAAAAGGCACCAAACCTAGCTTCTTCTCACTTAATAGTTCTGATATATTGAAAGGAGTAGTGTCTGACACAATTCAGAAATAATAAAATCATAACCATTATTGTGGTGTTCTTTAACTGCTCTGTGACCTACAGCCAATATTGCAACGGCAATGCTGGTCTGAGTGAATTAGTAACAGAGCTGTTACTGAATTCACACAACAGGCCGAAACGATAGGCTGCACAGGAATTAGAGCATGATTTGAACAGCAGAAACTTTGCCAGCTAATTTAGTAGGAATTATTTGGGGGGTTTTGTTTGCTTGTTTCAAATCTTAAGTTGAGCCTGGTTTTGAAGTAAACAGAAATTCCTATTCTTAAGACTTACCTCTTTTGCACATTTCGCTTGATCTGGTGTTATGCGTATTTGTTATAGTACTGAAGGACAGAGTGTATAATTACATTACTAACTTTCTCCTTCCATTTTTGTGTTTGATATCTTTTATAGACTCTTCAAAAGGAAAAGAAATGAAAGCTTCAACTACGACTAAGGAAAAAGGTAACAACAAGTTGAGCTGAGCCTTAGCGTCAGATTCAGTTGAGAAAATAAATCTGTTGCACAAATATTCCCAAAAGAAATCCTGGTTTCTTCACTTAGCCATCTATAAATACCTTGACAGGCATCCTTTGCTGCTAGATGGTTTTTTTTACCTGAGTGATAAATGAGAGATACATATGTCGCTATACAAGCAAGTTGTAGCAGTAGTACTTTATAGTTCCCAAAGTTATGGGGACTTGTTTTCTTCTTTCTTAGTTTTTCTTATTCTTTCTATTTAAATTTGTCATTTCAGATTGCATTTTATTTTTCTTCTATAACACATTATTTAATTGTGCTTTGCTCTCTCTCCTTACATTGAGATATCAGCACTAGCTGATCAATTACAATTTATAGTACGTCACCTCAAATACTAAGCATTTTTAGGCAGTGATAAAACTGTAATTTTAATTAAACAACTACTTTCAGGTATATTTATTCATATCAACTAAATTCAAACAAAACTTTGTTTCACTTTGAAACTATTTGCATGTTGATTAAATACCACTTGCTCATTAGAAAGCAGTCTCTCAGGTTAAATGAGTAAATAATTTAACATGGATAAGAATATGTAATAACTTGCTAACTAATAACAGTCATTTGAGCCATGGGAATATAGCAGTCAATCTTAAAAACTTCCAGTTGGTTTTGAAAACTGCTTCAGATAATTGAATAATACTACTTTGTATCTTTAGATTTTCCCTAAGGATCACTAGAAATAGTGAGACAATATTTTCTCTGACAAAGTTATGAAAGACAGCATTTGCAACTTTTTAAGTGCAGCTATTTCACATAGTGTATGCAGGCAGTATATAGCAGAATAGTTGAAATCAGCTATTACTTTGAACAGTCGTATCATTCTGAAGTAAAGTGAAGGGTTAAGTGCTACAGAAAGAATTAGGGCTTAAATAGTCTAAAACTCTTTGAAGTAGTCAAAGTAGACTATCCAGAACCTGGATTGTCAGTCCAAGGTCAAGGACATTAGAAAAATAGGGACACATTGTTGTACCATTTCTTTTAGTTTAGTTAACAGAAAGTACTGAAGAGTGTGTGGGGAGGTTTTGTTTATTGATTATTGATTTCATACAACTTGGCTTTTGTATTTTGAGCTTCAGGCAAGCAAGGCCTATGGACTTCCTGCTAGGTTCTTGCAAACATATCTGTGAAACATAGGTAGGTTAATGAAGCGATAAACGTTGATTAGACCCTTAAGTATTTGACTATTGAGCTTCTCATTCAGTTTCTTTTCTAATTTTTGTCTTCAGCTCTCCATAAATAGAGATTGATTTTTTTAAATTTGTTATAATAAAAGTAAAATACAATTTACTACAAAAGATCAAATATTTTAAAGTAGTAATACATGTCTGTAAGAGTTTTTTAGCTGCACTGCTAATGAATTAGCTTCAGTGAAGTGTCAAACACCCACCCAACTATACAAAAAAAAAAAAAAAAGGTATTTAAAAAGGACTTAATTAACTCAGTTTGATCAGCCAGTGAAACAGCTGGTGAATAACAGCTCCTTTCAAGTTCCAAAACTGAGTTCTTTCAAGAAAGGACATGTTTAATTAAACATTGTATAATTTCAGTTACTGCACATGAAGTGGTTTATGCTCAGTATATTTGAGAATGAAACTCAGTACCCTGAAGTGATTAACTCCATTATCTTTTTTTTTTTTTTTTTTTAAATAATATCGTCTTCTTCCCATAGCAGTTGATAGGACACATGCAATATTTTCCTTATACTGTAGCAGTAGAAAAACATGAGCTATGTTCCCAGTGAACTTTCATATCTCACAGAATTTTTCCACATGGGCAGAATTTTTACCTATAGATTAAAACACTATAAAGGGACATAAAAGATTCTGTGTTGTTGTGTCATCTTACAGTCTTAAAGTTTCCAACTTGTCAAGACACAAGAACTGAGCTGAATGTTTAGTGTAGAGTATGCTGAGTTTAACCCCACTGTTAAACTGTACAGTTTAAAACTGTACAAGGTCATATTAGAGACACCTGTGATTATTCTGACAAAGAACAATGGCTTGGATGAAGTCTGAACTAGAATTGATCATTTTTTATAGGAACAGCAGGATGTTTGGATGAGCAATACTGTAGTTTAGTGGGGACTAGAAGTGCTGAGTCTGCACAGCCAGTGTCCCAAGTGAGATGAGCACTGCTCATTTTTCAACAGAAAAATGTAACCTGAGTGGGACGACCTCAGGTTGTATATATGTAGACATCTTAGTGTCTACAATAGGATTCGGTCATTTTCTAGTCACCAAAGTTCTTGACACAGCAAATCTTATACAAGCTCACCTTGAAGGCAGTTCAGCACAGTGTCTGCAGGTTTTTAAAAGTTGTTTCTGTCTTTTCTGTTCCATGTGACAGATCTTCATAAGTCATTTCTTAGCTGCTGGGATTCATACGAATGCAGCACTTCCAAAAGCAAATACAACTAACTCAGTGACACTGAATATGTATGACAAGACATTGACATTTTGTCAGAAGAGTGTAACCCCAATGTGCAAAGTGGCTTTAAGCATCCATGTGGGATGCTGTGCTTCAGTAAGCCTCTCTTTCTTAACAATGATAAGTGACATGTCGCATAGATCAGGCAGACAGTTTGAGAAAAGCCTCTGTAGGGAAAAGTGTTCTGGAAATTTTGTGGCCATTGCCCTGTAAAGAAGTGCAAACAGGAGGTCACCTTTATGAGCACTGGTACTTTTTTTTAGCCAACTGAGAGTACACAGGGAGCTTCTTCAGTGGACATCTCAGTTTAAACTAGCCAATCAAAAAACGCCTTGAGAAACGGCAGTGGTTTGACTAGCGCTTGCTACTTTACAGAGATCTGTCAAATCCAGTATAAATTGCATTAATAGAAGTGGCCACAGTGTAACCCTTTTGTTAAGATAAATACATTTTTGAAATGTGAAAGTCGAATTCACACAAGCTGGATATAGAATTGCAATAGAAAATCCTGAATAATAGAGAACCTAAATGTAAGGTAGATATATTAGGTGTATAAAAACTGCAATATCAGCCTGTTCTCATGGTCCATCCATTACAGAACCTCATTGCTGAACATTGCCAATAAGAAATACTTCGAGAAAACATCAGAGCTTTAAAAGTCAGACCCTAAGATAATGATAGATATATAAATACCAAGACTGAGTCATAGTGGGAGGTATAAAATTCCCATTGTGAGTCAGCACTTCTCTGTAAGAAATCTTCAATAGCATGGTGGGTTGACCCTGGCTGGAGGCCAGGTGCCCCCCAAAGCCGCTCTATCACTCCCCTCCTCAGCGGGACAGGGGAGAGAAAATATAACAGACGGTTCATGGGTTGAGATAAGGACAGGGAGAGATCACTCGCCAATTACCGTCATGGGCAAAACAGACTCAACTTGAGGAAAATTAATTTAATTTATTACAAATCAAATCAGAGTAGGATAATGAGAAATAAAAACTAAACCTTAAAACACCTTCCCCCCACCCCTCCCTTCTTCCTGGGCTTAACTTCACTCCCAATTTTCTCTACCTCCTCCCCCACATCAACACAGGAGAAGAGGGAATTGGGGCTACAGTCAGTTCATCACATGTTGTCTCTGCCGCTCCTTCCTCCTCACGGGGACGACTCCTCACACTCTTCCCCTGCTCCAGCGTGGGGTCCCTCCCATAGGAGACAGTCCTCCACCAACTTCTCCAGTGTGAGTCCTTCCCATGGGCTGCAGTTCTTCACGAACCGCTCCAGCGTGGGTCCCTTCCACAGGGTGCAGTCCTTCAGGAAGAGACTGCTCCAGCATGGGTCCCCCACAGGGCCACAGGTCCTGCCAACAGCCTGCTACAGTGCAGGCTTGCCATGGGGTCAAAGCCTCCTTCAGGCATCCACCTGCTCCAGGTGGGGTCCATGGGGTCCTCCACAGGCTGCAGGTGGATATCTGCTCCACCATCAACCTCCATGGGCTGCAGGCTCTGTCGCCTGTAGCACCTCCTCCTCCTCCTTCTTCACTGACCTTGGTGTCTGCAGAGATGTTCCTCTCACATATTCTCACTCCTCTCTCTGGCTGCAGTAGCTCTTGGTAGGTTTTTTTCCCCCTTCTAAAATACGTTGGTGCTACCACCATCGCTGATGGGCTCAACCTTGGCCAGCAGCGAGTCCATCTTGGAACCGGCTGGCATTGGCTCTGTTGGACATGGAGGAAGCTTCTAGCAGCTTCTCATAGAAGCCACCCCTGTAGCCCCTCTACTACCAAAACCTTGCCATGCAAACCCAATACAAATAGACATTAGAAAATAAGACCAAAAAAAAAAAAAATGGAAATAACATACATAATATGAATAAATACTGTTCTATAAAAGGAAGGAGATAAAATTTTAATTCCAAAAAGGAGTTTATATAAATAAAAGATGAGAAATGTTTTATGGCAAACTATGAAGTGTAATGTTGTCTTTGTAATTTGACACTTGATTTTTTTTAAGGAAAATATTCAAGCTGAATAAGCAGCATATGCATATATATATAGAAATATGAATTCAGTAGTCAAAACAGGTTTGTGAATGGAAGTATGTCTACTGATACTTAAGGTATTTCCTGGAGGTAGGAACTACTACATGTTGGGACTCCCAGATCTCCATAATAGCACTCTAAAAAGTCCTCCAAATGCATATCTATAATTTTTTATTTATACATGCTTATGCAATAAAACAAAATTATTGTTGCATCATATTATTTTTTAACATAGTATTTGAGATCAGAAACCAGGATTCTCTCTGATTGGGGAAAGGCACTTCTCAACAGCTCACGGAATCAGTCTTTTTCTGATTTATTGCCATTTTGTGGCCCAGTTGCACTCTTTTCAGCACAGATCCAGTGAAAAACCATCCCTCTCCAAAACCACTTTTTTTACTTTGGGCATTCCTCTGAAAAGTGAGAGTGGCAGAGAGAGATTTTCACTCTGAGATATGGCAGAGAAATCAGATCTCTGCGTAGCTCTGTCCTGCTCCTTGGCCTTTTGTGATACTTTCATACAGCAATTTGTGCCCATCTTTGGGACAGTGCTTGGATGAATCCTCATATGTGTTGGGTATCAAGTTTCAAGAACTCGGACAGGGATGGAAGAAGTCAGGCTTCTGCCAGGAGACAGTATTTCCTGTTTCTTAGTTGTCAATGAGATGCTGAGAAGTCAGGCTTCTGCCAGGAGACAGTATTTCCCATTCCTTAGTTGTCAATGAGATGCTGGACCAGACTCCACACACAGTCAAAGTGGTCTGACTCAGGAATGTAACTGCTCTCTTACCGCCTCTACCCAGTGACTTGACAGGCGGCCTGAAAATCCATATAGTGTGAATCCTGATAATCTGAAGCAGAATTTGCACACTTGTGTTGCTTTCATTCTAGACAAAGTGCTTGGGTATTATCATTAAGGCATTGCTGGTAATAAAGAGAAAAACACTGTAGACTTTTTTTGGGATTATCTAGTGAATTAAATTTTTATTAGTAGGTCTGACAGCTATGTCTTACAAATTAGGACAAAAGGGATAGTCAGGTTATGCAGAGGAGTTCAAATGCAACATCTTACTTGCCCATTAATAATAAAATTCATGAAGATCATTGAATAAGAAGTTATTTCTCCCAACCTGTTCATTAAAACCTGGACCAGAGGAGGAAAAGGGCAGGAAAAGTGTTTCCTGCCACTGAGCGAGAATCGTTCTAAACACAGGTGCTCCAGCCAATTCAAAGACTAAATTCTCCTCTCTGTCACTCACTATATTGCTTCTTTTAACTGTGGTTTCTTAACATGATTAAAATTTGTCTTGATATGAGTAAGAGAAGTTCTGAACTCAGAAAGACTGGAAGAGAGAGAATAAATATCTGTTAGGAAGACCCGAGAGAAAAAGATCACTTTGTACAGTTCCTAAATATTTTAAAACAGTACTTACTTCTCACGCTATGAGGAGATGCACAATTTATGGTGAGATTTATAGCAAAGACAGTATCAACTTAGTGAATGGCAGCTGCTTTGCTGTAGCTGCCTACATGAGGTGGTTTTCGCTTCAGCATAACAACATGCATATGAACAGTTTTCACATTGTACCTGACACAGGGGATGAGTCTGCACTTGAACTTGTTTTATCATAACTTCCATGTCTATAACCAAAATAAATGTAAGAACTTAGTAAAAACTTCCACCAACATCAGCTAAATCAGTTACTGTCTGTCTCAAAGTGTCAGGGTAAATATAATATTTTAAATTACTCCAGCATTATTCAGGTATTTAAAAATCAGTCGGAAAGTTGGCAAAATTATAATTAATATCAGAACAGAAACAAATATCTGGATGGTTTAGATAGGTCTTTGGAAAGTTCCAGTTTAGGAATTACTGCAGAAACTAAATAGCTACTGTCTAAGATGCTCAGTATTGAAGGAAATAAATATCTGATTAGGAAGCAGAGAGTAATTGATTCATTTTCATCTTTCAGCCCATCTACAGAATAATTGCTTATGATTCCATGTCTGGACTCATGTTATATTCCTTAATTAACAGGAAAAGATAGAAATAGTAATGTAATGAAATTTTCAGAAGACATAAAATTAGTTAAAGAATTCAGGATCAGAAGGGCCTTGTGAATTTACAAGTTGAATGGACAGCAAGATGGCAAAGAAAATTTAATGTCAATAAATAGAATATAATATATACTGGAGGGAAAATATTAAAGAAGAATTTGTCCCTAAATTAACTATGTAAATTCAGGAAAGGACCCAAGTATTATTTCAGACAAGTCAATGAAGAACTTTCTTCCATATGCAGATGCATTAGGAAAAATGCACATAGTGTTGTAAGGCCATTGCGTAAATCAAAGATGCATCTTGTCTGGAGTGTTCTGTACAAAACTCTTGCATGACAATGTGGTACTGGAGTGGGCTATGAAAGAGCAACAAAAGTCTCATAGAAAGAAAAATAGGAAAGATTCAGATTACCTTTGAGATTAATTAATATGATCATGATAAGACTGAAAATCACAAATCTAAGTCAAGGGCTCTTCAAAAACACCGCAGAGGAACAGGATATCTATATGGAAATGCAGTTTTCATAGCTAACATTTTCATAATTAATTATTGTAAATTTAGAAAGGAAGTTAAATTTCATGTCTCAGGATGGAAACCAATTGCTTGTTATAAGAAAATAACAGGAGGATTTGTGGAAAAAAATAGCTTCTATGACAGTATTCAGACTAAATATCTGTTTCTGGCTACTACTGGGTCATAAAGCTAGATGGAATGGACTGTTGTTGAGTAGGAAGTGGTGTTTTCAAGATTTCTAGTGTGTTTGAGACATTTCCAAGATTTCAGAAATGTTTCTGTTTGCTGAACAGCTCAGAAAAAGTCCCTCAGAACCATCACTATCTATGGGATTAAAAGACTGTGTGGTGGGATAGCTCCTATGACTGGAGTGTTGGGATGGTAGGGTACAGGCTCTTTAGGAAGGACAGGCAGGGCAGACGAGGAGGGGGCATCGCCCTCTATGTCAGTGACCAGCTGGAGTGCACGGAGCTCCACCTGGGGACGGAGGAGGAGCCGACCGAGACCCTATGGGTCAGGACTAAAGGAAGCGCTGGGGCAGGGGACATCATAGCAGAGGTCTGCTACAGGCCACCTGACCAGGGAGACCAAGCAGATGAAGCCCTCTATAGGCAGATAGGAGCAGCCTCACACTCACAAGCCCTGGTCCTTATGGGGGACTTCAACCACTCCAATATCTGTTGGAGGGACAACACAGCAGGGCACAAGCAATCCAGGAAGTTCCTGGAATGTGTCAATGACAACTTTCTCCTCCAAGTGATAGAGGACCCCACGAGGAGAGATGCCATGCTGGACCTTATTCTCACCAATAAGGAAGGCCTCGTAGGGGACATGAAGCTCAAGGGCAGCCTTGGCTGCAGTGACAATGAAATGGTGGAGTTCAAGATCCTCAGGGCAGCGAGGAGGGCGCACAGCAAGCTCGCTATCCTGGACTTCAGGAGAGCAGACTTTGGCCTCTTCAGGGATCTGCTTGGTAGAATACCATGGGACAAAGCCCTGGAAGGAAGAGGGGGCCAAGACAGCTGGCTAATATTCAAGGGTCGTCTCCTCCAAGCTCAGGAGTGATGCATCCCAGCAAAACCACCAAGAGGCCCCCGTGGATGAGCAAGGAACTTCTGGGCAAAGTCAAACAGAAAAAGGAAGCCTTCAGACGGTGGAAGCAAGGGCAGGTAGCCTGGGAGGAATACAGAGAAACTGTCCGAGCAGCCAGGGATCAGGTTAGGAAAGCCAAAGCCCTGACAGAAATTAGTCTGGCCAGGGATGTCAAGGGCAACACGAAAAGCTTCTATAGGTATGTCAGTGAGAAAAGGAGGACGAGGGAAAATGTGGGTCCCCTCCAGAATGAAATGGGTGACCTGGTTACCCAGGATATGGAGAAGGCTGAGGTACTCAATGACTTCTTTGCCTCAGTCTTCACTGGCAAATGCTTGAGCCACACTGCCCAGGTCACAGAAGGCAGGGACTGGGAGAATGCAGAACCGCCCACTGTAGGAGAAGATCAGGTTCGAGAATATCTAAGGAACGTGAAGGTGCACAAGTCCATGGGACCTGATGAGATGCATCCGTGGGTCTTGAGGGAACTGGCAGATGAAGTGGCCAGGCCCCTCTCCATCATATTTGAGAAGTCCTGGCAGTCCGGCAAAGTTCCCGCTGAGTGGAAGAGAGGGAACATAACCCCCATTTTTAAGAAGGGTAAAAAGGAAGACCCAGGGAACTACAGGCCAGTCAGTCTCACCTCCGTGCCTGGCAAGATTATGGAGCAGACCTTCCTGGAGACTATGCTCAGGCACATGGAAGATAAGGAGGTGATTGGTGACAGCCAACACAGCTTCACTAAGGGCAAATCGTGCCTGACAAACTTGGTCACCTTCTATGATTGGGTTACAGCGTCAGTGGATAAGGGAAGGGCAACTGATGTCATCTACCTGGACTTGTGCAAAGCATCTGACACTGTCCCACACAACATCCTTGTCTCTAAATTGGAGAGACATGGATTCAATGGGTGGACCACTTGGTGGATAAGGAATTGGCTGGATGGTCGCACTCAAAGAATTGTGGTCAACGGCTCAATGTCCAAGGGGAGAATGGTGATGAGTGGCGTTCCTCAGGGGTCGGTACGGGGACCGGCACTGTTGGACATCTTTGTCGGCGACACAGACAGTGGGATCAAGTGCACCCTCAGCAAGTTTGCCGATGACACCAAGCTGTGTGGTGTGGTCAACACGCTGGAGGGAAGGGATGCCACCCAGAGGGACCTTGACAGGCTGGAGAGGTGGGCCCGTGCAAACCGCATGAAGTTCAACAAGGCCAAGTGCAGGGTCCTGCACGTGGGTCAGCGCAATCCCAAGCACAACTATAGGCTGGGCGAGGAATGGATTGAAAGCAGCCCCGAGGAGAAGGACTTGGGGGTATTGATTGATGAGAAGCTCAACATGAGCTGGCAATGTGCACTTGCAGCCCAGAAAGCCAACCGTGTCTTAGGCTGCATCGAAAGAGGCGTGACCAGCAGGTCGAGGGAGGTGATTCTGCCCCTCTACTCTGCTCTTGTGAGACCCCACCTGGAGTACTGCGTCCAGCTGTGGGGGCCCCAGTACAGGAGAGACATGGAGCTGTTGGAGAGAGTCCAGAGGAGGGCCACGAAGCTGATCTGAGGGCTGGAGCACCTCTCTTGTGAGGACAGGCTGAGAGAGTTGGGGTTGTTCAGCCTGGAGAAGAGAAGGCTCCAGGGAGATCTAATTGCAGCTTTCCAGCACCTGAAGGGGCCTGCAGGAAAGCTGGAGAGGGACTGTTTATCAGGGAGTGTAGTGACAGGACAAGGGGTAATGGGTTTAAGCTGAAGGAAGGTCGATTTAGATTAGATGTTAGAAAGAAATTCTTCCCTGTGAGAGTGGTGAGGCACTGGAACAGGTTGCCCAGAGAGGTTGTGGATGCCCCCTCCCTGGAAGTGTTTAAGGCCAGGTTGGATGGGGCTTTGGGCAATGTGGTCTAGTGGAGGGTGTCCCTGCCCATGGCAGGGGGGTTGGAACTAGATGATCTTTGAGGTCCCTTACAACCCAAACCGTTCTGTGATTCTATGATTCTATGATTCTGTGATCTAGATTTGAGTTTCTGATACAAGTTAAAAACAATACAACCATCCTAAACCTGGTTGGTTTTTTTTCCTTCATGAAAATATTTACTACATTGACACATTTTTGTGACCTTTCCACCAATGGAAATTTTACCTTTATTTTCCCACCCCACTGAAAAATTTTTGATCAAGGTCTGCCATGGATCTGGTTCATAAAGATTTTTTTCTTCATTCCCAAAACATAAAAGATGATGGTGCTCAGTTCTAGTTTCTGGAGTAGTTGTCAATCTGGATTCATGATCCCTGAAAATGGGATGTGTATCCTTGATAAACTTATTTTGCTTTGTATTATATCTGTATTAAATGGAAATATATGATTGGTTTCAGATAGGTCTAGGAGAGGAGGACAGGTGGCTAGCTGGAGTCACTGTGATTTAAGGCTGTTAATATAGTCCTCTTTGAACAAGTTTATGGGTACAAATTCCTAATTCAAGAACTCGATGATACGTCTCGTCAGTACAGTGCAAAAAGAGTTGGCTGAAGAATTTGTTCTTCTTCCAAAAAATCAAGGTAAAAAAGAACACAGTCAAGAGCATCTCTTATGTCTCAGCATCACATTTTCTAGTACATCAGTCTATTTCATGTCCTTCCCTGCCCAGCTGCAATATATTACTCACATTTGTTCTCAGCAGGTAATCTGGCTTTTTATCAGTTGTAGACCAAATTCCTTTGCTAATCTATCCATCTTTTTGCTGCATTTCAGATACAAGCATATTTCTCAGCTTCTGAAAGAGCAATGTAAATGATGGTGTTTGTGCTCTTTTTCATTTATTCCTTGTCATTTTAAGTTTGAATAACAGGATTTGATCAGAGCAATGCTATTGGCAACAGTAGTCAGAATGAGGTATCTTCTGTCTCTAAAGATTTGTTGAGTATTTACAGGACATTCCATCAGAAAAACCACAGCCAAGGTGAAAATTTAAACAGATGCCACAACAGGATAAAATAGTATAACAACAGAAATTAGCTAGCTGTAAGTGCAGCAGCAGGCACGGACAGACCTTGCTCTGCCTGTGCTTGCCTTGGAACCAGAAGCGTGGTGAGCCACATCCAATAAGCTGGCAGGACAGAAGTCAGGAGGAGCCCAGAGGTGCACTGCATGTTGACTTGTAAGCCCTACCCAGAGTCTTGATATTTGGGGTTTCTGCTGATTTGGAAGTCCCTCCAACACACTTCACATATGACTTTCGAAAGCCACTGTGGCTTCTATAGCAGCTACTGGGGGAAAAATACTAAATCCTCTGTAATGGAAGTTTTGTGAAAGGCACATTTCATAGCTTTGCTGTGCACATCACCTATGAAAGCAAAGTGATTGTAAAGAGGACTAGATCCTGGAAACCTTGTGCCTAATTTTCACTAATTCTAGGCATGAAACCTTTTTTCCACATTCTTGAGGTACCAAAAATTATTTCATTCTCAAAGGAGAGTAAGTGGTAGAAACCTTGAAAAGTCTTTGAAATCAGATTTTTTTTTTTTGCTGCAGGCCATTGATAGACAGCGTTTCAGTAATTTCATGTTTAACCTTTTCCTTTCTGATCTCTTTTATCCAAATGTACTAACTGTTTGGAATAAAAGGACTTTTCATTTTAAGAATGCTGAAGAGGCAGAGATCAGCACCCAAACCCAAAATACAAACACCTGAGACCGTACCTACTCCCTCCTTTGGCCTCATGACCCTTGATTTGTGTCCTGCACGAGGGCGCGTTCTCCAAAGGAAGGGCAGAGCTCTGGTTCTGCTTGTTTCCTTTCCAGCTCCAGCGGCACATCTGGTCCTTTCATACCACCAGCTTGGTGCCAATTGCTCTTTTCTGGGGAGTAAGAGCTGTGAATTTGAACTCCTCTGTCTTCTTTTGCCTAAGGCAGATGCTTACTACCACCACTTCCAGCAGACATGTTTCAAGATAAAGTGACATCTCTAAATACATTTTAGAAGGTTCAGTGCTACAAATCTAGGCTGGGGAATGGGTAGTGCATGGATTTCCAATGGACTTAGATATGATCTTGACTCAGCTCTGTCAGGATTGCAACAGTCATCTGCAGATGCACGTAACTCTCCCATTTGAGACATCTCAGTCCTTTTAGTAAAATTTTGATATGTTTTCACAGTACCTATTGCAAATACATGCAAAGTTTTATTGGAATCCCAGGATGAGATTTTGGGGGACTTTTATTCTGTCTCCAGAGATTGAATACTGGTCACACAGCACAGCTCGCTCTGGGGAACTGATTCCAGGTTGTTTAAACTGGGGAATACACAGCAGTTTCCCTCCAATCTCTGTCCAATCTTCCAACAAAACTCACACTGTGGGATTTAGAGGTGGGATTGCTGCATGATCAGGTCTTGTAATTCCCCATGTTAGGCAGAGGCTTAAAAACCTGAATATGACTTCAAGTGGTTTTTTACTTCTTATTTTACACATTTATGCAAAAAATCACCTATTTGTCTAGAACAGATGATGCTTCATAACCTTCCTCTAGCCTCCCTTTACCCCTTCACGGCTTCCCGTTCCAAACTATCCTCCTTCTTCATTGTTGATTTTGAAAGCTTCACTCTGTACCTCTATCTCCTAATATTAGTGTCTGGGAGGAATGATAACTTTGCGACTAAAGTTAAATGTGAGAATCTAGAAAGCTGGAATTTGCTCTCATCAATAGCAGAGCTGGTTGTCTGTGAGGAAATGCTTTATCTTTCTGATTATCAGTTTCTTCATCTGGCAAAGAAATTTATTCCTATATTGCATAATAGATGTATGGTTTGAAATATGCACACAAAAGGCTCGTATATAGGTGTTTGAATTATTTTTACTGATATTACATGTTACTAACTCTGTGAAAATACAGTATTTTTTGTTTTCCATTTCAGCTGCGGTGAAAAAGGAGGGGGAAAAGAAAGGTAAATCAATTATTTTCCCTTGACTGAAGTGTCTTTCAGGCTGTGACTGCTGTGAGAAATGTATCTTTCATTCAGTGATACAATTGAGGTGACATACACTACCTCATGTGCTACCATCAGCCGGCTTTATCTGCTCCTACTGTGATAACACAGTTGTCATTTCCAGTATTGTTAGCTCCTTTTTACCACAGGCCAACACAGACCAGTATCAGACGCTTCATCACTCTGACTTGGAAGAAAATGAAAGGCTTTTGTTACCATGTTAGGATTTGTCAAAGAGAACAAAACTTGCAGTGCACTGTGCATGCTGACCTGGCTGGTTTTTCTTTACAGAAGGTGCTTTCCTAGGGACGTTTAATTTCCTCTTTTCAGATATGTATGTAGCATGAATGTAAGCTTTCCTGAAGTCATGCTTTGGTATTTTAACAGATTAGTAGAAAAAATTGCCCTCAATCAGAACCTAAACCATTACATAAAATGTTTAAAGATAAATATACTGCATTTATCAGACCCTAAATATCTATTTATAGTGTTGTCTTTCAGAATAAGACTTGCTGAGTTGAAACATTTTTTTGTAATGTGATGATTTTATTTCAACTGCAAGAATAATGAAAGATTAGCACTAAGGTGATATTTTTCTTTAATCTGTTCAAGTTTATTGATTATTTGGTTTATAAGCTAGATCTTGCTCACTAAACTGGGAACATTTCCAGAACTTTTCCATAAATTTCAGAAGATTATTTGAGATTTAGTATTAAGTAAGTGAGAAGAAAAATGACTTTTTCTGAACTTTACTGATGGGAGATTAATTTTTTGGGATGGAGGGGAGTGTCTTTTGTAGTTTCAAAAAGATTTGGAAATTCTGTGATTCACGTAGTTGAGTAATGGAGCCAACCTTTGCTGTCTACACATGAAGACATTTTCAATCCTGTTAATTTATTATTTTTTCTATTATCCCTATACAGAGTCATTAACTGAACTGGGAAAAAAAAATATAGTCTCAACTGTTTTAACAGCTCATGAGTGAAATCTAGGCTGTGTCGATGTTAGTGGCAAAATTCACATTCACTCCACTGGAGCCAAAATTTCACCTCATGTGTTTAACAGAATAATAAAATTCAGTTTGGTTATCAAAAATGACCATGCTTAATAGGTATCAAGCAGGATATTTTGTTCAAAGATTAATTTGCAACAACTGAGGCATGAAAGGTAGCACACGAAGCAGGGAGAATCAGAAAACTGGCAGCTACACTTACAGCCATTGGTTTTCAGACATCAAAATGCCTGCTGTGTTCACAGCCTTGAATTTATCACATGGACTGTTACATCCTTAATGGAAAGAAAGCAGTAAGGTAATTGCTAAGGGTGCTACTTCTGTCAGCCTTGCCACAGGTTATGAGTCCATTCATTTATAGAGGAACATGAAGGGAATTTGTTTGAAATACCTGCTGCTTGCCCTTGGTTCATTTTTCATGTGTTAGGTTTGGGGGTTTTTTCCTCCTTAACTATAATCTTCTCCAATAAAACTGATTAAAAATGCATTTTTAATGAACATTCTTTGAAGTTGGATCAATTTTATGGTTTCATTTTCTTTTTTTAATGTATTTTCTCCTAAAAAAAATCATTTCCTCTGCTTTCTTAATTTGATGAAAGGGTTTTGCCAACAAGGATAGGTAGGATCCTTTCAAGCACCTGGTTCAGGGCAGGGCATGCCTCATCCTGCTGATTATCATGAACCCACTTCACAGAAATATGGAGGTGCGAACTGAAAGTCAGATTTGGTCATTCTTCTGATATGTTTTTATTTATTTTTGGACTAAACCTCCCTATGGTTTTCTGAGATCATAACCAACACTGTCAGCAAGGAAGATAGTGATTGTAGTGAAAAATATACTAGTCCAATTACATTTTCCAGTAACCACGGAAAACTGGTTGAGCAATGTTACTGTCTTCAGTTGATATGCACTAAACTGGACAACTGGAGAGAAGTAACAAGGCCTCTTCCCAAAAATTAACATACCATGCTTTAGCTTTCTCATCTAGTTTCACACTGTCTGCAGACCCCACACAGCAAATGTTGCATGTTACTAGTTAACTCCCAAAATCATCAGGTTTTATTTATTTGTGCTTATTCTGTTATCATCAGAAATTGCTCCAGGCTGCATGTGTATTCCTCTGACTCTGACTCGCAATAAATAGGGGCAATGTTTGCTGGTTTTGCTTAAGGAGACAGTATTTTTTGCCCAGCTGCAAAAATAATGGAAGTAGCCAGGCAGTGCTCTAAATTGACTGGCTCATTATCCAAAATATATTGTGGTAGTAGCATGCACAGTTCAAATACCCTTTTATCATTCCTCATGAGAATCATGCAGCACATATGCACTGTACTGTACACGAAGCTTTCTCCAATTATTCTGTCTTATTCAAATACACACCCCTCATCTAGAAAAACAAGAATAATGAGCAATACAGAGTGACAAGCCATCATAAAAAGAGAAGATGGAATGACACTTTCTATCGATGGTACATTCTGTGCATAGCATAAATCAGACATGAGGGAGTTTGAAAGAGGCAGAAAAGAACAAAATTAAGATGGAGAAAGCTTACGTATTTCACTGATTTTTCCAAATATGAGTGATACTAACAGGAACCTTAAGGCACAATTTGTGCATGAAATTTAAGCATTAACCATTTCTATTTGAAAGGTTAGCTTGCTAAGACTTTGTGACTGAAGTCTAGAAAATAGTCAGCTTCAGCTTGCAGCATTATGTTATGCCTTCTTTCAGTGTGTGTGGGATAGAGGAGCTGTCATAGAAATGTGTAAAAAATTGTCAGTTCCTAAAGGGCAAGAGGTAGCAACCCTTTGCATGAGGAAGGCACTTCCTAGAATCCCCAAGAGCTAATCTGACTGTCAGTACACAAAAATTTTTAACTCTTCCTCATAATTCAAAGCACTGCAAGCAGGGATTCAAGTGAATTACAATAGACCAAGGTATTGGTGAGGTGACATAAAGCTTCAGGGCACCTCCA
This sequence comes from Balearica regulorum gibbericeps, assembly GCF_011004875.1. Lineage (NCBI taxonomy): Eukaryota > Metazoa > Chordata > Aves > Gruiformes > Gruidae > Balearica > Balearica regulorum. Next base: position 57,692,820 of record NC_046186.1, on the reverse strand, counting down.
GAAAACAATAAACAGAGCTGCAACACAAAAATATTTCAGCATTTTTTCAGTTTTAAGTGCCCTCTTTAAAGGAAATAAATGTTAATATTTTTAAAACAAAAGTATTTTTATATTTCAAAAATGTTTCATAATTACAGAGAATTCAAAAAATGCGTTGTGTGAAATGGAGCCAGATTAAAGCCACTTTCAGGGTTTCCTAGTTCTGCATAAAATGAAATTTCTCATTTCAGTTCATAGCTCCCATACCTTATTGATTTCTGACTAAAGAGGGCATGGACTGAGATGGGGATGTCAAGCAAGCAACCTTAACAAGCTTTCTAAGTTCTCTCTCCTGGTCAGTCTCAGGAAAGCTTCCCTGAAGATCCATTGCTTCTGTGATTCTAGTGAACCCAAACAGGATTTAACGATTGCATAATCCCTCCGGGTTACACATCCACATGCGTATGTGTAAGAAGAACTGTCTCATTATCTAAAGTGAATCACGAACCTGAGTTGCCAGGAAGTTGGTTTCTCCGGCTTCCTACAGCTAATGAACGAGAAAAAGAGACAGATGCCTCTGTCTTGCTTCTGAGAGCAAGTTAGAGAGCACATCTAATTCAGGGTAGTTGTCTTCTGGGAGTCTCATCTGCTATATAGACTGCCTACAGCTAGATGTTATGAGTACTTATGAGCTAGTGAGATGCAGAAGCTAGTTCCTTGTCAATAACATGACGCCCATTCTGATTTTCAGCATTATCACTCTGGCAGCTTGCTCTTAAATTCATGTAATAGTTTTTAGAAAGCCAAAAACCACACTCATCTGACAAGTTTCATCAACAATAAATTGACAGGAGAGTATGCAGGATCACATTTTGACCTTTTCCCAATAAACGCATCACGGTGTAAAAAGCTTCATATAGTCTAAGTGCAGCTAATATCAAACACATGCAGAAAATGGGCAAGGCATGTACATTCCAGCTCCAAACGACACATTTTTGCCAATCCAGTAAAGGACAACTTCTTTCAATTACTCCTGGTAATAGTACCCTATCCATCGCGTGGAAACTGCTGCTCTGCATACAGAGTGTGGTATAAACTGGCCAAGGCACAGCAGTGTCTCTTTTCAATGTATATAATAATCAAGATGCTTTTCAAACTGAAAAAGAACTGGGCAGTAATGCATTTCAGAACTTCTTAGCTTTGGAGTTGACCAGAAAAACTGGAAGGCAGCCTTCTTATTCATAAAGCAAATGGCCACAGCAGCATGGGATCTCTGCTCAGCTGCAAATACCACTCGTGCAACATGAACCACACCTTCATTTTGTAGTTTTCTAACATGCCTCAAAGAATAAGAAAGTGGACTACCTAAGTCTATCACTGCAAAGTGTATTACACAGTCCCCTAACAGAATGTGTATTCCTAAACAGAGAAGAAAAAAAGAAGAAAAAAAAAAAAAGTAGAAATAATTTTCAAAGCATTTCTTACAGTAGTGTCAAAAAATCAGTATTATGTATGAGAAGAATAATAAAAACAGTCACATGCTACTATGCTGTTTAAAGTAGCAGTGTTATTTTGTAGCTGAACATAGGCATCTCCCTCAAGAGGAAACACTCATTGAATCAGCCACAAGATGGAGCCCAAAGGATCTTCCAGTCGGTAGTTAACATTGCCTTCCCGAATCAGATTAAGAACTAAACAACGTGGTTTTAACGAAAAACACTCTACAGGAGTCTTAAGCTGCAGATAAGGTAGTCTTCAATGCAAATCCATGCCTGCCTAAAAATATTTTTAATTTAATAGATGACTGTCCGTACATTGGTGAGCTCTGACTGAAGCTACAAAACCTCATCATTTTCAAGGAATACTGATGAATAGAGAATTTGCATGAAATACAGAAAAGTCTACATCAGTTAGCTGGCATTTGCTTGACCTCTGTTTACCTTGTCTCAACTATGTTGGGGGGTATAAATAATTTATGTCAATTTTACAGGGTTATGTGAGACTTAATGATCTGTACAACCTCTGTTAAGTGATGGCCAGGTCTTGAGAGACCAGGCTCATGTACTTTCCATGTTGCAGATATTTCAGTTAGGGTAAGACATGACCAGAAAACACCCTACAGAGTACCCATTCAATATAAGTAGAAAGTAGACAGAGGAATGGCGAATGCAGTGGGCTCAACACTTTTCACTGAATTCAGAAATTTTAAAAAACTTTTTTAGATCCTCAGATGAAATTAATCATTAAGAAACTTTAACTCATACAAATTTAGATATCTAAAGTTAGTCATCTACATTGAAGCTATTCACCCTAGTCTGACTTTAGAGTTAATGGAGAGAAATGGAGAAAACAACAAACCTGCAAAACAATTCATATTGATAGATCTAGCATAGCATTTCAATGATAGATATGATTACAAATTGTGTTAATCATTCTTACTTGCCTGCAAGTACAAGAGTAATTTATTCAGCCCCTGCTACCAATAAATGTAGACAGTTAAACTAGTACTTTAATGATTATGAAACAGCTGTGATTTCTGAAGAAAGAAATCTGTGTAATTGGTGGCCTGTGTTGTTACTATAAGTTAGGTGTAACGCATGTATATTGGCATCATGTCAGCAACACTCTCACCTGTCAGGCAGCATAATATCCTTAAACATCTGGATATCCATATAATACATGGTTAATTGGTTAAAAATTTCCCCATAGGATAAACTATTACTTTATTGCACTGTGCAAAGATGTCTGCAAATGGATGCTCAGAGGTATTATATTCAGATGCAATTCCAGAATTAACAGTTCTTCTAGTGGTAATCTTCATTTCCTTTTTTATCTATGCAGACATAGTTTTCAGAAATGTGCTATTACAAAGTTGTAATTAAAGTAAAAACAGTGCTCAGCAGCATTTCATGAGGAACAAAGATGGCTCAGGATGTTCTGCCTCTAGAAGCTAGTCATTAGCCCTCTGCTTTAATCACTGTATTAATTTGGGTAGCACACTGGGAAAAGTCCATCTTTTCAAAAGCTAATTATTTTTTATTGTTCTCCACTCCTAATATCAAGTAATCACTGCTCCAAAATTCTTCTCTTCTAGATTTTTATGAGGTCATCTTATTCTTGTCTTGATGATTGTTTTATATTTCTTTAATAACATATGTAAACATATATTCGGCCATTATTATATTTTTACAAATCCAGTCATAGTTAAGAAGAAGCTCAACAAAGAAGTTCATATTCAAAGTATTTGCATAGAATTTGGACCTAGGACGTTAGTTTGGCACTTTTCCCAAATAACAGGCATTATGCAATAGACTGAAGATTCAAATACTAATGAATATTAACATCTGCAAGAGGTGCTCCTTTTGGCTCCAATTGTTTATAGAGAATGGCGAACAACATTATTTTTCCATAAACTAAAGTAAATATTCAGAAAAAAAGTCATGACTCTAACATCCTATATACCTCAGTCTGCCCGATTTCACTCCGTTACCCTTTATGAGTCAATAATTTGTGTTGCAATAAAGCATGGCATGAGCTTGACTATATTTTGCCTTAGCTATATCAAATGTAGTACTGATATTACTAAAAGTGAAAGCTTGTTAAACATATTCTCCCTCATCTGTATATTCCCATCCCATAATTTCAGGGAAGAGCACATAAGAACGTCAGAAGCTGAGGATGATATTGAGAGGAAGCTCTCCAGGTCTTTCACCACACGTGCCTAAAGAGGAAATGCATTAATGCAGCACATGCACCTCATCTACATTTGACTGAAATTTTATTCTTTCCAGCTTCGTCGATGGAAGATTTGTCCTCCTGGGATTTTAAGACCTATAGTACTTTAAAGACATTACCTTTCAGTGCTATCATACAAGATTGCTGTTTCAACAAGACTTGCATTTCCCAGTGCATTTCTATTGTTTAACTGACAAACTGGGAAACTGAGAACGATTGGAATCATTACTGATGCTCCCTACAGGCATGCATCTCAGATACAAGTTGAAGCAATTCCTCTCATTAAAAATCATTAAAAAAAATGTTGAAAATGTCTGTACTTCTTTGCTACTTCTACTATACTTACCCCATGCTAAAGTTTCTCCCTTCCCTCCTCTTTCCGTTATTTTTTTTTCCCAGCTCTTCAATTCCCAGTTAAAAATAAGTCTTAAAAACCAATTTGTTCTAGACAACAACAGCGAAAATCCTCCAAAACCAAGAGTCAGCTCATTCCTCACTATGCAGCCCTGAGGTATAAGGTAAACCAAAGAGCAAGGACACAAATGTGCTAACTATATGAAGGCAGATATCTTGGACCAGGCTGCTCTGGTAATGGAAATACACAGAAGGAACTGTGAGAGCAGCCTGCCAGCTTTTTTGGTGGAAAGCAGAAATAGAAAGATCAGTCTGTTGCAAGTGAATTCCCTCAAAGCTCTAATATCAGTGGATAATTATTAACTATAATGGCAAAACATGGCATTTTAGGTGGGTTTGCCTTAACTATTTACCCTGTTGTCATCATCAGTCACAAGAGTCCTGCTGAAAAAGTTATCCAAGTAAGTCTGTGGTGCTGCACAGATCCAGAGAAGCATTGCTTGATAATGAATTAGAGTGAGAGTGCTATGTAGAAGCTCAAGTGCTCTGCTTCCCTGCAAAATTTCCAGATAGCCTTAGATAAATCACTTAGAATTTCATACCTGTCATGTTAATTTGGAATAATACTTTCTTAATGTGTAGAAACCTGGACAAATATCCTGAAAAATTCTAGGTTTAAAGAAAACCAGAAATGTAAAATAGACGCTGTAGGGAATTAAAAGATTCTGTAAGAACAAAGCTTGCACAGAATGCATGTTAAAATAATCATACACCAGCTCCCTCTGTTTGTGCCACCACGTCCTGTACCACACTCTTCTTGCATTCTTTACTTTGACCCGTCATTGGGTAACTATACACTGTCACAGCCATTTCCTAATGTAGAGCTGGGATCAGGGCAAGCACAAGCCAGTCTCTTTATAGCAAGCTTGCTGCGGCTAATCTGTTTTGGGAGGATCATTTTTTCACACATATGCTCATTAGACTGAATTTTTTTTTTGCACAATCAGTCTGCCAGTGGCTCAGTCAGCCAGCAGGACTTGAGGAGGACACAGGCAGATATGAGGGATCAGGTCTGCTGACCTAGAAAACGTGTGAGAACATTTGACTTCTCCTTTGAATGACAGAATAAAAACAATAACTTCCCAGAGGCGGGGAACTGCTCTTGAACACAGTGATAAATCCTAATAATCCCCCCCCCCCTCTTTTTTTTTTTTCCCCAAAAGTTATCATTTGAGACATTCTGAACTGGCCCAATGTAAGGAATATGTTTTATTCTGGTTGATTTTTTGATAATACAGTTGCTCCACAGTCTGAAAAACCTTGTACTGACTAGATAAAAACTGTTTCATTCAACCTTAAATTAAAACCATATTGATGATTAGGCAGAATGATGTGGCATCTTGAGTTCTTGCAGACTACAGTATTCCCACTGAATTTTGAAGGAAGAATGTCCATTAGTTTGTCTAAGGGCCAAATTGTTAGTTTGTCTAGAGTTTGTTTTCAGGGAAAATGGATTTAGTTAGCTTGAATAAAAAAATCAAAGATTTATCCTTTGTCATGATGTATAAACTGCAAGGTTAAGGCACAACTCTAGATAATTCCGTTAAAAGACTCCTGTTGCTCTTGATTCCTCTCTTGACCTGTAATGTTTTTAAAGATTAACATCGTGGGTGTGTTCATCTAATGCCCAGTCCAAATCCTGCTAAAGAGTCTTTGTGCTCGCTTTAATGAGAGATGAACTAAGCTCTTAGTCTAGTGGAAAGTAACTTTCTTATTTATAATACACATGTAACTACCCGATTAGAAATAATTTTCTCAGCTACAGCGTGTATTATTAATTTGTTATTCTTCACTAAAACAAATAGTTCTGGCATTGCTTTCATTTCTGGCAAGACATATTCTTTTCTTACAGAGTGTGCATACTCACAAATATATTTGCTGTCTGAACAACAAAAGACTGTTATCTAGATGCAAAATAGATATGTTATAATGAAAAAAGCACATTCTGCTTTTTAGCCTTACCAATTTATGGTTCAATAAACCCAAGGATTTTTTTTCTGAACCCATATCAGAAGCTAATTTACAAAAATATGCTGTATATAATTAATACCCTTCTGGCATTCGGAATAACAGGCAAGGGTCAAAGAAAATTTGACATGAATGTGGAAAAACAGCAAGATAACTACCAAGCCCCGTTACCAAGTTTAATTGAGAATGACACAAAAGAAATTTCAAAAACATTTTGCTGAGGGCAGAACCAGATAATTTCACTGATCCAGTTCAGATCTTATGTAGCTTCAAGCATTTCATCAAAGATCCACCTGTTTTCATTAGATCCGAATTTAACCCTTTTCCTCCTCTAATATGGTTTAAGTGTTAAACAAATTAAGATACTTATTTAGGACTGAATTTTCTAACATTGTGAACAAGTAGTTATTTACCCAACAGGTAGTACTGTTAGTTAATAACATCAGAACAGCTGCTTGAAGTGAGACCAAGTGTTCATCTAACCCAACACCCTCTCTCCACCAATGGCCAACCCAGCAAACGCCTAGGGAGCAGTACGGGAATAAAAGGGACACACAGAGATCGCCTTGTGACGTCCCACCACCTCAGCTCAGGGACTTCCCAAGCCGGAGACCGTATCTTCATGTTTAAGAGCACCTGGTAGATTCTTCTCTAATTTGCCCAGTCACTTTCTGAAATCATGAGAATTTTCAACATCCACACATTTTGCAGCATGGAGTTCCACAGCTTATCTAGGCACTGTATAAAGAAACGTTATTTAAACACAACATTTGAATAGAGCTGCTTTACTTTCAGTGCAAGATATACACAAAATGAGTGAGAGCAGCAGAATACAGCCTTTAATTTCTCACCCTTTAGGTTAAATACCATATAATATATCATTAAATATTCTGGAAAGTCTTTGTCATTGACATTTAGTTTTTATCTTCTTCCCATTTTCACTAAGTAGACTAAAAATCAGAGTATCTGTGTTATAGACAATTGTGATACTGTAAAAATGAAACTAAGGGTCTTGGGATTTCATTTTTTGGCTTTCTGCTTATTGCATAAGTCATTTGAATTGCATCTTTAATGAGATAACATGGGACATAGGAAGGATAGGTTTAATATTGAATGGACTGATATCATAGTTAGCAGACTTAGCAAAACATAAATGTTTGCCTTTATGGCCTAAAGACCATCTCAAAATTTCACTTCAGTATTTTTTTCCTACAAAATATAGATTTGTTTTAGAATAGCAAACACAACCTGTAAAAACTTTTAACTTTAGAAGATCTTGATTATTTCATCAAAATATGTGGTAGAAATATCTCTGAGTGATTTTTATCTGTAATTGCTATATTACACCAGAAAAAAGAAGGCTAGGCTTTTAAGAAAAGCTCTGATATCAATAATCTCTGTGCTCAAGCTCTGGCTGGATACTGACACTATACGAGTTTGGCTAGTTAATACCTCCACAGAAGATATGGACAAGGGCAACACAAGACACGTTCCTAAACTTGAGGGACCAGACCTGGGCTGAGTTCCTATTGCTTTAAACATTCTCCGTGACTCATATTCACCACCAGAATAAGGGAAGTAACTGCACTGGCTTCACTAGAAAGTTAAGGTGTAATGGTTTTGGTTTGATTTTAGTGTTTTGTTAAAACAAGTTGCAGATCTGAGATAAGGTTGCTATAATAAAAGTTTGTTTCTAAAATTCATTGAACAGTGACAGAAAAGAGTCTTTAAATTAATACTGTTCATATGTGGCCTAGCTCTGATCATTGTTGGTGGTTACTGAAAGTGTCATGTGACACAATATTCTGTGGTAGTTATGTAAGACATTATACCAGCCCCTGAAGTTCAGATTATTTTTTTTTAAATATTTGCCATGAATTTCCTTCTGTGAACTGAAATTCCTAGCTAGATGAGCATATCTCTCTCTGTCTTTTGACACAATACAAAATTAATTTCTTCTACAAATTTCAGACATATTTAATGGATACTCAATTACAATAGAATTTACCTAAGCTTATGATGTTTAGGAAACTTTTTTTGTGAGTTTCAGGGTTTTTAGGCAAAACAATTGAGCCTAAATTTACAAGAAGGTTTTCTGTTGCACATAAAGATAACAAATATGGCTTTGTCATAGGATTCCTGTTTTTCTGCTCTTTCTTATTTCTGATTCCTCACTTAGGAGCAAGTATATACACTTAATTTGTATCTTTGGTCACTATTACCTCCAAAAAATGTCCCGTTATTTATGCTTAGCTCTGCACACCATCTCCAGCTGCTGTCTCCTTAAATGCACAGCAACAGCTTGGATTAAATAGAGACTGGATATAAAATGGAAGTGGTTTTATACTGCAGGGAAAACAAGCAAAACAAAAACCCGCTCGCACAACAGTTACTTTTTGCCCTGAGTGGGAGCTCAGTGAATCACAGCCCTGGAGCTCACAGCAGCAGAATTATTGCTTGTGGTGCTGAGCCTCGAAGGCAGCTCATCCCCTGCACTGCTGCATCTCTCTGCGGGATTCTGCTCTGTCACACACAGCGGACTGCTACGTGCAGCTGGTAGAGCCTTTGTTCTCCTAAAAACAACAGCTGCCTTGCAAAAGTCAAGAAGAAAAATCCAGCTGGTGGGCTAGGCCTTGGCATTTCATTTCCTTCTGTAGCACCAATAATGGCATTGGGAACAGCTCCCTGAGCTTTCACTTTACCTTAGAAATGTTCTCTTAAGGTCCTTGGAAAGTATTAGCTGAGATTTCAGTTTTCTCTCGCCTGTTTTTTCTGCAAAAAAGTGAAAAATGAAATGGCACAAAGTTTAGGAGCTGCAGCACTGAAATGCTGAGTCCTTTTATTTAGATGTGCCCTAATTATGTTAATTACATTTTCAAATAAGTCTTTCTGCTCCTTGGAGTACCACTGAATCCATCTGAAATTCATTGTCCTCCCTAAAGCAGGTGCAATTGTCAAGGACTCTTACAAGGTCTGATTTAGACTGCCCTAGATGTCTTTTCCTCACTCAACCTAAAATAATTCGTCTGGCTTTGTCATTGGACACCTCATGGTCTGAACTTGCCCTGTCTCTTAGTGGGCACTGAACTGAGCACCTCACCCCGCAAGGCAGCTGCCCTAGGTTTGATATATGGCCACCATTTAGTGCGGGCGACTAAGCCCGCCGAGGAGGCACAGAGCCTTCCAGGGGTATTTGTATCAAACATTGGCTAAATGACAAATTTAGGGTGTCTGTGTCAAGTAAGTGTCCCAGTTAGGTGTCTGGGGTGGATAGTATAAGAAAGACAATGCTAACTGTGCACTTTTTAATATAGATTTCACAGAACATTTATTTTATTTCTACAAATGTCATGAATAAATGCATTAAATTTTCCATTACTGTCACAAAAATATTAAAATACACCTTTTTTTTTTTTACTTCTAGCTACCTCAGAGAAACCTCACCAACACAGTAAGTATCAAGTTGATAAAGAATGTTGTTACTTCAGCTTTTAGGAGGAAGGTATTTCTCTGTGTTGCCAAAGTTTTAAGAGCTTAAGATGAGATTCCTCTACACAGGCTCACAGGAAATTTTGACTTATGAAAATGGTTTTCAATGACTCTGTAATGCAGGACCAGATGTGTTTCACGGGTCCCAGCATGGGTGGAAACTGTTTTCCAATTCAGGCTGAGGTAAGACCCACCTGTGCCCTCTGCCTCCATGGCATCTTCTCACTGGAAAATATCAAGGGAGACACAGATGAGGAAGGGGCACTGCAATTCTCTGGCTAGGGCTTGATCCAGGCAATAGAGACATTTGTCTCTTGGTATGCTGCAGCCCTCACCTGCTACACAATCTGGACATAGCTGCTATAAATCAGAATGAAACAAACTTTTAACATTCGTCTGAAATTCCGTAGCTTGCTTTTTTTCTGTATCATAATGTTGTTTTTTGGATATCACACTGTTTTTAAATAACACAAAAATTGCATGCAGCTTATATTTTAATACAATATAATATTTATTATTATTACTTCTTCACAATATATCTGTGGGAGACAGGCTAACAGAGAAACATGCAGTATACTGAACTTTTATTTGCCTTTCTATATGAGACAACCCCACTTCTGTTATAATAAAATACTTTCATGATTTCTGTATTAAACATCAAGAAGAAAATTTCTATATAGAAAATAGGTGATAGCAATGAAAATTAGTAGTAGAAACATTTCACAATTTTAGAAATTCTATGATATTTCTAAAAACTACAGAATAAAATTTTGAAATTTCTTAAACCTATTAAAAAGTAAAAATTTATTTTTCTTTAGAATTATTTTTATATTTTAGGAAAAAATATTAAATACCTTTTTTCAAGAAACATGTTCATCAAAAAATTATTCCCTAGTGTGAATATGTAATGCAAAGTCATCTTTTAAAATCATAAAGAGATTCTTTTCTTTTTAAAATCTCCTAAAAATTAAAAATCCCTCTAACATAGGTTCTTCTTATTTGCAGAGCATGAACGCATTAAACATGAAAAAGCTATCTCTCAGACTAAGCCAGGTAGGTTTGTTAATTTAATTTCCAGTGACTGCAGGCTCCATTCAATAAGGTTATATGTTGTTTGCAAAACTGGGAGACTTTCTTGAGCTAGACAGTTTTGGTTTGTTTGGGTTTTTTTGTTTGTGTCATTGGCTTTCAGGATTGGGGTAGGATCAAAAATAAGGGTGAAATTTAATTAAAAGGATTCAGCTTTGACAGTTTTTCATAGTTCCTGGGACTCTCATTTGTGCAGTACAGCTCATAAAGTGTTAGCAAACCCCATTTTCCAGAGTTTGGGGAAGGAGTTCTCTACTGCCCTTCAGTACACCAAAGAGGAATATTAGGAGTTATTTTCTGTAAACCAGTCATTACATGAAGTGAGCCTGGTCCCCAAAATCTCACCGGGTACGTGATAGCCTGCACAGAGGTAAGCCTCCAGTTTCTGAATTGCAGAACAGAAGCTGAACACTTTAAAAAAAGAATAAATCTTGGGCTGACTATGCACTCTGGTAAACTATAAGTAATAACCAGGGACAACTGGCTGCAGCGAGCAGGACAGAAGTCCCCCTTGCAAACCAGGGCTTTGTGCCTCGTCATGCTTTTTGGGGAGGAAGACACTCAGGGATCCACAGTTGGGTCTGGTGTGCAACAAGACTGAGAAGATATCCTCACAGAAAACTCAGCTATTGGTGCTCTGCTTGCATTGCTCCTGAGTGGTCTTTCCAGGTGCAGTGGGCACTGAAAAGCAGGTATCAGTGTTCCATCGGACTTTGCTGGCAGTGCTGCTGTTTGAACTTCACATAAAAATGAAGTGCTCATGAATAAGTGGTTGGATAAACCACTTAAAACCTTATGTGTTCGATGACAAGCAGGCAGCCTTTTTTTTAATTCTGCTTTTTTTCCTTTTTTTTTTTTTTTGAAAGAAAACAATTTCTCCTATGCATTTACTATTTTTCTCATTTGTTTTTATAATACAATATTCTACTTGTAAGTTAAGTATTTCCATAGACATTTTGAGGTTTTCTGCAAGCCTTGAGTAACTGATTCATTGAAGTGGTATTGCTGGTTTTGAGTCAACAGGGGAAAAAAAGCAATGTTTCTCACTCCAGCCTTCAAAGACTCAATTGAGTCAACAGGGGAAAAAAAGCAATGTTTCTCACTCCAACCTTCAAAGACTCAAAGGCCAAGTTTGCTTGGGTTTTTTTGCCTTGTTGACCACTTTTTGTTTATTAACTGCTAGCAGAGTGCTTCAGCCAGCAGGTGGGTGCGGATGGGCTGAACCAAGGCAGGAATGCCCTAGAGAGAAAGCCACCCTATCCAACTCTGTGCATCCTGAGCAGGGGCAGTGGTGGCCAAACAGTGGGTTGCCTGAGCAGATGACATGGCCACTCACCTTTCCTGCAAAATGAAATCGGTCCTGCTGCACAGTCAGCCTGATGTCATCCACGTAGCACCATAAATTTCTCTGGTGAGGCATTTGCAAACATGGGAGCATTGTGTCACAAACCAGTACATTGGTCTGATTAAGGAGCTGACTCCAGTGTAGTATAGTATATTCCAGACTAAAGCCCTTGGAATTCAAATGTTTAAAGGAAAAAAGAAAAAAAAAAAAAAAAAAAGGAAAAAAAACTACTTGCTAAATTTCCTTTAGCATAAAAGATCTTCTCTTGGGTGATTAATGGTTGCTTTGGAGAGCAGTGGCTGTTTTGAGTTTCAGTTGATGACTGGAAGTATTAATCTGCAAGCACTAGTGGTAATAGTGCTTCTGCCTGCTGCGTGCCAATGAGTGCTCTTGAGTTAGCAGACTGAATTATAAAAGCCTCATTCTGTACAAAGCAGCAGCCTCCTTTTTCACCTTGATTCAGAGCAGCTCCACACTATTATTCCTATGCCTCCCGTCATCAGACATAGAAGTATCACATGACTGAGAAACTAGAGAATTTCAGAAAATATATTGATTCTGCAGGGAAATGTTTAAATTAAAGAGTGTTTTATGTATGTGTAGTGAAAGCAAGTAAAGCAAGAGAATTCATTCCTGATGTAATTCTTCTGAAACTGCCTGAAATACACAGAGAAATGTTTACAGCTTTATATTTTTCCATTTAAATTAGATACATCAGGGAACAAATGAATATTAATGCTTGTAGTGCTGCAAAACTAGAGGTCTGCAGAGGAAAGAAATTCTCTCCAATGAAAGATTTCAGAACCTTAAATTTTGTGTTTATTCAAAATCAGAACAAAATCTGTTTTTTTTTCTGAAATATTCACAAAGAATATTTTTTAAATTTTGTAGCTTTATGAGGTCATCAATTTTATTTTCTTTTTTTGCCAGACTGCTCATGATATAGTAAACAAAAAGTACATGACAAATTGGAAATATTTCTTCTGTTCTTGCTAAAATATTATGTATTATCCTCATCAGATTTTTTTTCACTGCTTTTCTTCATACTGAATTCTGGTGAACAGAAATGACTTTGTGAAGCTTCCTGAAGTCTTGAAGTGCATTCCCTCATAGATAGTGTTCTCCTTTAAGTTTTGATAATATGTTCCTTCAGTTTTTCTTCTGGTTACAACTAATGGCTAGAAAGTCGGAGAAAAAGCCATGCAGTCACCTCCTGGAGATCTGCCAGGAAACACATCAGGGAGTTCTCCAGTGGAATCAACAGATCAATAGTTGCTGTTTGGTTAGGTTGCAGAATAGGTAGGTGAATGAATTTCAAAGAATTACTGTATATATTCCCAGATGAATGCAAGTCCATGGGCCTGTCCAAGACACTTTGTTTTCCGGAATGAATTCGTTTTGAAAAGAAAATCTCTCCCATACTTTTAGATGGATCATACATGCCATCCACTCACAGGCTTATTTAATCAACTCCTAGAGTTACAGAGCAAAGATTGCTGCAAATTTTCACCAGAATTAGAAAAAGTATCCTATTTATTGTTCAAAAGAGCAGGGATAATATCTAAAGAAAGAGAAGCTTCAAACCTTTTGAGCTTTACTTGTCATTAATCCAGTAGATGGTCCAGGGCCTATGTTTAAAGTCAGTATTCTGGGGTTTTTGTAGATTGGTACCCAATCTAAATTAGTGAAATGCACTGTTATATGCTAAAGCTCATCTAAGAACAGAAAGAGGATACTTTTTCTCAATAAGTTGCATCTTCAAGCTGCTGGTTGTACTGCAAAAACATTTATAGCTTCACAGACAACCATGAAATGGAGATGAGATTTTTTTTAATTCACTGCTTTCATAAGAAACTGACAATAACAATAGCTGAGTAAGGGGAAAATAAAGCCCTAAACTTAATACAAGTGAAGAGAAATTAAATCGCCACCTACCAGATGACAACTGAAAAGCATAGCAATGCAGGTCTATATTTTATTTCCAAAGAATCGAAAAGATCAGTAACCATGGAGCTTTATCCCTCCCTGTATTTTTCCCCATCAGTACTGTGTTTCTTACAGAAACAAACTCAAACTGAAAAAAAAAAACAACCAAAAAACAACCCAACAAACAAACAAACAAACACCAACCACCAAGCAAACAAAATGTAAACTACAGTTGCTGTATGTTTCATGTCCATATTTGCACTGCAGCTTTGCTGGATGCTGCTGTGTTATGGATAAGAAACATGGGCTGTACAGCAATGAGGCTGTTTCTCCATCTATTGACATATGATAAATGTCTTTTTAGACCTCTTTGCAAGTGTATACCTCTGGGAATCTCAGAGAGCTAAGTTAAAAAGAAATCATCTCAGAAAAGAAAATAAGCCTACTCTCTGCCCCCAGGAAAAAAAAAAAATCCTCTGGAAGTTACATGCTAAATTCAAATAAAATGTCATGCTTGTTGAGACCACTCAGCAGTCTGCTCTTCTAAATACTGTACTACCCACATGTTTAGTCAGATTGCAGATTAGGATTTAGCATCCAAACTTGGACATTTGAGTTCCAGAGAAGTAGCCCCCCCAAAAAAGCAGCAGTTCTTGAGGCTGACTGAAGATACGTAGGTACAGTGACGGGTAAACCAGGGATCTCACAATTTGCAGGTGGTTCTAGCCACCCATCCCCTCCCCAGTACCTCCCTCCATCATCTCGGGTAAGAACAAGTTTGACTGCCACACTGGAAATATTGCTCGTATTCAGGATCCAAGCAGCTTTGAATATGCACAGAGAGGAGCTAGGAGGGTTTCTAGCCAGCTGGTACTCAGATGAGTAGAATGGCTTCAGGGGACAAGACATTCCTGTCCGACCTGATCTCCACCCAGCCACTGCCACCTTCAATCTGATGCCTCGCAGAGGTCTTGGGGAAAAGGAAGGGGCCAGAGGCATGTGGCTGTAAACTGCTTCCATCAGTGAGAGGAAGGGGAAATATGTTCTTATGTGTCTTATACATATTTAAAAAGAAAAATAGTGTTCTATGCAAATGTTGAAAGGCAGGGGTTAGGAGAGAGATTTGAATTCAGGTATGGGAAAAGAGACAAAATAGGAGTGGAGCTACGAAAGGATCAGAAAGGGTGAAGTTCAAGTCAACCAAACTGGGCAGAATAGAGATCTGAAAACAAACATCCCAGTTCCACCCGACTGGGCCATTGGACAGTTAAGACAAACCCCACTTGATAAGAAAGTGTAGTCCCACCTGTGTATCTGCCTGAACCTTCCCCCCCACCCTACCTGGAGGAGAGGCACATGGACATGTTTGTACATATTTGTGGTTAGGCAGTACCTGAGCAGAAGTTCTCCGTGTTGTATAATACCAAATTATTGAACTTAGACACTTAGCAAGGTGATGTCCACAAAGTTATAATAGTTGTATTGTTAGAATACAGTTTCTGAGTGCTTGCCTGAAAGACACTACCAGGTATGTGGCTGTTTTCTGGTGGCTGAGACATTAGGTCCACTAATTTATTTTTTCCATGGAGTGTGATCTCATCATGCAGTCAGAACTCATAATACATACGTGCTGTTTTACAGTGCTACAATGTGATAGTGATGCTGAAGATATGCATTTTTTTGTCATTGTGAACCAAATGTATAATATCATGTATAGAAATATTTTTCCAGTTATATGCACCTATGCTGACACAGTGTGAATTTCTAATTTTAATGCTACTTTCACAATGCAGAGGAGAAAATTAAACAACAAAAGGCAACTCCCACTGAGAAGTCAGGTAGGAACAAGTTATTCTCTCCTGATTTATGGGGGGGGGGGGGGGGGGGGGAGGCATGACACAGACACATGACACACGCTCATCTAATGTATTATATTTGCATTGCAATCTTTTTTTTTTTTACAGTGTTTAGCAATATGTGGCTGATAACACTTTCTTAGAGCAAATCCAGCAGAATGACAATTGCAGATACCATTTTAAGAACAGTCTTCCCGATGACAAAGCCAGGTCAAGACATTTCAGCTCTTACGCTGCTTGTTCCAGCCTCTCTGCCAGAGCTGGGCTAATGAAATGGGGTATAGCTGTAAATCAGATCTCTGAGATGATCCCAAATAGCCTTGCAAGGCATTATTGTTTGGGGTTTTTTAACCTCAGATCTTTCAGGTCACTGAATTTACAGCACAGAAACCAGTGCCCAAGTAGGAAGCGATGCAGGAGGATGAATCACCAGTTGGATTAGGGACTTGGATGGGTCTTAAACTGGCTTTTTCATTGGGAAAATGGTTTTGGAACTAATCTCTAGGTTTTTGAGTTTTTTCTATGATTTAGTCCTTGTAGGTTTTGCAATAATAATGCTAACAGAAAAAACTCAATATTGACTGTTATAGAAGCCCTGTAGGTTCACCCAAGGAATTAGAATATTCTCATCATCATTGACAGTCTACACACAAAGCTGTTTTGAAGACTTTTTCTAGATATCAGCCTCTGGATTTCTACTGGGGGTAGCCTTGATCCAAACATAAAATGAAAGATTGTCAAATCTTGGACAATAATGTCAACAACAGATTTTCATTTGATATGATGGTGATGATGATGACAATGATGAATATTTTCAATAAGATAAACTGCTGTTTTGTTTTAAGCTGAATGGTGGTGTTTACTACTTCATTTCTATTCTTATTTCATATATGTTTTTCTTCTCTTCATTAGCAGAATGTTGCACAGAACATCATGCTCTCTAATTGTGAACATTGATATAATTTATGGGTGTATATTGTTTTCTATAAGAACTCTCATGCTAATCTATCATTTTATTATGAAGTGATGTCTTACAGCACTGTTTATCCAATAAAACTATTGTTTCGGTAGTTTTTATCTGATCATAAACCGATGTAGCTTGTTCAAAACCATATAAATTATGTTTCTGTTAATAGAATTGGAGAAATTACTAGACAATACTTCAATATACTGAATGTTTAATGAGTTAGAAATTACTGATAGGCAAACAAGTCTGCAGAAGGAAGAAATTATATCTTTGAATTTACAGCATTTTCACACCTAAATTCATGAAATATGTTTAGGGTCAGCTAAGCTTCACTCTTAGTTTGTGAGCAAAATCAGAAGGCCCAAACTGTGGTTTAGCAGTGGTTGGAAACAAAGCTGCTAGAAATATCACAACTTGACTACTTTTTGTAAGATTTGTTAGAGTCAGGTTCTTTTTCCTGTTTGTTGGAACCAAACTGAAAGTGCACTATTTTATGTTGGCCAACTTAACAGAAGCCACTACAAAAATAACTTGTAAGTTTTCAGATCAATACCTGTTGAGCTTGAAACAGGCAACTTCAAACAGTGGGTAAGTCATCCCATCTTTCATTAACAAACATTTTGTAAAGATATGAAATATTCTCTGGAAATGACTAGCGCTCTCCTGACTAAAAGTGTAGATGAATGTTTTCTTGATGTTGCAAGTAAGTTGAATCCCACTCAAAATTTCCAATCATCTGTTGACTGGTCTGGAGCTACTTCTGATTTACACTGTTGCACAGGGAGAAATGGTCCTGGAATACATAAATGTATTACTGTGCTAAATGACAGGATACTGCATTATTTCAGCAGGAGCTGATAGCTAGTGGAACTTGCAAAGGTCTAAACATGCTAAAGCTTAACTGCATTTTAGAGACCTGAATGCTGTGCATTTTTACATGAGTAGGGGAAGCTAAGAACAAGTGAGAACTGACTGCCATAAAAATATTTGAATATTTAAAAAAAAAAAGTAGAATCTCTTTCCTCGTTATATCTAAATATCACAATTTACCTTCTTTTGTCTTCTGTAGTCCAGAAAAAGCCAGCAAGTATGTGGTACCTACCTTGATCAAAAAAATCCTGTAATATGGCTGGATATGTGTGGCTTTTTTGACTTTAACATATGGAAATTGTCCCTTAGCAATTTCTAGTTTTGCTTAAAACTATAGTGTCTTTACCCCCATGCCTTCCATTACTTCCATTTAACATATTGTCTTGTCCATGCTATTTAAATGTCCATTTGCCATAACCAATTGCTTCAGTACAGGTGTCAACTCATTCTATGCTGCCCATATCACAAGTCCAAAAAAAAAAAAAAAAAGAGTGACAAGCTTTTAAAAAATCATTATTAACAACTAGTTGGGTTGAATAAATGTTTCTGCTGAATTAAAAAGAGAAAGAGAAAGACTTCATCACTTTTTCATCCTAATCATTTATTGTTTCAGTATAACTGCATCTAGATTTTTTTCTCAGTCAGAAAGAACTGAAGCAAAAGTCCATATACTAACTTACCATGCAGCCTGCTTGTTGACTGTCTGTAACTTTCATGCCTTCCGCATGCAAGGTAAACTGCAAAAGTTAAAAAAAAAAAAAAAAAAATCAGATAAGTCCCCAAATACTGCCACACTCAAAAAAATAAAAAAAAAAAAAAAAGGCTATGTGTGGGAAAAATGTCACTCTTCACTGACATAAGTTTTAATTCATGCCTCATAAAACTGTTTCCCATTTGAAATTCCCTATTATCATAGAATCATGGAATCTTAGAATGGTTTGGGTTGGAAGGGACCTTACAGATTATCTAGTTCCAACCCCCTGCTGCAGGCAGGGACACCCTCCACTAGGTGGAGGGTATATATTATATCTCCATCTCAACATTTCCCGGCATGTATCTTCACCTGAAATCACAATTGCTAGTTCAATTATTCATCTGAGTAGCAGAAGGGCTGAGGCATATTGCATTTTTTCAGACGCTATTCACATTTTGAACATTTTCCACTTTACAGCCCACCTTTGTGTCCTTGTTGCTGAAAAAGAACCTGATGCGCAGATTTTTAGCTGTGAGAAGCATCACCTGGAAACAAGAACAGCGTAGCTGTCCATTGATTCCTCGGCTCTAAAATATATATTGTGTCTCTCATTTGCATGCATTTGGCATAGCTACTACTATACTATGAGATCTGTGGTGTGGGTTTTTTCAATTCTTTTTAAGCAGGTGTGACTTTTGTATAAATTGTGTAGTGCTAGACCTTGATTTTAAAACAAAGCTTCTTCATCTTTTCTATTTCCAGCAACCTAAAATAAATTCTCAATTTTCCCAGTAATAGTTATGAAATAGAAAGGAGAGCAGGGGGGGGGGGGGGGGGGGGGGGGAGGAAGATGCATTGCCTACCAAGCAGTGCTAGTTCTCTAATTTTCCACAGTGAGACACAATTCATTCATGTGGAATAGGATGTGCTCGAGACTTTGGGAATTCAGCTCAAGTATCTCTGACTCAACAACATAAAGGTCGAGTGAATGGTTGCTGAGTTTGCTCTGTGCTGTCCTTTCAAGTGACAAAAATGGAGAGTAGAAACAAATTAAATTTTAGAAATCGAGGGGGCCGCCTTATACCTGACTTCTTCCTTAAGATGCATGCATAACTGTTAGTATCATTAATAGTAACTATACTTGTGGAGCTATGTGCAGTACTACTGAACTTCGCTATTTTGTTGCTGATCCCTCAGTGGATAATCTGTAACTAGTCATATGGCTTTTTTTCCAAAATAACAGCATGAAGCAAGAGAAAATGAATGTTTATTCCCATGTAATCCTTCTCAGTTACAAAAAAAAAAAAAAACAAAAAAAAAAAAAACAACCCCCCCCCCCCCCCAAAAATGTAACTTACAAACATTATGGCAATTTTGTTATGCTGTTTCCTTTATCTAGAGCATGAAGCAGTCAGACACGAAAAAGAAGTTCCACCTACAAAACCAGGTAAGCACTCCTGCATTGTATACATTCATTACTTTTGAAACTGGTTTTTAAAGAAATTGCAAAATACAATTGCATATGACAAATGCCAAAATCATGGCCCTGTGATCTGTTTTGCTGTATAGAGTGGCCTTGATGTGTCATACCATAGCTAAGGTAGCACAGTACGTATTTGCAATGCCCCTTGCAATTTTCTGAGGATATATATCAAAAGACAAATTTCTGCTTCTGTAATTCCACCGATGTCAAACAAGTTACACCAGCAAAGAATTTGAATCATTTTCTGAAAGTGCTTGCTTTAAATGCCTTCATTTTGCTAATTATTTTTGCGTATCTCCCATTTATTTGGACTTCACAGCTTTCCTGTATAAGTCAACTTCTCAGGACTAGCAACAGTTTAATTTTCCTCCATAGCAGGTATTACATGATGTACTATTCAAATCATGACTTTGCACTATCCACCTTCTATGATAAATGTCTCTGCATATCATAACTCCTATGCAGCCTCACTTGTACAAGATAAAGCAAAATTACTGCAGGTGCAGGAAGCAGCACTGTTCAGTTTCACTGTGAAGCAGGCACCGTGAGGTTAAAAAATGTCTTCTCCATGCTTCTCAATGAAAGGAAATAAGTGAAGAATTAAAATTCTTAGTATTATTCATCCTTAACTCTAGCACAGCAATTATCATGTGTAGATGAGTACATCCCTACTTTTTTTATATGTCATTAGATTGTTATTAATTACTGTGAGATTACTAGAAGTTATGCTTTGATATGCAGTAAGTACATAGAACAAATAAAGCCATTCTCCACCATAACAGTATTATGCTGCACCTGACTGTTCTGACCATTGTTCTTTCCTCTTTTTACTTTCCAGTAAAACTGAAAAACACTGCAAGTACGTGTCATGTCTTGTTTCCTACAGAATATAAACCTTCTTTTCCGATGCATGTTGTCTCGATTTGCATTTTTGCAATTTTCTCATGGTGGATAATGCTATTTTCTTGCTTATGCTACAGATACTCTTGTATTCACCCTGCTTAGTAACAACTGAACATGCCAAAACTAAGTACATTTATAATTTAATATTGGGAAGCTACAACACTCAAACTCTGTTTGCAATTTATACTTTTTATAAAAGCAAAGTAAATTATGCTAGTAGCAAAATTGATGCTCTGGTGATTTTAGATGAGTGTAGAGACATAATTTATCTTTATGCAAATACATTGTTTATTAAAAATAACAAAATGGCATGTAACATGACTGAATTAGACTGCCTTTTCATTACGTCTTTTACCATTTGGAAATGACTTATTTCATGAGTTCACTAAGCACATTCTTGGTCTGGTTTCAATATCAGTGTTTTTCTTCCTACTTTAATAAAAAACTAAATTAAATTAAAGAAGAGAAGGGAATATTTCCTTTTTAGATGAGTTTTAAGGAGGATTCAAGGGGAGTTTCTTGCATAACAAAGATTTCGACTGAAGTCATTGGATAATGTCCTTTTTAAGGTCATTAAGAGTTCTGAATAGATAAAGACCGGGATCTATGCTTATTGTGGCAAGTCATTGCATGTTACCTACTGCAAATCACAATAAAACAACAGTCAGAAGGACAGCGTTTACACCGCATGCTTTGAATTGTAAAACCGTTGAAGTATGGCCCTTCACAGATGAATTAGTTGTAGCCTCTTTAGAGCAGGATCTATGTTTTCTTTTTTTGTACTGTGCCTGGCACATCAAGACCAAAGCGTGTGTTACTCTGATGCAAAGTAATCTATAAAGAGTATCCAAAACCAAGGCCAAGCCCCGTGAGACACAGACCTCTTCCCGCCCCAGGTCAGAAGCTGACAACAAGGCAAGGCAAACTGATTCCATTAAACTTCCTAAATAAGTCTCCTATGTTAAGTGCTTGAAGTTAGACAAGATGAATACTCGCTCTGAAACATCTGTCAAAAGACACAGTGCTATTCTGAACACAAGCTCCAAAGGGAAAGGGGGAACATGGAGCATCTGAAATGTGCCAACGCTGAAGAGTCTACTGAAATCCTGAATCGCAGTGTTCAGTTTTCAAGTCACCGTTGCAAAATTACTAATACCTCTGAAGCTATTTCCATTTTTGCCAGTACTTTGAGTAATTTTTCCTCTATTTGATTCCATTATTCAGATTTGTTCAGTCTTACGTTCACTGGATCTGTTCACTAACATTTTATGTCTTCTGCACTGATTTATCTAAGAGACCCATTGATGGCACTCTGCTATTAGAGAACCATTAGAGTTTTAAGTGACTAATTCCTCATGCTTTCTGAAATAAGGATCATTTTAACTCAACATCACTGTCTACAATGCTTTTTTTTATCAAAAGCTATATTACCCTGGCATATTGTGATTGTAAGGAACAGCCAAGATATTTTTCCCTTGACCTTTGCAGAGGGATATTTGTACCACATTCTCAAGCTATATCCTGCTGCTTGAAATCATTATAAAGGTTAACAGTGCTTTTAGAAAGAAAAGAAAGAAAGAAAAAAAAAAAAAAGAAAACAGTAATGAGGAGACCTGTGATCATATACAAAAGTAATTCTGTTTACAGTGCCTATTTTGAGCTAACTATCCTTGAATATATCTAGTTCAAGTTTTTAAGCACCACAACTCTCTATTTTAAATTACTTTTTTCCACTCAAAGAAGAACGCTTAGCTGGATCACTGCCTTCTTTATTTCTAGAGCTCTGTATAGCTTTGCTTCATATATTTCTCAGCCAGGTGTACAGTATGCTTGCCATAACATGCGCGTAGCTATCATGTAATTCAGCATGAGATGTAGCCATGGACACAAAATATTCACTGATTTTGGAGTTCAGGTCTAGTAGGAATGTAAAATACACTTCTCCTGGGCCAAATTTATTCACACATTATACCCTGTACAGTCTTACTGTAAAAGTAAATGGAGTTTAAATGAGTAGAGAGATTGCATCATTAAATGAATGACAGGTTATAAACAGAAATACAAGCTTGAGTTCAAAAAGTCCCCAAATTAGCAACAAATACATTTTTATAGTAACGTGCTAAGTGAATTACCATGTAATTATAAAAGTAATTAGTATACTATCTTATTTTTCACTACTTCTGTTTTAGCACGCAAGAGGGTCTTTGACAGCAATTGATCTTATATCAAATTTGAATGTGTGATGAAACTCAGAATTTACTCCCTGCATACTGACTAAAGACTCTCAAATTTTGAGAGGTTACCTTGAACAGAGGACAAAACTGGTGGCATTTCTTACTCATGCAATAAGTAATACCAAAGCAAATTTTTTGCAATGAAGAGGAAGAACTCCTCAGTTAAGAAGTGAGGGTATGAACCCCTTTCCAAGATTTGGTGCCTCAGACAATTTTTTTTTTTTTTTTTTTTTTGTGTGTGAAAATGAGAAGACATATTAATCCATGGATCACGATGCAGTAATGTATCAGCTTTCAGCAACTATGAGCATGATCATAAGCAGAAATGTAAATATTAAAGGACTTGAGCATGCTAGCATTTAATAGCAGCAAAACTGGCCTTTGCTGAATGCCTGTGGTGCCTAAATATTTAGCACTGACATTAATGAGTCTCCTTATGAACAAAGGCCTGAATGGAAGTTTTCTGTGATGTATTAGTGAAAACCACACTTAATTGTTCAGTCTTCCTGTTGAAAAAGCATTGACTGAAACTTTTTCACCTTGGTGTGAGCCATAGAACTTGATGTTCATCTGAAGACAAAACTTGGCATGAAGAAAATACAGAGATAATTCAATCAAAGCAGACCTTGAAACATTTTGTGGTCGTATTTCTTTTTTTATCCAGGTCGAGGTTCAAAGAATAAAGGTTTTGCCTGGCTGGTGATGTTATTCTGTTTCCTTAAAATTGGGTTCTAAAATAAAACTGAGACTAATGAAGTAGCAATGTGTAAAAAATCTTGGATTCCAAATCCCAATGTAATTCATTCCTTTGATTTAAAAAGAGTAAAGATGGTTTATACCAGGGAATTTCTTTCCCATCACATTGATCAATTTTCATTCATTATTATGGGTATTGCAACAGCATGGGAATATATACTTCTTTTTTGTTAGGTGTGGTGCAAAGACGTAGTCCAAATTTATCCAGCTCTCAATACCTTTTACTCATAAAAGGCAAAGCAAACTGATAATGCAGGAGAAACAGTTATACAGGGGTGAATGCCAGCTATTCAAGGTCAGTGGTTGGTTGGGGTGTTTGGATGATAAGAAAAGAGACGTAACAATTAAACTGCACACATTTTTTGGAAAATAGCATCATCAGCTATAACCTTGACTGCACATTTTAAAAGTACTCTATTTAAATATTTGCTTGCCAGAAAACTTTGGCACAGTGTTTGCATTTGCAGGAACTATTGCATGCAGGATTACTGTACTTCAAAGAGTGGAACTCAGCTTTCAGTGTGAAATCCTGTGTACACATCTATTGTTAAAGCACATTTCTTTACAAATTAATATCCTGCAGAAAGTTTGCAGATGAAAGAGAAGATCTATTTCAATGGTTACTTGCCTTGAAAAAACACAGTACTGAACCTCATATTCTTTTTCTTCCCCCCTTCCTCTTCATTTCTGATTATTTTCTTGGAGAGCCAACAAGTGAAATCCCAACAGCAGGTAAATAATACATTTCTCTGGTATGTCTTATGGAAAGAAATAATGAACATACCAATGCTGATTAATACATATGGTTCATCAACAATGAACAATGTTGATATAAACCAGCATTGGTAAACTGACAGCATTGCAGCTACTCAGTTCTCTACCAAAGACTCTTCTGGTCAGCTGATTATGTTATTCTCACTGTTCATCTTCCGTGGCATGTTTTGGTGAGCCAGACACAGGTGATCAGCACTGAGCAAGCTAGTGTTAATCAGATAACACATGCACCAGAAGACTGAACAAAGCATTATTACAACTGGTTGGGTGATACGAAGTGAAAACGAACAATTTGAAGGCAGCCTGCCAGTTTTCTGCTGTAGTCAACAGGGAATACTGAAATGGGCTCAGATGCCTGCAGCAATACACCTTACTTAATTTCAATCTGCCTTGTTGAATGAAGTCACAGACCAAATGTCTGTGTTTGTGGGCTGGGGAAAAGGATGCCAAAACAAAACAAAACAATACAAAACAAAAAAAAGCACATGTTCTAAGTGAAGGTACATTCAGAGATAAATAAACTCAATAAAATAAATCAGAACCTACTGCTGCAGGACTTCAGAATGGTCACATTTGGTGGTTCTAAAGGTCCATCTAGTTCTATACCCTGGGGTGGGTTTTTTGTTGTTTATTTATTTCAGACAATTGAGATTCCTCTGGGAAAGAGGGTAAGAAGCAGGCAGCAGGCAGAAGGATCCTTCCCTGATGCATTTTGGCCACCAGTAATTAAGGATTTCTAGCAGTAGTTAGGGAATTACAGAATTCTAGTGCCTAAAGCCTTTATCAGGAGTTTCCAACTAGTCTGCAACCAGCAATATTCAAAAAATTTCCAATAAGTGTTCAGAAAGCCCAGAACTGCTACTGCCACTAAGGGTAGCAGCCACTGTTTTAATATTAGATTGTGTACATTGTATACATGCTATGAGACACATTTACCACTGTTATTATTCCAGGGAAATTACTAGGGCGATCAGCTTTGTGCGATGTACTTATTGCAAGAGCCCCATTTTTTCTGATGCCTGTCACTTAATGCTGTTTCTTTGCAAATCTTTCTAGCCACGAAAAAAACAAAGACAGCTAAGGAAAAAGAAGGTAAGAATTTACTCTGTGTGTGCTTATATATATGTAGAAGACCACAGTAAAAATAGTATAAGATTGCAATTTTACATGTATTGATATTTGAAACAGCCCCTAAAGGATGTGTGTTGATTTTCAAAGAATTTGACTTGAAAACTCTAGGTAATTATCTGTTCAGAATTCAGTCAATTTACCAACCTTGAACTGTGGTGGTTTTTGTTTTGTTTTGTTTTGTTTTGTTTTTTTTTTCCTTGGTAGAAAAAACAATTGAGAAGAAACATCTGAAAGATGAGAGAAGCAAAGGTAATAAAAGGATGAAAACCTCTGCAAACAGCAATGAAAATTCAAACATTAGTTGTTTTCATGGGATTGGAAAGAGGAGCTTTGTTAGTTTTTCCAAATATGTGCAAGTAAGACAAAATGATGAAATTGTGCATAAATCCCCAGTAATTGAATGCCTGATGGCTCCTTTGTACGTGAGTATCAAGGATTACATCAGCACATGCACCCTGCCTGTGACCCTCCCAGGCTGGTACAGCATCAGCCTCTCTGCAGGGTCCTCCAGCGCTGTATCCACACACAAGAGGATTGTTAGTCCCCACTCAGTCTGCTGTTATGCTCCCTAGTGAGGTGGTGCTAAGTTTACCTCTGTAGTTTGTACGATGCTTTAGATCACCAGCTTCGTACTGTAGAATAACTCCATTGCTAACAAGGAGCGCTTTTTACACGAGATATAGACTTCATGGTCACCTATAGTCTGACTAACCTGTTGGACACAACACTGCCTTGATTGTTTCCCTACAGTAGTATCAGACAGAGAAATGGTTCCTTCTCTACCTCTGGAGATAATTAATAGAAATATGTTGTACTAATTGATTAAGTTAGTGGTCTAAAGAATAAATGTCTTCTCTACATTGGCTAAAGGCAGTGACTTGCATATAAACACTGTATATTGAAGTCCTGGAAACTCGAAGGATAACAGTTAGTTAGTTGTACTGGTGCAAGCTTGCTAAACTAGTATCTAGAAGCAGTTCACTTCTATGGTTTTACTAGACATAAAATTTCTATTTTTAAATAATTTACTAGGAAAGTCACACTTTAAAAAAAAAAAAAGGTTTATAGCGATTCCTATCTGTGAGTTGATTCCAAGAAACAAGCATGTTTCTTATTGAAATTTAATTAAATATTTTGGCCTACATCTGAAGATTAATTTGTCATCTACGTTTTGTTCTTTAGGAGTCCCACCAGTAAAAGAAGCTCCACGACATCACAACCTGACATCAGGTACATGATTTTCCTTTATTGTAAAAGAACTTTCGTTTCCTTTCTAAAATTTTCCTTTTTAATTTTCAGGTTGTGGTTGTGTTTTGATTTGTTTTTTCATAAAGGAGATCACACTTGCAATCTTTTCACATCTCTCATTCCAGTCTAGGGAACAAGATGTAAGGCAAGCCAGGCAAATCAAACCCATAAATATTGTTCCTGTGGAGAATGATTTGCCCAAATGCTTTACCACCTTCCTAAACTTTTAAACATATATTCAGCTAATTACTTCATAAACCAAGTGGCCTGTAATTAATTTGGCAGTGCATGGGTTAAAAAAAAAAGAAGAAAAAAGAAAAGAAAAACCAAAAAACTCCCATGCACCTCATAGAAAAGCTGTTCCATAAGAAAAGTACATAAGAAGCAGCATACTCAATTCATTTTCTCTCACATTAATATATGTTGCCTCCCATCCCAGTGTGCCCTCCATCCCAAAGCCCCTGCAAAAAAAAGGTGAATAAAGGTAGGGCACGTTAGGAGGAAATCCCTCTGCATTGTTTTATTCGTTAGGTCTTTTTTTTTTTTTATTTATGGTAAAAATAAAAATATGTTCCAGATTCTTGACTAGTATAAATTAATCCCTATGACTTCATTGGAGCTGTACTGATTCATGACAGACAACGATCAAAGTCTTTAACCTCACCTTTGAGGTATAACTGGTTTACACAGAAAATATGAACTAAATATTAATATGGATCCTCCCAGTGCAACTTGTCTTAAACAACCGAGGAAAGAATTTGAACTTTAATCATCCAGACTGTTTTGTTGTATATTATTTTTTCACCTTTTTTTACTATTAGTAGAATGCTTGAGTTCTATATACATGATGTAAAATGTGTAATATATGTGTAATTTTATATATATGTATTTAGAAATAACTATTTATCCCTAATAATGACAAAAAGGTAGCTAAGTACAAAGCAAGTACAGGGCAATCTGTCAAGAAAGAGAAAATGCAAATTAAATGCTTAGATCAAGCATCCAAATGTTATCATGTGTATTTGTATGAAAATGTTTGCACACATGGCTCACAGGACTTTGTTGTATAAGGGCAACTACATTTACCTGTAAGAATGGCTTAGCGCTTTTTTTCATCTTTTTTTTTAATCAGGAATACAGAGTTATACAGTCAAATATAGACTTTAATTCCTCTTAATGATGCTGTTGTTAACTGATAGATACAGAATGTAGAATCTATGCTAGCAAAAAGTTATGACTATTTTGTTAATATAGAATTCATATAGATCAGGTAATACTAATCATCATAAATAACCAGTAAGTTAAACCAAAGTTTCTTCCAGGAGAGAAAAGGATTATCTTATGGAGCAAAATTCCAAATTCAGTGTAAACAAGGAATGTACTAAAACTTGTCTGCCAGTGGACTTTCTCCTGCACACCATGCTCCTGCAAAATTCACATCATTGAAAGACTGTATAACTGTGGCTTTCATTTACAGTAATTGCTATGATTGGCTGGTTTAATTGTACATTATCATTGTGCAATTATTCTTGACTGGATGTCCTAATATCACAAGCAGTTCTGTGCAAACAGGTCTTCATAGCTGGCTTTGCAAACAAAACTTACTATGTGAGTATTTTCAAACTATTCTTTGTCCACTAAAAAGAATAAGTCAGTTTTCAGACAATGGATGAAAGCTTTCCAGAAGAACATCAAAGTGATTTCTCTTTATGAATGTCGTTCTTTGGTATTTGCTCACATTGAGAATTTAAAAGTTGACACCAAATACTAGGTTATGCACACGTGAGTTGGAACTTGATAGCTTTTGCCTGTTCCGCTTGCAGATGAAGCCAGAGCATTTTCCCCAGTGCCCTGAATACTAATATTTTTTGCTGATAAATGGAAGTAGAAAATGATTTACACTTTCTTAGCTAATCTAAAAATTTGAATAGTAAATCTTCTTTCAGCTTTCAAAAGCTGAATAGAGTAGATTCGTGTGTTCTTAGATTTTGATCAGAGACCTTCAACCTTTCCCTGGTATTAAAAAGCAATCAGATAAAGAAAAATAAGCTATATAAAAAGCTCTGAATATATTCAATTTTAGAATGCTCCACATTTAAACAGAATTTTTAGTAGTAGTGTACCTTTCATAAGCAATGGTAATAAGTGCAGTAGACACTAAATTTCATTCCCCTGTAGAACTGCAACCTATTACATAAAATTCTTTCCCCTTCTTCCTCCTGTCCTAAATGTCAAAACTGACACTTGTACAAAGACTGAAACTTACCCACAGACACACACACACAAAAAAGGGGCAATTCTTGAAACTTCCTGGTTTTTTCTTCTATCGTATAACAACTGTATTCACAAGCAGAGAGAAGCAGATTTTTCAACTTTGAGTATGAAAATCAAAATTAATCAAAAGTTGATTATGTTTATTGCAATCATCTTGTAATTGTCCTCATGACTGAAAACTCAGGAAACAATGTCTGTTGCCTTTGTCATACAGTTAGTTGAAGAGGTTGATGTTTTTAGTGTGCTGTTATCTAAGCCCACAGATGTGCCGATGTGGCAGAAATAGAAAGGCTGTGATAGAAGAGCATGAAAAGTGAGAAATTATGAAACTGATACTAATCCCACATAAATTTATTTGTTAAATTAGAAAAATGTGTGGATTATTTTTGCAGTCAATAGAAATTAAAATAGTCATGCTAATTTCCATGTAAATACATGTTTCATAAATAGACTTACTTAATTCATGAATCTACTTTCATACATTATTAGAGATTTAAAAGTTTCTTGGGCATGAGAACTATACGTATTGTCTCATCAAAGTAGTTGTACCTCTGGGAAAACTAAAATTAACATTAAGCAGAGCTGGAAAACCATTTATATGAACATACTATGCTAGCCTTTTTATGAAAAAAGCATTTCTCAGCTAGATTTATACTCTGCTTCTGTAGTGATAGAGAGCAACACGGTTTCTGAGATGTTTTCTAGCATGAGAAGGAATCATTTCATCATATTATCAGCAAAGATATTCAATGGCACATAGCGACCACCACATGAAAACCTGAGCAGCTCCACTGGATAAATTCATCAAATGTCTGTATTAGCACATGATGATTGGTTTATTACCGTAAGGTCATTTTATTGCTTTGCACTTTCTGTCTTCCTGTAATATATTTTCCAATGCAAAGATGATTTCCAAATCTGGAAGAGCAGAAAGTTATATTTAAAGTGAGATTTGATACGAAAGCCATTTGAGAGAACATCAAAGGTGTTTTCTCAATGCTGTGGGAACATAAACTTGTCAGCAGTGCAATGTGTAAGATTTTTTTCCATTGATCATTATTTTGAAAGAGAATGAGACCACTTTCCTTTATTTTTCCTCGGTTCCGAGGCATTTGAAGACTTTGGAGGAAAATATCTTTTTCATTATTGTGAAGTTGCAGTTTGTGTCAATTTCATTAAGCACAAACATATTGGTCCTGTTCTGTAAAACAGAAGCATCGAACTACTTTAAAAATAATGCACAACATTCAAAAGAGAAGGCAAAAACTTCATCGCTGCAGGACAGGTAGCTCTCATCTATGGATAGGCGATGAACTGCAGATGCTGTATTTTCTCCTCTTCTTGCCACCCAGTCTGTATATCTCAGATGTATGATGGTTCTGGGATTGTCAGCAGTTTCTTCCAGAACTTCAGCTGCATAAACTCCTGCTACTGAAGCTGACTATTTGAATGCAACTAGATCAAAGAAGCTGAACAAAAATGTTGAGGAGAAAAGATATGATGCCATTTCTCAAAACAGAAATATAGATCAAGGAAGGGACCATTACCTGTAACAGACATCTCTGCAAGTAATAACGAAAACAGTAATAGCATCCTTAAAATAGTTTAGATTGGATATTCATAAATTTTTTTTCTCACCAGAATTCAGCAATAAATCACTAATATTAATGTTGCATTTTCTAGACATAAGAAAGTGTAACAATGGCTGGAAAATAATAGAAGGAACTGGCACTCTGAGTTCCTTCAGAATTTTTTCTGTAAGATTTATGCTCATTAATTTACAAAACCTGTGTCTACGCAGGATATTGTCATTCAGTAAGATTTTCCAGGGTGCTCATCACTCTGCAGCACAAGCGCTCAGGGTGAGAGCAGGATGAGCTGTGCACTAAGGCTGCTTGCAAGAGAATCCGTGTAGCACAACCTCCATTCTGTGGATATACAGGAATGTGTCAACATTTCGTGTTTGTTAGAATTTGTTTGTTAGAAGGCTGCCAATGCAGGCTTTCCAACAACTTGGTATTAGTCATTCCACTGTTCTGAATTTGACTTTTAAAGAAATACTTGGAGACTGAATCTTGGCAGGCTTGTCTAACCAGAGGCATACTGTGCATTAGCAAGAGGTGTATATTTAAAGAGCTCACTTAAACAGTGCTAAATGGTTGAGTGGTCACTTACTAAGAACTCAGGTGACCTTGATTTAATTTAGTTTAACCTATTTTGAAATTGAATTGATGAAAATTTCACTGCGGTTGCTTTAATTTTGAATGAGTGCCCACACAACACTTTTATATGGCCTAATTAATCCATTTTTAAAGTTAACTTGAATTAATCTTCCTGATTGTTTCTACATAGAAAAGCCATATAAGCAGGAAATATCAGACATATTGTGGTAGCTAGGTAAATTAAAAGCTTTATGGTCTGGTATGAACCTGATTACATGTCACTGGAAAACTTATTGGCTTTATTGCAGTAAGTTTTGAAACTCAGAATCTGTAAATACCACAAATGAGAACAATACATCAAGTTTTATGTTAATTATGAGCTTATAGATAGCCTATCCGCATAGTGACGACATAATCTAAATTATGAATTACAGACATTCTCTTTAAATGCCCAAAGGGTAAGTTCTATCTTTTGAAACAAAAAACTTCATGGGGAGAATCTTTAGGTTCCTGCCGTGTCTTCTACAGAAAGACATCTATCCCTAGCTCTAAACTAATTTCCTTTTTTTATCTTTGGCTGTATTTGGTAATTACATTACCTTACCTTGAGTTTATTTGGTGTCAAGATTTGGTTATAATTAGGAATTACTGAGAGAGATTCTCAATCAACTTTGCATTATGACGAGTTACTTGGACTCAGTTAAAGTCCACCTCTCCAGAAAACAATCATAAGTTTTCACGGTGAACAGCACAGTGACAGAAGCAGGGTTGATTCAGTTCAATTTCTATGTAGCGCCTAAATATCAGCTACATGTTAACAGCACTTGAACTTTACTAGCTCAGTCTTCAAATTACAGAGAATCTTTTCTTATTGTTATGCAAGCTTTAACATGTGCCACAACCATGACTGTACTTTACAGACCACATTGACAGACTCTAATCTAAAATCCATGAGAGAGAAATCCTGAAGATTAACAAGCAGAGAAAGTCCTTGCCAATCAACAGTGAAAACCATTATTAAAGATGTAAGGTCAGACCCAAAACATTATTTTAGACTATGAAAAGACCATGAAAAAAACCAGTATTATTTTTTTGTGTGCTGGTTTACATCCAGTAATGAGAATCCGATTTGCCTAACTTTGTAAAATGAACCCAATTAGTAATATTATTTATGCCTGTTGGACAATGATTTCATTCCATTCCTCTTAACTGGGTCAAAACATTTTGCTAAAATTAAACTAAGTGGCTCCAAGCATTTATAAATATGTACTAAATTTGTGCCAAGTCAAATAAAAAATAAATAAATAAAAAGAAGAAATATAGCTCAGTATAAGTCTCTGAATTATTTTGCCACAACTGAAATATCAATAACTAGTATCTTAATGCTTGTCATTGCTAAGTTGGTTTTGCCCTTTAGTTTGACTGGTATATCTTCTTAAATCACACTGCAAGAAAAGAGAAGTACATATTATGTATTTCCATGACATATCTCATGGAAGCAAAGCTCTATATAAAATGTAATTCTTCAACAGTTTGCTGAGTCAGAGATTATTTATCTTTGTTCCAGAGAAATGGCCATTGTTTCAAATCCTTCTTGAACTTTAGGAAAGTATTTCCTCCCATGTCATATTCCTTCTCTTCTGATGGGGACTTCACTTAGAGGACAGAGAAACTTGCTTTTTTATCAAAATAGATTTTGTTTATAAACATTTATCAGCTGAAAAACAGGTATCCTGATGTTGGAGTCAGTTCGTGTTTCCAGATTACCATCAGTAGTATAGTCAAATCCAGTGGACAAATCATAATTATGCAATTCTTAATTAGTGAGACCCGAACTGACAGCAGATGCTGTGAAATATTTTAAAGCAGCCAGCCTATTGAGCTCCTACAGTTTCTTTCTGTTTTACCTTGTTCCTAGAACTGTGCAACTTCAGGGTGAGAAAGATATTCTAATTTAGCTTCATTTTTCATTTCATTTCATTTCATTTCATTTCATTTCATTTCATTTCATTTCATACCACACAGGCACAGATTTGATCCTCCTAATCATAAGTCCTTAAATAAGGGCATATTTGCAGAAGGTCCATGGTGAATGAGAGAGGAACTTCTCCGATGTGTTACTCATCCCTTTGAAATCTGAATTGCTTCACAGCATTACATCATGTGGCTAGAGCTAAATCCAGAAGGTTGTGCCTCTACTGTCTGATGTTAAGCAGGGTGAATTTGGAACTATCGGGGTTTGTCAGGAGCATCGTTCAAGCACTGTGTCTTTCCTGAGTTTTTATTGTCATAAACAACTGCTGTTGCTCCTCGTAGAAAAGTTCTCACTGAGGAAGATAAACATGCACAAATAATACTACGCACATCCCAAAAAAACTTTTATTTAATAAATATTTCAGAATAACTGAAACAAAGAAAGCACTTGTATCATTCAAATACCAGCTTCACTTTCATTAGTTGTTTAATTGACTTATCATTCATTGTTCCTCTCCTCTCTCCTCTCTTCCCCTCCTCTCCCCATCCCATGCCTTCACAGCTGAATGAATATCTGGTATTAACTTCCAGTTATTTGGTATCCATTCTTGTTAACATAATAAGATCCCTGATTGTTTTTACCTTCTTCTTTGGTTTATATGTTTTTTGTGTGCATAAAAGTGCTTGTATGTAAAGTTTAAACCAACCTTTTAGTGACTGATGGCTCTTTAGAAACAATTATTTTAATGCAGTATGTTGTAATTACATTAGCTGAACATGCTGGTCATAAGAATGAGTCGACAGAGACCAAGTCACGTCAGCATGCCTAAGGTACATGATCAGCACACAGTGCATCCTATCAATACTCCATCACTGTTTATTGAGCAATAGCACTAAAATCCAGTTCTGTATTGCTGCCCACCAAATTCCACTGTAGTCTGGTGTAATTACCACTGCAGGCTGTGAAAAAATCCAACAGATTTTAATAGACTTTGGATCAGGCCTGCATTAATTCTTGGTCCCTCTTGAATATCATTCCTTGAATGATTCATTCTTTTGGGCTAGTAAAACACACAATGCCAGTGTCAGACTCCTTTGAAAGCTCAGCGCTGGCAAGAACGTTAAGACTGTGTACTCTGATCATTGCTATGCTTTGTTGGAAGTCTCTCTACTACCACATAGGTAGCACTGTTAGATCTTGCATGGTTTTACCGTCTAACAACAAGAATTTTTTAATGAATTTTGGGGGAATGTCACACTTCGGAGATATTCGCACATTCATGTGAGAGTTATATGGATTGTGTGCAGTGACCATGACATGGAATATAACACTTTTCTCTAAACATACAGCTTATTTATCCACTAAGTCTTCTTACTAGGCAATGCAAGAGCTAGTTACTAACATGCGGAATTTTCTGCTCCCTTAAATGCTTGTTAGGTGTCATCTATCACATTCAAGCTAAAAAGATAGAAATAATAGGTTTCACCTTTTACTGCAGAAATTGGCTTTGTTAGAATGAAGATCTCATTCATTGAGCTTTGTTGTTATGTTTCAAAAAGAGCACTGACTTTGACAAGTAACAAATCATAACTGGGTTTAACCAGTTCTCATCCTGGGATCTTATATATGCTTTTACTGTGGTGACTTTTTTTCCCCTCTAATGACATTAAATATGACCAGAATGACCTTCTAACACTATTAATTTGATACATTTACATGTTTTATACCAAGAAAGTGTTATTAAAGACATGTGCTACTGACTCTGTACTGATACTATTTTTGTTCTGCTGGTTGAAACATAGATAAAGGCTGGTTTCTTTTGTGTATTCAGCAATTTTCCTGAGGGAGTTGGGACCACAGACACTCATAAGAAATGGAACAATCTTCTGGGTGTGTTTTGCTCACTGTTGAGCACTATTTTTGAGAAAAGGTATATTTATTATTTTAAAGTATAACTATTTTAACTTCTCCAGACCGTGCAGTCCCACAATGCTTAAAAAAGAGCCGTGAAGGAGAACATGCAATCTGGGTTCTCGTGGCTGTAATAACAATGTTGTTTCTAGTACTCAACTCTGCTACTTAAACACCTTCAGAACTTTTTTATTAACTAACTTATTATCTGACAAACACCCTGCTACAATGGATACGAAAACTTGGATGGTGTTTACAAAGATGAGCAATTAATTGCATTGTATCACAAACATTTTGAATGTAGCTTTGAGAGCCACTTTCTGACCATTCTTCATTTTCTTTCCTTATTCAAGACACAAAATAAGATGCAAAAGAGGTATCCTCATGGGACAATTTCTTTTTTCCCTTTACTGTCTACACATTGTCTATACAATGCTAGAAAAATGTCATTTTAAGGGGATGTTTTTAGATCTATAGAATGGATTTAAAGTGGTAGTGATATTTCTTGCTTATGTTTAATGGACATATAAAAGTTTTCTCCTCTTCATTTCCCCATCCTCCTTCGCACTGAGCATTGTACTTTCTGAGAATGGTGGTAGTGTGGTGGTACAGCATGCTCAATAATAAGAAATGAGTTGAAAACGATTTATCAAAAAAAGATAAGTCTAATTTTTTGAAGCAAACCATGTTGTTTGAGTAGCCAGTATCTAAGCATGGACCATGTTGTGAATTTAAGAAAACAGTATTTGGTCTCCTGCATAGGCCCTCAGCATTCAGTTTTGCTATTCAGAGCAATTGGATTTAATTAAATGCCAGTTACGCAGTGCCACTAAGCACAAAGACTTCTATACTTGTTTTAGACGGTCTGAAGGCAAAAATTGGTGATATTTAGCAAGGATTCCACACCACTTCCCTTCCCCATCTACCCCTGTGCTTTCTCTGGTCAGTTTGTCATACTGTAATTTTACTGAAATGTTAAGGGGAAGAGTCCATATTATTTGATAGAAGCAGAGCAGGGGGGAAAATACCCGCTTCTCTTCCTTGCCCTTTAGTAAGTGAAAAAATGTTCAGCTCCATGGTCATCGGAACGGGTTTCCTCTGTTCTTGTGTGGTTCAGTTTTGATTGCTGAACCAAAACACAGCATGCACATTTCTGAGAAGCAATCAGAAAGGAGTACAATTGTTACTACTTTATCTTACTTAGAAATGCTTACTAAATAGATGTTTCTAATGCTATGGTTGCCTGAATTTTTGTGCTTTATTGAATTGTTTAATTCTATTAGGAAAGGCTCTAAGTGAAGAAATTTGATTCAAACTAGAAAACACCAATAATAAAAATTGTTTCCTCACACATTCTCTGTAATTTTTCCCTAATAACCAAACTGCTATTGCTAAAAGCTATTGCTTTTTAATGAATATTTTATTTGGTGACTTGCCTTAAAAACAGCTATCATCTGAGCCTTGTAAAAATGGGGCTTTAACTCTTGTAACACATAAACAGAAACACCTTTACATTCTTTAGGATTAGTAAATTTTATTACTGAATTTTCTACCCCCTTTCCTTGTAAGATTAATTTTAAAAAATACTATCATGAAAAAAATCATTTATGTGTTTCTTTGGATCTCCATAATTCCTTACACAAAACTCCCATTAATTGCTTGAGTAGGCACTTAAATTGGAGTTTGGTACTTTGAATGGTAGAAAGCTACGCCTAAGTAGTCTTCTTTAAAATGATAATAAATTATATTAACTCAGGAAAACCTTCATGAAAACTATCACAAGGTCCTTGGACATCCTTGGAGTTTAAATATGTTCCCAACTAGACTGCACACAGCTAAAGGAGGAAATGAGAATTGTTTTTCCTCTTTAGTCCCTGCATTACCAATTCCCAAATGAGACATGCTGCTTAAGTGGAGATAGAGACTATCATCCTTTGGAAATCTGGATCAATGCATTGGAAGCCAAACTCTTTTCCAGTGTCCCACCACTTTGACTTTTAAGATCCATTACATCTCTAAGGATTGAATGCCGCCATATTCATCAGTTTTCTTAAAGAACTACTTCAGCTAAATGAGCACAGAAATAATTCCAAAATAGACTGCTTAGAATATAAGGGTCTATAAAGGCATAAATATGCAGGATGTGATTGAACAAGTCAGTGCTTACCTGGCACTGAGCTTTTATAGTGTCTCTTCCACTACAGGGGTTTTTTTAGTTAGCTGACAGATGCTCAATAGTCTTTGTCCTGGTGACTGGGTGTGGTGGGTTGACCCTGGCTGGGGGCCAGGTACCCACCAGAGCCGCTCTATCACTCCCCTCCTTCTCTAGACAGGGAGAAAAAGTACAACAAAAGGCTTGTGGGTCAAGATAAGGACAGGGAGAGATCACTCACTAATTATCATCACGAGCAAAACAGACTGAACTGAGAGAGGGAATTCATCTAATTTATTACCAAGCAAAACAGAGTAGAGGAATGAGAAATAAAATCAAATCCTAAAACACCTCCCACCACCCCTCCCATCTTCCCAGGGTCAACTTCACTCCCGGCTTCAACCTCCTCCCCCCCCCAGGCGGCACAGGGGGACGGGGAATGGGGGTTACGGTCAGTTCATCACATGTTCTTTCTGCCGCTTCTTCATCCTCAGGGGGAGGACTCCTCTCATCGTTCCCCTGCTCCAGCGTGGGATCCCTCTCACGGGAGACAGTCCTTCACAAACTGCTCCAGCATGGGTCCCCCACGGGGTCACAAGTCCTGCCAGCAAACCTGCTCTGGCGTGGGCTCCTCTCTCCACAGGGCCACAGGTCTTGCCAGGAGCTTGCTCCAGCGTGGGCTTCCCACGGGCTCCACCTGCTCCGGCATGGGGTCCTCCACGGGCTGCAGGTGGAATCTCTACACCCCCTCATCCTTCCTCCATGGGCTGCAGGGGGACAGCCTGCCTCACCATGGTCTTCTCCAGGGGCTGCCGGGGGATCTCTGCTCCGGCGCCTGGAGCATCTCCTGCCCCTCCTTCTGCACTGGCCTTGGTGTCTGCAGAGTTTCTTACATCTTCTCACTCCTCTCTCCGGCTGCAAAAGCTCTCTCTAACTTGTTTTTTTCCCTTCTTAAATATGTTATCACAGAGGCGCTGATTGGCTTGGCCTTGGCCAGCGGTGGGTCCGTCTTGGAGCCGGCTGGCATTGGCTCTATCAGACACAGGGGAAGCTTCTAGCAGCTTCTCACAGAAGCCACCCCTGTAGCGCCCCTGCTACCAAAACCTTGCCACGCAAACCCAACACACTGGGCTTCTCTTGAAAATCTTTCTCCATGCAGATTTGTCACAGAAGGAGACCCCTGGTTGAGGACTCCTTTATTCTCCTTGTATGGAAGGCTCATAAGGTGATCTATTCAGATTTAGAACTCCTCTCTTTCCCAGCAATTTCTTGATATTTCTCTCAGTGCAAAGAGATTTTGGTTCTTATTGTCACTTCATCAGTGTCTGCTTTCTCATGCTTTGGAAGTGTAAATGGCTGAGTGTGAATCTTTCTGCCCAGACAGTAAATAAAGACTGTTAACCAATATAAGCGACCATAAGGCAAAAAGCTGTAACCACCTGTTAAGCAATATTCAAACCTGAGAGTAAAGCTTTCTCATACATTGATTCTAATATTCTACACAGATTCACATAAATTGATGATTTATGCCAGATACAGATGGATTTAACTCTTCACTGCCTTTGTCAGGGATGAGACACAGAATAATCAATCTATTTGGGATGGTAAAGGACTTGTGGATGACACTGTAATAGAATCCATAGGGGATATGATAGATGTGCATGCCTTGAAAGTTTGATCTGATTCTGGGATGTAATTGGACTTCTGTGAGCCTATCTGCTGGTTCTCAGCCAAGTGAATTCTGCTGGTATACTTGTCTTAGGAGAGTTTGTGGAAATGGAACTCTATCGAAAATCACTGTTTAATTATTCCAATGGTCTTACGGATTGTCTTTGTCCCCTAGTGTCTAGTCCCTTACTGGGACTTGTGTCAGCTAGTTGTCTTACCTGTTACCTTTTCCATTCAATAGGCTTAAAGAGAGCAATTAACAACAAATAGTCTGTAATTTGCATTCTAGCTCTTTAAATGTAAAACTGGATCCTCGAAGCAAAACTAATAGTCTTTTAACAATCACGGCAATTGGGAGAGGTGCCTGAGGACTGGCAGAAAGGAAAGGTTGCTCCTGCCTTCAGAATGTGCAAGGAGGACTACAAGGGGAACTACAAGCTGGTCAGCCTCACCTCAGTCCCTGGGAAGGTGATGGATCAGCTAATCCTGGAAACCATTGCCAGGCACATCAAGGACAAGAAGTTGATCAGGAATAGTCAACATGGATTCACAACAGCGAAGTCATGCTTGACCAACCTGACAACCTTCTATGATGAAATGACTGGCTTGGTAGACCAGAGGAGAGCAGTGGATATTGTCTATTTTGACATCAGTAAGGTTTTGGCACTGTCCCCATAGGATTCTCATAGGGAAGCTGATGAGCAGACAGTGAGGTGGATTGAAAACTGGCTAAAGTACAAGGCCCAGAGGGTGGTGATCAGTGGCAGGAAGTCTAATTGGAGCCCAGTAACTAGCAGGGTAACCCAGGGGCCAACATTGGGTCTGATCCCATTAAACATCTTCATTAATGACCAGGATGATGCAGTAGAGTGTACCCCCAGCAAGTTTGCAGACGACAGATACTGGGAGGAATGGCTGATATGACTTGTGTTGCCATCCAAAGGGACCTCAATAGGCTGGTGTCCTCCTTTCTGCTGAAAAATTCAAAGCACCAAGAGAGTGTTCCTGCAATATTCCTCACATTTCTTGACACCAGCCCTCTGTGTGAGATGCATGTCACTTAGATATCAGGAGCACGCACAAGCTTCATG
This sequence comes from Balearica regulorum gibbericeps, assembly GCF_011004875.1. Taxonomy (NCBI): domain Eukaryota; kingdom Metazoa; phylum Chordata; class Aves; order Gruiformes; family Gruidae; genus Balearica; species Balearica regulorum. The sequence goes on along the minus strand of NC_046186.1, from coordinate 57,652,726 downwards.
GAATATTTGTATTATTTATTGGATATCTATGGAATGTACTTAGCATTTCCTCTTGACCAGATGTGAAGAGCTTCACACAAACCCTGAATCCAGGGGCGTTTGTTTGTTTCTCTGTTTTCTGCAACTCATTTTGGATGTTCTCACTCCAAATGCATTTCCATCCAGGCAAAAAATCATTTTAAAAGATCAAAAAATAATTTAAAATATTTCTCTCTTTTTGTGAGGAAAAAACATGCCCTTTCCTTTCACAAAGTGAAAACCAAAGCAAATACCCCCTCCTCCAGCCTTTAGTCTTAAGTATCAGATGTCCTTATATAACAGCATTAATTACCATTTGTTAAAAAAAAAACCCCACATTTCTATGCTTTTCCAGCATTCACTTTTTTTTTTTTTTTTGTTTCCTCAGTAATGCTCATAAGGAAATTTAAGTAATTATATGCATTCTCATAAAATACCTCCTAAACAAAAGCATAAGGCCAGATATAAGACTTTTTTTTTTGTCTCAGCTAAGCTGACAAAAGACTTCTAGTGTTAAACCACATGTTTTGCTCCTAGTGTTCATCTTTTTTTGGTAACATTTGCCCTGAAGATATGAGACAATACATGGAAAGTGAGAACCCTTTTCAGTTTAAAAAAGACACATTCTGTATTCACATTTAATGTGGGAATTATGAAGGCAGAATGGCATGCTTATTTGCATGCCAAAATTCAAATTGTTCTGGCTCTGGCTTGTATCATAACACTGCTGCGGATTCAGATATAGACACAGTTCCAAAGATGTTATTTGTTTGAATGAAGTTTTCATCTGTATATTTTGCAGCTCAGGTTTGCATGATAAAGCAGCCTAAGGACAACATGAAAGGGAAATCCTGAAAGAGCACATAGCAAAAAGCATCATTCTGAAACCATTTCCTTCTCTACAGACCTTCTATGCTGGCAGCTGACTTTGTTTTGCTTAACAGGTCAGAATATGCTAAAGACAGACCAGTTTACAGAAAGTGTAAATCTCATCAGTAATAAAGAAGACAGACAATATATGAGAAACTTACCAGAAAATATATAAATAAATACAAAATACAACAGACATTGGCAATATATCTACAAAGCTCTCATTGCTTGATTAGGTAAAATATAAAAGATCCATCCCAGCAAGGCATGCTGATGAAATTTTCTTTCATAAATGACTAGGTTTGTACTGGGACAATTAATAAGAAGCAATCTACAAAGACAGTATGAAAAAAAGGCCTTTTTTACTAGTTTGAATATCATACAAAACCTGAAGATGCCTTCTTCCTATACCTATATTTGGAAGCATAGGACCTTGCTTACCAAATCTTGAACTCTGATAACAGTATCTACTAGAACTCACGTACAATATAATGCACCAAAATAGTTCCATCTTTTAGCAAGAGAATCTGTTTCATTTACTCATGTATAAACACTGTCTTAATATAAGGATAAATCCATGAAACATTGTGCCTTAGTTTGTCCAACCACCAAAATAAATTTTGAAGAAAATGTGGGCTTTTCATTTCAGAGTGAAACATTTCAAGTTCATTCTAATGACACTCTAATTCAAAATTAAAAGTTTTTTGAGACATATTTTTAGATTTTTGAAAGAATTTAAGAAAAGTGTCATTTAAAAGTTTTTAAAAACAAAAGGTAGAGTTCCCAAATTTTTGTTTCAGATATCACTTTTTATATATAATATCACTTTTTACATTTTAATATTTTAAATCCTCTGCTGTAGTCTATTTAATATTGATGAAAAAAGCAAAAAAACCCACTTGCTTTGGTTGTCATGCTTGAAATGTGGGAGCACTGAAGAGGGATAAAGTGTTTTACCAGCGGTTTTGACTGCTGGCTGACAGCAGAGCAATTGTCCAAAACACTGGTTTTGGAAGACAGTGTGCTGCAATAGTCAGAGGTGTTTGACCCTCATACCCCTTACACGCTTCTCCTAAAAAAGGTGTGATTGATTGTTTTTTCCTCCTTATCTTAAAAATTCTTGTACCTATCCTGCCTTTTCCAGTCCCCTTGTTCTTATTCCTGTAGTGTTTATCCTATCTTACTTCCACTCTTTGGGCTTTCCCACTCTCAAATTGTCCACAAAGTAACCCTTGCTCTTTGTTTTTCCTATCTGTCATAATCTCCAGCCCTTGTCACCCTTCTTATCGTGAGGTTCTCCTATCACTTTCCAGCTGCTTGGCCACAATCTCTTGACATATTCTCCTCAAGCTCTTTGGTCAAGTTGTAGTTCACCTATTTTTTCTTCCAGTGACCTCGAGAATAACCTGGCCCAGGCACTTTGCTAGATTAGTGTTGGTCTCCTACCATGGAGACTGACTCACTTAATGGGAATGAAATTATATAGATGTTTTTCTGAAAGAACATGGAATAGACTCACGGCCCCAGTTTGGAAGCCATAAACATTAACCATCTCTTCCTTCTTTTCCTAGCTCCTGTCCGCTACTTTCAATGTGTTTTCCTAAACGGACCTAATGGATTTGGACTGCAATTTCCCACTAATCCTGCTTCAAACAAGGAAGAAAAGACTCATTCAAAGACTTCCAAGAGAAAAACAAGGAAACCAGGGCAGTAGAGAGACTGAGTCCTGTGATCATTCACATTTTGCACTTTATCTTTTCTGCTGAGGTCCACAGTAGTTACGGTGGTACTTGTCATTGCAAGAATGTGATCCACTTGGACACATGTACCTGGAAAAAGTTTCCATGGGGCAGAGGCAAAACAAGCAGTAATGAACTGTGTTTGACAAAGGTAGAAATGCAAAAGTGCCCTGTTTCTCGTGGAAAGGCTGCAATGCTAACAAAGCATTGACCTGATTGTGCGTGTGAGCGTGTGTGTGTGTGCTTTCCTGCCTCTTTTGCTGTTCTTGTTTTTCTTTACCTACCTGCTCAGCATTGAAGTGAGTCTGTTTTACATTTAATCTTATCTAGGGAGTGAAGGGTTGAATGTAGCTCTTATATCAGCAAGATTGCAAGACTACCTGCAATCCTAAATCATTTCTTCTTAACATTCAATCAAATTGCTGACAGGGAAAAGCTTCACTAAGTCATGAAAATGTGCTCTGTGACTGGTGCTATTTTTATGTCTCATTGACCAGTGTAGCCTGAAGCTCACACGTGCTCTGAGCACCTCAACATCAGTACGTTGACTCTGCAAGTCACGTTAATGATGAATATTTCTATTTAACCTGAAGCAGTAAAAGCATGGTCTGTTTGCCCTGCCTGTTGGTAAAGTACAAACTTTTCACTTTCTAAAGCCCAAAGAGAGCAGAGAAAGTGAAACAACATTGCAAAGTTGAGGAAAACCAGTGCTTTACCAACATGAAGGTCACGAGAAACAAATGAAATCGTTTTAGTACTACTACTTTTCTTCTGTGGGTAAATCAGATTGACTGGCAGCAAAGACAATGTAAATGGAGAATATACCAGCCAACCATTTGCTATTAGCATAAGTCAGATGAAAAGCTATGATGTGAGATGCCACTCATGAAGCTAAAGCAACCTAAGTTTCCAATAGGTAAGCATGCCGGTTTGATGCAATCTCAGATCAGTGAACAAAAAACAAACAAACAAAAAACCAAACAGGAGCATCTGAAATAATCTGGGTAGCTGATTTTACTAGATGAAATGCAAGGACTAAAAGACTTCCTCACAGCATACTACTGTTGATAACTTACAGAGGAGAACTGGAAGTACGTATGCCAATCCTCAACCTTCTTTTGTGTGTTTCTGTAGAAATAATGGATTTGTTGCCTTAAGAAAGAGATGGGATGGCATTTGGTCCATGTGAAGGCGCATGACTGAAAATTGGCATCTCAGTTGTCTGTACTTCTGGCAATGTAAATAATCATGCGTTTTTGCAAGCTGCTATTTGTTTGTATTTCCTTACTATATTTTCACATTTAATCTGTGAAATGTACAGCAGTAATCTTAGTTATATAGTTATCTGGTGAAGCAGCATGATGCTCTTTGTACAACCTAGCTATTTGTAGCGTCTGATCACACCGGTAACTATATACTGCTTTTTTATTTTTAGCATAGTTCAAGATAACATCAGCCCTTTCCCCCATCCCATGTCCCTGCCAACCCATTCTTACCTTAATCAAATAATTGACTCACGCGAGTTTTAGACAACTGAGTCTTTGACAGAAGACTGCAGTTCAGAAAGCTTTGCTGTTACACTGGTGGGTCAGGTTGGTACTCTGATTCCCAGTCATGGCCTGATGCAAACTGTGTTCTTGGTCTCAATGCGCTCTCAAATTGCACAGGTCCCGTGCTGCAAAAAACTCTCATTGTGACAAACTGTCTAGACAGTGGTTTCTGGAAAGAGGTAGGAACAGGTCCTGCCCTAGGAATAGCTCTTCCCACATAGGAGCATAATGCAGATAAAAGTCTTCATGGTGAATGCCTCCACTGTCACCTGTGAAATCTGCTCTGCTCTGCCAACAGAGAATATTTCATGGTAAAATGCCAGTCTTTAAGTTTCTTTCATTGGGCCTTTTTTATATTTCCAGTGACTTTTTTTTTCCTTCCCAATTTGTGATTTTGTCTATATTATTATGGATGTTATTGCCCCAGGTTTTTACTGTGAAAGCTGTCTTAAAATGAGATTACAACTTTCTGAAAATCAGTTAATTTAATTCAAGATTTTATTTAATTCAAATAATCAGGACAAAAATTTAATATACTATAAGCTGTTATTTTTTTCAGCTTCTTTTGTCAAAATAAATGTTATTCATTATAGTTAGCCTTAATCCTTTCTTCCCATTTGAGTTGGGAGATGACAAGAATGTGTTCCAAATCTCATTTCCCTAATGTTTCAATTAGGTATCTGAAAGCTTTGGAAATATAAACAATTAATATCATTTAATAAGTGCTACAAAATCAGTCATTTATTGTTGTTTCTTAATCTCAGTCACTGCCTCGAAGAACAGGAGAAACAGGTCAATTCTCAAAGGAGCAAGCATTTTTCTCTTTAAATTCACTTGGAAACATTAAAAATTACTCAAATTGCATGGGTTTACTCAACTAGCCTAAAATATTGCAAAATCATATGCTGATTGTTATCTGTTTTGGAAAATAAAGAATATAAACTTTGTTCCAGTGGCTGTGATATGTTTTCCTGTGAATCCAAAGGTGGAGGACAAGGGTTTAAATAGGGAAAGGGGGGAGGAATGGTGTGGTATTAATGTTTGTCTTTCTGTTTCCAACTATCAAAATTAGTAATTACATTTTTATGAGTTAATTTTTCCCGTGTCTGCTTTGTCCATGACAGTAATTAGTAATCAACCTGCCTGTCTTTATCTCGACCCACGAGCTTTCTTGTTCCTATTCTTCCTATTTTCTCCCCCTGAGGGGAGAAGGGAGCGAGCAGCCAAGTGGGAGCTCGGCAGTTAGCCAAGGCTAACCCACCACAGCTGGTTGGTACACAAATCATATATACCTCCTACTAAATGGCAACAAATTACTATTTGTCCCACATTTAGGGTCTCGGCACAAGACAGAACATACATAATTTCTACATTGCTGTGAAGGTTTATTCCGTTGATCCCCAACTTGAGAACTACACTGCTATCTTTTTTTATACACAGCCATTTACTACTTAGTATAGTTTAGATGCCAAATTCCCTGCAGAAAAACTCTATGACACTGCTTTAATCCAACATAACATGAGAAGCGCAATAAGCAGAGTTGCAGAGGGGTGTCTTTACCTGCCAGGTCATAGGCACTCAGGAGAGCAGCTGAAAGACTCCCCCCCTTTCCTATCTTACTTAATGCTTATTTCCACGTCAGCATCCCATGTATAATCCACTCAGTATAGTGAGAAATTCGTGAAAGGCTTACTCCCTTTGGGAGAACACGGGTTGTTTAAGCTGCTTTGGACTTAAGACAGTCAGCTGCTGACTGCCCACAGCTACATACCATCAGTTGCACTTCTTTCCAAGGATTCAAGATTTTGGAAGCCAAGAAAAAAAAGTAAAAGGATAACATGAGTAGTACTGGGAGAAGGAGAAAGTGAAGGTGTGAGGGCCTGGTAACTGACGAAATAAGAGGAGATATCAAATGCCTTATGAGAGTTCCCAGGCAGGAACTATGCATGAAAGAATAATAATTTGCTAAAGATTCAGCTTTAAGAAGGTGATATTTCTGCCACCTTTTAGTTCTCCAAAAGTAAGAAACACAAAGGCAAATGAAAATATAAAAGATGTATTATTTATAGACCTGAAAAGGTCACTAGATATCTAGCTTTCATACCATCCATTTATCCTGAGCAAAGTTCTCCAGAAATTCCCAATTAGCCAAATAGCTAAGGAGTCATATTATTCACCTGTGGGTAAAACCTCTTTATACAGAGTGTACCTCTCAATGTAGAAGTCTTAAGCCTTTCAATTAAACAATGAAATAACATGACCTTTTGTGTTTTTTCTTTTGTTTTATGGATTTCTGTGTATGCCCATTGCTTGTGATATACATCCTCAACACAACACTCTCTTCTGCAGTACTCACTCCTCAAGAACAGCGTTCGTTATTGCTGTAAATACTTCTCAGGAGTTTTCTTCTATTTCCAGTCTTGTCTTTTATTATGATAGAAATGAACACAATTTTTAGAACACAATTTTATTTTGCCTCATCCAAAAGCCCAGCAATTTAATCTACTCAGTGATGCTTCTTTTTGGAAAGGTATTGCAAAAAATACACTTTCCAGATATCACTTTTATTATGTACGGGGGAAAAGGAGTTTCTGTTTTACCAATAATTGCTAGATAAAATTTGTTTACAACTTTAAGCCTGTTTCTTTGCATAAGTTGCTTATTCTCAAAGGGAAAAATATCTTCTTGTTCAAATGACGATGTGACTCGTGTGTCCCCTTTGCTTTGGTTCTTGTTCTGCATTAAGAAAAACCTCAGTGGTCTTATTTTCTATAGATGAAAGGATACTCTGCCCACAGGCAAACTTCTTTCCAGATTTTTTTTTTACCTGAAACCTTTTCTTAATTTTCTCTCAGAATATCTAATGGTAATAAGCATGCTCATATCCTAAATCTTTGGGTTTTGTCTCAGTCACCAATAGGAAATCATACTAGGTAATATTGTCTGGTGTCTGAACCAGAAAATCATTGAACATGCTTAGTAGCAAAGATAATAAGCAGCTTCTTCCTGATGAGTGTGATATTTGCTTTTATAATTCTAAAGTTTTCTCATTTTTTGTGCAAACTTTTGCTCAGAAATACATTTATTCTCCCATCTACCCCATGCTAAGCTCCAGCTAGCAGAAAAAGCAAACATTCTTTGAAACCAAATCACCAAACTGAAAAATTGTAATTATGGCAAAGGGTAAACAGAAACACTTTAATAAGCTGCTTTCTTATTCTGCAGAGAGACATTACAACATGAAGGTCTTCTCGGTTTTGGACCTGTCAAAGAAATGGGAAAATAAAGCTGCTGACATTAATACTCCAACACACTTTCCAGCTGAATGGCAAAGATACAAATGCACAATTATTGTGCAACCCACTTTCTGTGCTTTTTTTCTTTCAGAAGGTGAACAATGCAAAGGAGGATTCTTGAGTACCATGCTGTTAAATTAGAGCTTAGCTGTAGCATTTCAATGAAGAAAAGGTGACATGAAGACAACTTGATGAGAACCTTCCATATGCCTCGCTAAATATCCTATCTTCCTGTCAAAGTGATAGGCCACCCTTTCTCAAAACAACTGAGTCTCTTTGTTCTCTCCTTGACCTTGGTGTGAGTGGGTCTAAGTCTGGCTTGAGAAAAGCTGAATAAATCACTACTGCTAGGTAATTAAACAATGTGTGTAAGTCAATACAGTGTTCTGCTGTCAAATATATATATATATACACATTTGAGCGTATACATACATTTACTATACTTGCATACCTACCACTGGCATTTCAATAGGAATGACAACATGTTCTCTGATAGATCAGATTAGAAAACTAGAACAAGGAAGCCAGGGTGGTGAGTCTAATAACATTAACTGTTCTTTTCAAATTCACAAAAAAATGAAAAAAAAAAGTAGAAGAGAAAAACTAATTAAAATATCTGCTTTTCTAAGATTCTAAGACCCTAACTGTTTAAGTCAGGCATATCTTCCTTTTCAGTTAATTGTCAAGAGTGTTTTACCCATGAATGCCTTGCCAACTTATTTATCATCTCTGGGCACAAGTAATATAAGTCAATAGAATTCTATAGACTTTAAGGACATTTGGATCCAACGCTGAATTCACTTCCTTTAACTGATTGATCATTTAGCTAATCATTTTGGAAGCTTCCCCAAAAAGTAGAAGAGAAAATTGAAGTACCAAAGCACTTTTTCACATATTTGTTTTGAAATCAAAAGCAGAAAAGGCACTTGGAAAATTAGTACCGATGACAGTGAGGTTATTAAATGTTAAATGTCATGAAAATGAAACATCTGGGTGCTTCAGCTTCCAGGAAATAAAACCAACAGCATGCCTCTAATTTGCCTGAAATTTAATGATTTAAGGAAAAAATAGTCTAGCATTTTCAGTTTATAGCAGTGCTGTTGATGCCCTATAGATTCAGCGGGTTACAATTCATAAGAATGATAAGTCCAGGTAACCAAAGGCAGAATTATTCTAAAATTAATGTGGGTATGGGAGACCGATTCAATTTTTTTATAGGGATATTTTACAGATTCATCTGTTTGTGGGCAGCTGTATCATGGATGGTAGTGATTTGCACACTGCAATAAAAAGGGTTTCTGCGATTTAGTTGACATCATAAATTCTCTGAAAAAAATTGCAGCAGTAGAGCGGTTACCAAGGTTTGAGTATGACTCTGTTTGACAGCTTTCACTCTTCACGTTGAGACTCCTACCACAAAGCGCCTGTTGCGTGCACCCATTGTCAGTCTTTTGCTTCCAAGAATGTACCATTCTCTGCTTTTCTTTAGATATATGTATATTTTTAGAGTGTTATAAGCATTCTCTAACATTTTTTCTCTAATATTAATATGCTGTAAAAATAAAATTATTGGCTAATATGCAAAGACTAAATTTTAACATGTAGCCTAGTGCTCCTACGGACATGCCCATGCAGAGAGGTAAGCTCTCTCCCCTAATTTGTAAATTCATGGGATTTAAAGCGGAAATAGGCTCCTATATTTCATCCTGTGACCTTTTATAACAAGTCCAATAACTCAACCTAGAATAAAGCACAACTGTTTAAAGCCCATTTTGGACAAACCAACAAAAGATTTGTAGTTTAAGCACTTTCTTTTCCCCACTCTGCCTATATTTATAAGAAGTCTCAGTCTCCAGCGCTACCCTGTCTCATCTGTTCACAAACACAACTACCGTCATTTTAGTAATGGTTTACATTAGTGTTCTCCCATTGACATTGGTGAAGCTATGTCAATTTATTGTTATATGTGACTCTCAAAACTGGATTTTGCCCACTGTGAAGACCCACATGAGGGAGAGACCTGAACAAATCACTTCAGTGTGTTTCGTTGATGAAGCTATGCTAATTATTGTTGTATTTGACCCTGAAAATCAGGTTTTTCCTACCATGAAGACCTCCATGAGACACAGATTCGAACAAACTCCATCACTGGTGTTTTCTATGAGAGGAAATAGTGGGAAAACTGTAAAGACTTTCATTTTGGAGCACTAAGATGTTTACCTAGTACTATAGCTTAGATTATATTAATTGTGCATGTTTGTACATTAAAATTTAATGTTTGCACATTAAAATTAACTGGCTTAAATGAATTTAAAGTTTAGAAACAGACTTTCTTTTAATGGAAAGCCTTCCAAAGTATCCAAACTAATGGCTGCTTTATGAAGCCAATTTAGGCTTGTGAGAAAGAGGCCTGGGGGGCAAACTATTGAGTGGAAAATCACACACGTGAGAGTGAGAGATTGAGGGCATACACGAGTGCAACTGAGCTAATGGGATCTGTTCTTACTGAGGAAGACCTCCTTCAATTCCTTCCCTCTCCAGCTGAGAGGAGAGACCAGACCTGCAAGGAGTTGGCCACCCCAGGAAGAAATGAGAAGCAGGAGGACAGTGAAAGCAGATGAGACCAAAGTCAAGGCTTGAGAGACATGTGGACCTGGACTATTTGGAGGTTATGGAACTCAAGAAACCATAAAATGACTGCTACAAAGTTAAATTTTGGCACTCTCGAGCATTATCTATTCTTTTTGGGACAGTAGCATTCAATTTTGCAAGTATTTCTGAGGAGCTATCTTTGGAAGTACGGTGCTAATGTTCAGTTTTATGAACAGGGAATTCAATTCATTTCCCTTGCAAACCACAAGCAGGCTGTGTCTGCTTTTGTTTAATTATTTTTTGATAATAGCTTTGATGGATATCAGTCCCTGATCAAATCAGTTGGCCTAGCCATCCTAAATCTGCAGCTATGCAGCTGAAGCTCCTGACCCTCTAAAAAATTAGCATTCTCTCTTCCTTCCCTCTCTGTGTCTGGCAAGCACCCAAATACACAGAGGTGTCTGTGCCATCCTCTGCTGATGGACAAACATTACCCCAAACCATTTTGACTGTTAGTTCCTCTGGGGAAATAAAAAATTCCTCACTACAGTGTGATCCCAGTGCTCTTTGGAAAACTGATGATAATTGCTAGACAATGAAGGTTTGCTTCTGTGATGTGTTGGAAACCTTGACTCTTCCTGGGGACTAAAATGCTGTCACCTGACAGGCAAGTAATTACCTCACCCACCAGATATGGTCTCAAAAGTATTTATGGAGATGGGGCTCATCACGTGTGTGAAGACTGAGAGTCATTTCCTTCATGAGTTTGTCAGAACCAGGGTAGTTACCCCCAGCTCGTGCCAAACAAGGTACCCAGGCAGAGCGCTCCTGAACTCCTCTAGGCTGGATGCTCTGTTAATTGTCATTATTAGTAACCATCATTTGCTATATATTTCCACAGGGCTTGGCACACATCTTAACATGAACATTAACATCATAATAATATATATTAATAGTTATATTCTATGATAATGGAAATTCAGATTAAAACTCATCTGATCTTTAACTATTAGGAGTCCAATGTGTTAATACTTGTCTTAACCTGAAAATGAACAAAAGCAAAATAGTCACTGCTAAGATTGTCTAATTTAAAAACTTAAAAATATGTGGGTTTACACCAAAAGTTTAATGAGTTCTATCCCCTTGTCCAATTTCAATGGACAATAATTTCTATTTTACCCTCACGGGTACAAGAAAGGAAAACAGAAGGCCCCAGATCTCATCACTGTGCCTGACAGAAAACCAACTGCTCATACCAAAGTTAATTAATTTTGCTCTTTTCTGGTCCTTTAATAAGTCCAAAGGCATTTTCAGATGTTGAATTTTTTTTCCCATTGGAACAAATATTTGATAATAATTCTGTTCTTTTTCTTAAAGAAAAAAAAAATCACTAATATCCCATGAGACAATAAAGTTGCTTCTATCTAAGCTTTGGGAAGAGATGTGCAGAGATTGATATCACACTAGTAAAACTTTTTCCCTTCCCACAGCTCCTGCCTCAGCCTTCCTCAAGATTCCATGAAACAACATTTGTTCCATTGCCTGCTTCTGCCAGTCACTCATGACAGACTAGAAAACAGCTCAGCCTTTTTAACCATTACATTTTCCTGCAAACCACAGCCCTGGGCTTAATACTTCTGCCTTTGTGCTGCACAAAAGTATAACCTCATATAACAACACTAGGAATTCTCTATGTGAAACAAACATTCATATATAATAAATGTTTTTTCCTCCAGAGCAGGGACCATCTCTTCTGGTCTATATGGTGCAGTGCTTCAACAAATGTGATTCTGGTTGCTGACTAAAATTCCAATGCAAGAATAAAAAGAAGAAAATGCACATACTCCTCTCACTGCAGAAATAAAGATGGGATTAAATTCTCTGCCTACACTCTAAGTATCAGAAAAAAAAAGAAATACTTAAGGGTTTTGGTTAAACATTACAAACCACTTTCTGGTTGTAAAGATAGTTAATCAGTGGAAAATTGGTAGACTCCACAGAATTTTCAGAACTTTCAGAAGACAGTTTAGATAGATAAACATGGTTGGGAGTGACACCATTCTAGCTGATCCTGCCTAGGAGCAAGGATGACCACCTTGAAATGTCCATTCTGGTGCAGTCAGCTATAGTTGAGTTGTTAGTGTATATCCTTAACAATTTTTTGGTGTGGCAATAAAATATGAAATACCAAGAAAATATATACCCCTCCAAAGTTAATCAGCTTCCAAAACAGCAAATTGAACAGCTTTCATCAAAATGGTTGCACTCTGACATTCAATACTATGGTATATTTTCAAATATCTTTGAAAACGGTGGACCACATTAAACTTATTTCTGGTAATTCAGACCTCACTTCAGTAGTAAAACCTTTGTGAATCCCAGTAACACAACTACTCTTCCAGGAACGTTGAGTAACACCAGCATCTAGAAACTAAATCCTGTTATTCAAGATTCCTGCAACTGTCCTAACTTCAGCATCTGCAGCTGTCCTAATTTGTATACCCAAAGAGGAATGAGAAAAAAAATCCAGCTGTATTATATATTTTTATTACTTTAGGCTTTATGAGAATAAATCTATAAAACAAACTGTGAACAAGCTCTGAGGCTATATTTCTGATTTCCCAATAGGTCACAGTGAAGATGAGCTGCTATACAGAAGAACAGCTAAAGCTCAGAGTGAATACAGAACTATATCACTCAAAGGACACTTTAAATGTGACTTGTCTCACTTAACTTTATCTCTGGTTTGTCAGGTGTCCAGTCTAAGAAGTTGCTCAAAGTTAAGTACGTATTCAATGAAGAGAGACTGGTGACAATTCACCTATTTTGCAATAAATATCTGAGAGTGGGATGAATTACCCACAAGAGGAACACGTTTTTCTTCATTTGCCATATTCTTAACTAGCTAAGAGCAGATCTCTCTAGCTTTTGTAAGGCTGAAGGTGTATGAGATTCATCTGTGATACTATGATGCTACGTGTCTAGTACTAAAGCTAGAAATGGACATGCTTTCAGTATATGACCATAATCTTGATGTATGGAAAAAGTGCAATACAGCATTTTCTGTATTTCTGTCAGCTTTTATTTGCCGAAAGTAAAAGTATTCATATTAGATTTGGTACGTTAGTGTCATTTCTCTCTTATCCCTCCCTTTCCTGTTTTAATTCCATGTTACCTACATGTCACAGGAGTAAGTTTCCACTAGACTTTCTAATTGGATGTTTTTCTCACCAAGTGAAGAGATGACGTTTCGCAGAGGCCACCACTATTTACATAACTGTATCTAGTGAAAGTACGTGGAACACGCATAACTTGGATTTGTAGAATTTAACCTTTTGTGGTAAATGAGGTAGGGGAGTTAAAATACAAGGGCTTACAGATGTTGAAAATATGTACGTTCATAACAGAGTTACTGCAGACCCAAACAAGGAAAAACCATCCTGAAGTACAAATGCTGGCTGCTAAGTCCCTGATCCTATAAACAATAGGCTGCTTTCCATTTCCTTCCTGTTTTCTCTTCAAGAATCAAAGGACGTAAGATAGGAAACAATCTAAACGAAAAAACATAACCAGCAGCTGGGTGGGTTTCAAATGTGAGTGTAAATCAGATCAAACTCTGAACAATGTTTTTACAGTATTCCTTGACTGCCCTAACCCCCATGGAACTCTCTAGAATGTAAGAATTGTTTGAATTGTTCGGGACATTATAAAAACCTAGGGAAATGTCTCTTTTTTACTGATACTGCTTCTGCAGGGTTTTTCTTTTCCTTCGACTTAGTACAATTCCTTCAAATTTACAGAGGTGTAAAACACTCATTTCCCAATCAGTGATTCATTCCTCTGCCGAGACACTGATGAAACCATGGCAGCCAATAATATTCCTGTTCAGGCATAAAACTTTGGCAAAAGCTTTCCTTTCAGCTTGAAAGTCTGAACTTGCACTGCTAAACTCAGCTGGAACTTTTCCACTCTTCAAACCCCTGGAAGGTCAGGTCCTTAAAGTACAGCTGCTAGTCAGGTGCAATACAAAAGTCAATGTGTTTCTCACCGTGTGGATATGGAATATTTGCTCCTGAACCTCTTCTCCCTCAGTGGTGAGCTCCTCAGTGACAGCACTGGGTAGAGCAAGCCCATGCTGGGCTATACTTGTTCATCAATTGTCCAGAGCGCAAGATATTTCTGCTCTTTCAGCTATGTACCAAACGTGACAAATTTAGAGCTCTGAGTGCATGATTCTGTCATGCTTCCTACATCTCTAATGAAAGTGAACATATTTTACTCCTACCTTAGCATATCATAACATCTAGAGTGATTTAAAAATATCAGCCACTCTGGTCTTTATCACTGTTAGTGCCAACACTGTATTTTTAATATTTTTTTTTTCTAATTCCTTTTTTTTCACCTGCTTCATGCCCACTAGAGAAGAGATCCCCAATTCTTCTCTTGAACTTCATCTGCTTTCATAGATAGGTCAGTCTGAGGTACACAGAGAGGCATCAAGAGCGTGGGCAAGTTGTAAGAGGAAGGGAAGCCTCGAGTCTGGACCCCATATACTTTTTTATTATAAAGAGAGACAGCTGTTTGACTGTCCTTCAATATCCTGATGAAACAGAAGTATTTCAGTTGAGACTGAATGTGTACAGAACGGAGGAATAATTTATTTCTCTATACAACATGCTGTGAAGATAATTATTCTGGCTGTCGAACCAGAAAGAAGGACCTAGATACATAAAAAGGCATTTAAGAAAAATTTAGGTCCGCAAATGAAGTACTCATTAGATACCTTCCTGTTTGATCTGATATCTTCACATACATTCAAGTCCATTTCTCACAGAGCATAAAATTGTCAAAACCTGAGTGGGATAGCTCATGCTCACCATGGCCAAATCAAGCTTCAGGAGACAGAGCAGCACTGGAGGTCCTTGCAGGACTCAACCCAGTATACATACTCAGAACGTGCTTAACATATAATAAATCACACAAAAAAAAAATTATATTTTTATATTATTGTACTCAATAAGCCATTATACTTCTCAGTTGCTGTCTACTGTTGACATTGTTGTCAATGTTTCTTAAGCACGTTTAAAGGAGGTCTGAAGGAATCGGCTACCTCAAAGAAACTGATCTCGATGCAAGGTCACATAATATGCGTATGTGTACTCTAAATGGGTCTATGGAATTGAATAAACATCGCTCCCCAAAATATTGCACCATGTTAGTATGAATTCATGGAGACCATATCTATAGAATTTTGCCTGTGAATACTAAATATGTTACTGAATATGTTACTGAATTCTTTATTTACAATTTATTCAAATATATGATTTTATCTGATTAAATGACCTTTTCATTCTAAAAGATTTTGATGTCGGAAATATTTTTGGAATTAATTACAGCCTTTTAAGCATTTCAGAAGTAAAAGCTGTGAAATAAAAAGATTGAAAACACATTGATAAACAGAAAATAGGAAAATAAAATTGAAAAGTTTTATCTTTATCTTCATTTGCTGTTTTTACCTCTTCTTTTTCAACAGGTTTTTTTTTCCTTCATATTTTGTAGATACACTTGGATTTATACTACGACCCCATGTATTGGCATTTTTTGTCATAGAAAAAAAATCATAATGAAAATATAGAGAAAAAATAATGTAATTCCAGTTATTCATGATAAATGCATTTGTGGTTTTAATGTTTACCTAGCAGATATATTTTCCAAGTGATTAAGGTATAATAAATATATAGTATAATACTATATTTCTATTACTAATTCTTTTTAGGCTTGATCTTGTTGACAAAATTAATGAAATGTTAGCTTAAATGAAAAATTATAATTGAAATCAAGTTAATAAGACTTCTTTAATAAATCAAAAGATATTTTTATTTGGCATTTTTGTGCTGTAGATAGGAACAGTTCCAATGAAACACCAATTGATTAATAAAAATCAGAAAAGTGACATATAATTTCTGAACGCTGCGTACTTCATTTAGCATATGATAAATGAAAGATTTTATTGTGCAAACTTTCAATGCATAGATACTAGTATGCTTATTTTTGTAATAACATACAGTCATGTGTGCTGATTTTAGCTGAGAGAGAGTTAATTTTCTTCATAGTAGCTAGTACGGGGCTGTTTTGGATTTGTGCTGAAAACAGTGTTGATAACACGGGGATGTTTTCGTTACTGCTGAGCAGTGCTCACACAGAGCCAAGGCCTTTGTTGCTCCTCACCCCACCCCACCAGCGAGGGGGCTGGGGGTGCACAAGGAGTTGGGAGGGGACACAGTTGGGACACCTCACCCCACCTGACCAAAGGGATATCCCACACCATATGACATCGTGTTCAGCATATAAATTTGGGGGAAGAAGAAGGAAGCGGGGGGGACCTTTGAAGTGATGGCGTGTGCCTTCCCAAGTAACCATTACACATGATGGAGCCCTGATTTCCTGGAGATGGCTGAACACCTGCCTGCCCATGGGAAGTAGTAGATCAATTCCTTATTTTGCTTTCACACATAGCTTTTGCTTTACCTGTTAGACTGTCTTTATCTCCACGCACGAGTTTTCTCACTTTCAGTCTTTCAATTCTCTACCCCATCCTGCCAGGTGAGCGGCTTAGTTGCTGGCTGGGGCTAAACCACAACAGTAGTCTGTCTTATCAGGTATAAACTCATGTTTCTCAGAAAGAGACTAAGTCTAAACCAAACCCAACCGGTTACACTGCCACAAGGAAACCCATATAACCATGCTATAACTATGCTGATTATCACTAGTAAGACTTTCACACGTACTGATATCATTAACAAATCTTTTATGCATAGCCAAATTCCTAGCTTCTAGTAGAAATCCTAGAAGTAATTTTACCTGCTCCACTGTTGAACACGTTGGTTTTACAGTTCAGTATGTACCATGGTTTATGGGGCAGGGACTATGTTAAATTGCCCTGTTTGGCACTGAAAAGTGTACTGCCAGGTTAGAGGTTGATTTAAATTGAAAACTACATATCTGGATTGTGATTGATCTGTTAATATTAGGTGATTAATTTATACTACTAAGAGAGGGTACACTATTAAGATAAGGTTCTTCTGTGCATGCTGGCTCTGCATACAGGTTCACCTTTCCCTAATGTTTAAAATTGACTAGGTCTTAGAGCTTGGCAAGGGCAATTTCTGAGTCATCTGTCTGTATCTTCATTTCTCCTGGGTTATTTATCAGCACAGTATTTCCAGCTAGAGGGGACACTGGGACAATTATAGATGTTTTCCCCGTTTCCCATTCTGTTTGCTGACCTTTGCTGAGGTTTTGTTGTACGTCTTCCATTACACCACAAGCAATCATGAAATAGAGCAAATGTGGCCATCTTTGGCACCATTTATTCATCTTCATTAGGTACTTGCAACAGAAGTGACACATCCAGTGACTATACAAATACCAAAACAATGCTATCAATAATATTTTTTCTTCCTGGTACTAAAATATGTCAGCAAGAAACTAAAACTAAAATCCAGCATCCTCTGTAAGACAGGTAACATTGTCATGCTACCAGGAAAGCATGTTCATTTGTATGAGGAAAGCCTCTCTTTAGCAGGCTCCAAGGTAAAATAATTTTGGCTTCTGCTTCATCTTGATATTTTTGGATGGAACGAAGTGTCTTTAGGTTTAGCCCCTTGGAGCAGTGCTAAGCCTGTCTGCATTTCGCCCTTCTGTTGGGAAATCTTGGTTCAAAGCTCCCAAATGTTTAACAACAGCACGCAGCTGTGCTTATTCACCTCAAGTACTTTTGTTGACTCTCCCTTAGAATCTGGTACAAATTTAATGTTAGTCTCAGGGAAAGCTACCTAAAGGTAAATGTATCATAGAACTACATATTCACATGAAGCAGAAAAAGACTGTTCACCTATAAATGTATAGGTAATGTTCCCGTAATGAGTTTTGCATAGTGGAAGAAATGAACTAATAACACTCAACAAAATCTACAGATTTCAACAAACCTTGTTCATGAGATGCTAGCAGAGAAGCCCTGACAAAATCTGAAGAAGAAATGAGATTGTGAGTGCTCGTTTCTTCTCATACAGCTCTGGCAAAGGAACACTTTCATCCCTTTTGAACCACAATACAACAGGCTCACCTTCTCTCCATGAGGAATCAGATGTAATAAGAAGTGGTGTGACAGCTGTGCCACTTTTTCCCTTGATATCTTCTAGTGCACCAGGAAGGATGTGTCAACACTACAACGATTGCCTCCCATTCAGTATATCCAGACTGGGGTATCTCTTCCATTCATGTATAAACATTTAATGTTATAGATAATTAAGATAGAAGCTGATTCTGATTGCTCTGAATCACCTTCTGAAAGTGTTTATCACTCTCCATGAACTAGAGAGGTAGCCTAGGCAGACTACTTTAGCTAACTTAGCTACCTACATTAGATTCCTGACTTGTCCCCAAAGAACAATCAACATAAACTCTGCAAATAAATGGCTGAAACACGATTCCTTTTCACCCGTGTTTTGATTTACAAGACGGAAATAGATGAAGGAAAGATCACAGTCAAAAAGTGTTAGGCAAACACTTAGTTGGAGTAACACTAATGGTTCATCAGTGTGATTATTTGCGTGCGTTCTGGAACTTTCTAAGTTCCACATTGGCATTTGATGTCTGATATACCCCACAGAATTTATTCACTCACTCTAGTACTGATTGTACTCTTCTGCATTCTTAAGCCTATCAGACTGCACATTATTTCTTCCAAGCATGAAAGCTTTACTGTTCTCCACCATTGCCAAGATTCTTTCCAGAACACTTTTACACTTTTGTCATCAGACTTTCTTTTTCACTCGTCCAGCAACACATTAACTGAATTAGTTCTCCCCATATACAATTTTAATAACGCATCCTTGCCAAAATCAACCTTGCACACTGTCCTATTATTTTAATTAGACTTACCTGGAGTGATGTTTCCCAGAAGATTAATAACAAAAGCATTTTTTTAAATGGTTTGTGCATTTCCAAGATACAGAAAGAAAGTTAGCATCATTGCACATACGAGAAACTAAGGAAGGGGAAGGTGAAGATATTTGTTTGAGATCATAAAGGAGAGCAGCATTATTAATGTCATAATGAACAAATAAATAGACACAAAAATGAGTGTTGTTCTGCAGCAGTTGAATTAATTAATCCCCCATGTCCCTCCATGATAGTAGTTCCCTTCCACACTCTTGTAACTTTCCTTATCCCAGAATGTCTGGACAAACCCTTATGGAGTCCCATAGTGTCATGAGCTCTCCCCATTCCACCTGCCACATGGCACACTCTTCATTTTTTCAGCAAAAAGGCAGGTCAAGATGTTGCCTGTTGAAGATGTAATGATGTGCACCACCACTTGGATGGCTTACCACTGTTCCCATTTCCACATGATTTCTTGCAAGAGAAGCACCAACATGGGCACTTTTCCTCTACCTAGGCACCACTTCATGTGACATTTGCTAGAAGAAAGTAAATTTAAAACTAACTCCTCTGCCAAACTTGGTTGAAATTTACCTAACAATTCACAAATGTAAAAAGAAAACGGACATGAACAGACATAAAGTCTGATCAGCTCATTTCCTTAAGAAACTGGTCTCAATAAAGTGTTCATACAACTCTGTTTCGTGGAAGGCTTTCTAGTAGCTAAGTTCTGTCTATGAAAATTGCAGACCTGTGGTTCAGTAATGATTCTGCACCAAACTGGACAGTTTTGCTGACATAATATATTACTGTCACTGTTACCTCATTGCTTTCACATTGTCTGTCTTCTGTGCATAGCTCTCTTTGGATTAGAATATTTTGTCAAAAACTAACGTAATACTAGGTTAAGTTCAGATATAACTTGGCTTGAGCTATGACACGGCACATGTTTCCCATCAGAATGGTTTAAATTTTTAATTCCTTAAGGAGGGTGACCTCTACTTTCCTGTACATTCTTGAAGTGGAAATGCCTTATCCTTTGACTTGATGCCATTTATTTTGGACATTTGGTAAGTTTCCAATTTCCAATTTCATTAATTCATATCACCTTTACATTCTCTTCCTTTAGTCAATTAATAACAAATAGATTCCAACGCTCTAATTTAGGATAACAAAGCCAACTCTGCTATTTATCAAAGGAGCCTTTCACTTCAGAAATTTTCTTGAGACAATTCCTGTTGATGGGTGTTTTTAAAAATATTTTATTTCCCTTCGTTTCTCCCATGATTTTCCTGCACCTTATTTAGCAGAATGGCAAACTGACAGTTTGTAGAAACATGCAGCCATTTACTATATTGCTACAGCTGTTGATCTGACCTGAAAAAGCAGATCAAGAGGTTACCTTCATTTTCAGAAGCTCCATGAATCATGCTGAAAGAGCTGAATAACAAGCTCTCATCCTGTTTGGACATGAGACAGTTTTAATGTCCCATATAGTATGTCTTCTCAAATAGAGCATGGAGCCTAGCAGGGAATTTTTTTTTAATGAACTATTAGATTTTGAAAACTCTGCCAGTCTAAGACTGGGACAAACAGAGCCAGTGATGGCGAAAGACATAATGTATCTATAGAGACACTGCTGGTCCAAAATTGGGTATATGTGCTTCACTGATAAACACAGCAGTTCCTTCTTCATTACAATCCTAATGGCAGACGTGTCCCAGGCTTCCTAAGTAACAACTGTGATGGTCTTTCCTAATTTAACTTAATGTTCTGAGTGCTGGAAAGAACTGCTTCTATGGTGAAGACTCTTTGTGTCACTTTTTCTTCAATAAACTTTGGTTTTGAAACTACTCCAATGTCAAATTTAAATCCAGTTCAAAAATTATTTATGGAGTCTGTGAATAAAATGAAAAAGATAAACTGAAAACATACAAGGAGATATTAAGTTCTTTAAGGAAAGGATTCTGAAATAACTTCAGATTACAGCACAGGAAGCTCTGGACCCAGGGAAATATGTAACATTATCATTCTGAGTTCAGATATCATAGTAAAGATCAATGAGTAGACAGTACATAAAAGTAGTACTATTTGATTGTTAACAAAATAGATGTTTTCCTTCTTATAGGAACACGTGAATACTAGATTTAAAAGTCCATACCAAAAACATCTATTATTCTAATAAAGACAAATTTTAGATATGACTCCTGCAGGCTAGTTCAATGGAGTTTTGATAGCATGGAGGTGGCATAACCCCGCTGAAATAACTGGAGAAACAAAGTTTCTATCTCTCATAATTCAAGGACCAATGTTTTCAAACTAAAACCATTTTTAGTCATTTTAGAAAAACTCCACTGACTTTAGTCAAGTTACTAATTACTTTTGCCACCCCATATAAAGGTGAAATCATATCCAACATCTACAAATGCTGAAAGGTATTGGCACTGTGTAATCAGCATCAGAAGCATAGTATTTGCCCAAACAACCAACTCTTTTCTATCTATAGAATGTCAGATAAACAATGCCAACAGAAGTGGTAGTATTTGCAAGGTACAATTTTGTATCACTAGAACAGAAGCTTGTTCTCTTCTTAAGAATGAAGAAATTGATATCAGAATTATTTTGATGTTATACTTTGTGGTAGGTAATTGGTGAAAATCAGCAAAGCTGGCTGGTCAGCCATCATCTGATGTTTAGAAGATTATTTTCATTCCATTTGGAATGAAAGCATTTGAACATGCTCACCAAACAGATGTATCCCACAATGATTTTAATCAGATTGAAAATGTCAGCATTTGGGAGGGTAATAGTTCTCTTTGATTCCTCTTCTTTCTAGGTTTTCCCTCTCCCTCTTTCTCCCTTCCCTTTTTCTAGTCTCTGGAAATAACAAGATAGCCTCCTTGGATTAAAAAACCTCCTTTTCTCGTCAAGAGCTTTGTCAAATTCAATGATTCTCATGAAATATAGGAACAAAATAATTCATTTAAAGGATAACTATTGTAACTTTAAAATAATAGATAATTTCTCTAGATAGATTCTTCTAATCTTGTACTTGCTGAGACAGGCTGTAAACTGAAGGACTTGGGGGGTGGGGTCCAAAATGGCAATGCTCATGCCATCACATCCATCTGGGGAATAAGCCAGGCCAACCAGAGCAGTGACAAATGTTCCTTAGCTGCTTCCCAAGGTGAGAACCAGAAAGCCAACCACCTCAAGGATGTGTATGGCTATGATGGACCCTCTTGCACCCCCCAGGGAAACCTGTATGCTTGACTACCTCTCTGAAATGCCTGTACACTAATGCGTGCAGCACAGGGAATAAACAGGAAGAACTAGAGATCTGTGTGCAGTTGCAGGACCATGATCTCCTTGCAGTTACAGAGACATGGTGGGATAGCTTGCATGACTGGAATGTTGTCACGGACGGCTACATACTTTTTAGGAAACACAGGCCAGTAAGGTGAGGTGGTGGAGTTGCTCTTTATGTGAGAGAACAACTGGAACGTATCAAGCTCTGCCTAGGGGTGGATGAAGAACAAGTCGAGAGCTTATGGGTCAGAATTAAGGGGCAGGCTAATATGGGTGACACTGTTGTGAGTGTTTACTATAGGCCAACTGATCAGCAAGAGGAAGTCAATGAAGCCTTCTACAGACAGCTGGAAGTAGCCTCATGATCACAGGTCCTGGTAGTCATGGGGGACTTAAACCACCCTGATATTTGCTGGAAAGGTAACACAGCCAGACATGCACAGTCCAGGATGTTCCTGCAGAGCATTGATGATAACTTTTTGACACAGGTGGTGGAGAAGCCAACAAGGAGAGGGGTGCTGCTGGGCCTTGTACTAACAAACAAAGGAGGACTGGTTGAGGATGTGAAGGTTGGGGGCAACCTTAGCTGCAGTCACCATGGAATGGTGGAGTTTGGGATCTTGCATGGAAGAAGCAGGGCAATAGGTAGGATTGCAACCCTGGAATTCAGGAGATCTAACTTTGGCCTCTTCAAAGACCTGCTTGGAAGAATCCCATGGGTTAGGGTTCTAGAAAGTAGGGAGGTTGAAGAGAGCTGGTCAATATTCAAGCACCACTTCCTCCAAGCTCAAGATCCATGCATCCCTATGAGTGAGAAATCAAGCAAAGGAGGCAGAAGACCTGCAGGGATGAGCAAGAAGCTTCTGGAAAAACTCAAAGGGAAGAAGGAAATTTACAGAATGTGGAAAAAGGGACTGGCCACTTGGGAGGAATATAGGAATATTGTCAGAATATGCAGGAATGCAATGAGGAAGGCTAAGGCCCACTTGGAATTAAATCTGGCAATGGATGTCAAGGACAACAAGAAGGGCTTCTTCAAGTATAATTCCTAAAACCAAACAAAATTTTTGCAATCCAAAAGGGATTCAATAGCATTGTGTAATTGTCCCCAGGATAAATCTCAAAAAGCAGGGCTAAAGCACAAAATCTGTTCTCTCATAAGGCTACTTTTCTTAAATTTTTATGCCATGAAAAGACTCCCAGCTGTGCCATATCATTGCTACTTTTTGGAAAGGTCCTGTATAGTATATAATATTTCATATATAATAAAGAAATGTTTATGCGGCATGCTGCCTTCTAAGTTTTCTCAAATACTGTGCTGCCTGTGACTGTACCAGATTGGTTTCTTAACTGATATCTCTGCTTATGAAACATTAGAATAAATCACACTGTGAATTTCAATTTCAAGTTCCAGATACGAGTGACTGAATGATAGCTTTTTTCCTAGGAGCATGCAATTGTTTTAACGTGGTGTATTTAAATCAGTAGTCAGCTTATCCAAACAGGAAAGATACTTACTTGATTTTATGTCTGATTTCTTCAGTGTTAAGGAGACTTTTTATTACAAATTTTCCTGCACTAGCAGAAAGGACCTTGATGGAACCTAAAAAGAAACTGTAATTGTCTTTCATGTGGGAAAATGATTTTTTTTTGTAACCCATTGGAAATCAGTGTGCCAGGATGGGGAGTACATTTCAAGAAGGTACAGGAGAAAGTTTTTCAGCAAAATTAATTTAATTGCCAAAGAACATCATCAAGGACAAAATAACTAGAACTGTAATAATGAAATTTTTATAAGACCTAATAAAGAATAATATTATCAATTCAGGGAGGATAGGAAAGAACTAGATGATCTTCAAGACTGAGATAACAGGGAGGGATGAAACTGAGGGCTACAGAGTAGAAGGTTGTTCACAGAGGGACTATGACCTAACAGTTAATCATTTTGAAATGAAAGAGCATGAGAGTGAGGATTAATGTTTGAAGGACTGATGATCTGTATGATGCAGCTATGAGAATATACACACAAAAACTATCTAGGCAAAAATACTGATGCAGCTCCCTGCAGATGAAAGAGCAAGTTATAAAGCAAATATTATACTTTTTTGGTAACACTCTACCCCTTGTAGGAAAGGAAAGGGTTCAACTTCTGGATTCATATTTTGTCACCATTGTTTCTCCTAACATCAACATCTGTTGTTTATCTGAAATACCAAGTGACCTAACTGGAATACATCTTTGTTTCAGATTTAAAATTATGATAGTAAATAACATATGTCCCAGAATACATTGCCTACTCTATTAAAACCTAACTATTGTTTGCTGGAAAGTCACCCAAATTTGTTTGTGTGATTAAGATTTCAGCTCCTGGGGGCAGGGCAATTTGGTCATTGAAATAAATTGCTAGAAAAGTATTTCTGTCACCCCAGTCACACCTTTCAAGTCAATTTCTCCTTAGCAGATTTTCAGAACATCTTTCCTAATAATTCAGTTATTAGGTATAATGACGTCCAAATCCAATCTCAGTTCTCTAAGATATGAACCTGTCCTTTTCCACTCCCTGAAACTAGAGAAAATATTTTCAAAATGAGGGAAAACAGCACCTTATTCAGAGGAAAAAGATACACTACATTTGTCACAGTCTCCCTTAAAAGTGCCCATTAAAATTGCTAAGCCTGCTGAGAAAAGAGAATGAAAGTTAACTTAAATAATTAAACATACCTAGGGCATCTCACCTATGTGCTGCACTGGCTTTCAAAGTAGTTATTTGTGAAGAGCCTTTCACAAGTGAAAACTGGGGTCATTGTGTCCTCACGTCCTCTGTTGAAAAATAAATAATTCAATGAGTAATGTCCTGGCTACATTGTAAAAACCATCCATTCAAAGAGTGGAGAAACAGGGACACATCAGCGGTGAACAGACTTTTTTCTTTTCTGATGAGAGAAAAAAAAAAAAAACAAGCACATTTAATCCAGCGAGACCTTTTCAGGATTTTAGTAAGGAACTTCCTCTGTTTTATTCTCTCCCAGAATGTGTTAGACATATGACATTACCTGAAAAAACCCCTCTTTCCGCTTGCCTCATGTAAACTCATAAATTCTCTATAAATCATTCAACATTCAAACGATTCAGTGCTGCTTCCTGGCATCAAACTATCAACTCTTAACCTCCAGCTCCTCAGCTTCTTGTGGAGTCTTTTTATGCAACCTTATTCATAGCAATAGCAAAAGCAGGTGAAACGACCCATTGTCTCTAGTGTCAAGGCTCAGGATAGCAGATTATTCTGTACCTTCTAGCTACTTAGTATTTAGGTGGGGAATGAGATACCTTTAGCTCGAGAGAAGCATAGGTGTATGTCAGTAGCAGTATTCTGGAAGAAAAATGAAGTCACAGGGTAGGCAAGATTGCAAAAGAGAATGATGTTTGGTTCCTGCCAAGCGACCAGTTCACGCTTTCTGCATCAGTGATTCCTTCTCCAGCCCAAAGCATGAAAGAAGATGGAGAGTGGAATGTGAGCATTGGCATATGGGCTGTATGAGACGCACAAGGCTCTAAACGAGAACATCCAGTTCTTGGGTCTAGTGAGTGAAAATTGTATGAAGAGCATATTACTAAGGTCCTTTTGGGCAAAGGGTCTGGTAAAATCCTGCTCGCTCACATCTATCTAAAACTTCACATTTTCACTCCCTAATGCATCAGGCCCAGGGCAAGAAACCAAGGGAGACAGAGAGATCTCGCTGTTGTTATCCCTCCACCAAAGCACTTGCATGCCGAGCATAAGGACAGTAGAGGAAAGGTTGTTTAATCTATGTCTTTATCTGCATTGGTGGTTACATCTGATTTTGTTTCATAACTAATCACAGGAATAAAGAAGTATTTTTTACAATTTAAGCTCAGATCCTGCTCCACATTGCTAACAAAAGGAAGAGAGCACACAAGTCCATACAATTTCCTTAAGGCTTACCAGTGATTTGCCAGTAGGAAACTGTATTGTCTGAAACACTATTTGTAACTGTTCTGACATTTTAATTACATCGTTACCCTCTTGTTACTTCTGAGCTGCTGAACTTCTGCACAAAATTTGAGAGAAAGGAGTTGTAAATCTGAAACTTGGCTCCTAACGATTTTTTTTCTCTAGGAGCTGTTTACATTCGTTGTTCTGTGAAGACCGTGTGGTTAGTCCAGCACTGGATCTTCAGCATAAAACTAGACATTTTCTGAGGATAAAGTGTCATCAGGAAAGCTGCAGTGTGGAAAAATATTAGCAAATTTCCTTAACTTTGCTCAGTGTTATATCTAAATCTGTGAGATCACAAAGGAGGCATGAACCTCTAGATATTTTATAATCTTTTGGATCTTAAATTATAACTTCTCATGGAAATTCCATCCCAGACAACTCAAGCAGGAATCTTTTAGCTAAGCAAAATACATCAGTTTGATTCAAACCATTTTCTGTGGTGAAATGAGTGTTTTCTCAATGAAGAGGATTGAACTGTAAAAGACACAAAGAAGCAACCATGCACAAAACTTATTTCAGTGTTAAACACTCAGACTTCTGAAGACAATGAAATCATGAGGAGGACAACTGCTTAGCAACTGTCCATAGGTAACTGAAATTGAAAGAAGGCGACATCAGTAACCTTAACTGAATAAGGATCTGAAATAGGCCTTCCAAAGGTCATATGGTGAGAGGGGAAAAAAATCCTAACTACTTTTAAGATGGAGTTTGATATGTTTATGAAAAGGATTTTATGCTGTAGTTATCCCCATGATGCCAGGACACTGAACTCAGTAATTACAATGATACTTTCTGTCCCAGTTTCATATGAATTCTGACACGCCAAATGCTTGTGCAACCTCTTCATTTGTCCTGACACTATTTCAAAGCTTCTGGGGCTGTAACTATCCTCCAGGAGTTTGGAGAGATGTGTGAAAGTGCATTGGGTAGCAATTCAGCACAGGAGAGAGTTTGTGCTTCATTTAACCTGTCCATCACCCCACTGGCCTCTGGAAGGCAGGACCCTGCCAAGCTGGCTGCTGACTGCCCTGTCCTCTGTGGGCAATTGGGTTGTTCAGAGGCAAGGGGTGGAATGTGTCTCCTTCCAACCACAGCAATAACAGATTGCCCTGAGGAGAGAGAAGATGCTTTAGCAAAGCTGGTCCTGGGCCAACAAATTAAACAAAATCCTATTTAGCTCCTACTGTGTAGATGGTACAAATACAGAAACATTAGTGTGTGAACTCCAGAAAGATATGCTCTTAATGAGCAGAGACTCAAATTCTGTTACACTTTCAATCTCCAGATGGTTGTAAAGTATAGCCCTTAGTAAAATTCATTGCAAAGTCTGAACTGAAAATAATAGCTACAAAATCCATGACTTAAAGAAATGAGCCCAACTACATAACTAAATGAGAGTGAAGGACAAGGAAGGAAACTAGAACCCTTGCTCTATAATATCTCTCTGATTTTTTAATACCAGCAGTGAACTAACCTAATTCCTACTTGCCACTTCTGAGTCAAAAGTAGCAGTATTATCTTTGCCATCTGTTCCTGCTGTTTCCCATAGCCAGTGCTTTGGTTCCTTTTAAATCAAACATCAGCCAGCCAGCCCTTGGCCCCAAAGCCACCCTCATATCAATAATAGATGCAGTTGCTGTGTTTTGGATGGATACAGCTGAAGGTCATGGGCTGGACCACTCTCATGCCAGACCCATGTTCAGAGCAGACAAAGGAGATCCTGATACACCTCATCCACAGAAATGGAAGATGCACCATGTCCTTGCTGAAGTTCTCCTCAAGCAAAATATGCAGAGACTAGTTAAATTAAGATGGAGGCTCTGAGAAAAACAAGCACTTCCTACAGCTGTTACAAAATTTATATGTTTGTTAGAGATTTTTTCAATTACATAGCTGTACAATAGGCTAATATATTAGAAGAAAATATCTGGGGTTTAGCTTTCAAAATTGTCAAAACTGTCTTGATCTTTTCTAACAAAAACCTTACATTTTTCTGCTTTGAAATAATTTTGGTTTTCAATTAGGCTAAACATAGACAATTTAAGCACAACTAATTTTTGTAAATCTCGGTGAAAAATTAAAAAAATGGAAAATATATTTTATTTGACATAAAGACATTTTGGACTTCCATTTTGCAAAGCCTTAGATTTTGATGCTTTGTTCTAATTTAAAATAGAATTTTTTTTCCCTTCAGTAAATCCATTTTCAAGTAAATTGAGAGAAACTTTCTTCCTCATTTCCTCCGCAGATTGTCCTTGCAGCTGCAATTCAGAAAGTAGTTGTGTATAAGACTCCATTCGTGTATTATTCAGGTTATGGCTACTGGGACAACCTTGTTCCAGATTCCAAGTTACTGAAAAATGTATTATTTTATTACCCAGTCAGGGACTTTTACTGAGATGCATGCTTCAATTTCTTTTTCAGTCTTTGAGAAAGGCTCCTACATTGTGTGCAAACCTGGAAGAAAACAAACAGCATGTTATCAAAATAAATCTCACTCAGCTGAAAAAGGCCGAAGAGAGGTTAATCCAATTACTTAATGGTTGTCTCCTTTTGCCTCTTCCTTCAGGCAGCCGTGCTTTTACATGTTCTGCTTCCCTCTTTAGAGTTTTTTCCTTCACAAATGAAAAAATACTTCATTGTGCTCTCTAAACAAAATCTTTCTCCATTATGGAGGAATAGAAATATGCTCAAAAAATTGTACATGTACTGTTGAAATTACTCATTTACAATGAGAAAATTACAATATTTAATTTTCATTTAGAGAGAATAGGCCATTGCTCTTAAATCTGTTTGACTTTTATTCTTGAAGTAGAACTCTTACTGAATTAAATACATAGTAGGAATAGCACTGAAAATTTGATCTATAACATTAATTGATTTGATCTATAACATTAATGTTTGACTTCAGTAAATATATGACTCCAGAGAAAACAGAATAAATAGCAGTAGGAGTCAAATAAATATGTTTAATAGAACTCTAATGAGAATAAAATTTAATGAACTGCATGTATATGTTTTCAACATTCCTGCTTCAGGGAAATTGAATGTGCTAACTCCTGCTAGCATCATCCCTCTGGGAGTTTAATGCACAACCAGTAAGCTGCACAAGATGATAACTGACCTACAAGGAGGGAGGGCAGCAACTGAACAGGGAATGAGATGGCCGGGACAATTAATCTTTGGCATCCACTTGTAGTTTGTGCAATAATTATTCTGCTGCATTTAGGACATGCCAAAATGTTCGTACCTAGAGTCCCCAAAACAAGACCTCCTGTGCAGATGCTCAGCACTCCTCCGTCATCCTCTCAGCCAGAGCCGTCATAGTCCATCCTTGGTAGTGCCCCTTGGCACTAACCGAGGTGGGCACTATTTATTCCCCAGTCAGCCTGACCAAGTATTCTTCTCTCCCTGCAAGAAAATTGCAATCTTTGAGCTATAGACATTGTCCAGGACAGCTTCTGCTTGATACCATATTCATACACTAAAATTAATACTCTTTATTGCTAATTTGCTAAATTTCCCCATGTGTTTTTACTGTCATTCACTCAGCGCGCAAAATTTTAAGTTATAACAATGGGACTAGGAATTCAGAAGACTAATTACAAAAAAAAAAGTCTCTGTAAGATTTGGGGACATGAACTGGATGACTAAACTACAATGTGGGTGAATGAATCACTTGCTGTACCAAAAACTAGCTCAAAGGTGTGGTCAACAATTCAAATTTCAACAAAGATAAATTTTAGTCCCTCAGGGCAGAAAAAACCCATGCAACAGTACAGGCTAGTGACTGTCTGGCTAGATAATGCTTCTGCAAAAATAACATGGGTATTATGGTAGGAAAAGAGTTAAACATGAGGCAGCAGTGCATCCTTGCAGTGATGAAGGCTAATAGCAGGCTGTGCTGCATTAACAGGAGTACAATAACCAGGCTGGGGAAAATTATTATCCCGCTCTGCTTGGCATTGGTGAGGAGGTACGTGGTGCTCTGGCTCCAGTTTTGCCACGTGATCTGCAGACAGGCCAGAGGAGGGCCAGTAGCATGGTTAGGGGCTCACAGAACATGGGGGGAGGCTGAGGGAACAGGGGTTTTTCAGCCTGGAGAGGGGAAAGCTAAGAGTGAAAACTAACTGGCATCTTCCACAGCCTTAAGTGAGGTTGCAGAAAAGGCAAAACCAGGTTCTTCTCAGAGCTGCAACGGTCACAAGTTCCAGCAAGAGAAAAAAAATTCACCATCAGAGTGGTAAGTATCAGAACAGGCACCCAGAGAGGCTGTGGAAGCTCCATCCTCAGAGATTTTAAAAATTTCCCTAGCCCAGTCAGTTCCAGAGCAAAATGATATAGGTTTGACAACAGTTCAGCTCTGTGCAGGAGGTAGGACCAGATCACCTGCAGAGCTTCCTTCCAACCAGAACTGCCCTGTGATTCCCCCAGCCTAAATCCCAGCTCTGGTTCCCTGCTCTGTGTAGCATTAAGTAATGCAGGGTCAGTTCCTACCATAGTTAATCAGCAAGAAGGTCATCCAAAGCTGGGCTATATAGCTTCCTATTCATTGCACAGCAGTTGTGAAATGCATAAAATGACAGATGTTTCTTCAAGGATTTAGCAAGGGTGATTTACCCAAGGACGTGCAAGTCTATAGGAGATCTGGAAAATGAACTAAGCACAGGTTTCCAGCCAGCTCACTGATTAATCAGCTATCTGTTTGCAGTATGGTAGCTGCAGCTTCTACAGAAACAGGCCTGTTGAAGTGATGCCTTCCATCTGCACACCAATTGTTTTTACATGGACCAATAGTAATTTAAAACTTAAATCTTCAGTAAACGGAAAACTTTACAAAAGAAACCCTGATGCTATGCCCAATCCTTCCTTCTCTTTGAGTATGTATTTATGTTCTTGACTAAAGGTCAGCAGAGTAACAATAATGCATTCATATCCCCTTCAGCAGATATCTGTTATTTTGATTCAGCAAATCACTATGATCTTAACTGTAGACAAAAGACCCTTACCAAGTAACAAAGAACTAGAGATAAAAATGATGGGTTTTTGAATGAAAGGAGCAATATAATAATAATTAAAGTATTTTCTATTTCTTTCTTTATATGCAAAAACATAATGATTCATTGTCTGCCTCATTAATGCTTAATTAAAACCCTCTTGCAGATTCACATTGACTTGTAAATATTTTTTTTTAAGCCCCTTATATTGCATCAAATATTATGGACTTATTTTTTAAAAGGGTGAAATGTATTACTGGAGAAATGATGCATCTGAAGTAACAGATAAGAAAATCTTTGCTATAGAAACATATCTTGTGAAGGAGATCAGAAAGAAATCTTGTCTATACCGAACTTGGATCCAGAGTGCTGCTTAATAGTCTAGGTGCATTATCGGATTTTTCCTTGTTTTTTTTAAACCGTAAGATATTAGCTAGGGCAAGAGGCAGACTATAAGATATGATGAGCCAGTGGTTTGATCTGATACAGCAATCCTATGTTACTGTGGTGAAAAAAATAAACAAAACATGCACATGTAAGGATCGTCTTTCTGAAATGAAATAAAATATGTTCCTCAAAACATTGACACACTTGTACAGTTCCAATACGATATGTTGATGTGTTGAAGAAAAATCTCAAGGCCCACGTCAAAAATTATTAAGGAGTGCTTATCATTTTATAGCTGCAGAGGGAAAGAAGATAGGAGACAAGAGCAGCCTTGCCATTAACAATTTTGCATTAGACCAGGTTAGCCATGTCTGTAATTTCACTTCTCCCTATGTCAGTTCAAATGTAAAGTACCGAATGTACAATTAGCAATATGTGCAAGCTGTCCCTAAAAACCTGATTGTCTTTCAAATATATGAGTTTTATTTGATCCATTTACTTACAAAAGGGATGAATAAAATGCCAGAAATCTTTCTGCAAGTTCTTTGTGAGAGAAAATTCCTTAATCTGCACAGACTTCTCTGCAGTGGAGAAAATCATTGCTGGCAGGGCATGCTAATGTGTTTCAAAGAACACCTCCATGACCTGCAGTAACAGTCAGGGTTTAAAGATAACTTGTGGTCTGTACAGGCGAATTTGAGTTTGTAGAGCCACCCACAAACCTCCTAGAGTAGGAGGGTGGAAGAGGAAATTCACCTGACTAAGTGGATATCTTTGCTGCAAAGGATACCTTTCTCATCAATACAGATCTTGTCTGCATTGTCAAAGAGGACAGGGACAATTTATAAAGCAAGCATCTGAAAGAGGATAGATGAATTGTAGTTTTCTCCATTGTCTGTTGAGCAAGTCTGCATTAACTAGTCCAGGCACATATCCCTTCCCTCTTCCTCTGTGACACCACTTCCACTACTGATAGTGCTAGTCCAAAAGTAATTCTGGTAAATACTGTAATTGAATTTTTTCTTTATTAATTTTTTTTTTTTTTTTTTTTTTTTTTAGTGTTCTAAATCTTTACACTGCTGTTCAATGGCTGAGAAAACTGATGCTAGTGGTATAGTTCCTATAGCTCATATATAGTTGCTCAAATCTAGATGAGGTAGAGTTAAGTGATCACCAGCTAATGCTTGGTTTTTTGGGGTTTTTTTTTGCAATATTGCCCGTTATTGTTACCAGTGGTGCAACTGAACTTCTTGTTTGTTTGTTTGTTTGTTTGTTTGTATGAGAAGGGCCAACTTTCTTGAAATGTAAGGCAAAGACATTTCTGGGAAAGACTTATCAGGTGGTTGCATGAGTAGTAGCCCATAGTGAAAAGAAGTCATGGAAGTCCTCTAACATTTAGAGGCAAAAAAGCATCCCAATACACAAAGTAAAGACCTCCACAACCTTTTCAGAATCAACTTCTTTACAGTGCACTGAAAATGTCTATGTGCTGCTGTCTACACAGATATCCTCGTAAAGGTGTATCCACCTGAGTGAAATACTCAATGGTCATTTTATTACCACATAAATATTTGGAGTTTCTTAATTTCTCCGATCTCAAATTAAAAAGCCTGAGTGAATCTTTCCTTACACGAGTGACGACCTCTTTTGATGCAGAGAAACAGATCCCATCCTTCCTTCGATAACAAAACCTTCATTTGACCATTCCAGAAGGGACAGATATTTACTGTTCACATGGAGAGGACTATAAAGGAAGTTTCAATCACAGAACTATTG
Source organism: Balearica regulorum gibbericeps (assembly GCF_011004875.1). Classification (NCBI taxonomy): domain Eukaryota; kingdom Metazoa; phylum Chordata; class Aves; order Gruiformes; family Gruidae; genus Balearica; species Balearica regulorum. The sequence goes on along the minus strand of NC_046186.1, from coordinate 57,619,231 downwards.
GATTTGTTGGCTTTACATGTTTCAGATTGATTTTTCCTTCCTAATATAGATAATTCTGGCATCAACAAACGCGGTCTTGTCCCTAAATTCATCTTGTGAATCTTAAGGGGTGTGGTCTGAAATCAGTAAAAATGTGGGAATACTACACTTAGTGAAGGTAAAGAGTACTAACACGCTCTGCCAGGTTATTATTAGGGTCACAGACAGCTCAGGCTGGAGGGAGCTGGGGAGGTCCCTGGTCCGGCCCTGCCGCAGCAGGCTCAGCGCTGAGGTCGGACCGGGCTGCTCAGGGCTGTGCCCCCTCGGGGCTGGGGACCCCCCAGGACGGAGCCGGCACAGCCTCCCCGGGCAGCCTGCCCCTTGGTCCCGTTGGCACCACAGAGAAAAATATGTTTTCAATTGCTGTAGAAGTGAAAGAAGACAATGCAAAGAAAGACCTGACCTTGTCTTTCCACATCATCAAATTTCCTAGATCTGCTGCAGTACCTGTACAACAGTGTTACTCCACCACAACATGTAACTGTAGCGGGAATAACTAACTGTGAAGAAAAGGTAAAAATCATTAAGGAGAATGCATGTTTGAATATAAGCAGGTTATACAATATATATCCACACACTTCTGTAGAAGAGAAATTTTTAATCTAAAAGTAATGTTCAAATATAAAAAATAAGGACAACAGATAGTCATCGCCTTCAGGGCAAAGAAACATTTCTTTCTCATTGCTGGTTTTGAGATGCATGAAGCAATGTCATATCACACTTCAACTTCCCATACGATATTCTATGAAATCCCAAGCTTCATTATCATATACATCATGTAGGGACTCACTCTAGTTCTCCAGTCCAAAAGGAGATGACAGAGGATGTGATGACAGTAAGTCCCAACTTCACTGTGAATAAGAATGTAAGCTTTTTTCTGGCCTGAGGGCAACCAAATCCTACTGACAATAAAATGTCAACATGAGATTAGGGATAAATGTGCAGACGTCAAAGCCACTATAATTTTCTGCTGTTTTAACTATAGAAAAAGCATAGCATTGACAAAATATTATTTTCCGTACACTCAGTCTTCAAAGGTGATTTGCAGGCTGGCCTTTGATGATAGGTTTGTTTCATGCCTATTTTCTACTTTATACCTGCAACGAGAAAACAATAGATCACCAGTAAATGTATAAAAATCCTCCCATTTTAAGTCTTAGATCTATGATTTCCAGACCTGGCCTTCTAACCAGATTAGGTTAGATGATCATAGCAAAGTCACAAATCCCTCCTGCTGTAGATTCTTTGAGGTTTTTTTCCTGTCATATTAAATCATAGCAGGGAAATTTAAAAGACATTTGAATGAATGTCCTTCAGCAATATTACCTTTGAGTAATTTTATGAGTATTATTTCTGAGCCTTTAAAGTTATTTCACAATATTTTTTTAGTTCATTCTGCAAATGAATGTTTCATGTATATGCGTCAGGTTAATACAGTATTTTGTCTGTTTAGTTATCAAAACCAAAATTCTACACACAAAACAGTTTAAAAGTTATTGCTTTTAATAAACTACTGACAAGTTATTATTCCAAAGACAATCTTTGGTTTTATAATCACTATGTCCAATGAAAAAAGAATCTAAACATAATTTTTTTAAAAATTCCATAGCCACTGACAAAACAAAGTAATTCTAACAAGAACCAGTAGCAGTAGCAGTTTGTTTTGTCCTTTCTGAGAGCAGGTGGTGTAAACGCATACAGGCATGTTTCTGAAACATCTCCTGATATCAGAACATGCAGCTCTCCGGTGATTAAATTCTTAATCAGATCTGCAGGACATCTTTTATCAGCTTTGAAATAATTTATTTCATGTGACTTGGAACCAGTCATAGTTTTCTCAATTCCAGAGAAAGATATATTACTTTACCAGAACAATTCTACATCACTGGGGTTAAAATGGAAGAGTGGAGTTACATTCCTGGCAAAGAAAGAGGCTTATTTAAAGCAGCCAGTGACAGTGCTTACAAGATATGAGATTGCAGAGTTATTTATTATAAAGCACTTTTTGCACAGACCAGCCAATTCCAGCAGTTCAAAAACCATGAGCCAGTTTTCAAAAAACTTCATTATCTTTAAAATTGTAAGATTTATTTTATCTAATTTAATCGAGACTTCAGTAACCATACTGTCTGTCCACCAGTCTGTCAGAGTCACTTCTGGGCACTAACAAATATTAACCCAATTTTTACAGAGGTACTGAGCCCCCACAAAGTTCCCGCAAGCGCAACGAAAACCACCAGTCAGGTGGAGCACCAGTGGTGCAGCTGGTGGTGGAAAGGTAGGGACCTGTGGGTGCTTCTGTATCTTGCCCAACAGCAGCAGCAGCCATCAAGTCACCATCTCCACAGTTGTGAATCAACTGACGCTTGCACGAGCAGCATTACAAAAAGACAGGTAAAGCGAATGAGGTTCTTGGGGAAGATTGGTAATCTTTTGCTGTGTGAGAAAAATGAAGTTCCTGTTCTGACCGATTGAAGAGGGTTTGTAGGAGAATGGGAAGTATCATGGCAGGAGGCATAGAGTAGTTGCAGGTAATTGGGATTATGATGGTGGAGAGGCAAGAAATGCTGTGCAAGAATCCACAGGCTACTAGGCTTCCCTGGTTCCGCTGTTCACAGAATGACTTGTTTTAAGAATGGGGTTTATTGTTAAATCCTTCTTGTGTTGTGTCCTCAGGCTACCTTTGAGTCAGTTATTTCAGCGTTTCTCTGCAGGTAGGAACTTACTTTATTTTTTTTCATTGACAGGTTAGGTTGTCACAGTACTGGAAGACAGACCTTAGACACCCACCCTCCCCACCCCACCCCACCCCCCCAAAAAAAAGCCAACCACAAACCATCAAAAATAAAACAAAACAAAAACACACAGCTTGAAATATGTGATAAAAATCAATAAATAATAGAAAACTGCACTGGGAGGGACCTTGAGTAGGCAAGATAAGCTGTGCCTAAACTATTGCCAACAGATTTTCACCTGTCTTATTTTTTAAAATTCTCCAATACTAGAAACCCAAAAACTTTCCTGGGTGCCCTGTTCCAGTGCTTCACTATCTTTACATCAACCTTACCAACGCTTCCTGCAGCACTGTCATTGCTAATGCACCACTTGAGAATGGCAGGAAACTTCTCATCAACAAGGACTAGATGATCACTGTAGGTCCCTTCCAACCAAAATATTCTAACAATTTAGAGAAAGAGAGGAGCTATGTTCCTTAGCCATAATACAGAGGACAATGATCTTTTCCATTTACCCTAACTTTTGATTACACTGGGAGGAAAGGACCTCACAAAGCCATCCTATCAATGAAACATTTTTACAGAAACATGACTGCAGCAACATTAATGCAGAAAAGAAACAGCCTTGTTTCAAGTTCTTACCATCACTCTACAGCTACACAAGTAATACAAATGTGATGTACAAAAATTCTTATCAGCTACTGTTAAGTAAAATATTTTTTAAGGAGAAGATCTGCTTTGCTTCACTTTAATCTTGGAAGAATACTCATTGAAAAAGCTTTAAAATTTAAGTCCATCATATTTTCTATCTATTCTGGACAGATGCTACTGGACACCCTTCTGTAGAAAACTATGTAAAGGCTCATTCAGAGACACCTTCAAGATGCCACCTACCTACAGCTTCCCAGCCTACTTCTTTTCACTGCGTACTATTAAGAATTTTTAGATGTCTCATGCTATGCCATGTCTTCTTTGACTATCAAGAAATATAACTCAGGATTTGGCCATGGGCATATATATACATATGAGAGATTGAGACACAAGAGCGAAAATTTAATTCATAGCAATAACATCTGAAGAAATTCCTTGTTAAAATATTAGAAGGAAAGCAGCATCTGCATGTATTTTCATAAGACATAGAACAATTTTGTTCTGTAGATCTTCCTTAAACAATCAAGATTGCTGCAAGTGGAACTGAAATGCATCTACTAAGACACCATTTCACTGTGAATCTCTGAGGTTCCAATATTTGTCCTTCTGCAGTACTCTGAAAGCAAAACCATCATTTACACGTAGTTACTTGGTGAGGCACTGGAACAGGTTGCCCAGAGAGGTTGTGGAGGCCCCATCCCTGGAAGTGTTCAAGGCCAGGTTGGATGGGGCTTTGGGCAACCTGGGCTAGTGGAGGGTGTCCCTGCCCGCAGCAGGGGGGTTGGAACTAGATGATCTTTGAGGTCCCTTCCAACCCAAACCACTCTATGGTTCTAAGATTCTATGATGATTCTACTTTAGCCCAGGGAATATATGCACTTATAAGGAAAAATCCTGATAGCTGTAAACAGGTCTTATGGCATCATTCACATACCAAATAAAATGATCTCTCTAATGGAAATTCTGCAACTGAGTTTTCAGTATCAGTATATTTTGGTTTATATTTTGAAGAGAGTGCTTGTGTGAATGTATGCCTGATCATTTAATACTGCAGAAGTCCTCAGAGTTTTAAAATGCAGCTAGAATAATATGGTTATGACTTTGAGTCTGAATTTGCTAACATAACCTTCCTCACCACTCCCTGCCATGTCTGGCACTCTGGTGCCTGGATGCCAGCCCCCCTGAGCAATTCCCCAGGAGGTGGACACCTCTGAGCTGACAGGACACACCAACCCATGGTTGCTGACTGTCGCTGTTGGAGCAGACCCCCTCTGTTTGCTGCTTTCACCCAGATTCATTTCACTCCCCAATACCATGCAGGCTTTGCTGTAAGATGAAGCAAAGCCTTATTTATCAGAGTTGAAGGTAATAAATTCAGAATTATACCTACAGCATTGCAAACACAGGTGATATATATTGTTATTCTCAACAGTAAGGGGCTTCCTGCCTTTTCCTGGGTGTTTCATACAAGGCCCCTGTGTATGTTGACCTGAGAAGCTGATGTTCCTTTTTCATGAAATATTGACACAGTCAAGTAACCCCCACCAAGTTGTGGAGGATTTCTCTCTTTTCTCCAGATACACCAAGTTTGGCTTCTAGCTTCAATTCAGGGTCATGCCAATGGCTCACATTTGGTACTACTACTGTGGTTTAGATGTTCCCCGCTGTGCCATCCCCATCTACACGAGCCAGGTGCAGACACAGCAGAGATCCAGTGCGACAGCAGCGCTCACCTGGCCCAGCCACTGCTGCTGTGGGAAGGGTGGGGAAAGACTGAGGCAGGTGATAAAGGTCTCTTGATTCCCACTGTAAAGGTACGCTAGCTCGTGTGCATTGCTAGGTGTTTTCAGGTCTATAAGATTTGACCATGAATCTTCATTATTGTTTTTATGAAATCTTCATTAAAATAATTGGAATTATTAAAACCAAGTAATAGTCATTAAAAGTATAACTCATATCTATTTTATTAGAACTTTGGCTTTTGGTGTTCTGCCAGCTTTTTGCTTGAAACTGCACATGGCTTTTATGGATATAAATTTCAGGAAAGATGGAAGACTATGTCTGTATGGGCAGCCACTTGTGTGCCCTTCCCAGTACCTGTTTTCAGCTTTCAGATTTCTGGATCAAAGTGCCAAAAGGAGCTCCCATCCAAAGCACAGTGTATGAGTCTGGGGGTTTTGTACCATGTCAGCAGTTGCCTCCCAGAAATACTCAGAGCATGAAGTCAGGATAAGAAATGATGAAAAATAGACTGAAAGTCATTTTGCTCTTGAGAGACCTTGCAAATTTCCCAACCCTGACAGCTCTGACTGCTTAGATTAGCCAACTTTCAGAGGAATAAAGTTCATGATTGTTTCTCTCGGGCACTGAAATTACCTCCAGCCTCTCCTCAGGGTCCTCTCCTCCAAAGGGACAAGCACATTAAGCCACTAAAGCCACTGTTTTCCTGGAAACAGCCACTGAATAAAGAGGCCAAAGGAAGAACAGGAACTGTAGGTAGCTGTGAAACTACACGCTGCTGAGTTATTACAATTTTTCAATCTTGTTTTTGCAAAAAGCCTAAGCAATTACTAAAAATGCATAATTTTAAACACAACCATATAATAACAGAATTATACAAAGAAAAGTTGAGAGCAACCCTGAGAATACCAGTTAGCCCAACTCTGGCAGGATCAGTTATCACTGTGTCATTCAGAAAAGACATGTGGCTAAATTGTTTTTAATATGTCCAGCAACTGAGATTTTACAACCTCTGTCTGCTCATACAATGCAAAAGCCATATTTTTGACTAACACCATCACTTTCTGTTACAGGTAGGAAGTGTTTCCTAATATCTAACTTGATCTTTTCTTGCTGAAAAGATAGCCTATTATTGTTTCTTTATCTACCAAAGACTTGAAAAATAGTTTATTCTCTGATTCTTTGTAGCAGACTTCTGTACACCTAAAGTCTGTTACCTTGTCCCAACCATTTCCCATTCTGTGTCTTACCAAGGTCCATTTTTTTCAATATTTCCCCAAAGGCCATCTTTTCTAGAGATTCTCCTGGACTCTCTCTGGTTGCTTCGCGTCTTTCTCAAAGCATAACGACCACAGTAACCTAGCTTGCCAATACAGGTTTGAGAGGAGTGTGGGCTCCACAGCTGTGGGATGCATTTCTGAGTATACATCCTAGGCACAATGTTCACAGCTGTACAACCTTACTAACTTCTGTTCAGCTTATAGTCCTCCGTATATCCCACATTCTGTCTCAAGGACCTGATGTTTCATCCTATTTCTGTTTTGCCATTTATTCCTATCTCTGTCACCATTAAGCTTCATCTTGTTTTTTCAGACCAAATTGTCAATATCTGTCAACATATCTGCAGTCTTTCTTCCCTATTCTATTTAATTATTAACCAGAGACTTTTGGCATACACTTTACTCTTTCAACCACCAAGGAAGTGGGTTATCTTGCATATACAAGGTAATACTTTTTCCCTTCTCCTTTGTTTGTCCTTCTTGAACATACTAGACAGATTTATGTTCATCTTCTAGTCATATGAGTTATCCCATCTCTGTTAGGCCAGTTAGTTGACAACAACAATGACATTACATTCTTGTGTTAATATATAGATGCCTATATAGTATCTATGGTTATAGTATAGGAACCTTTGATGGGCTGACCAGCTATTCCCATTTTTATTCCTTCTAAAAAAAAAAAAATCTTAGTGACTTAGTGGCTACTAAGAATAATCTTTTTGTATCTAGATCTTTGTTTCTTATATTTAGCTAGGATCTTGTCAGCTATCACTGCTGATCCAGGCTGGTACTCCTCCTTCCTAGGACAGCAAGAGAACATTTTAGGATAATCTAGGCCAGCAAGCTAATTCCCCATTTTTGTGAGGTGAACGCCATTTTGTCAGTGGATCATTGAACTTCATTTCCTGATGAAAGGACCAAAGCTCATGCTCTTGATGAACCTTAAAGTAGTCCAAATTTGAGTTTCAGTTACGAAGAAAGTAATTACACATGCAAATATGTCAATTACTTATGGAAATCACAGGTTACATGACTACCTGTTCATTTGCATGCACAATTACCCAAACTGAATAAGAAACCATGACAAATTTAATGTGCCAATTGGGTGTGCAATCAGGCATTCAGCTAACTCACACATAATTGGGCAAACCTCATTTTGAAAATTTTTTTCCTAGTTTTCTGCTTATCTTTAAGAATTTGGGTGAAGGTTCTGCAACACTTCTTTCATAGTTATAAAATGGAACAAAGGGAAATTGCATTTGTCGGCAAAGAACATGCACAGCAGCACTGCCTATAAGATTTTGCTTTTTTTTTTTTTTTTTTAGTTCAGTCTTGTCTGAAAACTATAGAAGGTCCCATCAAGCCACAATGTCAGTGTCATCATTAATCAGTTTACAGACTCCATTCCACAGCAATCTATTATACAATCTATTATACAAAACCAGCGAAGTGCTGGTTTTGGCTGGGATAGAGTTAATTTTCTTCATAGTAGCTAGCATGGGGCTATATTTTGGATTTGTGCTGAAAACAGTGCTGATAACACGGGGATGTTTTTGTTACTGCTGAGCAGTGCTCACACAGAGCCAAGGCCTTTGCTGCTCCTCATACCACCCCACCAGCGAGGGGGCTGGGGGTGCACAAGGAGTTGGGAGGGGACACAGCTGGGACAGCTGACCCCACCTCACCAAAGGGATATCCCACACCATATGACGTCAGGCTCAGAATATAAGGGGCTGGGGGAAGAGGAAGGAAGAGCGGGACCTTTGGAGAGATGGCGTTTGCCTTCCCAAGTAACGGTTAAGCGTGATGGAGCCCTGCTCTCCTGGAGATGGCTGAACACCTGCCTGCCCATGGGAAGTGGTGAATGAATTCCTTGCTTTGCTTTGCTTGTGTGTGCGGCTTTTGCTTTACCTGTTGAACTGTCTTTGTCTCAGCCCATGAGTTTTCTCACTTTTACTCTTCCAATTCCCTCCCCCATCCCACTGGGGAGAGTGAGCAAGTGGGTGCGTGGGGCTTAGTTGCTGGCTGGAGTTAAACCACGACAAACACCAATAGCACCAAGATGCAGAGTTTATGATTGACTTTTCTTTTAGTCCTGGGACTCATAGATTGTATTATATACACATAGTGCTTGTGCAGCATGAAGCTATGTTTTTAAGTAGGATGGCATTTAATTCACTGGGGACCAGATTTTCAGTGGCAGGCAAACACAGATGTTTGTGGATGCCTGATTTACGTGCATAAATGTCAGCTGGGTAATCACATATCAGGTATCTGCACACATACATACTCATATTCTGAGTGGCTGTGCACATAGGCAAAAAACTGATGTAAGTATACAGATCCACTTCTAAGTCAGAGATGGGCTAATACTTGGGGTGCAGTACTAGCTCCCACTTTCAGGTTAGTCACAGCTACACTGGCTGAAAATAGCTGAAGAAGGATATCATGATAAAATGTGAAAAGATTTCAGAAGAAATTTGGAGTCAATAAATGCAAAATAAAGCCCATGAAGAGAAGTAACTGCAATTCTCTAGGTACAGCAGCAAACTTTCAATAAGATTTTATGACTCAGAAATGAGACTTTGGATATACTGTGAAGAATTCTCTGCAAATGTTAGCCCAATACTCAACAGCAGTCACAAAAACAATTAGAATATGCAGAACTATTAGGAAAGGGAAGAAAACTACATAAAGTCACTGAATAAAACCTTTGTGCATTTATGTCTCAAATGCTTTGTGCAATTCTGGCCACCAGGTATCAGAAATCATATAGCAGATATCAGAAACTGGCAAAGTAGAATCAGAAGAAGCACTTAGAAATGTGACAAGGACTATCAAGGATTGTCAGAAACATGTGATGGCCTCTGAGGACAAATTACATAGAGTAGACTCCTAAAATTTAGAAAGACATAATCAATATTTATAATTTTTTTTAAAATAAAAAAAAAAGGTGATTGAAAACATAAATAGGGAACAATGATATATTATTTTTCATAATATATAAAGGGCATACAATGAAAGTTTAGGCAGCAGGTTTAACACAAACAAAAGGAAGCAAAGTTTTATGCAGTACACAGATTGTGGAGCCTTTTGCCACAAGATGATTTGAATAGCACAAATATTAATAGGTCCAGAGATTTTTTTAATAAATAATGAAAGATTCACTAAGGTATTCTAAAATAAGATGTTGGAGATGTGACTCTGCTCCAGTAAACTCCTAAGCCAGAGGGCCAGAAGGGCAAAAATACATCAGGAGAGGTGGCACTCTGCCCTTTCTGTTTATCGTAGTCTTTTCCTAAGCATGAAATGTTGTTCACTGTCAGAAACAGACACTAGTCTAGGTGCACCTTTGACTTTACCCCATATGGCTATATTTATAATACATCTATTGATCCTTTCCTTGGGAACTTCTTCCTAATTGCCTTTTTCCTGTCTTGTGTGCTGGTCTCATTTTCATCTTAGTCTTTGTTCTCATTCTTATTGAACTGCAACGTAATTTTTTCAGACCATTTCTCCAATTAGTCAAGATCATTATATTTAAATCCATTTCCTCCCATCCTCTCTAGTAACAATGATTACCTGAAGGAATGGCTGATGACAGTAACTCTAAATCTTTCAACACCTGCACAGTTAAATTACCCTAAAGCTCATAAAACTGACTGATGCCACATACAAGCAAATTATGGTATTTTAAAATTGTGATATATATGTCTGGATAGATCTGGAAAGACAGAATATTATAGTCCCCAAAAGTCTACATGATTTTCCTTGCATGCTGTTATTTTGCATAATATCACTATTAGTATGGAACATCCTAAGAGTTGTTTCTGACCCATTAATATTTACAAGATTGGTAGAGCTACTGTTCTCAGCTTATAGGCACCTGTTGAAGTAAGACAAATTAAAAAAGAAAAAAAATGTTTAATGTGATATTAGTTTGAATGATCTCATATTATGCTTTCAAGGTAGATTTTCCTTCTATTACCAAATGCTAATATTTAGAGCCACAAAAGCACTGATGTACTGAAAGCCTGGCCTTCGGCTGAAGACCCCGGAGTTTATTTTTCACTTCTGGCAGTAGGCCTGGGAAGGGAAAGGGCTGCTAAGTGCAATATACTGTTGCTCCCTCTGAAGAGGAAAAGTATATTGAAAGTATATTAGCAGAGTGCCATCCTAAAATGGCAGCTTGTCCAGTGGAGACCTACATTTACCAGGCTTGGATTGAGGCAGAGCGCGTGCATATCAGTAGGCAACAGTCTGTGCAGATATCCTCTCAGGTACCTAAAAATGGGTTGCACAAAAGCTGAGTTGGGAGACATCTAAACTAATCATTCCAAAACAGAGATGGAAGGAGTGGAGGGAAGAATTTGGACACTTTATTCTGTGCTGCACCACTTTCCATTAAGAAACTTAATTGTCTCCTCCTGAAGCTGCCATCTCTCTTTCAGAAGATAAGGAAGAGCCAGTGCTTTTTTAAAAAGTAGGTCTGGAGCAGAGGGGTCGCACTGCTACCCAAGCTCGGTACTGCTTACCAAATAAGATATTCACAGAGGAAACTGCCAGCAAGAAAGGAGCAAGAAGAGGTATCTCCATTCCTTTCCACTGAAGATGCTGCACCTGATACTAATTCACTTTTCATGAACTTACTTGAAAGTAGGCTGCACCTGGGTTACAGTTCAAACTCCCAGTCTGAAATTCCCTCAGTGAAATTAGCCCTTAGGAAATATTTAAGTACTTTTCTCTTTAGAAGATGTTTTGATTCAGATTCTTTAACTTAGCCCCCAAGATGACTGTATCTACAGTTTTCTTTGATGAGATATCTAACTTGTTTGACAAAAGTAATTGGTAACTTTTGGCTTTTATAAGGTGTTTGATTTAGTACCACATGTAGTACCACATGTAGTACCCCATATAGTACCACGTGTAATTATAAAATTAGTATCTTATAAACCAGAAGAGAACACATTAAATGGATTAAGAACTCTCATTGGCAGATGCCCAAATGCAGCTGTCAATGGAGTCATATGGAAGTGAGGAATATTCTAACAGGATGATCTCTTTGCAGGGATTAATTCAATAATGTTTTTTTAATGCTCTCAAATAACACACAGTATCACTGCTGGTAAAATGTGTGCATGACACATAGATTGCCAGAATAGCAGATGATAATGATGAAGACATCCAACTTGTCAGTCTGGGCCCATTCAAACAAATGATATTTTAAATGCCAAGTATCTCTAGACCAAAGCATCTGGACTATGCCTGTGAAATTAAATACTGCATATGGAACAGGGACTCAGTGAGAACCACACAGGATGAGCAACTGAGCATGAGCTTCCAGAGTGATGATAAGTTGAAAGGGGGGTAATGAAGTCACTGTAAGTATGTAAATAAAGGAGTAGACATTGGGACTAGAGCTTACTTCTGTATGTGACACTGATGAGGTCAGCACCCAAATGCTAGTGGAGATATTTCCAAGAATTGTCACTGTCTTCACACACAAGCAGCAACCTTGTTCACTGCTTGTTGCTCATCACCGCCTATTCTGCCTTTGTGTAACATCCATTGATAAATCATATAAGTTGTTTCAGGAGCAGGAGAGTGCCGTACCATTGGGCAGGACAGTACTCCCATGCTTGCAGCCCCTTTCCCTCTGCCCCTGCTCCTTCGTGTTTGGTATCAGCGATGCTCAGTGCCCCGTGCCCAGGTGAGAGCAGCAGCGAGTGCCCATCTGACTCACACCCCATATCCACGCTTCCGCACAGCCTGATCTAGTGTACAAAACAGAGGTGGGAAATGTGTCAGCCCTCACGTCAAAGCTTAGTCTCCTCATTGTTAGGAGATACTCTGTTATGCAAAGAGTGGGCAGGAAAACCAGTTGTGTTTACAAGGGCCAAGACCTACTTGGTTTTTTGAAAGAAAGGGTGAGGATCATTCCCATCAGCAGATAGAGGATGTGCTCAGTCTCCTAACCATTTCATGGCTGTACCGTGAGGCCAAAAATACACAGCATTTAGTCAACAGAACTTGGTGTGCCTATTACATGACAACTGCAAAAGCATTCTTTATTCTAATCAAAATACATGCAAGCATTTACCTTACCAACGGGGCCTGATATATGGCTGCGTGTTTCTGGACTTTTGGACAGGCATAAATCAATTAAGCATACATTTTTTCAGTAAGATAATTTTTTTCAAACCCACCACATTATTGACATCTTTAAAATAAATATTTATGTTTACATAGTAAAACAATAAGTTAAAAGTTTATTATAAATCTTCAAATAAGCTTTCTAACAATAAGAAAGTTAGATCCACAAGGTTTCTCTTTGTTTACTATAAACAAAATAAATGACACATTACAGATTTATGCTATAAAGAAAAGTTCCTTTTCCTCAACATGTTATTTTCCTCAGATTACATAGCTGAAATAAGTATATATAACCTATTATTGTTGATTAAGAATATAACAAGTTATTAAATATATATCTACTGTTTAATGTCCTTGGAGTCACAGTACTGCTGAAAATTAACCTTGCAAGTTCCTTAGGAAATATAGAAATGTCTAATAAGGTTTTTGATGTTAGAACTTCCCAATTAACTAGTTTAGACTGCTTAGACTAACATTTCAGGCTCATGCATAAATACATCACAAGATAAGTTAATCTTGTTACTCTACTAATAGGAACCCTTTCACCCACTAAATTAAAATACATACTTATGCCCAAGGTCCAAATACTGTTTTGAAAACTTTTAGGTACTTGCCCAAAAGTATATCTCCTTTCTGCTTGCATACATAGTGTTTAAAAGAGTCTTAGTAAATATCTTCAAAAATATTAAAGTATCAAATTTTGACAAATATATTAATGTGGTCAGTACTAATATCCTCCCTTATATGCTTGGATCTGACAGGAAGGTTACTTCAGGTCATCCCTATATCAGAAAAAAATCTGACTCCTGACCAGCCCAGGTGTGAGAGCAGACAGACACATGCCTTTGCGCTAAGCACACACTCTTGTCCTCCTCCTAAAGCAGGCAGGAGAAGAGAAGAACCTTCTCCGCCCAGCTGGAGGGGGCCCTGTATTCACCTGCAAGGAGAAAGAGTGCACGCAGGCTATGATCACAGTAAATCTAAAGAGATGTCAGGACATAAAATGTCTATTGTTCTTTAAAACAAACGTTTGGAGTTGTCCTCTATAGCCGCCCAATTCTTCAAGGAGCTCCATGCCATCCAAACTGGAGACTCGAGCTATAGCCTGCTCTTCTCCCAAATCCTTTTTTGGAGAGACAATACAAGAGGCCATGGTCTGAAAAGAATGACTTGAATGTCATGGGGGATGGGGAAGATAATACAGACCCTCTTAAAGGAGGGTCTGAATCCACAAGATCATCTGAAGCTGCGCTGTTATTATAAATTTCTTCCTCCTCTTATATTCACAGTTGAATTTTTATTTATGAATAATGTGCTCAGTACTCTAGCATGAAACCTAGCTAGCTCCTAAACATACCGAGTTTGTTCCCTGTAATCCCAGAGGAAAACTATGATTAATCTACAATGTCTCTATGCAAGAATTTAAACACAGTGGGAATACAGCTAATTAATGTCTTTTAAAGATGCCAGCCATCCTAAATCATTGGTAAGTACAAGTCCAGGAGATCAGACTGCTGCAAAACTTATCAGTGAGGTGCAATAGATTGCTATGATTAATGGTTTCTAATGGATTCCCATGGAACAAATGATTGATTTCCAATGAAAAAGCCTTGGATTCACAATAGGGAAGCTACCACCTCCTTCTGTTTAAGAAGAAGGTCTGAAATTTATAAACTAGTTTGTGTACAGCATTATCTTTTCCTGCTGTGAATTCTTTAAATTACCTTTTAACCACTACTGACACCATTTATTTTTTGTTCATTAGCCTTAGGTGGCCCTACCACAGTATTCTCATAACAAACCAAGAAAATATTGTTCAAACCTGTGTAGTAATCATTGTTACCATCCACCCCTCCATGGAAATGTGACAGGAGATAATGGTACAACATGTTCTCAGAAGTATAGACAATTGCATGGCTGGAGCCAGAAGAATGTAGTATACCGATGTACATGAGGGTAAGAGCTATTTGATCTATTACAAGCTCAGGCAGTTCATGAAATGGCAGAGAGAAGGGTTTTTCAAATTGCTAAGAGTAGCAAGCTGCCATTCTGGCATAAACTCAGACCTCAGAAAGTCCTGATTCCTAATGCAATAGATACTGTCTGGCCAGGATCCCAAATCTTCTGATGTTACTCTCAGTTATTCTGAAAAATAGCCAAATCCAAATACATCAGCGATACACAGGCTTTGGAGATGCAGCCTGTCTCTTTTTGAAGGAGAGTCATACACATCTTGATCCGTCTCCAGATTCCTGTGTCTGACTGCACAGCTAGCAGTGGCTCTGGTTGCTTTCAATACCCCACGGCAAAGGGTGGGTATGTGCTTACAGACGTGTTAAATGAGAAGAGCTTCCAGCATTAGGTAAAGCTCCATCTCACACACCGAGATAAGTATCCTAATTCTTTCAATGCTTTTCTGTCATTTCTTTTCTCACTTCCCTTTTGCTCTTTTGCATCCTGCAAGAGGCACATACAAGGATAGTTGTCCTTTTAAATTAGAGAACAAATGAGTACCAAAATGATTTTCTGCTGACCAATGCAAGGGGGAAATAATAATCCTTCCTGTGCAGAATGGTGGGCCAAGAATCAGAGCAACATCTCCATTCCCTGTCCACGCGTGAGTCAATGTTCAGCCAGTGCTCAAAATCACATTGCTCAGAGCAAAGGTTTGAGTTATTGATACCATCCAACCAAATTACAGTACTGCCCATTCTGAAGATTTCTTGCACTTTATGAAAAATAAAGAGTAATCCCTATGGTTTTGGTTAGGTTTGGGGTTTTTTATTATTTTTAAGGAAAGAAGAAAGACTTCAAACTATGGTATGCACCCATCCCAAAAACTAGTTTAATGTTCAGTGCATGCTGAATGCAATAAGAGGCACTTTTCGTTAAGACCCACTGCAACGTCTTTTATTGATCCATCACCATGCAGATCAGTTGTTCTGGAAGCCTGAGCTTACATTCCTCACACTTCTGAGGACTTCAATATTCACCGTAATAAAGATTAATTTGGAAAGACTTTATGCCGTAACACTGTACATTCCTTTTGCCTTGCCTCTGGAAAGAGTAGCCTGAGCACATTTCAGTACTTATAGCATGAGTCAACATGTCTTCCGTGAAGGAGAGGGCCAGACGTGTGTGCAACCGTGCCTCTCTGAAGATGAAGGCCCTGATTAAATATATTTGATTAAGCTATCATTTTCCTTTGGAGACCTACTTTTTCATCACAAATAAAAGGTGACAAAGGGCCTTCTCCTGTTGTTTAATAATTTGTAAAGGAAACATTATCTTCTCCTCTGTACTGCCTCTGTGCAGCATGTATGCTGTTTCAGTTTCCCATTGTACCTCCCTTGCCAGTCATACCAACAGTTTCCCAAAGCTAAGATTTCTGCTTTGGGATGTGATGAGGATGATTTGCCTTTATTCACTGGGGTGTATGGAGCTAGGTCACATATAGCTGAAGTTTGGTCAAATGAATCCCACCCATTTTTACTCAAATAATAACTGTCAGCTGGTTTTATTGTACGTTCTCTTTCACGTTAAGTATCCAGTAGCTGTACCTTTGCATCAAAAGGTCACACCATGACAGCAAGTAGTTCCCTTCAGATTAACAATGCAAAACATAACATTTGGAGCATAGATCTTATGAAAAACCCTGTCTCTGAATATGTCCAGAGAAGGAGACTCCACAACCTCTCTGGGCAGCCTGTTCCAGTGCTCGGTCACACTCAAAGCAAAGAAGTTTTTCCTCATATTCAGATGGAACTTCCTGTGTTCCAGTTTGTGCCTATTGCCCCTTGTCCTGTCACTTGGCACCACTGAAAAGAGTCTCTCCCCATCCTCTTGACATCCACCCTTTAGATATTTATAAGCTTTGATCAGATCCCCTCTCAGTCTTCTCCAGACTAAACAGACCCAGCTCTCTCAGCCTTTCCTCACATGAGAGATGCTCCAGTCCCCTCATCATCCTCGTGACCCTCCACTGGACTCCCCTCCCACCCTGCCTGCCCCATCACGTGGATGCAGTGATGATGTCTGATGCTGATGTACAGTAAGGAATCAAAACAGGGTAACATTAATCATCTGTGGTCTGAAATTATGGACCTCGCTAGCTGTCATGGAGGTAATAAAGCTGAGGGATGAGTTGCTTAAATTTATATAGCAGGTGTAAGCATTAACTAAATTTTTCAGAAGACTAGTCTTACATTTTAAGATGGGAGTTAATGATCTGATTATTTTTTTAGTTCGGTAAATCAGCAGGTAAGTAAGTGACTTATAGTGTCCTCTTATTCTCTTTAATCTTATTTGAGGGAATCAGCGAAAGGAACCAATATATATGTTCTGTCTATGACTTATTTTGACAGAAGTCAAGCAACAGAGCAGCTTCAATCTAAGAGTTTCTCTTCCATGAAGAATTGTGGTAGTTTGGCATTTGAGTTTATTCTGACACAGAACCAAATATGACCTGAGAGCAAAACGCAACATGAGACTTCCTTCAAAAAATGTAATGTTAATAATTCAGACTCATAATCACTTTAACATTAATAACAGAATAGTAGTTTTGATTTTTAAAAAAAGAAATTAACCGTTTTAGTTACATGTTATAAACTGTCATAAAATCAATATTAAAATCAAACCCACTTTGAGAAGCAAAATCAAAAATGAGTCATTTTAATCAAAATGTTCTTGCAAATAAAGACTGCAAACTGTAACATTAAATTCAATACCAGTAATGCTACAAGCCTCTGGTAGTTTTCCTCACAAAATAAAAAGTTCCTTTGGGAAACTCTTTCAGCTTGGAAAAGCTGACAGCTTTATTCTCTGCCTTCCTAAAATTAGTTCTCTGATGGCATCAATACTTTTCTCCCTAGGGTGCAGTAGTTTTGTTCACTGAGGCTATGTGGCAAAAATCCCACAGAAACTAAAATGCATATCGAGTACCACGTATGAAGAAGAGATTTGTGTATCTCAAATCCAAACCAAGGAGCTGTGCTGTATCTGGCCTCTATGGCCCCTCATTATTTAGTGACTTCAGCCCGTAACACAAACTGACTTCTGCAATCTGAAACCCACAAATGTCACTGCAAACAAGCAGCAGTAAAAGGCAGCAGGTAGGCACCTCTTCATTATGTGGCATCCAACAAACACACAGCTTTCCCTGATAGGCATTTGTAAGAGATAAATTCTTATCTGGGCTTAAAAAATAAATAAATAAATGAAATCAAACCAAAACAGCAGTCATCTTATTAGTGCATATTTTTTTTGCACAAGGGAAAGATAATGAGAAGGTAAAACTAATTATTTCCAGGGGAAAATATTCAAGCTAAACCACGCTATTTGCATTTTATTGTCTCTGCAGAGGTGTAAATTGCTGTCATCTTGGGCTTTATATTGCACTGATAAGGTGCTTCTAGGAAAGGGAAACTAGGCAGAAAATTGGCATCATTATGCATTTCTGAGATGCTTATTTTTAATCATTACAAACAACCGATCTTTGAATAAGAAACTGGGGGGGGGATTAAACAGTCAAAAATAAATGTCTGCAGCTGCCGGGTTATGAAAACATCATTTGATGAATTACCGTGAAATGGAAAAAAGGATTCATCTCCCCACCTTCCCAAAAAACCCCTAACACAAAAACCACCTCAGCATCAATAAAATTAGAAGACAGGGAACTGGCAATAAATGAAGACTAAAGAAATTCTTATATAGTAGATCCATCTGCTTCCTTTCATAATGCAGGGACATTAGCAGGGAATTTTAAAGGCAATGAGCTTTAGAGAACTTAAAGAAGGGAAGAAGCAATAGTAGTAGGTCACATTCCCACTTTCCCTGAAAACCTCCAGAAGATCCTCCACAAAAACAAGTGGCAGAGGATGTTACTCACAGGAATTATGACTTGAGGTCAATCTCAGTTAATACCTGAATTGTAATTAATCCACACTGCACTGCAGTTGCGTCTGCATTTTACTAAAGCCTTATAACAAGGCAGTTTTCTCATAGTGAGGAATTAACAGTAGGCTAAATCCACTTTTCTATAGCATGGTCTCATATTAATTCAGCTGATTTACATGCATTACAAGCAGATATATTCACTTTCCCCTTTCTTTAATTCTGGAGTTCGAAGACAATCATACCCTAAAGTGACTGCAAGCCATACCTCTTGAAGAGACTATGTATCTGACAGGTGTCTTTGCAAGGGTTTTTCCAAACACTCTCTTCAGTGCTGTTGATTCTGTCGAGGGTGGAGAGGCCTTGCAGAGACATCTGGACAGATTGGAGAACTGGGCAATCACCAGCCGCATGAGGTTTAACAAGGGCAAGTGCCGGATTCTGCACCTGGGAAGGGGCAACCCAGGCTATACATATAGATTGGGCGATGAGACACTGGAGACCAGCCATGCTGAAAGGGACTTTGGGGTCAACAGCAAGTTGAACATGAGTCAACAGTGTGCCCAGGCTGCCAGGAAGGCCAACCGTATCCTGGGGTGCATCAAGCATGGCATTGTTAGCCAGTCTAGGGAAGTGATTGTCCCATTCTACACTGCTGGTGCGGCCTCACCTCAAGTACTTCGTGCAGTTTTGGGCACCACAGTACAAAAAGGACATAAAACTATTGGAGAGTGTCCAAAGGAGGGTAACAAAGATGGTGATGGGTCTAGAGTCGAAGACACATGAGGAGAGGCTGAGGTCCCTTGGTTTGTTCAGCCTAGAAAAGAGGAGACTGAGGGGAGACCTCATCGTGGCCTACAGCTTCCTCACGAGGGGGAGCGAAGGGGCAGGTGCTGATCTCCTCCCCCTGGTGACCAGTGATAAAACCCAAGGGAACGGCATGAAGCTGCGACAGGGGAGGTTTAGGTTGGATGTCAGGAAAAGGTTCTTCACTGAGAGGGTGGTCAGGCACTGGAACAGGTTACCCAGGGAAGTGGTCACAGCACCGAGCTTGACTGAGTTCAAAAAGCATCTGGATAACGCCCTCAGTCATATGCTCTGATTTGGTTGGTCCTGTGTGGAGCCAGGAGTTGGACTGAATGATCCTCATGGGTCCCTTCCAACTCAGGATATTCTATGATTCTATGATTCTATGATTTATTTCATGACTGAGTTTAGTCTATAATTTTTTTCAAACTACATTGTATGTCAAATGTTTTTAATGACATTATAATGAGTAAGAAGCTATTATGGTTTAACATGCTTTTACAGGGGTGCATCACTCAGATGCACCACATGGGCTGACAACCATGGCTACAGTGTTTTTAAAGAAGAAAAGAAAGTCACACGTATGAGAAATTAAATCAAGAAAGATCAGTTTAAGCTGTGGTATGTGGTATGCCAGTTCCATGTTTCTTTTCTGTTTCGTTTTTTGGTAGGGTGGTTTTGGTTTTTTATTTCTGCAAACAGCATGCTTTATTTCTCCTTAGGGTCTTTGCTATATGAGCATTAAGAGGATCTAATGATAATAATGTAAAGCCTTAATAGCAAAAAAAATTCCAACTGATAGTATGATGTACAGTTATACCTCAAACTTTATTCTGAGCACTTCAAGATTTCAGGGTATTTTCTTGGGTTTTGGTAGCTTGATCTGAACTGTAACATTTTATATGCATTAAAAAAAGAGAAAGAATTGTAAAGCTTTTTAATATGTTGTCATTTTTCACTGTTGTGTTAATTTAGAAAGTAATTAAAAGCTTCATATTTCATGTTCAATTTTTTAAATTTTCAGTTCAGACATTGAACTAAAAGAAAAATTGGGTTCTTTTTTTTTTCCTCATTAGGATCAGCATTTTGACAGCTTCTTCATCAGGGTTAGCCTTTATGCAGCGATTCTAGGAACTGGATACAGTAATATCACTCAGATTCTCACTAGTCTTCATGGGGAAGAAATTGCATGTCTGATAAAAAAATCTATTTATTTCCAGAATTTGAAATGAAAAATGTTGCTATCTAGCCATACGATTAGCTGTTTCCTCTAGCATTGCCACTGCTGGAAATAAAATTTAAGCAATGATATTTCATTAATGTTTTTTTCATTAATAATTTTTGTCTGTAAATTTGGGAAGAGGCAAGGTGTTAAATTTTTCACAGAAGACAAAATTTAAAAAGTTTTAGCTCTGAATAGAAGAGAACGGTAGTGTAAAAAAGTCTATTATCTCCATTTTGAACAGTGTGGCATATTTTTGCTACATATGCACTTTCTCAGCTGCTAATCTCCAGAGTTTTCCACAGTTAAGTTGACAGATGAAGGGCAAAAAAGATTGCTTGACAGGCTGGTAATCTGTCCAGAGGGGAAGGGACACTGTCAGTCATGGTTCAGGTACTGCAAGGGCTTTTGACCAGCCAACCATCTGTATGCATGTAGAAGGCCAATGTCAAGATGCATGCAGGCAATGAGACAAAATACTTTATTTTCTACTGCCACAGAGAAGTTTCAGCTTGTGAACACTTACTATGTTTATATTATGCTCAATAGACACTTACAGAGTTGTGTAAACACCACCAATGCTATTGAAATGAATAGCACCACTCCCAATTTCACTATCCACTCCTTATCCTACACCATTGCAGTGCTATTGTAGGCTGTGTCAATGTTGTGGTAGCATGATAAGTAATTAATTCCCCAAATGAGTCTCCCATATTCCTGCATGTCCTCCAGACCATGCCTCCACACTGGTGGGAGTTACATTGACACTGTCCTTTTGGCTGGAAGTCGTGTATGACCTCCTACCTGTACAGAAACACCCATGCCTGACAGAAAGGGCTTGCTCTGCTTGCCATTGGGGAGTGAAAAGCATCGCTCTCCTCTGCCCGTGTAACTATTTTCACGGTACTACACATCTAAACTGTTTGTGTAGCCCTATCTTAGGTCCCCATTGCACCCTGGTTCCCTCAGACCAAAGGCAAGTCTGGTGCTCCTTCTCCCATCCTCCAGCCTGCAGCCTGGTCTCCTCTGGTAGGAGCTGAAGGTGCTGGAGTCACACGTGAGCTGCAGGATGCTCCAGTCAGCTCCCACATCAGGGCTGGGCAACCTGGGCATGTCACACCATGCTGCCACATGTCAACACAGATGTGAGCTTTGAGGCCTCTGTCTTTTTCCCAAAGATAACTGACATTGGTGAAAGAGCTCCAAAATTGGGGAAGTGGGGGGACACAAGCAGACACGCATGCATACACGCACGCGTGCACGCTGGGATCACATTGTTTTCAGGGAAAAGCAGCCCAGCAACATACAAACGGATAGTGGTTGTAACTCAAAGCACTGTAGTGAGGTATTGCAGCAAATCACACTCGCTTACAGGGGCTTTAATTCTGCTCAGTAAGAGGGATGTGAGCCAGGGATTTCGAAGGGGGCAAAGAGCTGTATTGACATCTTTCTTGTTACAGTTGTAATGATGAAATGCACCTTTGTGCAGCAATGGCTTATGTACTGTATACAACAATGCAGTGCCTGGGAGCTGAAGGACTGCATTCCCATGTAGATGAGAAACCATCAACATTTCTTCAACATGGTAATTGGGAAATCCGTACTTCTTGGGAAGTTATGTCTTGCAGAATTGGCATAAGGAATGCATCTGAATATACCACTGAGATTATGTGTGAAACAGAAAGATGCTGCAGTCTGTTGGGTTTTTTTAATCTGTGTAAACTAAAGATATGGAAAATGTACAGAAAATGTGAATAAGTGTCCTTGTGCCTAAAGTAAGGAATACTACAGAAAGGACATTGGAGAAGCACATAAACATATGACTATCATTTACTGGGTCTCTCCCTCCTAAGAAAAATAAAACCTAGAATGAAATATGGTCATTCTACAGGCACCGCTTCAACACCACACAGCCTGCTCTGCCCTACCCTGGTTACTCTCTCCTGAGAACAGCAAAATTTCCCTGAAGAAAAGGACATCTCTGTGAGGAGCTAATATCACTTCTCCCTGACGTGGCATGAAAAGAAAAGTCAATGAACAGGAGATGATGCCAGGGAGCACAGTACAGAAGTTAAGAGACAGGATAGTAGGAAATATCTTTCAGGGGAAAATGAGCTTTCCTCGTGCTCCATCTCTGCATGATCTTCATCTGTAAGGACATTCACGACCTGCAGACTTCCAAAAAGTGACAGCTCACAAGTATTGTAAACATGGAATATGTTACCTCTCTAAAACTTACTGTTGGGCAGAAAGAGATGTTCAGTGTTACCAGAAAAAAAACTTACATGCTGATATACCACTCGAGTTATATCTCATTTTTTCTTTCAAAACCTTGATAAAAATCAAGTACATTTCATCCAATTAAAATATGTCCTCCATACGTATTCTACCACAAGCAAGTCAGACAAACACTCCCATATACAAACACAAAAATATATATGTATTTTAATTTTCATTTGGTCATATTTTATTTAACAGAATGTCATTCTTCCTCGGTCACCAACAATGATTTAAAGTAGTAGTACTCTCCAAAGCAGCCCATGGATCACAGAGAACTGATGATATTTAAATATACAATATAAAGAGTGACATGTTTCACAAAGTTGCTTAATCTTCAGATTTTAGGTTGGAACACAACAGACCAAAAGTAACCATCTTACTAGGTCCAAGAATAAAATTCAAACTGACAACAAGTTGTGAAAAGAGAGTAGTTATTGAAAATATACATAGAGAGAACATGATTGATAGACTTGTCCTGGCTTTACAAATCTCAGACCCCCTGAGTCCTAACAGTACTAAACTGAGAAACAAACAAACAAATTTTATCCTGAGGGTACAAGCAAATTACTCCTGTAATTTCATTTTTGAATTTTTGATATGGTGCTATAGTATTTTCCATAAGGCTCCAAAGTAGATTGTTGCGTGCGAAAAAAAAAATTATTCAGTGGTTACTGCTATGCAAGTAATACAGATCATGAGAGCCTTAAGGCACAGATAGCCAATCTAGCAATTTGGATGTCGCCACGACTAGCTGTTAATCATTATTCTCATACCAGAGTTGTATTAATAGATTATATGAGTGCTTTTACATTTGCATGAGTGCAGAATCAACAGAGTTAGTGTGAATTGTGCACAACTTTCACTGGGACAGGACTACTTCCATAATGTGCTGTTGCTAATGTTGGGGCAGGAGTCCCTATCTGAAGAGTGATAATTAACAGTCAGGGGAAGGTAACATCTTAAATCACAAAAGCTGTCTCAGATGAGTGTCTATCTACACCTGTGCGGACTCCTAGCAAGAGTCTTTTGTATTCCTCTATGATGGGGTCAGCTGTTGCTCTCATTTTCTATTTCACCCTCTTACCAGAAATTTCTGTAAGGGAAATATTTAAAATAATGGTCCTCAAGCTCTAGTCTGCAGGGTGTTGGGTTTTTTAATAGTTTTCTCCAGTTATTCATAGAATAAAGTACGTGCAGAAGACAGGATGTTGAATGCAAGGAGGGTAGAAGAAAGGATGCAGAGCTGGGAAGGTTTTGGAGGATACATTGCACACAACAGTCCATAGGGTGAAAGAGCTAGAGAACCAAATGATTTAAAAGAGACGTTATTGTCAAGTTGAAAGCTAGTTAACTGCAAAACATTTTGATTTTTTTTTTAATAATGTCAGTTATTTTATATGTGCCCTTCTGAATATAGTCATAGTTTTAGAATCACGTTCTACTATTTAATTCCATCCTCCTGATGTGTGAAAGATGCACACGAACCTTAGGGAAAACCATATTTAAAGGAAAGTGATTATACACTAAGTCCCATCAAGGATACAATGCAACGAAATCCTGAAACTCTTTAAGTTACCATAATCTTAGGCATTACTTGTAACAATCACCAATTTAATATTTTTAGACATTAAGCGTAATGCTTAAAGTTGTCGGTTTCCTTTAAATCATCTCCACTCTGAGTGACTAATGGTTACACTTAACATCACCAGCAGAACTGCTTAAAGACACAGGACACAGATCACCAGCTACAGCTCGAAGGCTGGATAATTAGCACAAGACACCGAGGCACGTAGGGGATGTTCCCGCACCTCTTACACTCAGCCTCCTACGCAGAGGAGGTGCTGATACTGATGTCAGGGCAAGACAGGCTTTAAGCGCTGAATTCTCCCACGAAATTCTCTCTGCAGCAGGGACTTGCAGAATACATCCCTTCTTTCTCTTCCCACGGACAGGTTGGTGAACATTAGCTTTCCAGCTCCTGCATGCTACACGACACCCGCAGCCCAGGGGCCGCCGCAGAAACAGCAGCACCAGAGGCAGTTCAGGCCTGACATATACATCAGGATTAAATATATCGAAACGAAGTTTGTGTTGGAAAGAGAGAAAGATGTTCTCTCGCCGTTCTGGTGACAGATGCGTGGTGGGGTTTGTTATATTACAGAGCAAGTGAAAGCCTCCCTCACCATTACATTAAAATGATTGACCAGTTCACTCCAATTCCCCGTTGTTTTCTCCATAGGCCTCCCGCCTTTCCTTATGTGTGTGCAGCTCCTTTCCTTCTCTCCCTGCATGATTTCTTCAGCCAGGCAGGACATGGCATATCACATATTCCTTCATGTACCAGGCCTGAGCCAGCCCAGGACCCATCTCCAGGTGAGGATCTGGTGGCATGCACTGATCCATTAAACCATGTTCACAAGCTTAGCTACTGCGCCTACAATTTTGCATGGTAACTCAAGTGTTTTCTACAGATCTAGGAAACTCCACCATGGCCATACAAGGCAGACCACGTGAAAAATGGAAACTCTGCTCTTAAAGTAGATGAGGGACACAAGATAGGCTACTGATTCACTTCTTGGAATGTTTATCCAAGTTCACTCACATCATATTTGCCATTCATATGGCCTTCCACTGCAGGCTTGCTTCTGTTTTTTAATTATTGTGTTTTACCATCTTCTATTATATTTTCCCTTACTTTTTTCTCCCCTTAAATTTTTATTAACCAAGGGATCTGATTTGAGATGCCTGCCTTTAGGCACTGCTGTGTGTTGCTGATGATGCGACAGCCTCTTTCGGGAAGCACAGCAGCATTTCCATATCAAATACAAATCCTAATTAACCCCTGCCATTTGGCTGCTGCAAATTGACAGATATGCCAACTCTCTGGAAGTGAATTCTCTGCTAACAGCAAAAGGAAGCTTTGTCACACCTTTATTAGAGAGGACTTGCCGTAAGTGACTGATTCAGAAACAACAGAGCTGGCTGACTACGGTCCCCCTAGACAAAATACTTTGGCCATGTTTTAACAAAAATGTGCGCCGTAAGGAAGCATCAGCATCTTCCCTTGGAGGTCTCTCTATTTTGCCTTTGTGCAGTGCTTCCCCTCCATTTGGATTCTGCAGCGATACCGTCAACTCAGATTTTGAGCTCACTGTGGAAACCTCTCTTTTGTCTCTCTTTTTAAACTCAACTGTGAGTCTGACCCATCTGTTATCAAAGCAGTTTACACACACTAAACCCTGCAGAGAATGAGTGACAAAGTAGTGTGAGCTTGTGACCTATGTTTCAACTTCACCACTGCCCAGCATACCACAAGTTGCTATTTTTTAACAAAATCACTTTGCAAATTGTGCAATCCAACAGGGGTCAATGCCATTTTGTGGCAACAGACCCTTATGAAGGGAACAAATAAAGATCCCAAAAGCCGATAGGAAAAAATTCCCACACAAATGAAAGCTGAAATACAGACTGAAGGGTATGTCAAAGTCAATGTGCTAAATACAGACCCTTGAGACAGGATCATTCAAGGTTACAAGGCATTACAGGTTGTGGGGTCCTATCTATCCAGCTTGCACTTTCATTTGTGATCATTTAAGCATGCATCTAAATAAAATGCCAATGTTCCTCATACAGTTAATGGGAAACAAGTATCTTTCAAGGACCTCAAAAGGACATCCTTCCTAACCAAGTTCAGAATTCTTTACTGGGCAGCCAGGATTTCCTTTTGGGGGTCTTCAGAGTATATTGCCTCTTTCCATCAATTATACAGGGAAGAAAGGCATTTCATTTGGGGGACATACTCCCTTGTTACCATTTCCTCAGCAGAAATGGTAAAATGCACATTCAGATTTAACTCCACAGGAAAGCAGATCACCCCTGGTTTGTAAAAGTCTCATGGTAAAACATTTATGTAGGTTTCTAAAGAACCTAGGCATGACTAAATGAACAACCAGACATTCTTCTCACACAAAATCAGGACACGTTTTCTCTCCTGCAGTTCAAATCAGACTGAGTGATCAAAGTGTCATCTTTGCCATATATAAACACAACGTGAATGTCTTCCATTGAGATTTTCATGTCTCTAACTGGCTGTGTTTCTGGCTTGCTACCTGAGAAATGGGATAACTATTATTTTCTTGATTTCATAGTATGCTTTGACCTTTGTGGACAAAAGTACTATTCTCAGCATCACAAATACTTGCAAAATGCTTTTCTTAGAAGGACATGATACAGCTAGCCATGTGATTAAGTGATGTTTCAGTACAATCCTTTGAGACCTTTGCTCCAGCCTTTCACATTGATATTTATCTTCCAAATTTGTCCTGGTAACCAACGCTGTCGATAGCTCAGCAGGACATTCCTCATAGGCAAATAAAGATTATCAAAACCAAACCAAGTGCCCCTCCTCAAATCCTATTTTAATATTCTAAAAAAAATCCTGAAGCCTGATTTTGAATTTTTCTCTCTTCCATGCTCTTCCAAACATGACATTTTCAAAAATCTTGATGAATACATACACTGATAATAACAGAAACAATGTAATAACACGAACATGACCAAGGCTTATTGCAAAGTGTTTCCCAGGTAATTCTAAAAAGTAGTTCTTATGATGCTTGGCAAACTTTTTAATTTCCCACACAGAACAGGTAAATAATAAAAGACATGAACAAAATACTGTCGGGTTACAATTTTGTCAGGTAATGTGCTTAGGCTTCGCTGTGAGTGTGAATAAATAACACAAAGAGCATTCCATGCAAGGTACTGAGCTAAACCAATTCTTTAAGAGAGACATTAAAGCAAATCTTCTCCTTCACATAACAACGACCTCTTGAGATCTATTTTCTTTCATTCCATGTTTAGTTTATGTATGTCTCTACAAATCTTTTGTGACTAGGCATAGCATGTTTGTAGAGTGCAAAACAAATTTTTAAATATGCTATACAGTAAATTTACATTTCTGTAAAGACATCTTAAAGCTATTTTACAACTAATAACTATTGGGAGCCTGTGTATTCGTTGGAGCTTAGTGGGACTGATTACCTGTCTTTAGAAAGCCAAGAGACTGCTGACATCTCTGATTACAGGAGGAAGGCTTTGGGCATGAAAGTTTCCATGACTTTTCAATAGATTTTTAAACATTCGTTTCATGGCAGACACATCATGTAAAAGGACATTTTTAGATCTTGCCAAAGGTCTGAAACCATCATTTTTTTACTTTTTTTTCCTCCCCCTCTTTTTCCACCTAGTTGCTTGGACAGGTGTATCCAGTTTTTCCACTAAGTTCCTCATATTGCAGGATTATTTTTTATTTATATGCATATTGGCATGCATAATTACAACAAGGTTTATTCTACCCAATATACACAAAGGTAAGAAATTAGAGGAATTCCTCCCAAATATTTGAATTCTATTTTTAGCACTTCAATTCTGCTATAAAAATTAGACATCGATTCCTATGATAATAAAGATTGGAAAAAATTTTCAGTCCAAATTTAATCTATTAAAAATTGACCTACCTATAAAGATTTTCTACAAGAAGCAAGGGAAAGGTGGAAACCCTTTATGTACCCTGATGTGTAAAAGAGAAATGCCTTCAAAGAATACTGAGAGCATGTAAAGGGTAATTATTTTTCTCACCCATTTTCACATTCTTATCCAACCAATGTCACAACTGCAGTTACCACTGCCAGACTTTGCTTGAGCAAAATAAAAGCTGCAGCCAAGAAGACCTGTAGCCCAACTCTTTAACAGTGAGGATCTTATTGAAAAAGTAGTTTTGTTCTTGGTGAAAGATGAGGTCCCAGTTACACAAAATTATAATATATCCTACTTTCACTTTCTGGAAAGAATATATTAATACTCATTAACTTGAAGCTGAAATCAGGCATCAGAAAACATCACATAAATTACAGCTAAGTGCATAAATAAAGGATTTGCAAACTAAACAAATTCATAAGCTTCAAAACAAATTTTAAGCTTCATACAGTTAAGCAGATACACTTTCCTACAAAGACGTTCTGTGGGGATGTAAGAGGCATTTGCGTTTTCTGACCAGACAGCTGGTGTACTCTAAAATCAGCGTTGTGCTGGTTTACACCAAGGTTTGGCCCATGCATCCAGAAGCATCCATGAAGATTTTGATCACCACTGTGTCACAGATTGCATACATATGGAATACTGACTAAATCTGAAGCCCTTACAAGGAGAAAATTTCTACTGATGTTTAGTTTTATCTAATAAGGATTTTAAAATCAGATCGATGGTAATATACTATTCCATTAACCATAAGTGTGGGCATATATAACATACATTCAAATGTGGCACTTATACAAACCCAAGAGACACATCTCACCTATCCAGCATGATGTTACAAGGTACGTGAAAAATAAGACTGAATAAAATAGTATATAAAAATTCATCAATCTTGCAAATCTCTCAAACCATAGAAGTAGTATTACAACAGTTTCTACTACTAAAAACTTGTAGGACAGACTGAAAAGATGTTCAGGCACCATATCTTTTCTCTTTGTATTTCATAACATGTATCATGAAAATAGAATTAGGAGAGCAGAAAGTTGATGACTTGTTCAGACAAGTTTCTGCAATGCAATGGCATGCTGGGGCATACAGTATTTATCAGCACTGCTAATGAACTGCGAAGTGGGAAAGCTTTATCTGTCTGCTGCCTGGGCTAATCAAGGGTGATGCTAGAAGAGACAGGCTTGTCTCAGTCCTGAGAAACGCCAAAGCTGCCACCACAGGAGTTACAGCTAAACTCAGACGACACGCTTCCAAGATTGCACTCTCTGCTCTCTCTCAACTCATCCCAGCCTACTAAGTCTTACAGCTGCAATCATCCTGGGCGAAGAGAGGTGACCTGCAACCGGTGACTTTGAAACTTCAGTGACCACTGGAGTGACGGAAGAAATTCTATAGACTCTGGTGCCTGCGAGGCAGGGTTGCTGTGAGCTATCTCTTCCTCTGTGGTCAGCATATTTTTAACTAATCCCTGCCTTGCCTGGACATGCTCTTGCAATACCTCTAACTATTCAGATGTCTTGGTGGGCACCCTGTGTCTTCTCTGATTGCAGAGTTAAGTCCTAATAAGAAATGACATTGTTTCCTCAGCGTACAACATGCTGCACACACATCAGCCAGCACACAACAAAAAAGACACAGCCCCTGCATTTCAGCTGATTAACCCAATCCCTAGCGAAACCTGTTGCCCCTTTGAGGTAAAATGTATTTATCTATTATGGCACATGTTCAATATATACAGTTACACTACAACCAAACCAAAAGTGTCCTAAACACATAGGCTGAGATGTTTGACTACAACTTATTCATATTAATCCTTGCTTGGAGTGGGATGCTGTTGTTCTATGGAAAGTTTTACTATATTAATAATGACATTGTCTCAATATACAATCTATAATATATCTAAGTACATCGAATAGGTATGATTTCTTGTATAAACCTTCAATTAAATATACCTGTCTAACAATGTCACCTTGTATGCTTGTCAGAGATTGGTAAAAATATATATATGTATCCAGTCTCCCAGTGCACAGGATCCAGTGATTAACTTTTAATCGCTGCTGCCAGCCTCTATTTTCAAATACCGGTTGTTACGCTGTATTTAGAGGACTATTTTCTCATTCCAAGGGAGAACAGAGTTCCGGAAAAATTCTTGACGTGCACCCAAAATGCAAGAGAAGTAACTCAATGTGTCCCACATTACAACACCCAGACTAGGGTAACAAGCCAGGTTACTTGCGAACTGTAAATGAAAAGTTAAGGAAGAAACCTCACAGATCCATACAGCCAAACAACAAAGCTGTCAAAGAGTTGGTTCCAGCTCATCTGTTATCGTTTTCACAATGCTACATGGTTTATGCTAAATCACAATCCTAAGCCACAACGTTATTTGGGAAATCAGTTCCTACAGTTAGGAAATATTTGACTGATTACAGCATCTCCAAGTTCTTATATTCCCTCTTTATCTTTGCACTCTACATGAGCATCGCAGAGAGAAAACAAAACAGCAGTCAATACACTAGCTGCAATATGGCTTCCTATGGTAAGGACAACATGTCATTGGCTTTGATATTTTTCCTTGTCCAGTATGTGTTTCTCTGTGTGTATGTGTGTGCATGTGTGAGCGCGCACGTTTTCTTCTCTTTTCTATGGTGCACTTCACTGACATATTTAATAGTCACTCATTTCCATAGCATTTGTTTATCATAACTTACAAAGTCAAATTGGAGGATTATATTGTATTTACAAACAAGTTGGCACTTACAGAATAAATTATTGATTCCTCTTTATTTTTTATTTCATTTTATTTTCCTTTTTTCTCCTCTTCTTTTTCACCCCAGGGCATCCAGAATTCAGGCAGAATAGTAAAACCTGCTGCCTGCTGCCATTATGCTACATTAACATGAGTAAATAGGATTCCAGCTGGTACACTCTTTCCCAATGGTTTGCTTGTTGCTTAGAGGCAGTGCCTTCCACCTCAGTTCATGTCCAATTCTCAGGAACTGTTAGTCAAGTGAAAGCAAAGGCTGCATGTTTTCTTCCTCATTCTTATCCATGCGTTTCAGTACCCCAGGATCCACAACTGACTGAGACCTGCAGAGGGATAACATGTTTATTTGACATTTCTAGATCAAGACAAATGAGGGTAAACCTCAGCGGTCTTTTGTTTGTTTTCATTTCTGCTAGGGCTTAAAAATAATGGTACAGCATTAACCAAGCATCTGATCATTGCAAATGGTCAGAAAATACCCTCACGGAGTGATTACACGGCTTTAATGGGCTGGCTTGTGGATACAGGAGCAAAAGGTGGAATAAAGTGGTGCATCCTCAGCACACAACAGAGGGCAAACTAAGCTGTCTTTTGTACTGACTCAAGCACTGATCCTCTCTATCAGAAGGTTACACAGCACCAGGCTGGTAAAGGAGGTACAATTCGGCCACCCAACTGGCTAATGGCACACTGTAATTAGTGGCATGTGTTAGCTGGAAGCGCAAGTTGCTCCTTTTCTGAACAGCACTTAAATGCAACAGCATGAGCTCCTAAGCCAACCCTAGGGCATCCTGCCATGACCAGCAGGATTTCTGGAGCAGTGGACACATCTGTCAAACTCACTTATCAGCTCAACTAAACGGAGCAGAGAAGGATGGTAAGGGCAAATTCAATGATGATCGTAAAATTTCTCCAGATTCTCTGGTTCAGCACAGAAGTGTAACACTGGTACTGGGACCCTGCAACAGCCATGTGTGAGGGAAAAAGAGGAAACCCCAACCTCCAGTAAAATCAAAATGCTCCATTAAAAACAAAGTCCGAAGTGTTAAGATGCGGTCTTACATCACCTATGTCTCAGCTTGCCTAAAAGCAGACCTTACTGTAGGGATACAGTAAAAGCAACCCTTGTTTGATGTTCCCTTTAGTGAGCTGAATCTCATGCTAGAAATGCCTATTTCTCTTCCTTTCTCAAATCTAAAGATTTGAGCATATGTACATCTACAATGTAGGTATCTATTTTTGATCAGCGGAAGCACACTGTGACTGCAGCATTGCTACAGATTTGCCCATTTGGAGGGCTACAGCACAGAGAAAAACCTTTATAAATTCTGACCTCTCCTACAGAGTCAACCCCCCACTCTTATAAACCGGCATCATCCACTGAAATCAATGAATGAGGCTGCTGGCAGGACACAATTTGGTCTTTCTCAAAAAAATCTAAAGAAAACCTTCAAAAACACAACAAAAAACATCTGAATTAAAGCCTAGGAGAAAATTTTAAATACAAGGATATTATCTAATAATACCACATTCTCTTACGAATGCTAAAATCAAGAAAATTAGCTTTAAAAATCTGACGATCTCTCTTGTGATGAACATAATTAAAAAATTTTAATTAAAACTGTACAATAACCCTCATCTAGAACACCGGTCAGTTCCTCAGGCAGAAAACTAAACCACTGAATTAAAAATGCTTTTTTAAAATATTCACAAGGTACTGTGCCAGTGCAAAGCTGGTTGAAAATTTGCTGGTGGGAAGCTGTACTCCTGGAAAATCAAGTTCATCAAGATAAAAAGTGCTGTGGAAGCATACTAATTTCAAAAGATTCCCAACTGAATGTAAGTACTAATAGGAGACTGAGCATTTTCCTAGGCTGCCAATGTCTGAGCAGCCAAGGTTTCCAGTTCTCACCTGGGGAACTGAAGGGGAGCTGGAAAGCCTGCAAACCTGGTCTCAAAGTCCCAGTGAGGCAGTTTTGGTTGCAAATTCCCAGGGCCCCCCAAACTGCCAGCACCAAGGCAGATGTGAAAATGAAACTGCACAAACCCTGATCTATAGCTTGTAAGCTCAGGAGCCTAATTGCCTTAAAGAAGGAGAAATCGTTTTCATTCCATTTTAAATCAACATTTACTGTCATGCTTCATTCCCTTCAGCAGCAATGCATGAATGAAGGTATGCAAAAGGAAAAATATTTCTGTAAGTCTATAGCACCTTCTATCTACATCTCCCAAATAACTTTATGGACGTTACTGAACAAATTCTCATGACACACAGTAGGACAGAGCTGTGCTGCAAAGCCCCATCGCAGAGGTGAGGAACCAAAGCCACACACAGATACTTTGCAAAGCTGATCAACACCGACATCTGCCCTGGGGGATTAGCTGAAAACAGGATGCACATCCCTGCAGCTCCAGCTGGGTGCCTCAGCCCTGGCAGCCACGGATGGACGCATCAAAAGTTCAAGAAGATCTGAAGGAACACCACTGGTTCACATAGGGGCAAAAATGAGTAACAAAGAAGTGAATTCTGGGCAGAATTTTGGTTTAGGAAGGATATTCTTTCAGAGCAATAAACTAATTTTAAAATGGCATGCGAAATTAAACAAGATAATTGTTGCAGATCTGCTCGATGCTTGTGAAATTTGTTCTAAGAAGTTAAGCACTTTTTGTTGACCTGCTATCGTGGTTTTTTATATGTTAAAAACCTTCTTCTGGACTAACATACCACACTGAGTATGGCTTTAAACTGAGAGAAAAAAATCCACCAGGTGCCAAAGTCAAGTTAAATCTAATTTTTAATGAAATAGAGTTTATTTGTTTTACCCTAACTTTTCTATTTCTGTTTTAACACAGTCTGTGCACTTAGTACATCAAAGTCCTGGGACTTTCTGTCCATCTTACTACCATTCCCTTCTACTTGGTACTAGCACAGTAAGTCCACTTAGTACTTTTTATATCCAACAGCAGGGAAGGAGGATTCCAGCAGGTGCTGCAGACATGCTAACTGAAAAAGGATGCGAAGAAGGGGAGGACGTTTCAGCTCAATATTATGTAGCTACAATTTTCAACACGCTTATTTCCTGTGGTATGTCTCCTACTGTGTCAGCTAACCCAGACTGAAAGAATGTCAATTTGAAGTTTACACTGAAGTTTAATTCTGCATGAAGGATTTTTCAAGCACAAGTTAAATGAAAAGAAAATAGGTAAGCGTGAGAAAGCATTCTTCGAGAAAGAATCTGGTCAATCCACTGCTTTCCCATTTAATAATGATGTACTTGCTCATGATAGTCTGGAAAAGTCTGCTCCAGAGGGTCTTGTCATAGGCTTTCTCATGGTTTTTCATGGCATCCTTGGATGAAGCTATTTACTCTCGTGGTTTAATTTTGCAACAGTAAGAGATACACATTTCAGCTCCTAAATTCTACCCTTCTCTCCAAGATAGCGTCTCTATTGTCTCATAATTCTTATATTATGTGCAAATCATACATAAATGTGTTGCTCATTTTTCTCCTTCCCCTGGCTCTTTGCTGTCCCATTTTCTCCACTACTTGTGTTAATTGCATATTTGTCATATGGCTTCAGGACCTTTTTTAACTTCTCCTTATCCTAGTTCATTCCCATCCACTCTCTTGCTATTTCCCACTTTCAATGCACTGTAGGTTTTTTTCAACATGAAATCCTTAAACTTCACTGCTTTTTTTCTTTTTTATTCCTATGGCAATCTCCTGTTGTCTCCTCTCTATTTCGCCAAAAATATCTCCCTTTCAAACCACACTGTCCTCCTCCCCAGTCCATGCAACATTTTCCAACCAAAATCATCCTCCTGGCTAAGGAGTCTGAAAATATTTTATCCTGTTTGATCTGCTTCCAGAGTCTCTCTCCTTTTTGCATCAAATGCTATCATCTCCTGAAACTGAATTCTCAGCTTAGCATATCCTGACTTAATTTTAATTACTTTATATATTGTTTTCTGTCCTGTTTGTTCTCCTCTGATTCACTGCTAGGCCTAGCCCTTATGAGCTGCGCTCTGACTTTTGCTGTCCTGCTCAACCTTTTCTATCATCCTGCTCTAACCTTTCCCCTTTCTCTTCTACTGCCCTGGCAAGGTTGGACCAGGTTTACCTCTCCCAAGTGAATTACCCCACTGCTTCCATTGTTACTGGAGAGGTAACTAACCTCTCCCTATGCTTAACTGTCTTTTAAATGGTAAAATGCAGCAAGCAATTACACTGCATCTTCTCAAAGAGAAGAATATCAGAAAGCCAGGACGTTTACCAGACTCGAGTATAATGATTGGTGCTGATTTTTGTCCTGGTTCTCATTATTACATTTTCTCATGTCACGTGCAGTCACTGTGACTGACAGTTCAGATGCTGCAAATGTCCTGGCACCTACAGGCTGGTGGATACCAGGCACCAGGCTATGAGATGGAGGAAGGTAAGAGTTATCGTCACCATCCAGCTGGAAAATTGGCCCCAATTTACCCTCTGCACTGAGGCTCACTCCAGCTAGCGCTGTCTCACTAATACATACTTGTAGGCTGGGGTGGGTTATCAGCTTATTCCAAACACAGTACTGTACACGCCAGCTCTATGGCACCGCAGAAACAATTAGCTGCGCTGAGCTCGCAACTCACATAGGTAATAATCAACATTATGGTCTATAAACAACA
This sequence comes from Balearica regulorum gibbericeps, assembly GCF_011004875.1. Taxonomy (NCBI): domain Eukaryota; kingdom Metazoa; phylum Chordata; class Aves; order Gruiformes; family Gruidae; genus Balearica; species Balearica regulorum. Next base: position 57,583,452 of record NC_046186.1, on the reverse strand, counting down.
GTGATCTTAGAAAAAAAATGGTCCTCATATATGTAATAAATTGAGGGAACCACCTGCAGCTTCATAAAAGAGAAAAAAGGTAAATTTTAACCTTATGGCAATACTAGAAGGCCACAGTTCATTTAACCCACCTTTTCATGGATTTGGGAGAGAGGTCCTTTTCTATATCCTTTGCAGGAGCGTTGTAGGAGTCCGCATTGCATTCGCTGTCATCATCATATTCATGGTCAAGCAGTGTTCTTGCCCATGTCCCCATGTCGTAGGGCGGCAACATTCCTCCAAACTCTGAAGGCAGGATCTCAGGGTGTATTAGCTGATGCAGGCTGTTGAGGTTATTACCATGCAGGAATATCTGTATGTACACATGCAGGTAAAAACAAAGCAGTACCACAAAAATCGTCAAAGCCCAAACCACATCATCATTATTAGAAGATATTATACAGTTTCAATATTCTGGCCATGTTGGGCTAACAGAGATGGCCACTAAGGCACACATCGTCCCTGCCTTAAGCATGGTCATGCTATGTTCATAAACCTACAAAGTAATTAAAGCATAAATGACTTGAAAAGTTTGCAGGACAAGGGGCCTAAGGAGGGTAAGAACTGATGTCTGGTAACTAGATGGACCGAAGATTACACAGACAGACTGCCTATCTCTTGTTGTTCTCTTCCTTATCCTGTGAATTACTATAAGTGAATAGATTAAGAATATAATAAATAAAACTAATATTCACCATACACATTAAGGAATATATATTGACTTTCATCATCCAGCCATGAGTCCTATAAATAAGATAAATAGTGCAGTGTAATGAAAACTCTGCTGGAAAGATTTTCTTCCTTAATACAGTGGTACTAATAACTACCATCCACACTTGACAATATATGAAGTAAGTAATAACAGTAAAATAATTTCTGTGACAACAATGAAGGACTAGTTGATGGACTGTTTGATATTTTCCATCAATGTTTTGGTAGACTGATTTTCATATAAGCTTTACATTTATATATATGTATATTAATATGACATATGTATATGAATACTTGTATTTATATTTATGTTTAACCTTATTGTTTCTCCTCAGAGATCTGGAATGTGTGACTGGTGAGCACTAGAAGCAGAGCACCTGTGGATTTGGACATCCTTCTCACACAGATCCCAGGGACCTGCAGACCTTCCACTGTGAGGAAATGCCTGCTCTTGGGTATGCCTACACAGACAGCTCACAGCAGCTATTTCTAGACAAGCAAGTAAGATGGGCCAGGATTCACTCTTTGGGACTAGGAGCAACTGCCATGGCATAGTTCACATTCATATGGTTAAACTCCTTTCATCTCCAGAACAAGCTCACCTCATCCATACTGCTCACTGGTCCATGCCATTCCCAAATTGCTACTGGGCAACGTCTAAGAAAGCACCAGCTGGCACTGGTCAGTGCCCTGCCAGAAAGTGCCTGTACAATTAAACAGTAGGAATGGCAGTGCTCGATCCTTTTTAAGTGACTAGCACAGAAGCAGATAAAAAGGATCGAGCACTGCCATTCCTACTGTTTAATTGTACAGGCACTTTCTGGCAGGGCACTAAGTTTTGGACTCTACGTTGATATTTAACGACCTGACTACTTCTTATAGGTATTCAGTATTGACAAAAGCACTTGTAAAAAGTCAGTGTTTCTGAAAATATATGCCACTGATTCAGGTGTCTAAATAAATATGTAGATGTTAACTGATAAGCATCCATGTTCAACTGCCTTGTCACTTATTTTTAATGCTGTAACACACCCATGAGCTATACTTTACTCCCTGGTTATGCATACACAGCACTTGACTTAAAAAGGCCTCAAACATATCTGGCACTATAATACTCTTTGTTGAAGCTGTAGTTAATGGAGTGCAACTGAATCCTGCAAAATGGGTTTTCATTTGCATATTTATAACAGATATTACCTAAAAGGCTTTGTGATCTATAGTTCAAAATCTGTGAATACCAGAGACCTCTCAAGCATAATCTGTCAGTAAAAATCAGCTAAACACCAAGGATCATTGTGGCCTTGTAGACTGTGTTTGAGGAGAGAAAATACAGAGTTGCTTAGAGACCTCATCCCACAACAAAAAAAAAAAAAAAAAAAAAAAAAAGATAATCACATTCTTTGTAGTGGCATTGTACATGATGCTGATTGTGTTTTCCTGGATGACAAATTTCCTGTTACAGAAATAATATCGTTCTATGTGCTATCACCACCAAGCTCTAATTTAATTGCACGGATGCAAATGCTACAAATTCAGCAACATCTCAGAGACTGCTCGTACTTATGCACAGATGCACGCACACAAATTTCCTTTCATTGGCTTTCATTGAAATCAGTATTTGCAAACTACTATATACCAGCTGCATACTGTAGTTCATGCTAATGTCAAGGAAATCACACTAGCAAAGGACTTTGTACTCAATACCTTTGTTCTTAAAAGCAAGACACAAATAATTTTAACAGAAATTGAATAGAATTGAATTGAATAGAATCTTAATAGAAACTGTAATATTGGCAATATTTTTAATATAACATAGGAGAAAGCATATGATTATATATTAAAATACACTTAAATGCACTGCTTGACTGTGTCCTTAAAGGATAACACTGTATGTTTCTAAACCAGTCAAAGATAATCTTTACAATGCAGATGTATTTAAATACTTTCCACAAATAGCAAGCTGATATACTGTGTATATCTATTTTATTAGCGTATGACACATCTGCTGACTACAACTGCCAGGTAATGTACAATTAACAGAAGAATACCCTTTTTCGTGTCTTCTCCTTTAAAAAGGGCCGTATAACCGTGTAGAGGGCATGGATATACCACGGCTGATTGACAAAATGTATTCCTCCAAACCGAGCTGGAAAACTGTCCTGTATGTGACAAAACAAATACATACAATATGAGTTGACTCAACAGAAGTTGCACATGCATCAAATCATTATTTTTATGCTGAATGCTTTCAATTTAATAATAAACCTTAAACAAGAAGAAATGTTCTTTAAAACTGTGTCCTCTCAGTTGAGTTCCAACCTTCCACACCAAGCAGCACCCTGGACAGAGCGATGAAGCAGCACACTGAGACAGCTATGGTATTCAAATAAAGGCATGGCATTTCTAACCTTCAGAAATACTTTTAATATTTATGATTTGCCTATAATCCATCTATGCAATATATTTTTCTTTTTTCCATGTCTATAAATTTCATTCATTTTTAATAGTAACCATCTCAACTGTTCCAGTGTCATTGAAGAGCACTAGAAATGTCCCTCTTGTTTCCACCTCAAAAAGAAAGTGTAAATCTAAACTACTATTCGAAATGTCTCCAATATTATTCATATTTCATAAAACTAAGAATGCATTAAACATTATGCATAAACTGTTATGCAATATCCATGACAGTAATTCTTGTCACATAGTCAGAGGCCTTCTGGGAGCTTAAATGTAAGGATAGCATATCTGTATTGAAGCAATTACTTTTCTTTTTTCTTACTGAAAAACACCAGGAGCAGACAACTCACTAGGAAAGATTCTGATCTGCATTTTCAATTTCTAAGTCGAGAGAATACGCCAGAGGATTTGGCAGTTTGAAGAGCGCAGCCACGCTGTCCTGGAATACTATTACCAAATTCATCAGGTGTCCTTGTTTTGTCTTTGCCTAGTTGATCATACGCTCAGACAATGCAATAAGCTACTGTCATCTCTATGTTGCCTAGAGTTGCAGTACTGAGCAAGGAAGCAAGAGGTGTAAACAGGCATGTAAACTGACGTGTGCCCCCTTTTGTTTTCATGGATTATGTCAGAACCTTCTCACTGTTTAGGTATACAGACTTATTAAATGAATGGCTTTCATTTGAACCTTATTCAACAGGTGGTCCACTCTAGCCAGCCGTGGTAGTCATTTAGATCAAAACCAGATTCCTCACAGCAGCAGCAATTCCAATCTCTGGCTTGACAATACAAACAAGTACATGCTACACCTCCTCCTCCTGTGTGGATGCAGTAAAGGCAGCTTCAGGTGTGTGTCAGAGGGATCAGAGGCTCAAAGGAAAGCAATCAAATTATTAGATGGGGCACTCTGCAAATGGACATATTTTGTCCTTTCTGGAGACAAGACAGCAGTCCATATAGAAGCATCCACAGTCTAGGTATAATCCATAAGGCACCATTTGAAGCATACTGATTTGAGGTCATACAGCATACAGTAAAACAATGGCCAAGAAAAAAAATCATCAGCTCTATCAACCAATCAAGAACTGTCAAATAAGGAAGGCAGGAACTATAGGAAGGAAATCTTTAATGAAATGTTTCCAGGTAGGAATATACTTTGAAGAAGTGCATGTGACAAGTATCCTCCTCAGCTCTGTGAATGGATACAGAGCTGTGAGAATAATGAAGCCAGAAGAAGTCACTTGTTCCTCTCAAAAATACCATTCAAATACTGGCAGGCACTCCTAACCCAGGGGGTCTTTACATCAGGGTGCCACCTGCCTTCAAATTGCAACATCTCTGTAGATTACCAGATGAAATATTTCCCATCAAGGAGGCAATGCATTAACAATAATCTACAGGGAGGATGACAGCTACAACACACACCACTAACATCTGGCTGGCCACAGCACAACAGTCAATGCAATTAACAGTCTATTTGACAGATTTTCTCCAGAAACATTTGATTAACAATAGGCTTGAAATAAAACAATCTTATTGAAAGACTATGCTACAGAAGCCTCACCTTGCTAAATGCCCAGTTCCCGTCAGCGCTGACTAAATGTCAGACAGGATGGTTGATAATTTGACATGTAATTCACCCTGTTCAATATCGTAAATCCCCAAACACCATTTTGAGAACACAACCTCTGATGTACAGAAGGTAGTAAATTATGTCCCTATCACAGCAATCCAATGAATCCATTAGGAAGGATAAATCATTGGATGACATCTTAACCTTTAGTTGCAGGAGAAACCATTCATCTACAGAAGGTTGTGTTTATTTGGTTTATCACGGGCTGCCAGTCCAGCAAAGAAGACCTGTGCAGCATGCTGTGTACCATGCACAAAAGAGCATACGCTGGAGCTGCAGAAGACCTCTTTTGCTAGTTTCATCTAGATGTCTTTGAAGATATCTTCACAGTTAACTCTGGAATGGTAACTGTGTTAAGCCTCGCAAGGGTCAAACACTTTTTCTAATGTAGGCACTACAGAAGACAGCAAAGCAAACCGGCCATTCCTGGCTGCATGCCTTCTTGCATGCTTCTATATTTTATAAGCTTTTAAAATAATACAAATGCTCTGAAACTTACACACACCAAGTTACGAAATGTTTGCTCTTTATTGCTCCAAAAATGTCTCCCACAGAAACTGAGGATAATTTGCGAATGAGAAGATCTCAACAGACAAACAGCCATGCGCACACACAGATTCAGAGCAGAGAGCCAAAGGTATTTGTATTCTGCCATAGGCTCAGAATGGATGACTTGTCAATACTTGGTTATTTATAAAGATACTAAATTTCCAGCAGATAAAAGGAGTATCTTTAGAAAGTACCACTTTGACACTTCCACTATCTTTTTCTGCATCTTGGAATCCATTTACATGGAAGGTCATGAATATATGTGGAATGATCCTCAAATAGAAGACACCACTTGATATTAAAAGCCAGTTTGTCTCAGTATTTTTCAACAAGTCTAGAGGCATTTTCCAGAACTGACTAAAGAAGTTGAGTACCTAACAATTTCTGTGAATGAACTGAGGTGCCCAAATGCAGGAGCACTTCCTAAGGTGTAATTAAGAACCCTCAAAATTTGGGCCTGGAAACAGAAAGGGTGATTTGGTCAGAATGATCCTGCATTGTACACAATGCTGAGACTAGAATTCAAAAGCTGCCAAATGCAGATCCAAAACCCAATCTCAACAACACCTGGTGAGAAAATAAAAAAGTGGAATAAGCAACTACAGCTGCTGGAGAAACAGGTGTCAGAAGGTTGTCTGGCTCTTCTCAGACGTATCTGTCTTCCGCATAGGGATTTGCCAGACAGATGGCCATCCTACACAAACAGCAGGTAGGAATTTCTTCCAAGTCATTGATTCTTGTGGTTTTTTATGTAGATTAAGTCACAAGCGTGGTGGCAGTCACAACTGCCTCTGCAGACATATTGCACTTCAACAGAAAAGCCTGTAACCCATGAATCACATGAATTCTAAGTAAAAGGAATCCCATGCCAGAAAACAGTAAGAAGTGGACATCGGCCATGAGGTGAGCTGTGCATTTGACTGGAAAAGTAATAAATCTGGTGGAGTATTACCAAACCACTAAAAAGAACTAATTATATATACACAGTGTGTGTATTTTTTTAGCATTGACAATAACCTCTCTTTATGCACCAGAACGCAACCTAAGTATGCCTCTGATGAACACAGTTTGGGACATATCCACACCACAGACACAGGCAAGCAGGTAGTTACTATTAGGGACCACAGTCCTTGTGATATAAGGCTCACAAGTGGCAATTAATAGTGGGCTGCCAAGGAAGAGGCAGACCCCTACACTACTGTTTGCAGGACAGGATGACTACCAGTGCCTGGCAGTTAACTGACCTCTCCTCTAACATCTATAAGTCAGCGTTGGAGAATGAACCCAAGCAAACCGATTCACCAGGTTTCCATCTCTGATTATGTGGTTCTGCTCACTCACAGCACAGCAGTTTTACCTCTCTGACACACATAATTTATATGACCTGTCTCCACAAGCTTCCTCTCCAAGGACCCAGCTGGTGTTGCCTGCTACTGCACTTTTTAGCAGATGCTAAAAAGCCAGGTTTCAACTTGCTGGGCACCACATCCCACCCTGTGCCAGGCTCAGTTATCACCTGAGCCAGCTCTCAGGGTCCTGCTCTCCACTGTGGCCAGCAGAAACTTTTACAGCACCTCTAATAACAGCAAAACCAGTATATGACATTTTCAACAGTACCTAAGAGAGAAAAGTGCCAAATTCCTACTGGAAATCAGTGTGAGTTTTCTTAGTGCTGTCAGAATTCTTATATAGAGATAATAATAAGTGACCCACCCTTTTCATTGTTACCAAATGTGAAAAACTAAAATTCTTCTTAAAGCCCACAGCATTCTTCACTCCTTGGGTATTGTGTCTACGTTTAAACCTCTGAAGTCTACTTTTAAAGAACTAGCGCCCTCCCCCCCCCCCTCCCAGCAGAAATCAGTACTGGAGTCAAATCTGTTTGCACAGCTCTTAGAATTGCAGTCGTAGAAACTGCAGGGAGGGCTGTGTGCCCCCAGACGCACTGTCAGCCCAGCCACATCAGGGTCTCACAACCGTGCTGCACATCACCTGCAAATCGCCCGTCTGGACACACCTTGCCACATACTAACGCTGTGAGAGTGCTTGGGCACATATGCTCTAGGGTCATGTTTGAGGGTTTGCTGTTCTCACGGGCAGTGAAACCGTTTTTGCAGATAGTCTAGTGGCATCCCTCAAAGGACTGTCTGCACAAATATCATGAACGCACTCACACGCGTTACTTAAGGCTGTGCTCGAGTGCTGTGGTGAATTCAGGCCGTAGCATCTCCAGGCGACAAGAGGCTACAGAGTCAAAACCGTGAAAGCTGTGTCTTCGTAACAAAAATTACAAGTTCAAAGATAGCATGTTAAATTATTAATATCTTAAATGTCACTTAAGAGTTATTCCTAAAGATAATAAATTCAGGTCTCCTCCAGCTATTCCAAAAGTCACTTCAGGGAAAAAAAAAAAAAGAAAAAAAAAGAAAAAAAAGAAAAAAAAAAAAAAAGAAATCATTATGAAGAACCAAAATAGTATCTTCATAATGGAAGACTCCACTAGAAAGACACTGAAACATTCTGTCTGATGCAAGACACAGCATGACTAAACTCAATTTTTAGCATGTTAAAGAGGAAACTATGGAAAATCACAGAAAGAAAAGGCTCTGATTAGAGGGAATATTTCACTTCTTTCGTACTTCTAGAGTTGAATTACCAGAAGAACCAAAAGCCTCTGCCATCCACATCAGGAAAGAAAACCCAAGTCTTGCTCCCAAACTGTAACTTTCACTGAATGTATGGAAGAAAAAGGCTTTCCTAATACCAAACTTCCTGCAGGCATCCATCCATGACAAGGGTAATTGCAATGTCTCAAAACAAAGTAATTTGTGTGTCAAGATCTGTACTCAAGGCATGATCTTAGACTGGGACCCTATCCAGTGGTATGGTCAGATGATAGAGACTGAAAAGTGAATCTGTGGAGGCTAAAAGAATTTGGATTGTTTTGTTTATGAAAAAAAATACTGGAAGGCAGATGTTATCTACAAACACACTAGGGAGAATAAACAACAGGTAAGGAAAGACCCTTTCAAAACAAAGGACAATGCTGACACCCAAATAAGAAAAAACTCACCATGAACACAGCTAGACTGGAAAGTGGTAGACAGTTTTGAATCATCAAACATCCAACAACTCTGGGGAGGAATAAGCCACCTAACTCGTTTTTGAAACAAGATGAAGCTAAGCTTCAGGTTGCCTGTAACAACAGGAGACTTCACCTCTGTGTTAAAGCTCTTTAAGGTTCAGATGCAAAAACATTTTCATGTTTCAATGGTGGTGAAATTTTGCTTGGTCCCTGAAATAGCTGTGTTAATGATTTCCCTCTGTAAGACTATGACATTGTCCTCTCCTAGCTTGAGCTTTTCATAGAATCATAGAATCAGAGAGTGGTTTGGGTTGGAAGGGACCTCAAAGACCACCTAGTTCCAACCCCCCTGCCATGGGCAGGGACACCCTCCACTAGACCACGTTGCCCAAAGCCCCATCCAACCTGGCCTTGAACACTTCCAGGGATGGGGCAGCCACAGCTTCTCTGGGCAACCTGTTCCAGTGTCTACCACCAGTGTCTCACAGTAAAGAATTTCTTCATTTTTATTAAACAATGCTGAATCATTTCTAATACAAACAAAAAGTGCCCAAATAAATTTTTGTTACTGTGTTCAACCAAAAGAGCACTACCTAAAGGCAAATTAACATCATTCAGTGACATTCCTACAAAATAAGATCTAATTATCTAGAACTGGATGTTGTCATTTTGCTAAGAAGCTTCCAGTGAAGCAATTTGACTTTTGGCAATCCTCCTTTTCATTTCTATTAGTCATTTTATCTTACAGCTCATATAGAAATACGTTAAATTGAATGAGATGAGAAGAGGGAGAGATGGTATCCATCCAGTGAGAATATTGCTCTTTTTATTGAAGTATCTGTTTTAATTTCAAATAATCTTCTTTCATTTCAATATGCTACTCATAAAAATTATATATTGGTTAAATTAATTAGGTGGATAGGGATTTAAAAGCCATCTGACCGCATGTGTCTGCATGTTTATATATAAATATAATAAAATAAAAAATCTACATAGATTTTATGCTTCCACTATTTGGATAAAGGGCTCAGATCTCTCTCATATTTTTAATTAGATGGGCTTGATAAAGGAAATATTTTGTATAAAATCTCTCATGTTCATTTGAAATTACTTTATTTTTGCAAATTATCTTCAAAAGGTTTTGGCATAACTTTTTTTAAAGTTTTAATTAGAAATTGTGTGAAATTCTTTTAACAATTTTTGCTTGTTTTGACAGAGGCTTGGGGTGTGGGGTAATTCTTTCCCTTGGCTCATTCGTTTAGTTTGAAGCTGGAAAAATGAAGGCTTTAATTTTAAAGAGGAAAGGAAAAATGCTGTTTTCCAAGGACAATTCTGTCTTCCACTACCAACACTGTCTCTTTTTTAATTCTAAGTAATGCTTCATTTGGAATGTGACATATTAAAAAGGATGGGGGGAACCCAAAACTTTTTCACAGCATGATACTGTTTTCCAAATTGACAAAGCCAGAAAAACAGTAAGAAAGATGGTAGAATTAGGTTCTTCTATAGTGTTTTCTTTTCCTGTGATGAAAATCATTCTTTACAATAGACAATTATCAGATGGTGATTTCTTCTATGGAAATTCCCATAGGGGAAAAAAAAAAATCCATTTTCCAGGCAGTTTGTGAATGTCTTATTAGATTAAGATTACAGACAAATGGAAAAAAAACACTATACTGCAAACTGTTGTGCATAAATATAGTAACAATACTTTCATAATGCTGATGGAATAAAAATAATGCGGGAAATTACTATTCATAAAAATGCCATACTCAAATTCCTGAAGGCAGAAGTCTTTGGCCGAGGACTGTATAGGAGGAGATGAAATGCCACACCAGCATCTCAGCTTGTACCACCCTCACCCTGAAGTCGCCCTCGTCCTGAAGTCACCCTCTTTTAGTCAGTGAGGTTATCCTGATGTCCAAACAGCCCTTGGTCTCTGCCGAGACCACTGACCACAGATTACTGTCATGATGCTTTTCATCATGCAGAAAGCCTCCCATAGCCCTGAGGCCATTTCAAAGAAGAGCATCAGTAGTTATCATTTTGCCCCTCCCCACCTTCCCCCACAACCACTTCCAAATGTGAGTAGACTAAACAGCACCTTACCCAGAATTGCCTTAGGGGAGCTACACTCCTTTGTTCTGTTTTATTCAACCAAAATGTTATCTCTTGTGCTAGCTCACATTTGCCTCATAGCAGAAGGAAGGAAGGGAAACCTTAGGATAATGTTAAACAGGGACTGAAAGAAACAATGACAAGGCAGAAACCATAGATATAAGATAAAAGTGAAGAGCAGAGGAAAACAGGAGTGATTAAATAATTAAAAATAATTCAGGGATGAATGTAGCAAAATTCCTATGATGCACAAGAGAAAAACATATTCATCATTCCTTTTCTAGTCCCTCTTCAAAACTTGCACAGAAAGGCAGGGAAAGAGAAATGTAAATTATTCTTGCGTGGAGGACCCATGTTTTACAGTCACGTATCAGGACTGATTTTGCAGACCTAAACTAAAATAGGGCAAGTAAATACCAAATCTTATGCCTTCCATATAATTTCTGCATATCATCCCAACTGATAATTTCCCAGAAGAACCAGAGCCAACCTATGGATTTTTAATTCTGGATTGGCTTCAGCCAAAATTTGCAAGAAGCTACATCAAATTGACTGTCTTTAATAGTACATCAGTATACCTATATAGGCAATGGGGTGCACAGGTCTGCAGTTGGATAGGGTGAACAGAGATAGTGCACAGAGGCAAAAATGCAAGTTTCCTTGTTGTTCCAGTTTCCAAATACCATTGTATAGTTTTGCAGTGCCAACAAGTTACTGAGTTAAAAGATATCAATTCTCCAACCAGAATATTCACTTTTTTTCCCTGGAAGTGGAGAACTTCTAAACTGTTGCCCACAATTTTATTATGTAAAGCTCCTACAAAAATGCACCTCTCGGTTTCAGACAGGGTGCATTAAAATTGGATAACCATTTTATCAGTTTCAATTTACAATAATACAATAGACTGACAACTGTAGTGATTCAAGAGTTATTTCATGAGCCAGATGTTTCCTCATACTATGAGAAATCAATCTCCATCACTGCAGTAGGCACTAAGAGCAGTAATCATTTTAGCCATCCAATTTTAATCTGTCACTCTATGCAAATGAGAGTCCTGAGAATTGAACGGAACTATAAAATTGGAGGAATAGTGATTTAAGAAAAATCAGCTGAGGACAGACACTGAGATCTAGAATGCAGCATAATTAAGCTTTAAATTAGTGGAGAAATTGAATAACTGACTTGAGATCCGTTAATAAGTATTATATTTTATTAAAAGTAGAGGTATCATGAACTATGCAGCATACAAATTTTCAAGAGGTCAGTTCCCAGTAGTACAAAACTATTTCCAGTTCGAAAAAGTGTTCAAATGTCTTTGTCATAGTACAGAATGGAGATTTATTTCAGCCTTTCAGCTTCAAGAAAGCTTCAGCCTGAACTGCTCAGCTACACTTTATCTTTACAAAGGTGCTTGAAACCATATGGTTTCCTACGAGGTAACTCCACCTCAGCTTCTCTTTTCTTCTGCACTCCTGAACAACTGCTGGTGGTACACACACGTAAAATGCTCCTGGGAGCCCAAGGATTTTCAATATTGTTTGAGGGAGAACTGTCATTACGGTTATTACTACAGAGGGTCGTAAATCACTGTTGTTGAATTCTAACTTCAGACATCAATCCCCTGTCTTTTCAAAGCCATATAAGCATGGCTTTCTGTGTTAGCTGCTACAGAGGAAACCCTGCCCATAAAAAACAGAGCTTCACAACAACTGGGCAAATAAATAATTATTTGTTTTATCAAACATATCTAGGATAAAGCTAATATGTTTATTGTGCTATCAGTATGTGCCAGTAATGAAGAAATGTGATGGTAGAGTCTATTCTAAAATCACACTTTTGGAACTCTTGAAAATTCATATCCAAGAAGTTGGAAGATCAAAATCAGAAATGCAGATCTCTTCTTGCTAAGATAAAAGTGGAACCCACGTGAATCTCTACTCAGCAAGAGAAAATAACAGTAGCCTCAGTCCACGTTACATGGATACCCACAGAGAAAAAGAACTGAATTCCAAAACCATCTGAAGCGCCAGGTCCAGTGCTGGGCTCCCCAGTACAAAGTGGACAGAGACACACTGGAGCAAGTTCAGCAAAGGGCCATGAAGATGACTAAGGGACTGGAGCATCTCTCATAGGAGCAGAGGCTGAGAGAGCTGGGACCGTCCGGCATGGAGGAGAGAAAACCTCACTCCTCCATGGATCAGGGAGATCATGGGGGATCTTATCAATGTATATATATAAATACCTGAAGGGAGGGTATAAGAAGCTGGAGCCAGGCTCTTTTCAGTGGTGCCCAGTCACAGGACCAGAGGCAATGGGTGCAAATCGAAACACAGGAGAGTCCTTTTGAACATAAGGAAACCATGTAAGAGTGCAGTTCTGAATGTCAGACACTGATGAAAAATACAAAATCACTAAGGTTACATGAGGTCTTTTTAGCTGATATTTTCCAAAAACACTTCACTTCCCAAAGCTGTGCTATTTTTGAAGTTCATCATCATCCAAAGCAACTAATGTGATGACAGACTTCGCAAACTAAATAAAAAAATGATTTGCAGGTAGATGCTAATATTTACCCTATGTAATGTACTCAAGCTGCTTGGCTTGCTTGAGATCGCTCGTCTTTTCATCACAAGAGACTGCTGAAAATGTGCACAACTTACTCCACCTAAACAAAGGCTTACCTTACTTGAAAACGCTGAAGCTTCATGCATCACGCTCCCTGAACCAGGATTTACAAAACGTAGCCGTTGCCAAGCTGTTTGCACAACAACTGAACAGGCTCCATTTCCCAAGGCTGGGAAGGAGATGCTGCCCCAGTTCTGGCTCAACACCCACCTGCAAGCCCAGCTTTTCGGAAATGTCACAGAGGGCAACGCAGGCAGCTCATAGCCCAGGGAAAGCCTGCAACACTCAGATTAACTCCACTCGTTAGCAAAACCTCTAGGAAAGAAGTTCAATTTCCATTTTGAGACTGACTGTTTATTGCTACGCTCTTAGCTCTACCAACCTAATAAAGGATGGTTGCATCTGAAACTACATCTTTTTTCCAAATATAGCATTGTTTAACAAAAGATATTTCCTTTAAATTGTAATAATGTAACATCTTCAAATGTTTGTAACTATAGTTCCTAAAATGTTTATTGCTCTACTGTTAAACATTATTCAAATTGTAGCATCTGAAGTTCAATGCAGTATACTAAAACAGCATAACCTGTTTTTTACAGACAGCTTAAGAATGTGCACAAAAAGGTCCTACCTCCTTCTCATTTTCCACTTCTCTGACTTTGCCACCTTCTGATTTGCAGCCCTCTTCTACAGCATGGCTTATATTTTCTGCTTTCTTATATTACTGTCACTCCAATGTTGGTGGTTGACGCTAACAGGAGAATTAAATCCCCAGTACAGGGACGACGACATATGGTATGCCTGAATGGACTTAATGGAAGGGAGAGACACCCTGTTGGCTGTCGCTTGCTTCCCACCCATTAGTACCACACACTGCACCATGCCATGCCATCCGGCACATACATGCTATCAAACAACCGTGCAACCATCATCCACTTGTCATTCATGCTGCAGCTGCAAATGCCCCTGCTGTGACCACCATGCGTACCTCAAAAGGAGCCTGAAAATACAGAACACTCACTTCACTGAGATGATCATTAAACATTAAACCTTAAGCAAGCTTCTACCTCTGCTTAACTGAACAGTCAAGAGTCATTCCTCAGCAACTAAGAAAAGTGACGTATGACAAGCTGAAGCAAAATCAGAGCCAATGTTAATGTAAGTAGACATGCCCTTTTCCAATCTGTCCATTCGCAAAGGGATGTGGTTGTTGAGGGTATCTGGAGAGCATGTCACAAAGCTCTTGCACCTCTGCAAAAAGCAGTTTGAGCAAGCAAAATCTTCTGTTAGGTACTAAGAGGTGTGGGGCCGCAGCAAGAGAAAAATACAGACCCAAAGAGTACAACATTTGCTAAACATAAGGTATTTTCAATTGCCATTGAACAGAATGGCATCGAAATCGAAAAAGAATGTGTCAAATAGAGTGTGTCTGTGTCTGTGTACAAAAATCATTATGCCTCAAACATCAAATTAATCTCTTAAATAATTTATTACCATGGATAATTTGTCCATTTCCAGTAGCCTATTTGCTTTAATTTAAAATAGTTTTAAGAGCTCAGACTATCAGCGTAGGACAAAAAAAGGCAGGCATTTCCTATCTAGGAACCAGAATCAGTTCTTTGTGTCCTACTGGTAGATCAATTATGTAGTAGAGCTGCTGCTGCTTGACTTTTAATCCACATTAGTTCACAGACCTTGAGCAAATTTGATGTTACCATATTAAAAAGGGAAAGCACTAGAATAAGCTATACAGAAAAAAAAAAAAAAAAAAAAAGGAAAACAGATCAAGCAAGGGGCCAATTAATCAGCCAAATGCCGGCAATGAAGAGACAGACTGCCTACTGCCAGCATGTAGGGAAATAAGAAATGCACAGATAATTCATTTAAATTCCTTTAAATGTAATAAATCCCACTTGGAATAACCAAAAGATCATTTTTAATATGTTGCAATATTACCCTTCTTTTTGGCAATTCAGGCAAAGAAATCTGCTGATGTGTATATATGTGTACATTGTAGTACTATAGATCTATAATACCTGTTCTCATCCTGAATGAACAACATTTGGAGCTACGTTCTAGATATCAGACACCAGCTGTATGCTTAGCCATTTAAAGATCCTGGCTGTGTATTTGCTGAAATAGATAATTTAAAGCAGTACTCCAATCAGCTTTGCTCATTTTGGAGCCCGGCTGATAAATCTTCACACATAGCCGAAGCATTAAAGTCTTCCATTTTCTGAACTCAAATTCCTGCATCATCATACCCACCTTTCAGAACTAAAATTAAAAGCAGCATTAATATTTAAGTGTTTTGTGGTAAGAATGCAGCAGCTAAATCTGCCAGTATACAAAAAGCAAAGGCAACCTTAGAATTTGAGTTCACTGAAATACAGGATGGAGGGGAAGAAGGTAGATGTGGGAAAAAAAATATCTCAAAATGCTTGCTAGCTATTACTACTGCCCTAGGAGATGTAGTTTGAGTGCTCTAAGGTTCCATTTCCTCACAAAGACAATGTTATTTGGTTGAAATATTTTTCCTACGACGCACAGTAGTCTCTCCTGGACACAGGAACAGATATAGCCTAGAGGTAAATGGGGACGTGAGGTGTCTGAATGTTCTGCTCAAAACTGGCAGCCTTCCCAAACTGAAACATTTCAGTTTTGACCCATTTGTCTCCAGAGAAAAAAAAATCTCTAGAAGGGAGACAATTTCATTTAGTCTTAATGGAAAATTTGCGACTCTTCTTAGAAAGGCTGCAGTGTCAAAAGTTATAATGTTTCTGCCTAAATTTTTAAAAGAACTACAATTCCCTTGGTTTTGTGCCTATGAATGCAGCACCTTAGAGCTATACTAACAGATACCACTCTGTTATTTGCTGTGATCATACAAAATGCAAGCTTGCGCCAGGATCGGAAATTGAATTTCATGCAGATCTGATGTGGAGAGTTACGTGATGAAATAAATTACAGGCAAGCACTATGCATGTGTCCCAAGACATCCTCAGTATTCACACAGATTGCTTTGTTATTTTGAGCTGTCAAACTGCTGGAAACTTCCTCACCCCGTTCAGTGACTGTGACAGACCTTGCCTGCAAAGCCAAGCCATGCAGGCTCATCTTCAGGTGGAAGCCGCAGTGCCGCACGACGGTGGTTGGCACCTCAGTAACTGGTTCCCCTGCTTTGAACTCAGCTCTGCCCCAAAGCTCCAGCAGAATTAAACAGGCTTGCTGTGCTCACTGCAGCTGCCAGCTTTCAGCAGAAAAAAAAGCCACTGAGGTCTTGACCACTTCTGGTTGTATAAAATCCCATGGTGCCATTGTAGAAGTATTAACCCCAATGTATTGGACAAGTAACAACTCAAGTAATCTCATTCTGCCTATCTAAATTCTCTCTACACTTTCAACTGACTCCAGTATTTTTACTGCTGCATTCAGCTGCCTCAAAGTGTCACCAAGCATTGAAAAACACCAGACATGACAATTTATTCGATGCAAGATGTGGTTGTGTCATCACTACAAACACTTAACACTGAAAAGATCCATAAAAGTTAATAGCAAGCGGGTCTGCTCAGCTCAACTCTGTGACATTCCAGTCCTGCCCCACCAGTCTGCAAAGGTGAGTGCAAAGATCTCTAAAGCAATGTTCTTTGTATACGGCTCACTCACGTGAGCTCACTGGGGACTTGCACTAGTTTGACTGCTTCAGGTGTACTTCACAATCTCTGTGTATGGAGACAGGCTTTGCCCTATTAAAACGCACCACAGGAAATACCAAGATACACAAAATAATGTTTTACAAAACCCACGCAGCATCTATACTGGGCATTTAACAGTACCCAGAAGCATTCATGGAGGAGAAACTCAATTATCTATACTGTGAGACTGTTAGAGCAAGTCAAAGCCACCTAGCATTCTTCCAAACATTTCGGAAGGTAGCACAAATCAGGCATCATTTCCAAAAATCCTCTTTGGATGTAGTTATCTGTTAGAATAGCAAAACTTTAACAGCCAGGATGTAGCCACTCCAGCACTAGGAAGCAGCCCTGGGCATGTCTAGTTTGTTAGTACAGACATAGTTGTTCTCTCTTAGAGACATTCTCCACTGGCAGGTACCCATTATAAAACAGCAAGAAACCCATGAAAATATGAAGTAATTTTAAATTATTATGTCTCATGCAAAGCAAACGTATTCACTTTCAAATGTGAGCTACAGACCTTTCAAATTCTATTGATTACACAGATTAAACCTTTTAAATACCACTAATTAAACAGAGTGGCTACTCAAGCCCTATGAAGTCTGTTATGTAAATACATATTAAGGAGTCCTCGGAGCTGTTTCCATCCACTGTAGTGATCTCTACCGAATAGCTTTTTTTTTAAGAAAATTTGTATCACACAAATGCTTCTGCTAATTTTGTCTGTTGTTTAAACTTCTGTTGTCCACATTCTGTATAGTCTGAAATACAGAGTAGAAATGGCTGCAAGATATAAACAATTCTCTAAGCAAAATACTTGCTAATTATTACTCCTTATCCATCAGGTCTTCACATCCCAGTTCCTTTTCTACAGGACGGAGTGATGTACTGCATATTTAAGGGAAGCGTTAAGTAAGTAAGTTCTGTCCATATTCCCATTAACTCAGTATGTAACTCAAAGGTTTCAGTCTTAAAAGACTGAGATCAATAAGGAAATTGGTACCTGGGGCAAGTGAGGGAGCAGAAAGAGCCCAGCTCTGAACATCAGCCACAAGTGAGGGACACCAGTGCTTACTGCCCAGCAGATCTGGTGAGAGCACACAGGGGTTTTGGAGAACTCAGCTACAGCAACATAACTAACTGCTTCCGAGGAGCTAGACTCTGCATCAGATGAGAATCAGGCCCAGTCTGATTACCCAATTAACAAATACAAAGTAAATAATAATCCACACGTAGGGTTGTAAATGTTGACACCAATAGTTATTTCTGATAGTCTTAAAGAGTAATTCATCTGGGCTGTAAGATTCTCCTTTTTCAAAGCAATGTACCTGTCTGGAAACAGTTCTCCACTACTGAGTATCTACTGAATGCTTTTTCTGTATAAGAGGCTTCATAAGCATAATAATAAAACCAATTTATCCTCTATCATTAGCAGGGTGAACAGCATGGCCCAATGGGAATAGGAGCTAGGCTCACAGAGAAGCTGAACTCGTAGTAAATAAATAATGTGATCAAGATCTTTTCATGGTTTTGTATTTCACAGAAGGAAAATCAATTTACAAGTATTTTATTTTTTGGAATAAAGCTCTCCCTCATTGTGGTTTTTGACACAAAAGTAAATACAGATGTAGATGCGCTCACAAAAAATTAAATTATCTTTTCTAAAGTGCTATTGTTAAACAATATAATAATATTAATATAGCCCAGCATCAATGCAAAAAGCTTGCAATGTACATTCCACTAGAGCACCATGTTTATAAACTAAAAGTGATGTGGCATGATTAGCAGGCTGTATACAGTTTTATATAGTCCACATAAAATATGATTCTTCCCTGATCTGTATCTATCATACTGGGGTGTGGTTTTCAGTACTACATAAAGCAGTAAAAATTACAGATGCTATTTACTATCAAAGCGCGCTGACAAGTGCATCATCTACCATTGCTGCAGATGAAAAGTATTCACGGTGAAGATCATACTGCGTTGCCCAGGACATGGCTCCCAGCCAGGTAGAGCAGATATTTTTTCTTCAGATGTGGGATCTGAAATAATGCCCGAAGCAAGAATCAAACCAAAAGCCAGAATTTTGAAATTCAAGCAAGTAACTCTCTGTCCAACCTGGCATGCCTAGCTTTGTTTAAATCCGCATCAGATTGACACCAGCTCTGGTGATCTCCATGGACAGGCGACTGCCGCCAGCTCTCCAAAGCTGCAGAGCTTCAGGGACACAGGAGGTTGCACCAGAGCTCGCAGGAGCCTGCAGATGGGCGTAGGGGAAGAGAAAGCATAAAGACACAGAAAGACACCAGCATTACAGACGGGAAAGTTCGGACCCCCTGCACTGGAGCGTCTTGTCTGGCTTAAGAGGATGAAAAGGGTGGCAGATGTTTGGATCAGTTTTGGTGAAAGGCACCTGCACACTCACTGCAGGTAACCTTTGAGCCTTTTCAACAAGGATGGACAACGGCGTTCATTACATTAAATGTGTTAACTAGAAATGTGATTGTTAAAACTAATTAGAGATGTTTAAAAGATGGGTTTGACTCGCTGTTATGTAATACTAAGGGAAGCAAGATCTATTTTAGGGCTCTGAAAATGAGGGCAAAACAAATGGCACACACAGACATGACCCTCTACCCCCGACTCACACTCCACAGCCTGGGCCTCACCTATCCCCGATACGATCACCTATTACCTGGGAAACAAACCAGAGATTTGACTTTTCAGTACCAACTCCCCTAATTGTACTCCCGATGACATTTTCTGGCAGTGATGGCTCCTATTTTCACCCCTCCTTCTCCTTTTCTTTAGCACATAAATACATTACAGTATCTTTCACTGTGAAATAACTCACTGTTCATCCCATTCTATTTTATTGTTAATACTCAAGAAATAGGACGCTCTCAGTTGTTGCATTACTGTCATGGTTTAACGCCATGCAGTAATAGCACCATGCAGCCTCTTGCCCACCCTTCCCCCCCTCCACCCCCCACAGTGGGATGGGGAGGAGAATGGAAAAAAAACCCCTCATGAGTTGAGATAAAGACAGTTTAATAGGCTAACAAAGGAAGATAATCATCATCATCATCATCGTGATGCACAAATGCAATTGCTCACCACATGTGGAAGAAAAAAAAAACCCGATGCCCAGTCTGTTTCTGAGCTGTAATCCCACCTCCCGGCCAGCCTCCCCAGTTCTATCCGGAGCATGACGTTCTATGGCAGGGAATATCCCTTTGGCCAGGCTGGGTCAGCTGTCCTGGCTGTGCTCTCCCAGCTCCTTGTGCACCTGGCAGGGCGTGGAAACCTGAAAAGTCCCTGACTTGGTGCAGACACTACAACTACCGAGCAACAACTAAAAACACCAGTGTGTTATCAACATTACTAAATCCAAAACATACACTAAATCCAAAACACATCACTGTACAAGCTACTAGAAAGAAAATTAACTCTATCCCAGCCAAAACCAGGACAATTACCCATTTTCTCTGCCTCCTCCCGTCTCCCCGTTCCATGCAAACTGTCTTCCCCAGCTCTCAAATGCTGTAGGTCACCTTTCACCACCCCAAAGACTTCAGCCCTTATTTCCCCTGTTCTCTTCCCACTGAACATCATCCCTGGAGAGCTCCCTTCACTTACGTGCATTTCACTGTCATCCCCATGCCGAAACGCACATCCCTCCACTTGTTCTGCCTGCCACAGCCAAGCCTCACTCATCACATTACTTGGCTGAAAGCTCACTAACAGCACTGAGCTCAAATTCTCCCAGTTTTTATTTTCTGTAGTGTTACAGCGAGGCCCAAAAAGCACTCAGCTAGTAAACTCACATCCTTGGGAATGTAAAGTCCTGTAAAGTCCTGTTCTCCTCTAACACCATGGCTCCCACTGCAAGATCAACACTTACCATGTCTTCCCACACATAGTGCTATGGGGAACCCGACCCCTTTATCTTTACTAGTCTACTGCCACACTTTTTGTTGCCTAAAAATTGTTCAGTTTAAGGGTTGGGGGTTTTTTGATCAATTTGGTTTTGATGAGGCCAGGGCTGTGAATTTCACTCCATGTTGAAAGGATCAAACCCAACAGAGAAAGCACAAGAATGTGTCTTCCACCGGTAAAAGCAGAGAAGGAAACGAGGCTGACACTATTTGGGTGACCAGAATTGCAGTCTATGTGAATCCAGACTGAATCTGACTGAATCCACTTTTTAGTTTTTATTGGTTGGTCAAAAAAACCCCAAACTTCTGAACAAGGAGGGGTGAGAAGCAAGCAACACCTCGCCCAATGTGATACACTAATAGCAAAAGCAATCATTTTGAAACTGTCTGCTTTGCCACAAGACATGTCTCCTGCAATATAATACCTGAATCAAAGAAGATTATGCCTGGGGTTTGCTGCGGAACATGGAACAAAGCAAGTTTTCCTAAAGCAACATCCCCATCAGCCCGCGACTGCCAAATAAAAAGCTGAACGGCATGCCAGGGCTCCACTCGCTCCATCCGGCCTTACCTCAGGAAGAGGGACAGATGGTGCCAGTGACTCAGAAGAACTCCAAAAGGCTCCCATCTCACAGCAATAACCTATGTCCCAGCCCTGTGACAGTCTGTCATCCATGCAAATGGTATTTTTCAAGGACACAAGCGTGAACTTGATGCTGGTAGGAAAACACGACAGAGTGCTCTCACAGACAGCTTCTTGTTTTGCGACCTGGGCACAGATAATTCTATTCTGCAGTTTCACCAGCGTGCTCCTATGCATGAGAAGGCAGGGCCTTGGGAAACAATGCTTGGCAACATAAATTACAGCTTAGTGTACTATTTTTGACTAAGTTAAAATTGTCAAAAATCTTTCCAGGAAGGAAAAGCCTCAGGGAAAGCAGAAAAGCTTTGTGAGCAAGTCTTCACGACTTTAAAGGAAATCAATCCCAACTTTAAAATCTGTAAAAAAAAAAAAAAAACCAAAAAAAAAACCCAACCAAAAACAAACCCAGAACAGCGCACACAAAAAAAACCCCTTCCAGATTCTGCTTTTCTATCTTCTGGGGGTTTTTTTAATTAATGTATTTTTGCAAAATAAAACAAAGCAGTTGTAGCTCTGTTCCCTTACTGCCTCTTTAAAATCTTTTCTACTTCCAAAGTGTAAAATGATGGCTTTCCCATTTCTAGTGTAGGAAAACAAATATGAAATAGGAATTGTACTTCTTTTCCCAAAAAGTAGCCACACCACAGAGTGAGCAAACACAGAGAAGCACTGGCTCAACACCTAGTTCCAGCCAGGGGCCAGAACTGATTGAGGACAAGGAAACAGGGAACAAAGCTTTGGGTTGGTAGACCAAGACCTGGGCGGAAACAAACTGTTGAGAAGACCCGGGCCAGTAACAGCTACAGTGATGGTATTCTTAGAGCCATAATGCTGTAATGACATAAGCATGTTAAGGTTCATGGGGAAAAAGAGTTTTCTCTAAGTAGACCAAATAGCACAGAATGAGACAGTTACATATTGACCCAAACTGCTATTTTGGGGAATTGTTCCAAGATGAAAGCTTTAGATGGCACATTATGCCCTCAATAGTGACACAGATGATACTTCCACTCTTCCAATCTCAGTTCAGTGCACTAAAGGCCCAAAGGGTTTATAGTCACAGAAACTTAAGCCAAATGTAGCTAGAAAACGAGCTGCTAAACTTGGCACTCTTACCTCCATTCTCAAACACTGTGCATAACAAAGCCGAGCCATTCATCATATTCAGGCCCTAGTTTCATATTTGTTTTTCATAGAATCACAGAATGGTTTGGGTTGGAAGGGGCCTCAAAGCCCATCTAGTTCCATCCCCCCTGCCATGGGCAGGGACACCCTCCACTAGACCATGTTGCCCAAAGCCCCATCCAACCTGGCCTTGAACACTTCCAGGGAGGGGGCAGCCACAGCTTCTCTGGGCAACCTGTTCCAGTGCCTCACCACTCTCACAGGGAAGAATTTCTTTCTAACATCTAATCTAAATCGACCCTCCTTCAGCTTAAACCCATTACCCCTTGTTCTATCACTACCCTCCCTGCTAAACAGTCCCTCTCCAGCTTTCCTGTAGGCCCCTTCAGGTACTGGTAAGCTGCTATAAGGCTGCTATATTTTGACCTCACTCAAGCCCCACACATCTCACCTCTGTTTACAACCTGTAAATTCTTTTTTCATGGTGTTGCTTAGATGATGTATGTGGCTGAGAGAGTGTGCTCACCAATACAGGAAATTCTTTTTTTCCAAAAACACAGAAGCATGACTTTTTTCTTTTATTTTTTTTCAGAGAAGACATTGATGCTGCAAATGTATGGGTTTTTTTCATCTCAGTCCTCATGTCTGCTCTCCTAGCCTGTGATTTAATGAAAGATTAAAGACTAGCTTATGAAAGTTCACCACGGCAACTGCTGTTGTCATTGGGAACTGGATTCCCAATTGGGGCTTAATGAAAGATGAAGACCATATTGATAATTGACAATATTTCTGACATTACTCATCTAGCTAATTAAGCCACAACTCCATGCCACTACATACGCCCAAAACTGAATGAACAGAAAATGTAGCACCATTAATAAGCTTAACTATTGGTGTTATATAAATTATATACAGAAATTAACTCTTCATGGAAAGTACAGATTATTTACTCCTTTCCCATTCAGCAGTAGGAAAACAGAATTATTCATGCAGCTACTTAATGATGCAATGCCTTTGATTATCCTACTGAAAAAAAAAATGTGCATTCTTCCTCAGAAAATGAACCTAAGCACTGTATCCCACATGCCATAAAATGAAGCAAGGTTTTTATCCATTTAATTCTAAGCACATTTAAGCATTGAAGGAAAGGAGACACACATTACTAGCTTGGACAGCTTTGCATGTACGGCACAAGTAGTGATTCTCCCACTAGCTGTGTTTGCCATCTTTTTCAGAAGAGGTAGAAGTCTTGCGTATGTACAAACACAAGAACAAAAAGCACATTTAAAGTCACCAAAGTGTATGTGTGCTCCTCTTTTGGCTCTTTCTGAGGCAAGTTACTGCTAAAATGCCTTTGTGGGAGCTTGTTTTTGCTCCATCCTCCCACAGCAACCCAAAAGCAGGGTACTGAAAGGCAGTCAGCCCTATGGCATGGAGATACACACAGTAATGGAGAATACCTGCCACGAAACCAAAATTCTCGGGGATGGAGCATGGGGGGTTGTTCAGGACTTTAGCAGATATCATGAGGAAAAAATGCAATTAGAGGAGGAAGCAGGACTGTGCCTGAGTCCTGAATGCACAGCCAAGAGGCTGAGCAGTTCTGCTACACAGCATGGCTGCCATCCTCAGGGAGGAACATCAGCGCTCATTACAAAAAAACATAAGGTTGTCGAAGGGAAGCCTTTGAAAGAAGACATTTACAGTCATGTAAATTAAAGTAAAACAATTCATCAAGAAAATTTAATGGGACAGAATACCAACAGGATGGAGAAGAAAATATACAGTAAAGCTCACCTTGCCAGTTCAGATGCTGCTCAGTTTGATTTCATTCCTACTACTTAAAGTAAGAACACACATGGTCCAAGCTGTTCCCATGGATCGTCAAATGGATTCATTCTTAATTGGCTTTCCAGGCAGCTCTCTTTAAAGGCTTGAGTGGTACTTTCATTTGATACTGCATTGATTTTCTCTGAAGTTTCCTCCTATCATGGCTACCCTGATCAATTAGTGTGCTATAAATAGAGTGGTCAGATTCCTTTCAGCGGTCTCATTAAATTGCACCCCTGCTGAATTTCTGTGGAGAACAGAATTCAATCACACTGATAGCAATAGTATGAAGATGCCCTCAGGTTTTCCAGTGAAAATCAATTGCTCAATATTCCTAACAAAGAGCTTTGAAAAGCATGATCCAATGGAGCTCAGCTAATGCCCAAAACATATGTCAAACCTTGCTTGCAATTCTGCATCTCTAAAACCCCCAATGATAAAGGATGGGAAAATAAGTGGTTAAGGGGCTCAGACAGTTCCACACTGATACATAAACCCTCACCAATCGTAACTATTTAACTGCATCCCCTCATAATGAAAATATGTTGCTGGAGGTATGCAGTTAACCCATATAATTCTTCTGGAAAGAAGAGTAAGGATTCAAGGAGGAACACAGTTGCAAGGCACATTTGGACTGTCAAAGTCACCACATAATGATGGTAAGCTTACTGACTAAAGCTAGAGGAGACTTCTAATATTTGGTGGTATGACATAGGCTAATTAGTCCAGGTGCATATCAGCTATGACTTCAAAAACGTTAATCTTTGTTTTGTAATAGTATGGCAGTACAGCTTTTAAAAATTTGTTTTAGAAATGATATTTTATTCAATGAGATTGGAAACAGCCATAAAATAGGAAATGGAATTTTCTACTTTGAAACATTTCAAAATCTAATCTGAAAGGCAGCTTTTAGGTATCCACTCTGCGCTACACCCTGCCCTATCCCTTCACAACTATCCCAACTTCTCCTACCAAACTTTCTGTACTCTTTTCTCCTCTGCTAAGAACTAGCCTTCAAAATCTTCTCCATCTTCTTCTCAAAATAAAGCTACATTTTCACCACAGACTCCCCTGCAAGCTGAAAATCCCTCCTGCAAAGGCTGGACTTTTAATTGCTGCAGTTGAATTACTGAATGCATCCACTGTTTCTACATGCATTCACTGGTGTCTAGAGTACCCTGTGGGTTTTTTGTATGCAGGTCTGAAGGACTCATTGGAGACTTCAGAGGACTGGCTGTACCTTGCAAAGAATTTGCAAGAACGCTGGAGAACTACCAGTACTTGATGATTTATCCTGTATCCTCCATACTTAGCATAGTGGCTTTCAGCCAGAAGATGCAGTGCTCTGAATGATACTTTCAGTCAAATAGCTTCGTGCAGGATGAAGGCACCTCCCAACAAGCTCAGAAGATTTTGTGGGTAATAAGGCACATTCAGTGCAATATCAGGTAAGAATTAATGGCAACTGCAGTTTAAACATACCTTTAGGGAGGCCCTCTCCTGAATCACAGCAGAACCACTCTGTCCTTCCAGAAAATGTTTTCAATGGGGGATGTGCAAAGGGTTCAAATCCAGTCCTTCTCAGATGGACAGCCCTCCCCCAAATTATTCTAACAGATACAACAGATGCCTAAGAACCAACATAAAAGACCAAGAAATTAACAAATATACTTGAAAATACAATCTTCAATCACTGATTAAAGATTGCATTTTCCTGTGCCACTGTGTGGTATTGGAGTCAGTCCCATAAAATAAGGGGGCTGAACACACATTTTAGAGTCAGAGCTCAAGTCCATACTGTGAGGCACAACATAAAATGTAACCCATGAGAACCAGCAAGCACCCTGACATAGCCAGAACTGTTCTGGGCAAGATGCTGACATGAGACTTTCTCAGAGTCAGGTGCTGGAGTTATATTCAATTTTTTGGTTTGAATGTACACCCAAATTTCCACCAATAGGATATTTCAGCCCATATCCATGTTTGGATATTCATTACATATAGATAAAACATTAGTGCTTGATCCTTTTTATTACAGAAGACACTGGAAAAGATGATAAGCACTATTTTCCACATAATAAGAAGTTAGAAATGTTCTTTAAGAACTTGTTCTGATCTTTGCAAAATATGCAGGAAATGACTGGAAAAAAATGCATTTTTCCTGGGGTTTTGAGGTGGGTTTTTTTGCGGGGGGGGGGGGGGGGGGGGGAAGTATTATCCAAGTTGAAGTATGATGTTATAGAAAGTGTTTGTATTTAATTTTTCCTTAAGAAACATAATTTTCTTTATATGTTATAAATCTAAACTTTCAATTCCTGAACTACTTTAAATTACCAGAGTAGCACTTATGTAAACATAGTTATGCCTATTAAAACATATGAGAATTGAATTGTCTGAATTTTTTTATGAAACATGAGATGAGAGAAACCATCACTAGCCATATAATTTCACATTTTTATGGCACTTCCCCCTAGAGAAATTTCCCACGTTTGTTTTTCAACATTAGTGAAATATCACAACAGTATTTTTCCTGCATGGCAATCACTTATAACCAAAGTCAAAATTTTGCTCATAACCAAAGTCAAATCGGATTCATAAAAATAATTGTCATAGGAGCTGAACACTTGCTAAGGAACATAAACAAAAACCACAAAACATTACAGTGTATTGTTTTGCAGAACGGGCACCGAAGGCTTAGCTGGTATCACAGGGTCTGTGCAAAGGCAGTATGTACTGAAGAGAATAAGATAAAGCCAACTGTGTGCACTAGTAAGATCACAGAGGGTTTATGAGCACCACAGAAAACAAAGGTAAGACTGATTTCAGAAAATAATTCCAAAAATGATCCAGTATATCCTTATGAGGTAATCCTGAAAGATGTGTATATAAAATGGATTGATAATTTGGACAGGCAATTTGGACAATATCAAAAAAGGTAAATTTAAGCTCCCCAACTAAAGAGGATCCCACTGATTTTCACATCTCGCCATCTCCAGCGGCAAACAAGACAGGAAAAACGTCTCCAGGTCCTGATTCCAGCTCATTGCTGTTGCAGATAGATACTCCATCAAACAATTCCTTTCTTTGGGTTACTGGGAGTATCACACAAACTCCTGCTTTGGACCTAACAGCATGTGATGAAATAGCAAAGGGTATAGGAGGTGACATTTTGAAATAGAAAAATTAGGATTGATGCTGAGAGGAAATCTGAAGAGCAAGCAGTCATAGAAAGGTTTCCAAAGAATGTGCCAGACCTGCCTTTGAGACTTTAAATTAAACTGTGTGAAGTACTAGAAAATATAATGCACGAGATAATCTTGCCTTAGCAGGAAGGTGAACTATGATCTTAAAACATGTCTTCTGTCTCTGACGTTACCATTTAGAACAATGACCTTACAAGGAAGAATACTATTTATTCCCTTCATGGCCTTAAGATACTGAAGCAAAGAGAAATATTTAGACCTTGACTGAGAAAAATCACTTCCAGAAATAATTATACATTTTGAAGCTGAGGAATGGTCATAACCATCTAGTTGTTGAACTGTGGCCTACCAGAGACAACAGAAAGTCAGTCACAGTGCCAAGAGTTAATTTCCTACAACGAGCTTGTGGTATAAGCCCTTCTTTTCTCATGCTGGTGCCACTCACCTTAGCATAACAGTTTTTCAGCTTAATCAGAGCAATTTAGTCACTATATTTAATACAGATAGATTCAGTTTCCTGATAAAAAGAAATACAGAAAAGTGGTTAGCATTTAGTAGAAGTTCATGAAAGAGGCAGTCTGCATGTACAAGAAGAATATCTTCTATTTTCTTCCTCTCAAGGTGCAATAATTTTAATTGGATGTTTTTCTCTGTTGACAGAACTGATGGAAAAATGTTACATATGAGCATTTTGATTGGCTTCTATACTAACCATGGCTACTTTGTTGAAGTAGAAGAAAACTTCAGATACAAAAAGTCTTCTTTTCCCAGATCATGCCATGTCATTCCACTACATCCCCAGAAGCTCCCAACATCTCCTGCCCAGCCTCATTAACACTGAGTCCAGCTCCAGTCTGAGGAACCACAAGGACTGTTTCCTCAACAGCCTGGTGGCTAGAGGACTCACTTAATATGTGAACAGATCAGGGCTCACCCTCTACTGCTGCTTTCCAGAGCAGGATGAAGAGCAGTGGGAACACTGGTTAAGAGGAGATTTGAAGTTGGGAGATTTGAAGCTGATTAGATGCCAGACGGGGAGAGCATTTGGACAGTGAGACCACAAAAGACTGAGATCTCCTAAGGAGTATAAGATGAACTTAATATTCCATGCAGTCACCCATGGTGATTGAGGTTTTGAAGCATGACATCAGGACACTGAGACCAAAAAAACACACCAGTGAAGACTAGTACAAAGTAAAGCAATGTTAACAGGAGTGGGATGAGGAACTGGGGAAGCAACAGGACTGGGGCAAAGGCTGCTCAGTGGGAAACGGGCAGGAGGAACGGGCAGAAGAGTCTGTGCCAGTTAGATCAAAGTGCCTGAACGAAAGCCAGGCCTTGCTTACAGCAAATATCTGCAAAACGCTGGCAAAGTGCCCGCTCCCTTTTTCGTGCGGGTTCACATGGAGGATGACAACCTACTGCAGGCAGTTACTCCGCCAGCTCCAGTGGCAGTGTCTGGGTGCTGGATATTTAACTCCATTAAGCAGCCTTGTGGTTTTCAGTAAGGTGGCACATGGCAGTTTCTGGGGGTCAAAGAGGTGGCAGCCCACACAGCTTTACATGCTTTCAAAGAGCAGCTAATGAGGATTTCTAAATTCAGGGTCCTGGCTTGGGGGTTCAGGTTCAAGACTTTACAATTCTTGAATCCTCCTGATCAAAAAAAAAAAAAAAAAAAATGGCAGCGGAACTCTAAACATATAGAAGGTGAGTGAATATCAGACCATGGCCTGCCACAGTGGGCACCCCAAATTAGCAAACACTTTTAATAGTAATCTTTCAGTGGAATAGCTCTTGTCTGGAAAAACAAAAAAAAAGAAGAGATAATAGTATCCCCTCATCTTAAAAGTGTGTTTGTGAGAATAAATAAATTACCATTTGAAAGGCATTCAACAATTTTTTTACTGATGAGCACCATAAAAGAATTTGGCAAGGAAATTAATTATTCTGTCTGCAGATAACAGGTTAACAGCTGGGACCACACTGAATAATGGCTATGTCTACACAGAAATGCCTGTAAGCAACTGAACTCGAGCTCCAGCCATCAAGTCCTTTCTCATCTGGCAGGTTAAGACCATCCAGACAGCAGGTGAGGAGCTACAGCAATCACTTCCAGTCCACCCTGTTTCACAGTAAATTGCTGGCAAGCCTTTTTGATGGCCTTTTTACAAGTGGAGAAGATCAAATATATGCAAGCTCTCATAAAACAGCAAGCTCTTAGGAAAAATATCCAATTCTGCTGCTGCTAGAGAAAGAGTTGAACTGGTACAAAATTGTGCTGTTTACAAGCACATTCCTCCATTCTCTGGGCTGGTCCTGGGCTCAGGGGACTGTAGCATTTACAAACAGCTTAATTCTTTGATTTAAAAATGAATGAAAGCAGCTACATGCTTTACTAACCTTCCTGAAAGCAGAAGATGTTCCCATTAAAAGCCTGAGCCTGCTACTTTTTAATATCCTCCCAAGCACTATGTGAAGTGTCAGGACCCTATTCTCAAAAACTGGCAGAAAACTCCAGCACTGCAAGAGTGGTTTTTATGGTTTTACGTTTGGATGCAAAGACATTTAAAGGTCTTTTTTTTGTGGTTTGCTGCTCACTGATACTCATTGCTAGTACTGAGTAACTGTTCCTTAAGCTCATTATTAGCAATCTTATGCACTGCACAGAGCATATGACCATGTAATTATATGAAGTCAAAATACTGTTTTCAGAGGCATCCTTAGTTCTGGAAGTTCTCGACTTACGAATTCGTGACTCTGCAACCTGCTAGTTGTATAGATGTAGTCCAGAACTAGGTGGCGAAATTTGAGCACTATCTGTGGATATCTAAATAGAAATGTGAGCCAGCCATGATGTTCAGATAAGATTCCCTGTAAGGTACTGATGAAGCTCATGCTTAAAGAAAAAGAGGAGTAGGAAGTTCTGTCCCTTTCATCACCAGACTGTACATGCTCTGGTCTCTCTTATTTCCACTTTACACTGCTGCAGCAAATCTGATTGGTGATATTGTCCTTACAACTCTCAAGAACAGCTGTTTGAAAGATGCTTTAAATAGCGATAGTAGCTGCAAGCATGCTGTCTTCATGTTCTTTCTGTTTTGCTTTCATGTTCACAGTAACGAGTTTGTTTTAGCTCATGAAGCCTTCCTTTGTTACAAAAAAAAAAGTCACCATCAGTTGAAAGACCTGCCTTGTCCCCCACAACAGTACCGCTCTCTCCTCCTGTAAGCATACTCAACCCAAAAGCAAGAGTCTTCTGTCTTCTGCAACAATGCTGACTGTACACGTATGTTCAGCTCCCAGTTTAAATG
This sequence comes from Balearica regulorum gibbericeps, assembly GCF_011004875.1. Lineage (NCBI taxonomy): Eukaryota > Metazoa > Chordata > Aves > Gruiformes > Gruidae > Balearica > Balearica regulorum. The sequence continues at coordinate 57,552,490 of NC_046186.1, read as the reverse complement.
TGTATCAGCTCTTTTCCCCCAGCTTTTTACCTATAGGAAAAGCATTAATATTCAGCCACCAAAACTACACAGTTTTGCAAAGCATTTGGAGGTACAGCCTGCCTGAGTGACAACATGCAAAACAAATCTGTCATGTATGCAACTACTATTATGAGCTAAATAGAAATCAAGTATTTAAGAAGGATTTAGTGTTCCAGGTTTTAGAATCCTAAATATCAGTTAATCAGTTAAAGTGTCTTATGCATACCCACAAATCCATTTTGCAAAGCTCACTTATAATTACTCCCAAATCTGTCTGTCAGAGTTAATAATAAGCCCCAACTTTCAATATAATTTTCAAATTGAATTTTTGGTCTTTGACACTGTTTTTACCTGCTTTGTGAAAACAATGCTCTCTTGATACTTAATAAAAAGCCCATACAGGTAGCTACAAAAGGACTATCACAAAGAAAAGAATCATAACCAGAACCTCCTCCCTCCTTCTGCCCAAGTGTTCCCAGCTCAGTGTTCAGGCATGAGGGTCCATGGGAGCGCCAGGAGCAGTAAAATGAAAGAAAGGTTATTAAAAGGGGGGGAAAGGGGCATGGAATATACACTTTGTCCCACCAAAAGTCCATCTAACCCCATATCCTGTCCTTAACAGAAGCCAAAAATGAGACCCTAGAGCAGATACAGTGTGGACAACATACGTGATATTTCCAGTCAATATTCACCTCATCTTCAACTATGTGCAGCCTGAGGAATTCTGATCTTTAATGTGTTTTTTACTTATTTACTAATCCTCAGTTCATTTCTCTTGCACAAACCTATCCTTTTTCCCTGAACACAACTAAACTTTTAGCACCTAGAATTTCCCATGGCAAGGAGTTCCACGGATTACCCCGATACAAAGAGTGACCATGTCATCTAAAGAGCCAGGCCTCTTGCTAGTATCATCTGATCGTGCACATTTCTTAAAATGGAGGTAACAAATAACATCTGCAGCTTGTCCGCTCACTCCAGTCATCTATGACCTTGTTTGTATCCTGGTCTGACTTCATAAGGGACCCTACTTTAAGAAGAAGGTTGGACTTGCTGATATCCTGAGGTCTCTTCCAACCTCAATTATCCTGTGATCCTATGGTTTTACAGATATCTGTAGTTTCTCCCCGTAGTTTTTCTTCTTCCATTCAGAAGAATCCCAGACAACTTAGTTGTTCCTTATACAGAAACCAGCCCATACCTTTCAGGTTTTTTTGCCCTTCAGTCCTACAGTAGTCTTTCTGAGACAGAAAAACAGAAGCATCCACAACATGGCGGCTTCACCGTGTTCCCTGCTGTCCATTCCTTTCCCCAAAATTCCTAACATTTGATCTGCTTTTTTGACCAACATTATGTATTAAGATGATATTTTCATAGAGATATTTATCAGTGTCATTCTTGTGTGGTAAGTGCTTAGAGTTCATCACTGTCTATGGAAAGTTAGGGATGGTTTTTTCCTGAGCTCTCAAGAGTTCTCCTTTCTATGGGAAACTTAGCTGAACTACACACACTGTAACCTCTTGCTGGTGAAAAGAGGCAAAATTTTGTAAAGTTTTTCAAAATTGAAATGTACTTATTCAAGGCACTCGGGTGTTGCAACGCACAATGTTGTAACACTCCCTGCTTTCAGGAGCCCAGCTGCTGAGCAACATGAGCTCCTTCACAAGCCCAAAATCAGTGTTTGGCTACAGAAATCAATGAATGGGGAAAAGTGGTCACCTGAAGACTGGGATTCACAAACACCTGCACATTGAATATGCTAGGGAGAACCAACACAAGGTGCTGAAGTCAGGGCATGGGTTTTGGTCTCACATCTCAACTAATGTTTTCCTGCTCAGGTTTCACAGCTCTGAGCTCTTAGGTACTCCGAGGCACCTGATCCAGATAGATCATGTTTACAGATAATCACTGTTCTTTAACATTAAAAATTCCATGGCCAAAAGGCTGTTTTCCTGCAAACAAATAGCTAGGAGGTTTTTCTAATGTATACAAGTCAGTTAGGGGTATGATTCTTTTCATACTCCCATTTAACACAGATATGCAGACAAACTGTATAGCAGAACTGGCCTCATGTAGAAAACTGTATATATTTACTTATTTCAAAAGCAATTGCCTAATAAACAAGCAGTTGTGAAGAGCCCAGAAATGCCATAGCTTGTAATCAACTCTCATTGGTACATACCATATTGAATATTCTGCTCACCATGGAAGCTAAGCAAATATAATGCAAATTTACTAGATTTCATTCAGAAGGCAAAGGGATTTGGTTAACATCAAATTCAGCGGTCACTAATCCCACTTTCCCTGTCCCTTTCCACCCAAGTAACACAAATATTTAAATTCCCCAAATGGTAAAGTTCAACATCTTGAGCCCTGTTAAATCTTATAAGCCAAAGTAAATTCCATTTTTCTGATTAAACAGAGAGTATTTACAAAGATTATAAATAAACAGTGTGTGTGAGTTGTTCTTTTTCACACTACCTGACTAAGCACTTTTTACTTTGACATCATTCAGAATGCACCTTTTTGTCCAAAATAAAAGAAAATGCAGTCCATGTTGAGGGTAAGGGAATGTAACATTTCAGGCATGAAATCTTGCAAGAAGGTGCAAATAAACCTGTGCCTTGCCCAGGGTCTCTCTGTAACACCTTTCCCACCATGCTTTCCTCTGATTTCCTTCCTGGTCGCAATTGTTTTTGAAGTGAGGTTGTCCCTCCAAGGTGCTCAGTTGTCTTTAGTCCCTTCCATTGATTCTAACATATCTTTACACAGAAAAATGTCTAAGTAAAATAAAAAAAAGAAGACAAAAAAAGAAATCAAATACAAACAAACCCCCAAGTAGTATAACTACTGGGAAAATATCACTACAGAGTCAGTCAATTTTGCTAGTATAAGAACATTAGCCCTCATTCCCTCAGTGGTTCTCCACAGAAAATTAAACAACGTATTATGAGAGCTCAACTAATTTATTTCTTCAAAAGACTTGAGGTAAAAGGCCTTGTAAATGTTGCTGCTTACAGATAACAATACCTGTCAAGATTAGGACAGATTCCTCAAGCTTTGGAAGAGTTTTATCTCACATTTGCCATTTCAGTGCCTTCTCATTCCCTCTTCTGCAGCATTTCATGCCCAGTTTTACATCTCTGGATGCCCTGTTGACTGAAGACAGTGGGCACAAAATGATGCCCTGGGTGCCGGCCACTATCAGACTTGAGATACTGGAACATACAAAGCTGGGCGCATGGGTAAGTTAAGCCAACGGACTTCACCTCAACTCAGTAATGAACCAACTGATGTCAGGAGAAGACAGAGCCTCAGAGCCCACCTGAAGTTTGGTAGGTCATCCATCATATTTGCAGATGCAATTATCCACTGCAGCTCTCCTCAAAATAACCATCTCTGATTAATGTCCAAGAAGAAACATCACCATTCAAAAACAAAGACTACTAAAGTATTTATTCATGTTCTAAACAAGAAAATAATGGCTAGTTTTGAAAAACAGCACAAAAAATAAAACAACTTTGAAAGCAATAAAAGGAAATGCAGCGCTATTAGAGCACAGATCTCACCGCTGCCTTCTAATGTAGTTCTCAAGACCATGGAACCACACAATGAAATGAAAATTGAGATCTTTGTCTCATGACCGTCACTACCCTTCTGTGTGCAACAGCAGGCTGAATACTGGTTAAGGCATTTCAAGATTTAGATCAAAACTCCATACTCCTGCAACCCAAATTTCTTCAAAAATAGTAATATCAAAGGGAAGAAAGTTCAAAGATAAGGCTGTTATTTTGTTTTATGAGTAATAAAAATGTATAAATGACAAAAACATCACAGAAAAGGAATATATGTCCTTGTAAAACCAAGGCACACCCCCACAGGAGTGAATTACTGGTATTTTTAACACAGCAACTCAAGTTTGCACAGAAAACAACTACTTTACAGATTCTAGTTTTTCATTTTAATAAGCATTAAAGATCATAGGAGACAGCCAAGAGTTATGTAGTATCCTTTCCACCAATGTGCCTGTGCCATGTAAAGTGCATTTACAATGAGCAGAAAGAAATTTAAATCACTGTATACTCAGTCCCAGAAGCTGCTGCTCAAATTAATCCTGACCCAGCAAAAGAGCCAAGCACATGCAGAACTTTGAGTCAGTAAATAGTCCCGGCTAACTGTTTAATCACAGTGCTCCACACTTTTCAGGACAAATGATGTAGAGCCTGTCTCCAATGGAATCAACGAAAAAAACCAACTGCTGCTGGTGTGGCAGCAGCAACCCATATTTCATTAGCCCTCTGCAAAATGACAAGATAAACTGATTACTTCTAACTTGATGCTGCAGAAGCTACGGTCTGAATTTACAGGAAGCCAGCCACTTTGGAATAAAGACAGAAAAGTTACCTCTTATTTATGGCAAAGAAGGAGCCTACCCACCGGGAGTTACTGCAGTTAGTGACTGAGCTCATGCGTTAGCTTGTGCCCCTACCTTAAGGCGTTAATAGCCTTGTTGTTCAGAAGTTCTTGGATTTTTGTTTTGTTTGGGTTTTTTTAGCCACCTGGATTTGTAATTAACTGCAAAATGATGTAGAATTGGGAAAAGAAAGAAAAGAAGGTTACCTGAAGGCCCTCTATGGCTAATCTAAGCATGCTTGGTGTGAGCTTGGAGGCCTGCTTGAAAGTGAAGTTGCTCCAGTCTATAATCAAAACAAATCCATTCACTTGAAGCTCAGGGTCTTCTATCATGGCTTCTAAAGAAAGAAGTATGGCGCGCAAAATATCCACCAGTGTGTACCTGTGAACGTTAAGGGGAGATTTGGTTAGGAAAGGAGCAATGACTGCGGACGTGGAGAAGCTCTGAGCATTCTTCCTTTGTACTGCTTGTCAAAACTTTAAATCAAAGGAGTACAAACGTACCCTCAGGAGTCGTGGGTATGTAAATCTGGGAAAGTCTCAAAAGTTCAATTAGTTAAAATCCTCTGAAGCAGGATTATGTACATCTAAACCATCAGCCAGCCCAAACAAACTACAAGAATATAACACACCAAAAGCAAATTTGAACTTTTCTGTAGACTCCCAAGCTGCTTTAATATCTATGCATTTTATTAAATGTCTGTACTAACGTATCTATGCAAATTGCATTTTTCTAAAATTGTAATGAAAACAAAACCTGAGTCTAACACCTGAAGCCTAGACCCAAACTTTCCACCTATATTTTTCCAAGGGATTGAAATAACAGCTAAATTACCAGCTAAAATAGGCGTTTCCGCATGTTTCCCTTGTCCCTCTCTCCAGGTAATGTTTTCTCTTAAATCTACAAAGGGTTTTACAGAAGGCTGATTACTCAAGGATCTTGAAAGCAGAAAGTAACACACACTAGGGCTTTGAGGTGTTCCTGGTTAAGAGCAATAGCAACCTTTTAAGAGTTACTTCAGTGCCTTCTGAATACTCAGTACTTTGTATAACCAAATCATGTGGTTTCAGGAGTAAGTCTGGAACGTGGTATTCATCAGTCCTAGAATTTTCTACATTAAATTTGGGGTTACAAAGATGCCACCTACAATATCTAATTATGTGGTTTACATACATGTACATAATCTTTTCTTAGATCGATGACCTTGTAAAAGAAGACATAATTCCATATTGCCAAAGCCTGTTGAGTATAATCTGTCTTTTTTGAAGCTAAAGCACCTAATACAGCAGCTGAATAGCTTAAATATATACACCAATGTCATCTTTAGACTGCCATATAAAAGAGTTATTAATCAACTTGCAGTTTAGCTTATTGGGTTTTTTTAAAAAAGGCAAAACACCTGAATTATCTGGGCTTTTTTTAAGAGATATGAAAGTAGTAGTTTAACTTTTGATTTTTTCCAGGCTAACTATGTTTCATACGTAACTTTTTTTTTTTTGAAGGTAAGATAAATAGTTACTGAAACGATGTAAATTTGCCAGTCTGCACCACAGTATCAGATGCTGCATTAGACAGCTAAACCAGAATATTCCAGAATAAAAGTGTCCCTGATGGCATCAAACATAGAAGTTCTCAAAATTATGAGTCCCCAGGGAAATCTTCACCATACTGCATATGTAGCAAAGAGCTTGTGTGCCTATTTAGAAATTACATTAAATTATACTGAATTCTACTTGCTTTAATACAATACACACTGTTCCATTGAGTACATAACTATATTTTGAAAGTATCTGCACAAGGAAATAACACAAATGAAATTAATCTGCTCTAGCTGACTCCTCCCATCTTTCTTTTTTTTTTTTTTTTTTTTAGCCAGCTAAACCTCAGTGAACTTCCCAACTATGCATTCCTAGGAAAGGGACTAGCAAAGGACTATCTTAATGTCAGCCTAACACAAGTGAACAAGAGAAAGTGTGTTTTCCCCAGAAAACATTAGGGGAAGCATTGTTTTACATTATTCTTCTCTTCATTTTGGAAACCCTTATTTTCTTTTCAATTGGGTTTTGTTGACTGAGGTAAAAGTTTTCATATTCACTCCTCTCCTCGTCACTTTTCTGAGATTTAACTTTTTTCTAAGGCTTTACTTTTCTGAGATCTGAGGTTTACAGGAAGTTTGGCATGCTCAGTCTTTTTTGTTCAGTTTTCTTCAACTGGGAGAGGAAACGGCGCAAGAAAAATTCTTCTCTGTAATTTCCCTATGGAAATCCTCAGAACACTAAAATTCTGTATTTCTTTTTGGCATGGAGAAAAAAAAAAAAAAAAAAAAGACCATTTCTGTAAATGGAATTTTGTCCATTGGGGAAAAAAGGACATGCCTTAAAACCTATTTTGAAGGAAAACGTTCAAAACCTGGATCCTTGAAATTGCTAGCGTGATTTGATCATTAAAGAACTGTTAGGCCAGGTCCCCGTTTTTGCAGTAGGCACAGTGAAGCAAACCCGGAGCACCCTGCTTGCCCCAAGCAAACCTGCCTGGGGGCACAGGGGCTGCTGTGGCAGACCCAACGCCTCGGGCGTGGGGCAGCTGATGCTCCCCCTCCCCCCAAAGCAGAGCAGCTCCCCCAAGCCCAACCGCTGGACACGCGGGGAAAATGCCACCGCTGCAGCCGAGGCCTCTGAATAAGCAAACAAACAAACAAACACCCCCAGCGCCGCAGTGCAAAGAGCAACCTGAGGAAAAATGAAATCGTTCATCGGCTCTTTCCCAAATGAGGTTGTGCATGTAAAATGGGATCTGTAGGGAGTTTTTGGCAGCATGAAGATTACAGACGGTTTTACTGGCACTAAAAAGGTCTGAGTTTGCCTGGTGTATCTGCACACCAGTCTACCTAACCAATACAACACTGGTGCACCGACAGTGGACCTAATCAACATGGGAACTAAAAATCCCCTGTACGACATGCATTTTGTACAACTGCCAGCATCAGGATTAAAACATGCACTTAGCCTGAGAGAAGAAGGCTTACAAAGTCGTGTTCAGGGTTGGGGCTGGGATCAGAGTGCGGCCAACTGCCTTCAAACCCCTGGTTACCTCCACAAGGTGGCAGAGGTCTCTGAAATACTATTTTTTCATATCGCTTCATGAAATTAGATGGAGATACACCCTGTAAAAGGTCTTCCCAGGGGAAACAGTGCACTGGGAAGGAAATTACATCAGGTGAGACATTGGGAGAATAGCTAATGCCTCAGTCTGAGGAAGATCATCTATCAGAGCTCATACAAGAAACAAACATTAGAAATACTCAAATCCTAAAATTAGCCTCAACCCCACTTGACATTTATGCTTCCTCATTCAGAGGATCTCATGCTCCAGAAGAGCTCCACAAAGCAGAAGCCTGCTGCAAGCACCCTATATCCAGCCCAAGAAGATGGGTCCCAAGTTCCCGATGTAGGTCTCTAACATCCTCCCTAGGGAGTTCCGAAAGACGTCACAGGCCTCGGACTAACAGCTCCCTAGTGGCACCAGGCTGCTAGAAACCTGGTGCATTAGACATAAAGATTCTTTGTTTATGAGGCCAGTCAGGTCTCTAAGACTGGCCATAAAATGCTTTTATATATTCCTAAGTGATAAATATATAGATGTATACATGTAAACACAAATACACCTGATCATGTCCTGAATTCAGTCAAGTCAACAGGAAAACTGTCAGGCACCAATGAGACCAGGATTTCAGCCACCACAGCAAGTAACCAACGGTCACAGGGCTGGACTGTGATGATATTGTATGTTTACCCACTGAAAAAGACAAAAGGTTGTTCTCTCCGTGGAAACAAGCCCTGAAGAACACAGGGCTAGCCAAAAGCAAGCAAGAGTATCTTCTGCCAGAGGAAGGTATCCAAAGTGCTATTTAAGTCTAAAAAGCCACATCAGGAGTATACTGGGACACGTCCCTCACAACTAAGCCTCCCACCTCAAATCCCCTTCAGGGCAATTAGTTGAAGATAGGAGCCATCCTTCATTCTGTAATGGACCTCTTCTCTTGGTTTTGATACCTTACTTAAGTACAGTACAGAAAACCAGACAAGAAAGACAAATCCATTACTGGATATTTAAAGCAGCTTTTACTCTCGACACATGCCGAGGCAAGCCAGAAATGTAAACCCAGTGTGATGGATGAAATCTTAGGTGGTGCAAATGGCAAGCTGAGTATTGAAAGTATCAGCTGAACAGCACAAGCAAATGAAACATTATTAAATAAATTATACTGAAGCTTTCACACACCATAGAATTATTTGCATAAAGACTCATCTTTAATCCACTCTAGCCTCATGTTGTCCAACATTACACCTCACTGCTACTACTGCTCATGTCAGCACCAGGATTTTATGGCTCTGCCATAAAATACACTCCATCTTTGGCTGGACTTATGGGAAATTAAAATACTACATAAAAAGAAGGTGGGAAAAATTACTCTAGATTGTGTTGCTGAAAGTTTTCTTCCACACTGAATTAATTACTTTTCATAGAGATACAGAAATATAACAAATCAAAAGTGACAAAAATGGGATAAGCTAGTAAGTGTGAAATAAATTTGGTCCAAGATGGCTTTGACTGCCTTTCTACTTTAAAGAGAAAAAAAAATTTTAAAAAAAAAAAAATCAACATATTAGCCTTTAATTTTAAGAGACCGTGGTGTTCAGTCTGAGGGGGAAGATGGTATTGTTTTATTCTTACCAATCATCTGTGTTAAGTAACAGCGTGTATTTAGGGGACAGCAAGCCCCTCATTTTGCCCTGGCCCCAGTTTTACAATGACTGCTCCAGTGCTGTCAGGTACGTAGGGTGTGCTGGGCCAGATTTGCTGCAGTGCACATTCTGTTGTAGCCTGGAGTTAGGCTGTGCAGAAATAAATTCTTATTTACTTATGGCTAAATTCAGTTGCATTCACTTGTTTAAATAGACTCTTATGGGACATATTGTAACTAGCAAGGTATTACTAATTGCTACGATAATCAAGAACTCACGGTTAATTTAAATGTATTTAATGCCCTCTATTTATAGAGGCATGCTTAATTCAATGGAGAGCTTAGGCAACATTTTTAGCCCAGTTGTTAATGTGAATAACAAATGCTGGAAATATGTTAAAACATATATAATGCACTCTTACTGTTCCTTGTCTATGTGAGTCCCAGCTTGAGTTCAAATGAGCAGGGACACACTCTGCTACCTCTTCAAATTTTTCATTCAGGTTGACTTTAAAGCAATGAGCCTGGGAAGGCTTGACAAGTTAATAGCCACACTGACAGTGATTCTTTCAAATGCTTTGGGATGGCTACCATTACTACCACGACAGCAACAGAGCTTTCTAGGATAATGCCTCACTGAGGTCTCGATTTGTCAAGAACAGAACAGCTCAAACAATTAACTAGGTAGGTACCTCGCTGTCTCATAATTTAACAGTGGCAGCAATTTCCCCTTTAAAGAAATGAAAAGTTCTTTGAGAATTTTTTATGGGACATGAAAAGATTCCAAGGCTTTCCAAGGATTTCTGGGAAAAACAGTCTGGCAGATACTGCTACCAACTCTTGGTAGTACTTCACTATGATCTTTCAGCTTCACCTCTTGGTTTTGTGGTCTAAGCATTCTCTTCACCCCCAGAGGCCACTGTGATTTCCACCAGGCCAACAGAAAGAGAAGAGACAGGGAGAATGCAGGATACAGGTGCCTCATGTCAAATCCAGCTGTGTCAGCCATTTTCAATATTTTATGTTCTTGACGATGGGTGGCATCCACCCTATCATCTGTTTAACCAGATTCTGGTTCCAGTCAATTCATATTTGGCAGAGTTGCCCTACTATCTCTATTGCTATTTGTCATCTTCCCCCCCCCCCCCCAATATCAAGAAATTCCAAGTTATTCTGAGAATTAAAACTGAGTGGCATGAGTTTGCCTCTCAGGATAGAAACTGTTAACTAGAAGAGACAAATGGTAAGTCTTCTTTGCTTGAATTTAAGCCACATGTCTCCTGAAGGCCCCAAATATGTAAGGAATGCACAGTCTGTATTTTAAGCTCATCACCATTTTGACAAGTAAACGTTTCTGTCAAATGAGCTCTTGTGCCGTTGTGGTTTACAAGAGAAAGCTGGTCAAGTCCCTGAGCCATCATCCCATTTCTAACCTACTGCTCTGGCTCAATATTTTTAGAATTTCAGCGAAACAAGAGCCCTCAAGATGCACAAAGGAGTACCTAGAAATGATGTCTCAGATCTCCTTGGTTTGTCAATCTGGGTACAGATTTGAATGCTGAAAAGATGGAGGATCAAAACTTCTCTTATAGCTATTCTGCTTCAATAGTGGCAGTATGCCCTCAGGGCCCTTATTCTAAAAACAAAAAGCATCACCAGTATCACAAAAATGCATAGAAAAATAGAAACTGCTTCAAATATTTTACCAGATTAGCTTTTAGATTCAGATTTAATACCATTCATTACTCCTTATGTTAGCCCAGTGTCTAACAGACACAGCCAGGGATGAAGATTCAGCTGACCTAAATTTTACATTAGCATTGATCAAAAAGATCCCTAGCCAAAACACTCACAGTCTAAATACAAGTGATAATAGGCAGATACGGATACCTGGGGAAAAGCTAGGAAACAATAAGACAGCATCAGTCTGCAGGAGAAACTGTAGAAAAAATGAGTGTTTGCAGTAGTTAATAATTATTATTTGAAATATATTACTTCCAAACAAAAATTGACTCTATTAACCAGGTATTTTGTTATTGTTAATATGTTATCATTGTTAGCATTGTCTCCATCATCAGAGCTTGAAAAATACCCTGCCAACTCGCCTGTGGTTAATAGTGAGATGAAGAGCAGACCAGCCTCCTAATAGCTACAGAATTTAAATTTTCATTTAATGGGCAGAAAAAAAAAAGTTTATAGCACTTCTGTACATGAAAGCATAGTTTTGAAAGCAAACCAGTGGACTTGGTCTTTGCCCTGCTGTAAATCATCTGATGCAACAGCAGAGCTAATGGTAATGAGCACAGTGGATTACCATATTCACTGAGGATGGTGGGAGCTGACTGGGTCACTGTGACACAGATAGGAACTAGCTATCACTGCTCTCTTCTGCTGTGCTTTTTTCTAGGAAAAAAATCTGAGATAATTAATATTGGGAAATATTTCAAAGAAACAGCATCAAAATGGACTGATTTTCCTAGGGAATTTGTGTACAGGTGCCACGAAGCATACAGAAGAACATGCATGACAACAGATCCTTCGCTGCTGAGAGTTAAAGTTAATAGTACAATTAACTGAAAAAAAAAAAACTTCACCAGCTGGACACATTAAGAAAAAGGGAGTCTTCAGATGCACGTACACACCTACAAGCCAAATGTAGTTAAGAATCAACAATCTGGAAGCTAATAGGGAAGGCTGATGCCTCCCGAGTGCTACCCAGCCCCCTGGCAGGAATGCCACCCATCCTCACTTTCCCCACAGGAGAGACAGGATGGAGAGTTAGGCAGGGTCCCATTGAAAAGCTACCAGGCTACTCGATGCATTATCCTTCACCTTTCCTTTATTTGTTTGTTTGTTTTAAATACTTGTCTGATTTAGTTGTTCAGATGGTAGGACATCTGGTACAGTTTTCAGGCCCTGCTTTGATTTAATGATTTAACATCTAGTACACAGGCTTGTTTTACCATAGGAAATTTCTGCCTCCCACGCTTTTCTTTCTAATTGGAACTATGTAAATCATAGGCTGCCGGTGCTATATAAATCATCTATAGTATGTCTTCTATTCATTTAAATAACAAATTGGAACTTTTTATTCCTAATTGTTACATACTGGCCATAATAAGTCGTACACACGATAAATTTGGAGGCTTGCTGTGTTCTATTAACTTAGTTTATGAAGCATACGAAGAGGCCCTAACAAGAGAGACTTCACAAAGTAATCCTCCCAGTGTTGCTGTAAGAGGAGCACAGGTTTACGTACTATAAGATCTCAAGTCAGTTAAGGCATAAGCTTGAGACATATTGCGTAGCAGCTCTAATATACGTTCCATACACAATGCTCCCCAGGTTCAGTTGCTGAACATCGGATAATGGTAGACACTAAATTAATTAGAAAAGAGTGACCTAGCTCCATTCCCAGATCTGTCACTGGCTTGTCATGTGCCTTGGAGCAAGCCACTCCCCGCAGCTGGGCTTCAGCTCTCTCCCCTTTGTCTGAGTGGTCTATCTGAAAACAAATCCCTCGCTCTGGAGGAGAGGCATACCGTGGGTGGGCAATGCTGAAGAGCAATAGGAATCCAAGTACAAACATGGCCATTAGGTACCCCTGTGTACCCCAGTCACTTCCATATTATATCATAAATAATAATTTTACCAATAGGACTTCATGAAAAAGATCATAATAAATTGACTGTTGTGTCAGCTGATCTCATGTAATTTAAATATCAGCATATCCAAAATTAAGAAGAAAATAAACCTTTTTTTTCACATGGCAATTATTTTTTAAAAGCTGCTTTATCTCTGAATTCTAATTCTTGGTATTCTTTTAACTAGGAAGTAATGATGTGAAAAGCGTCACATAAAGCTTTGGGGTTTTTTCGTTAATGAGAAGTAAGAGTACAGAGTAGGTCACACTACCTTTAACAAGGGAACTTCTTCATGGCAGACGTATGACTTAATAAATGGCCTAAATATCCATGTCTTGGATAATTCATCATTTGGGGATTTTTAAGATTTTGTGGAGCTGTTTTTAAAATAAAAAGTTGACCTGGTCCTTATGTGGGAAATGAAGCCCACTCAGAGAGTCCTTAGCCTCATCACCACTGCTTCCTCACTCGGCTTCTTTGGCTCCATCTGCCAGAAAACTGAAGCAGGAAAAGGATGCTGGCCCCAGCTCTGCGTATGTTCATCCATCCTTTCTAGTTGTTAGCCTGGTCGTGGGCAGTTTTGATTTGTGCCAGACAGCTTTCTCCCAGTGCCTGGGCATGATTCATGGGTTAGCAAGGGCCAGGAAACTCAGCACGTAGGCAGTGTGGATGTGGCCACCCTGTCTGGAGAGGAGGAAAGCCACGATGGGCCAGCAGCCCTTCAGGCAGAGACCCATCCCTAGCTGCAACACCGATTGCTGCAGGGAGCTGTGGGATCACTCCCTGCGATGGCTATTGACACAGCTTGCAAGAGAACAGCTACACATACTTAAAGGGCAGGCTTGAGTATGACAATCCCCCAAATTTTGTCATTTCTATCCACACTGCTACCTGTTTGTGCCCTCCTCATGTTTCAAAATAGCTGAGCTTGGGATATCTGCACTGAACACGCCGCACTGCCTGTGCCCGGCCCATGCTGACTGCACAAAAGACGGTTTGGGTTCATGTGAAGGCAACTAGCAAGATTTTAAGTTTTCTCACTAAGAAGTGCTTCAGATCCTAACCCTGCCCTCAGGTTGGGAGCCTAGGGAAGCCATGCAGTGCTCACAGGAGTAGGCTTTAGAGTTCATTCTTAATGGATTCATTCATTTGCATGTACTGAAAAGCAAGCAATTTTTGTGGATGTAATTTTAGACTGCAGGAGAAACTGGGCATGACACCCAATGAGATACTTAGAATAACCAAATAGTGTCACACAGTATCAAGCCAATTGCTAAAAGAAAGGGCCTTGATGGGAGACAGCTTTTGGGTCAGTGTGCTAAGTCATCTTCAGGCTAGAGCAGATCCAAAAGGGATCAGAAATTGTTCTAGGGACTGCACTAGCCTCCTTCAATTTGCTACCAAAGCTTTGTGTGCTTGCATCTTATTATTCACACTTGGAGCAGCAGGAGTGGGGAAAAGAAGTGGTTACTGTAACTTCCATCCTGGCATTTCCAGGTGGCTCAGGAAGCACTTTCGTTAGCTGAGGGAAAGGATTTGGAGTCTCAGTTTCCTGCACAGGCAAACTTTTCAGCTCAAAAGCCATGATGGATACTCCTGTCCTACACACAGCATCTCCCACTTTCTCCTATGGCACCTGAGCAGCTCTGTGTGTGCTGAAGCAGAAAGACCAGCACAGAGAGTGCAACCAGCCTTTGTCAGGGGGATAAGTGCATGATCTACTGTGCCAGCTCACTTTGGCTAAGGGGAGGCAGAAGGGTGTAAACCTCATACTAGCCAGGTGAGAAGAGCACCCGAGCAGTTCCCACTTCCGTCCCAAAATTCAGAGCCTAAAGGATGAGAGGGTTGAAAAGGCCCTAAGCTACAAAATACATTTCTTCTTTCTCTTCTCCCTCTGCTTCCCAGGCTGCTGCCCAGCCCCCCGTGGGCAGAGCCGGGTGTGTCCCTGCTGCCCACCCCTCCTCGCCCTGATATGTCACAGCTTTTCCCACGCATTGCCCGAGGAAAGAAGGGGTTAAGGCGGGTGGGTGTCTCTGCATTTACCTGCTCTGGTCCCAGTTGGCAGCAAAAAGGACGAGGATCTTCCTGCCGTAGTGGTCCAGGTTGGCCAGCCCGCCAGGGAAGCCATCCTTCAGCGCCTGCTTGATGCCCGGGTCTGTGGCCTTGAAGCTCTTGAACATGTCCAGGTTCTGCTGGCGATACTCAAAGTACTGGGCCAGGAGGCGAAACGCCTCGAAGTGCTGAAACTTCCTGGCCCGTAGGAACCGCAGGATGAAGGCATCGTCGGTGCGGAGGAAGCCGATGTCCGGCCGGGTGATCACCATGTCCCGCACCTCCTGGATGTCCTGGTGCAAGGTGTCGGGGTTCTCGTTCAGCTCCAGCCGGGCTTTCTCCAGAGTCTCCGGGGAGAGACCTGCTTGCAAATGAGTCATGGCGCTGCCCTCCTCCTCCTCCCCGCCTCTGCTGCCTGCGCTCCTCAGCCTCCTGGGCTCTTGCCCCCCGGAGGCGGGGTGCCCCGGCACGGCCGGCCGCCGCTCCCCCGCCCCGCCGGGCCTCGCCCCGCCGCTCCCCGGCCCCGCCGCCGCTGCCAGTCCGGCCGCCGAGAAGCGAGCGGCTCCCAGGCAGCCAGGTCCCGGGGGGGCTGGCACCGAGACTGCCCCCGGGCTGCTGGCGGAGGCGCGTTATCTCTCTGACATAGCGCCCTCCCCGCCGCGGGGTCCGACGCGCCGCATCATCCCCGCAGCCGGTCCGCGGAGGCGCCGAAACCCGCCGAGGACGGGGCTGGGGGCTCCCGGCTGCCGCTCGCCCCCGCCGGTGCTGGTGCGGATCTCAGGCCGGGCTGCAGCGGCAGCGAGGAACCCGGCCGCTAGGCAGGGCGAGCGGCGCCCGGGGGCGCTCCCCCGGCCCGGGGCTGGCAGGGGGGCTGCCCTCCCTGGAGCAGCACCATTTACGTAAGATCAGCGCTCGCCCCGCTTCAGAAGCGTCTCCCTGGATTTGAGGGAGGGTTAATTAAAAAAAAAAAAAAAAACCACCACAACACCACGAAACAAAAAAATATAACCAGCGAGGAGGAAGCAAGCCGATCCGCAGGTACTTGGCCGGTAACAGTACCGAAGAGCCTCCCGCTCGCCGGCGCGGAGCTCGGAAAGACAAACGGAGCCTCGGCCTTGAGGATGCTCGTCCCCCTCCTGCGCCCTCCTCCGCTCCACGCCCCGGCTCCCAGATGGCACCAGCCGGCGCGGGGCTGCCTGCCGCGCCGCCCCGCCTTGCACACACACACACACGCACACACACACACACGCACACACACGCACACGCACACACACGCACACGCGCGCAGCAGCACCTGCCCTCCGCCGCCGCGCACCGGCCGCCGAACACGCCCCGCGGGAGCCGCCCCCGCGGAAGATCGGGGAGAGGCGGGCGCGGAGGCAGCGCACAGGCGGCCGTGCTCCGCTCCCCGCCCCCCCCGCGCAGTGCCGGGCCCGGCCCGCCCCGGGGGTGGGGGGACTGCGGCCGCACCGCGGATCTCCGCGGTGGAGGGGCGCTGCGCAGAGCCGCGCCGCGGACGCTTGCGCCGGGGCTGCGCGGAACAAGATGGTGGTTGCCCTGTGGAGGCGGGGGCGGGGAGCGGAGGGAGGCGGTGGCCGGGGGGCTACGGGGGCCCTCGATCAGCTGGGCCGCACGTAAGACCCCGCAGAGCATCCCACGGAGTCAGGTCAGTGGCGAGACCTGGTCATCAAGCGTTGTCTTTACTTGCCATCCTCTCTTTCAACTGGAGTTCTCAACGTGAAACATTGCGAGCTTAAAAACCTGGGAATAAAATAAAGCAACCCTCATTTTTGGCCTCGTGTAGGAGGCAGCGTGTCTTAAGTTGCATTATATTGCAAAGGGCAAAAATATCCTGCTTCTGTACGTTGAATATTTCAGTGAGGAAAGATGCCATTTTTCATGCAGGAAAGTTTGATTCTGCAGTCTGCTTTCAAGAAAAGTTCCCACTGAAGAACATTTGACCTTTGCCTGAGGGACTTGACCTTTCCGATGAAAATATGCCTTTAAATCAAGTTTACGTGAAAGATATTGCAAACACGGGAAAACCCATAGCATGTGCCTCCTCCTCCTTCCTATAGGAAGAGCATTTCTTTGCATTGGGCTTCTTTCCTAAGGCGACATAGCCAGAGCGCACAAGCTGAATCATTGAAAAGGCACTGAGATCACTGATCCGTACAGAGAGGATATAGGGGGAATACACCAGCAGGAAGTATAGTATGCATTCTCAGGCAGATGAAGATACCCATAAAAACATTTAAATGATACACTGCATTTTCTGCAGACCATCATCAGATGAAACAGATGAGCTCAGCAGCAGGCGGGAGCCCTCAGCAATGAGCATGTTCTGAGCACGAGTCTATGCAGCGAGTGGTAGTTAGGTGGCAAAATCGTCATTCTGGGGGCTAAAGGTAGGGTTTGGTTTTTTAGGGCTTTATAGGGTTTTGCAGTTCTTCACCAGATCCCTTCTTTGTGCTAAGTAACGGTCAAGTTTTACCCATTTCTTCATAGCTGCCTGATCTCAAAATACCTGCAGTAAGGGTGGCTGGAAGGGCAGGCAGAAACACCAGTCCTTACTGAGCTGGGTGCTGGATCTCCAGTGGCCTAGCTAAAGGCAGAACCTGTTGGAAGGACCGGTCCGTTAGTGCCCAGTCGTCGTGGCCCAGCTTTATTCCGTCTGAATTTCACTATGTGCTTTGAGATGCCTCACAAGGGAGAAAGATACGCAGTCTACTTAAGGACTGAATCACTCCCTAGAAATGCCTATTTCTCTTTGATAAAATGCCTCTAAATTAGCCCCCTTATGTAGATGTGATTCATCTGGGTCAATAACTTTTTCTTAGAGCAGTTATTTCTCCAGAAATAGTTTGTGCCTTTTTTTTTTAACGATTATTTTCTATTATTCTTAAATCTTTGTTTTCCTTTGCTCTTGCTATGTTCCTCTATATTACTTCTATATTCCTCTCCCCTTGGAGAATAGCTGTTTCCATCACCCTTAAGGAACCAACCACCAGACTTTTCCTGCCATCGTTTTCCATTTCTGATGCTACTGCTCTGCCTTTTCCACTGCAACTAAGCTAATAAAAGAGTAGGTCATGTGACAAGTGCCTTAAATTCACTCAGTGCAAGGCGAGCTGCAGGCATTCAGTGTCTTGCAAAATCAAGTCCATAATATATCCTGTCTGTGACCTCCAGTAACACATTCCTTAATCTGCTTTATTTTTCTTTTGCAAATGGAAACACAGACATATGTTAGATCTTCTCGTGTATTTCAGCACATAGATGCACTGAACAGAGAAAAGAAGCGGGCTGGCCAAAATTAGAACAGTGACAATTTTGAAACTACAGAAAAGGTTAATTCTAAAGATTCTTAATTAAAAAAAAAAATACATGGACTTTTATCTGAAAACTTTCAGTATTGTTCCTTTTTTTTTTGTTTTCCCCATTTTGACCATATTTAATCCATTCCTTTTTTTTTACTCTTTTTAAAATAAAAAAGCACAGAAAAACACAGGGAAAAAATGTGGAGGAAGAGGATTAAAAAAATCTGGAAACCAAATATATGAATTAGTTTTATCAAAAACAATGCAATTTCTGTACACTTCCTTTTCAAAGCAAGGTTCAGTGTCCATAAAAATGGATTTAATAATTTAACAAATTCTAACTGGTACTTTGCCACATTAAAATGAAATTCACTGAATATTAATAGCATTCAAGAAAATCATTTTGCAATGAATTGTAGAAACATAGATCAAAATGCTCTCATCGTGAAGGAGATGGTTTACTCTGTTCCTGAACTGCGTAAATTTAGAAGGTGGGCATTATGAAAAGTCCACAAGGCAAGGCAGCCTGAAGGTAGAGTAGGTCAAAGAACAAGATTTTGGTCATGTTCTACCCGAGCCACAGATGGGGCTTATTATGAGAATACCATTTTTTCAATATTTTGAGTTCTTGCATGTAAACACATGAAATACGTGTTTTAAATATAAATAACTTGGTAGGAGCAATAAAAAATGTTTCTGTCATCTATAAGCAGATTTATCAAACCATTTAAACAGTATAATGAAGAAATATGTGTTTTCCGATATGTCATCTTACCTAAGTCATGAGGGGAAAAATGGAGCCACTAATGCAGTTAGATGCAACATACTGATGGCACAGTGTAATTTATTTATTGTGCACATGCACTTTTCCCTCTGTAAAACAGTAGGGGTGTCTGACTAAATCCATTATGTAAATCTCAGCATCTTTTCACTTGGACTTACAAACTATCATTTTTTCTTTGATCCTTTTATAGTCACTTTTGCCTGAACTTCATACAATTAAAATCCAAGTGCCCTGCAATCCTACAAGCACTACAGTTAGGCACCTGATTTCAAATAAAAAGAAAACACAAATAAGACACAAAGGTGTTTGTAGATGTTTGATATCAGAGATGCTAATTCACATTCAGAATGAAACTGTTTAAAATCAGCAATGGATCAGGGCATTCAGGGACAAAAATGCAACACAGGAATAAAACTAAACAAAATAAATACTAGACGCTGGACAAGGAAATAACTGTATTAAGACCAATGTTGGTACCGCACTTTCTGGGGAATGGTTTAATACTGTAGATGGCTCTTGCTCTCGTCTTCGACTTCAGTTACATTGTCCTCAGCATCCTGCTCTCCCAGAGAGGCAATTCCTTCAGGACATCTGTGCATATAGAATCAAATTTCCAAGAGAGTTTGTCTTATTTAGCTGTGATATAGCTAAAGACGTGAGAAATACATTTGAAAATACATATAATGAGCAATATATGCTCTCATCCATTCCTCTTCAGCAGTGTTTATGTAGGTGCATGCAGTTAAGCGTGTCCTTGAAGATTTTGAAAAGGGCTAAATATAACTTTGTCAAAATCACCTAAATGACACCTAAATCAAAAGCAGCTAAATTCAAAGTCTAGGCCTCATTTTCACAATCAATTTAGAAACTTCATTCAAACATTGTAAAAGCATAAGAACAACTGTAGGTCATCAGAACAAGCATCTTTATAGCTTCATAGTGTGCCTCTGCAGTGGCGTAACATGGATGCCTAAGGTACAGTATCATTTAGTGTCACGGTCCTGGTCTCCTGAAATATTTTCTTCAACGTGAGTTGATCTTTGAAGTCATTCATTGACCCCAGTGCTGTGACTTAACAAGTTCCCGTACAACAGCTGGGACTTAGCAACTGATCTCATGCGTGATCTTGTCTCACTGCAAGTGGCTGGTAAAACTTCTCGGTTTAAACGTCAGTGGAAGTCACACGAGGTTGAGGATTCACCTCAGATGTCATTCTGTAACTAGGTGAGTTATGGGAATGCAGTCATATGTCTGAGCATGATGGTGATGTTTACTTAAGCATGTTTGTAGAAAATCTCAGGATGCTTGACCTAGAAAGTCCTGTTATAACTGAAACAAGGGAACTTCTAGAACTGAGGTCTGTTGGAAATCTGTCTGCAACTTCAGATGCTGACCAGCTGAAAAATTGGCTTCTGAAGGCAAACTAGACATCTGTCTTTTATTCATCATCATAGGTCTGTAACAACATAAGGATAAATAGCCTTACAGTAGACAAGGGATAGCATCAAACCCTAATCAGAGAAATTTTTCAGTATGACAAACCTACTCACAGAATCATAAAAAATAAAACTGGAAGGGATTTTTAAGAGTTTGCGTAGTTTCTCTATCACCCATGCTGATGGATGTTTGTCTGAGTGATATTTAAAAACCTCCAGCAGCAGATACTCCACAGCTACTCTAGACAGTCTGTCCCAGAGCTTCAGTATCCATGCAGTATGTTTTTCCCAATGTTTGGCCTAGCTATCAATTGCTGCAATTTAACCCATTGGGGTTTTTTATCTTATCTTATCTTATCTTATCTTATCTTATCTTATCTTATCTTATCTTATCTTATCTTATCTTATCTTATCTTATC
Source organism: Balearica regulorum gibbericeps (assembly GCF_011004875.1). Classification (NCBI taxonomy): domain Eukaryota; kingdom Metazoa; phylum Chordata; class Aves; order Gruiformes; family Gruidae; genus Balearica; species Balearica regulorum. Next base: position 57,531,656 of record NC_046186.1, on the reverse strand, counting down.
TACTGTAGACTGACAGAATAAGTTATTTATTTGGAGACTGATATGAAGTCTCAGGTGAAATCTCTCTTCTTTTTTTGGCTGCACAACCTCTGTTCTTTCAATCTCTGGCATTTAAAACACTTCAAATGTACTGTATGAAGGGATGGGTGTGAGCTGGACATTAGCATCGTGGGGACAGTATTTTGGTGGGCTTTCCTCTTCTATCTACAGGAGGTCTTTACATGCCATTTTTACTGTTGGAATAGAAAGTCTTCCAGAGGTGAAATTCTAGGTTCAAATAATTAACCTGTGATTAAGAAAAGTCAGCATCTCACAAACAGATTATACACAAAATTAAAACTTTGACCCGGTATTAGTGCCACTAAAAAATATCTTAACAGCTGTACTAATTTGGAAAAAAGTAAAGCCAACCCCAAAAGCAAACTTAGGCAACTGCAGGGCTCTATCAAGCAAGTTCAAACATTAATTCACTGTAAGTAAAAAGGTATCTGGAAATGTAATGAAGTTCATTGTTATATTAATACTGCATTAACTGGGAGCAAAGCAGTCAGACATATTTCACTGCTATAAAAATTTGCATATAAGAGATATGTAGGAAATAAAAGATAATGAATTCATAACTGAGCCAATAGTTTCAGTAAGCTTAGTTAAATGATGAGTTAGGACATTAAACATTCCAAAATTTCAGTACAGAATTAATACAGAATGCTGAAGAATGCTAAGTTTGGAATAAATGCTCATTTTATTAAAAATGGATGAATGCAGTCATGGAACAAAATTATTCATTAAATCATTTTTAATGCAAGTATAAGAAAGACATGTAAGTCTGAAAAGCTCCCAGTGATGATCTGTGCCTTGGTTTTCTTGAAGTCAGTATCCAAACTTGCATACCTAAGTAGAAGGTGATCAGTTTTCTCCTTGAACACCTGCAAGCACATGCAGCAGATGGTTGAAAGCAGCATTTGGATGCAATGTAGAAGGATGAATCTCAGCTGGTTTATGGTATCAGCATTACCAATGCCATAATAACTGCTAAATTCAGGCATTGGAAACCAGGTAGTGTTTGGTTTGGCTGCACAAAGTAAAGGTCCCTATGAATTTGGTAAGCCTCATTCAGTTTATAACTCAGGAACCTAGGCACCGTCCAAGGCAGTATCAGCTATTTTCTTCAAATCCTTATGGGAGAGATGGTGCAGAATGGTTCCCTGCTGTGAAGGTTCTTCTGAAACTCCTTTGCCAAATCTGGGCACGTTTTCATCTTTTTAATAGTGATTTTGGGAACATCAGTATCTCCAGCTTTAAAATCTCTTGGTGGATTTGCTTTTAGAATAAACTGCAGCTTTCATCTGACTAGACAGACTGCAGTGCTTTGTTTCATAAAGAATGGTCTTCTGTTGCTGAAAATCCAGCCTTTGCAAAGTTTTCTGTGGCTTATTACTCTCCTTGACTTATCTTTCTGTCAGTCTGTGTGCCTTTCTAACTATTTATCATGTTTAGAGCTCATTTTGTACCAACCAAGTAAACATTTCCTATTTGAACTATTATATCCTGTCTTCAAGCTCTCATTTCCTGATATTTCTTTACAATATTTTTAAACTCCTACTTTGTCCTCACGGTCAGGTAACTCTATACTTCTTCACTGGAAGTCTCTTTTACTCGCTGGCCTGGCACACACAGCATCACGCATTTTATCTCTACATGTGGCACTTTGTACCATATCATATTTCTTGATAAGACACATAGGAATTTTTTTCTCTTTAACGTTGCATCTCCTTTAGGATACTTTTCCCATGATATGTGGTTTCATAAGCAGTTCCAAAGGTAGTTTTTAGTACAATGTTATTCTCAGTGTTCTCTGGGCAAGCATAATTCAAATCATGCCCACAGCAATAATGATATATGTAACTCTGCCAGTTACAAGCTGGATGCAATGTCTGATATTAATCCTACAACATCACCACATCGTTTCTGACAGTGTTTGATCCCCACATCTAGACAAAATAACAAGTCTTTCATCATTGACTTGGTTACAGCCACTGATCAGCAGATTACTTGGTACAACCTACAGGAGAACTCTTCATGAACATTCATGTCACCTTCCATACGTGGCAGCCATAAAACCACCTGCTCTCTGTAAAAGTCGGTTATTTTCATCCGTCATAACTATATAGTACTTTCCTGAAATTTTCTCAGAAATATCCATCCGTATCTTAAAGGTCATAATTTATATCATTTTGAATGACTGCATTTGTGAATTTGGCTTGATTCTGTCAGTCACTTTGAAATATCAGAAATCGCCTGAAAGCAAAGCAATTGAATAAAGCTGAAGTCAGCCTGTGCTCCTAAGGCAGCATTTTCAGCTTGTTCAGCAAAATGTACTTCTCCTCCATCACAGCAGGAATACTTATGTGACAAGATAATGTAACTAACATGGGCTATGTTTGGTGATATAATTTCATTAGTGTTTTCCAGTTTTCTCCATTTTTGGAAAACTTGGCACATCATCCGTATATTTTGTGATTTTCTTTTTGGACAATATCAGGAAGCATGAAGAAGATTGCTGCCTGTTAAGTTTGTCTCTAGCCTTTTTTTTCCTTTTTTTCTTTTTTCTTTTTTTTTCCATTTTTTTTTTCCTTTCAGTTAAAGGATTCAGGCTGTTGGAGAGCTTCATCTATTTACTAAGTCAAAAACAGATTGCACCCAAAAGCTATCGAGTAGCAAAATTGCCTTATGCTGTAACTTGTTTCAAAATAAATGGAGCCATTGAAAGTCATTAAACCAGAACAGACAGAAAGGTAGCCTTATTTTCTAAACTTACACACATGGAGAACTTCTTGTCACAGTGTTTTACAGACAGTAATGGTAGCAGGCAACAGAAATTCAGTTTTCTTTGAAAGCAATGATGGAAGCACCTCAACGATAACAAATGTAGACACATTTGGGTTTGAAAATGAAGTTAATTCTGCCACTGCTGCAGGTGATTTGATTTTAGCACCTTAAAAATGATAAGTTTAAACTTCACTCAGTCACTTAGGATTCAATTCAGTTGCCAAAGCACAAGCATTTAGAGTCTTTTGAGATGCTTTCGGTAATCATACCCAGTCTTCAGCTACTGCTCTGGAAGGCATGGGTCGCCTGTAGCTCTTGTGTTCCACCTGCCAACCCTGTGCAGGTGCTCTTGGTATAATCTCATGCAGTGCCAGACACTCGCCTTCTGAAAAACAAATTAAGCCCTATTAAATGGCAACAGTGTAGTATTACATGTCTACTTTCAGTCAAGGTTAAACATTTAGCTGTCTTTTGGCTGTTGCACTGTTTGTGGAGCTATGATATAGGAGGAGGTAAAAGGATACCTACACTTGATCTGTTAATTATAGAGGCAAGAAACTGCTTTTAGTTTTGACTGAGTCTTAGATCCCTTTATCACTGAGAAATTCAAAGCAGGAAAAGTGCAAACTAAGACAGTTGTTGAACGCTTTTCATAAACTTTCCTGAGATCTTTCCAGGCACAGTTTGATTCACACTAGATGCTAACCAACCACTAAAGAATCACAGGTTGCGTATCTAAAAACCATGCATGTTGCACAGTTCTTCCTCGGCAATGACATTGCACAGAAGAAGGGAGCAAAAGAGAAGAGGTGAGGCACGCGTTGGGACACACAGAAATGCTTGCAGCAACAAAGGGAACCCTGCTTGTTGAACCTAGCCAATTCAAGAAGAAACCCCAGCACCTGCTATGGTTGTTCTTGGTGACACAGAGCCCACTGGGCAGAAGAGACGTGCTTTCAAACATCTGAGAATATCAGAGGACTGAGCATATTCTGGGCTGAAGAGAAGAAATCGTGAGTTAATTTCCCTGTCATCAAGTTGGAAGTGTAGGAAAAAAATGGAATCAAGAGGCAGCACCCTGGTGTGGCCAGGGCTGAGCAGGGTTTGCTCTCACCAAGCCTTTTTACACTGGCAATAGTGGAGGATGCAGGTGCTTCATGGTGAGTCCTCATACTGGGGAGGCACCTTGATAACTTCTCTTTCAGTGTCTCCAAGTTTACCAACAGAGCCTAGAAAGCACCTGAATCCTCACCCAGGAGGTCTTGTAAATAAAAATAAAATATGATCTGTGTTTGACCAGTCTCTTGTATAGCCAAAAAGTGCCCCAAAACTATTTTCCACCTCTGTAAGTTCCTCTGAACACAGACGTTCTCTTCTGATCTTTACCTCTCAGCTTGTTTCAGTGAATTATCTTACTGAGGTGATAGCACCAAACCTGGAATCAATTTGCTTGGTTTTTTACACATCAGTTCAAGGAAAATGTCATGCAGACATGAAGTCTGGATCCACAAAGTGAGGGGGAGTTTTCATAATGCCCTTGAGAAGTAAGGGAATTCACTCAGTTCTCAAACTTCTGTAAGGAAGAATACCTCTTGCAGCACAGGAGGTCAGCTTAGACTAACACAGCAGTCCCTCTGGCCTTAAAAATATATGGATCTATAAAGCATAATGTTCATGAAAAGGTTAACTGCCTCACTGTTAATAGTGAAATAAAAAGAATTAATGATATACCACAGTGCTGACTAAGAAACCTACTGCCAATGAATTGGTAAAAACCAGAGAAAGGCAGAACCTGAATCGTCAGATTAAATGAATGTGTTCCCGAAGTCTGAAAATTTTGTCAGAAGTTCATAGAAAATGCAGCTGAATGTATAGAAAATGCTACCAATGAAGCACCAGGCATACTTCCACAGGTTCTCTGCCTTTCAAGAGAAATGCTTAAGAATGAGCATTTGTCGTGGTTTTACCCCAGCCGGCAGCTGAGCACCACGCAGCCGCTCATTCACTCCCTCCCCATCGGGATGGGGGAGAGAATTGGAAAAGTTAAAGTGAGAAAACTCGTGGGTAGAGATAAAGACAGTTTAATAGGTAAAGCAAAAGCCGCATGCACAAACAAAACAAAGCAAGGAATTCATTCCCCACTTCCCATGGGCAGGCAGGTGTTCAGCCATCTCCGGGAAAACAGGGCTCCAGCACGCATAATGGTTACTTGGGAAGACAAACGCCATCACTCCGAATGCCACCGCCCCCCCTCTCACTCTTCCCCCAAGCTCCTTATAAACTGAGCATGACGTCATATGGTGTGGAATACCCCTTTGGTCAGTTTGGGTCACCTGTCCTGTCTGTGTCTCCTCCCAACTTCTTGTGCACCCCCAGCCATCCCGCTGGCAGGGCAGCGCAAGAAGCAGAAAAGGCCTTGGCCCCGTGTAAACACTGCTCAACAATAGGTTCATAGAACAAAAACATCTCTATATTATCAATGCTGTCTCCAGCACAAATCCAAAACATAGCCCCACACTAGCTACTATGAAGAAAATCAATCCTCTCAGCTGAAACCAGGACAGCGTTGTATCTTGCAAAAAGGCACTCTGCTTATTGGACAAAAGGTATTTGATATTCCAGCACCATAGAAGCATTAAGTAAATCTTTGATCATTTCAAGTCAGAATACCATCAGGTTTTAAGCCATCAAGAACACATGAATTGAGTCCAGGATATGCCCAAGCCTGTTGTAAGAGAACTTTGCAAAATGAGTTCTGAAAGCACATTTAGTGTTAGCAGTTCCTCTGACTTTCATCATATGGCTTCATAGTCTGTGGCATGGAGGCACATTTTAGTTCAGCAGAAAAGGATTCTGACTACCACAAATGTTAATGAGAAACTTTTGGCTAAACCTCTTCCCACAAATTTGAAAGTTTATATTTAAAGGTCAGAGAGTTCCCATGGCATTTGAAGACAATTAAATATATTCTCGGGGCACTATTTATTCTGCCACAGAAAATCTAGTTGTTAAGACTCAAAAGTCCTCCCAGTTACATTTATTATGATTTATAAAGAACTACAAAAAGAAAAACTACACTGGCTGTTAAATTAGCAAGAATCCAGCCAGATTCTCCTGCACTTTACCCTGGAAATAACCACAAAAGCAAACTGAGACTGTATCAAAAACGACTGATTTAGAAGTATTTTTAAGCTTCCAAGTTTGGGTGAGATACACGTGTGTTTTTGAACAAGTTCCTACCTGCCTAGTTTGTTTCTACCGTGAAGCAATGGCAAAAACAACACATAAAGCTAAGAAACTCTTGCACATCCCAATGCTGTTACATACATATAAGCAAAAAATAAAAAGAATACGTGGACACCACCTAAATGGGTTTGAGATTTTGGGGTGTGTTTTTATCGAAAACATTGGTTTATCCTCAAAACCAGTCTGAAATACACTGCTGTAGAGAAAAGGGTGACACACAAGTCTCCGTCCTCTCAGGAGCTGAATGTCTCCCATAACTTGAAACTCTATGGCCATTTATCTGGTTTTGAAGGATTTTTGAAAATTGAGTTCAGAAGAATTGTGAAAGTCATGTAATAGTTTACTCTTCAGAGAAACAATTATTTTGTGACAGGTAGTTCCCATTTGGTGTCATTCAATTCACAGCAACCCTCCTAAGATGAGCTGGCTGGTCCAAAAGGACTGGAACGAGAAATGCAATGGCATATTTTCTATGATTTTTTCACAACATTATCCTACAGAGTCTGTCCAGGCACAGATTTAATGCTGTTTTCTTCAGATAGCTGCAGCAACAAATTGGTTCTGTCTTTCACAACTGTTATGAAAAAGTTAAAAAATATAATTCTCTTAAAGACACCCTACCAACTTCTGTATTGTATGGCCAGATGCCATATTAAAAATTGAAACATTTCCTGAAGAAACAAGAACGAAAAGTAAATAATCGGATTTTCTTCTGCTTGTCAGGAACATACCACTCAACACCAGGCACTGAATGGAAGAGATACCACTGCTTAGTAAGTCATGGTAATTTGACAGCTGACCTAAAAGGCCATTTGACTGTGAACAATAGGTATCTGTTAAGGATTTATCACTGCTCCTGATTATATTACCAAAGCCTTGCTTAGAAGAAGTCACAAATGCTTAACAGGAGCAAGCACCTCCTTCCGTTATCTGGATTTACATTCATGTAATTCCACTAACCTTAGAATTATCCCTGATTTATAGTAGTAAGAGACAAGAATCAAGGCAAAGATTTCTTCTTTAAGTTAGATATTTGCCCCATCTATTTCACGGGGCTATTTCAAACTGAATGTAAGAAAACCCTGTATATTCTGTTTGGGAATAAATACAGATTAAAGACAATCCAGCACATGTCATGTTGAAAACTGACACAAGGAAAAATGAGCTGCATTAGCTGGAGGTCTAAGATAATAAATGGTGGACAGTGCTGAAAATTATTCCTTCATTTCCCAGACAAAGCACAAGTGGAAAAAAATCTTATTCTATCCACTAGCATTCTTGTTCTAAAAGAGCAGATCCTTTTGTTAAATTTTGGATATCTAAACAAAATTCCTGGTCAAAAAGCAGTGTCTATTCTCCAGTAAGCTTGTACTAAAGATGGAGACAAGGAACTTGAAAAAGAAACAGTTATTTTTTTTGTTATTTGCATTCTGCTGATTTTAAAATTGACAAATTTTCTATTTCTTTGTAATAGTTTCTTCTGTGCTGTTTATCAAAGAGGGTTGATTTTGAAATGTGCTGCTTTCTTGTTTAATATCTCCTTTTATTTTTTCCATATTTTTATTCCATACTTCTTTCTTTTCTGTGTCTCTGTCTCTCACCCCATTCATTCCTCCCCACCCCCCTCCTTTTTTTTTTTTTTTTTTTTGCCAGTTAGACTGGCAGCTGGCACAGGAAAAGAAGGAAAATGAAAAGAATGAGAAAAGGAAAATGGAAAAGAAAGAAAAAGCTAATGCATGAGACAATATTATTGTGTAAGTTAAGTTAGGGAAAAAAAGATATTTTTTAAAAAATGCCCATTCTTCTGAAAAGCTTGGTCAGCAGTGTTTTTCTGAGGTTATTTAACTCTGGTTTCTCTGCTCTGTGTGTCACTGTAATAAGTATCGTAACTATCAACTGCAAAGGGCAGTAAGTGCTGGATTAGGAAAAGGGGGAAGACCTGGCTTTTGCTGGCAGCTGGCTGGGCTACTGGCCCCATTCCCTTCTTGGCAGCGTATCCCACACCAAGCCCACTGCACCATGCAAGAGCACTGCCAGCTTATGACAATTACCGTGACTGTGATAACTATACTGAAGTCAGCAGCTGCGAGGAACTCACCTAAAGGAAACAGGAGACAGCGGCCGCAAGCAAGTGTCCTGTCTCCAGAGTCCCAGAGCATCAGCCTGAGTGGGTTGTGCCATTTGCATTCAGAGTGCACAAAAGCCAATATTCCAAATCTCTCCTTTCCAAAGTGACCAGCTACTGCGTGAGAGCCACTGCCAAGACTTTTGCAGGGAATCTGACTCACTGCACTCTTTCCTCCTTTGTGCAGTTCCCTGAGAAGGCATAAACTACTAAATATTACATAATATTAAATATTAAAATATTTAATAACATTAGGTACATCGGATTATTCCCACTGAAAATATGCGCTTGCTATCGGTTACTTAGAAAAGCTCCCATTTAAGAATTCTGTGGCCACTCCAACCAACTGCTTCTGACTGCCAGGGTCTGTTAGCTCTTTTTACCCAGTAGGGACTATGTTTTCCCCAATTTTACTCTGAATTCACATTTTCAGTACTGCAAGTTATTTATATGACAGGTTTGTTCAAGTGAATTTTACTTGCTGTTGAAGTGTTGAAAATAAACTTACAGATGTTTGGAAAATTAAACTTGACCTTTCAAACCTGTGGAACATCATCATACTTCATACTACAACTCCTTCCCATGCAAGATCCAGATACTGATGATGTGTAAGCAGAAATAATATCAGCTAGTTTAACACAATGCTCACATTAAAAAGTGAATATTTATCATCAGTTTGTTTATTTGCATCTACCATAATTTCACTTGTTTTGTCTCTATGACATATCTGCGTAGACAGCTGACATATCCACATCAGCATTCGTGGCAAATGGCAGTGAAGGCAAGTAACCATGATAGGAACATCGAACTGAGTGGATACAGATGCAGAATGTCAGCTCTCCGTTTCTGAAGTGGAGAGTCTCTGTTTTAAAACAAGAAGCGCTCAGAATGGCAAAAAATCAAAGAAATGTATTAACTAAATGCTGCAGTTTGATTTCAGTTTTATCAAAGTCAGTGGATTATCTTTGCATAGTTACCCTTTTTTCACAGTATGCCTATCTATATTTCCTTTAAACATTACTGCTGGAACTTAATTGGCAATATAACTGAATGATCATGCCAGCAACCGTTTTCTTAGAAGAACTACATAAAGCAGTATTGGATCAGTAACAGTAGAAATTACATCAGCAGTAACTGCAAAAAGCTTCTTTTATTGTTATATAACAGCACATATATGAGCTCACATGCTTCTAACCAGCTTCACTGAACCTGTGTTTCTAATACAAAACTTCAGAATGTCCCTTGTTGCCTCATTTTTTGGTGTTAGTGGAACGAGATGTTTTATATTGATCCTTTACAAATGCGCATCAGTAGGTTGGTTTTATCTAGAACTCTCACGATGGAAAGCAGGATCAACCTTTAGCCCTCTGAAGTCAGTATAAAAAGTCTAATTGATTTCAGTGGACACTGCATCATATCCTAAACGCAGACGTCTCTCCAGCGTAGCTATGAAAACACTTGGAAACCAATTAAAACTATCAAGACTTAAGGAGCTAACAAGTCTCTTTCCCACGATTTCTATTTTCGGTTTGTATAGTAGTGGGAGGTCATGGGATAGATTTGACACTTGGCATTTTCTTTTCCTTCTCCATGTCTTTGCAGAATTACGCCTGACACCCTCAGGCTGTTGCTGAGGTGTGTGCAGAGGGCAGAGCAGAAGAAATGCACAAGGGAAAAATGAAAGGTGATTCCAGCAGACGACAGACTCCTGTTAGGCTGTCAAAAGAATTTGTGCTTTAGGTATTTTTGCCACCATTCTTGTCAGCTTCAGGTTGGCATCTTGGGAGTTTACAGAAGTCCTTGTCAGAATAATACAAGCAGAATTATAGAAAGGAAATGAAGGAGACAACGCAAAAAGAGAGACTTAAGCTTAATTGCGAAACTGCGCTTTTCCATTTAGATGTTTTTTCTGCTAGCCGGTCTCAAGCTGACACTTGACTCTTGTAGGTGTCCTTTAGCACAGCTAGATTACAGAAGTAGACGGAAAACTGAGGGAAGAGAATTTCAAAGGCATGAGGAGTAGTTAGGCTCTTCCTCTGGCAGAAAAATTGCCTTTCCTTGGAAAATATTCCCCAAAAGGATACAGGCTAATTAGAACTTCTTTTTTTTTTTCAGTTCTCTGAAGAAGTCTGGGAAAGGTCCTTCCCCCACCACCAAGAACGGGTTTTGTTCATATGTTTAAAACTATAAATTACAGGCATATGTTGATCAGAGGTGGTAATCATTTGAAGGAACCTGAAGGGTGTAAGTACCCATGAGGAGGAAGGCATGAAAGGGCCCTGCAAAAGAGCTGAAGACATTTTTAGAACAGGAAAGAAAATGTGGGCTGAGAGCCCAAGAAATGCTTCCTGACACACAGTGAAATGGCAAGTTCCCAAAAAATCTACAATTTTGGACAAGATGAAAAAAAATAGCAAAAGCGGATTTTTCAATGGTATCAGTTTCTAGGATGCATTTTAAAGGTGAGCTGTTTGGGGTTTTTTTTATGGTGCTTATCTGTAAGTGTTTGTCAGTCATTAATTCCTGCACTCTCACATGTGAAAACATTGTCCTCTCTTCTCTGTACTTACATAGCATCCACATATTGATAATGAGCTGTATGGAAAAATATTACTACAAAATTCATACTTACAGGTTTCACCTATCAGCAATTATTCCATTAATCATCAATAGTCCTTGGATTATCTTTTGAAGATCACCAAGGTCTATGCTTCAATGCTTTTTGTTTCTGTAGTTTTGGAGTTAAAAAGTACCTGTTTCCCTCTTGGCAGTGATATTATATGAGTAGAAAGATCACTAATGAGAGCAATTGACCCTCATAACTAATGATTTTAAAGAATATGTTTCCATATCTATTGACGAAATATTCAGTGTATAGCAAACTTAAGCCTCGGTCACTTTTGCAAGTCTTACAAACAATAATAGATATTAACCGCATCAAATTGAGATTTCAGCTTGTCTGTTAAATAGTAAGAAGAAAGTTAAAATTATATGAAGAAGAAAAGTTTGTTCAAGTGTCTACTTCCTCAAGTAGAAAAGAAAGCGTTTACAAATCGGACTTTTAGATTATCTATTTGGCTCATGTTGTCCTATAAGATGCATGAAATCTTTCTCTCTTTTCATATTTGTGCAGGTAATTGCTTTATAAGTCCCAGCAGGCAAACTATGTAGGTTATCCCAAGCTCCAGAACATTTGGCAGGGAGCAACTGTAATATCCTCTGTTTTTATAGGATCCTTGGGATTTTCTCAGCAAGCACTATTTTAAAGTCAGTACACGTTGCAAGGGCAAGGGGCAGATGCAGTCCATATTCAAGATTCTTAACTCAAGGTAAGTGGAAAACAATAAACTCTCATGTAACCAGAGGAGGATGAATGCACAGTATAAAAGTGATTGTAGCAACACTTCCCCACGTTCTTCCAAAAATTTTGTCTCAAACTAGGCAATAGAGCTTTAAATTGAGTTTACTTCAACCCTTTGCAGGCAATATTGGGAACACACATTCTATGATTTTGATTGATCTAGCATGTGTTTATCCATTTGTCGTTGTAACACCTGAGGATATGAACCATAATATATAACATTTTGTATGTTCAAAGTGACTCAGGGATACCATACTAGACTGCATTGCAGTGCAAGAAGTAAGAGAAAATAAGCTGTATGCAAGGATGTGTAGTTATTTTTTTATCAGGGCACTTTAGTAGCATTTCGTCTTGAATCAAATCCTTCTGGTGGTAGAGGCTCGAGGTCCCCGCTCGCTTATTTCTTGTCAATGTAGGTTTGCCAATGTCAGGATATTGACATCTCTGAAATACCACTGTAGGGCCTGAAGAAGGAAATTTATTGAGCTTCTAGTTACTAGAAACAAAACAGTCAACAATGTGTACATTCCCATTTCAAATGCCTGTGACTTGTTAGGAAGGGAGGTCTACACAGGTCATTAGCTGTCTTTTCCTCCAGAAAGGGCAGGAAAGGTTACAGCATACTATACTGCAAGTAAGTTTACATTAAAACACTTGTCATTTCTAGGAAAGAAGAATTTCCATTTGGGTGACTTTTACTGTATATGCCAGAACAGGGGTCTGGCAGACATCAGAGGGCTGCTACCAAGATGCCTTACGATTTGTAAAAAGAAATGGGGCAGTTCATTTCAGCTATGCAATATGGAAATAAATGGTAATATAGTCGGGAAGGATAAAGTGGAATGGGTAAGTGTATAAAACAGAGCTGACAACGATGATGTTAAAAGCTCTTCAAGAGGGGTTGAGGGCTTCTCTTTTTGTAGGCAATAGTATAGTACAGTGGGATAGCCAATAGTGGTAGTCAATAAGGCAAAGAATAATTCACCAAAATCTCTTCATTAAGATGAATAAACACACTTATATGACTATTGCCAACTAATCCAGAAATGTTTATATAATTGTCCAGGAAGAAAAACTGACCGCATGGCATCAAACTCACATTTAGTTCAAGTTTATTTATTCTGCTCAGATGTCTAGGAAACTAAATGCCTCATCACCCTGTCATTTAAGTAGCTACATCTAGCTGGGACTATAACCTTGACTTTTTCTCAGACTAAGCTTATTCGATACAGGGGTTTTGGCTATTTAGTTTATCAAATGATAGACATACCTTAGTAGTAATATATCTTATTAACCCACTTCTAAAATTTGTGGGGAAGTTATTTCTAAAGTTATTTCTCCTGTTCACAAGTGGCAAAACTGTAAAATCAGTATGTTTGAGTTTTTCCAGCACTCTAGTCTACATAAGTGAACACAAAGATGCATGTAATCTTCAATTTATGCCAGCCTAAAGGCTGAAGAGCTGGGTTAGAATGGGCTAATACACACACTATTGCACTAAGAGTAATTTATGTGCAAGAAAAGCAAATCTCTAATACAGCTTAACAGTGCTAGAATTAGAGTTTTCTTCCTCAGGCTAAAGGGCGAGCAAAAGCACCCAGGTCTATCTTTGGCTAGCCATGTAGGCATACCCCAAAGACTATGGGGGAGATTATGGGAGAATCTGTCATACCTTTTCTGGGAAATCAGTAGAACTGGGTGCCTCTGTGAAGTGCCTGTACACAAACACGTGCAGCAAAGGGAGCAGGAAGAACTAGAAGTCCATGTACAGTTGCAGGATTACAATCTTATCAGGATAACAGGGACCTGGTGGGATGACTGGAACACAGCCATGGATGGATACAGGCTCTTTAGGACTGTCGTGATTTAACTCCAGCCAGTCACTAAGCACCACACAGCCACTCACTCACCCCTCCCTCCCCAAGGGGATGGGGAGGAGAATGGGAAAAAAACCTCATAGGTTGAGATAAAGACAGTTTAATAAGATAACAAAGGAAGATGGTGATAATAATAATAATAATAACAATAATAAACAATAATAGCAATAATAACGGAGCATGACATTCTATGGTGGGGAATATCCCTCTGGCCAGGCTGGGTCAGCTGTCCTGGCTGTGCTCTCCCAGCTCCTTTTGTACCTGGCAGGGCATGGGAAGCTGAAAAGTCCTTGACTTGGTGTAGACACTACAGCTACCGAGCAACAGCTAAACCCATCAGTGTGTTATCAACATTATTCTCATCCTAAATCCAAAATACAGCACTATGCCAGCTACTAGAAAGAAAATTAACTCTATCATCTCAGCCGAAATCAGGACAAGGAAGGACAGGTCGGGTAGACAAGGAAGGTGAATTGCCCTTTACATGAGAGAGCAGCCGGAATGCATGGAGTTCTGCCTAGGGCTGGACAATGAGCCAGCTGACAGTTTATGGGTCAGGATTAGTGGATCCTCACAAGGGTGAGATTGCAGTGGGTAGGATGAAGACCTGTATCAGTAAGCCTGATTGGGGAAAAGTAGATGAGGCCTTCAGACAACTGGAAGAAATCTCATGTTTGCAGGCCCCAGTCCTCATGGGGGAATTTTAACCACTCTGATGTCTGCTGAAAGAACAACACAGAAGGGCACAAGCAATGCAGGAGTTCTCTGGAGTGCATTAACAACAACTCCCTAACACAGGCAATTGAGGAGATGATGAGGGAAGACCACTCTGCTGGACCTCATATCTACAGAAAGGAAGAACTGGCTGAGGATGTGAAGGCCAGGGGCAGCCTTGGCTGCATTAACCATGAGATGGTGGAGTTCAGGATCTTGAGAGGAGGAAAGAAATGAAAAATCAGGATCACAACCCTGGCATTCAGGAAAGTAGACTCTGTCTTGTTCAGGTACCTGCTTAGAAGAATCCCATGGCATTTGACCCTGCAGAGAAGAGAGGTCCAGGAGAGCTGATTGATTTTCAAGACTGCTTCTTCCAAGCTCAAGACTGGTCCATCCTGTTGAGCAGAAAAATCAAGCAAACACAGCAGGAGTTATGCATCAATGAGCAAGGAGATCTTGATAGAACATGAACATAAAAGGGAAGTGTAGAAGAGGTGGAAGCAGTATCAGGTGAACCAGACAAATATAGAGACATTGTCCATGCATTCAGGGATGGGAGTAGTAAAGCCAAAGTTCACATGGAATTGAATCTGCTGAGGGATGTGAAGGGCAACAAGAAGGGCTTCTACAGATATATCAGCAGCAAAAGTAGACTAGCAAAAATATGGGCTTACTGCTGAATGGTGCAGGGAACAGGGTGACAAAGGACACAGAAAAGGTTAAGGTTCCAAAGGCCTTCTTTGCCTTGATCTTTACAAGGAAGACTAGCCTTCAGGAATCCCAGGTTCATGAGACCAGTGGGAAAGTCTGGAGCACAGCAGAATTGCTCTTGATGAAAGAGGATCAGGTTAGGGAACATTTAAACAAACTAAACATGCACACATCCATGGGACCGGTGCTCCCACAAGCTCTGAGGGAGCTGGCAGATGTCACCAAAAGGCCACTCTCTTTGCAAGTCATAGCAATTGGGAGGGGCTTCCTGAGAACTGGAAGAAAGCAAATGTTACTTCTATCTTCAAATAGAGCAAGAATTCTATGTGATTCTATGATTCTATTAGGACCAGAGGAAATGGCCTCAGGTTGAGGCAGGGGACATTTAGTTTGGATATTAGGAAAAAATTCTTCACCAAAAGGGTTGTCAATCATTGGAACAGGCTTCCCAGGGAAGTGGTTGAGTCACCATCCCTGGAGGTATTTAAAAGATGTGTAGATGTGGTGTTTAGGGACATGGTTTAGCGGTGGGCTTGGCAGTGCTAGGTTAACAGTTGGACTTGCTGATCTTAAAGGTCTTTTCCAACAAAAATGATTCTATGATTCTAAGAAGGAGGATTATGGAAAGTAAAAACTTGTCAGCCTTACCTCGAGCACTGGGAAGGTGGTGGACTAACTAATCCTGGAAACCATTTCCAAAAGGACAAGAAGGTGATTGGGTATAGTCAGCATGGATTTATGAAGGGGAAATCATGCTTGGTCAACCTGATTGCCTTCTACATGAGATGACTGGCTTGGTAGTTTAAGAGAGCAGTGGATGTTTTTTATCTCAACTTTAGTAACACTTTCAACACCATCTCCTGTAACAACCTCATAGATTAACTGATGAACTACAAACTAGATAAATGGACAGTGAACTGAACCGTGGCTGAACCACCAGACTCAAAGGACTGTGATCAGTGGCATGAAGCCCAGCTGATGACAGAGCAGTGGTGTACTCCAAGGTCAAGACTGAGTCCTATGCTGTTTAACATCTTCATTAATGACCTGGGTCAGAGTGTGCCCTCTGTCAGGGGGTGACAAGGGGAAATGGGCACAAATTGAAATAGAGGAAATTCCATTTAAACATAGAAAAAGCTTTTTTACACTGGGGGTAATCAAACACAGGAACAGGTTGTCCAGAGAGGTTGTGGATTCTCCATCCTTAGAAGTAATCCAAACCCACCTAGCTGGACATGGCCCTCAGCAATGTGGTCTATCCAGCCCTGCTCTGAGCTGAGAGGTTAGGGTAGATGATATACAGACATCCCTTCCAATATCAACTGTTTTGTGATTCTGTGATCTTTGGCCTTAGGATAATATTACTTCCCACAAGTTCTCTTTCTTAAAGAGAAACACAACATTCACTGTTCCAGTCTTGTCTTAAAAATTGAAGGGATAATTCTCAGGGGTTATTTCACCTGGACAAACTTTAGTTTAATCTTTTGATGAAACTGTATCTCATAGCTCTGTCAGAAGAGATGGTCAAATGTATTGTTTTAACCATTCCAATACAGAACCTCCACAAAACCAAATATGAACAGGGAAGAAAATCAGACAGTAATCAGCAATTCTACAGGATTCAAGGAAATAAAGACATCCTCTAACCTAGTCCAAAATCTCATTATGTCAGGAAATCTCAGAAGATACTCAAATGCCATTAAGAGTGAGACAACTTGCTGAAATCTACAGATCATGTTCTCTCAGACGTGGGTTTTATTCTTGTTCATGTGATTCTAGGAAGGAAGTGTAATTTCTATCTATGATTATTCTCACATTGCCCAGAGACACTATTTTAGTGAGCACAATATTGGAGACATTCTTTACATACTACTGAGAGAGCAAACTTTCATTAGTTCAATCTTATTTCCCTCTAGGTTGCCCTCGGTGTTGCCCTCTTTCTCCACCCAGTGAGATTTAATATTCCAGCTTTTGCAACAATGTCTGGAATTACATTATGATGACCTCGCACTCTTACAGTAACCTGGTTCATTCTTTTCTATCTTCTCCTGCTCCTCTGAGTTGATATTTGTCTCTAGAGGAAATGAAACTTGAACATTAACTTTCCTGAAGGCAAGTGTTATTTTATACATGTTTTAACTGATCACAAGGGTTGTTTTATTACTTACACATTCCAAGAATGTAATCACTATCCACCTCTGAGAGTCATAGGTACTGTTTCAAAGAAAAACTCAAATTCTTGCAGAGTCACCGGTGCTGCCCCTTCTCTCCCCAGTCTTCCTGCTGTCAAGGAAAAGATACAGGCAAGTACTCCAGGCACTTTAAAGTCAATGGAACTTGAGTTCTTGGATCAGTTGGATGCTTATAAAAAGTCATGTCTGAGAGAGCTGAGCACAAGAGACTGGAGACAATCACGTGCTGTGATCACAGTCCTCAACCTGGAAGTTCAAAAGTCCAGGACTCCATAGTTTTCTATGGAGCATAGATGCTCTTGGTTCAGCTGTAGCTTCTACCTCACCATTTCCCTCTCCAAATCTGTAACATGCCTATGGCACTACTGAAATCTTCAGAGATGCTCTGTGAAGTACCAGTTGCTGAATTAAGCTCTTGAGTTATAAAGTACCTCATAAACTGTATGATGCCATATGATATGGTTGAGCACCGACTCTAGGCCTCTTATCACACAGCTGTCAAGACATCCAGATACACAGTTGGCCCAGGCCTTCACACTTTAGTATAGACCAAGCAGTGCTCCTGCCTGTGGGGTCTCTGGGCAGACACTTCCCCTGTGGCCTTCTGAGAGCTGGAAACCCCAGCCAAACTGCCAGTACTAGCTTGTTGGACTACAGCATAGCTTGTTCACTTCCCAAAAACCCTCTCCATGGAGGCTGCCTGCTTTACAGCTTGACTTTTTAGAAGGCATAAACCACAGAAGTTTAAGCAGGCATTGCACAATCCCCACTGGCCTTTGCTTTTTGATTGTTTCTTTGTTCATTTGCCATACCAGTTGCTTGTGATCATTCCCAACCATGATCCTGTCCATCAACCAGCTTTATAGTATTATTTCTTCTCTCCCACTACCTAATCCAGGTATGCATCACTTACCTCTTTATCTGACTTGATGTGCCAGCACATGACAAGGAAAAGTAACTTTGATTTCATAGGGTTGGATCCCACATTGGGCTGCCTGCAACAAGACACCTTTCTGTGTACAAACGGCCTCTGTTGATTATCTAGAATAGTGTCCTATTGTAGTTAATGGCAAAACCCACTCTGAATACAACACAATCAGCCTAAGGGAGGATCACACCTATTTAAAAAAAGGAACAGATGTGCTTTGTTGAGAAAAGACAAAAAAACCTGGAAATACTATTGCTGTAAAGCTTTGTATCCTTTTATATTGCCTGCAAAATGCCTGAAGACTTCCAGAGTCTTTGCAATTATTGGAAAAGAGGACAGGAAATAAAAATGTGTTGGTTAGAAAGAGCAATGTTTTCTTTACCTTTATAAATAACCTTTCTGTATCTTTCGACACTTGCAAGCATAATTTGCTTGGTTCCACATATTGCAATATTTCATGCTTCCCGTTAAGCTTTAATCTGCATGAAAACACACTACATAAGCAAGCTAAGAAGATATAGTTAACAATCAATATTATTATTTTATTCTCTATGATTTTAATTTGAAGAATTGACAAAGTGTAAGAATAGTTTTTAAATATTGTATAAGCAATAATGTAACCAAAAGGCATGGTACAAGAAGTTATTATGCATGCATAACTAGGAAACACAACGAAATATGTTCTGCTGTTTAGACAGATAGCATGGGGTTCAATTTACTTAACTTTAGCCAAACAGAAATTAAACATCTTGCCTAGAATAGCAATCTAATCACTGAAAAATGAGAGAGGTACCTCCGGGTCAATTGGTCCTGAGATGGATGTCTAAGGTATGTAGGATAGATCACCTTGTGGAGAATGTTGTCTCTCTCACTGCCTTTTCTGCTGATAAGAAGGAGCTCAGACAACAACCTTAGGTCAGATACTGACCTTTTAGATTAGCTAGCATTAGGTGAAATTAATTCCCCCTCCACAAGGTCCCACCTCTCCCAGGGTTTTCATGTTGTTCTGTGTGATAGCCATTATGCATGTAAGTACAATGTGAAGGCCAAATGTAAACATCTTTTTACGTAGGATCCCTACCAGAGATTGACTTGGATTTCCATCAAAGTCAGTGGAAAGAAGCCACTGTCTCTGAAATCATACTGACTACAGTCCTATTCATTGCTCAGCTCCCCCAAGAGCAGCAGCCTCAGGCTCTGAACCTTACCACTGTACAGCCATTCAGGTTCACTTTGTGTCCTTTGTCTTCCATGACTATCAAAATAGCTGTCAGAATCTTTCACTCCGGTTCATGAATATTGCACACTGCCTCCAAAGTGGCCAGACAAAAATATTCTAAAATCCAAATCCTTATTGATTCTTCTAGGTATTGTGAACAGTAATGTTTTTTCTTCCTAGCAAGTTCTTTGGTCCCTCCAGAAAAACATATGGTATATGTAAATATGGACAAGTTTCCTTTACTTGAGAAAATCTGCTTATCTGTATCTCAGAAAAGGGGAACTGATCGAGCTGCTTTTATGGCAGCAAAACTAATCACTGTTCCCTGACACTGCAGCCAAAATAGCACACATTAAGCCAAAGTGGATCTGCCTGGCCTTGCTTGGGCTAAAGCTGGACCCTGCAGTCTTTAAGTGCTAGTCTTTAAGCATGAGAAGGTCCTGGAAAGACTAAGCATCATTTCTTAGACGCATGTTTTTTGTCACAGCTAGTACTAGTTAGTCCTGCAAGTTATTAAACGAGACCCTCTGAGCTGGAGGGTGATTCGGCTCGGCCAGCCTGCAGGTCAGTATGCCAGCAGCATGTTCTGTTTTGAATTCCCCAATTTCACTGAAAACTTAACGCATCCAACAGTCTGGCTTTAAAAGCAGTGCTCCGAGGTACTTCCCCTTGGCTCTTTCAGTCTGATCCAATACATTCACCAACATTTGCTCTTACTGCAATTTTGTGTTTCATTGGTAAAGAAATAGGGTAACTTTGCTCTGACACTGATTTTTGTTTGTCATCGTCAGCCAGGCTGAAGTTATGAGCTTCTCAGAGAGGTTCAACATTTAAATAAGTCAATGGAAAAAGCAGGGCCCTCAGACTGACAGCAGCTTAACCATTTTTGTAGGCTTTGGTAGTCACCACTTGCAAAGGAGAGCCTGAAGAACAACAGTGAAGATGCTCTGCAGACAGATCTGGAAAAAATAATTTTTAAAAATCCTGATACATTCTAAATACCCAAAAATTGTATCGTTCCAAGAAAAAGGGCAGCACAAGATACTTGTAGGTAAATTTAAAAAACAAGTTATGGAGGCTGTAACTGTGGGCTTAGTGGAAGCAGTTTTTGACATTGTCAGTCAAATTGGTCACACTTTTAAGGGACTGGCTGTAAAATGAGTGGTGTAAACTTGATGCACAAGAAAAGGAGCAGTATAGCACATGATTTTGTCTACAGCAAAATTTAAATACACAAAATATTGTGGTGATATGGTGGAGAACTGATTCCTTCTACCTCATTTATTGGCTGATAATCTATCGTACAGAAAAGAATTAGAAAGAACTTAAAAAATAACAGATAAGTTATGAAGTTAAACCATTCATGAATATGGCATACACAAATGTATCCCAATATCACTTGTATTTCATCATTTCTTGTAGTTTCAGTAACACGAAAGACAATAATTAGAAGGCTGCTTCACTGTTCTTTCTTCTGAAGCATTATAGAAAAATACAAGTGATTTTTAAATGGAAGTTACAAATTAATATTTAGCCTTTTCCTTCCATCACAAAGTCCACGAATCCTGAAAATGAAGAATGCCTAAAATAATATACTACAAAGGAAGGCATTTGCATGCAGTATTTGAATCGTCTTTTTTTCACAATGCTGTATATGAACCGGGAGAGTTTGGAATTGATCCCACGGACCAAAACAGCAAAATAGCTCATGAATCATTTCTTTAATGTAGAAGAATTTTCATGTTCATCAGTGTCTTAAATCAGTGTTCCAAATCAAAGTCATAATACTGAAGACCTCCAGGTCTGTAGAGATAAATTTCCTTCTAAAACAAAGAATAAATCTGGAAATGATGGAATTGATGCTACATTTGTCTTTTTCTCTATTAGGCCAGATAGTGGAAGAAAGCACAGAACTTAAGAGCATATCAAATTACAGTAGATCTCTTTGACTGAATCCAGTGACATATTATGAAAAAACCATGGCCTCCATTTGTAATTTGATTACAGGAAAACAGAGACTTAGAGAAAGCAGTTTGTTAGAAGTGGTAGCTGATACTCTGCAACTAAGAACTTGGTAGGTTGATATTTTTGGGGGTTACAAATGTCTCTTTTGCACTGTTTTGTTTGGGGTTTTTTTCATTAAAAATAGAAGCTAAAATATTTAGACAAAATCCATGCTTATAATTTATTTCATTAATGTGCCTATTAGGAAAAGTAGTTTTTACAAAATTACCCAGAGTCATTTGTCAGTAATTTTGAAAATGTTACACACAATGATGTCCACTGTAATGCTATCAATTTAAGTGCATTATTTTGTCTGTGTGAGTGCTTATATCCATGTCATGATTTTGTTGACAATCTTAATTTATATTTAGGATTTAATTTGAAATGTGCTTTTCCTGAACATTTTTACACATTATTACACTAGGCAGCATTTTGTTTTTACTAGGGAAACCTTTCTCACACAGCTATGGTTTTGCAGCTCACAAAGATAACAGTGGGAGATGTTCTTTTACATACATAGGGATCAACATACAGGTATTTGAGTTTCTTCTGGAGAGCCTGTGGAAGATTATAAAGTGAAATGAGCACTGTGACATGTTCAAGTTGCATCCCACTTTTGCATTTCCTAAAGAACAGTGTGTGCTTGACATTTTCTTATCTTTATTGTGTCTCAGCTGTAAAGCTTCAGTTAAATTATAGTTTGAGATGTTAGCATTAATATGTTAATTGCTTGAACATCAGTTTTTGAATATAATATGACAGCTACT
This sequence comes from Balearica regulorum gibbericeps, assembly GCF_011004875.1. Lineage (NCBI taxonomy): Eukaryota > Metazoa > Chordata > Aves > Gruiformes > Gruidae > Balearica > Balearica regulorum. The sequence continues at coordinate 57,509,680 of NC_046186.1, read as the reverse complement.
GAATAGCACAAACTATGTATGTATACTAATGCACTTTTTCTCAGATTCCTGTATTCTTCTAATCTTGCCAGTATCTTTGAACAAAAAAGGTTTATTTTTAGAGAGAACATGTTCTTCTACATGTTCTGCTTGTTTAGGAAGGTATTGACCTAAGTGAAACTTGGAGGCCTTTCAGTTTCAAAGAAGCTTTATATCAGAGAAATTTTATAAATCATATTTGCTATTTCACAGGTTAAAGATATATTCATTACAAAAGAAAGATCTGTGCACTTATTGAGAAAGCTCTTAGCAAACTCAGGCAACTTGTACATGGGCTTAATTGAACTTTGCTTTTATATCTGTGCAAAATAGCTTCTAACACTATCGGTGCTCTGTGTATTCTACACAGTCTAAAATAACCCGTGAGTATTTTACCAAAAGCATTGCTGCAGTGAACCGCCTTGTCTTGTCCCTGTTGTCATCTTCCTCTGTGTAAATCTACTACTTCTCTCCCTCTCTTCCATCCATATAAATCCTCTGCTCTTCTCTTCATCTTTCCCACATTATAATGGCTCCTGAATGCAGCAAGCTGTTTCACATGGAGAAGGAGCATAGAAAATAAGAATTCTTGCCCGTCCAGCAATCCCATGGCTTTGGCTCCTGGACCAAGACAAGAATTACCCTTTTGAAGCCCACCATTTCCATGTAACCTTAACTTTGGAGGAGGAAAGAAAAATCTTTTTCCATCTTCTGGGTGGGAGAGAAGTAAAAGAGTTATCTCTCCTTGCTACACATCTACAAATATTAGACTGGGACAGAGGAGAACCCCTTTTCAACATCCAGTGCTTCAAAGTAAGACACCTGGGACAAAACAAACATGCTGATTCAAACCATATGATTTATTACCACTATGTGGGAAAGAGATGCTGGGTCACAGTATAGCACTATGAATATGTCATCCCTGCTCAGCAGTAGTCAAAAAATCCACAAACAAAAGGATCACAGTCCATGACAACTTCACGTCTTGAGTACTGGGTGCCTCCCAGCTATAATCTCTTAAAAATACATACTTGACTTGAAAAAGAGGACAAAGAATGACAACAAAGATAACAGAAAGTGTGAAATGGCTGTTTAGGGGAAGAGTTTAGGAGAAGAGACACATAGACCATGACTATTCAGTGTGAAAAAGAGGCAAGTGAAATAAAGCCTTAATCTGAGATCTGTACAACTTGAACGACAACTATTGTGTCTTTCAACATGACAGCCAAGACCGCACAATCTACTAATTAGACAACAGTCACACTCTCCGCATAACTAAACTGGGAAAATCACTCCTGGTGTCAAAATTATTAATGGGTTTACAAGTAGATGAATAATGGAGGGTTAATTTAATGTGTAGTTACTAAACACAATGATCTCTAATAAAACCTCAGGAAGACCCCACGCCACGCACTGCTGGGAACGAGAAGACTGGGGGCAGGAACACTGCACGTTTGCTCGGCTCCACAGCATCTGCTTCACGGCGTTGCAGGAGGCAGGATTCGCAGCTGGATAAAGCTTTGATCTAAAGGAGCAGGACAAATATTGCACTCTTATGATAACCCATAACTGACAAAGTGCTTCTGCTGAGACTTGTTTAAATTCAAAACAGTATGTAAAGCAGCCACCTGCTTCCCTTTTCACCATAATGGTTCCAGTGACAATTGGAAGACTCAAAATGAGCCAGATTATGTTTTATGCCTTTCCCCAGAGGCCCTTCCTTCTCAGTGCAATAGTACTCTGCAGCCTATTATGATGTCCCCATCTGTCTTAGTCATCGTGCAGCCAAGCTATTTGTATTTAGCTCCTTAACCTTTCCTCATGAATCAATTTCTCTAACTCGATGATCGAGACTGTCTGACAGGGAGGGAAAGTAAATCTTGGATTTGGAAAGAGCAGCAACTCCTGCAACAAAAGATGTAGAAATTCTCTAGGTTCCTTATACTACCTTTGGATAAACGTGTAGACTTACAGGGGGAAGCAATGAAGCAAAAAAGATTGACCATATTTGGAAAAAAAGTGGGCACTGACTAGGAAAGATCGTTGAAAAATCTAAGAACAAAAGGCATGGTTAAGATGTGTTTTGTTCTTTCCTGGTGGATTATGAAAAAGCATCCATCCATCCTTCTGTCCGTCCATCCGTCCTTCCTTCCCTCCTCCCCTGCCCCCTGCCTTTGTTTGTGCTATGGCTGGTCCATGGCTTTGAGACCTTTCAGGAGCACTTTGAACCTCTAGAGATTCATACCCTAATAGGCAAATGAGATTGAGACAGTGCAAACCTTTGGTTATTCAAAAGAAGCTACCTATATTCCAGAATGTTTATTTCTTCTTTTACAGCTTTCTTGACTATTCCTTTGAAGTTGTATTTTAGTACAGATTTCTAAAAGAAGTCAGTAAAAATATTATATGTAGCTGGGAGGAATGTAATTCAGCCTGTGCCCCATCTTTGGAAAATTTCTTCTTTGTGGTCAGTGAAATGGATTTTTTCATTGCTGATTCAAACTAGACTTTCACAGATGTTGAGACAGAGAATTTCCATGGAGCAAAGCCCACATAAACTGCATTTTGTGATGAACAAGAACCTCTATGCACTGCATTTTCAGCATTTGAAGTGAATTTACAAACATCTTTGATAGCACTTATTTTCGTGCTCTGTAGATTACTGACTGTTTAATGATATTGAACTAGAAATTGTACCAATAGTTGGTATGGAGGTGCTGATTCTTACACCATGATATTATATTTTGCCAGTTAATTTTGTCTTTTTAATTCATCAATTAAATATGACTTACATTATCCAAGGAAGCTTTCAGTTGCAGAACACCATGAATCCTGATTTCCCATACATTTTAGGAGGCTAAATTGGAACAAAAACTTTTTAATTAGGAAGGACATGCTGTTACTAACTTTGATTTTGACTTTGATCTAACCAAAAATATACCTGGGATATTCAACTTAATGTTCACTCAGTGAATGTGTAGTCTAGACAGTTATAAAGGTTACCCTGTACAGGCTCTTGTTTAGCACCATGCTGCCTAAAAATATGAGTGACAGCTTTCAAGAAAATTTTGGAATCAAGTTTAAAGCCACAGACTTCTCATGCAAATGAACTAACAAGTATCTGTTATTGCCCAGTAGTGTGAGTAGTCACTAATAAAGCATTAATGAAGCTCAGTAGATGTTCCAGTTCCTTCTAACTTTGCCAAGTTTTAACCTTTCATGTTCATTTTCTTAGTATTTCTCTGCTTGAGGATTGCTTTTATAAAACTTAAGTAAAAAATATCACCTTATTGAGTTCCAAAAACAAAGATTAAGGAAAAGATATAAAGTTGCTCTGAAGCGATTCCTTAAGTTTGAAGCAAGACTTCCTCATGGTTTGCTCTCCATGGACTGTTTGCCTAGGTTATGTTCACAATTGTCTCAACAGCCTGGTTTCAAAGCAGTTATAGATGCCTTGGAGAACGGGGTTACCGAGCCCTGCCTAGCCCCAACAGCTAGTGCCAAAGTAGGAGATTAATGTAACAAGACTCGGGGTGAGATTTTATGGAAGGAGAGGTGATATTGTCTCACAGGCTGCACTTGCTCATCTTCTCACAGGCAGCAAAACATGTGTGTCCAAGATGTGTGTCCAGGATTTCTTTTGTACAGCCCAGAGGGCAAAAGACAACAGCTACTGAGTCCTCACTATGTCTTCTGGGTTCCTCTTGCTCAGCAACGGCAGGCTGGTATTTGTGCAGGCCTTTTAAGGCTCCCTTCAGGAGCATTGCTTACCTCATCCTCCATAAATCTTAGACAAGGTTGCTGGGCACTGCCTTTGGTTGCTTCTTCTGGGTATCTTTGTGGCTACCATCTGCCTTTTGGCTTGGAAGAGGAAAGCACATGAGATGTGACCTACAGCTTGTGTGAAAAACTTCTTCACTGAACAAGTTCAGCTGAAAATCATTACACAAACATCTTGGCAGAATGAAGACTAAACAACATAAGTTCTTGTGGGGTCTTCTCAGCTTCCATAAATCGATCATCACATTACTAGGACTGAGGGACTCTAAATAAAAACTTACGAGGTGTGCTGCAAAGTTCATTACACCCAAGTAGAATAGATATGTAAGAGACTTCATGCCTTGTTTTACTGTCTCTTAGAAACTCTCACTGAGAAAGAGGCTATGAACCGATGATGTTAAAGACAAAATAAAAAAGTTTATCCCAATAGGAATCCATCTTTCTTTACGGATTCTCTCGCCTCCCCTAAAACAGAAATAATCCATAAATCTTAAGGATTTGATCCCACCTGATATATATTTCTCATCTTTTTGAAACAGGCAAAATTTCTGGCATTCTGAAATGAAACAATCTTTTATTCTTAAACCTTTTATTCTCCAAAGAAATCGAAGGGGTGTCTTGAATGACCAAGAAATAAAATCCCTTTTAATGATGGAATTGGTTGGGTTTTGGGCTGTGAAAACTGGCTTTTCTCTACAACATGCTATGCTGAAGAGAAAGTTGGTATCTGCACATAAATCAATGGTGCTGCTGGTCTGTACTGCCTCCCTCTCTTCTAATAGCGTGATCACTGCCATAATCTTGGCAACTTTACCTGTACATTACTGGCACAACTAGTTCTTCTTTAATGCACAGAATGAATTTGTAAATGGGTAGCTATTAGTAGGAAGCACACTGTGGACAGAGTTAATTTAGTTTAATGCAGCCTTCCTGAACTGTATTTTCTATGCATTTCATGTGACATAAACTACTCAATAGCTGAAAGTCCCTTTATTTTAATATTAGGAAATTTTCCCATTACTAATGATTAAGTCTGATGAGAAGAAAAAGATGGTTATATGAAAGCCAGAAGTGAAATCGAGTAATATTTTCTTGATGATAAAACCAAAATTTAAATAGTAATAAATTTTGTGCATAACAAAGGAGGGAAAAAATGTGTATCAAAGCCCTGAACAGAAGGGAGTGGGGAGAATTATAATAAATATGGCTTTATAAAATAACATTTTAGTAATTCAACTTGTGACAAATTACAGCTTTAAAAATCTCTTAATATTCTGCCACACTTGCATTATTTAAAGTTTATCTTTGCCACTGAGCAAACAATACTGTACTAATGGATACATAAATCTTTTTTTCAGAATTATTTCAAGACACAAGGATTGGAAAAATCATTAAATATTTGATGACAGTTGCAATATCTGCCTGATTTAGAAGCAGATCTATTCCCAGGAAAATACAGAGAGAATGATAAAAAGGAGATCAATAAAATTCTGCTTATATGTATTGTATGAAGGAAATAAAATGAAGATAGAGTAGATGCCATGGAGTCATAAATGAAACTGCAAATGGAATATAATTTGTTTGTTTCCCTCACATTTTTGTTCCATTCAAAGTATAAAACCAAAACAAATTCATTAAAAACATTCTAAGGTAAAAGTTTTACCCCACCGAAGTCAAAGGGCATTTTATCACTACCTTCAGCTGGGATGGATCATCAGTTATGTTTAGCTCTTGCTATAATTGGATCTTTATCTTTGTGGATGTAAAAAAAAATTGTTGACACGATATAATTCATCTACAGATTTCTCAACACAGTTTTCAATCACTTAGCCCATGTTCAGAATAGAAATTACTGTAGCAAATTTCACCTGCTTTGCAGTGGCACAGCTGGAGAGAATGAAAGTTGTCCTATGGATAGGATGAAGTCATAGCTGTTGTTTCATATCATTCTACTGATGCAGCTAGGTGAGATTAAAATTATTTGTCAGAGATGCCCGTGCTTCAAATCTGTTAACATTAAGCCTTGCACATTATTTATTTCAGGTTTTATGTAGTATTATTTTTTATTTAATATTATTTTAGTATTTATTTACTAATAGTAAAACCTGAGGTCGGAAAGCAGAGAGCCACAGAGCAAATTAGAACTGGGAGAGACTCAGAAGTTGCTTGATGCTTCGATAATAAACCCAAACTATTCATCTCTTTCATACCTAAAGGCCCCAAGATACCATTTTCAGAGTGGTGCTGGCTTGTGGGGGGGGGTTGCATAAGGAAATATGGCTTGAAATGCTACACAATAATTGGCCTCCAAAAAGTTTCAGTTGCATATTTTCTTCCTCTCTGTTTCCATTTCTCTTTATCTAACTGACCCTTCTTCAACATAATGTCTGAGTATCTTCTTATGAATAACCAGAAACACAAAATAATTTTTTTTTCTACCTCTTATAAATAGCAAGATTCTCTTCTTAAGTATACAAGCAATTTAATTTCTTTTTCAAGTTCAGAGCAATTTCATTTGGCTGCTTTGGTTCTCAGATAATTCATAATTGACTTGGAAAAAAATCAAACTCAGCTTGGATGTAATCCATATCACAAGAACCAAAATCACAGCTGACACTCTTGTTAGCACAGTCAGCAGAGAAACCCAGAGCCTGCTCCTATGAACATTACTCAAGCAGAACTCCTGTTCTGAGGAATTTATTAAGAGTTTTGCTAGCATGAGGACACTAAAAATCGAGACATTCCCTCCCTTGATGAGGCCCTGTCTGTTCCCAAAATTGCACCAGTTTAACCAAAAGAGTGGGGTTTTTAACAATTTTTGTTCAGCGATTACGTAGGAGTTGGGTGGGGGTTTTTTTGGTTAAAGTATGACTTCTTTTACTTACAAATAAACAGAAACTAAATATTTGAAATAATTAGAAAGAAAATTAACTCTATCTCAGCTGAAACCAGGACACCTGCTTTCCATCTGAGTAAGAATATTCACAGTGGTTCTTGTACTAATTTTAATTCAGTTAAAATAAAAGCAACCCACTTAGGTAAGCTAAGGCAGGACCACTTCCTCAGCAGAAAGGTTAATCCTGCCAGGAAAAGGATGATGCTTGGCCTTGTATCTAATCAAGGCACTGATAAGCTCTCATTAGTTTTACTTAACCTGTAGGACAAACTGGTAAGCCACAGTTTGTGGTGTACCTAGCCGATAAATTGATTGCTTTCCTTTCACTCTCTGGTGCCTGGGTCTACTGTGCAGTTGCACAAGCTCAGCTACATCAGATGTCTCAGGAGCATACGCACAGCACCAGTTGGTGCTAATGCAGTGGGCTTAAGCTCCTAATCTCCCTTCGATCTCTAGCCTTAAATCCACGCTGGATTTTTTATCATTCATGTTCACTCATTTTAAAAAGTAGACTAAAAAGTGGCTTTTTTCCAGTAATATTTCTTGTTTCATCCCCTCCTCTTTGGTTTTAGTACAGTGTCCCTTAATTGCTGTCTTTCATTGAAGGTTTCCAGACTTCATCATGCCAGTAAATAAATTATTTTCATTTATAACCCCAAATATTCTGTTCATAGTTGTCAATAGCTAATGTGTTCGTTTGAATCCTGAAAGGGCCCCTGACTGCAAAACCTAATTAGTATTTACTAAGCAGCAGAAAATTGTGTGGAAGAAAGCATTTCTCTCTAGCATGTATAATATATACTTGTTCATTCTGCCTTTCCTTTTTCTCTGTCCTTTACCCGTATTTGAGTGGATTTGTCATGACGCCTTTTTCTCTAGGCATGGCACATCCAGAGCCCTTACTCCCCTGCAGATGCCACTGAGCAGGCATCTTCCTGAGAGCCATGAGTATCCTGGTGGCATGGGAAGGCTGCCCACAGCTCTTAGAGTTCACTGTGAGTAGACATGGAGAGCCATGGCCCACGCTGCGTCCCTGTACTGCTCCTGCTGGTCCCACGCTCATTTGTGTGAGGAGCTCATATACTAGACCAAATTTAGTAGTTCAAATTAAGATCTCATTGAGTAGAAGATGGTTCAGACCCTTTGAAGCGGTGTTAATTCCATTCCGGGGGGCAACTGTCTAACTCGCCGCAGCAGATGTTTGGGTTTTTTTCTCCCCTGGCAGTGGACAGTAAACAACCTAACATCCTATCCTAAACATCACAGAGATACAAGCTAAGTGGATCGCATCCCATGGGGTAAATGCATCCATCACAGATCAACGCGCTCCCTACCATTCAGCTGAGACCTACCCATCTGCACGGTTTCTCTGCTTGGGTCCTGGCAGCTGGAAACTCAGCCTATCCCCACTACTACCCCCCTCAATCTAATCCTAATAGGACAAATTCTCTTAGCATTCAATACGGGAACAATTCAGACGGGCCTTCAATAATTTGGTACTAATTTAATACCATCTCTCTTTGTTGGAGGTGCCTGGAATTCCTGTTGTGATAAAAGATTTCCCACGGATTGAACTTTGTTCTCCTGCCAGTTTTTTTTTTGTTTGGTTTTCCTTTTTGAGAGTGGCTTAGCCAGAAGAATTGATGTGTACACACACCTACTCTGCTCTTTCACAGGCAGAATTTGCCCACATGAGTGTGAGAAAATTCAGTGATCTCTGTTCGGTGCTACCGTGGCTGAATGTTGTGGAGGCACAGCCTACAGGACAACCTGCTCGCTGTCATCAGTTTTAAAAAAGACAAAATAAAACATTTTTTTAAATTAAACAAAGTATTCCTTTTTACAGCATGGTCTAGCAAAATGGTTTTGCAGAGACATAATCCTCCAAGTGCAAAATGTAAGTAACTGCCTTCCTAGGTCCAGGCCCTGGGGACTTATCTGTTGTTACTTACAGACATTTGTTTGGGACACTGTGGTGGAAGGGCAGGTAATAAGATAGGAGTCTGTTAAGTTAAGGTAGGGAACCTACAAGTACTTTATGAAGAAATTAAGCCCTTTCTGTGAGTTTCAATGCTGAATTTAGTATGCACAAGAGAAAGCAAACATTTTTACTGAAGTGAGTTAATGCCCTTGTCCATTGGAATAAGATAATTATGATACATTTTTAATTCTGGAAAAAGAAACTATATTAACAAATTATTGATTATTTTAACATTTAAATATTTCACCATCTTGTCTTGCTTAAGCTGGAAATTCACAACCATTTAGACAGCAAACCACAGCTGAAAAGTCCTTCCTTGCTTTTCAGTGAGACTGATCGTTGAATTGTCATAAACCTGTGAAATGCAGCTCTACTTTCTTTATGAACCTTGGACAAATGTAGCTATGGCACAATTATGATTTAGGGTTTTATTTTCACATTAAAAAAAAATTTAAAAAAAATGCTTGCAGCTGAATTTTGTCTTTCAAAGGTCTAATCCCAGAGTGATTCTCTTTGTAAATGTTTAGAAATTAACTGCTTGGCTATTTTTAAGATGCAAGATTAAAGAAACTACTATTTTTATCAACTTAAAATATTTTGTCAGATGTTAGTTCTAAAATAATAGAAAACTAAATGTTACAGGCCATTTTTTGATCACTGATTTTACTACTGTAATGTAGTGAAAGGGTTCCGTTGAGATGGATAACTTAAAAAAAACCCAAAAACCACCAACAACAACAAAAACCTGCACGTTTCTCATGCTACATCTAAATAACTCCTAGCCACCTCAGGCCTGAATCATCACTCTGCATACCACAGGGCTGGCCATCAGCTGCACCCTGTCTCTGCAGGGCTGTTGTGACAAGTGCAATTCAGGTTTATGTGGTAAATTGTTTTAATTTGTAAGCTTGAACACCCTTGCCTTAATAATCCTTATGTATACATAAGCAGAAAGGCACTCCCCCAGAGAAACATGGCAATACCCTAGAAACAAAAATTCAGTGTATGAGGCACTGAGAAGTCAAAAAAACCTTATTTTAAATTTAATTTAATTTTTAGGTAGATTTTTACAATAATAGTTTACATATTTTATTGAATCCCTAAATTTTAATAGCACACTTAAGTAGAGAAAATAGTATCAAATGAATTCCAGGGAGGAAGAGAAGGTACAGAGAAAGAAGCCACTGAAGCAGAAGGGAATACAGTACTTGGGAAAACTCTGGGCAAACTGATTACAACTGAGATTAATTTAAATTACTTTGTAAGGCACTAGCCAAACTAGTTGTCTAGACTCCCTGTATATGGAACGAATACCCAGAGGGCAATTCATCTCAGTTAGCTTAGATACCTATCTTAGACTGGGATGAAAGAAATGTGCTCTGAAGGTATCCTTTCTCTAACTACAGGGGAACTTAAGCACCTGGTTTAGACTAGACATTTAGCTCTTAGGCAGCAAAGTTAGGTGAGATGTATGGCATGCAAAGTGAAAATGGGAGCAACATCAACAGAGGAGAAATAAAAGGCAGGGGAAGTGCAAAAGGCCTTTCGGGTAACGGGAAAGAATATGGAACATGGGAAATAACATAATTAGGTAATCAAGTGGGGCCACACAAAAGAATTTGAAGAGCGGGACAAAATGCTTTCACAGCAACCAGGTAAATCTGACTGGGCTGTCATACGATATAGGAGAAAATAGAAAAGGTGGCGAGGGGAAAGGTTTGCAATAATCAGTGCAAAAGTTGCTCAATGCACAAATACAAGAGTCTCCTGTAGGCATGCAAAAGAATTGCCAATCTTTGGGATATTGTGAAAATAGAAAGGGTATTCAACCACAGTATCTTCAAAAGATGAGAAAGGCAATGAAGGTGAAAATGGGTTGCATTTTTACTGCAGTGGAGACAAAAGATATGACATGCAGAATGCAGTGAGAAAAGATTTTTTTCCTCTTTGAACTGGATCTAGACCTCACAATGAGAAATAGTCTATTGCATGTTAGTATGGGTTTTTTTCTTGTTGCCTATTATGGCAGAATTGCTGACTGAGATAATAGAAACATTTAAGCTGGAAATTTTTCATCATACACTATCAGAGGGAATCTATTTTATTGACGGCATAAATAAAATTGACATGATGAAATAAAGAAATCTGCTCCCTGATTATGCATTATATCACCTAGTCTTAACAGTCTGACTACACGTTTAATACTATCAGTCTGTAACATAACAATAAATATTACATAATCCAGACTAAGAGAGTGCAGAAGATTTCGTTCAACCAAATTTTAATTATGAGCTGATAAATATCAAGTGACTGCAATGGCTTCCAAGGCCGGCTCATTTGGATGTTTTGGGATATTGTGCTAAAGTACTATAAAAGCCTGTGGTGATCATCAATACCCTGCGTTATTTGAAACCAATCACAGGGTAATTGAAGGCATTATTAAGCAAATTACTGGTTTGTGACTCTTTTTATTTAACTAAAACATTTTTATATTTTTCTTGCCCGTCCTCCCAGCTCAAAATCTGAGCTGTACTTCTTGTGTTTCTCTAGGAATTCGTCTAGGATTGCTGGTTTTCTCTGTCATGCTTTGACTATATTTTAATCATAAATATTATGAATCCTTTCCTGTCAACTTTCGATTTACCAAGCATTTGGCCAAGTCAATGAACAGATTAAGCTCGCTACATAATACCAGATGGCTTTATGGTTTTCTGTCCTCTCCTGGGCAAGTCCTGCTGTCATCTCTGAGCATCTGCACGGAGCCACGAGGGATGTGTGCACTTTTCATTCATTCAGCTGGGTCACTCACCATTAATATTCGGAAGAGGAAAGGAGGTGTCAGACAAGAGAATTGGTTCTGGCTTCTGTTAGCACATTGACATGTCAATCATTCACCCTAGAGGCTGCCAGGCCCAATTTAGAACAAAAGTAACTGCTGGGCTGAGCACATCACAAAAGGAGATGAGATTTCTTTGTGTTAGCCAGTCCCTTCACGAGGTGGAAACGTAATTAGAGTCTTCCTCACAACCAATAACACATGAAACCCAGTGATTAGCAGGACCTGCTTTGAGATAAAATCGCTGACCTCAATCACGTTATGAATGATTCTGCCACAATGGTAGGGTGTTCGCAAAATGAAATTGTATTTAAAGCACCTCTTTTAGGAAAGCCGTCCAATCCAGCACAGTGATAGCTTGAATATGTTAAGTTCCCTGCAATTTCTTACATGACAGCTTTGATCATTCATAAAAGGTACTGTTGTTTCCCAAATTAATATAGTCACCTTTAAAAGAAAAAAACAGCAGAAACAAATTAATCCTGAAGCCGTTTGGTCTCAGTGCGATTTCCCAGCAGCTGCCCGTGTGACAGCCTCCTAGTGCACCCTGCTGGAGTCCCCCGGAATGCCTCCTGCCTCCACGGAGCGGCTCTGGAGGCGACAGGGCGGGTACGGGGGCAAAGCCCACATGGGCTGAGCTGCTCAGGCTAGAGAACAGCAATTCCTGCTCCGTCCACCCTTCAACCTTTTCTTGCAACATTTTGACCATTTTTGGCACCTTGAGTTAATCAAAACAAATGTAAGCGTCGCCAATAAGAGCATTAGCTATCGCCGTTCGTATCAGTTTACCATCAAGGGACAGAAGTTTCCTTTTGCGCTGGTAGGCAGCTCCCCTTTCAGCAGATCGGCTAGCATAGGACACCCTTCTGCCATTGTAATAGCAGACTCAAACCTCTCAGACACCAGGATCTAAACGTTAAAGCTAGCTTCTTCTCTGGCATAAGTAGAACCAACATCCAGGCTGCGAATACTTTGAGGAAGGTTGAATATTTCTTCTATTGATTAGCTCCATCTCTGTGTGTAAAATCTCCTACCACTCAGTGATAATCAAAGAAACATTTTCTCAGGACATGTAAACCAGTAAATCTCTATCCGAATCAATAGACAGACACCTTTCTACACCAGCTGAAGAACTGGTCTGGTTAGTTTTAATACAAGGTTGTCAAATATATGTTTTCTTACATTATACTTGCAGTTATCTGCTGCATACTACCTGTGACACAAGCAATCCACCCTGAACTTCTGCCTGGTCAGATGGTTGGAAACCTTTCACCTCCAGCATTTCTCATAACAAAGAGTAATTGTTTCATATACTTAATTTATTTCCTCAGGAAAAGGAAAAAAAGTATTTCAATGCCCTTAATTCATTTATCGCCTTTAGTCCCACTGTCTGTATCTGACTGCATCATGAAAGATGTATTCTTACTGTGGCCTGGTTTTGTAATGAAGTTTCATGACCAGTTGAATTTAACTCAAAGCATGGACCCTACATCTCTCTCTCAGATCCTGCAGAACAAACACACAACATCAGCAGCCAAAGGCTGTAGCTAAACTGCAGGAGTAAGAAACAATGTCAGTGGGAAATGATAAACCACTTCTCTTCTAGCTCTCATATATTAATAATGCTGTTTAGTGATAAATTTATTTGAACAGCTGCAACTCATAGGCAGGTAAGAGGAAAGCTAGATTTCCCTGGTCACATAGCCATCCTGGGTACGAGGAGTGAAATTCCATAAAATATTTGGGTTTGGCTGTTATTTATACTGCTACTTTATTCATACAATTATTTTAGTGTTCAAGTACCTAAAGACGGATTGTATGGCTGACTACACCAATTATTCTGCATCTCAAAAGTCTGGCACCATGCCCACAAAAAAGACGACTAGAAAGACAGCAGTTTGATGAACTTTTAAGAGTGTGTTTTGCTCACTAGCACAAACCATTTCCCTTTTATACTCTAAGAGACTAAATAGGAAACACAGTGTCATTTTTACATGCCCTGGTGAATATTACTATTATGTAAATTATATTGCTCCTATTAATAATACCACCTTCAAACTACATCTTTTTGCCTATTTTATGTAGGGCTGTACGTTTACTGAAAGGGTACAGCACAAAAACTCTGGCGTAAATATATAGCAACATCAGTGGAGCATATGTCATGGCTAACGAAAGAGATGCAGAGGAGCTTTTGTGCTCTCTCACAAACGGCCAGAAGTCGCTGTGTCGGTCCAGCCTCCTTTCTGAAGCTGTCTCCTCTAAATTATGTCAGGGGCCAAGGAGCTGACGTTCACCCTTTTTTCAAAGGTATTTCTTCAGCAAAATGCTGATCCTTCAATATTTCAGACAAAAACATTGTGCAAAGAATTTGTGTACAGCTTAAGTCATTCTTAAGCCCAATTTCCCCACCACCTGTCACAACATGAAGAGACAGAGGCTAAGTACAGTACGATTCTGGATAAGTGCCATCGCTGATAATGTAATCCCTTTGCATGGTAAGTAACTCCAAACGCAGTTTGTCAATATATGTCAAAACTATACTACAGATACATGCATATGTAGATAGCGTATCAGAGAGGAAGAGCAGGTTGGTGGTAACCTGTCAGAAAAGACAGGTTCAATTGTTTGCTCAACAGAGATTTTGTGTGTTCCCATTTGTCCTCTTCAGTTCCTTGTCTCTAAAATTGGGATGACTGTATTTTTTTACATATCACAGAGATGTGTGAGGTCCTTAGAAAAAATATTAATAGTATTGGTATAAATATCTTTTTTAAATTGATATTTGGGTGTTAGAACTGAAATTGTTTTTCCACAAGGAATGCTGTTGTTTCGTTAAAAAGATGCTCGAATTTTCAACATGTCTACAGTATTTGGATTAGTAGAATTGTATTTTCTTGTCCTTGTTTCCATCAGCATGATTTTTACATAAGATACAAATGGTCCCTCTGTAATCGGTGTCCATATATTGCATTTTTATAAATAATTTTATGAATTCAGAGACAAATAGTTTAAGAAGGCCGTCTGCTTTCATTTGCATCATTCTCCATGTGCTCTCTGCTCTGAGGTATGTTATGTTTAGCAGCTGCTTAAATACTAATCCCAAGACTGAATTGTATCTGTCACTTTAAAGGAGGATAAGAACTCTTTTTGTTATGAAATATTCTATCTGTTGCGATACAGGAGAGCGGCAGCTGCACACAAGATGTGGGCATGAACTTGCATTATTTTTCACTCAAACATTTTTTTCATATTTAAAGAAACTGCATGTGCAAAGTGACTGTACCAGAGCACTGAAATAAGCAAGATTTCTGAGTCAAATTTTAAAGAATGGAGTATTACCTAAGAAAATTCAGATCAAAACTTCAAAGAGAGTATGCAGTATTTATTTAATGTTGAAGACATTTTTAAGAAAATGTCCAGTGGAGACTTCTCAGCCACCAAACTTACAGCTTTCAACTTATGTTGAAAAAGTAAGGAAATAAAGTTAATAAACTGAAGAAAATCTATACAATATATTGATTGTCAGCGGACAACAAACTGACTAAAAATCCCACATTACAACAATACTGAAAATAAATACAGAGAATTTCCTGTTGCTAAAATGAGTTAGAAGTCATCTATGGGACTGGTAAAAACAGAGTTTTTTCCAGTGGGGGTGTCCTGGTTTCAGCTGAGATGGAGTTTGGAGTGATGGCGTTTGTCTTCCCAAGTCACCGTTACGCGTGCTGGAGCCCTGCTTTCCTGGAGAAGGCTGAACACCTGCCTGCCCATGGGAAGTGGGGAATGAATTCCTTGGTTTGCTTTGCTTGTGTGCTTGGCTTTTGCTTTACCTATTGAACCATCTTTATCTCAACCCACAAGTTTTCTCACTTCTACCCTTGCATTTCTCAGCCCCATCCAGCCAGGGGGAAAGTGAGTGAGTAGCTGTGTGGTGCTTAGTTGCCGGCCGGGGTTAAACCACGACAGGGAGTTTAAGAGAAAACTCTCTCTGAGAAGGCTATACCTCCTAATTTTTGGTTAAAGACATAGTCACAGCAATCTACATCTTCATAACATCCAGGGTGGATTAATACCCCTCATTGTACTGCCTAATGTACTTGCTCAGATTAAAAATAGCTTCAGCTGATGTAAATCCCAGCAATGTCTTTTAACAGTAGTAGCCACCAAGAACATGAGTCCCTAGCACTCTGCTCTGTAGCATGACTCCAGAACAAACAAAGAACCCAAGTGGCCACCTGTGGTTCAGGGCTGAGCTGTCTGGTGAGCTTTCTCAGCAGATGGTCCACGAGCTCCTTGTTGGAAGACGTGTTCATCACACTGGCAGAATTAGAGGCTATGTTCACAAAGGGATTTAAGATTAGAAATTCTTCAGGTCCTTAACTCATTGGACTTAAGCACCACCAGCATTCACATCTGTGACTAACACCAGGTCCAAGCTCACAAACCCCCGCAAGCAGATTCTCCTGTAACATTGTGGGTGGACTCCTGGGGTGGTTGCTGTAAAACAAACCTCACCTCAAGTGTTATCTCTAAAAGAAACACAGCATATTGAGATTGTCCCTAGCCCCAACTATGCTTACTACAGGATGGTCCTTACTATCCTAAATAACTTGGTTTCCTCAATTCCACTCTTTCCTTTTTAAATGGGCAGGGGCAGGGGATGGGTTGTAGCACTAGTAGAATCCTGTAAACCTTATGAGGATGGGCCTGTGAAAGTGCCAACAGTGCAATACGACCTGTGACACACATCCCTAAGCCTTTTGGGGGTCCCAGCTCAGCTGTCCCATCCACACAGTGAGGTGCATCCTGTGGATCTGGCACAAGCTCAGACAGCATTGGCCTCCTCACAAGATGGGGCAGAAGGCAGAGTGGGATGGTCCTTCGTGTCCATCACTGCAAGGGCTGCAGTGCTCCTCCACAACGAGCTCTTCCCACCCACCTGATGGGGCCCCCAGCTCTGGGTGAGGTGCTCATCATCCTTCCCATGGAGGTTGTATCTACAGACCTCTGGGGTTTGGGATGAGGGAAGGCAGGGTATGAAACTCAGATCTCAAGTGGAGAAAGAAAGATGGCAGCTGATGGCAGAAAGCCCGGAGAGATGGCACGAAGGGAAGGCTAAACTCAGACTGGATGGGGAGCAACTTCTGGAGGCCAGTGTCTGGGGTTTACATGGCAAGGTTTTGGTAGTGGGGGACTACAAGGGTGGCTTCTGTGACAAGGTGCTAGAAGCTTCCCCTAGGTCCAGAAGAGCCAATGCCATCCAGCTCCAAGACAGACCTGCTGCTGGCCAAGGCCGAGCCCATCAGTGACGGTAGTAGCACCTCTGGGGTAACATAGTTAAGAAGGGGAGGGAAAAAAAAATGCAGCAGTTTTTGCAGCCAGAGAGATAGAGAAGATGTGAGAAACTCTGCAGACGCTGAGGTCAGTGAAGAAGGAGAGGGAGGAGGTGCTCCAGGTGCTGGAGCAGAGATTCCTCTGCAGCCCATGGAGAAAACCATGGTGAGGCAGGCTGTCCCCCTGCAGCCCATGGAGGTTGATGGTGGAGCAGATATCCACCTGCAGCCCATGGAGGACCCCATGCCAGAGCAGGTGGAGGTACATGAAGGAGGTTGTGACCCTGTGGGAAGCCTGTGATGGAGCAAGCTCCTGGCAGGACCTGTGGAGAGACAATCCCACTCTGGAGCAGGTTTGTTGGCGGGACTTGTGACCTCGTGGGGGACCCACGCTGGAGCAATCTGTTCCTGAAGGTCTGCACCCCATGGAAGGGACCCACGCTGGAGCAGTTCCTGAAGAACTGCGGCCCGTGGGAAGGACTTACATTGGAGAAGTTGGTGGAGGACTGTCTCCTATGGGAGGGACCCCACGCTGGAGCAGGGGCAGAGTGTGAGGAGTCCTCCCCCTGAGGAGGAAGGAGCAGCAGAGACAACGTGTCCACAACTCCCAAGTTGTGGACAACGTGTCCACAACTCCCATTCCCTGTCCCCCTGCACCTCTAGGGAGAGGAAGTGGAGAAAATCGGGAGTGAAGTTAAGCCTGGGAAGAAGGAAGGGGTGGGGGGGAAGGTGTTTTAGGATTTGGTTTTATTTCTCATTACTCTACTCTGTTTTGCTTGGTTATAAATTAGATTAATTTTTTCTGAGTCAAGTCTGTTTAGCCCATGATGATGATTGGTAAGTGATCTCTCCCTGTCCTTACCTCGACCCACGAGCCTTTCATTAGATTTTCTCTCCCTGTCCAGCTGAGGAGGGGAGTGATAGAGTGGCTTTGGGGGGCACCTGGCCTCCAGCCAGGGTCAACTCTCCGCAGCCAGGTTGAAAGAAATAGTATTGTGAGAGACGAGATAGCAGAGGAGGGAGAAACCAAGGGCAAGGCAAAACTTGAAACATCAAAGCTCTAAGGTGAGTACAGGAAATGTGTTCATGAAAAGCAGCTGAGAGAAAAGCAGATCATGGAGAAGGATACTAGACATTTGAACCATAATCTGTTCAGAGGCAAGGTTGCACAGGCTTTTGAGAAAAGGTGTTTGAAAGAAATTGAAGGGAAGAAGAAGAGACAAGTGTTGATCCAGGACAAAAAGACAAGACACAGACACCTGAAGTGAGTTAATCACCAGGTCAAAGTTGATGAGCTTTAGTAAGAGACTGTGGAACAAAAGCTTCAAAGATCTCGAGAAATCCTTGATCACTGATGGAGGAAAGGATTAGGGAATCAAAAGAAAAAGCTCTAAAGGAAGAAGAATGAAGTTTTACAGCCAAATTTAGAGCAAAAGAGAAAGAGGAAGAGAAATGAAGACATAAAAGTATGTTGCTAAATATAGCTGAAAGGAAAATTCAGCAACCCACAGAAATGCTGGCTAAAGCTATCCAAAAGTAAAACACATCAAGGAAATTAACTGTTTGAAAGAAAGAAAGCACCACTCTCAAAGACAAAACTTGGTGATGATGAAAAATGTCAACTACAGGAAACAGAAGAAGCAATCAGCAGAAGAGATCAGAGAAGTCATTTTGTATTAAGGGATAAGGAATCTGTTGGAGAAAAAGTTTGAAAAAATACCCAGAGCATCTTATGACCTGAGACAAAAAGAGAAAGAACTGATTAATAGCTAAGCAAATCACTAGATGGCTTCAGATGCCTCTTACAGTGCAGATATTCTTAAGACTTAAAGAAAGATTACAGCCATTTTTGTGCCAAAAAGATAGTTTGCAATTTATTCTTTTTGTGATTGGGCAGGAGATCTGGGTTGTATCACACTAAAATGGTTTCATTTTAACCTTGCTGCATCCAGTGAATATGCCAGTCACCACCTGGGCCACTTCAGTTCTGGCAGCCTGGTCTACATGCTTGATCTTCTGATGTTCTTCGGTGGCACTACACTTGTGCTTGTGAGCATCTCTATGACATACCTTTACAGCAATGTTCTCTACCCCAGTCGCAATGTTTTGCCGCAGTGCAGCAGCCCAGGTGAGTTTACTTCTGTGCTGCCAACTGGCCCGTTTCCATTGCTGCAGCCATCTCGCAGGGCATTTGCCACCATCTGGGAGTCAGTACAGAGAGAGAGTACTGGCCACTGTTCTCATTCAGCAGTCCTCAGGCCCAGATGGATGGCTCTCACTTCTGCAGACTGATTTGATTCACCTTTTTCTTCAGTGGCTTCTGTGACCCACAACATGATAGACTCCATCGGTAAACACAGCATATTGCTTCTCATGTCACAGGGCCTCACCTCAAGTTACTTTTTTGGGCAGTGCTCCACAATCTCTGCTTCCTGCAGTCCATGATCTTCCAGGATTCCTGGGTAGTTGAGGTTGCCCATTTGGGCCTGTTGGATGATCGACACTACCCATTTACACCATATAGCTTCGATTGTGTGATAGGAAGAGGGGATCTATGCAGCACAGGCAACCACAATGCCAAGAGCAACAGTTCTTCTGTACCATCTACTTCCAAAGCCGCTCAAACTTCCTCATATGCTGCTGATAGCTCCTTTTCAGACAACGTGTATTTTGTAGGACATTCCCATTAAATATAATTTAATTTATAAATAATTAATAACGAAATAGATGTTAAATAAATTTCAAATATAGTTAGTGACATTGTACTAGATAACCTGGTTTACATAGGTAATAAATAGATATCTCTTCACAAGTAATTCTTACCGCTCATTAACTTTTGCAGCTTTGAGGAGAATGAATTGCTTATATCTGTCATGTAGGTGAACTGGTTTTGCCTCAGTAATGCAACATATACTACTAATGCAGCATTAACATAATACAGAAATATGTTCAGGTTCTTTCTCAAACTAGAAGAATTAGCGGTCTTAAAACATTTATTTAATCTAACGTGTAGCTAGCTAGTACACAATCTGAAGTGAAATTTAGTTTTATAAGCTGTTGGGTAAGTAAGTGAATTAGATCACTCATTGCATCAGTATTTTCTTATTATGCGATTTAGATTGAGTTTCAGGAAATTATTTTTCTCGCTATGTTTAATTTTCATTTCAAAAACTTGAATTACTATATCATTCACAGCATGCTAGGTATAAAATCCAGCTTTTAGTTTTTGAGAAAAAAGCAATCCCTGTGGTATGAGACTTTAAATAATTAAGAATAAGTACTTTGGAGGGGGGAATTCTGTGCATATCACTTAGAAAAATACACTTCAGTTCAAAGGCTCCAACACAGACCTATTTGCTTGCATTCTTTTTTTTTAATCTATATTTATGTTGTTAAATATACCTAGTGTCAATAGCCTAGGACAAGCAGCAGTGTCATCTGAAAAAGTAAAGAGCTTTCTTTCCTAGGAAAGGAAGGCTGAAACAAAGTTAGTGGCATTAGGGTCTGTGCATTTGTGAGGAAGAGCAGCTGAGCATCCCAAAGAGCTGGCTGTTTCTGCTGATGCAAACCACACACAAAACAAGTGATGAATGGGAAATAGACCAAAATTGAGGGCAAGATTTGATCTGAATGTCATCAGAGGTCTTTGGGGGCTTCTGCCTCGTGAAACCAAGATTGGGTTTTCCCAAGCATGTGGTTCAAAAATAATGCCTTTTTTCTAGCAAAGCAAAAATCTGAGCAAAGCAGAGAAATTTAGCAACTGATAGAGCCTCGCCATTTCACAGCCACTGCTGGAATATCATTAAATTAGATTTGTTTAAGAGCCTGTGTGAAATTTCCTAGCTTCAGGCTAGAATCCAACAAGTCAAAAGAACTTCTTGCCAGAAAAGAATGTAAACCTGTATTTTGCCAATATAAATCAACTACAATTTGAAAATTTATTCCTGCTAAAAATTCAAAGAGATTGTAGAAGTGAGATAACCTAAGAACCCTACAGTTGGAAATATGCCTGCTCCCAGCAGAACTGAGGAATGTAATTTGTAAATCATAACAGCATGATATTTGCATGCTTAGAAATCTACAGTATTTTCTACACTGTTTTAGAATTGTAGACATTGTAGACATCTGCTGGGAGATTTTGGTTAATCTTTCCCACTTTCAGCTGGAATTGGAAAAGATAATAGTGGTGATTCTGATTTCTGTGTGCTGAGTCTTTAGTGAGGCACAGGCAAGGGACTGGTTTGCTGTTTGCCATCCACTTAGCACGCGGTACAGAAACTCACTCCAGCTTAGAAAGGAACACTCTAATACTATGCAATTCACAGTATTTCATCATAAATGCAGCATTATAACTGATCTCTCTCTTTCAAAGAAAAGATGATGTTATCTCTTTCTGACCTGAGCAGGTAGTCAAGATTCTGGGCTCTTGTAAGTTATTTCAAATGGAGGTAAACTGTCAGAGTCCAGCATATCTGAGATACAAATTAGTTTATTACAAAAAGTGTTCAAAGTCACCCTTCCTGAATGCAAGAGAAATTAAACAGCAAGGGCAAGTTTCTCAGTACACAGGTCAACATCCCTTTCTGAACAACACTTAGACCAAAAATTCTCTCTCTGTTTTCACCCATACTTGTTCCTAATTGCCTCTTGGAGACTTTTTTCTTGGCTATTTCAGTCACTCTGCATCCCACAGACCTGAAAACCATCCTATAGCAAAACCCATTCATGCTGTGTCTTTATTTTAGATGGAAGCTGTTTTCATTTCAGTTCTCTGAATACCTACAGAAGCGTAATCATTTCCTACCTTTATCCCTCACAAAGACCTATTGTTAAACCCAGAAGCTTTTAATGACTTTTAGCCAATTGTAACAGTATCTTGGTTTTGAACACTTTGCAACAGCTACAAAATTTCTCACTGCTGCGAACAGCAGCCATATACGGCCCACTGTCCCAACATGTATCTTCAGCAAAAGGCAGATAAAGATAAATTATCCTGGTCTTTGGAGATAAAGAACAGCAGCATAATAGTTTTCATACGTTTTGGTGCTTCAGCTTCACAGTGGTGTGGTGATAAAAAAGGAATTGACTCAGAGTGGCCACGGACAGACGGCAGGACCAGACAGTGCGGGTGCTGGAGGAGGGCGAGCTCACTAGTAGTGCTGTCTTTGGAAATCCTGTCAATGGGTGAATGTCATAAAACATACCACAAATAATAGTATTGATTCATGCTTGGCAAGTCCTTGAAAGATGGTATTACTTGTCTTTCACTGTGCATTGTTGGAGTACTGTTTTCTTTGTTCTGAAGTAAAAAAAATCTCTTTTCCTAATCAGCCTTATCTGAGAAAGGAACCCACTGCTCCTTCTAGTTTTGAACTACTATGGGCAGACATCTATCTACATGTCTGTGAGTATGTCTGCAGTGCATGTGAAAATCCCGAAGCCTTGATCTTAAAGTGAACTTTGCACAGATGTACCTGTAGAGATTGTTATGATATAGTCAAGGACACAATATAAATTAGTTTTGAATGTTTTGACAAATGCTGCAAATCTTCGGTTCAGGCTTGGCACAGTCAATCCACATACTTGGAAACAGAACGTTTTCAAATCACCATTTAAAAACATTCATTTCCAGTAGCCAACATACAAGCTACGTATTTGGGGAGGGGAGTGATGGGGGTTTTTTTAACTGAGATGATATGTAATATTTACAAAAATATTTTGAAATATAAAATAAAATCCATGAGGGATTTTGAAGCAATGTTTATAACTGATTTGGATAAGCTCAGCTTTTAGGATTACTTTCTGCTTCTTTTTAAAATAACTGGATTATCTGAAGGATGAAGAAATCTTTGACCTATATATACTAGTTACTATTTTTCTTTCTTCCATTTACTTGTCTTTACAGCATATTAAAACAAGCTAAATGTCTTGCGGGATATAAGATCCAATTTTAGCCATGAAAAAAGTACCTGTGTACCAAAGGAAGACAGATGGACAGATTCTTATTTTAGCACACATTGCATGGCAGAAGGAAGCCAGCAGAAAGCAGGACTTAAATTTTTCTCTACCCCAGAAAATTACAATCACAGAATTATCCCAGAAAATTATAATGGAATAAGAAAGAGAAAAAAAAAAAAGGAAAAAAAAAACAACAAGGAAAAAACAAAACCAAAACAAAACCCAAAAAATCTGAACCTTCACACTGCTTATACTGATACCTCTCATATCAGCGTTGGTTACAATTCCCATCAAAGCTATGAACATATTATCAAGGAGATAGGAAAGACCATGATATGGCAGCTTAATTTATCAGTGAATTCCACTCCCATAGGGAGGATATGACAGGCAGATGAGAGAGCAACACATGGGGAAATTGTTCTTTACTAGGAAGGAAATGAGATGCGTGTTGTGTAAGTAAATATTATTGAAGCACTTGTCCAAGGGTGTGAAGTGATAATCCTTTTGCAACCAAGGACCACAGCTAATTCAGATAACCTCTCCCAAAAGTCTAAGGAAATCCGGATCTCTAGGCTGTGCATCAGCCCTTCTTGCCCTTGCATGGGACTGGCATTGCAGTGGCACACCGTGAGGCTGCAGGGACACTCTCCTGGGGCAGACAGAGAGTGGAGTTGGTGCCCTGGCTGACCACAATGCCAGCGAAGCATCTTAAAGTACCAATGAGGTGATCCTCCTGCATCTGCAAACACAACAGATCCTTTTCTTCATTCTCCTGTATCCTGCCTCCATCGTCCTTACGTTCCTTCTTTCTTTGATTAATGCATCGATGTAGATAGCACACTCAGCACATCCATCCTCTCTCCCATCCATGTGAAATGCACAGCATGTTCAATGCTAAATGATCCAGATAGAAGAATTTCTGACTAGCCTAAAGAGTGGTGATCTTAACTGTTAACTTGAACTTTTTTTCCACTTGCCATTCTCTGACATATTTCATTGAGAAGTCACTATCATCATGAGCACTGGAAAGACGGCAAACCCACGCTCCTTTAGTGCTCTTTGATTTATTTTCCTCCAAGTGTTGGAGGACTGCCCCGCTCCCCACTTCTGAAACAAATATATTGAATTTGGAGAGAAAGAGAAAACAGCCAACAGTAATATTTCATTTTAAGAATAAAGTCACGATTTTATTTTCTTAACCACAGATGAATAGTTTCTCCACCATACATAGGCATTTCCAAACTGGGACAGGGGAGGGCACTAAAGAGTTACACATGGATCTGAAAGCTGAAGAAATGCTTTGTCCAACATGTAAATTGGCTCTAAAATTATTTCAGGCTCATCATGTATAATTCTTGAATGAAAAAGAAGCTTTGATACAGCCTGTTTTAGTTGATTGAGCCACTTCCTTAATCTTTGGAAAAAGCTGCTAAAGCCAAGCCTTGCTTTTGTGTTTTATCATCTTTCAGCCAAATAAGGAAAAATACATCCTTATCAATAGTTTTCTAAGAACCTGTTGGTCTCTGAGAGAAGTGAAGATATGGTGTGAACCAGACCGTAGTATGTTTAGGCATTACTTTATTTGTCTCTAATTCAGTCAAATTAAGTTTTAGTGTAAAAAAAATATGTTTCTAAGGTCGTTGCTCTAACTGGGCTAATACCACTAAAGAACTGACACATTTAGATAATGTGCAACCCTCTTTGCACTTCCAAGAAATCTGCTGCAAGGTTATTTGCAAATTTACTACACTTGCTCAGGACTTGGCTCCTTATGGGAAACAACGATTCATCTTCATGTGGAAAGGGAGTGTGTTTTGTCAACAGAAATGAACAACACACATCTATTTACATAATTAATTACCATCAAGCTCACAGTAGCTAAGAAGCTGAGACAATTCTTCCCATTTTCTGCCTGTCAGAGTGTACTATCACAACTAAGAATGTGCACTGAGGCCCTTTGTTAAAGCACATCTGAATGAAGACTCTGTTTCAATTACAGAAACTTTTTTTTTTTTTTTTAAAGAAGTGGATAATTCTGCAACCAGTGGTAACATTTGTAATGATGCAGGCTATAATCAAATTTCATGCATTAGCAGAAAAATTTATCGCTGCAGAGATGAGGAAGGCTTTATGAATAGATATTCAATGGATGTACAAATTTCTGTATTCCTCTGGAGACCTTTTACGCTGTCTTTCATAGCACACAACATGAGCTAAAGATGGAGTAAACCTGAGTGTGTTGGTCAATCACAGGATAGTTGTGAGGCAATGGCATGCAGTACCTGTTAGTTTTAGCACACATGAGGAAAAACAATTCTAACAGAGATGGAGAGGTCTGAATGCCGCTTTACAGGCCACTGATACAGTAACAGTCCACTGTCCTGGTCAGCCCTGATCAAAATGATGAGATAACAGTGGAGCAGGTCAGAGGAAGGCCATCAAGGAGCCCTGAAACACTTGAGCTGCTGAATGTCTTGTATGCAATGAATACATGCATACTCCATCCTTGGGCCTGATCTTGACGTGCACCCAGCTCTTCTCCATCTTGCAGTTTTCTCTAAAAGGAAACCCACGTGCATAGGCTAGACAAGAACCACATTAAATGGTGCTTCAGGAAGAGCTTGACTTTTTGGATGTCTTCAAGAAAAGTGTGGGAAGGAATGATTGCCTCCTATAAATACAATAGAAGGCTAAATACTGGGAAAGGGAAAGACTAATTTAACTTATGCGACAATGTTGTCACAAAAACATATGGTAAAAGACTGATGATAAAGAAAATGTGGCTGCAAATTAGGAGACAGTTTCTGATGATTCTCAGAGGTGTGCAGCATGAGATCTCAGTTCCCAAATAAACATTTACGTTGTCACTGTCACTAGCACAACTGCATAACAGCAAAAATAGATACCCTAGGGTAGACGGGGTTCCTCCTAGCCACCCAAACGACATCCTCCTCATTGACATTTCAGAAGGAATATCACATGCAGCAGAAATGGAGCTAGGGAACAATGTGAGGCATGGAGGAGCAGGGCTGCCTGGAGATTCCTGGAAGACTCCAGCCCGTGCAAAGATGCGGTGGAAGAGTCCAGCAGCAGAAGCCTTCCAAGAGCTCACTGCCCCATGGCTGAGTTCTGCTCCGGTTCCCAGAGGAGTACAAGCTTGCTGCCTGCCTTCATGGTACAGACAGACAAGTCCCCTCATGGTTCAGGAAACTTCTTTCTCTCCAAGATCGCAGTTTCCCATGACAACCGTGTTTCTCCATAGGGACACTGCGCCTGCTGCCAAGAGATGGATGTTTGTGAGTGCAGAAATTTCACAGGAGCTGGACCTGCAACCAGCAGATGGGAATGGTTGGGGTGCTTATGGTGTTCAAAGTACATACAAAGCCTTCACTTTCCCCGGTCCATTTGCCCACTTTTGAAAGCAGCAACAAGCAAGACTCATTGCAAACAGAAAAATTAAACTTCTTTTGAATTTCAGAGCGAACAAGGTATGACTTTTATCTTAAGATAGTATCAGGAGCTTGCAGAAACAAGGACAAGCTGTGCATATGTGCCCATCTTGACTTTGTGGGTGGAACAGAAAACTGGAATCACAAATGCACACTCTGTGTTACAATGATTTTTTTGAAAGCGATCTGGCTGCTGTGCTACTGTATCGACACAGACTCCCCAAATCCATTGTAAAAGGACATCGCCATGAAAAACAGGAAAGAGGGAAGTGTCCTGGCTGCTTGGCCTTCCCAGGACCCGCAGTGGGTTCTGCGGATGAGCCGCCCCCCGGTAGTTGGGGGGGGGGGGGCAGCAGGGGGGGGCTGCAGGTTGTTTCCTTACCGCCCTGTGCTGCCCTTGCCCACTCCTTCCGATTTTACACCCGGCTTTTGTGCGTCCCAGCTTGCGGGAGGGGGAGAGAGCCGTGTGTGTTTTGTGGTGTTGTTCCCTTCATTACCATGCAGACAATATTCGGCTGTTCTCAAGGAAGGTCTGGGATCCCTGCTCTTTTCCCAGGCTTTCTTCTTGTCCATGAAAAGAGGAAAAACAACGAGGAGCCTGTTCAGCTCCGTCTGGCCGAGCCATGGGCTGACGGTGATGTAACGCCAAGCCCGGCGGTGACTGGCTGCAGCCAAACTGGTCATGCTCTGTCCACGCATGGCGTGGCCGTCGGCTGCCGGCCGCCTCACACCTCGGCCCCCGCTGCCGCACAAAGGCGCCGAGGGGGGAGCATTCAAGGGCGAACAAAGCGGCAGCGAAGCGTGAAGCTGAAGGGGATCTCCCCCTCGGCACAGGGACGGCTCCCAGCCATCGCTCCAATGCCTGCCCGGAGCTTGCGCGCTTCCTGGCTGAGGCAGGGGCACCTGCCTGGGGCTGCGGAGGTGGTGGTAGTGATTATTATTAGCTGGTGGAACGGGATTTTGTGAAATTGGGGCTGGCAGGGAAAGGAAGCGCAGGAGGAAGAAAACCAAATATGTTTTGTTTCGCGGGGTACAAGGCCAGATCTCAACTGATGTAAATCAGCATAGTCTCGTTGCCTTCAGTGGCAGATGTATTCAAATATATATCTGCACAAAAGGTGGTCCATGATGTTGGATAACTGAAAGCAGTTTACCTCTACAGCTGTTGCACAGTTCCTTGTTGGACAATTAGTAAGCTATATGTCTACTAACATCTGTTTAAACAGAAACAATGAGGCAGTGGATTTAAAACTAGCTTGCAGGTTTTTGTCATCTTACGACATTTAATTTTGCCTGAAAAGGATTCGTTATTCTCAAATTAAAAAAAAAAAAAAAATCCTTACTCAATCCTTTGGTGATTGCTTATGATCAACTTTTCGGTTTTAATTTTGAAAATTAGTTACGTTCTTATAAGGAGAGATAGGTTACCAGAGGAAGACGCTAATTCTCACACTTGTCTGATATTGCCAGACACCTGACATAGGAAGGTCCTATTAAATATTTGAGGTTCCTTCACAATAGAAGGTAGTAAATATGGGCTTCATGTTTGTTAACTAACTTGTTAACTCGTTTTACTTTTTCAGTCTTCATTCTGCCTTCACTCAGCCCATCAAAGACCGACTCCTGTGGTGACACATCCAAACATTTTGTTGCTCACAATAGTTACAGCCCCTTGACAGATCCAGGGTGAATGAAAAGCAATGGAAACTTTCAGCTTGTTTTCAGAGGGGTAGGACACTGAAAGCATATAACCAGATTTTTCTAAGAAAATATTAGACCTTAAGTGAAAGGGGAGGAGGATGAGCGGAAAGGATTAAGCACTCCATGTTATCTAAAACATTTCTCACCTTTAAACTGGAACAACTTCCAAAGCACCAGTCAACTTACCTTTTGGATGCAACTTCCCAAGACGTGATATCATTTAAACTTGCATAATAGGTGTCTGACAGCATGCAGTTTCATCCTTTTAAATGCCTTCCAGAGTCTTGAGTTTGAAACGTGCTGTGTTGAAATTCAATCTAATTAAAGGTTGGAAATTAATTCATTAATTGTTCATTATAATGGAAATAAGTGCCCAGATACTTGATCTGCATGCCTTTATACTCATTAAACATACAAAGTGCAAATAAACAGTAAACCCCTACTAAGTAAACCCATGCTTATCACTCAGCAACACAAATATTCATATTTTTGTAATATTCATATTTATGTATATATTCATATATTTGTAAGCTTCTTTCTATTGCAGGCCATTTCTCAAGAGTATGCAGGTGCCACCTATATCCACAGCTCAATGACATAAAGTGCATGCACATAAAGTGTAATCAACATTTTTATTCAGGAGATCAGTAGTTGCCTTCTGGGCAGTTCAGTATCTCATTTCCAGGTATTGGCATTTGGAGATTGACACATAAAAAATGATGAAGCCAAAACTGAGATATTACAGCAAACCCATGCATCCATTAGTACATTCAGGGTCTGTGTCTCTTTACCTTGGTATATCTCACACATGCACACACACACATTTATTTATGGCACCAGTAAATATATCCAGCAGAGGGGGTACAATTGCACTAGTAAAACCAGAAATTAGAAGTGTTTGAAAAAAGGAAAAGATTTCTCTCTTAAAAGGAAAACTAAAAATAAAATAGCTGGAGAATTCCCCGAGCCCACCACTATATGTTTTTATACAAAATGGAGCTGAGGAGAGGAATGTTTGGGGTTGATTGGTTATTGAAAGGAAATTAAAAAGAAAAACCAAAACCAAAGAAAAACAAAAACTAGAAAATTGGAAACTCTTCCACCAAGCAGTTTTCTTTGGTAATTAATTTGTCTTCATCATTAGACTTTTTTTTTCCTCTATAATAACAAGCTATGTTATACAACCTCTCCCTTTTTGTTCATGATACTTTTAATCTCAGGGCTTTGCTCTTCACTGCTGCTATCTAGCAAAGACTACAATTAGTGCAAGGTGTTACCTGCAGCCCTGTGCTGTTAGGATTCTCACGGAGACTTAGCAAGTCACAGTTCAACCTGATTTTACCTTACTGCCAGTAATTCCTGGCCAAAGCCACCTTTTATCCATGAAATCTGAAAACTTGACAGTGACTGCTTCAGCACTTGAATCTCTAGTCCTGTTCTAGGGGTTATCCAAAGCAATGGCATCTCTTGTATCTCTTCCATCACCCCCAGTCTTTCACTGGGTCCCCTATTTACAAAGTCAAGAATTACTTGAGCTATGATGTTTAACAACTAAACGCTTCAAGCAACATACAGAAATTGTGTCCAGAGAGGCGGAAGATGAGGCCTACAAGATGCCCATGGCTTTATCTACTTTGTTATCATGCTTAAAATAGTCTTCTGTACTGTAACAACATTTCCTATGCAAAAACTACCTAGTTTTGATTCTGATAGTGACTGAAGAGCAGCAGAACAAACAGAAGATCTTGAGAATAGATTACATTCAAACAAACCACAAAAGACTTAAATAGGGCACTATGCCACTTGTGAATCCTGTTTTGCTCTGGTGAAAAGAGAAGGCATCTATCTGTACTTATATGAATATATGTTTAGTTGTTTTTGATAGCAGCGTGCTCTATTGCCAGGGAATAAACATTTCCAGTTCCAGAGAGGAAACCTTCACACTTCAGAAAGGCAGAAGGAAGAAGAGGCTTTTCATTCTGCTGCGAGATGCTGGGTTTTGTACTTGTTTTGTGTGTGGGGACCCAAGCTTTCATGCTGATGAGGAAGTAAAATAGTTCTTTATGGAGTATTTTATAAAGGACTATCAATCATTCCAGTATGAGTCTGAAGCAGAAGGGGAGCAAAGGAGAGGTCATGCACAAAAAAGGTTGTGTTTCAAGCCATGCAACGAATGGAGATTTGACTGTGGGAAAGCAGATTCGCATTCATGCAGACCCTGAACTTGGCCTTACAGAGCAGATAAGTGCTGCTTGTGCCCACAGTGTCCTCTCACTGAGGTCCACCACCTATAAAATAAATCCTGTAATGAAAGCAGATCACCTCATAATGCAGTCCTGGAAGGGGCTGATTCGTCTAATATCTCTTGCTTACAAATGTACTGCGGGGTTACCGTAGTTCAGGCAGCCTCATTAAAAGCAGTGCAAAACACGCCGAGCCTGAATGGAGATGAAATAAAAGCCCTATAGATGGTTGTTACACATAATCCATTTGTTACTATGCTTCGGGCAAACAAAGGAGCACATTGTTTATAGAGCTGCTTTCTGCCAGCAGCAGAACAAATTCTTATACGATTCTAGTGAATATTTTACAACATTCAACGAAACGAAGGGTGTGCCTTCTTCATAACGCCAGTAATTCATAACTGGGAGAGGGATGAAGGCAGAATAAGAGAGGGTGAGAGTAAAAAAGTGAGATCAGGTGATTAGTAACATCTGTACAGGGAAACTGAAATTCTTACTGATCCTGAGCAACCGTTTCTTGCAATGGAAAAGAGAAGGAATTTTGTCATGATTTTACATGCATAACATTTATATATATAAAGTTTAGGATCTATTCCCTAACCACTAAATTCAAGTGGTTCATTGCACGCCAATGGGTGACAAAGTCTCACTAAGTTTGGATAGATAAAAATAAGAGGATATTATTGAAATAAAAGTTGGCCAGACACTGAAAACCACAACAGCAGGCACTGAATGAAGCAATGAATTTAACAAGTATAGGACCTGTCTAGTTACACAATGAAAAAGTTTAAAATAAAATTGGCATATATGTGAAGACTTTCTTTCACCCTAACAAAAGAACGGAAAACATAGTTTGCCTTCTCATACCCTGGGTTAAATGATGTAGATGCAGACTTCGTGCTGACCTCGCTGGAGTTGCATCAAATTCTAAGCATGCCAACCTAGGTGTCAACCTAGCCAGTTAGCACTGGTTAATTCACATTTTTCACCACACCTTGCTTTCTTTTCCAGGAAGTATGTCTTCAAGAGTACACTCTCATCGCTCACACATGTGAACAAAACAAAATTCCTGAAGTCGGATTTCTAAAAAGACACTAAACACTCCTTATGCTGGCATAAATGGAGATGTGGTTTTTATGCCTAAACAAAGGAAACGCTTGGAGATTATTCTTCAAGCTGAACATGCAATGCACTATACAGAGCTAAAACCTTTGCGATTTAAGGATAGGACACTGGTCTGTCACCCCGCCTACAATCAATACAAGGAGTTAGAAAAATGTATCGCTTGAAAACAAGTTCATAGAGACAGTCCAAAAATACCTACCATGAGGCTTTGCTTAGCAGCAGTATAGTAACAGTCACCTAACCGCAGCTGAAGTGTGAGATTTTCACCTCCCCTGGTCCTGCCATGACTTACCCCAGCTTAGAGGCGAAGGGGCAGGGTCTCTCTCTCAAACAGGGACCCTGAATGCAGCCAGGGCCCTCAAAAGGGAATACACGTATCCGCAAAGGGAATGGCACGCGGTGAGGCCCTGACTGTTAATACCATCTTTGTCCCAGGAAGAGAAGTGGTGGCACAACATGGCCTGGTGTAAAGATGTGAAGACAGCACTAGGGCAGATATGCAAATTTCTGTGGGAAAACATCCCCTCAGAGGCGTTGACAAGCACTGACATGTTTTCACATAAAGCGTTAGGTAAGACGGGATCCTATTTTCCATCCAAACGGCACTCCAGAAGATGGGGGGAGCCAAGGGCCACCCCTCTTCCACGTATAAACAGCCACTATTGCCTCTACCCAGCTGATCACATAGTAATTGCTTTTCTGTATTAATTAGATGAAAGTAGCAAATACGATTAGGGTATAGAAATACTTTCTGTTCTAAGGCATTTATTGTTTGTGTATCATCTGGGGTAAATACTGACAATCAGTATACAGGACGAGTCACGCTCAGATTTCCTAATTATTCATTTTTCGGAACTCTAAGTTCCCAGAATTATTTGAGGTGCTGTTTGTGTCATGGGCAGCTAATATATTCAAGAATATAAACTCCAGTGGGCTGGATTTCTGCCGCAGCTGGGAGGTCTGATGGACTAAGCGAGTAAGTAAATGCAGTGAGTGAGTGAGAACTTTTTGACTGTTTTGAAAGGTCAAAGCTTAATTGCTGGCATATTCGGAGCGATGGACTCCACTGAAAACTTGATTTGAACTGATACTACGCAAAAACCAACAAGTAATAGCTGACATTTAGCAATTAAATAAGAGAGGAAATATGATTCAGTAACAGGGAAAAATGTTGGGCCTTAGAAGGGTAACGTAAAGATCCCGAGGGGATTTTTAAGAGCTGGGCTGTGGCTGCCCAGCCAGCTGCTGAGAGCGGGAACTTGTGTTACCGCGATGAGCAGAGGCACCTACTGAGCAACCATCAGGTCTCCAGTGCCAGCACCCACGCCCGATGGAAATCCGCCGGGATGGACGCCCCAGTAAGCCCACTAAACGTATTCCGCTCTCCCCTGCGGCCCCGCCAGCCTGCCTCCCACCCGCTCCCCAGGCAAAATCTAGCTCCTGCTGCTCTTTCCCCCGACAGGACTGAGGAGGAAAACTCCCATCTCCTGGTAATAGGAATCCCTCCATCCATCCCTAGAGACTCACACGGCCACACACGCTACGAATAACACACTCCGCTGCCCCCATGGGTTGCTCTGAGGGGAGTGCTTCACCCTTACAAATATTTAGCAACAGTTTTCAGCAGAAAATTCCCAGAATGGCATTGGATGGGACTGTGGGCTGGGGGCAATATAAGTGATTAATAGGTCCTCTGCAGAACAAAACCTCCTCGGCTCTGTCACAAGATAGTTGCTATGGTTTTTAGACACCGCTTAGCAGAAATTTGCTTTGGTCGGGGGGATTGGAGGAGGGGAGAAACACAAAAAATGCTATAGAAAAGAAGTCCTCCATTGTACACTGGCAATTATTCTGAGCAAAATCCTGTGCCTGTCTAGAATTTTAAGCTCTGTATAAATACTTCCAATTAGATTAAAAAAAAAACAACAACAAATGAGGAGACTTTGTTAAGAACAGACAGCTTGAAACATGTCTTGTTAGCTATCAACAAAGTCTGTTAGAAATGCTGGAAGGTTTTAGCTAGGTTGATGTAAAAACAACATCAAATATCCCCTCCTGTGAGACTAAGTTAAATGTTCTTTGCAGTGACTCAATTAAGGCTAGGTAAAATGCACGCTTCATTGCAATCAGCTGCAACAACATCAGAATCTTTTAGTGGGATATTTTACCAAAGTCTCAAGTTTCAACTGGTTTAAAAATGCTTTGTGGCAGATGGCAGTTTTCATAGGTGTAAAATATTCTAATATATGGGACAAGTTCTGCCTGAAACGTCCAACCAAATAGGAATGAGATGTTGGCCAGGAAAGACCTTTCTAAAGTGTCTAAAAATAGATGCTTCCCACTTCATAAGGCATAAGAAATCTAGAGCAGCATGCAAGAGCTTTAAGGTACCCTACCCATCTGGAAGAAGAGTCTCTGCCTATATTCTGAGCGACAACCACAGGCTTTTATCACCACCCCCACTTGAAGGAAGATCCTGCTAGACTGAACACTGGAGATTTTGGGTTCAATGCTTATACAAGAGCCTAAATGCCACCCTTTAGAAGCCTCAAGCATTTCTAAATTGTCTTGTAAACTCCAAAATCCAGAAGACACAGAGTGTGCCACCTCCCTAGAAACACCGTATGAGGGTTGTCCAGCTATAGTCAACAAACATCAAACCAGAAGACCTGGGAACACAATCCGTTTGGGTTCGTACGCTTAAGTCGGCTGGTATGTATTTACATGCCATAAATCAACACTATATAGGCAAACATCCAGGGTAGCTTGGAAGGCGAAGCAGAATAGCTGTCTTATCACGTCACTCTGGGCTACGGAGGGAATTATTCCAGGAAAAGCAGTATACTGATACAGCTACTCTATTACTGCTACCTGAGTCTGCTTGTTCAGTTCCAGGTGGGACTGCATTATGTCACACAGAAGTATTTTTTAGGTATTTTTGAAAACCCATTCC
This sequence comes from Balearica regulorum gibbericeps, assembly GCF_011004875.1. Classification (NCBI taxonomy): domain Eukaryota; kingdom Metazoa; phylum Chordata; class Aves; order Gruiformes; family Gruidae; genus Balearica; species Balearica regulorum. The sequence continues at coordinate 57,475,407 of NC_046186.1, read as the reverse complement.
TGAATCTTGAGTAGGATTATTCATTACTTTATTAATGAATTCATTGTTTCACTGATTTCAGTGCTCTAAAGTCAATTTTTACAAGCTGATCATCTGGCCCATATGAACTATCAAAAATCATAGATTATATAGGACAAAAAAAGCTGCTGCAATGTACCCATTGGCATGTACGGTGTTGGACAGGCAAGCTGTCAAACTTTATAGCATGTGGGAGAAGTTCTTGAGAATTGCTTAACAGTTTTCAGTGGAAAATGCTGTGTCAATATCAGAATTTTTTATATAAATGTAACAGTTCCAATAAAAATCTTAATTTATAAAGTTGTTCAGTTCCAGCGTAGAAGGAGAAAGCATAGTCAACACCATGACAGATGCACAGCAAGTGCTTGAGGGTGGTAGGCTCAGGTGCAAATCCCAACTTTGCATGTCTCCCTGCCTAAAACCTCAGCAAGGTCTTGGCTTTATTCCAGTGGGAAATACTGAAGTCTCGCGATGCTTTTCAGGATGGGAAAAACTTTTTTTGCCCAGCTCCACATTTGAAACTTCTCCAGCTTAATTATTCCTGATGTCTGAGTGGTTGCTTTAAAATCCAACATGGAGTTTACAGAGTATGAGAACAGCGTCCAATTTTCTTACCCAATGCAAGCTGGACGACAGCTGATGGAGGAATATTTCAGTAATTAGCTGTAATGCATTTGACAGGTAGATTCAGATCACAACTTGATAGAAACGTAGATAATAGAAGGAATTTTCCAGGCAGTCTTTCTATATAACTCTACCACTGAAGGCAATGTAAGTTGCACTTAAAAAGCTGTAATTTGGCCGTATATGTGGGTTTTTTCTCCACTGCTTCACTAAGTGCTTGGGGCTGGGGTTTGCCACATTTCCAGTGGTTTTCATTTCAACATTGTGGGTTTTAAATGACTCGCTTGTTATTATTTCAGTCACCCACCTACTGCATGTTCCATCCTACTTATGACCACTCTCCTGATACCTACTTTTGCAGGAACTGATGTATGGTGCTCAGTAGCACACTGGCAATGTTCATTCAGTACAGTGCCTTTGCCATTCCCACAATCATCAGAATATAATTAAGCATACATGTGATGCTTAACATTTTTGGTTACTTTTTCTCTATGTTTTCTTTGAATTTCTACAGTTGTGATATTTCACACATGGTATGAAAACAACATTCATTTTACACTAGGTTTCTTTGCAGACCAGCAAATCACAAAACTGGTAGAATTCCTAGCCACTTACTGTGCTTTTATTCATGTTGCAGAGGGCTCTTGGAGAGGGCTCTTTCAGACGCAACTCAGATGCCAGCTGCGCTGCAAGGGTACACTAACATTCTCCAACTGCTAATGAAATGTGCAGCAGTCACATCAGCTCCTCAGCACCAACTCTCCTGTTAAAGACTACTAGGCTGCAGTACTTATTAACGTAGACGTAAGCTCAGACTCCAGAATTAAAGCACAGAAATTAAGTGGAAGGAAGCCTGCTTACAGCTTTGGTTTCCGTCACATCTAGCTGAGCTGGGCTCTGAGGATCCCTTTCATAGGCTCCAGTTCTTTCCTGGATGTGGGCTGAGACCTGCACCTACCACATGGTTCAGGATCCATCAAGTGACATGGCCTCTAGGACCCGGCAACCATTCAATACCCAGAGGAAGTGTGCCACATGCACACACAGTTCAAAAACTACTTACCTTCAAAAAACTGGAAGTTAAATCCTAGAATATTTGAGAAATTACTCTCCTTGTTTATATGCCTCAAGTTTAGCTGTAGATAAAAGGAAAGCTTTTTACTCCACTAGGTGGTGTAATTTGTCTTTCTGTCAAATGTGGCTTTACAAATATTCCCCCTAATCCTTCATTCAAGATGGGGCCACAAAATATTATATGAAAAGTGAAACGGGACTCTGGTCTACAGGAGTCAGCAACTTTATCAGGTCACGCCTCTTTGGTGTTTTCTATGATTCCTTAGAAAAACCTTCTGTTGGGAAAGGATAACTTACCTTCAGAACACTTCTAGATCCATGAAGGAATAAAGTAGGGACCTGAAACAAAAATATCATGGTCACTGTCTATTTCCTCTTACACCCAGGTGCCATCTAAGACGTTCATGTGATTTATCTTATGTTTTTTACAGTGTAACACTCCTAGAAGCTGTCTCATTGGTTCGTATCTGAGTTACAAGATGATGCAGTCAAACATACTCCCGGATCTTTCTTGACCAGTTATGCTTGGACTTGCACGAGTATAGTTACGTATAGGAGAAGCAGAGAGTTACAGGGTGTACCTTGGAGCACATACCCTTGCTAAATGTAACCCTGGTAGATATATCCCTCTGGCTGAAACAAAACCAACCTCCTTGGCTGATGCCATCCAACTCTTGGCTTCAATTGAAGTCCAGATTACAAAAAAAGAATGTCTGGATCATAGCTTGTTATTTAGACATTTGTAGGCATTTCTTTATTCACGCTCACTAAATAACATCTACTGACACACATATTAAAAAAAAAAAATATATAGGAAGCAAGATGCTCAGAAGCCATCAGCAGCGTATCACTCTTTCCTAGAGTTATGTTGCTACTATTCTGATTCAGCTCTCGCTAAAGTTCAGCAATAAAGAAATCTTTAATGAGAGAATACAACTAGATAATTTTTATAGTGTTTCCAGGATGCCTTGTATATATTAAGCTTAAACAGAAGTCGCAGAACTCACAGAAACAAATCAGTATGAGAAAAAAGACAGCACTAGACTGAGTTGAACAAAACCCGTCTGGCAAATTGGAGGAAGCTCAGCTATCCTATCAGCTGCAATTGCCCTCATGCTATCCGCCCACAGCTTTGCTTGTTTGCCCTTGGAGAACAGATACCAGAACAGGCATTTTTTTAATGAACAAACTCATGAGAAACACAACCAAGAAACACATCCAACACAGAATCATCAGCTTTCAGCACTGAAACTTTCTGGTACTACCTCACAGTCACAGTCTGTACAGAACCCACATTAGTTCAGGTTATTTACAAATCCAGATATGCTCAAGATCATCAGCCGGAGAAGATAGCTCTAAAGATTTTACATGCCCATCGTACCCTCTCCAAGCACAGAATTTAAAATACAGGACTGCCTACTGTGCATTATTAATGGTATTTCTAAACATCACTGCCACTGGAGGATTTGTTTCTGAATGCAAATTTAACAAACCAACCATTTCCTCTGTAGACTGATGCATGACAAATCTGAGGTATCTGCGTCTACAGTTACGAATACTAGAGACCTAGAAAATTTGTCCAGAAATATTCCACTAAATGTTTCAAGCTTGGGTGGAAACAAAATCATAAAGTTCCTCAACAGCTAGAGTAAAGGCTTTAATCTCATAAACAGTTAGCAATTGGATTTGTCTCAACCACTTCCACAGTTCCAGTTCCTCTGGAATAATATTATCTAGAGTAGGGTCTGTATGGTATTATATTGACCAAAGTTCCAAAAGTATAGCTTTTATGTTACAGAAAAATGGGTGAAGGTCCTTCTTGGTTATACGCACTAGACAAATGGCCTTCTTAATATTACCATCTTGTGCACACATTTAATCACAAGAAGAGGAAGAAGTGGTCTGTGCAATTGTAAATTCATATATGCAATAACTTTCACATTAAGTACTAGACTGCTCTATGAAAAAAGAAACCTGAGAAACACCATGGCAAGTGTACATTTACCTGTATATACTATGTCTAATCAGTGATGTTGATCAATTTAAACCCAATTTATGGTCTGCTGCAAAATCTCATACCAGGACACTGCCTGATGGCTGTACCACTGTGCATAGCTCAATCGTAAGAAAAAAGCACTTTGTGCTGGGCAAAGATACACATTCTGAAAAAATGCATTAGGTATTTACGGGATGGAGGTTTGTGTTCCATTAAGTCACTCTCATGCTTTCGTTAGAATATGTGCCTAAACAGAGCTGGGTTTAAGGAGTTAAGAAGGAAAAGGAAACTTGGCACAGGGAGATACCTAATATTGGCACCGTATCAACAACATAACTGCACTCCAGTCTCAGCAAATGCGGGTTTTGCAGATTTCAGTTTGCAAATTGTCACAGCAGATGGTTGAAACCTGCCCCCATACACATCCCATGCCTGAAATGGCATTGCCTACGTTTACACACCCTGAGAAAAGAGATTTGGATTTCCAAAGAACTGAGTAACTTCCATTCCCACATAGTGAGTTGCCTGTTAAAGGTATAGGACACTTCAAAAACCAAAGTATCTGGCCACTATTACATAGCAAATAAACTTTTATTTAGATGTGGATTTATTGCTCCCCTGAAATTCAGTGAAGTCCCACAGGCTCCCTGTCACCATGTCAGTGCTTGAGCAAAAGGATGAGCAGATTCTTTAAATCACAGGCTAAAGTCAGTATCAGCATAAATTGCACAGAGACTTCATCTCCATGTTGCTTCCCGATTGATACAATCTGTGTATGAGGAGTAATCCAAATATTGGATCGCACATATTTGGCAGGTCTTGCACCCCTCTTCACAGACAATGGTTTTGTCATAACTCACAATGAAGTTACTGTAATACTGCTCAAACAGTGTGCTGTGTGGCACAGACAACTGCTTGGCCATTTCATATAGGCTTTCTGGCTTCAAGTCTTCAATACCGTAAGCTTTAGTCAGAATGTATTCTAATTTCCAGTTTGATTCATTTTTCTTGTTGGCATCTCTGAGGTCCAAGTAAAACTGCCAAAGATCCTACAGTTAAAAAAAAAAAGAAAGAAAAAATAGGCACGGCTGTATTGCTTTCTTCCCTGCTTCATTAAGTTTCCAGAGTGATATATTGATTAGGAAGCTGTCACTCCTCATTACTCACAACTGACTAGAAGGTCACGTCCCACCCCAAGAGCTGGGCTTACACCCAAAGCTGGTCCTTGCAGTGTGGTAATGGTGGGGGGATGGTGAGGAGAAGAAAAAGAAGCCACAAAAAGCAGCATTGGCAGTGTTATAGGTCTTTCCTGTCCAAACTGTAAACCGAACTCCACTATGCTCATGTCTGCTTTAGGAGTGGGGCAACAGGGTGAGAACCAGAAGTTTCTTTTCTGTGGGCACCACTCGAGGGGCAGAATGGACAGCAAAAAGAACGGCCCAGGGAAAATTTAAGGGAAAGGGATAGATGGAGATACAGGAGTTGAAATCTGCACAAGAAAGAGCGGCCTGTATTAGCACAGGTCTCCAGAGAGAAACTCCAGTTTCAGTCAAGCTGCAGGATGCACTATCACTGAACTCAGTGAGGTCAAGATTTTACCCTGAATTACAGAGAGAATACCAGAGTCATTCAGAGCCAAAATAATTACATAGGATTCACTTTATCTCCAAAAATCACATGAGACTACAGAAGTATTCTACTTTTTTCCCCTTTAAATTTATCTATAATTTCCTATAAAAAGTATAGGAAGGTGCATGACTACAAAAGACATTACATGGTTAAAAGTGCTTTTCTTCATCTGCTCTTCTATACCCTTTAGAAGCATTTCACGGACTGCATCCCAAAGCTCTGGCTATCACCAGCAAATGACATTGGTATGTAAACAAGCCCAGGATTTTTCACCACTGCAAAGCTCCCTGCAAATAGTTTTAGGATTCTGCCCAGAAAATTTCTGTCTGTCTTTGATTCTACATCATAAGAATATTCCACAGAGAACAGGAAGTACTGGGTAGTCCTGCAGGCACAGAAAGATTAAGTTCTCTTTCAGATTTCTTTTCCCTTGCTCAGGATGAAAAATAAGAGTAGGCACCAAATAACCATAACACTACAAGAGCTGACATCTTGCTGTAATTTTTAATGACACTATATTTAAAGTCTTAAACAGTGCTTTAAAATCTTTACTTACCAACAAGCTATAATCAAAAAGATCATATTGATACAATCTGACACCAGGGTTATTGGACTCCATTTGCCATACATTCTTCACTGGGGTTACAGCAGGTGCCACAAACAAGGAATTTACTGGCTTTTCTGCAGGAAGAGGGAAGGTGAAGAAAGAGTTTCCTTTCAATCACTTCTTTCTCAAACAAATGTTTTTGTAGAGAACCAGCACAGTAAGAACCAGAGTGACTCACTTAAGTACATCAGCATTTTTTTCCCTGGATTAGCTGTATCACTGTGAACTCCTTCTACACTTCCACTGCATAGACCAACATCTGTGTAAAATACCACAGTACACATTCCAGTGTGTACCAGTTAAGTCTGTCTACACTAGAGGCTTCCCACCAATTCAACTACCTGTGCATATAGGTCTTGCCTATATGTGAGGTCTCTGTATTTTGCATATTTCTACTGAAGAAATATTCAAAACTTTTATTGCCGTCTTCATGCTATATCTTACATGTTGTTTTATGTATTTATGATATTAGAAACATCAGGGTATCATCACCCGACCCTGACTTCACTCAGCTAGTATGTGAACACCATACAACAGCAACTGAAACATGAGGATACACATGGGTTTTAATAAGACAGAATATGCAGGTAAGTATATTGAGAGGTTCTCTGTGGAACAAAAAAGAAGCCCTAACTATTGCTTTCTCTGACAACAGCAAAATCACAAGGTCAGGCTCCACATACGAGCAGAAGCTTTGACAGCTTGGAAATCGGTAGATTCTTCTGGACAAAATAAAACTGAGCTCTGTATCTTAGTACACTGATGTTGGCTACAATACTATGTTTATCTTGAATTCTCTGGGATTTCGTCAAGAGGAAAATGGCATGAATAGAAGACAGTCTAAATCTGTGCAGATAAACACAAACTGCATTTAGCTACATGCAATTTCACTGCTTAAATTTTGTCAAAAGATGCAAAATTATTAAAATAAATTGGAAGCAGTTACTTGCACATGCAAACTGTAATGGCAAGGCACCAAGATCAGCCTGTCCTCAGTGAAATTTGTAGTAGAGGTGATGATTTCATGCACACATGGGACAAGGTACAAAAAAATGTAAGTATAAGACTGCCTTGAATAACATTTACAAAAAAATATATAAAAAGCCAGTTCTTTCACTGGGGCTGGATTTCTTTTTACTGCAGATTAATTCCATGATAACACCATGTAAAAAAGTAGATGATTTAGAATACTGTTACCCCAGTGAGCATTTTGGGCATTGCTTTTATGAGTTCATCTAAAACATAGATAAAGAGCCAATTAATATTTGGGTATTTTACATAAACCAAAGCAATGGACCTCTCACTGTTTTATGGTGCAGACACAAATATCCAACCAGTTACCGAGATCTTCTGTTAAAGACATTAGAGTGCTCCATATAGCCACGCCCATGCTTAAAACTAAGAGATTTCAAAGCAATAAACAGAATTTTCAAACCTGAGTGCTTTTCTTGAAGGGAAATTAGCTGATCTAAGAGATGCAACAGGCAGAGACTTTCTTTCCCCTGCCTCCTGCTTACCCTATCTTAATTAACTTTGAAGCAGCAGGGAACTCAGCAGAGAGGCACAGTAATGATGCAGGAAACACAAGAACATAGAGCATGTCTACTTGGCCTGAGAACATTCCCTTTGACACATTACACAATAGCAACTGGCTAGTATAATTTGCCCGTGTCACTGAGAGAGCGGAGAGGAAAGACTAGAAATTCTTGTCTAGGCATAAGCATTCATTTAAAAAAAAAAAATAGGAAGCTTGGGGAGTCTCTTCTGACTTCAAAAAAAAAAAAAAAAGACAGTCTGCCTTGCAAGGTTCTCTTTGGAAAAAAATGGGAGTGTGTGAGGCTTGAACTCTTGTAGATAAATAGCAGTATTTCCCAATTTCCTTTTTCAATTATTTATAACAGAGGCTGAATAGTAATAACATGCAAGAAAGTATTCATTTGCTTCAAATCAAGAAGAAAAAGATGAAGGATTCAACAAGCATCATTACCTTCTTCATCCAGGAGTACCATGATACTATCTCTATGCGTATGTCCAAAAAACTGCCCCGCAATAACACTACTGTATTTGCGAAAAATCTTTACCAGTCTCTCATTGTAATATTCCCTGATAGCTGTAGTATTCCTTGCATATGGTAAGTACCCTATTGGTACATGTCCTATTATATACGCCTAAGGATACAGAAAGGAAAATTAGCTCCTTCATTTGAAAATTATACTTTTAGCTGTAACATAGAAATGGTTACCACAATTTCATAATAATGCTATCTTAGAAATGGTATTCTGAAAGCTATAAATCACAACAGTTTTATTACACAAAATACAAAAAGAATGTTTAAATTCATAATAAGAAGAAATAAATAGATTTCTTGTGAATAGTGAATTTACTAAATTCTTGCCAAAAAAGTTCTGATAAATCTATGTGTGATTTTAGACGAAAGGAAATTTTCATCAATTATTTCAAATGAAAAAGTAAGTTACTAGGGCAAGAGTTATGATTTGGCATCTCAGGGGGATAGTAAGAGAAACTGATGTTAGAATGTTACAGAGCCTGCATGGTCAAAGGGTCACCAGAAACATGGAAGAACTGGTTACAACCCTTCTGTGTGAGGTTGAGACTTGATTCCAACTGCACACACCAACTAATATGCTGCAGAGTTTTATGAGGAAAGGAAATCTCTCCTTTATCCTGACCACAATATAATATTTTTAAAATTACAACACTGTAGCAAAATGTAAACGTGTTTCAAATCAAACACTTCTTCTGGTCAGATGATGACCCAATCCTTACACCAATCAAACACGAGCCACAACTTACGATCTCACTTCAAAACCTGAGTATTGTAAGACAATTTGTTATAACACTCAAATCATAGCAATTGCTGTAGCTTGGCTAAGTTTTGTGGTTGACAAACTCCTTCCAATTTCTACTTTTGATACTTGTAGTTACATAAAAATGTAAATGAAATATGCTAGCTTTTGTCTCAGGCCAAGAATGCACATTTTAAAATTAAAGGCTATCAGTAAAAAGAGTCAGAAACAAAAGTGAAAGTGTGAAGTATTCTCATCCTGGCTTCTACAGGATTTTACATAGTAGGAAAGAAAAGGTATTTTACTGTATGATTTGAGAAACTGCATTCAACTATTTTATTAATTGTTGTAGTATAATGTGCATATTCAAGGAAGAATTATTTTTAAAAATGAAATTTTGACTTTGCAGTATCTTTGGCAGCATTACCATTCTTCTAGAATCATGTTTATATTTTCATTGTCTATACTTTTTTTTTTATTTTCAAAGTTTAAACAAATAATGCTTATGGGTTCTGTCCACAGTCCCTACCTTTTCCTTCTTCTGTAAGGAGGTTTCTAGTATTCCCTCCAGCCAGGCAAACTGGTTGGCTGGGTCAGTGATATTAACAGTTACGCTGTTAGGGCTGTAATATAAATTTGTGTTCAGACTGATTATCCTGAGTGGTTGAGAGCTATCACTGGATTCAAACAGCTGTGTGTAGAAGCCACCTGTGAAAATAAGACCAACATCACCTGAAAAATGAAAAGCTCCAAAGCACAACTTTAGAATGAAAGTACAGCACTGACAAAATACCCAGCCTTACTCTTTCTAAGAAAATAGAATATGGCATGTCTATTCAAGCCATGCATCACCTTATCACAACAGAACATCTTAAGAATCTGATTTTAGCAACATTTTAGTAGAAGTTGACACTGAATTTTTTATGAATTCTTGCCTGTAATTGCCTTTGTGTTTATTTGACAGTTTTCAGATGCAACAATCCAACTGACACACAAGAAGTGCCCTGTAACATTTCTTCCACACTGAGAGATACAGTAATTGTTAAGAAGTCCACATTTCTTGAAATACTGCAAAGATACAGGTTCCTCCAGGAAGAATCATTTGAGTTCTTGTACGTTGAATGTCATTTAACTTCAGACTGGAACATGACAAAAAGTAAAGATCACATTTTTCAATCCAAGCTCCTGAACTCCTCCATGGCATACAGATCTTCTTCAGTGGGTGCATTTTCATAGTTCATGGACTTCAATGGAGCCATGGCAACAGAGCTATAACAATATACCTTAACTTAACGTCTGCCCCTTTGAGTTTTATTTTTCCTATTTGAGTTTCTACTTCCACCCTTACTGAGTTCCTTCTCCTTCAGGACACAAAAATACAAATTAAACTTCCAAATTCCTAATGCTTGAATGGATTGGAAATTGGGTTGAACTTTTCAGTCCTTTGCTAAAAAGAAAAGTTGTAATGAGGATATCAATATTGTCCCAGTTTAGTAAGCTGGACACAAATATGTGCTATCATAACTATGACATGTTCTATCATAACTTGAACAAATATGTGCCTATTCAATATACTCTGAAATACATATAAATAGTGTCAAAACAGAAGCAATATTTCATCAATTCTTTTACAACCAAATTTAATTCTTCTTGTGCATCATACACCTTTATCTAAAAAGTGTCATCTTATGAGGTCTTGAAGGCAGTAAGATGCACTGGTACAAAGCAAATAATACTGTAAATGTTACAAGAAGCAGTAATTATTGCATCAGAAGAGAATAAATATACCTTGAAGATAAGCATTGCTATTCAAAAAGACAAGAAACTACTTCCAGGAGAAGCATAACAGATAATCCATTGTGCTGATTCATCCTATGAGACTTAGCTAAACAAACTGGACAAATCTATAGAAACATTAGATCTCTAAGCCCTAGCTTTACAACGCATTACTGCCATGTTTTACCTTTTCTGAAGGTATTGATTGCTTCATCGGTTAGCCAAGGTTTCCAGAAATCTGCTACAGCATTATAAACTTCACTGGTAGTTACAGGAAGCTGATCCTGTGAGAGGGCAGAAGTCTTAGCATTCAGACACACAGACACAAAAAAAAAAAAAATCACTAAATTATCCCACCTGACCTCTTGCATAACATGTAAGTGTATCCAGTCATCATCAGGAGGAACTCAAGAAAGGAAAAAAAAAAACCCAAACTTCTGAACATCCAGTATTGCTGATCATGAACAAATGCCTGAACTTAGTCAGGACTGACCGCATGGCCTTGTTAATGCATTAATATACTAATGCCAGAAATATTTCAGGCCTTAGGAGCACAGCAGAGTGGAAAACCATATATTCTGCAAAATTCATAAATACATACACTGGAAATTCAAAGTCTAAAAAATAAAGTCTTGGAGGAGAAGCTTGAACATGAGCTTCTTTTATAGAAGATGAATTTTTCAAGCAACTTTGGGTTCATAGCAGCTCCCCAAAACTCCACTACAGCTCTCAGAAACATTCTGGTGACATTCAAAAATATTTCCTTTATATCCTGTAGTTCTAGTAACAAAGTAACATTCTAGTAACATTTAAAACATTTAAAAAAAAAAAAGTTTTGTCAATGTTTTCTCCCACTGGCTCCAATTAGGAATGTAGCACTCTTCAGTCTGAGCCAAGCAACGCCCAATGCCAGAGCCTGTTAAGAGCCATGCTCATATCTAACCCTGACAGAAAGATCCCAGCCTGTCCTTGCCTTTCCTAAAATATCTGCTTGGATTCTTGGTGCTGGAAGAAAAAAACAGAGGTTGAAAAATAGGAACAGTATTACAGTGCATGTTTTCTTAAACATAAAACGTGACCTTTCTAAGATCTTTGAAACTAAACCTACGTTATTAGAGGCTTAGGCACTAAGTCTCTGTCTAGGAGCAGTGCAATCAGAAGTCTGCTCAGACGTTTGTTGCTGCAGCGCACAGATACCAGTTATTAAGAAAGCTTTGAGCCATGCCAGTTCAGCCAGAGCTCACAGTCACTAACAGACATAGCAAAACCTGATCTCAGATAAGAGGCCATGTTACGGACTGAAGGTGGTTTGGACCCAGGCAAGTCAGTGCTCTGTGAACTTGTGGATTAGACAGCAGTTCGGGAATTTGTTTTAAGCAGGGGCAAGGACGTGAAACAAGTAAGACTATGCAAGAAGACCAAGGTCACAATATACGATCTGAAAGGTACCCCAATGCTGGATTAACCTGAGTAGTCTTTTTAATAGGGTCTGCAAGAAAAATCACCCAAGACCGTTAAATTGTTAAGACAGACGGGTCAGAACACAACAGAGAGCAATAAAATTCTTCAGTGCATGGTGAGCACACAGCTTTCACACTTACTCTGGAACAGCCTACAAGTGTGCGGCTTGTTCCACACCGCTTCCAGTCTACAGGACATTTGCCAAGCATGTCCATGTGAAAAACAGAAATGTCATCAACAGCAAAAAAAAAAAAAAAAAAAAATCCAACAACCTGAAATGATTCCATAGTAGAATTTCTGATCCCATGGTCTTTTTCTAACAGTACCAGAAAAGTATGTTAGTTCTGTGCATTGGTGAAGCCTGTCATTTCAAAGCAAAATATCACAGAAATACCCCTCTGTGGTTTTGTGCAGAGAGAACTACAACAGTTACTCCAATCAGCAGCCTGCTTCAAAATACTATTTGCTGTCTGTTTGCCCTTCGTGACCATCTTTTTTTCTATCTTCAGATTTAATTTCACAATCTTGTATTTGTTGGAAAAGTCACTACATTCTTTGTGTACAAGGTTATTATTGTATACACGTTTTTTTCTTCTATATCAAAGGAGACTGCTGAATGACAACTATTCTGTTAAGAGTTTTTAAAAAACAAAACAAAACGAAAACAAAACAGTGAGTGAGACTTCAGTTAAGGTGTTATTTATCAAAATACTTTACCAGTGTTTTCTGGTGAACCAACGTGGTCCCCTGTCAGGGCATATGACAAGCTGAAGCAATACTACCACAGTAAGAACACAAGAGACTGAAGTCCCATCTTAGTTTGTGCACTCACATTTCCAAGATATGTTTAGCTCTTATTTTGTCTCTCACATTTTCCTTTCCCCTCTCTGAGCACCTCTGTTACTCCCTGATTTGGGAATCACTAACTCCAGCAATGATACAGGCAATGATACAATCTCCTCTTACACCAAGATATACCCTGATAGGCCTCATGAACAACACAGAAAGCTGGAATAAAAGTCTTCGGGGGTGAGAAGGGGTGTTACTGGATGCCCATTAAGCATTTCAAACAAAATATTTTAGTTGACCTGCTCCACATCCCTTCCGATCCCCTCAGATCCAATGACAGAATTTGCTTCTCAGTCCTATGTGCTGCCAGACCAACCCACAATATGCTTTAAAGGACACATGAAGCAACTGTTTATTTTTGAGCTATGCCAAGAACAATATTCGCGGAACACTGGAAGTAAAAAAAAAAAAGCACTGTCATCAGCTGCAATGGCATACATATCCAGTAAATTATCAATGCAAATACTTCTAAGTGTCCAGTATGGAAAGAAAAAAAGGGAAGCAGCGCTGCAGAGAAGGACCTTCGAGTCTCTCCATGAGCCAGCCTTGTGCCCTCGTGGCCAAGAAGGCCAATGGAATCCTGGGGTGCATTAAGAAGAGTGTGACCAGCAGGTCAAGGGAGGTTCTCCTTCCCCTCTACTCTGCTCTGGTGAGGCCACACCTGGAGTCCTGTGTCCAGTTCTGGGCTCCCCAGTTCAAGAAAGACAGGGAACTACTGGAGAGAGCCCAGCGGAGGGCTACAAGGATGATGAGGGGACTGGAGCATCTCTCATATGAGGAAAGGCTGAGAGAGCTGGGTCTGTTTAGTCTGGAGAACAGAAGACTGAGAGGGGATCTGGTCAAAGCTTATAAATATCTAAAGGGTGGATGTCAAGAGGATGGGGACAGACTTTTTTTCAGTGCTGTCCAGTGACAGGACAAGGGGCAACGGGCACAAACTGGAACACAGGAAGTTCCATCTGAATCTGAAAAAAAACTTCTTCACTTTGAGGGTGACCGAGCACTGGAACAGGCTGCTCAGAGACGTTGTGGAGTCTCCTTCTCCAGAGATATACAAAACCCCCCCTGGATGCGATCCTGTGCAACCTGCTCTACATGATCCTGCTTTAGCAGGGGGGTTGGACTATGGGAACATTACAAAAATTCTGTATTACTGGGAGACAGATTTCCAGTAGGCCTTGAATCTTACCATGGGCTCACAGATCCATAAAGGATGTCATTTCTGTTAGATTAAGTTACTGTACACACATGCATGACTTACACAGCAAGAAAAAAAATAAATGTGTATCAACTATAATGAGACCTGGCGGTTCTAAGCCATGAGGAAGAATTAGCAGTAAATTTGCATGACCTCAGGCAATGTACAGATGTTACCTGGCATCAGCATTAGCTTGGTAACAACACAGAGAGAGATGTACTTTCTGTTCTTGATTGGAACTATTTATAATTTTAAATGCTAACTGGAGAACTGGAGAATACTGCTTCCAGAATAAAAGTTACACAAATTTAATTATTTATTTTTCACACCTGCTTTCTGAGGGGTTAGGAACACACTCAATATGATACATAAACAAACTTCTAGCTTGTTTTACCTGTGGCCAATAGTCATGATTGCCCAAGGCCGGGAAAACCTGAAGATCTGGAAAGAAATTACTAATTGTAGAAGTCATATTGCCAATGATGCTAATGACCAACTTTGTGGAGAGTTCTTTTACAGGAACATGGGGAGGGCTATCTCTGAAAAAGGAAAAGGCTTTATTAGCAAAGGTTTATTAGCCATATAAGGAAAGGCAAAAAATTCTGCAAACGTATCTACATTCGAGCATGTAATACTACTATAGACTCTTTAATTAAAATCATAGAATTGCCTGAAAGGCTCTCTGTAAAGGCTTTAAAAAAAAAAAACCACAAACAAGTAGACTAATGTTTATCCTATGATTCACATTTATCATAACTAAGATTTCTTAGAAATTAAATTCACTCAACTCCCATCATTTTGAGCTACTGTGCAGTTTGGGTTATATATCTTCCATCATCTGCACAACCTTATAAGTTTATTTTTCCTTTTAACAACATCCTTTCCTTTTAACAACATCCAGTTGAAATAGAAGGTAAGTGAAAAAAATTAATCACGTGTATTTATATATTCATATTTCTTAATACCCTTCCACCAGCAAAATTAAGTGACATAACATATATAACATTTTCAGCAAAAAAGAACCCGTCATTTGTAAATGAACTAGTTTTCACAAACACTCAAAGACACTAATCTCTTTGATAAATTATCTATTGAGGTATACCTTAAAAAATTATGTGATGGTAGAATGGAGAATTTTGATATGGCAGAAGGGTAAATTAATGCTAGCTTTTATGAATACCTAGAAAGTAAGAGGGCATGATACTATCTAGCGACTCATATGCCTCCATTTCACACTTATTTCTCCAGTCCCACTACTAAGGCACACAAAGCCTCACAGATCACACCTGTGTGAGAGACAGAGTATTATTATGCCCATTTTCTATTAAGGAAGATTGGCACAGATAAGGTAAATGTTTTACACAATGGGGGACTGCACACATCCAAAATACTGCAATAAGGGACAGTGAAACCACACTTTCTTTAGAAGCCCATGCAGCTATGAATGATAGAAATGAAGAGAGAGAGAGCATCTACAACACTGTTACCCTCCCCGCTCTAGCCCCTGATCTAGAATTCATACAGGCACCGAACCTGAATGGTAAGTTTATACACTTTAGAAAAAAAAAAAAAACAAAACAACCATAATCTATAGAATTCGTTGATTCTAGTTACCTCTTACAGAACCAAATAAAATATAGTTAAAGGGTATCTTCTAAAAAGGGATGCACTTTAGATTTAATGACCTTAGGACCTACAAAATCCAATACCTCCCATAATTCATTCCAGTCAGTTTTCCCCTGTGATCCTTCTTTTTGCTTTTTCCACTTTCCACCCTCCCCGCCCCATTTCTATTAACTTGCACTTATACAGTCATATGGTAAATATCCCAATAAACAGTCCAACAATATCCAGAAATGCTTACAGAGATTGAAATCTCTTCCTGATGCCTTATATTCTCAGTCTTCCACTTACTAGCCATTTGGATAACTAAAGGGACTATTGAAAAGTAGCGTTTGTGAGACAGTAAACTCTGATCTGTTTGTGCAAATACATACTTGTGAATTACTGTGCTATATGGTTACCCAGCTGTTAAAACCTTTAACTGCAGAGTGACTTGAACACTTACCCTGTCCAAATCATGAATGAAACCTGCTGTTCTGAATCCTTCATAAATGCAAATGCTGACAAAATAAGCTGATATGGAGAATCACATAAAAAGTCTCCAAAAGGGCCTGGGTTGGAGGCATTGGCTCCTTTAGAAGAAGAACAAACTTTGGTGCGATCAGGGGTAATGTGGTAAGTTGGATCTAAATGTAGGTCAGATACATGCCAGAACTGCCCTGTTTTCAGAAAACAAAGATTAAAGAAAATGCATTATTTGCATTTGAACTTGATATACATGGATAATGCCAAGTTTGCTCCAGTTTGTCTACTGCTATTCCTCTTTCAAGTTTTGAAAAGGAGAATAAATTTAACAAATTGTTGATCAGTCTGTCTGATAAGTATGGGAGAGTTCTGCATTGCTGACAGGAGTTCTTCACATAGTCTGCTTAGAAAAACTGAAAACAGAAGCAGAGGCACAGGTTAAAGCTAATTCATCAGAAAAAGAAAAGAAAAATGGAGGTTGGTAGGGACTGGAAAATCACGTCCTTTGCATTAATAGCAATCTGGAAATTGTAGAGTAGAGGAGGCGATAGAAGGACTTCTCCACTCCACCTGAAAAGAGAGGGAGTTGCATTTTAATTATTTTTCCAGACCTTCCCTGGCTGGAAGCTACTACAGAAGATCACCGTCTAGAAAGAAAGGTAAGAAACAGCATGCATGCAAAAATATCAAAGCTCTTCTCCTCCCCAGCAGCCAGTAGCAAAGAGACTGGGCTTCTCACCACCAAGCAGCGTGTCACCCTTACCTATTGACTACTTTCCAGGCTGACATGTTCTCAGCCACTCCAGCTCACCGCTGCACAAAAAAAGGAGCTAAGTATAGGAATGTGGTGAACAAGATGAATTAAGTTTGTATTAGACTACCATCCTTCAAGCTTACTGTAAAATAACAGTAATTTCTTTCTGCCAGTTTCAAAACACTTGGGAAAGGGAGAAGTGTATCTGGGGCAGGGGTTGTGAAACCAGGACAGATACAAATTGATTTTTCCCAAGGTCACATGCTCACTCCCTGTCAGAGCAGGCTCTACACAACTGGACCCCGTGGAGTTTTATTTCAGGAAGCAAAGACCAGCAGCGATCTTCAAAACTTTCAAAAGCGTGACTCCCAGCAACAGGAGACAGAGAAACGCCTGGACGCTGCTGTGTCTTTGGTCTGAGGCACTCATGAGTCACAGGGAACGGAGAACCTGTGGAAACCATTTCAGAGCACTCACCTGCGTACACTACGTACTGCGGATCACACCAGGCAAAGCACGCGTTTGCTGACACCACAGAAACCAAATTTAATGTTTGCATTGAGTGCCTCAGGACATAGAGCCAAAGGCCGGGCAGGGCTCACCTTACCTGCCACCGTCCGGAGTGCCAGCCCACCCTGGCTAACGAAATATAAAACCCCATTTAACACCACACACACACCTGAATAGAGATGTATTTACTTATCTAAAAGTCACATGAAGCTGAATAGTTGGGACAGGGAACACCACTGCAGCAGCCTATGTGCGGGCAACAGTGAGAAGGTGAAGGAAAGGAGGCGCAAGAGGGAAGCACGTACCCCGGGTCTGCCCCGCCGCCGGGCCCCCGCGCTGGCAGCACGGAGTGGCGGCGGCACCCCCCGGCCGGGCCTCCCTCAGCCGGGGAGGCACTACAGGCCGCAGCTGCCACCCGGGGCTGGGCTGCCCCCCACCCGCCGCCCCTGTCCTCCACGACCAGCCCCAGCCGGGCCCCTGCCCGCCGTCACCCTGCGCGGGGGCGGCCCCGCTCAGCCGCTGCCCCCCCCCGGTGGACTCACCCACAGTGGAGCGGGGCTGCGGGCCGGCTGGCGCCGCCTCCAGCGCGGAGCAGAGCAGCCCTAGGCCGAGGGCCAAGCGGGCGGCGCGTACCCCCCGCAGCTCCATGTTGGCCGTGCAGGGAGCGCCTTGCCCGTCGACGGCTGCTCATGTGACCGCCCCGGCGCGGAGGAAAGAGGTGAACCCGGGACGGCTTGTGCAAGCCCTCGCCCTTCGCTGCCTCCCCGGGACTGCCGGAAGCCGTTACCGTGCCCCGCCCGCACGACTGGGGACCAAAAGCCGCCCCAGGCCGAGGGACCATATTTGGTGCTGGGCGGTGGAGCCTGAGGGGGGTGGTGAGTGGTGTCCCCTCAGCCGGCCATGCCGGGGGTCGGGGTGACCTTCAGGTGGTGCAACCCCCGGTTCAGCACTGAGACGTGGAGGACCTGGTAGGAGCCTGCTTGGCCGCGGGCAGGGCTGAATTCACAGCGCCGGCAGATTTGAGGTGGCCTCGAAGGAAGGTGAGGCCGGCAGCGGGAGGACGGGCGTCCCTTCCCTGCTCGGCCAGTGGCGGGCCTGTCCCTTCGAGCCCTGTGCTCCCAGCAAGGGGTTACGGCTCTCCGAAGCTATTGAAGATCCTGACCCTCCCCGAGCCAGCCGCCGGTGCTACCGACTGGCAGAGCCGTGCCAGGGCCGCGCCGTGCCGGCAGCCCTGGGGCACAGCCTCACCCTGCCCGGAGCAGGCTGCCCTTGGACGCCGTACAGGAGTCTCAAGCATCTTTTGGAAGGAAGGTTTCTCACAGTATACGTGTAAAAATGGATCTGGCTTACTTAACACACTTGAAAATTTTAAAAAAAGCTGATGAAATACCCCATCAAGTACACCTTTAATACCGCTTAAGGAAAGTGCTGAGGTGTATTGTAAATACCAGTCTCCATTGCTAAGGCTTTATGGTAGCGGAGCTACTGTTTATTGCTGAAGTTAGAGTAGTTTCCGGCAAGGAAGAGTACTTGGTGTCAGTTTTAGGAGCAGACCAGAATAATGGTGTCATGGATCCCGTAGCTGCCCCCAAATGTCTCGCTGCTTGCTGTGCTGTTCTGTTCAGACCTGCTTTCCAGGGCTTTGCAGAGCTATTCTACCAGCAGCTGCAAGTCCCATGGGTTGGTATTTTCCTCACTCTTCCACTCTGAGCAGTGCCACAGGCACTTCTCAGGTATCACTTCTCCATTCTTGCCTCCCTTATTTAATTTGACAGTAATATTGATTTTTAGAATAGCAAAAGACTTCACCAATAAGCTTCGTGATGATTTCATGTGACTTATACAACATAGGTATGTAGGGAAAAGTAACCTTTGTTGAAAAGTGACTGTAATGTAAAATATTTACTGTTCGGGGTTTATTTGCAAACCAAGTCTTACAATCTCTCTCTGCATTCCTTTCCTCATATTTAATAAAAAATTTTTTTTTTTTATTCATGACCCCACAAATCACTTGTCATGAAGATGAATGCCAGTACTGGGGACCCAAGTCTCTTTTCCCCAGTGACAAAGGAAAAGCAGCTGCTCCCACCTTTCTGAGAAGGGGTGGCTGAGAAGGATGGCTGCATGGCAAACACACCTGCAGGCAAACAGGCAGCAATGGTGGGGAGACAGATGAAAGCTCTATTAGGTACTGAAGCTGAGGATTAAATGAGCTAATAAAACTGAAGGGCAGAAATGCTCTTTAAGCATAACTTGCACTATAGCAGCTGAAGCAGCCCAAACCAGAGACTGCAGCTCCCTGTACTACTGGAGCAGGTTTTCCTTTTCATGATCAGTATCTACCAAATAAAACTTATTTACAGTAGTTCATAATTAAGGACTCTTAATGTTCCCCACAAGAGAAAACAGACTTGGATGTTCCTTTCAGGTAGCTTCTTTGTGAAAAAGTGAAGTAACAAAACTAAATTTTGTATTTGCGTTGGTTAGGTGCCATAGTTGTGTCTCAACTTTTATCAAATGGATGAGATGAGCTACCCACATTATGCTAGCTATCCAGGGAAATGAGAAGCCACTTCCCATCATACCACACAGCAGATCTGAAGGATGGCACAGCACGGTATTAGGCCCAGGATGTTGGGCAGGATGCCCCTCCTGCACCTCCCTCTGCAGCCACACACCCCAGGGTACTGACCAGCTAAATGCCACAGCTCAGTTCTGCTGCTGTTCAAAAAGTTGTGGGTAGCTACAGCTCCATGTGCTCCACTGAGTCAGTGTGCCAGAAAATATGGACACTCCAAACAATCTCCATGCTGCCAGCAACCTGTTTCAACTGTCCTGACAATCTGAAGTATAAGGCAATTTTTCCTACCCTGGTCTTTTAGGGAATATTCTTCAGGAATAAGGTTTTAATTTCTCTCTTTTAAGCAGCATTTTATTTTAAATCACTCACAGTGCAAATTGTTATCGCCTGTACACATTAGCTATGCAACTACAGCTCAGGGAGGAGAATCTCAGAAGGTTTGTCTTGTACTGTTTTCCCTTTGTTTCCCTCCCACCCCTGTGGAGACCGATGAAAGATAAGCTTCATACTTTAGGTTCCCCCAGTCCTGCACTTTATTATGTTGGTCCTTTCCTCCCATTCTGTGAAATGCTTCACTCTTTGCACTTTGATGTGCTTCAATCATCTTCTGTATATTAGCAAAAAAACCCCACCAAAACAATTTAAAACTCTCATAATTATTAAAACCAAAATTGCAGGATACCCCAACATCAAAGGCTGTCTATTGACTTAGCATGTGCTGGATAACAAGTTCCCAGTGATGAGAGGAGCTGAAACGAGCTTGAGCCTCTCACTTCTCCACCTACATATATAAAGACAGGGGCTTTAGACTTCTCCAGCAAAAAGAAGCCGCTGAAGTAGAGTGAAGGAAACTTTTCCCTTCCCATATACTGTCACTCATCACAGAGAGGCTACTGCAGCATTGTGTACCACGTGCTTTTCTGCTGTTTAACTCGGAAAAAAGGAACTTTCAACAACTCCCTCCAGAACACTGAAATATTAGCTGATTAAATGCAAAAGGAGCACAGGTTTAAAAAACTTTTTAATTTCTGTTTAATCTGCATTCCACAACAATTCAAATATGTTCCATTTACTGTAAAAAAAAAAAAAAGGCAAATGTTTCAGAAATTTAATGCTGAGTTTAACCTGTTTCACTATACAGCACAAGCTTGCCAATTTGATAGCATAAAGTGTTGTTGTTTTTTTTAAAAAAAACACACAAACCCCCCAAAACTCTTTATTAACCTTTCATGCCAGAAATGAACATTTTAGCTACGTTCAGTTACGGACAGTACATTAATCCATCCAGCAGAAGTAACATCTGGACAGAGGTCTGGTAGAGTCTATGCTTTCTCATAGTGGCGAACAGCGACCACATCACCAAAGGTGAGAGTCTGCAAGTCCAAGGAAAAGACAGACATGTTAGATGCTGGACCGTTTTCTGTAATAACATATTAAGAAGCCCATGCTAGAGCAAAGTTGTTTTACATTATGTAATTTATATCTAGTTAGTCTAGGTTATCAATATTTTAAATGAACAAGAGGCAAAACCTCAGTTATGGATCCCATAATATACATAACTTTCTCTACTTTCAAACCCAAGAAGCACATAATACACATTTACAAGGCAACTAGAAATGACAGCTTCATTTTTCTAATTTTGTTAATGTAATTTCTTAAATATAGCATTTTTTAATAAAGATTTAACACTTATTTTCCCAAACCTGATCACATTGCAAAATGTACAATCTAAAATTTGAGTCCTCTATACCCATACTTTAGATTATGCATAGGCATATAGTCAAAGAGAACCTTGTGTTAAAATAAATGCATTCTGTGCACTTATGTAGCTAGAACTACCAAATATTTTAGTTACTGCAGTTGTGCAGAACACTAACTACAGTGTGTGAGCTTTGGAGGTGTTTCCTGAAGTGGAACAGGGCATCTCACCATGTTCAAATTCCAAAGGAAAAGGTTTTCTGTATATGCATGTAGCTGTTTCCAAAAACAAAGCATGTATTTTCCCTTGAATTGCTTGTTACGTTGTGTCACACTGACTGTATTCTTTAAGGTTTTAATTATTTGGAAGTCTCCATCCATACAGATACTCTCTGAAGTATTTAGAAAACAAGCTAACTGGTTTTCTCCAATAGCCAAGTCACATAGATTAGTATAGCTGAAGAGGTTTTATTTTTGAAAGTTACATCTCTATGCCAAAAATAAGCATGAGAAGTGCCACCCTGGACATTAGATATAGAACTTTATTCACCCCATACTCCTGTTCTTGAAAAGTCAGGAAAGAATGTGAATTTAAAAGAAGACTTTTCTTTACACAATTGGGATTTTCATAGTTTTTAACTAGATAGAAGGAATAAACCCTTTATTATTAATTATGAAAATGCTATTACCTCCTGCAATACTGTAATTTTATTTTCCTAGGGAAATACTTGATCTGTGTAATTAAATATTATTTACACATGCATATATAAAACAAGGTTTTAAAGAAATCTAAATTAGCACTGGCAACAGATCATTGCATATATCATCAAGAACTTTGTATCTTTTCCAGCTCACCAGGACTTCTTTTTGCTTGGGCAATTACACAAACTCTAGAAAGAACATAGACACACTGGCCTGCCTAAAACCGTTAGCATTTTTTCAGTTGTCAGTGAAACAAGATGCAAACCAAAACAGAACGAATATTTGAAAAATCTCTGCTAGCTTTCCGCACCAATTAGTTTAAGGTTTTGTGTATAAGTAACACTATCTGTTCATAAAGCTTGAGATAAACCTAAGTGAGGAGTGTTAGCAGTATATCTGAATGCTCAGCAAGTTTTATACTTACCATTACCATTTTGCCATCCTTTATTTCTCTCACAAAGTTTGTCTCTTTGCCATCCCACTTCTGTACGTGCACTAGCTTGTCTCCATCCAGGGTCACAACTGACTTTGAGATACCAAGAAACAAAGACATTCGTTTATTTAGTATATTTGGGATTCTGCTCACACATCCAGCATGCACTATTCTAGTGAATTCTCTTCAATAGATGGATGTGGATCTAGAATGATAGAGTAGTCCCAGCCATTTTAAAGCCAAGCCTATGAATCATCCTCATTTTAAGGATGAGCTCCATACAATTCTTATTTGTGTTAAAGGATGAAAAATAGTTGTTTCCCTTGAGTTCCAGTCTCACAAGAACCACTGTTTCAGATGTGCTTTGGGATAACGTTTATGTTAAGGCCCCAAAGATGCAGGGAAGAAGGCAGTTCCACATTTCGACTGGAAAAAGTGATGCCAAATTGTATCTGGATAGAAAGAAAAGCAGGCAGCTAACACTATTCTTCGACACTGGAAGGTAGACGGGGGCTGGCAACATAAACATATTGCTTCAGACCAAGAGATCCTGTAAGCGGGCAAGATGCAATCTTGTCTTTTTCCTGTCCTTCACAGTGCTACAACTGGCAATAGCAGAAATTACTTTTTTTTTTCCCCCCTTTGACCCTACCAAAGGTACAGCCTCGGGGGCAGGAGTGGGGAAGAGGAGAAATAAAGAAGCCACTACAGCCCAAGAGTTCACTTACTTTGCAGTTTCTATCGTCGGGGGTAGTTTCATCAAATTCATCTCCAAGTTTAAAGCTGATTTCTGTGTTTTTGAAAGTGCTTTGAGTCCTGATCACTACTTTGTCCCCCTCGGTGCTGATAATCACAGTGGGTTTAGTCACATTCCCCACCTGCCGTGTTGCAAACCCCACTCCTAAACCATCAAGGGAGAAGAGAATTCCATCAGACATTGGGGTTTTACATGTTTTTTGCCACACATGGAGGTACAGAAATCTCTTCCCCCGCTCTAGAGCTTTAAGCTATCACAGTGAAATGCTACTTTCCGCTTTGCTTGTGCCCTTATACCTAAAGCATCCATAGGTACTCCCCGCCTCCCCCCCCCGATGTAGCTCTGTGCCCTGCGCTACCTCCGAGCACCGCGGCAAGGAACCCAATTCAGCAGCCCGGCACGCCCAGGCAGCGCCGCGGAACGGGTGGCACATCGCTTCTGCTGCTGGGGATTTCAGTTCCTTATCATTCCAGCATAATGACTGCTTTTTTGTTTCCAGATTATTTGCAGGCAGCATTTGCTTTTCTTTCATACGCTTTCCCTAACCCGGGGGCATCTCCCGGAGCCTCTCCCCGGCAAGACGGCTCTCACGCAAACACACCCCGGCCCCCCCGGCTGAGTGACCCGCATCAAATGAACGCTACTGATAGAGGCACAGCCGCCCAAAACTCCCCCGCCCCTGCGCCCCTGGGGAGGGGGACTTTTTTACATTGTTCTTTTGTTTGTTTTGGGGGGGGTGTGTTTTTTTAGGATGGTGCAAAATCCCAGATCTGCTAAATGTGCCGCTGCCGCCCGGCCGTACCTACCCAGCGCCTTCATGTACTCGTCGAAGTTGTGGCTGTCCACCAGCTTCCAGGTGGCGCAGAAAGCCTCGACCATGGCGGCCGGCTGCGGGTGCCGATAGCGGTGCCGGAGGGTAGCGGAAAGCGCCGCTACCGCCGCGCCGCCCCGCATTTAAAGCCGGCGCCCAGCGCGGGGCCGGGAGGCGGGGGGCAGCCGCGGTCCGCCCCCGCCGGCCGGGACCGCACCAGCGGGACGGCGCCTCCCCGCCCCGCCGGGGGAGGGCGCTCCCCGCCCCCGCTGCCGCCGCCGGGAAGGGGGCGCGGGGGGGCCCCCGGCCAGGGCCGACCCCCAGGCCGAGGAACACAGCGGGGCATTGAGGGGGGGGAGGGAGAAAGGGAAAGGGCAGCTTCCGCCTGCGGCACGGCAGGGCGTGCGGCACCGCTCCGGCCTGAGCCGCCCCAGGGGCTCCCGCCGTCCGCCCACGTTGTTGTCCCTGTTAAAGTAACACGGGCAAAAAGAGAAGCGGGCACCAAACGTGAAATATTCCACTGAATAAAACCACAGGATCGCAATGCTACTGCAGAACACCTTCTCTAAAAGCTTTCCCGTGAAGGTTTTCAAGCCCGGTTTGGTATAGGCCAAGTACACATCCCTTGTCCCCACCATCACATGGCATCTATACGGAGGATGTCTGAAATTGGCATTTGCTATTGCTGGCAGGAAACTGCATCTTGCCTCCACAACTGGCAGCATTTGGAAACTAAGAATGAAGAAAGAAAGGAAAGAGCTTAAAACTGTTTCATCTAATACATATTTTTTTTCTACCAGAGCAAGAATGTTTTCTTTCTAGTTGGTCATTGAAGGCACTAGGTAGTCATCTTGTATCTTGAGTGTTTTTCAGAAAGCAGCCAAGCCACAGAGTCAGCTTTTCCAGAACAACAGCTTGGATGGATTCCAGAGTCGTGAATCTAGTTCTTCAGCTCTTGTAACAAAACTTGGGGACTAAGTGAAAGAGGCTGTGAAAGAGACTCTGATTTAGGAACAAAACCCCAACATTTTTCTACCTGGTCCAGCCATACAAAATATAAATAATTATGAATATTTTCCTAATATTTAAAGTAGGTTTTGACTCTCATTTGCATTTCTTTTGGGCCCTTGTAGCATGGCACATTCTTTGGGTGTAGGGCAAGTGATGCTGCTGATGGGATTTTAATTTAATTTGCCACTTTTTCACTTGTCCTCAGAAAGAATTAACCCCTCTCTGAATTAACCTCAGGAATACAATCCTAATTCCTTTCACCACACAACCCAATTTTCATTAGTCTTGATAACCTCAGGGTATGAACTAGTGCATCTATTTCTCTTTAACCTTCCATCCACTTACTTTGAAGTACAGAGAGAGACACAAAGTGCCCTCCTGCAGCTGCTCAGTTTATGTCTGACTTGCTCTTCTGACCCACACCTCTGACACTTCTCAGCTAGTGCTCAGAAAGCCAGAGAGAGCAAGAGCATCACTTGAAATAACAGATCGCCGATTGTAGTTCATGAGGCTGAAAGGAATCAAGTCCCTTTTTGTTTGTCAGAGTTGAATAATGCTGTGTCTCCAAAGTTTGCACAGAATACCAGCCTTACTGGTGCGTCACATATGGATTTCCACTAACCTAATGTCCGTACTCAGTCTATAAGGAGTGAGGAACGTGCTTTGTGATTGGCACTGTCATGGCATAGGACACACGGGGTTGATATTGTGCATGGGTATCATCCGTGAGTCCAGTTCAGTTTGGCAGTTGTGTTTCCTCAACACAGTAACATTATCAAGTATTCAGTGGTGGTCACCAGCCGCAGCCAAACTCTGCAGCCATGGTCTCACAGAGCTTCATTGCTAGTACGCAGGCAGCT
The DNA here is from genome assembly GCF_011004875.1 of Balearica regulorum gibbericeps. NCBI lineage: Eukaryota > Metazoa > Chordata > Aves > Gruiformes > Gruidae > Balearica > Balearica regulorum. The sequence continues at coordinate 57,449,163 of NC_046186.1, read as the reverse complement.
GACATGCAAACTGACCTCGCCACTTACCTACTTCATCAGAGATGCATCATATTAAATCCTAAATTATTTTACCAAAATCCTCATGAACTGACAGTGTCTCCTCTCCCAGTACTGACAAGATGGAGTTATCTGCCGATATAGATTCTGTTTGCAGAAGCCCTGAAGCCTCTGCTGATCCTTCTGGTGCAGATGTGTGCACAGAGCCCTGGGAGAGCTCCTTGCTCTATATGCTCACCGAGGCTTGTTGTGTAGAACCAGCCTCATGGACTTTGTATGATATAAAACTTGTGAAAGTGATTCAGTGCCACTGCTGGTAGCCGGACTCCTCAAGAACACTTCTGCCTTGCACCTTCTTCCAGATGGCACTGCAGCTTGGCCTTTGGGAGGTAGCCACTTCAGGATCCTTCACAATTTAAGTAATCATACCTACACTGATGGCTCAGTTCTACCGGGATTTCTCAATATACTTAGCTAAGTACCTAGCCTTAAGAAAAATATATTCTTTAACACTTTGCACCATGCTTCAGGTGTAAAACAGGGTTTGCTAAAATGTTCACATTCCTTCTGCTGCTTAGATTAATTGCCAAAGTCATCACAGCAGGTTTTATGATGGTGAGATCCCACCTGTCTGTATTAGTGATGATTTGGGAGCAGGATAAATCAACAGTAGGAAATGTTACATTATTGACACCTTGTGGGTTGACGAGCCACAGCCAAAAATGTTTTCCATGGCATCTTATGCCCTATATTTGCTTGTGGATCCTTATGTGAGAGTTGTGTTAATGTCAAAAGCAAGTGCAAGTCATCCTGATCTATATAAATGTTTTGCTATGGCTGGAATGGAGATAGCAGCATGAAATACACTGACCTGGTGTGAGTTTTAGGTTGCTGCACAAGAGACCAGCTTGGAGTCTTTTACGCTGTCAGCTGAGTTTGAAGGTTTTAACAGACTGTGTAGTCCCCTGTAAAAAGCCTGTGTGACAAAGATGTCCCTGGAGATTCCTCTCTGAACACCCAAGGACTCATTCTCATTTACCCTAAACTCTTTACACCACCTGAGCGGTGTAAGTAGGCACATTTGCATTCTCTGTGCAAGGCCTGCTTGAAAGATGAAAATGCTGTTGCAAGACATCCCTCTATAATAAGTAATCCTTGCTTCCAAAGGCCATCCAGGGTGAGTGTGGGACTGTTCTAACCTTCAGCCTTTGAATACAGGACACAAAAACTGCTTTTGGCTACCTTTCCCCATTTTATCCCTGCTTCGCATGCCCTCAGGCATTCAGAGAATGAGGTGCTCAGCCTCATTCAGCCTTCATTCAGCCCTTGGAAAAAAAAATTCACTTGTTCAAAGGAAAAAAAAAAAAAAAGGGCACCACAGGATGGCCACTGGGCTTCTGTGGTAGGAAAGTCTGACCAAGAGGTTCTGTCATGTGTGGATTCCTTGTAGAGGAACTGCTGGCCAGAGAGGTTGTAGATGCCCCCTCCGTGGAAGTGTTTAAGGCCAGGTTGGATGGGGCTTTGGGCAACGTGGTCTAGTGGAGGGTGTCCCTGCCCGTAGCAGGGGGGTTGGAACTAGATGATCTTTAAGGTCTCTTCCAACCCAAACCATTCTATGATTCTGTGATCTAATCACTGCAGCCAGTCACTAAGGGCTTAGTTCTCTGGTTATGGGAATGTATACAAATTGGTGCAGCTAATGTTTGAAGTCAGGTTTCTCTATCCTTTTGCTGTGTCCCTCTGTGGATCTAACACAGGGCGGGCACTCTTGCTACACCCATTCAGTTAAACCTATCCTTTCACCATTCTTGCAGCACAATAGCCAGGAATAACGTGTTACTCTGATCAGTAGTTAAGGGAATATTATAAGACCTTCAGATAATGTAGTGATGACTGCATTATTCAAACATTTCTGGTTTTGGGACAACAAAGACCCTGGAACTGCAGAGCATCTTGTACCCATGTGCGCAACAAAGGGTAGCAGTGACACCAGGGCCTGGCTCCCCTGGTGCAAGAGCAGATATAGGCACTCAAAGGCCTTTTAGGTATTGAATCCTATTGAAAGCCAACAAGATTAGGGGTCCTAACTCACTTAGGCATTTTGGTAATCTCTTAGCATTCTGAAACATATAGGGGGCCACTTTTGAATTAAGGAAATTGAAAATAATACGTAGCTGAAAGTAGATTTCCTCCATTTATGAACAGCAGACTAGGGTATTCTCAGCACATTTTAACCTTCTTCAAAGCCCTGCTGTGAATTTCTGTGCAGCTTTGATCTCAGTGTAATACAGAAATGACCAGGTTTTAGTAGCTATTGTGTCAGATGGGATGATGTTGCTTCAGGGCTGAGTGTGATTTGATTTTTGGTGCTGCAGAAAAACCTAATGTCAAACAGGGCAGTAGAATGTCCTTAACTAAAATTATCTCATGTGTCCTCTAGCTGTCTAAGAGATTTGCTTCTCCCCCTAATAAAAATAAACTATCTCAGCACTGTTGGTGAGTCACAGAAAATCACTAGGTTTACTCTATTGACGGGCAGCTCTTTAGAAATCCCAGTTTAAACAAAAGAGATAAATGCCTTATGGAGAAGACGCCCAATTATGCAGCCGCACAAGCAAGTGGTCACAGAATGGCCCCAGGTCCAAAGCAGCTGTATGAATCCAGTCTTGTGCTGTGTAAATGCCATGGGAAGGGCTTGGCTGTAACTGTGGACCAGAAGATACCTTGCAAGGTAATGCAGGCAGGAGCAGGGAAGACATGTTTATACCATATCCCTTCTAAGATCATGGCAAACTTAGGCAAAGCTTAGGAGCATGTTCAGCAGGCTGCCTGCCACTGTAAAAACTCAACCAAAATAATGCCAGGACAGGCTAACATTAGAGCACAAGTCACGTTAAGGTCTAATTCTGGTGTCTCTTGCTAATTGGTGAAAACGAAGTGGTCTGTGATCATGCATTTCATTCTTGTAGACTCTCTCTTAGGTTACAAATTGGTGTGACATGAGATTAGGAGAGTCCTGGAAAGTAAATACCCACTAATACCTCATTATGAACTATTAGACATTTATTCGGATTGCTTTAAGCTGAGAGGACAGCTGGTCTACAATGGTTTAAAGCAGGAAGCAAATGCTACTAAATATCTCCAGGGTCTTCTCTGCTTCTTAAAGGCATTTAGGGGGTTGTTATCTGTTGTCTAATATTACTCTATCTACCATTTAGAGAACTCAAGTCAGAGGCTCTCCTCGAAGAATTAGCTTGTACTAAAGCCAGCCACCTTCCTGGCTCCCAGTTCTATTTATTGAAGATGCAGTTATTTTAACTTTGTACCATTAGGCCTTTGGTTATTTTAATATTTCTCTTTGCTATCTTTTGTGTTTAAAAGTAGAAAAACTATTTAAAAGCCTCTAAAATGTAACAGAAATGTCTGATTCTGGTGTCACTTACAATAGCTGTCTGGTTATTGTAAAATCAATACAAGGAATCAGCTTTCCAGACTGTTAGAATTTCAGGATGGCCAAATGTAAAGTAGTACACTGAAGAAGAAAGAAATACAGTCTTATAAATAAGCAATTGACTATTTCAGGGGTAATAATGACTCAGAGGAATTTAGCAGGCATATGAATAAGCTGAACACACTAAGTTAAAATAATCCTTATATGCATAAATGGAAAAATAGCACATAGGTTTAAGGAGATTAGACAACTTGCATTTGAGTTGTTGTAACTGATTCTGGAAGACTTGTGTAGATTTGGTGTTCAGAGCAGCCCAGTGAGAATATTAGTGGAGCAGAAACACTCTGTATTAAGGTCCAAGGATTCTCTATTATAATAAAGGTAGGGAATTATTTTTATCATCATCAATACAAATTTTACAGTATTAAAGGCACAAGTGATCTCTAAATGTTGTATTCTCTTTCTGTAGTGCTAGTATACGCCATGGAGGCTGTCCAACACTTAGTAAGGGCAACTGTTTGGAATTCAGTATAATTGGTCTCAAGCTAAATCATCACAGCATAACAAAAGACAACTTTGCAGTCTGCAGGGCTGGATTTAAGAAACTTTTGGAATAGCTCAATGTACCTTTGTTCTGTTTGTCCATACTGAAGCACCTCATTTGCTGTGATATCCTGAAATCACTCCCGATACCAGCTGAGATTTAGACAAAAAGTAAAATCAGTTTTATTTGACTGAATTACAAATTTAAGAAAATAACCACTGAATTTGGAAAACAGATACAAAGTAGTAACTCAGCTCCTTAACTACCTGCATTTGGGTATTCCCAGGGTCCTTTTCCGTTCCACTCAGCTATGGTCTGACAGGACAGAGTGACAGCCTGCTGGAGCCAGAAGTGATCCCTCAGATGCAGCTGGAGCCACGCTCCTCTGGGTTTGTCTCCTCTGAATCAGAAACTCTCACCTGGAGCAAGCCATTTCCTCCAAAGTCCTAAACTGGCAGTGGATTACAGGGAGTGTTAGTGCACCCCCAAGAAATGTCTGAATACCACAGTCTTGATAAATAATTTCATTAAGTTATCAATTTATGGGCCTGTTGTTGATGAAAAAATGCCTGAGACAGGTCAGGCAGAGGCACTTTTGAAATGAAACCTCACGCTGGGTGACCTAGATAGAATTACACACCTAACCTGATTCATTCAAGAGTGCAACAATATCCCTGCTTTACATATTGGTTTGTGACCAAGCATTGAGTCATTTCTGAGTTTTCATGAGTCTAGATATGTAAACTTCCTGGAACATAAAATTCTAGAGCAACTTGAAGCATTGCAGGGTTAAGATAGCTCATTACTAGCTTTAAATAGGGACCAGTACCAAGACAAACTTGGGGAAAACTTCAGTCATCCTGGCTGTTTGGAGACAATCCCAGAGAAACAGAAATAAGAGCTGTCTCTTCAGTCTGGTATACAAAACTCCAGCCACTGGAAGTTAAGGCTAGAGAAATTTATATTAAAAAATGAAGTGCATATTAGCTGTGAGGAGACTTAGCCCCTCGACTGACTTTCAAACTGCCTTACTAGACTTTTCATCCCCGCAAGCTGTAAACTACATGAACAACCACGGCTATTAGACATGATGCAGGAAGTAATTCAGAGAAGTTCTATATCCCGGATTATGCAAGAAATCACATGAGATGGTCACAATGGGCAAGTCTAAACCAGGAAACCTAAAACACATCCCACTTGCTGAGTGCGGATTCGTACTTTGCCAAATCCAGAGTCTACTATGGGAAAAGGAAAAGAAAGGAAAATAGCCATGTAGTCCCTGCCTGGAAAATCACGGGACTCACTTTCTGGACTGTACTGCAGCAAGTGCCAGTGGGGAAGTATAGATACGTCCACTAATCCTTTAATTCTATACATCCATGTGTACATGTTTCAGAAGATTTCCCCCTCAGTGTGGCACTGGTAAACATAACTGAGACCCTCTATGTATCACAAAATCCTTAACTAATCTTGTAAGAGTTAAACAAGGCTTCTAGTAGTGTCTTCCTCCAGACCTTTGAAACTTTCTTGAGCGGGTGATCAGCACTGCAGCCAGAACTCAGAACATCCAGAGTTCAGAGCCAGCGGAGGGTGCAGGGGCAGGCTGACTCTCTTGAGTGACTGGCTCAGCTGTTCTGCTTAAAGAAGGGCTGCAGAGAGGAAACATGGCACAACTTTCATGCCTTTAACCCCATCTCATTGTCCTTTGTCTCCCCCACCCTTAAATATATTCTTTCTTACATGTCAGCATTTCATTGTATCCTTTATAAATCTACCTAGAATTTTCCACTCATGACAGCCCATGTTAGGAGAAAAAAAAAAAAAAAGATGCAAAGTCAAGAGTTCAAAGGCTGTCTGAAAGAACATGCCTGAAAGAAACTTATTTCAGCACTTTCTTATATTGCAACACCATCTCTATTTGCATAATCACATGCTATTTTTTTTCCTAGAGAAGCTTTCCCTCTCTCAGTGCTTAAGACAAAGACAATAGATAGTGGCTCAAAGCTCTTTCATGAGTCTGATATATAAGAACTCTACCCAGTACTTGCTGGGAGTAATTGCAATAAGTTGTCCTTCTACCATCTCATTTTACTGAATATGGAGGGAATTAAAGAGATCAGTTTCTTCTATCGGGTGTTTAAAGCACTAACAGTTGATGTTGGGTGTGAGGAGATATGAATGAGCGAAGCAAGGGGTGAGCACTGAAGAAAGGGAGTAGATGGATGTGAGCTTTGAATGCAGTTAGGGGAGAGATTCAGAGGGATGGAATGAATGGGATGAGAATGTTGAGCAATTAAAGTAGAAGATGGATACAAAATTGGTGGGAGGAACAAGGAGGTTCGAAACCTCAAGCACTCCTGCAAATGCATCTATGGCGGTTTTCCTGTTTTTCACTTAAAGGGCACTTTTCTTCCTTGGTGCACGGGATACCGTTGCTAGGCCCCTGCTGCCTGCTGGAAGCTGGAGGCAGCCTGGGCGGCTGTGGGGGAAAGCCTGGCCAGCTCCCTGGCACAACCCCGCAGCAGCGCCCGGGTGGCTGCTGCGCCGCGGAGGTGCTGCTGGGGAACGGCGGGCGTGCAGGAGAGGCAGCTATGCTGCAGAGCAAGAAGTAACGGTTATTGTGAATAAGCTGCATATTTAGCTGACCAGGTACTGGTGTGGTCTGTGGGGCGCCTCTGACAGGAGTTCACCTCCCCTCCGCCGGCTGCTGCAGCTCAGCAGGAGCTGCCCGAAGGGGTGGGGGGGAAGGGCGGCACGTTTCAAACCCGCTTCCCCCATGCTTTTGAAGCGCGGGGACTTGGGACGTCTAGGAGGCGTTCGGAGGATGAGTCGCCGGGGCAGTTCCCGGAGCAGCGCCGGGGCGGGAAGGCTGGGGCAGCCGCTGCAGCCGAGGCCTGCCCAGGGCGGGCGGCAGCCGCCCTCTGCCGGCAGCGCCCGGCTCTGCGGGGCAGACCCGTCCGTCGTCCCACGGGCGCCGGGCGGCCGGGACGTTGCCACAGCTCTCTCTCCTTTTCGCGTTACGGCTCGCACCGAAGGAGGCCCAAACTCTGCCATTTCCGAGGCGCTGCGAGCCGGGGGTGGGGGGGCAGGCTGTGAGACGGCGAAGGCTCGGCCGTGTGCCTGGCGTGGGCTCGGGCGCCATCTTGTGCCCGCCGGGCGGGAAGTGGCCGGCTGCCGCCGGGGCGGGCTGCCTCCCTGACAGCGGCGGAGCCCTCGGGCAAAGGTGCTTCTGTCCCCTTTGGAAACAGGGCGCATTATTAGAAAACTATTTCTGGGGGTTCACAGCAATTTACATGCTTTTTCTTTTTGTTTGCCCTGCTGATGTATCGTTCACAAACATGGCCAAGGGATCTGGACAAAAAAGGATAGGAAGGTTAAACCAGTCTTTCACAGATTAGCTTTTCTGTACATTGTATGATAAGTACTGGATTTACAGCACCAGTCACTGCACAGCAGAGTCCCAAGGATAAAGCACTGGTAAGGATTGTCTAAATCCTCACATCAGGTCCCTTTATATTGCAGGTATTTGCTGACTATATGTTTAATCCAGAAAAGCCCAGAGCACGCAGGCTTCGTATCACCACCCAGAAAAAACATGATTTTCCATCATTGCATTAAAATCTGGAGATCTGGTGTTAGGACGTGGCACAGGCCAGGGCCATTAGGCTTCCTGTCGCTCCCGGCCATCTTGGCATACGCACTGGTCCCCACCGGGCTGAACACAGAAATAAAGCAAAATGCTAAAATAAAATAACAGATCTCAACATTTATTGCTAATTGCTATCTGAAGTGGAACAGCTTCAGGTGAGGAAGGTGAAACTTTTAGCGAAGAGTTCTCACTAAGAAAGATCAAAACCAGTTATCATGGCGGTATTGGCACCCTAGCCCAAATTGCAGGACAGGGATCTAAACCTGGGTAGGCTGCAAGACAAACTTAGACACCTGTTTTACAACAGAGTTTACAACTTGAAATTGCTTTTGGCTAGTTCACCCCTTGGTGCCCAGGCTCGGTGTCTTTCCTTTGCCCAGGCAGTGTGAGTGAGTTCCCACTGAGGTCTGGGCCTCTGAAACATGCTCCTGCTCACTGCGTGAAGAAGTAAGCTGCAACGGGCAGTGAGAAGGAGTGCCACAATGGCAGCCCTGTGTAGCAAGGAAGCTTCAGCTTTTCCCAAGCGTACATAAGCCATTGGCACAGTGTTCTCGGCAATGCGAGATGTCCGCTGCCAGTGATTACCTAACTTTCTTAATACACAGAGCCACTGATGTTCTGGACCCTTAGTGAAACCCTTGAAGTAAGCATCTGAGATTAGCTGGAGACAGCCTACCTCTTGCCAGGCCAGCTCTCACCCTCTTTGCACTTCACAGCCAAGCAGCTGCCTTCCAGCTGATTTTGAGGTCTCTTAAACTGTCTCCCTCCATTTATTTGCACAAACTAGCTGGTAGACTGAGGATCCCACTAGATGGCAGGACAGTTTAAGCCCTCGCTATTTCTACCCAAACCACTTTGCAGCAAGTGCCCTGGGACCCCAGTGGGCTCAGCCCCACTGGTCTGTGCTCTGCAGACCCTAGAGAACCCACACCCTCCACGGTGAGTCTGGGGCTTATGCTCGCAGAGCACAGCAAATATGTATTTCTCCACCATTGCCAAAACGGTGGAGAAATCCATGCAGAAATTTCTGTTCAATTCCTTTTCATGGGCATTATCACACATAGAGCACCAGCAGCGAAGAATATGAAGCAGTCCTAAGTAATTTGCTAAATCTTGAAATATTCCTCTTTGTATGTGTGTTACATAAAGGATAGTTGGAATACATGATGGTAAAGTGTAGTTAAAACCTCTTCTAGGCACTGCTCTTTTGTCATTTTTAACTAATGCAAGAGCAATTGTATTGTTTTGTATGATCATGTCATGGTTTAACCCCAGCCTGCAACTAAGCACCACGCAGCTGCTCACTCACTTCCCTGGGGTGGGGTGGGGTGGGGGAGAGAAGCAAAAGAGTGAAAGTGAGAAAACTCGTGGGCTGAGATAAAGACAGTTTAATAGGTAAAGTAAAAGCTGCACACACAAGCAAAGCAAAGCAAGGAATTCATTCCCCACTTCCCATGGGCAGGCAGGTCTTCAGCCATCTCCAGAGCAGGGCTCCAGCACACGTAACAGTTACTTGGGAAGACAAATGCCATCACTCCAAACAACTCCCCCCTTCCTTCCTCTTCCTCCCAGCCCCTTATATGCTAAGCATGACATCATATGGCATGGAATGTCGCTTTGGTGAGTTGGGATCAGCTGTCCTGGCCGTGTTCGCTCTCAACTCCTTGTGCAGCCCCAGCCATCCTGCTGGCAGAGTGGTGTGAGAAGCAGCAAAGCCCTTGACTCTGCATAAGCACTGCTCTGCAATAACCAAAACATCTCTATGTAACAAAAACATCTCTGTATTATCAACACTGTTTTCAGCACAAATTGAACATGTAGCCCCATACTAGCTACTATGAAGAAAATCATCTCAGCTGAAACCAGGACAGATCACCATGGTAGGAAAGCTACACAACACAGAAGTGGCAACTGTGGGGTCAGATCGTAGGTCCATGTAATTAAGTGTGATGTCTTGTATAGTGCAAACATGTATGATGTGTCTACTGGCTAGTCTCCTTGCCTCCAAGCATTTGTGTTCATGGACTTTCTGAGTTGGGAGAAATTTTCTGTATGATGACTCATGACTTAAAACTAGATATAATTCACACTGTAGTTAGTATAAAACGGATCTTTGTCTTCAGTGACAACTAGATCTGGCCTATACATTGCTGTACTATCAATAATTTAGAAATTTATTTTAAAATATACCATCTTGTGAACTGCTTTGCCACTCATTTCATCCATCCAAGCTCAGCCTATGCAGTACTGTACCAGAATGATGGTATATGGCACAGGTAGAGGTAGCTGTAGGAGGAATTATAGCAAATAAGCTTAATTTAAAAAAATGCTTAATTACTGCTCCTAATCTTTCTAAATGAGAACATTCTAATAATGAGTCCCCTACCACAAAAGCTATTTAGTCCTTTATTGCCTTCCAGATAACAAATTGAACTTTCCTGATTTATAGCAACAAAAGATGTGCCTCAGCATGTTCATCCACCTCTTGGTGCTTCTGATGAAGGGCTGACCCAAAGAAAATTATCTTCTTAATGACATCTGGAAAAGATTGAGGCCAATTTTCTATATATTCCAAGTACCTAAAGTGTTTTATATATGCACGATGAAGTTACAGGGAGAGGTTCCTGGGGTTTTGTGGGTTTTTTTAAATATATGCAGAGTGGCTAAGAATGACTAATTGCTTGATTAAGGTCTAAAATTTGGAGATAACAAAGTTACCTTTTTTGCTTGGTACTAAAATGAATGTCTTTGCTCTATAAAAGCCCAGGATAGTGCTGTATGCTGATGAAAAAGATGCTATTACCTGTGCCACACTTGCTGGAATGGAAATTGGGATTAATGCATTATAATACCAGATTAGCCTTAATAGAAATTTGCTGGCGTAATTTATCAAGGTAATTAAGTATGTACCTAATTTTAGGCACTAAGTAGTTCTATTGACTGCAGTGAGACTAGTCTGCATTCAAAGTTAAACATGTTTTAAAATACTCTGCTGATTCAGGGCTGTAACTTTGTTACCCTATGGATTAAGAGAATGCCCATTACAGTTGAAACGAGATAAACTGGCTTAGTGAGAAACGTATTCAGAAGCACTTATTTTGCTCTTTACAGGCTCAGCCAAAGTTTAGTAGGACTATTACCTATCTCAAGGTACTAAAAAGAGAATGAACCAGAACTTTGCCAACTTTAGTTGTGCTTAAGATGGTAACCCTGCCTAAACCCCAGACTACTGGACAGCATGGCATAGAGACCCCCCAGACAGCTCTAAAGGGGCTAGTTCCTGTCTGGCTGAGTCAAGCATAATACACAGCTGATAAATTATTCCGGAACAAAGTTTACATGGCACAATGTCTCCCACACCAACCAGTGTTTATGGTTCTGCGTATGCTGGTCAGAAATACACAGCTGGCTCAGAACTGGAAAGGTTTATTTGACAAAATCCAGAGCACAACTAGGTATTCCTCTTCTACAGCCGAACTGACTACAAAAGAGCTCTCTTATGCAGCCTCGACTAATAATTGTTTAGACACAAACTGTACATGTATGTGGCAAAGAAGTGTTTCTGCGTCTGTAACTTGGTTAATCTTCACCTAGATAATATAGGCAAATGAGGACTGTATAATATGTAACCCACATATTGTAGATCAAATATATTCATCCTGCTTTTAATTGAGTTGCATTTTTAATCTTCCTGTTAGTCTTTACTTCTTATGCAATTTTTCTAATTTTCTTCCTTCTGTGCAGCGTGTTCTCAACGACAGGTTCATACAGCTCAAGTACAAAGTAAGCATCAATTTTCCAGAGCATTGAGCACTCTGACTAGTTCTAAGCTGTACGTGTGTGAGCAGTTAACTCCATGTATGTACACAGCTGTGGAATGGGTTTTATAGAGTTTAGCACATGAATAATTTGCTAAATTCAACTGGTTCACAATTGGTGTTTTAATAGTAAAAAACTTCAAAGCATCTTAGGCTAGCAAAATACTTATTTTAAGTATCTATTCCTGTAACCTAAATTTCAGTGTCTGTATTCTGTAAGAGAAGAATATAAATATATCCAGTGCTGCAACTGTGAAAGAAGAGAATTCAATACAGGCCTCAACCCAGAAAAGCACTTTAGCATATGCTCCACTTAAAGCATATAAGGAATTCTGTTTCAGTAATACTCAGCTACCTCATTTCCATGGGATCATTTTAACTTCTTAAAATTGAACAATTTTATGTACTGTGACGCTATAAAGGAGGCTGGTATATGAGAATGGGACTGCAACTGAGAACAAGAGCGTGTACCACAGCTCTTGAGTCCCCCTCCACTGCAGTTTCCTCCAGTGTCAGCTAGTTCTGTCTCTCAGACTTTCTTAAGCCAACTGCTTTGCTCCAGTGGAGCAAGTTATTTGACCTTTCCAAACCCGAAAGTAATTCTGGGATGCTGCACTTGTTAAATGAATACAGGTAAGTGGAGAGAATGAAGTGTCAGTTCAGTTGGATGAAACTGAATCCTTTACTGAATGGTCTCCAAAAGACAGTGTGTGAGTAAATGCACACTAGGAATGGTAGGTGTGCAGAGAGGCCTCTTACAAGCTCTCTGCCAGCTTGTAATACACAAATATTTTATAGATAAAATACTGGTCAAATGTGGAATGTACCCATGCTTCCTCCATCTGGCTACAGCCCAGCAGAGGTTGTGTGAGCAAATAAAAGCATTCAGTTGTCAGTGTTGGTTAGGTTTCAAGAAGTACATAAGTGGCTGCTGCCCTAGGCTGCAGTAAAGGTACATGAATCTTAGGTGTCCTACAATAAGGGAGTATTTTCAGGAGCATGACCTCCATAACAAAATACCACCTTTCAGTAGAGAAAAACATTTGCTTAAAAATCTTTGTAAAAATCACAATGATTAGAACATCTTCATTGTCAGCAAACAATAAAGCAAAAACCAGATGAAATAAAAAAAAAAGTATTATGGGGTTTTAAGTCTTGTCATACAGGAGAAACATCAAGAAATCATCAGAAGACAGAAAAGATGATAGCTATTTAATTTCCACAGTTAAGTGAGATTAAACAATTTTAATCACTTAAAACATCGCTACTTTATTTTAGATACACATAAACAGCTACAATATTCAGCCTGAAAACAGAAATGGCAAGATTGCTAAGAGTGGGAGAACTGAGATGATCTGCCATAATCAAATAGAGTTTAAAGAGTTTGAAAACAAACACTGGTGTTTAAGTAGTTTACAAAACCTTTTGGAGACAGGAGGAGGAAAGAAAAAAATTGTTTCTCTTTTTTTATTTCTCATACCCATCTACATATCCCTAACGAGAACAAAAATCTCAGGACATAAATTACAGATAATGTCTGTAATCTAATATATACTTAATATCATCTTAAGGTGGGGAGAGTGAATACACCTCTGTGTCGAAGAAAGAAGCTATTTTGGGCAATTAAGAAACAGGATTTTTATTTTGAAGCAATCATTAATTGGTGGTACATCTGCTAGGCATATTAATTGAAACTGTGAGAGAAGATTAGTTAGGATGAATACTATAACCATGAGAAAACCCAAAACAAGAGATACATTCTTTAGTTTTCTTCCCATTTGGATGTGTAGAACATTGGTTTTGAAGGATGACAGTAGAAAAAACAGTAGTTCCACATTAATGTCATCTAGGTACAAGTGTGTTGCAAAATTTTGTCTGTGCTGCTAAAGTTGCTACCACACTTCAGAAGAGGTGACAGAGGGAAACTGGAAAGTCTGTCAATGGGTTTCATTAATCCAGTAGTCCTCAGGTGCTAGGAATCATTGCTTTTTCCTTCCGTCTCTTGACTCTCCAGCAAGGCTTTGGATGATGGCACTTCTCCACCCTCTGCTCCTCCATCTAAAAAAAGAATCAAACATTTATATACAACATGCTTTCTCACAGCTTTTTGTAATGCAGCCAAATATTTGGTTTCACTGGTCATCTCTGTTTGGATTGGCTCTTTATTATCACACTCACAGGTGCTGTAGAGAGATTAACTTGCAGAGGCATCTTCCAAAAGCAGTTGCCTATTGACGTGGATTTTCCTGCTCCTTGCACATGCTGATCATTGTGCATTCGGTTGTAAGAAACAGGTTGGACATAATTTTTTGTTATAGTTATTCTTTTTTTCTGGGTAATTTCCAAAGTCAAGTTAGAATATCGCATTCCTCTGAGCATTGCTTGGTTTCATGTAGATAACATTACAGTTTATGAACATGCCAGTTATCTGGTTGACCTTCTTTGCCAAGAAATACATAGGAGAATTCACCCTGTCTTCACAAGATGAGGCGATTTTTTTGTTACTCTGATTTGGGAGTTCATTCTTCTGTAGGTTAGAGTTGAATGCTTACAGGACTAGTATAAGTACAAACTCCCAAGCATGCGTGGCTATTAGATGAAGAGTTCCACCGTATTGCTTTTGATGCTCAAATTCTCTCACTGAGAAACAGGAACTCATTTTGCCTTATTTCCTTGCAAAGCATAATCATTTTCACACTACCTTCAAGTCCCACATGGCGTTACCAGTGCTAACAGAACAGGTTTTATGCCCAAATCTAAGACAGCCCATAGCTTTTGGAGGCAAGGAGGGGTCTGCTCAGCATATCTGGCTGTACCACCTTCCAAGTCCTATCTGTTTTAACAGTGATAATCTAAGGGGCACATTTTCAGCTATTTGCCCTGGAGACTTGCCAAAAAATATCACGAACAGCCAAAAGAGTTGCATATCTTGGTCTCTACAAACCACAGCAAATGGATACCACTGCACTCATAGTCGGTAGCACTTAGGTGTGCAACAGGTGCTAAGCTGCTGAGTGTATCAAGTCAGTTACACACCTAGAAAAAATTCAGCAAATGTAATACAAGTTATTGGCAGAACAGTGCCCTAAAGCAGATTACCAAATATGAGAGGCCAGTATTGCCTCTTTGCTCTCAAACTTCTTGCAGACTTCAACCTTTGGATCACCAGTAACACCAGTCATTCAACATGGTTCCAGTATGGCCTCCCACCAGAGCACCTGTGGAAAGTCTCAGCCCTCCAAACCTTACGCATCATCAGAGGATGATCAGACGGTCTTCATTTCAGAGTTAAGCTCTGAGGGAAACAGCTAGTGCCAAAATCTCTCCTGTCCATTTTATGAGAACATTAATTTGGTGCGGCTTGCAGAGTACATCGAAATTTATATCACACAGCTACGATCCTTGTATATTCATAAAGAATACATGCAAAGTCTCTTTTCTAAGCCAGACAAAAGGTATTAGCACATCCTGTTCCTGACCTTTCACTATGACAGCAGCTGACGGCATTTTAGAAAGAGAGGAGATGTATGACCCAATGAGCATTAGCTAAATTTGAAGCAAGAGGGAGAAAGTCCTCCTCACCATTTCCCATAATCTTCACTGAATCTTTCAGAGTAAAAAAAAAAAAAATAGGGCATACTTTATATAGCCACATGTTCCATCTTCTCCATTTTTCTCATTTATCCAATTTCTTTGTTCTGAGTTGGAAATGGCTTTCATTTTTTTAACAACTTACTGTTAAAACCAGAAACAGGCAGAAAGAGATGCCTGTTAGACCCTCAAATGTTTCACAAACAGTTTCCCTGTCACAGCATTTGAGCTTCCAAACTTTCTTTCCATTTTTGTTTGCTGTCTTATCAGAAGTTTAACTTTCAACACAATGAGGCTGTAATTCCCATCTGATACTTCTGGAATTCCCAACCCCAAAAAGCATCTAAGCAGTCAGAGTGGAATTAACTGCATCCTGTATTCATTTCCTATTATCACTACTGCAAACTGCTGATAACAAAAACTGTTCCTTCCAGGCATGCCCTGGCACAGCTATATGCCAATGACAAAAGCAAAGGATAATTCCATGCTCTTAATTGTTCTTCAAATCCTGGCAGTGCTGGTGCTTGCATTTGTAAGAAAGCATCAGTACATTTTACTAAAACTAATGTAGTTATGTTTCATTTCTTCTTCTTAATGCATTGGATGGGCACCAGGAGAGGAGGATTATTCAGTCTGGAGGGCTAAGTACTTATTTTATGCTGTGCTGTAACATTTCTTCTAACAAGACTTTCACTCTTTCAAAAAAAAAAAGATCAAAGAGAGAAATTCTGCATGCTTTAAAAAAGTATATTCTTTCCAATTACTAAACTTTCCAGAGGCCAAAATGAAACAAACATGAGGAACTTATCTACAACTGTTGTATTCTTTTCTGCTTTGTTTAACATGGTTTTGTGCATCTCACTCTAGGTTCGCTGCTCTAAACAATACAAAGGTTAGTTACACATAATGTAGCAATGACTATATCAGTGGGTTGGACTGGTCACTTCACTTCCACAGCTCCTGACACTAATAACAATATAAATTCCCATCTATCTCCCCTTTGATAAGGGAAACAGTTCTCTCCTGCTGAAGCCTGACCCCTGGTCATGGTGCACGAACCGTGCCAGGCAGAAGAGCAATTTGGAATAAAAACCCCTATAATATTTGAAAAGCAAAGTATTAAATGTTAAGTGACTGTCTGTACTTTGGAATGGATTTCCAGTACTCCAGTTGCACACATCAGAAGGAGAAAATCTGTAGGGACATACTTTTCATATTCCTAGGAAAAAATCTCTCCTCGAAACAAAGGAGTTTTGACTGGGGCTTATCTGCCATCATTGCCCCTGGGCTCCCAGCTTTAGTTTGAATGTACTCTGACACAGTGATCCTTGTCCTTCCCACTTGCTCTTCCAAATTCCCCCAGTTCCCTCACTACTGCCCTGCAGCCTGAGGGTATCTGATCTTGTAGTCTTTCTCTTTTTTTATGTGCATTCTCTGTCCTTCATAAATCTTTGCCCTTTCCTTTTGCAAAAGTAATGCCTCCTTCCAGCACCTATTCAGATTCTTATTTTCCTCTCTTTCCCAGGGTCAAACAAGGATGTGGTCATTCGGTCCCTTCTCACTCCTCCTGGAAGTGCTGTTTCTACCTGCCCTCTTCTTCACCAGCAGTCCTTTGATGGGCCCGTGTTGGGTTTGGATTACAGAACGCCAAATACATGAATATAAATTAAATCATCAAAGCAAGAACAGCTTGTAATCAAAGGAATCCTCCCTGCCTGCCCCCTCACCCTTTATGGTGCTTTAGGAGGCTGTAAACTTCAATGTCCTGTAGTTGCTTCAGGCAACATACAAGCAGGACATCCATCCTCGGGAGCCTGGGAATCCCTCCTATAATCTACTTCAGTTCAGATTCATGGGCCCTCCACTCAGCACAGGCCTGCCTCTCCCTGTGCTGCCTCCACACCATCGCTGCTCCTGGAACTGGGACCACCAGCTGCAGTGGCATTTGTTACAGCAGCGACAGTGATGGGCACGAGAAGAAAGTTACTTCCAAATCAGAACCTAAAAGAGTAGGGCCAACCTATAATTCTCACTTCATAGGCGATAGAAACCAGTTTTTTCTGAATCTGAAAATCCCCCTGAAAGTAAAAAGAACTCAAATGTAAAGCTGGTGTTGATTAGACCTGTGCTAATCAACAGAGCACCTTATGAAACTAAAGGACAGGCCAAAATACGACACTGGTCTCAGATAGCAAAGTTGAAAGCCTAATAGCAGGAGTAAACCACTGTAAACCCTACTCTTAATGTATATGCCTGAGTTAGGATGATAGCTGTAATCGGATTAGCAGTGCAGCTTGCTGTCTTGTGCTAAGTTATCTCAGTGCAGGACTAGACTCTAATTTATAGCTGGAGTGCTGGTTTTCCAAGCTGTGCGGCAATGCAACTGTGTTTGCTCTTCCTCAGGGGAACTGGAGTTCAGTTCCCAGCACCTTTCCCCAGGCTGCTGAACACAGAGTCTGTGGGTGGATATGGCAGACTTGGTCTGGGTTAAAATTAATTTGTCTCATCAGGAGATACAAGTGGTAACTGCTTTGGAAGGTTGAATTTAGTCGTAAATGAAGAAAGAAATATTAGTATTGACATCAAAACTGCATGGTGGCATGAGTCTTAAGGAGAAAGCAAAGGACAACTGCAGAAAAATGTCTATTTCTGGAATGTGCAGGTACTACCTTCTGAAATGGAGAGCTCAGCCAGTTTGTGTGGCAGGTCTGAAGTCCCAGCACCAGCAGGAGAGCCCAGAATATCTGGTAAGGCGTTCCGGCGGCCTGCCCGTCCTGATGCTGCAAAATCTGTGACCACAGGCTCCACATCAGTCATTGCTGACTCCTTTCTTCATAGCAACATCTGCAGATGGAACAAACACGAGAAGAAAACAGCTGTAGCCCGGATGGATGCTAATCACCTGCTCAACAAAATAATAGCCATAGGCCTTTTGTTATTAAAAGCCATATATTACAATACTGAGTGCTTCAGCTTTATCCGTGCCCCAGAAGAAGATAAAAGAATCTCTGTGCATTTCCTTCTGTTGCCACTTGCACATCAGACTAGCACAATGAACAGGTCTGTACCTACAAGAAACCTGTGGATAGGGGCAGCAACAGCCCTTTCTGCCAGCCACTTGTATGTCTTTTTATGACCTGATTCCTCTTTTTAAGTGGTTTTGCCATACAACCACTCTGAAGGGAACTGAAACTCTATTTCATCACACTGTCTCTATGAAGCAAAACATGTTTTTTTTATTACTTTATTACTTTTGTTAATCAAGAATCTTGTATAGATTCTTATTTGGAATCTTACTAGAACCAAATCCTTTCACAGAACAGCAAAAAAACCAAACTAAAACTCTTCATAAAATTTCTTTATCCTGCAGATGTCAAACCATTTGTTTTCCCTCTGCTCCTTGTTAGCTTGGTTTAACCTCAGCTTGTGCATGCGACTTTTATCTAATAAATAACTGAATCCTGGAAACAACAGAACCAACAGTGCTCTGCTCTCTCCATCCGTGTCTCAAAGCGCACCGAATCGAATGGGAAAACTCCCACTGACCCAAATGGGCTTTGGATCAGGCACAGAGGTGTTTGCAGGATCCAGCCCAGGGCACCAGCTTACGTGAGAACACCTGGAGTGGAAGGTGATACTTAGCTGCAAGTGGCACACAGGGATCGCGTGTGAAAACTGCCATTAGCAACTGTATTATTAAGAATCACAAAAGACTATCATACCAGAATTGTACACAATCATTTCTGATAATTAACAGAGTAAGTTCTAATGATTACACATTAATTGTTCAATTTAAAGCAGTATTTTTTGTTCTGTGTGCAATGTGGGAACAGGAACATTGTCTCTGTGTAAATACAGTCAGTGCTTTGTATGGGAAGGGATACAGATGGGGCTGGAGACCAATGTGATGGAAGGCTGTCAGCTTTCTGTTGACAACTGGCTGTAGTTAGACTAAGACTTGGATAACAAAAGTCTCAATCATTTTAGTGTTGTTCATATACGAAGCAAAGCATAATAGTCCCCCTTCTAAAATTCTGCTAAGGTTGGAAATATCAGTGCTCTCATTTCATGGAATAAAAACTGAGGCAAATAAGAGATCAAACATGACTTGTTCTGATGTGCAGGAAGGGAGGGGCAGAAATTTGATTACTAATGCTGACCTGGTGTTTCCACCACAATCAACATTTTCCTTTTCTCCCTCAAAGTGCCTTTTAGCTGTGTCACTCCAACAACAAGAATAAATATTCTTAATCTTCTTTGTATCTCTAAACACTTTGTAATAAAAAAAATTAATCGTTCTTGGAAAGAAATGAAGGCATGAGTAGTATCTGCAAATCTGAAAGACAACTTGAACATGCAAACAAACCACTTTCTTTGACCAAAGTCAGCAGCTGTAAGTTCTGACCTGGAGATTTAGCAGAAAGTTCCTGTCTTGCATGAAAATAGTCAGGTCAAGTCCAAAGGAATCTTTTCCATAAGTAGCAAAAATATAAAAACTGTCCATGGACATTCAAGAATGCAACTTTGAGAAAATAAACAAAGGTACATCAACATTTTCAGTTAGATATAGCATTATACTATGTATTCATTAAAATGGTGGGGTCGGGACTTACTTACAGACACAGTCTCATGGCTTTTTTTGTGGTGGTCGTATTTACTTCACTGAAGGTGTCCTAAATATATTTTTCCACATGCTCACCAGAGCAAGTAAAGAGACTAAATTACACTTCAGAACAGAAAATACTCAGGATTTCCTTTTGCTTGGTAAAACTGTTAAAATTTGTTCCCAATGCCAAAATACCAGTGTGGCTGCAGCTCCTGCCCATTTCAGTTCAGCCATTTAGTTGATGAGACAATAATACTGTTGTGAGCTGACTGCTGTTCACATAAAGATCTACAGAATGACCTGGACATCATAACACACCAAAGACTTGCTGAAATGTGTCTGGTGGATTTGTTTTTTTCTCTCTTTTCTCTCCTGCAGGGGTGTTTTGGTTCCTAAATGGTTACTTTTTAAACAGAGAAAATTTGCTCTACAACTCATGCTATATGAAACTACTCTCTTCTACAGTACAGTTTCATATTACCCACCTTGTGCACTTGTTTCATATCTGTCCCTTTCCTCTCCAGCTCATCTCCTTCTCCCCTGATGTAATCTCCCTTTCTTGCATAATATGAGACAACCCAGGAAGATGAGGAAGGACATAGTCTGACACGCTTTCATGAATGGGAATTTTTATTTATGCACTTGACTAAAAAAGTGTGCACAGACAAATCTAGAACATCTGTCAGAAAATCGGCTGATCATTATCCATCAGTCCAGTGGCCATAACTCAAATGTCGCTATCTAAAAATAGTAAAAGTACACCATCCTTTATATATGAAGCAGTTACCATTATGTTTTCACTTTTGTTTTTTCTATACTACACTTGAAATATTAGTGGCTGAGAAGAAGACCAAGTTCAAAAGTTAAGGGCTACCCACTACGCTAGCACAGGACGTTCTCTAAGTATATTTGAAAGATGAGGGAATTGGCATTATAAATCAAAACTTTAGTCCATTTAGGTCCATATAAATCAAAACTTAAGTCTACCACCAAACATATGACAGACCATATTCAAAATAGCTTGCTGCTGTTCTTTAATGCTCTAAGGAATTTCTTCAATTTCATTCTGATGCTTTCTTAAAATAGTATTTTCTAAGGCCTACAACCAAGTAAGGATGTAGAGTTTCTCCGTTCTTCATCTGTTTCTACCTTTAATTTTTTTAACATTTCCATCAGGAAATAACTATCTTTTTGGCATCTTCTTGCATCTGTTATGTGTAGTATTTTTCATGCTTCCTCACAGGGTAAATAATAATCATAGTGTGCACATCATCTATTTTCCCAATTCTACTCCTCCTCCTGCTGGCAAACATCTCCTTCAGCTTTGCTGAACTCATTTTGCTTTAGCCTTATCCAAGTTAAAGATACTCACATCTTGCAAATGCCTGCATGCAGTTGTCTCAGCTTCCAAATTACTGTTGTCATTTTCCTCCTATGTCAATGCTCACCAGACTAATGGTGTGCAGCTCTAAAAGAATAGTGACAGATTTCCAGAGCAGAAGATTCCCTACTTCCCTGACTTGGTTTTTTCCATAGGAAAAATCGGGCTGCCCAAAAGCAGAGGGGACTGGGTGGGAAACAGAGTTGAGCAGGGATGCAGGCTGTTTGCAGGGGGTCAACAGTAGGAAGGCAGGTCGACCTTCCCGAAAAGCTCACCGACTAAAATTAGAGACTGAAGGCCTTGACTGGCATCCCAACTAGTACTCCTTCAGTACTCCACGGCACCAGACTAATTTTGTAGCTCATTACCAGGCCACGACACAGCACTAAGGGGTTTTGGGGAGTACTAGGTTAATTTTCTCGTATTCTGAACCCCTGCAGGACCACCCAGAATGCACAATGGGCCACTCAGGTGTGCAAGGGGGAAGGAAATACTCTGCTTCTGAAAACTGTCTACAACCAAAAGTAAAACTCAATTACTGTATCTATCAGTCATTTAAGTAAATGTCCTCAGACAAAGTGATGGCAGGTAAACTACCAGTGGGATTTTCTCTAAGCGAGACAGCTAGTTTGTTAATCTTTGAATCTTCTTTTGTTGGTACCATAGCCAGCCCTTTGGGGGAAAATGAGTCACAGAAGCTGATGAGAATTTATTTAAGTAAATGACAAAGGAAAAGAACAAATAAGTCTCCTGAAACATTTTGTGTTGAGGATCAAGGGAAAAAAAGCTTCATGGTGCTCAGTTGTAGCAGGTGCCGCCGTCCACATTAAATGTCAGTGCCGTCTCTCCCTCACCCTATCTGTTAGGAAGTATAAATCACCATCATGCGTATTTGTGAAAGCTCTTTTTTCTTCTGATCCTTTTACTGTCTTACACAGAGGCAAAATACTGGATTTGTTCTGCTTGGAAGGACAAACTATTCCTCAGGAAATGTCAGAAGGTTCCTGACATTGGTATAGTGGCAACTCCATGCAGGAGACTGAAAGACCAAACACATCACTCCCTGCCACTCAGGCACTTCTCTCCAAAGCTCTTCTCTTAGGTCTTACTAATAGTCTCTGTCTGCACTATCAGAGAAAGCTACACTTCCCAAACACTGTTCCTTTTGAATGCCCCTTAGTAGGAACAAACTGGAAAGCATGAAATCCTCTCGCAAACACTTGAAAAACACAATAGCCAAGTAGGACTTTTAGAGCCAGACTGACTGATTTTGTGTCTTGATGGTCTCTTACTGTAAGACACATTTCAGCATATGAATTTATTCAGAAAGAACTTTAGTCCTTTTAGTTGTGTTGGTTTTTATTTACTTGTAAGTAATGAGTGTTCTCCAAGCACCTTTACCCGAAACGCCTGTAGGTTCAAGAGTTTTTAAGTAAGGAGAACAGAATGAAGTGCTTCCCACTGTGCAACTGAGATGAAAACCACATCTCCTTGCTATACAGTTGCCATGCTTTCACATCCTCTTCTGCTGCAGCTGCACATGATGGCTTTGCCTCCTCTTCCCAAAGATACCAGAAGAGGAACATTCTCAGTATACGTGCTCATGTAATCCTTATGCTTTATCCTGAAGCATTACTGGACCAAAGAAAAGGAAGAAAGCTAGGAACATTCATGTTTTTAAGGAAGACAGTCCAGAGGTTATGATGATGACGAACAGTAACCTGGGCACTTACATAACAATTTTTGTGAGAAAAAATTTCTGTTATGTGTTTTTTCACATCAATAACATTTGTAACGCACTCATAAGCCTAGTACCGGGAAGCACACAGAAATATAAGCAAGCTGTCTTTACCATATCTAGATCAAACACAGGAGTCTCGATTCTGTGTGGGGCTTATGTCCTGGTTTTCAGCTAGGGTAGAGTTAATTTTCACAAGAAGCTGGGAGACAACTCAGCCTGGATAGCTGACCCAAACTAGGCAAAGGGATATTTGATACCATGACATCATGCTCCGGATATAAGGGGAGTGGGGTGGATATCAGGGCTCTGGGTGGTAAGTAAATTGCACTATCACCTGCTTTGTATATTCTAAGTATTGCTGCTGTTGTTTTCCTCTCCCTTTGCTGTTCAGAAGTTTTACCTTTTTCTTCCAATTCTCCTCCACATCCTGTGGAGGGAAGGAGTAAGCGAGCGGCCATGTGCTGCTCAGCTGCCAGCTGGGGCTAAATCACAACAGCTTAGAACAAAAGACCACACATTTCTTAATACATAGAAGCATTATAGCTGACTATGCAAAAGTTAGAAGTGAATCACTCAGGAAAAAAAGGAAATTTGTTAGCTTTTGGGTTTTTTAATACATTACCAAAGTTGAAACAAGAGTTCCTTTTATTACTTCATTTTAGAAAGATGATTTAGGTTTCTTGTACCAACAGAGATGGCCTCTTTAGTGCATGTTCTCTGAAAAATTCATGAGTTGTTTTCCCATATAGGGAAACTAAATTATATCCCATCTCAGGAAATGTACAGTGCAGAAGCATGTCTGAGTCCTTCTACATCTTCTGTCTCAGTCTGGAAGTTACAGCCCATATAACACATGATATTCTGGGGATTATATTCGAAAATGTGATATATTGTTTAACAGGTTTTCATTTTCATTCTTTGCAGTGTACACAGCTGGACAGACATTTAACACAAATGTCTTGTGTGTTTCTTCTCTGGATACATGGCCTACTCTACACTCTTGCACCAGAGGCAACATCCTTACTGATGATACGCAAAAATAGCTTCCATACATGATTTTCCTTGTCCCAAACTGGTCAGCCTGGAATACCAAGATTACACCATTCCTCCATTTCCCACCTCAGTGCTCTCAGAAGCATTAATGAAGGTCCAAGATCATGATCATGTTGTTGAGATGCTCATCAGTTTGGAATATAGAATCTGAAAACCTTGGCCAAAGCTGTAGGATAAAGACAGGAGCTGACTAATTTTGCTCCTTAGTGAGTCAAATTTCTAGATAAATCTTGTCTATGCTTTCATGAGGAATGGTTGAAGATGGGGAATTAATTTTATTAAGTATTAAAGACCATCACAAACCTTAACGATCTTCACCTCTAAATGCAACATATATCTTAGGTTTTGTTGTCTACCGTATACAGTACCTGAAAAGTGTATGTGTGCACTTGTATAGATACTGCAACTGAAAGGACTAGTGTAAGCCAGAATGGTATGCCAGCATTACAAGGTACGTATGGCATGAAACCACTTTCTATACAAATGAAATGGGATGGATTTTTTTCTTCCTTAGACTGGTACTTCAAAATTTTCAGTTAAATTTTCTGATCACTTCTATAAAGCCAATATTCATAGAAAAGACAAGAGAAAAAAAGCCACGTAACTTATTAGTCACACTGCTTTTATGCTTCTGGAGACCGCACAGATACCATGGTGCAGTTCATCCTCTACAACCCGAATGGAACAGAACAGCTTTACTGTTGAGCTGTGTTTGACCCTGAGTACACAGAGTGCTCTGACGCACAGAAGAACACATTACAAAACTAATGGCAGTTTTAAGTAATGGTACAATTTTCCCATTGTGGAAGAAAACTAAGAAGAGAGGAAAAGGGGTCATGATACTGACAAATGAATCAGAAGTTATCTGCAGCAAGTAATAAATGAAGTGACATTAGCTGAAGGCAGTCAATACCAGGCAAGCGAGCAAGTCACTTTCCAAATGTCTCTGAGTGACCAAAAGCAATGACAGACAAGCTTTAATCGACTCCACAGAAAAACCAATTCAACAGGGAAGAAACTCTGATGCATCAGCTATGCTGGAAAGAAACCAAATGCATCCCCTACTATGGAATAAGAAATGAAACTCAATGGAAACCAACCAACCAACCAACCTAATTCTTCCTCTTATACTTTGGCCATTCATCCCCACAGTTTTCATTTCCTATTGCAAAATGTATAAATATCACCTGACATACCCACATATACACAGTATACTTTCTGAGTTTGGCCACAGAGTTCTACCCTTCCAAATCCTCTCTTAAAATTTGCATCTGGCCTGAAATCCAAGAGAAGTTTGCCCACCCATGGCAACATACCCAAAGAGTAATTCCGGAATTATTTAGACATCATTTTTAAGGCTAATTTTGCAGAGGCCCTGCAACTAAAACATTGCAGTTAACTTGTATTTATAATTTTTCACATTGCCAAAAGCACACAAGGAAATGAATGTCCTTACTCTACTACTTGGTTTTGTTACAAGTCATATGTGCACGACACCTTTCCTCCAATCTCTCCCATCTCTTTGTTCATCAGTTTTTGTACTGGGAATTCTTTGGGGAAGAATCAAAGGACTTTTCCCCTCTACTTTGATACCTGCTGCCCCAGCATTCCACAAACACTTCCCACAAGGCAGACAACTCAAAGGCTTCCTAAGCCTGCATACGCGTGTGTCCGTACTGTATTCTTTTTAGAGGCAGTAAGGGATTTGGTTCTCTGCTTGCCAGCTCTGTGGCAGAAAACTACTCTGATAAAACCACTGGGAAAGGCTGAGGCAGCAAATGGCTTGTGGCACACTGGAGTCCACTTACATAATGTGCTTTAGTAAAGCAATTAGGGCAGTGCAATATAAAATGCAATTGAGAGAAGATGAATTTGCAGTTTAGCAGATTTATGAGAGTGGGACAATCCTATGCACATAACCAACCTTTGTACCCAAATTCTCTTACTGGAGAAGGCCCAAGTCTCCTTGAGATCTTATTGACATGAATGAGGAACTTTTCCATCCAGTTCAGAGTGAGTCAAAAGGTACCGGTATGTACAGGAGGTTCCCAGGAACAGAGATCCTTGTGGAAGTGCTTACAGAAGAGACGCAGTTGCAGAGAAAGAGGAGGAGTTTCCTGGTAGCACCATGTGGGCACAAAGGGGTGAAAGTCAGGAGCACAAGGATGACAGAAAAGTAAGAGATATGAGGAGCCTGTAACTGTGTGCTGGTACATAGAGAGAATGAGAGATTAACTGAGGGTCTATGTGAGATACAGAAATTATACAGCAAGCTAAAGGGGCACAGAAAGAAAGGAGAGCTCTGGAGCCTTACTGAGGAAGAGGAATAAAATCAGTAACAAAGAGCTTCTTTGGAGGGCAAGCGGGATGGAAGCAGGGAGGAAGAGAGGTTTGGTAAAGCTCTGCTGGACGATGTGCACAGAGATGGACATGAGAGAGAACCTATGGATTAGCAGCAAACTAGCTAGGTAGCAGTAAAACAGGCATTAATTTTGCTTAAAAGAATATGTGTGTAATTATCCCAATATGCCCACATGTAGGAAACCTGAAGAGTGTGCACAAGAAATACAAAGAGTTTACTACACCAAGGAATTTTTTCCTTTTTTCTGGGGGGGGATGATACATTTTTTTGTTAACATGACACATGCCACAATGTCTTGTTAATTGAATATGTAGTATTTGTGACAACCCTTACAGACTGATGTTTGGAGCCCTCAAAAGAATGAGCAGCTGCAATGTCAGCTTCTGCAAAAACGTGCCTCTTTTTTGCCCTGCCAGCAGCTCCCTTCCAGGGAGAAAAATCCCTGTTTAATTCGTAGTCCCCCAGAGGCAGAAGTGGGTTTGGTGAAAGGCTTATCCTGCCATTATGAAACTCAGAAAGGAGCAACCCAGTACTTCTCTCCATCTAGCTGTTAGGTGGTAACAGTCTGGCAGTGAGCAGGAACTATGTGTGAATAGCAGCAGGCATCTTGTGAAGTCCATAAGCCTTAAAAGCATAAGACTATTTCCATTAAAAAGCAAGGAAAAAGCTCTCAGAAGCAATTTATTGTTTTAGTTATGCAAATGAAAGCTGACTTTTGATTTCATTATCTTTGTCATGGACAGATAACATTCTGTAATTACATATAAAAAACAATAAATCTTTTTTTTTTTTTTTTATTCTTCCTCCTTCAAACCTATGAGCTGTATTTTTTATGGCCTGGATCAGAGCTGGAAAGCATCCCACCCTCTGCGGAGACTTCTTCCCTGGTCAGCTTCAAAAGCACCTTACTGATGTGGAAATACTTGTTTAGCCTTAGTACTTCTTTGCCTGACGACAGGAGAGGATACTCACTCTCTTGTAATGATATCATCCATGTCTGATGAACACTTTGGAAAAGCTGAAGTGTAACCAAATCCAAGCACCATTCTTCTCCTTAAGTTGGAGTAAAACTTTCCTATTTAAATTTTTCATTTCTGCATTCCGGTTTCATAGTGCCAAACACAAACAAGGAAAAGTCACTATTTCCAGACCAAGAATTACTCATAGCAGTCTATTCTAATTAAAAAAAAAAAACAACAACACAAAACACCAGCACCACCAAAACCCATCACAAAACAAACCAGAAAAAAACCTAAGGTGAAACTTGGTAATTAATTGCTACTTACTCATAGAGATCTGGATATAGCATTTAAAGCAAAGTCTTCTTAACCCTCAGCTCTTTATTGGCCAATCAAAGCACTAATGTACTAATAAAAGTTAATTTTTATTTCTTTAGGACAGCAAGCTGCAACAAAGCCTGCTTGTCTCTGTCATAAGTGAGTTTGTAAAGCTAACACGCCAAGTTTTTATTATTGGACTAAAGCACCAGCCTGAAAGGTAAAGCAGCTGACAACTTCAGCTATTTCACTAGTATTTATCGTTGATGCCAGCATCTCTTCCACCTTATTCAAGATCAAATACCATACCTGCTAAGGTATCTTGTAGACATCACCCCAACACTTCCCTCAAACGGGGTCCTCAGGGTTTCAGAGGGCTTTGCTTTCACCATGAAGCTCTGCGTAATTATTTCCCTCCATAATTATTTATTTTGCCTTTCACTTCAATTGCATCTTCTACTCCACAAATGATCTGGGTTTCCTGAACTATTCTTCTGGCTCATCCACGAATACTTCTGGAAATCCAATCCAAAATACTTCATTGGGCATTCTTCAATGGATAAGATGTTGGAAAGAAAATTGTGTTTGTACAACTCAATAAATATTTAGTTAGTTAACAAAATATTATTTTATTAACTCAATTCAAGGGTAGTAAAAGGTCTTTGATTTTGCAAATATAAGTGAACTATTGTAGGATAATTGTATAAAGCCGTCTCTGCTTCAAGGAGATCTGGTCTACCCAAAAGTTTTTCCAATGACATTTTTCTAACTGATAAAAGGTATTTTCTCTCCCTAAAAACTTTGTCTCAACCATGTCCTTAGGCCACCACAAATGCTGGAAAGTTCTATGAAATCATTGTGGTTCGGTTTGCCCTCAGGGGAAGATGAACCAACAGAGATCACTGTGCTTTTCACAGTCATCTGACGACTTTAAGTGAGCCCGGGGAAGAAAACAGCCATTTGGCATGTGAAGTCTAACACAAAAAAGGGAGCTAAGCCCCAGCTGCAAGTCACCCTGGTGCCCTGAAGCACCCTTTAATGAGTTACTGACATTTCCTACTGCTGTGCTTAACATGACAGTGACTTTAACATTCACAAAGATGAAAAATCAATAGGACATAAGGCTACATTTTGAGAAGTTATGTTATACAACGTTTCTACGCCAACATCTAAAATTGCATATTAAGTCTGGACCCTCACTTCCCTGCTCTGCATGTTCCATTTGTAATTTATTTATACTTTAGCATATATTTTTGCTTCAGATACAATATTCAATATTAAATGAATAATTTTTCATTGCATTCTCCAACATACATCATGCGTACTCTGATACAATTCCATGCAGGTCATATCCTCTAGAGCATACCTGTTGAATCTTAGTAGTAGTCCTGTTTATTGATTTTAATGAAATTACAGGCAGAAAAATCTGCCCCATCCCATGGTGACTCACCAAGAAAATAAACTGAGATTTGAGAAATGTGTCTTCCTTTAGTCTTATAATTTAAGTTAAATAATGACCTTGATTCACAAGACTTCCCATTTATAATAACAATAGACTTTAACTTACAAATAAAAAATAAAATCAATCCATTACAATTCACTGAAACATATCCTGATATTATAGGTTTACATTTTGATTCTGCAGTTATGCACATATTGAAAGGCTTCTGTTCTGTCTATTGAAATTTGATAATACAGAAAGGAAACAGCACTAGAAACGCGCTCTTTAATGTTCAGGAGCAGATCACTGGGTCGGGTTTGTCTCACTCAGATTTGGAGATAAGAGTTGTCTCCAGTGAATCAGATACCTGTCGATACCGTCGCTGGTTATTTGCCTGCACCAGAACGTCTGTGACTGCACGTCAATGGTCAGAGGTATTTACACAGGGTATTTACACGCACGCACAGGCACAAACGATCAGAACAAGGCAACTCTCAGATTTATTCTTCTGCCAGAAAATGTTGAGAATGGGGGAAAAAACTTATGAAAAATTTCAACAGAATAGGGAATATGAGGGCACAAATATCTGAGAGCATCTTGTTCTTAAATTTTCTGGGAATGAGCCAGCTACACCCTGCTACACTGAAGAGCACCAATGAAATTGAATTCCAAATAAATGAAAAAAAAAAACCAACCCTGAACTCACAATCTCTTGAGGACTAATGATGTAAACAAATAGGCTATATTATTAGCCACAGTACACGCCAAGAAGTTTTTCCTTGCAACATATTTTGGATTAATTCTACGCCTTAGGTGAAGGGTTTATCTGCAGTATTATACTTGCTCCTGCCTTCCTATTTTTAGATGACTCCATTTGTTTCCTCTGTGTCTCTGCTGAAAGGATCACAGCAATTTATAAACCTCCCTGACTTTCATGCTATTTCAGCGTGTCTCTTCTTCCTGTGAGAATAGGCCTAGTAGGTGAAATTCATACTAGTTATAAGCCTAAACAAGTCAGTAGTATTACACCTGGGATTCATTTGGTTTAATTCCTTTAGCCTTTCAATATAATTCTATTTTATGAAAGTATGAATCATCTCTATTACCCTCCAATGTCCTTAGCCTAGGACATTATAACAGCATTGCTATCTTAGAGCTTCACAGTTATAGACTAGTTTGGTAAAATAGACATCTTTTGATCAAAATTGTAGTAAAATTTATTAAGGAAATTATTTTACGGTCTCCCTGAGCTTACTCAGCAAGTGAGAAAACTTATTGTCTCTCAAAAAAGTAAGCCCTAAAAGCAAATCTCTACCTCCAAACATTATAGCCTGTCTGTTGTTTAAGAACAAACACTAAATAGTCATTTCCAAGGCATGTACTGGGCTGGCAGTCAGATAACTTCCACACAGTTGAATTAATATATTCAAAATTAATTCAATTAAAATGATCTCTAATTAAGGCATATGGCTTTAAAAGAGTCTTTGCTGCGTTGGTAAATGATTCTTCAGTAAACATGCCCTGCTATCGCAACACCTGGAGAAAGTGCTTCGAATAAGGACCAAAAAAAAAGTGTATTTATATCCCAAATGATACTGAGGCTGTGAATTACAAGATAGCAGAGTAGAAAGTTATAGCGTGCTTTTTATAAGTGACTTGAGTGAAGTACGGCTGGACCCTTAAGCTATTTTAGCTGGAATGCCACCAGGCATAGAACTTTTACTTAACTTTCTTAATCTACATGGGCCATTGACGCTTAAGGAAAAGTGGAGGGATGGAAACCAAAATATAAGAAAGCCATCAAGTCTTGTTCCTATTTGTCATACAATGTTAGTTGGGAGGTCCACATACGGAAACTTTTGGTTTTAAAAGTTTAACAATCAGCTTTTGTTTGCCTCACCTTTATTATTTTTAATTTAACATTTAGTCTGTTACATTCTGAGTGAGAGGTGGGTTTAATTTTGACATGTCAGACCAGAGCCATCCTCCCGCAAGGAGCAGCAAAAGCAACAAGCAAGATCTGTCTGAGCAAATGTTTTTGCTTTGCTTTGGAGCAGAATTGGATAGGATTTTCCTACTAAAAACTGTTTTCCATTATAAAGGAATCTGCACTTCCACTGCACAGGGGTCTGTTGGAACCATGCCATTCCTGAATCACATCCATTTTAATAAAACTTTTCCTGTAGGGGCTGGCAACAGAGCGGGAGAACAGCCAGCTTGAGTTACTGCAGATTAGGTGAGTGCTTTAATTGCTAGGATCTTCGTTACCTCTGAAGTTCTCACTTGCTGGTTTCATCCCCACAAGCACCCAAACACCTCACTGGGTTTCCTCACCCTGGAAAGAGCCTGTCCCCAGCCCCGGTGGTACAGCACATTTCCTAAAATGTTAGGAGGCCAGGAAAGCCCAGACCTTGCTCGGGTTTATCACAGGGGGGTGGTTCCTTTGTGCTCTCATCTGGCACTGAGACCAAGATGGTCAAACCCTGGCAGCCAGACAGGCCACTGGGGCATCCTCTACCTCAACTACTCCCTCCCCTACCCTGACAGACGCAGGGTAGATGCCTCCCCTCTTCCTACCCTCCCACAGCAGCCAACACCTTCCCTCCTCCTTCTCTGCCCTTCTACGGCAGCAAGTTCACCCCTTCCACCCAGGACGCTCTCGCTTCACACATGCCAGTGCCCCTGTCCCAGCCCCACAGGAGGACCACAGAAGAGACCCACCCCGTCCCCACAGAGGCTCTTCCCCGGGCAGCACCATGCGTGAACCTCCCCATGGAAAGACAGAAGAATGAGCAATGCAACCCGGAGCAGGGGAGTTAATCACAGCTGCCATTTCACTCGCTCGCTGAAGGCACGCTGATGCCCAGGAACGAGGTGCCCGTAAGAACCCATTTCCAGTTGGTTTAAGATTACTGTTCAGCGCTGACATTTTGTATCCTTTGGATTTTATGTTAAATTGGAAATACCACCCTTGAAATCTCCTCTTAGGACTTTGCAGCCTCCACAGCTTTTGGCCAGTGTGTATACATACCTGTGTAACATGTTGTGAGAGTTCAGGAACTGCTGAATGCTCAGAAACAAATTTTTCGCATCTGCAAAGCTAATGACCTCTTCTAAAACGTCTATGAGGTCTGAATATTTCCTTTTATAGCTTTGCCAGCATAATCATATTGCAGCCTGACACCTGGCAGTGTAAATTAATCTTTTGGGGTTTTTTCCATACAAATTCCTCAGAAGTGTCCATTTTGTCTTATTAAGCACAGTTAGGGAGGGAAGGAGGAGAACAGTTAGGCATTGTCACTGTGTGAATCTTTTTGCAAACTGATACTTCTGTTTCTAGACAGATTGAAACCGAGACCCTTTTGGAGGACACATTCTACAAAGATTCATCTTTCCCAGAAACACACAGACCTAACTGCATCGCCTAATGGCAAATCCACAGCAGTTTTGTCTGTGGAAGTATGGAGTTGAGCTTTTCAAAACAAAAACCAGGAAATGATACTGACTGACAAGTGCAGATCTTTGGAGGGTTATGCTGATGTTGTAGTACTCCAAACATTTAGTCCTTGTTTTATATACTGTCATTTACTTCAGCATTAAAACCTGTATCTTCAAAAGGTCAAAAATAAGGATGCTTGTCATGCTTTCCTCATGAGCAGATATCCTTAGAGATGGTGGATTCCCTTTTTCTAAATTCCACTCCACACTGGAGATCATAGAACCATAGAATGGTTTGGGTTGGAAGGGACCTTAAAGATCATCTCATTCCACCTCCCCCTGCCATGGGCAGGGACACCCTCCACCAGACCAGGTTGCCCAAAGCCCCATCCAACCTGGCCTTGAACACTTCCAGGGAGGGGGCAGCCACAGCTTCTCTGGGCAACCTGTTCCAGTGCCTCACCACTCTCACAGGGAAGAATTTCTTCCTAACATCTAATCTAAATCAACCCTCCTTCAGCTTAAGGCCATTACCCCTCATCCTATCACTACATGCCCTTGTAAACAGTCCCTCTCCAGGGAGATGAGTAGAGCCTACACCTCCTCCCTAGAGTCTTGCATGAATCCAGGTGGAGAACTGCAGATGGTGTGATTTCAGGGGACTTTGTCTGCAGATGACCTCTTGCTCTTGCAGAGCTACAAAAGACTACAGGCACCACAAGAAACATTTTTCTCTGTTTTTCTCTGCTATATTTTTATGACTCACTTTAAAATGAATGGTTGAAAGGCTTGTTTTATTTATATCTTGTGTTTTTCTCAGAAAAAAAAAGCAGAAATACTTCTGAATTTTCTTGGCTGCAGATGAAAAGACATGACCTGTCACAGAACAGGCCTGTATGCTACACTCATTTTTAAACTATGGGTCATATTCTATTCCTTATAACATCAACCAAACCACTATAGATTTGTTGAATTAAACAGAGGTTCAGTAGAGAGCTGACAGAAAATAAATCTCTGCAGATTTCCCTCCACAATAGCCCTGCTTATTTATTCAGGAGGGTGGGTAAGAGCAAAATTTGTGCCTGTCTTAGAAGTTTTAGCACTCCTCCCTAAACTGTAGAGTCCCTCAAATGTGTGAGGACTGCATGAAGACCTGAAAGGCCAGGTCCAAGCACAAGCAGCTATTTGTGCTGAGTTCAGAGCTGTTCACGGCCAGTGGTCCATCTCACACTCCTCTTGGTCACAGAGAGCTCCAGAAACCTGGCTGTGATACAGATGGCTCTACAGGACCGAGATGACAATCCACGTTTGAAGGGCCACATGGACGGTGGCCGTCCCCGGTTTCGCCTGATGAATCCCTCTTCCCCTCTGAAGAAGGAAGAGATGCACCCACAGAGAAACTGAACCTGTTGCTGTACTTCTCAGCAGGGAACTCCCTAAAGCACCCACAGTCACACCCAAGGAACGTCTGAACATATAATCTAGAGGTTGTTTGTCTGTTTGATTTTAATCTAACCACATTTATTATACCAAACAAGATTCTTACTCTAGTGTTTCAGCGGAGAGCCTAGAAAGACAAAGACAACTTCTGAGGCGTGTAAAGCCCAGTGAGCAGGAGAACACTGGCAAGGCTACGAACATTTAAGTAACAGGGAACTTTGTTTGCTTAGTTTGTTCAAAGCGGTATGGAGACAAGCACAGCTCTTTAACTAAAGTTCATTAGGAATGCTAGATGTTTATGAAACCTTGTTAAAATAATTTAAAGATGGCCTAAAAGACGCAGAGAACACAAATGGTAGAATACAGCAAACGAGAGCATAAGAAAAACCTACCTACAGGACAGCAAAAAGGGACTGATGAATACCAGAGACACACAGAAACAACTAGAATGTGATCTCAATGTCTGGCTTTCAGCTGACTACAGCAAGTTGCCAAGGGAAAGCTGAACTGTTGCCAAAAGGGAAACAAAACTTGAATACATTAAAAATAAATAAACAGACTACAAATTCACATACAGGGGCACATGCCTTACAGGTGGATTTCTGGACTTCAGCCTTGCCATTCAGGGCATTTGTGGTACAAAAATAAGTCCTTAACAACCATGTCATAAAATGAATTCTCCATCCTCCTGTAAAGGAGGGCGGATCTCTCTGCACCAGCAAGTGCTGCTACGTTCACCCCAACGGTGGCAACTGCTGCCCGGACACTGTGTGAGAAAGCAAGCTGTGTTTGCTCAAGGCATTCTCCTATCTGTAGCGGTAACACATTAACTATGGCATAAAAAATACTTTCACACTCTTATAAGATAAATGTCTACAACAGCATTAATATTTCAGCATCTACACACAGAGAGATTCAGAGCAGACAAGAAAGCTACCTGGAAATAACCCTACTGCTTAATTTTGCATTAGCTGTCAGCTGATTTGCATGGAGCACTGACCAGCCTGCAGGGAAGAGGGTCATCTAGTAAGGCTTCTTGGAAATCTGCCCAATTCTGCCCCCCAAAATGTTTAAGTACCTTAAAGTTCATGGTTCAGGTAGCCCCGCAGCATGGTCTTTCTTGAAGAGGGGCTGGGCATGAGCTACAGAAGAAAGCTGCCACTTGAGCTGTGGGCAGAGGGAGGAACATCCAGGAAGGTCCCAGCAGCTCTGGCTTCCGCTGTCCCCTCAAAAATAACCTGCCATCACACAGCTACCAGAGAAGCAAATCAACACTGGAAAAGCCTCCCTGTTTTTAAAAATCAGAAAGGCTGAAACAATTTGAAGCTATACAAATAAAAAAACTTCTTGTGTGCTGAGTACGTCAGCAGAGGGAAAAAAAGGGACACTGAAGAAAAATTAACTTCTCAGCTGAGGAAATGACTCAATGTTTTGTACAAAGTCAAGATAGTCTCCACCTGACATTTTTCAAGGGTCAGACACCCACAGGTGGAGGACTGGGGGGGAAGGAGGGGTTTTATTTACCACTGGAGAGGTTTCAAAGAGGACCCAAGATAAGTAAAATTCAACTGCTGTAAATCTAGAGCAATCCCACAGGAGTTATGTTCCCCTGGATGTACACCGGGGCAACCGAGATTGAGGTCTTCCCACAAGCTGTTCACATCAGCCAATTACTTAGTTACTAATGTGCAAATGGGGCATTTCAGTGGGATCATCAAGTCAGGTAGCAGAAATAGAAATTCATTTGCCTAGATACATATTCCTTTTTTGTATGGTGTCATCTCTATTTCAAATGTTTAACCTAGACATAAAAAGAAGAGAAAAATGAAACAATTTGTTTAAATGGTTATATTAAGTTAGCCGTCAAATCACTTACGCATTTATTTGGGTACCGTATGAAACCACACTACAGTCTACACCAATCTATTCAACAACTCAGCACTTGCCAAGTATAACCTTTTCTTCTCCATATTCTCTCTTGGATAAACATTCTTCCCTCTGCACTTTCATATTAAGCGATAATACTTCACGAAACCCAGTATAAACTTTGCAAAGGGCTCAGAGAACACCTGCCTGTTCCACAGGTACTAGTTATAAAAAATACCGCTCCAGAAAGTTATTAGAATAATAATACAAAGACCAGCAATTTGAAGTAGATTGGGGTTTGTCATGGAGAGATTACTGGATTTCAAAATACTGCAAAATAAATTGTACCACTTCTCAACCTCCACCTCAACATTCCTGCAACAGTAACTGATATAATAAAGAGAGCATAAATTTACAGGAAAAACTGCCATCTTCCCTGAAGGTTTTAGGACTCTGTAAAATTAGTTTTCTTCTTGTGCTTGTCGATTATGCCTATTTTATTGGTTTTGCTTAATTAACACTATCCAGAAGAAAACTTCAACAACATAACTGTCCTTGGCCATTGGTTACGAGATACGCTTCATTTATTTTACTAGTTGGCAAGGCAAAGCAAGAATGGTTTTCTAATTAAGAACCAGGATCTGAAGAGACCAGCGTGAATAAAAGGAGACAGAAGATGTTATCAGGGTCACACCTACCTGAGCTGCAGCAGCGGAAAGGAAGGATGTGGTTCCCACCATGCTGATGCACACACACAACCCAGCTGGGGTAATGCAATGGCTAGAGCCCCATTAGCCCCCTTTCCAACCTATTTTCTTTCCTTCTATTCCCCTTCCCTTCAATAAATCATGCCTCATATCAGCAGGGAAGCACAAAATTGTGAATGTTATCTCAAGTTAAAATGCTCTCTTGTTCCAAATCTGTTGCTCACCTAAAGACCAAAAACTGTGCTTTTACTTCAACTGATACATTGCTGGACAAACCGTTGGTACAGTCAGTGCTCTGAACCACACGCTTAGCCCAAAATGCTTTCTTTGCGCACTCGCCCTTTCAAACCTGACATTTTCTGTGTTGATTTTAGCTGCTTTATAGTTATCTAAGTGCTGAGGAGAGGAAGAAAATGACATGCACATACAAAAGGTCTGTTGATGGGTTCTCTCTTTTCTATATTACAGTTCAAAAGCATATATATTAAATATCTTTGCAGCTCTCCAGGGTTTCTACCTGTTCTAAAGGATAGATTTTTCTGAACTATTACTGCAGCTTCCAAAGCTGTGACTCAGCAACCACACTTTCACACTTAGGAGTTTGCAAGTGGCTTGGTGCAAGGTAAACTAATGATCTAACAGCTTCCTAATATGCAGCAGGATGCTTTAATGAAAGTAAGACCATTACATGTGTAAGGACAGATTATTTGCTGTAACCTCAGATAAACTTTGTTGGTCTTGCACTGCTGACAGCATTCAGAATCTCCCAAACAACATAGTATTTCGGTTGTGGAAAGTCTATTCTGGTATGTCATCATTTATCAAGAAAAAACTTTTGCATTTTTCAATAAATTTATTTTCCAAATAATATTGCTGAGACCTTTACTTGCTGACTTCTTCTACAATAAGAAGTTCTATTCATTCATTTTTAACAGATGAATAAAGTCTTCTCAACTTGAGTTCAGTGCCCTTGAGAAGCTCCCTTAAGCCTGAACCATTCCTTTTATAGACCAAGTTATCTTGTACAAAGTTTTTAATGAAAGGAAAATTAGATCAGGGGATATATGATTGGCTTGATGTCCAGGATTCTCTTAGGTTTATTTATAAAATGCTTACCTATGCATATAAAGGCATTTCAGGTTATTTGTAATTTGCATTTATTTTGTATTATTATGTATGGATACCTCCACATCTCTTACACTGAAGTCTAAGGACATATGTCATCCAAATTCTTTTTTCTCTAAATGCTGTTACCACAGCCATTAAGACTTCATTGGATATGGAACTGTTCAGGCTCACACTACAGCTGATAAAAAAAAAACCCTTCTCTCTGAAGTGAAGTGAATAAAGGCAGTCAGGTCTACTGCAAGCAGTCATATGCAAAGTCAAGCTTTTTGTGGACTGTTATGATGAAGGTCCATTACTGTCTCTAGACCTCATCTTGTCTCTTTTCTTGTTCCACACACCACAATTCTTCATAGCATCTGGGAGGGGATCTTCCTTTGCTCTTCAGCCAAGAGCACATGTATGTGTAAGACCGGAGCCACGAGACCTTTGCTGGAGGTACCAGACCTGCAAAGTAGAAAGAAGCCAAACTGCAGAACTAGATGCCAAAGTTTCCTCTACCAAGCTGGATGCTTCAGAGAACTGCTTCACCCTACAAATCTCATACACAAAAGGAGAGCCACGTAGAACTAACCAACAGCTAGTACCTGGAAGAAGGGCATGCCTAGGGATCCTGCCCATCACAGACTTTGTCTTGCATGGGGTTGCCAGGAAGCCATCACATCTACTCACTGCTCACTTCAGCTGATGAAGAAATCATCACCTCTGCAATGACTCCTTCAAATCACCAGACAGAGTTCATTTCTCCTTTTGAAAACATGTCCAGAGGAGAATACCTAGTGATTTGAAGAAAAACTGCCTTGAGCTTCTGTCTTCTAGGTGAATGCTTTGATCCCTAGGGAAGAGATTAAGTTGAGCAATAGCACTGTGCAGAAGTATTTTAACTGAAATTCTGCTCTTTTGATGTCAATGTAAGTTTTGCCCTAGTCTTTACACTTCAATCTCTAATACAATGCTTTCTTTGAGGGGGCAAAAAAGTATGTGACAGAAGTTGATGGTCAGGACTGGCATTCATTAGGCCACCACTTGAAACACAGAGGGAAAATCTTATGCTTGAAACCTAAAGACTGCTTCTGTAATTTATGCAGTGACTATTTCTTATACAAGAAGAAAGGAGCTTTGGAGTCAGTCCAACGTTCACCACTTCCACATTTCTAGCTGAGTACCATAATGGCCATGTTCATTTTGTCCCTACAGACCATGAATTCCTACCTGTCCTCTTCTCTAATTAGCTCCCAACTGCATGGATAAAAAGTGTCCATAGTACTGAGCTGTTAGAAAGGGCTTAAACCAAACATGAGTAAAACCAAAACAAAATTAAGCCAAAACACTGTATGTTTATTTTAAGTAAGACTTGACACCAAAAACATTGGCCATGCTACAAGGAACTGTTGAGAATTTCTCTGAAAGAGTATTTTCCTTGCATTGCCAGTATCACTTTAGCAAAATACTGATAAAGAAAGCACTGAAGAGGACCCCAACAAGATGCTGTCTTCTTGGAGACAACAGCTGCAAAACATCTTAGGGCATTTACATGCTTCTTGTTGCTGAAAGCAAATAAGAGCAATCACAACACCGGCCTGCTAATCTGACGACAGGACAGTTGTAATTGCCTCTGTTGCTACATGCTATGTTGACTTACCAAAACTAATAGTTTGACTTTTCTTATCTCCCTAGGGGAATGGTTATTAGAATTTGTCCCTGCCAGTGAGGAGTTACCACAGCTACAAGGAAAGTAACAGTATTAAAAGAAAGTTGAAGAGTCAGTTTTCAATTATATGTATTATTTGAATGTACCAAACTCAAACAGTCATCATTTACTCTGGAAAGAGTTTTTACAGTTTTAATACAACTTTGGTGAAGTTTGAATGCATTGCATACATTAGTTTATCAGCAATACTGGAGTTGAGAGTCCTGAAAAAAGTAGAGGAGGTCAGCGTAAGCTGTTAGACACACAGTACTTGAGAAAAACTGACCACTAACATGTCCAAAATAAATAGAAGATAATGATGCAATTATTTTGGAAACTCTGAGCATCAATTTCTGTGTTTATCATTTCTACATCACCTGTGTGTCTCCTATTACCACCTCAATCTCCAAACACTGACAAGCCGCACTGACTTCAAGAGCTGGATCATCGCATAGTGAAATCTGAACTGATCCCAACACGTACTTCATCATACACCAGAAAAGACCCCTTGTTTTGCTCCTCTCACCACACACAGAGCCTATTTACCCAAGCCCTGTAAAGGCTTGTTCATGTTCCTTTTTTTGAGAGAAGTTCTCAAGAACATCCCAAGTTAATCACTAAATTTGAAGTTGGTGAGCTCTTAGCAAGTGCTAAGAAAACAGTGAAGACCTGTAGTTGTCAAGGTGGACATAACTGGATGAAATGAAGTGCCTTTTCATAGACAAACTAACAATCCTACCTCATTGTCAACTCCAGGCCCTTTGTTTTCTGGGAGAGACTCTTTCTCTCTTTATTGTCAGCCAATCTAGCAAATTTCAGCTCCAAAAGTAAAACTTTTGGGAAAAAGGTACAATACCAAACATTCAACAGTGGCCCAGAAAGAAAGTGTCTTGGTTACATACTTTATCACAATTTTAAAGCTTTACATGTCACTAATCCACATTAGAAATCTGACCTTTCATTTCCTTTAATTTTAGGAAAGAAAATAAATTCTGCAATTTTCCTATCTTTATCTCACATTTATTATTAAGTCATTATTTCAAGCTGTTCACAGGTACTTTCTAGATGATGTCTTTGTATCTTCCCATTCTGTATGGATTCTGACTGTCCTGCTGAAGAAAAGCATGAGCCTTCTGAGTTTTTCTCAAAGTCAGCTGAGGAGGAGAAGGGGAGAAGTAACATAATTAGGAAAAATACAAACTAGTTCAACTTTATCCTGTTTACTCTTCTAAACAAGAGCTCTGCATATGAAAATGAATTAGGGTCACTGCTTCTGGGACAACTCAAAAGCTTCATTAAATCAAAGCAAGGAATCCTACTTGACTTTGCCAAATACTTTACAAACAGATGGAGTGAATGAGACATGAAGAAAGGTCTGGAGGGAAGCAGACTCTGGTGGCTTCCTGGAGGCCACAGTCCACTGACGCGTCCTTCAGAGTATCAAACACAAATAAATTTAGGGATATCCTAAAATGTCAGTCTCCTGAAAAAAAAGAAGCAATTGCCTCTTTCACAGTGAAAACAAGTTAACAAAACAAAGTTCTCCTCCACCTGAGGCAGCCAGGTGGAAATCAATAATTTACGCTTCCAGCATTGGTCAGAACTGTCTTCCTCACTGAGCAGAATTACAAGGCCACAGGGACAGACAGGCGTAGGTTTGAACTGCGCTACAGAATCAGCCAAGGTGATGACTGGGTGTGAAACACCTTTTACCCTTCCCTGATGCAGGAAGTCACTAAGTCTCATTTCATGCTCCTGCTCCCAGAAATTGCTCCACTTTATTTTGGACCCTGAACACAAGTTCATTGAACTTATTAGAGGCTAGAACACTAGACAGTATTATTTCTTCATTTGTTGAAGCAGAAATAAAACTTCATTTTTGTTTTACTAAACTACCTCAGCTAGGTATTTGTTGGAATGCAGTTCTGCTTTCCTGCTTATTATTGTGATGGCTTCTTGCCAGCCATCATTTTGAGAAGTTAAATACTAGCTTCTAGATGAGCAGCAATGCTAAAGACAACAGAACACCATTCTAAAGAAAACAGGTGGCAGCATGAAAGGAAAGCAAAGATTTTCCTGTTTGGACAGTTGCCTACTAGTCCTGGCTAAGCAACTCCCTTATGAAGACAACGTAGAGTTTTGTCAAAATAGAAGTTTGTCAACATCTCAAAACCAGCATACTTTTCATCATGTCAAGGCTCACTTGGTGGAGAACAGCAGTGATATTCTGCATTACTCATAGGCCTCTCAGAGTGGGACAGAATATGCAGACAGGAGGAGGTGTCTGGGACAGAGCCAGAAGTAGAGGATAAAGCAAGGCTGAAAACTTGGTGATATAAAATCATAGAATAATTCAGGTTGGAAGTGACCTCAGGAGGTCACTTATGCCAACCTCCAGCTCAAAGCAGTGTCAATACCTAATTCAGACCACACTGTTCAGAGATTTATCCAGTTGGCTTTTTAATATCTCCAAGGATAGAGACTCAGAACCTCTCTGGGCAACTTGTGCCAGGGCTTGTCTGTCCTCATGAAGAAAAAGCTTTTCCTCACCTCAAGTCTGAATCTGCCCTGTTCGGGTTCATGACCACAGTCTCTTGTTCTCCTGCTGTGCAACTCCGTAAAGAGCCTGGCTCCATCTTCTCAGTAACAGGTTATAACTATGGGAAGGCTGCTCTTAGGTCCTCCCGAAGTCTTCTCCAAGCTGAACGAGCCCCAGTCCCTCAGCCTCTCCTTACAGGGCAAGTGTTCCTTCCCCGACCAATTTAGTGGTCTCCTGCTCCAGCTTATCAACATCCTTCTGGGTAAGGCGGGGGCAAAACTGGACACAGTCTTGCAGACATGGTTTAATAAGTGCACCTTCCTTGGTGAGTAACGTTTAGGTTGTTGCAGGCAATGCACAAAGCAGGATAAGATGGTCACAGTCACCAAGAGTTTTCAGGTTGAGTGGCTCACCCCGACAGGTGTGCAAAAGATGGGGAGCTATCAACTGATCCAGCAGGACTTTGTATTCTAAAAGCCTCCGTCTTTTGGAAACTGGGCACGATGACAGATTTCCAGTTCGGCTGTGAGACATGTAGAGCAGAGCATGTGGTACTCCAAATCAGGCATCAAAACCCAGCTTTTTTATTCTGAATGGGGCTGGCACCAAGTCTGGTTTCCAGATGGTTTTCTGTTGTGTGTTTCTGTTGCTTAGAGGAACACAGCAAAATCAGAAGGGAAAGCCCGTCCCCACAGAGGAGCAAGAAATCAGAGAAACAGAAGTAAAAACGCAAAGAATAAGGCAACAATTAGTAAGTTAAGTCACTTCCTGTGTCACAGTTTTCTCAAGTAAGGAACCAGCTGTGGAAGCTCTTGGTTTTATGCCAAACAATTCAGTGTTTGACTCTCCCGTCTGCAGCAGCTTTGGCTGGCATTTTCCGGTCTTATTTATACAGTTAGATGCAAAGCAGCCAATTATCATGCATGCTATTTCTTTATTAACAAACATGGTCTTTGAAAGGACAGATGCTCTTGTTTACCATCCCCTCAGATTTCAGTCAGTCTCCATATCAGTGTTTGAGCCCTATACTATACAAAGTCTGACTTCTTTTGCTCTTTATCTGCTTTTGATATTTAATTGTTCAAACTGCTTTATGCCTGTATTAGGGTCTGATTTAATTTTTTCCATATTTGGAGATGTTCCTTACAGCTTATTGATCTCAAAATCATTCATGAATATCATTAAAAGTCAATGGGAAAATTCAGTTTAAGGATTTGACCCCTGGAGTAACTCTGGCTTCTAAAAGACTCCCAGTACAACTGAAGGGCAAATACTTCCTACAGTGGGGACATGACAAAGTTGACTTAAAGGACCTCTAACTATATTTACCTTTAACTATGTGACTATGTTTCATTTATTTATTGTATTATTATCTAGCAAAAGACAACTCAACTACAATAGGGGATAACATCAGATCAATACACTGAAGTGCAATATACAATTAAATACCCTTTAAGTCCAAGCTGTAGCACTATACACTATTGTACTGCATAGCTGCAGTACATAGGAGCACTCAATCCAAGTGTTTAATTTTTGTAGTTGCATGCTTAAAAACACATACTTAAGCACTCTGTACAACTGGGGCCATAATCACTTATTTTATCTTATTTTGTTATTTAGCCATTCAAAATAG
This sequence comes from Balearica regulorum gibbericeps, assembly GCF_011004875.1. Taxonomy (NCBI): domain Eukaryota; kingdom Metazoa; phylum Chordata; class Aves; order Gruiformes; family Gruidae; genus Balearica; species Balearica regulorum. Next base: position 57,405,814 of record NC_046186.1, on the reverse strand, counting down.
CAGTTGCAGGCTTAAGAGAGACCACCAGCACGCAACAGGTCCAAATATTCAACTTTCTAGTCTTAGTTCTGAAGAGTGCTGACTACTGTTGACTTATACAGATACTGGGGAAAGATTAAGTTGTTTAGCAACTTAAAGGAACAAGCCCTACTAAAATTGCAAGAATGTGCAAGACTTCATCAGAAAGGTTTCTTTCATCTGGGAATTTTTCTTTTCTAGCAGTAGACCTTTCCCTGACATCGTATGTCCTCTAACAGTTTGATACATGGACACACATTCTTGTATGTCTATTTTGCTGCCATGGCCGTGAGCCCAGGCCCTCTGAGGAGAGCAACAGAGCAAAGATGCAGCAAGTCATGGAAAACAGGATTCCCTTTGCTGCTCTTACCATCCCGCCTAAGGGCAACCATAGGAGGCTGAGCCTGGTGCTCCTTGCTGCTGCTGAGAAGCAGTAACTGGGATGGATAGAGGAATTAATTAAGACAGGAAGGCACATTACCCTCTAACTCTGCTGCTCCTTCAGCCCTTACATCTTGACCTCGAACCCATGTTATAGTTTCTTCACCCCTTACCAACTTTTCTCTTTTTCTTCCATATTACTGATGCAGAATTCAAGCTAATGAACTTGGCAAGCTTATTACTTTTCATGTCAACTACAGCTTACTTGGCTTGAAGCAGAAACCCAGGAATCTACAGGCTGTGGTAGCCAAAAGGTCAAACTACCTTTGTACGGACACAAGCAGTGTATGGACAGAGAGGCCAATTAACCTGTCCCCCTAGCCCTGCAGAAGTTAATGAACAAGCGTAACATCACTGCCAGCTACACCGTAAAAAGCCAAATGTGTGGTTGAAGTGTTAGGACCCATGAAATACAAAGGGTGAGCAAGCAGCATTTTGAAAGGTAATTTAATTTTAATCACTGGTCAGAGATTTGCAGAAGGCAGAGAAGGCGTTTCAGGCTTGCCACTGTCCACAGTACAACCACGCAAATGCCAGTAGGGCAGTAAACCACCTATTTTCACCTGCCCTGGCACAAGGTGGACACAAGCAGAGCACCGGCCAGGTGTATCTGCAAGCCTGAGATGCAGAAGGAGCCACAGCCTCAAAACGGGTTTGGAAGGGATGGAGTACAAAAGGGTTTAGTCTTTCCTCCTATACCGTGGAGCCGATCCTGCCTGTTTGTGACACAGAAAGGGAGAGGGGAGAGAAATCTCCCCCAAACATCAGTATGCAATCTTTGGTGGCTTGCAGTCGCAAATCAGCAAATTCACGCAGATAGACCTAGGCCTGAGTAAGGCTACGCCTATTTCCGTGCAGGTTATCATACTGTGCACAGGATTTTGTAAGCACAATTATGGTCTCTGACATCCTATCTAAAAAGAGTGGTCACCATAGTAACGCCTGAATCCCGTGGCACTGCACACCTGATACCAATCAATCTTAAAAACATCTTTGTAAAGAAACAGACTCCTGGAAAACTGCAGATGGAGGTTTCTCGTTGAGACTAAGAAGATGCTCTCTTACAACAAAAATGGAAATTGTACCTTATATTCCTCTCATTTGACTCTCCCTCCATACAATCCCATTCTCCATCAGCTTACAAAAGTGACAGGGAAAAAAAAGGGCAATGGTTCTATGCTGAAAAGAGTGACAAACAATGAACTACAGCTGGCACATAAATGATATGTTGCATTTTTCCCCCAGAGCATTAATTGTGACTTCTGAGAATACAGTCATGCTCTGGTTGCTGAAACAAAACATAAACATGCCCACCATAGTGCCTCTCCACCCACCCAGGGCATCAGATTTCCCTTCAAATGTTGAAAAACAGAAGTTTCATCAGCTTCTTTTTCCCTTTTGCTTTCCCAGTCTGCAATTTAATGTAGTTGATTAAGAGTTGTGTTTCTCTGTGTGGGTAAAAGAAGAAGAGCGTGATTAAGGAAATGATGTCTGCATTTAGCTTGGCACCGTGGCTTTCGGAAAAACATTCTGCCACCAGCCCTCCAGATACATCCAGCAGCCAAAAAGCTGATGAAGTTGCTGATGTCTGGGGGTTTTTGGTGGGCTGCTTCTTTTTTACAGCTCAGCTTCACCCTAGCAGCCTTTGGGCTATCTGTGCTGTGCCTGCTCCTCTACCTGTTTCAACAACCTGCTGCCTCTCGTCATCCTAGCAAGGACACTGCTACAGGTTGACGAAAATAATCCCTGCAAATAACTCATGCACAAAGTTCAACCAGCCTCAGCAGTATTTCCAAGATAGTCATGATATTTCCTATTTGATTCTATCCCAAATTATTGCTACTTTCATTATATGAAAGTCTATCACTTGTTAATTTTCCTTTGAAGAAGACTGTTTCTGTTCAGATGGCTTCCATCTTTGTCATCTTCCATTCCATCTATATTTTATTTTTCAAATAAGTCACAGCTATAATAATTTATTCTGACAGTGCCTCTCCTTTATTTGATGTGATTTCAGGAGAGCCACTGAATTTGCAAATGCCATTGACTGACTAAAGTTGGATATCCAACTGCCATGATGCTACTAACAAATTTGCTTAGAAATTCTTGTTGCATCCTGGAGATGAGTCTAAAAACAACTGAAGTAGACACTGTATGAGTCTAAGGAGGTAATGAGACATTCTTTACTAAGCTTGCTGAAGTCACTAGAAACTGTTCACCCCCTCTTGCCATTCCTTCATTGCTGACCCACCAGAACAATTACGCGCACATGAACTGCTACCGTAGGTTGTGCTGTCTGTAATGCTTTAGAAGTCAGCGCTAGTGTCATGGAGTGCTGTTACACACAAGGAAGTTGGGCTTTAAATCTGCTTTCATAGAGTGTGGAAGTTAAATTTATTCAGCTGCACTTCTGACGTGTGTCTCACAGTAAACGGCATTATTGTTCAGCTGGGCAGCACACCCCCACGATAAAAACGTTATGTTCCAAAATCAAAATTAAGACGTCACTAACAGTTTATTGAGTTTTAAGCTATGCCAGGGCCCAGTTATGGTTTTCAAACTGCATAGGAATCAATAGGAAAAGAGATCCATTGATTTTGGCAAGGATCTGAGACCATACTTGGATTACATCCCGTATCTTTTGCAAAGGTAAGTGGCAAGGGAAGATCAGGAAAGGGCAAGTGAGTTGTTACAGCAATTGAGGAAGCTGCCTGTGGCCTCCTCTGCTTTATCAGCCTGTAGGAAAGAACTCAAAACCTGCCTTTCCCAAACCCTTAAAGACAATAAAGTAATCCATCCAGTGAAACACACAAAACCAGTCTACCCTCGCCCTGAAAGAGCTTTGTCATAAATAACTAATTAACCGAGCAGTGCAGCCTGGAAGGATTCGTACACAGGCACCTAGGAAAAAACCAGTTAAGGAACAGAGCATCACATTATACTTGCCACTGGAAAATGATGATTCATTTGTTTTCCATATCCTTTTATAACGTAAGGGTCATCATAAAAACCCCAAAACCAGCAAGGGTCAAAAGCTTCACGAATATTTTCATTACCTTCTCTAGCAAGTCTTCATATGCTTTTGCTGACAGTAAGCTCACAAACTTTTCACCTTTATGCAGCTGACTCAGTCAGTACTGCAAGTTTTGAAACCTATGCTAAACTGATGCTTTCTGTTAAGGTTGCCTTCCTTTACCACTGTCCTTATGTATATGAACTTCAAACACCGAATACCAGACTGTGGACATGGCATGTGCCTTTTAGGCTGTTTTGGTTTTTTTCAGTGCTCCCTTAGGAATACAATCTTTACGTAAACATGCCTACACTGTGACTCTTTTTTATCCCCTGTTGCTGTACAGTAGAAAATACTAATAAATAGTTTGCTAAAGAGTTATTTATACAAGTACAAACACAAACCCACTAGATTTGATAACATATTTTCCTGTTATATATACTAGTGTAAAACTGTAGTGAAATATAATCAGCGTGCTAAAAATTTGCCCCATAAAAAGCAAGCATAATCAGAACAGCAGAACAAGTCAAGAAGTCTGTCTTCTGAGTTCCCCTTTCAGATTCAAAGTTGCATCCCTGGCACCTAAGGTAAAGAATTTTTTTCCCTTAGCCCAGTTTTATTTCTGAGTCTTAGTACTATTGCCGAGAAGCATTCGATACTTTTTTTTTCCCCTCCTCTTTCTGTGTCTCGGAGAAGAGAAGAAAGCAAAGATAAAGCCTGGATTCTCTGACAGGGTTTGTCTTCATACTGTGATTGATGAGGCTGATGCCATACTGAATTTAAACTTGAAAATGTCAAAAACATCATCCCTCCGAAGCAGAGGAAGAAGGGCACCGACTCAGCCCATTGCTGTAGGTAGCACAGCCTGAAGTTGATCGAATAGGCTCAAAAACATTTAAAGACAGAGGCCAGTCTCCTAAGAGGATTTATGGTATTCATTTACCTGGAATTCAGACTTGACGACCACCAGATTCTAGCTGTGAAATGTAAAAGGAATTGCTACCTGCTGCAGCTCAGCGCTCCCCTTCTCCAGCTGCATCAGGGAAGGATTTCAGCCACGCGTCCCCGGCGAGAGCCACCTCCCCCCCGTGAACAGGAGAGGGGCAAGTCACAGGAGCGGACGCTCTCTGCCAACCCCAAACAAAGCTCCCTTTGTCCGCCGAGACTCCAGCTAAGAGGATGTGTGCGCCTTACCCTCACCCGTGGTTGCGATCCACCCGTGAAACACGTGAACAGGAGCGTTGTGCAGAAGCTTCTAGCTAGCTGGATGGTGAAACACTCCCTTGGGGTGGGGGCATCCCTTCCTATAGGGCCTGAGTCTTTCTTTAGATCTTCAGTGCATACAGTTTAGGAGTCCACCTCCCCACCCCATCCTCACTTCTGTCTGTGCTCAAATAATTTGACCTATTCAGAGTAAAATTAAACTTCTGGGGGATTTCAATGTGATTTTTACCAAGAGCTGTTAAATGACAAATACTTTTGAGCACGGCCTTAAGGACCCAGATGTCTGATTTATGCACGATAGAAAGTCCTGACAAATACCAGTGCGCTCTCCAGACACTCACCTGCCACTGTTTCCCTAAGGTAGCCATGCCCTTCCCAATCATTCTCAAGATAAGAATGTAAAAGGCAACTGGCACATCAACAGAGAAGAAAGAAACGGCGTATTATAGCTGCCCTTCTGATTTTTGTTGACGTTCTGTTTCCGGTGAAGGCATAACCACTCCTAACTCTCACATCTTTCGGAATGAGGGGTGAAGGCACCTCCAAACACTTATCACCCAAGTGCATCTGCTCCTTGTCCATACCATGGACTGGGGAAAGGTAACCCGGTGGAGACAGCTCAGTCCCACCACACACAGAAAGAGGTGGCCTACAGACAGTGCTAACAAAGCGCTTTTTATACGTGAGGCCCTCACAATTAGGCTCTTGGCATACTTACCAGTTGCCTCATTCTGCTTTCAGGTTGAGTTTACATCTTTCTTCGGAGCACTCTCCAAAGGGCTGATCTCTGCTGACAGGCATTTTATGCCAACTGTTGAAATCCACAGGCTTACTGGCTGAGTACAGCTCTACAGCAGACAGGGGACCAGAACTTCAGCCTATGGACTAAGCCCTCTCCTTCTTAGGTTTCCCATCTATTCCCATGACTGTAATTACAGCATTGCTTTGGCCATAAGAGGCCCACTTGCTCTTTCTTCTGAAATATATAAATATGGCATCAGTTTAGACTGTGTAGTGCTTTTATAGGACATCTTTAATGTGCACACAGAGCGGCTTTAGAGATTCCACTGTCCTTTTCATGAAAGGTCTCTCCAATGAAAAAATTCTTTATCACAATTCCTCCTGGTCCAGTATAACTATATTGACCTGGGTGACTGTTCCCCACTTCACTGTCATGCCTACACAGTCCATGAAGACTCTGAGAGGATGCACAATGATTTAATCCTCCACATACATCCTATGATAGAATCATAGAATCATAGAATGGTATGGGTTGGACCTGAAAGATCATCTAGTTCCAATCCCCCTGCTGTGGGCAGGGACACCCTCCACTAGACCACGTTGCCCAAAGCCCCATCCAACCTGGCCTTGAACACTTCCAGGGATGGGGCACCCACAACCTCTCTGGGCAACCTGTTCCAGTGCCTCACCACTCTAGCAGTAAAGAATTTCTTTCTAACATCTAATCTAAATTGACCCTCCTTCATGATGAACATGAAGGATATTAGCAGGCATGATTTCCACATTGTAAACCCATATTTGAGGAGTTTATCTTTCAAAAATGGATGGAGCTTATCAGTTTGCACATTTTTACCATTCCCAGACAGAGACATAAGTGGGGTCTACATCTGAACAGATAAAGGAGGTTAATTTAATTTCTGGTCCCATGTTGTAAACTATTAAGCTCCACAACTCGTGTCATGAGCATTATCTGCAGTGAAATATGTGAAAAAAGACAGTTCATGAGTTCTTTTACCAAGTTTAAAAAAACGTCTATAGCTAATCAGTAGGCTAATCTTATGCTTAAGCCACATCTACTTACCGTTGAAGCTCTTTCCTCTACCAGTAACTTGTGTAAGCAAGTGCATTCTACTACTTTCAAAAGAAATTTCACAGATGCAGAGAGAAAAAAATCTTTTCCATACCCACTGTTATTACTACTTATTGGTAAGTATTTCAAACTCCCAATCTGTTCGTAACATTCAGGAATGAGCACCCCAAAGAAGCTTTTCTGTTTTCAGTAACACAACAACAATTTTTCAAAAATAAATCTGTCTATATTAATGAGGCCTAATTAAGCATCTTTCCATTAACAATCCTGGCCGTAAGTACCTTACTGAATTACTTAATGATTTGCAGAACCTAATTGCAGCCTTCCAGTACCTGAAGGGGCCTACAGGAAAGATGGTGAGGGACTGTTTATCGGGGAGTGTAGTGACAGGACAAGGGGTAATGGGTTTAAGCTGAAGGAGGGTCGATTTAGATTAGATGTTAGAAAGAAATTCTTTCCTGTGAGGGTGGTGAGGCACTGGAACAGGTTGCCCAGAGAGGTTGTGGCTGCCCCCTCCCTGGAAGTGTTCAAGGCCAGGTTGGATGGGGCTTTGGGCAATGTGGTCTAGTGGAGGGTGTCCCTGCCTACGGCAGGGGGGTTGGAACTAGATGATCTTTGCTGTCCCTTCCAACCCAAACCATTCTATGATTCTATGAATATCTGCACTTCTCATGTGAGGGCTCTAAGAACTTAGGTTGACTGACACAGCAGTAAAAATCATCTACTGTAATTAGGCTTTAGTTTTAATTACACAAGTTCAGATGTTTTCGTTAACATGTATTTTCTCCAGATCTTCAAATACAACATTAAGGAGCTCAGCACACCTTCTCAATAGGATCTTAAAAATTACCAGGATTATTTCTGTTTATTCCAGAGCTGTGACTAGTTCCTGTTTCATTCTCTTCTGGGACATCTCAATGTATACCTTCTGAAAACAAAAGAGTAGGTAGATGACCTGAAGGGTGTTCACTGCACGTAACACGCTTTCTCACCTCAGTATTTCTTTGTGTGCTGAGACGAACAAGAGCAATGCTTCTGCCTTCAAAACCACTTACCCTGCAAAGCACTGGCAACGTCCCTACATACCTGAAGTGGACAAGAAAACAATGGCTACAGCTGGGGTAGGGACAAAGAGACAATTACACCAGCTGGCAGAGGGCGATGAGGAGGTAGCAGTGACACCCAAAAGAAAGATTAATTATGGCAGCAGTGAGGCTTGGCTTTGAGAAGACTGGGGCTATCATTCTTGATGTCCTGTACCTTGGCCAGGATCTCTGTCAGAAACCAATACTTTGCAAATTCCCACACCTCCACAGACTTATGAACATTACACACGATCTTAGCATTTCAAATGTCCACAGAATCAATAGGCAACAAATCGCAATTGTTTCCAAGACAGAACTTGCTTGATGTCATGCAGTTGGCTTCAGGGAACAACTTCTGGATGTCTGTGGCAAATCTATTCCGGATCTGAAAACTGGGTTCAAGAGATGATTGAGAGGTCCTGGAGGTAATTAATAATGTTGAGAAGGCCATAAAAAAATTGAAGAAAATAAAATCTATCAACATCTATTAAACACAAAGATACTGCACCTGGCTCAAGCAACCCGTGAGCTGCTGACCACTGGGCACATGGAGAAAATACAGGGGAAAGTACTGTTGTGTGTTTATAGTGTTTTTCCTAGTCAATTAATTTTTACTTCTCTCAGCAGCAAGATCGCCATTCAGCCTGAACCAGTTCAACTGTTCTAATGCTCTGGAGGAAAATATAAAAATAACCCCTCCACAAATTAAATCCCCATTATGTCAGTTCAAAGCAAATGGAAAACTTTCCTCCCCTTCCATACCGAAGAGCAGTCCAAGTCATTTAGTCAATGCTGATTTAAGAAAACCCATTCCTTTCTGGACACTCAAGCAGTGGAACAGCATAGCACACTGAGGTTTCTAGTCTGGTGTTTGCTGCCCGGTGCTGTGGTGAGGCAGAACAGCAAGTTTCTAACAAAGAGAAGACCACAAAAAACATTTTCAGTTTTGATTTCCACCCCCAGAAGCTGGTGTGTGAGACCACCTCCAACTAGCCCCACAGCAGTTCCCCACAGAGGAGAAGGACTGGTCTCTGCTGTGGCAAGAAGTCAAATGTGTCTGCTGATTTTGGAGAGGTAGAAAGCAGAATCTAAAAGTGGAAAATTACAAGGGTATTTTTGGCTAATAAGACATTACAGCTTTCCGATGAAAATGGGAAAGGATTCTATTAACTGTTCATTCAGTTTAGTTTTTTGATTTCAAAGAAGCATTAGAGAATGAAAAAGCACTCTAAAGATTGAAAGAGCTCAATCAGAAAAGAACGTTAAGATTATCAATTTTGTCTTCCTATTGAAATTGTGTGACCCCTCCACTTGTGCTGAACTCTGCTTGAATGGTAAAATGGGAAGTTTCACAGAGCACAAAGAGATAACACACAGGTTTTTCCATATTGATCATCCCTGAAGCCCAGCAATTCTCCGCTGGTGGCTCCAGAGGCAGACCTGCAGTGCTGCAAGGTTGCCCTTCTGAAAGGGCAGCAACAGGAGCAATCAATTCCTAAAGCAGTGCTCTTTAAAGCAAGGTGATGCTGAGGAAATTTAAAAGTCAAATGCCTCAGAAAAACACCACCTGCTCTCCTGACTACAGAGACATCCCTGACATTGGGCAGTCAGGACATGACAATTTATGTGCTGTATCTGCCATAAATAAAGCTATCAGCATAGATGTGAGAGCTGAAGTCAGCAGCTGCAAAACTAAATCCCTCTTACAAAACCTCTGATTAGAAGAAAAAGGATGTCAGAAGCCCAGACCCACCCTAGCAGCAGCTTGTGGTCACTTGCCAATGTTCAGCTGAAGCAATCTTCCGGCACACCAGGCCTTGCCAAAGGTTGAATGGCATTTGGAGGTGAGGGGAAGGAGGTCCCAGCAAAGACAATAAATCGTAACTGATCCCTAAAGAGGTGGAGAGGGACAGAAGAGGCAGAAAAAGGTTTTCTTCAGTCTTTGTTCTTGTGCTGTGCAGGCCAGACACAGCTGCAGCCCAAGGGGTTCCCTCAGGGTAAGGATTGCACCTCTTAGCTCTCCCTGGAACAACAGCATCTCTGCAAAGAGCAGGAGAGGGAAAGCAGGAATCATTAAACCCCATCCCTAACCTCTGCATACTCCATTATAGCTTCATCCATCAAATGGGATTTTTACAAGTGCTTTGCAATCCCCCCCTGCAAGACTCCTTGGTGCTATCAGTAGGGGAATGCAATTTTACACATCATGAAAACACAGTATTTATATTTGCATGTAGCAAGCAACAAACAAAAAAAGATGCATAATTGATGTCAATGGCAGAAGGATGATAAGCCTGAAGCCTTGATGACAAGCCTGAAGAGCGGCAAGTGTGTTTGAAAACTACTGTCCTATGTCCAGAGTCACTGCTGAATCCACTATTCATTTTCCCCTCCCCAGCTTCATGTCACTTTATCATCACACTTTCTCCTCCCTTTCCCCCACCCAAACTGTTCTGTACAAGCACCTACTGCATTTGTTAGCACAAGGGTCTCCATCATGCCACCTCTATAATTGCATTTGCTAACATTTCCTTTAACCTAACAGGCTGTGACTGATGACATGTTATTCCACATCTGGTATCACTGAGACCAAACCTGAAACAAAAGAACGGAAGGAAGCCTTGGCACACTCTGTATCCAAGGACGTCACATTGAGGATAACTGAAGGTCACCTCCGGATTCAGTGTGCTGTGAAACCAAACCTCAGGCAATCTGGTGGTGTTCTTTCTCTTCTCTCCGCTATACAAACCACTTAAATGATTGGACACTACTTATGCAGCTTTTAACTGCCTGTAAGTGAACATAATTCTGATGTTAATTCACCAGGTATTATTCCTGGTCCCTCTATCTCTCAGGTATGCACAGCAGCAGCATTCCCTCTGTTCACTCCAGGAATGAAATCTTCCCTTTACCCATATTCATGAAAAGGACGAATGCACTTGCTTATTCTGACCCCAGCTCACATGCCAATGCTCTACACAAGGACATGTTTGGGCCACGCATCAATCAAGCATGCAGCTTTACAGCAACAAGCAGGCAGAGCTACAGATTTTTTAATCGCCCTTGGTAAAAAAAGCAGAGCCACTGTACCACTGCGCTGCAGAGATCCATCTGAGAAGCTAATGTAGCTAGGCACAACTTATAACAGATATTCTGATTTATGTCAGGAGCCAAATTTGCCCTCATTTACTATCAAGCTCAACAAGGCAGACAGGCACCAATACAAGACTCTGTCCTTCAAGTCCTGGGTGGTCTGTTCCTTAGGCCTTGATGAGCTGTGGGTCTAAGCTGGCTAAACGTACCTCTTGAGGCAGGAAACTCTTCTTGAAAGAGCTGTTAAAAAGTTCTTCTAAGGATGCACTGCTTCCAAAGAAATGCATAAAACTCCAATAGAAATAGAAATAGGGTAGGATACATCTCACAGAAATGAAGGGACACATGGCATTGGCCTCAAGATTTTGGGTATTCAGCCAAGTTCCTTTCAGGGTTTTATTCAAAATCAGAAAAATAACCATGCATAGCATTCAAGCATGCCCATTCCCACTAAAGGGTGTCCAAGCTCTACAGCCAACTTTTCATACAATGCTGAGTTTTCTCTCACTATTTTGTCCTCAGTGATTTTTTGCTTTGCTGAAGACTTCTGAGGGCAGCATGAAGGAGAAGGGACAGCAGGTATTTAGCAGTAGCATCATGTCTGTTAAAAACACAAAATCTACCTTGCCACAAATACCATTGGCCAGGGGTTTGTGCCTAATGCCCAGGCTCTTCCTACCACGCATTCTCCTTAGGATGCGTCAGTCAGCTAGTCCTATACTGTCCTCGGTTTTTGTGCTCACTGAATTTCATGAGCTAATGATTCTTCAGAGATGTGCATTTTGAACATATCTGGGAGCTGTCTGTCAAAATACTCTCTCTATATATATATATGTATGAAAATTACATCTGTTAGAAGAAAAAGGGAGGAACATCTACAAATAAACTACTTTCCTGGACTTGTGGTCTTTCAACTACAGAATTGGAGGCTGAAAAATGAGTACCAGATATCAAAAACTGACATAGACGAAATAACTTAGTTAAAGGAGAATGAGCTGCAAGTTCACACTAAGTCCTTTACCAATGGAAATTTTCTTTGAAACTGTAAATGACTATAAAAAGAAAAATCAAAGTCAGGATAGATATATCAATAGCCTTTCTAAGATTTCATACGGCAAGAAAATATGCTGAACGTACATATCCAAGAAAGCTGTATTTAGTAGAGTGTTGTTTCAGGTTGCTTACTAAGTGACCTGAAATAGTTCAATGGAATTGGAGCAGTTCAGTGGCTGTAGAGAAAAATAAATTGAAACAATGGTGCCCAGTCAGTGCAATGGCAGAACACTTGTATTGTGCAGCATGTTTTACATACGTGACAGTAAATGTTTCTGGGACCATAAACTTTCTTCACAAACAATTAATTTCCATTATCACCCACTTGGCACAACTGAATCCAGAGTACATCAGTCATTTGCCTCGTTAGACGAACATAAACTCCTCAGTCTTTCAAGAAACTTCCCTGGTGACACGGTTGTCTATTCTGCGTTTAGAAGGCTTTGTCTCACAACTCAGAAGGTAACATTTTCCCGTTTTATTGTCAGTGGTGTTACAGATTGGAAGACAAGCCAACATTTCTTGGTAAATATGGCCAGGTTCTAGTGGCCTGCTTTACAGGCATTGCGAATGCTGCACGTGCTCTTTCTTTCAGATTGAAAATAGTACTTTCCTTCTCCAGCATTAAAAAAAAGAGGGAGGAAAAATGGTTTGAGGCAGATCTCCACACGTTGCGGAGCCAGTGAGGAGATCCATGAGAAAACCCACCCCTACCTGACATATCCCCAGCTGAACAGCAGCCACAGAACGCCTCCTACGCAGGATGCCCCATAACCAACCAGGAGAAGCCTCATCACCAAACCACGGCACGGAGGGATCTGTGGGGTGCCACAACCTAAGCCTGGCACAGATCAGCTCCGACAGCCGGATGTGGCTCATCAGTAGGCTGGAGAAAACACCAAAGAACGGTGCAGCTTCTGGAGCAAGCCCTGTGCCACAGCTGGCCACAAAACGACCAGGCTGAGGTGGAGGCGTGAGGCTCAAGCCAACAGTGTGAATGCTCAATAGATGCGATACGACAAGCAGCAGACAAATAGCCTTTCTCCCCTTCACCATGTCCCACACTCTTGGATGTGGAGAGGGAGGTACTTGCTACGCTGCTGGGAGGTACTGCTATGGCGTGCATCAACATCTGGGATTTGCTGAAGCCTATTCTGGATTAATTGGATAGCTGCTCTCACTATTCAGTCCCGGAGAAACAAACACAAATAAAAAATCTGGGTTACATGGTAAAAATGCCTTTCCAAAATCACATTGTGAAAGACAAAAATAAAGGTTTAAATGAATTTCTGAATTAGAAGTAATTAATTTGGTGGTGTAGCAGAAAAGCTGTTTTGATTGGTTTTGTTTTTTGGTTTGTTTTTTTTTTTTTTAATCTGAACCATCCATCAATCCAAAGCTCCGTACAATTCCTACATTATCTGAGTAGGCACTGCTGATTCAAAGCATGGATTAGTAACAAATCTGTGCCACCCCAGAGCCATTAAAACTGCAAGTTAGTGGATGGGGAAAGGGCATGCATCTGATAACTAAAATTACCTTTCCTACAGATTTCCATGTTGGATTACCAGTATCTTTTTCTGGTTATACGGATCCACTGATACAGTGTAACATCAGAGCTCTTCCTGAATTGCGGAGATGAGTCTTTACCACCAAAACAGGAGAAGCCTCACACAGTGCAGTTCAGTGCTGCACATACAATGCAAAATAGTGCAAAATTTTATTCTTCTGAATAGTGAAGATACTTTAATAAACCCTACAAACCCAAGTGTCAATACCAGTCCCAGCATTAAATTGTTGAATATGGAATAGTCTTTCCGTGAGAAATTCATGACCAGAGGAAATGGTATTTTTGTAGCATCCATTCATTTTTTAATGGAGGAGGGGGTGATCCAAGATTTCAAAGGCTATTCAAAGCATCCTTTACCTTGGAGAAGGAAAGTAACCTGCATCGGGACACCTTGCCACAGCTCCCAAAACATGAGATGGCAACCAGGTACAACCGCTGTCACCAAGGTACATTCAGTCAGCCGCCGTTCTCCTCAATAAACTAGGAAAGTATTTGCAAGGTCTCATTAGATTCATCCTGCCCATTTTGGTTATAAAAACCAAACCATCCTGACCTTTTATCTCACTCCGCTGCCCAGTATCATCGACGCCCGTTGTCAAAGCGGTCGTGCACAGCCCCAAGGCCAACCGGCCCACAGCAAGTGGTCCTCAGGCCCCTTCCAGTGCCACAGACCTTGCTCACCCCAGCTCTGCCCCCTCCCGCGGGCGGCTGCCTTTCCCAAGGCGTTCAAGTGAACATCCCTCAAATGCAACACCCCAGACAACAAGTACAGGCAGTTCATGAGCTATTTTATGGCGATTTATTACCAAATGCAGCATAATGCGAGAAGAAAAAAATATACTAATTAACTGTTATTTTTGTTCTACTAATTTAGAAAATGAGGGTGCAATTTCCTCCAGAAAGCAGATGCTACAGAATTAGTGGTGGGTTTTTCCTGGTATTTTGTTCACAGTTTAAACATTCAAATTGGAGTCTCAGTAAGTGTTTGTTGAATGTTTAGCACAGTTAAGCTCTATTTTTGTCTAGAGAAGTATCATTTCAGATGTCACAGTTCACCAACAAATACTGAGCACCACGGCTGCACAGGGTGGCATTTCTACTAGGAACTACAACTCCAGAGCTGTTACTGGAAATGCTGCCTTCTCCTGAGCAGCGGTTTTCCTGCTGAAACATAATTAACAAAATAACACATCGCTGCAACTCCTCTGCAGCTTCCATTTGCTAACAAACTAGTGCTGATCTCTCTGTCAGATCCCAACATCACTCCCTCCTCAGCTTCCCTTCCTCCTCACCCTCCCTCCCTAAATTCAGAGACACAAATCTACAGGAAAATGTGTGAAGACACTTTCTGAAGAGATGTAAGATGGAGAACAGAGTGTCTGCTATGTTCCTCACTCAAAATAAGCCTATGTGCCTTTTATACAGTCCATATGCTTATTTTCTTAACAATTTTTGAAACTCCCATAGTGATACCAGACATGACTGTGCCATAATATTCCTTCCTCAGATTCAGGTTTTCCCCCCCCCTCCCCGAGCATTTGCTCCTCTGAACAAACCCAGAGCAGCTCCAGCCACTCCCAAGTGAGGTACTCGCTGTGCTGGCACTGTGCAAGCCACTCCAAAGCCACCGAGCTGTTTTTAGCCCCCATGCTGCCAGAGGTTGAGCATCTTCCCCCTCCCTCATCACATCGCGTTTTGTGATGAGCCGTCTATCCTCATGCTTTTCAACCCTATGCTCTCTTATGAGACTGAGCCTTAAAAAAGGTCTCCAGCAAAAGAGCACGTCTCAGTGTGTGCTCCTATCAAGGCCTTTGCCCCAAAACATAGGAGAGGTCAATGCAGATGCCAGAAAATCAGAACTAGGTCTTACCCTGCACGTAGTTTGTTCAGCTGTCTAGATTGGCTTGTTGTCTGCTGGAGCAGTTCAGACTGGCACGGGAGGAGTGGAGCCAGATCTCCCTGCCAGCTCCTGGTAAGACATCTGAACAGATATCCCCATCTTGGGAAAAGTTTAATTTCAAATGGTAATTACATCCCACCTCCGGTGGGCTCCTGCTCTTCTAAGCCTAAACTGCTGGACTTGCGTCACTTGTTACAGACACAACTAAACAGTCCGCTGCCATCTATACATCAAATGGACGTACACCCGTCAGATGGTAGCTCAGGCTGTCAGCCCCACTTCTCTTCCTCTATGAAATACTGACGTTGGAAAGTCTTAACAAAGAAACTGAGACTACGGGAAATGTCCTTCGCTCCAGAGACAGCAGTGCCGGTTGTTCTCTCTGCTCTCCAGTTCTCGAGCAGGAGTAGAGCGGGAACAAAAGCATTCATTCCTGCCCTGAATGGTAACTCTACAGAAAGCTTTGGGCTGGAAATCCCAGATTTTTGGTGGCTTAAATCAAATGGAACCAAGGCACAGAATTGGAGCGGGGTGGGGTGGCAGTGGTTTGCCATCCAAAATTTAAATTTACCTTTTTTAATCATCTGCTCTGATTCACCTCTAACCTTACACACTTTTTCCTAAGTTCTGAAAAGGTACAGAAATGAGGCCAAGATACAAATTTAAATAAATAAATTACCATTTCATTTCAAAATGTACCCTTAGAAAACTTACATCATTAAACAATTTATAGTAAGAGCTGATCAAATGATTAAGTATACTTAAAAAGTTTCCTTTTTTAAAAAAAGTTTGTCTCTCATCTTTTAGTTCTTCCAGAGTATAATTTTTCATTCATTTTTAAGCATTAGAACTAAAGTTTCTAGGTTTTACATAAATCTAAAGATCAAGCAACTTTTAAGATCATTATGGTGTGAGGTTTTATTGATTTTTTTTTGGTGGTCAGAATCAAGAGGCAGATATCACTCCACGTGGATTTGCAAAATAGGTCAGCGAGGTATATTTGTTCAGCTTTCCTCTATGCTCTTCAGACGCTTTGCCAATTACTACTTCTTTCTAAAGAGGCCTCCAAATTTGTTTGTTCTCTCTTTTATGACACAATATAACTCCCTACAAAGGCTGGCTTGTTAACCAGTCAATTAACGCGGTGAATATACAGTTGAATTTTTTACTATGTCTGTTCAAGATAGTTAAGTTTCTGTAATAACATTCAATTGCCATGGTAAGATGCATTAATTGTTATAGTTTACTCAGAACAAGAAATTATCTCTCCTTAAATGTGATCACAGCAAGTAGGTTTCCATTTGGAATTATTTTAGTAATCAGTAAAGGTAAATTAATTCATATTATTAATTAATATTTTTTTCTTTTACTTTCAAAAGTTGCTAGAACAAAAAAAATACACTGACTCTATTGGAAAATCTGTTTGAGAAACACATCGTCCCATTATTTTGTTTTACTTTGAAGCGCTACTTCCAGCTACCTGTAAGTAATGAGAATCTGGAAAGAGAGAAGGAACATAGAAGTGCATTAGCCCATTAATAAAAGGAACTGTGTGGACAGCGTGCACACTCTCTTCAAACTATAAGTAATAAAATTACAAATTCAGAACAGAAAAAGCTAGCATTGCCTTTTCAGCGACTCTTTTTCCTAAAGGCATCGTGCTCTGGCTTTGTGCTATACACCTTTCACATTCAAGGGGAAAGCTTCCGACCACATCAATAAAACAATGTTTCCATTAGTAATTGGATGAGATTTATTTTTATTCAGTTCAATGCCTTCCGCAGTTCTAGCTTCTCCAGCAAACAAATGCAAGTTCAAGGGGAAAGAAAACAAATATTCCTCCAACCCTCACATGCTCATCTTAAGCTTTTTTAAGCTGAGGTAAACAGCAAGCACTTTTAGTGACAGTTCCTGAGTAATGATGGGGAAGAGCGAGGAGGTGGTTGAAAGCACCGCTGGCTTCTTAATGCAAGCTCTTTTATACTAGTCAGGGAACACATGTTCAGTCACTGCTTATGAAACAGCTTTGACAACACGGAGAGGAGGTTTTTGCTTGATGTTTGTTTAAGTGAGACTATTTCTATTTTGGAAGCAATTGCTTTTATTTTACTTTTTTTTTTTTGTTAAACAGGAACAACCCACGGTCTTAATAACAGATTAGTGAGTGGCTGTCTTCTCTGGAGACTTCATTATCATGAGGTTTCGCTTCACTCCAGCTCCTCTTAGAAGACATTTAAAGAGAACATAAGAAGGGTAGTATAGAATTTCTAATACCTGCACTTCCCAAAAAGAAAAACAAGCGGGACGTATTAGAAGCAGCCCATCCCCACTGAGGGACCTTTCTTTAAAACCTCAGAATCACACCATTACAAACAACGCCTACTGTCAAGAAAGCAACAGAATTAGTGTTTCATTTTTGAACACAGAACATAAATATCACGTTAACACTTTAGCAAAACATGTTTACAGAAATCCCTGCGTATTTATGGTACTATCGTGTGCCTTAGAGAAAGCTTTTCTTAGGTGAGCAAAAGCAGCAGTAAACTGAATTAGACTTGAAGCCTGAAACAGAGCGCGTGCTGCACACTTAGAAATGGTTTCACACCATTGAGTTTAACCATATTTAAGACATTACATTAGCAAGATATTTAAGGCAGGGACTGCAAACAATTACGCTGTCGTAAGCGTCTGTTGCTCGTTCTTATAAAAGGTACTGTCGCTGGCCATCTTTTAGTCTGGGAAATAAAGGTCCCTCTTCTCTGCTATATTTTTCATGCATAGATGGTAATGAGAACTTCACAGCAACTTTTCAGAGGCTCAGCTTTGAATTTGGTATGACAGATTTCACAGGACAGCTCAGGCTGGAGGGAGCTGGGGAGGTCCCTGGTCTGGCCCTGCCGCAGCAGGCTCAGCGCTGAGGTCGGACCGGGCTGCTCAGGGCTGTGCCCCCTCGGGGCTGGGGACCCCCCAGGACGGAGCCGGCACAGCCTCCCCGGGCAGCCTGCGCCAAAGATAGCCATGCTATTCCCAGCTGGCTGAGCCCTGAGAAATGTAGATACACTTCAGGTATTAGGCAAACCACATCCTTCTACTTGGTACCATGGGGGAAATTCTGGTTAGATTTCAAATGCCGTTTACAGAACTGCATGTCCACTCAAGAGACAGAACTTCTGGGCATCATCTTCCTGCCTTCCGCTTCCTTTAGTCCTCCCATCTAACCAAACCCTATCGTCAACAGACAGAAGAGACTTTTCAAGACCTCCATATAAATAATTACGGGACAAATCTGACCAACACTATTTAATGGCAACTCTCTTAATTAAGGACTGTAAAACCCACCTTTGTAGGTACTAATTGCTTGCGAACAAAGCATACCACATACTGCTCAAGAATTAAAGGTATTTTTGATGAGGCAGAGGAAGGCGTAGACTCACCTTAATGATAATCTCTTTGGCATCACACAGTGATACATCACAGATCGCTTTCATTAGTTAGTATGAAATATATAACAGCTGCCAACGCTTCTGCTTCTGTCTAAGCAAAAGCAAGATACCTTGTAATGAAGAAATTATAAATATCGATGGGTGAAGTACTCCGCCAGAGTATACAAATGACACAGGATTCAAAAGGAGGCAAAACAAAACCTAACGGAGGTGTTAAGCCTGAGCAAAAGGGAATACTTTACCCAGACAGAATACGTAGTTGCGTGAATTTTATGCAGCCTCAGTCACTAGACATCATACAGAGGTCATGAAATACCAAACTTCCAGGTGTTTTCTGTAGTGTACATACACGCACCACAGAGCTTCCATGGAAACACCCTCTGGATATAGAGCAACTCCAATATGTTTCTGAATCAGAATGTTATGTCATGGGAAAAATGTACATGCTTAAATGCAATATTGCCCACAAAGCATGAAGACGTAGCGCTAATAAAAGCTCTAGGTGCACAAACTGAAACTTACTTCTCCGGTTTACATCATTTTCATTTTTTTTGGTTCCTTTTGTTTTAAGGCCTATGACATGTGTACCGCTAAGCATGTTGTATTCACAACTAACTCAAAATACTGTGAAGAGTATCCTAGTGACATTACCCTTCAACAAGTCAGCCTGCTCCATCAGGAATAATAGTCACAAAGACTAAAGCCAGAGATCTGAAGACATTTGGGTTTCCTTGTAAACATGGCTTGCATAGTCTCATAATGTTCATTTTAATACTTGTTTTTATTGACCTGCAGGCCTCTCTTTACGCAAGTAGAGTTGCAGTATGTCGCTCCAACCCAAGGCTGACTCCAAAGGTGAGAGATTCATTGCAGAGGAGGAAGCTGTCTCTACACAAGAGATGTTGAATGTAGCACGTCTTCCGAGGACATTGCAATAACTCTGCAGCTGCATTGCTGAACACAGTTACAGGTTACTCGGGAGTCTATGGACAAACTTGTGGGTTTCCCACAGAATTTTGTAAACCAATTTCAAAGGTAATTGAAAAAGGCTAAAATAAAAGGCTGCCCATTTGCCCATGAAGGCAGCAAAGCAGCATGAATTATTCCCCTGTCCCGCATCAGCAGGTGTTTAGATCTGCAAACATAAACAGTGCCGTGTACTACAAACCCACTTCACCTTCCTCTGTTGGATGGAATATGTGGACAGCATGGGGAAAGCCAACAGAGAGGAAAATAATGCGTTGCTATCATTATGTATGCGGCAAATACTGCTTAATCTGGATTAAAGAAGAAAAAAAGCAAGAAGCGCTCCCTGATCTGCAATTGCTTCTCTGGGATCTTCCTAAGGACACCACAGCAAAATGGAAGGTTTCTAATGAAGAGCAGCATCCTTGCAGCACAACCTAGCATGGAACTGCCCCCATCTCTGGGGTCAGCACGGACAGATGTGTGCTACATACCAAAGCAAGCACATGCATAGAAGCTTCTGCCACGTACGTTCAGCCCTTGCTGTGCTCCGGGAAGCTAGCTGAACGTCTCCTGCCCAAGTGTCTGGGTGCACCTGACACAGCTCCACGCTCGAAGGCTGCTCAAGGTACGTGTCTTCCCATGCGCAGTGCAAACCCGACCCAGCTGGTAAAATCATCATCTCCCTTGGCTGACACTGTTTTTTTAGGCTGTGGTCAGAGGTGCTGCCTCGGCCACAGCAGAACCACATTAAGGGCTGCCGCTCTCAGCCCCGCCGCTGGCTTTCCCACCCCACCCCAGCCCGTCCCCCTGGTCCCCAGGCAGGGGCTCTGCTCCCCTCTCTGCGGGATGTCACTGCCATTCTCCAACCTGCCAAGCTAAGTGCAGGGGTTTGCACACCCTACCTGATCTGTCACAGCAGTTCAAGTTAGACACTTCTACTGGCAAGGTTTTAAGATCTCTTGGATGCATCTTAACTGAAACAGACTGGGTAGCACCTACATATGCTGCTACATCCTGCATTTCTGGGAGCGATGCAACTGCTGGTGAGGGGTGAGGGTGAGAAACCACTGTGGGAGTTGCCTCCTAAACCATCTGGGAGGCACCCAGCCCGGCCTGGCTGGTGGCAGCTCCCCGGGGCGCAGGGAGAGCCGTGTGGGGCTGCCAGGTGGGCAAGGAAGGTTGTTTGGCTCCATCGATGTGCGAGAAGATGAGGCAGGGCAAGATGTTACATGAGCATAAGTGCTTGTTCCCAGAGAAAAAGACACCCTTGTGCACCTCGTTCCTCTTCTTGCTAATATAAACTGGGAGACTAAAGTCAAATGTAATCACTATACAAGCCCGGTGCTCTCTCTTTAGCATGGAATGCAGGCTTTAATAATAGATAATTAATTTCTAAAATACGGTAAGGAGAGCTTAGTGCAGCTTGAATGCAGACAAACATTTAAAAAGAAATCAACATTATCTACTAAGCACTTTACTAAATTGTTTTCATTTATATATGTACATTCACGCCTAGAGAGAAGTCCAGTTGATATGATTTCTACAATAGGAAAAAATACTAGCAAATCAACGTACTGTACTCTCAAACCTTTCTAAAAAGCAAAACATCACAAAACAATCCCACTCACGGCAATTTTCTAGGGAGGTACTGAAAGAGAAGAAAGGCAAGTATTGTGATGATATTCGTGTTGGAAAGACAAGGGATGAGAAAATGGAAAATTACCCATAAATATAGCGCATAACTTTAGTTATGTAACAAATAATCAGAACAATAATCACAATTTAAAAGACAATAAAAGCAGCATGTCTTTATAAAGGTCTTGCTAGATAAACTCACAATACCTTTCCATTATCCCTCTCCTGTCATGACACAGGGAGAGTGCTCCGCTATGCAGGGAAAGCAAAGCAGAAGAGGATGTTTGGATGTAGCCATAACCAGAAGAAATAGCAGTGGCAGTAGGAGGCAAATTAAAGTCTAATCAAAAGCTTGTAAGCAATTCAGAGACACAGATTGTGGAAGAAAGTAGGTTTTATTGTGACCACAGTAATGGAGTGTTTGCACTGACTCAAGGTAACAAAAGAAAATTACTGCACTGTCAGCTACCAACCCTGTATCTAGAAGTATTAAATTATGGGCTAGGAAAACAACAGGTCAGTTTATGAAGTTGAGAACACCAGCATTTATATATATCTCATTGCCAGAAATATCTCAGACAAATAGAGTTATTTTGAGCTGACTATGGAGGAGAAAAGGCATGATCAAAACTTCCAAGACTGTGCACTCCCAAGGAGCAGAGAAATTGAAAAATATAATCACCAACCCTTGAGTAGCAGAAGGAACAAAGCTCAGCATCCTATGGAGCACCCACATGAATTTTCTGATGTCTAAGAAGCTGAATGCTTGCTACAGCTCTTCCCTCAGTGGGGGCATCAAATTAATCTCTCTCATCTCCCTGATCACCAGCAGTATTGAGTTTTCTAAGAATTTAATCCTTGGAAATCTCTACTTTTCTACTTATATTGGTTGAAATTGATCCCTAGGGGTAAAAAATTACTCTGGGGCAATGAGGGGAGCTATCAGTCAGACAGCATTATTATTATTTTATAGCTTCATCTCCTTAGGAAACCAGGTTGAAGAGAGTATGGTCAGGACAGAAGGGAAGAAATAACAAACAGAAATCTCAAATGGGAAAAACTTATAAAACCAGAATTATTAAGTCCAGTACAGAAGACATTCTTTCACTTGAGGAAAGCCAGATTTGAGAGCTTTTCACAAACAGATCACCATTCCTGACTTTCTAGGATTTCTGTTAAGCCATACTCAGGCTGCAATGAAAATCTGAATGATCCCCTTGTAAAAATGTAAACGCCAGAAACCTAATCTATTCTAACACAGATGTGTGACTGTCCAACTACTTCCACCAGACAAGATCAGTTGGATTTATTTTTTTAATTCTCTCCTTTCAGTGCTGGTGGCGATCCCATGGGTCTGAATGACCCATCTGGACGCCACAGAGTGGAAGAAACCAAGCCATCAATCTGAAATGCTGCTCGCAGCACTGTTTGAGAGAACAAGGAGCACGCCAGGGAGATGTTGCAGTGAATGGAGGCTCTTTGGCCATCAAGGTATGGAGACAGCACAGAAATTTCCCTCACTTTCCCCCCAAAGCCAGTCAGGAGGGAGCCATGCTCAGAGAAGTGAGCAAGGTCCTGGAGCTTCTTCACCAGAAAGAGAAATCAATGCAGTCGAACAGAAAGCCTGGCAGGAGTTCGGGGAACGTACAATCTCCCGCTAGACTGATCTTTAGCTGATGGAGAAAACCGCACATAGGATTCCTCACAGGTTTTCATCCCAGGTTTTAGAAATCGAAGGAAGCAGGTACATTCTGAATGATTCATTAAAAACACTCATCATTATACTAACAGAAAATATTATTTGAACAGGAAGATGAATAAATGGACACAAGGGAACAATTTTGCACTTCCAGACAGATTAACAACATGACCTGACTTTCTCACTCTCTGCATTTCATGATTTGCGTCAATATTTTTTAAATTTGTCATGATTTTGAAGCTCATGTATATTTTTATAGCATACTGATGTGTGTAATGCTGGTTTGTTTAAATTTGTTACTGTCATGACATGTCTAAGACCAAATAAAGTAGCCTGGTCTCTATTCCAACATGGTGCATTACAACACCAATCCACAGAACTAAACCTTCACTCTAATGGTATAGTAAAGTGATTTCTTCTTGAAGTTATTTGGGTATTTCTAGTGAAGTTTCAATTTATCTTACTTCTATATAAGTTTTTTTTTAATCGACCACAATGTAACATTTCATAAACACCGTAGCACAAACATTCAAGTTCTTAATTTCAAAGGGAATATTAATTGAAGCAAACAAAACCCCCCGAGACCATTCTCATCCCCATAACTACTTCAGTGAGGAAAGGTAAACAAAATGTCATGGTCTTTCCTTCACCTGTTTTCAAGGTCTCTGTTCTGACCAAGTATTTAATCCAAACTGTTTTTTTCTAGCTACAAAAGGTGATGAAGTTATACTGGGTAAGTCAACATGCCCTATATATTTTCACATTCATCAGTCCTAACCACAATGCCCCCAAAGGTGGACAGGATTGTCTTGGAGCGACCAAAGTCTCATTACTTTTCAAAATTCAAATCTTTAAGAATTGAGTGTATCTGTACCAACCAGACAGATAGCATGCCGTAGATCATTTTCTCTCTTGCTTCAGGAGTATTTTGAATACTCTTTTACTTCTTCCTTCGCTAAAAGCACTAGCCTGCTCTTCAGTCCAAATTACTTTTAATAAATGCAGAGGAGCATCACTGATAACTGAATTAAGAAAAAAATTCTCTTACTGCCAACATTTTGTTGCAATCAGAAAGAAAAAAAATCCTGCCTTGCGAGTGATCAAAGTACAAGGACATTCCTTGCAATCACGGAAAGAGGAAAGTCAATGATGTATTTTAACTGATTTTCTAGGAACATCTTTTGCATCAACAAACCACATGTTAGTCATTCATCATCATCTTGTCCGTGCAACTTTAATTATGGACTTCGTGCTCAACGGTTATTTTTCAGAAATGTATTTTAATATAACTAATCAGTGTTATTATGTAAATAAAGCTGATATTTCTACTCTCTACTTTTTCGTGTTCTTACCCTTGATTAATTTGGCCATACAAACATAATTTCAGAAAGGAGACGCAGATAAAAATTGCACCCGGAGCACTTCTGATTGCTTTTCTGCCGGAGAAAAAGTAATTTTAGTTTTCTTCCTGATGAGAGGCACTCTATTTCTGAGACCTATTATCAGTTTCCCTGAGCACTTCCTAAAGGTTAACACCTAACGTAAATAAACATTAAACCTGGTCGGTCCAGTCATACGGAAGCATCTAGGACAGGGAGGCACGGACAGATTATCCGTGACTTATCCACGGTCACGCAGAACACCTGGGACACGGTCGGACACTGGACCTCACGTCCCCAAGAGCACCCTCAGCAGCTACTTCATCTCTCCTCAGCATCTTCATCTCCCACAGCATCTGGGCTACGCGTCCCCTCCTGCAACTTCTCCCCGTGCCTTTCCCCAGGAGCGTGCGATGCCCCTCAGAGGGATGCCCGAACCCAATGGCCGCTGCAGGCGCCGGGGCCGCCGAGGGTCCTCACCCGGGGGGGACGCGCACGTTACCTGGACACGCCGCTTCGCCGGGGCTCGGCCAGCCGGGAACGCTCCGGTTTGCCGGGCGGCCGTCCCCTCCCGCGCCACCCGGCGCCGCCGCCGCCCCCCGCGGGGGTGTCCCCTGCCGGCTCCCGGAGCGGGCGACCGAGCCGTCCCCGGGCGACCACGGCCCGGACGGGAGCGGGACGCCGCCCCACGCCGCTCCCCCTCCGCCCGACCCCCACTTGCCCCGCGGCCCCCCCCCCCACCCGCCGCCGCCGCCGCCGCACTCACCCGGCGCCGGAGGTGCCGCTCCCGCCGCCGGCCGGTCTCTGCCCTCGGCCCACGCTGCGCCGGGAGCCGCGGCCGTGCCGGGAGGCGCCGGGTGCCGTGCCCGCCCTGCGGCCGCACCGCCCTCCCGCCGGCGCGCCCGTCCCCGCCGCCCGTCCCGGCAGGGAGCGGCGCGGGGGGGGGCGGGATTGGGGCGTCCCCCCGGAGGGGCTGCCCAGCCCGGAGCGGGCGGACCGTCTGCGTGAGCTGACCCTCGGCGCTGGCATGGGGCACCGCTCCCCGAAATACCGAGTGGGGGGCGGCCCGGCTTGCAACCCCTCGCCAGCTTGCCTCTGCAGCCGAGAGAGGGGACCCGGCCGGGGACCCCCACTCTCACCTCCAACAAGCGAGGAGGAACATGCCTCCCGAGGGTCCCTGTCTCCCCGTGGCCCTCCCAGAGGCACGCACGGAGCTGCCCCTCTGCGAAGTGATGGCAGCGAGGGGAAGCAGGTCCCGGTGCCCGGTCACCCAAAAATAGCCGGGAAAAATACAGCTCTTACCTGGAGCCTTGCTCATTTTAGTCTCAATTCTCCGTGTTACAGTTTTTTGGCTGCAGTCCCTCAAACTGCACCAGCAAAATGACACAGGACATCCTCCCGCTCCTGCCCCACGGAAGCAGCTAGTGCCTGACAAATTCTGGTCTGAAAACAATGTAAAAAGTTGGCACCTGGATGTAGCCATGTGTGACCCTTTTTGGCCGCAGTAAATACCGCACAGGGAGAGGCCATGGTGCAGCTGCAGTAGTCTGTCCTAAGACTTCTCGCCTCTGGGACATGCTTTTACACAGGAGCTTGAAAAAAAATCAAATCCGGGCCCGAAATCAGCAGTCTTTACATTTTTTTTCCTCTTAAAAATGTTGTCCTGCGAATAATACAGCAAGTTCTGTGTCTTAATTACTGAGTTTCAGTGGGAACACAAAAGTTAACAACATCTGGCATCTTAGAGTAAGTATATCAATGCACAATCATGTTCCCTACAGCTGGATGCGCAATTTGGTATTATACCAAACTGGCTTTGAAAGCTTTTAAAAAGATCTAGAAATTTTAGGCATTGATTTTTAACACAGTTTTTCTACGTTGTACCAAGAGGACTCTATCTAATTTGAAATCCCTTTTAAGTGTTTTGAAAGTCTCGCTACAGGCAATCCATATTTATCTCAGCCTTTATCCAGCCATTTCCCTAGCTCCAGTCCTAGCCGCATGACAGGGGAACCAGCACAGACGTTTTCCCATTTATACCTGATATTCTGAGAACTGGACAGATTCAGCTAAAGATGGGTACAATACCTGAGGTTTTCAGTGCTTACACTGAAAACTATGTCAAGCTTTTTATCACATTTATTTATGATAACAAATAAAGGGAGTCGGAGGGTTAGAACTCTACTACATCTTGAAACTGAAGTTGGCGTTCCTGAACCTAAAATCCCTTGGGTTTACTTTTTATGTTTTTCTAGTGTGACCTCGAATACTTAGGATCTATTTTTTGAGACTATTTACTGACATGTTATTACAGTAATCCAATTTACAATAGGAACTTTAAACACCTCACAACTCAGGTGATGGCTTAGAATTAGTTGATTATCTTGTGTTTTTATTAGCTCTTTCCAAATGTCCTCTTAAAGTACAAGAGCTGGATTTTGGAATCATGCCAATACTCCCTCTAAAATGTTTTTCTTAGAATATAATTTACTGTAGCTCCTTTAATGATTAGTCTCTTTATCATTTATTTTATTATTTGGGCAGATGGTTTGGTTTCTCAAAAAACCCTTATGACTACTATTTTTAGCTTAATGACGAAAATAATTAGCAGATGTCTCTCATTTTCTGGGTTATAAGAAAGGTTTATTCATAAGAATGAACCTGCAGTTATTTTCCCATGAAGCCAGTGTTTATACTATAGATTTACATTCAGCAGCTCACATTTCCAGCAAAAACTGGAATTCAGTGTGCTGATCACCTACCGTGCTTCGTTTGTGTGAGGACACATGAGGAAAGAAGAATATACCCAACCACCATATACATCACTATTTCAGATATTATTGCCAAAATACAGCCCTGGACTTAGCTTGGTAATATTATGTGAAGGCCTTGACATCTTTCTAGCCCATCTGATGTCTTCTGAGGGAAAATGCAACCTGCGTATTCCTTCAGGCTGAGGCAGCGGTGGTACTTCTGAGGCAGTACGAGATGCTGCTCACCTTTCCTCGTGCAGCCGGTGTCAGCTGCGTACGTGTGGGATTTCACGTGTGGTGTTTGGTGTGGAGCACTTCCGAGACACATCTTCTGAATTAGACCCAACTCGAAAGCCTGGAAGAACCACAGATGACAATAAGTGAGGTGGTTACTATATGACAACAAGTTCTTCAGGGATGTGCGTGTTCCCACTGTGGCACTGAGAGAAAAATCCATTCTGCAAAAGAACAAATCAGTTACCTTAGTGACGTTCAGTAGTGGAAAGCTGTTTTGAAGTAGCTGCGATCAACTTATTTCCTGCTGTAGGCATGCCTTCACAGAAGCATGGAGCATCCCACTTAGAGCCACACAGGGTTTGTCTTCGCTTTCTTTATCATAAACTGCTATTTCTTTGATTTATTTTAATTTTTCCCTCCTTGTAGCAAAATCAATGTCACTTGAAAAACAGATCTTATATCTGTAAGGCTTGCTGAGAAACTTTTCATGTTGTAGCTCTGTGCAGTTTCTATATTTTTAGACATCTGGAGGATTAGGGAAAAATCCTAGTGTACTTTAATAATATTCATGCCAAGTCTTTCTTTATATTATATTGTACATATTGTTGAATGTTTCAGATAGAAACTAGTATAAGATTAAATCCCAAAGAAGCTTCTAATGAAATCGATTGCTGTCACAGGAAACAACTGAGTGAGCAAAATACTGTAGATTACTATTTTTGAATTCCAGTTGAAAAATTTGTGAAGAAGATTATGTTTTATTGTGGTGCCCAGAAGCCAGGGAATGAATTCAGTGGCCCAGATCCTTGCTAGTCCTGTGACCATGTTCCACCTGGTGTCTAAAATTTTTACGATAAACAGGATATAAACGAAGTAAAAATGAAACAAAAGCAAAATGCAGACTTCTATGATTCTTTTGCTCCCTATGTGGTGCCTGGGGGATGCCAGCCAGGAGAGGAAGGGGACTGCACCTGGGGAGCGGTGGGGACCTGCAGGACCACCATCCTTCTCCATTGGCCACCTCACTTGATGGGCCACGTAGCAAACCTCCTGCCAACGTTGAGCCCTTCCCTGAGCTGGGGGTAGAGCTGTGCTGAGCTGAGTTTTCACAGGATCTGAGCAGCCACAGTACTGGATGTAGCGATGTGTCAGAGGCTCAGGCTGCCTTTTAAGCTGGAGGCAGTCTTGCCTTGATAAAGGCTTCTGAACCCTCTCATTTCTTCTAGAGAGCTGGCTTTAGAAAGCTGACATTTTGCCCTCCTTAAAAGCATCATCTTAAGAGATATAGAATAAATTATTATTCCTTGTATTAAAAAAAAAAAATAGAAAGAAAAAAAGATTCTTAGAGGGCTATAAATAAGATAACAGAGCTAAATAGAAGAAGAGGCCTTATCTGAAGGAAAAAGGCATTTTTCAAAACGTGGAAGTTGTGTGCAAACAAGGGAGCTTACATAGATCCTAAACCCAGACAAGTTAGGTTTAAAACTATAAACAAAGATTTCTAAGAACTTACTAAAGGCAAGTATAAAAGTTACTAATAAAACTTTAGACCACAAGAACTAGGAAGTTCTACAGAGCAGAGAGATGACTTTGGAGCGGAAGGATCAGAAAAAAAGGCCATGGAAGAGGTGCTAATGCAACTCTCTGTTGCGGTATCCACTACCAAAGGGCTTGGAGGCATTCATATCCACACTCTTTCTTTACAAAAATCAGGTCTGAAGAGTTAACTCACACTGAATGGTTGGAAGAAAAGAAATAGCTCAGATAAGTGAAAAGGATAATAAAATCTGCTGACCTAAGTCCTGTTCACCCAGAAATTCCTAGAGCGGTCAGATATTGAATAGCTGTTCCATTAACTGAAGTGTAAACATACCATTCAAATAGGTTTTGAAGTCAGCCACATCGAAGGTACCAAATCTTGAAAAGGGCTCCAGAGGGTATGTTTATTTGAGGCAACCCACTTATAAATGTCCTAAAGAATAGTAGCAGTTGGCACATGAATAACTCTGAACTAATGGGAAAGCATCAACCTTCTTTTTGTGGAAGGAAGCCATGTCTCCTGCTACCCGCTGAAGGCTTCAGGCTTCTTCATATGTAAATGATCCAGTCTACACAGGACTTTTAAATACCATTAATGCCTCTGTTAAGGCCTTTTAGGAAAGACCTATGAAGACCTTCATAAAGCAACTCAACTATCTTGAGATGAAAAGGATTAACTACTTAAAGGTCGATCATGTGATATTAAAAAAAATGGCCCAGATGCAACTTCTGTCTCAACACAAGAAATTACTGAATGAAATCCTCAGACAAATAAAAGGAAGCACTTGTTCCACACAGCACATTATTAAATGACACTTTGCCCACATAATCAGACAATGATGTAGAAACAAAAATCATAAACATGTAAAAAAGTGCAAACTATGGAAGAAATATCCATCGGGTGCAATAAAACAAAAAAAATTCAGATTTCTAGTTCTTTATATGTGTGAGACCTCTAATAAATGATTGAAAGCAACAAGGCTTATAATAAGCTTCAGAAACAGAAAAACAAGTGCATCATCTGTGTCTCAGCTCCCTGCAGCTTTAATGCCTGCAGTCTTTGTACTTACTTGGGGAGAGATCAGACTCTGGAGACGTTCTTCTTGGGGAGAATGTTAGTTGGAAAAGGTGTTTAAGTAGAAATACTAGATTTTTTATTTACTTATTTACCCATATTTTCATTAAAATACTGGCAGCATGAGCACTGCATGGAGCCCCTCCTAGTTTGCAGAGCACAATTACTCTAAGTGGCAACACCTTTTTCTTGTTACCATCGTACCCTCATGTTGATCAAAACCAGGAGAGGGCCTCCAAGATACTGGCCTCCAGCAACTGGCCTCTAAATTAGTACGAAGCAAGAGTTAAGTCCACAGAGGATGAAAACAAGTATGAAGCAAAAATCAAGCTTCTGATTCCTGAGACTACGTGTATGCACCCAAACACATGCAAACTTCCACGTGCAAGTGTCCTGTCATCTGTGATACAGCATCAAGCTTCACATCTCATCGTGACCCAGAGCAGGACTGACAGCTGTATGCGTGCTTTGAATTAAAGCACTCTAAGGAGAAGGGAGGAGATTACATTGCCTAGATTCGGAAATGTCTACCCAAAGGATCTGCAGCTGAAATGTGTGCTCGGAGCAGAATGACAAAGCCGGGGTTTGAAGAGAGGTGCTGCTTTTTCAGCCCAAAGTTGGCCCTGACAGGTTGCATGTGAGACATGCCCTGCGGATATCCAGCTCTTGCCTCCCATCCTTCCACATTCATAAAAGGATTAGAGCATTTAAATAGCCTGGTTACAAAACTGTATTGAAACATAGATACTGATGCAAATTGTACAGCCTGTTGGCACTGTATGAATCATGCCAGGCCTAGAATGAGTCTACATCAATTCCAAGTGTGCTGTATTTCCATTTCCAAACTAGTTCTCTTTTGATATTCATACTGTGAGTTGCCTTCATTTAGATTATTTTCTTTTTGCAATTTTCCTTTGCATCTGTTAATGCTTTTGCCAAATCTCCGTATATATAGCTAATTTCCAAACCTTCCCTCATCTTGTTTGTGTTTGATCTCCAGTTCTTCCACAGGAATGTAAACAATGGCAATCAGAAATTGAGATAAAGAGGCATCTCTTGAGCTAGTTGTTACAAACAAATCCGTATTAGAAATAGAACCAAAAGAATCAGGAAAAGGTCCATTCCTGCTGTAAAATTGCTTTTTTGCGTCACAGGTATACACACAGCGGAGTTGTGTCCTACCATTTTGGTCATTCTCACTTCTTTCATACAAAAAGCACGTGCTACCCTGTGAAGCCTGTTCCTGCTTTCTAAGGGAAAACGAGCTGTTCCTGTGTCACCTCCATGGAGAAGAACGCAGGCACACACAGAGCCTCACCAGCAGCACATACACCATGCCAGCAACAGCAGTCTTCTCTCCAAAGAACGGAGAAGAAGGAAAACAAGTCAGGCTGGTGATACTGCCGCTGAGGAGGCCACTCGCTGTGATGGCTGGTGTGATGAATGGCCGTATTCAGATGATACATTTGGGAGTAGCTATAAACCGCTTGTCACCAGGAGTTTGCATTTATCAAGTCGGACTTAACTTTGGTGAATTTGGTACCTGTGGGGATTAACAGGCAAAATACGTGCAACCCTGCGTGCTGCAACAGCTGCCGCAAAGTCACTACATTGTGATTTGACCCTTGCTACCAAAAATTACAAAACACTTGTAACAAATACAGTTGTTCATAAATCCCTGGAATAGCCTCCTGGGTGAAAAGTTCATTAAAAGTCACATTCAATTAACAAATGACTGTCATCGCCAGATGTGTCTATCCCGAGGTACGGTTTAATATGTCAAACACATCCAAAATGACAGGCTAAATGGCGATTAATGCTTAGCTGACAATTTCACAAAGCATCACACTAAGTAAAGGAATACCTCTGAAATAAACAGCCTAAGCCGCATAACTTAGGCTAACTGGGGTGAAAATGTGAAATAAAGGGAAGAAAATGATGTTCAATAAATACAGAGCATTGCAATGTGTTTGCAGTCATTCCCCAGGCTATGTTGCCGTATTTCACCCAGCTGGGGAGGAAACATCTCCTTTTCAGAGGTGATAAACCACAGTGACAGACCTCTAAGTCCATTCCCAAAAAGAAAATGAAGGCAAGGTAGTCTCTCAAATGTGACTTGCTGGGCTTCTGAAGAGAAGCAGCATTGCATGCAGGCTCAGAAGGCCCAAAGTCATGATGTTCATGAGCCTTTCCAGAGCTTTGTGGAACATCTTCCAGGCCTAACACCCACTACTGTGGTGTTACAACTGAAATACAGGCAGCTGAGACTGTGTTTTCAGTATATGCGCATGCTGGCAACAACACTGAGTTAAGGAGTTCTTCTGCCCTCCACACCTACTTCATAGGCAGTCAATTTTAGCTCCATGAAAGGGTGCATCATCTCAATTGTCCTGTACAACTGGCTGCAGGGTCATGCTGTAACCTGGAGCCACAGGCACTCATGAATATTGCCAGAGTGGCATCATGACAGCATGGTCTCCACTCAACCTCTGCTATAGTGCGACCATCTACATGTCCTTAATTTAGTTGTTGGGTGGGTCCTCAGGAACTGGGTTGACTATGCAGAGCTATGCGTTACCAGATGGAGTGTGCTCAGACATTGCCCTTTGCTGGGGTGAAATGCCCAGATTATGCATTAGCATTTACAGAGAAGACACTGAGTCCTTCCGTCATACAGCTCTAAGTTCCTAGTGCAACTGAAGCAGCACAGAAAAGTTGCCAGGCCATTACCTGTCTCCTTAGAGCTGAGTTTTGCAGCATGAGGCACAGGAAAGGTATGACGCAGGCACCGGAAGATTGCTGCCTGCTTGCTTTATAGCAGTGAGAAAAACAACACAAATTGCTTTTGTGCTGTGAAGTAGTTTCTTAGCACTCTTTGGTGTGTATGATTTCATCTTGCCTACTCAGTGCCCCCAGGCCCTCTGGTAATAGAAATTATTTAGCAAGTTAGCTCAGTTGGAAGTTTTACACAGTTCCTGATCTCTGAGGTATTAGATTTTGGTCTAATACACCTTCAATGCACCAGTTCCTTTTACATTTATCTTTTTATTCATTTTCCCTCGTTCTATTGTAAAGGTACAAGTAAGTCAGGAGACATTTACTTGTATGGCTGTCTGAAAGGTGTTTCTTTATGACTGAAGTCAGTTCAACCTTCCAGAGCCGTTGGAAGGTTGCTGCTGTAGTAATGCCACATACTGTATGAATTCCTGAGCCGAACTTTTTCACTTTTTCTGAGCTATCTGTCCTCTGCACACCATAGCAGTTAGACAAAAGGATCATATGGAATGAGGATACCAACCAGACCCAGCTGGAAATGTTGGGAAATTGTCCTACCAGGAGCAATCTTGCCGGATGTCCAGAATAAGCTGTAATTAGTGAGGAAAGGTGCTAAAAAGGCAGAGAACTGAGGGAAAAAAACCCAGTTGAATACAAAGAATAACCTCCAGTTTTCTCACTCCAAAAAGGACAAGTTCACAGCATCCCTCTTGTCCCTTTCCATGTTTCCCTCTTCCAAGGGTGTTTGACCTGTCCCTGGCCAAATAAAGCACATGCCTGTTGCAATCAATGTATTGATACTCTTGTAACTGCATTACAACATTATTCTCTCCATTGTGGGTTTTTTTTTTTTGTTTGAAAAAGCAAAGCAAGTAATAACTTCTCTTTCAGCTATAAATTCCCAGGGCTTTGGACCAGTGCTCTTTCCAGAGTGCCAGTCCCAGCTACACGAACGCCCAGCTACACGTTGAGGTACCAAGCTTACCTTTGTCGTCTCCAAGAAGCCAGGTTCTTCCTCAGACTTTTGTTAACTAGGAAGAACTCTGCAGTAAGCTCTGCATAAAGGAGCTGGAGCTTATAAAAGAATATAAACCAGCCTCTCTATGGCTGCAACAGCTAGAAGAGCAAACAAACCCTCAGATGCATTAATGAGGAATGAAGCACAAATCAGTAGAGAGACAAAAGACAAGAGAAACAGCTTTGTGGAGAATTATCTGCGTGTCATCACAAGGTGATCAGAGAATTAAATTTATTACAGGCATCCAAGCACATGACTATCTATTAATTTGGCGTTAGTTGTCATTTTAATTTGGTATCTGAGTAATCAGGACAAAAAAGTTCCAAATAAAGAAGACACTTAATGCAAGTAATTTGGAATAAAAAATTCAGAGAATAGAATGGACTTGAATCCGAGTTCCCACTTCAGATGTAGAGATCATTAAGTCAGGGATGATGTAAGCAGTAATAAACTTGCACTCTGTCTTTCTGGGGGGTAGTTATTTCATGGCTGGCTCAGAGAAGTCTCCAGGGAGAAAGCACATAGATACTGAAAAGCAGCAAAAAACAGTTCTGAAGAGGGGTGAAAGGACATTTTGTCTTAAAAAAAAAAAAAAAAAGCCGAGAGAAGATATTTCATGAAAGAACCTCTCAGAATGAATCAGCTCTTTGGAGTGCGTCATGTTAGCTTTACAAAACAGACTGTTTCTGTGTATTCACCATTCTGAAACCCTCAGTGAATCAGTGAATTAATTTCTTTTGGGAAGTTTCTCAAAAGTGCCTTACCAACATTACTGGAGAATTAATCTTTATAATTCAGCTGCCAAGCAGTGTGACTGATCACCTGTAGTCTTATTCTTGCTCCCTCATTAAACAGTCTCCGCTTTAAAAAGACTTTTTCCCCTGAAAAAAAAATATCCTCACCTAGTCACAAAATTAATCTCAAATTTAAGCAGCCTTGAAGATCAAAGTTTTTAACTTTCTGTTTATCAGTTTCAGTCAGAATTATAATTACTTGAAAATATAGGAAAGCAAAAGTTTTGTTCCTTAGAAAGCTTGGGGCAAGAACATAACTAGGGCATAGACAATGGATTTGAAGATACAGCCTGACCCTCTTAAATAACCTTGTACAAGACTCCCTGGGCTTCTGTAAAATGGGAATATTAATAATTCAGATAATCATTAAGAGAATGATCACAGTGGATTTGGAGGTCCAAAACATTATACCAGGTAATAAGACCGTAGGGGAAGAGATTAAGGATGGACAGATCTGAGATTTGATCAGTTCTGAGGCAGGCAGCTTGAGCAAGAATCTAGCCGACAGAAGGACCGTCAGTGAAGGGCTGGGAAGAGAGATGAGCTTTTAGGAAGCAGGACTGAAATATTTCTCCCCCGATGGTAACTAAAATGTGGAATGTCCAACTGAAACTACCATAACGGTTGCAACAAAAATCATATTCAAAGAAAAGTTGGATGTAGTCAGATGGTACCAATTAGAAATCCTATCTTCATACAGAACCAATGAACAGGTGTATCTGCAATTTGTTCATACGTTTGTTTGCAGACTTTCCATGACTGTGGGAACAGCTGTAATGATTCACACAAAAGTTCCATGACTACAGAAATGGTGCATGTGGTCTTTTCATAATTCAAATTTACTATGAAACTCCTGCTATGACAATTTAAGCAACAGTAAAGAGCTTGGTTATTGTAGAATACAAAATTTTCAAATCATCACTATGTAGAAGTCTGAGGTTTTTTCCACTCTCATAATCCCTGAAATATATGTTTCCTCTAATTGTCCACTAGAAAACATTATTTCCTATTCAGAGCTCTAGACATACCATGGGACAGTTCACAATATGCAGAGATGCCTGGTCTTCTAAATTCATAAACCAAATGATTTGGGGGGTTGTCACTGGAAGTCCATTTGCTATGTTGTTTAGAGTTTATGCAATGTTTATTCACTTGAATGTGCTTCTAAATTTAATAGAGCTGCTCCTATGAGTAAGTCTTCACCTAGAAGACAAAGTGGTCCTTGCTGTATGGGAAGAGCCAAATATTGACTTATGTTGCTCTTGTTTTGGTTTCGAGCAACACAACAGAATGTGAGTTTCCTCTACTGCACTACAGATGCGAAATATAGAAATATACAGCAAAAAGATGTTTGCCAATCAGAAAATCTGATTTTTTAAATTATTTTTATTTTATTTTATTTGAGTCAATTCAACTTGATCATGAGGGAATAATATTTGGAACCAGAAAGTGACAAGAGCAAAAACCATGAGCCTAGTATTGTAATGTTGAAATATGGTTTTGGCTGTAAACTAATGCTAGCGCATCATTCATAGAATCGCAGAACAGCCCAGATTGGAAGGGACCTCAAAAGATGATCTGGTCCAACCTTTCATGGGAAAGGGAATTCATCAATTACAATCTGGTACGTGATGAATCTTTTTCTAATTTTCCATGAATGTTGATTTGGTGAGTCCCATGGAGTATAAATGTCAATGTTGGCAATATTAAATACATAAACAAAGCATACAAAAGCAGAGATTTCAACCATTGCATCTTATGCTGTTGTTTTTTCAGCTTTTAGAATATAAATGATCTGACATCCTTAGCCTATACCTTTACTTTCACTAAAATTTTTCTAATTTTGTTGAAAAATTGTAAATGAGGCAAAAAAATATATAAGCTCGGGGGTATTTTTGTTTTGTTTTTGTTTGCTTGTTTGGTTGTGTTTCTTTTAATAGAAGCCTAAAGGGAAAGAAAGTCTGGTAGAAAGAAAAAATATTTTTCATTGAAACACTGAAACATAGGGAAAAAATATTTTCCAAACTTTTTAGTTTTAGTTAGCACCTATTAAAGTACAACCCCATATTCAAAGCAAAAGTATGACAATATCTTATTCAGAAAAAAACCCGCTGATGGCAAGATGTCACTTCCACAGGGTTTTCTTCCCTTTTAAGGAACTTCTAAGGATGTTTAAGTGTGTATGATACTTTTAATTATTTTGCTCTTAAGCATTAACTGAATAACCAAGTAATGCTACAAATATCAGGAGCTGAAAATAAAATATATGGTACCAAACATAAACAGTAAAAATTAGGTGAAGCTACCTTAGGCTCGGTTGTTCTGATATGCATTCTTGTTGTAGGTGGTTCTCCTCCATATTCGTTACATATCGTTATTTAATCAAGGTTTTATTTCCCTCCTAGATCACACAGTGCAAATTAAGGAGGCATTGCTGCCCTAAGACTCTCTTCCACAAAATCCCTGTGAGATTGTCACTGACGTGCCAGCGTAGAAGTACAAAGGATCTACAGTTTGCTCCCTTCTTTTGATTCACCAGGGAATGAAAGTTTCTGGGACTGACCTTTTTCCTCTCCTGCAGTCAGTTTAAAAATTTTTTTTCTGCTAATGGCATATCAAGCCTTGACACGAGAATGACAGAATGGTCTATAAAATGGGTCCCGGTCTCCTAAGCTTGACCAACTCTGGCCCTTTCTTTAGAAAGATGTGCATAAACACTTATATGAACATGAGTTTCGGCAAGAATCAGCATTTATAGTGCTTGGATATGAAAATACCTGCTACTAAATGAAATGCTCGGGATGTTACCTGGGGTCCAGAATGGCATCTGTCACTAGCTAAGCCAATAAGGATAAAAACATAACACTGTAAATTCAATTTATAAGCACGGTACAAAAATATTTATCATGGGCTCAATGTATTTCTTTTGCAGTAATGCCTATGTTTTATATATAAGAATATGCTGCATATTTATACACCCAAACCACATCACACATGCTGGGACACCAGAATGCGCCTGCTTGGATGTGCAAGTCCAGATTCACCCCACCTGATGGCACACTGCAGGCGGCTCTCCACTTTCATTCTCCATCATCTGGGTAAGGATATACACACAGGAAGGAGATTGTCCGCCTCCTGAAACGTGCCTCCAGTCCTCAGGCTTGGAGTCCTGTCACCAAGATGCCAGAGTCCAAAGCCCTCTCCCCTCAGACTCCATGCTTAAATCAGAGAAAGAGTAGCAGTGGGTTAACTATCGTCCACTCGCTGACTACATAGGGGAGCTCGGGGAACCAGATGTTTATCTAGGGCACATCATTTAAGAAAGCATTAAGAAAGCTTTAGAGTGGCCTTCAATTTGGCATGTTGCAAGACATAGATGAGGGCACTTCTGGGCCTCTAATCTACCCAGGATGATGGACATGACATTTAATCCACTCCCAGCACCACTTGGACCTTTCTCTTTCAACATCCACATTGTGCTGAAACTGCCGCTGACCACCTTCAGACCTGTTATCTCATCTGCCTCGCCTGAGACACTGCTGTCACAGATTTTGCCACCTCAGAAAGAAGACAAATTAAATTTTATTCTTTTTCTTGGGGCATCAAAATAGAAATCTGACTCTGTTGTTGAGTAGCCTGGAGCTGGCTCTTCTTACCTGGATATCAGGTGGGTAGGCAAGAACAGCATTTTTGTCTCTAAGCTCTGATTCACTGCTCAGAGCTAGCAAAAAATCTCATTGCCTTTGGTACTAGACCTTGCATGCCCACCTGGAATAGGTTTGCTACCTGGAGATAGGCAAATGCTATCTGCAACTTGGTCAGCTTTTGCCAAATTATTTTACCCAGAAACGAAGCTGGTCTGGGGGCATTCCAGAAATGATGGGAGGC
The DNA here is from genome assembly GCF_011004875.1 of Balearica regulorum gibbericeps. Taxonomy (NCBI): domain Eukaryota; kingdom Metazoa; phylum Chordata; class Aves; order Gruiformes; family Gruidae; genus Balearica; species Balearica regulorum. The sequence continues at coordinate 57,367,382 of NC_046186.1, read as the reverse complement.
TGCTGAAAACCGTAGTGCTATTCCCCACCAGGAGACAGCACAAACCAGGCATGACTGTCCTAGCTTTAGCCCTAGAGTCAAAATAGGAGTTAATCTAGTTCAGCACTGAAAGGTTTGTGTCAGGGTAGGTGTGAAACAGTCCCGGTGCTTGGGACAAGCTGTGGTAAGATGTAAAATGAGTGCCACGAGGAGCTGGCAGAAGCTGCCCTGACTGTGCTGCTGACTACCGCAGGTTCTGGAGAGCCAGAGGAGCTGGCAGTTGCCGCAGGGTAAAGCCCTGACAGCCCAGAGAAGGAGGGAGGTCAGGAAGCATTTCCTTTAGATGAAGACTTTTTTCCTACGGTTGCCACACATTGCCAATGGCACATGTTGTCATTGAAGACAGATGTTTTCTAGGATAAAAATTAAGCTGCCATGAAAGTCAAGGGACAAGAGAAGAAAAATATTTTTCAGTCTGGATCTGAAAGGACATCTGTATACAATAAAATCATAAAATCGTTTTGGTTGGAAAAGACCTTTAAGATCATCAAGTCCAACTATATAGAGAACATATCAAGCAGACTTGCCATAGTAATATGCTGGGAAAGCCTGGAAAACCTAAGAAAGCAAATCTAGACCAGACAGTATTTATGTAATAGATCATCAATGACTTACAAAATCAATGCTTGTAATTCACTTATGTGAGACAGATGAAACAGCAAAAATCCACCTGCACTAATATGAAAAATGTACAAAATCTTGTGTGATAGAGAAACAAAAATTACAGTGATTCCTCTTCCTGCCTTAGGTTACAATAAACCAATCTGCAACTGGGATCAGGAAGAAATCAAGAAGCTACTAGTAATGAGTGAAATGTATTGCCACATTTGTGGCAGTAGACCAGATAGATCCCTCCTAAACTCTTACTTGGTTAAATAACCCCCTCTCTTATTTTCAGATATCAGAATTTTTATACATAGGAAATGAATCCTATAGGGGACATTGAATTCACAGCAGACTATGCAAACATTTCCTCACACCATAGTGTCAGGAATTATCATTGTATGGTATTCGATCAGTGTCCCTCCTTGTTATAAAGGCTTCAAGAAGAAAAAAAAATTGTCATAGAGAAAAAAATACAGGTAAAATGAATGTCTAAAGACAAAACTCAGAACAGTTAAAAAAATGGGAAAGTGAATTGTTAGTGGCCCCAAACAAAATCCTCCTTGTTGCTAAGTTGTCTCTGCGAAGCCACCTCGACTGGCCAGAATATTATCCAGTAGACCTCAGTCAAGAAACATAGTTTATTTGTATTGAAGTAAATACCTCAAATACATTTAATACCTGCTAGTACTTACATCTTTCTTGATAATGTCTCACGGGTCAATGCTTGACCAACAAAGTGGTTTTAGGACATAATTTAGTACCTGAGATGCCATCATCCTTGTGAGCTTGCTGGCTGGATGAGTGGGAGCAGGGCATGCCATCCAGATCCAGGTTTCTCCGAGCAGTCATCCTATCTGCCAGTTCCACCTACCCATCTGTTGTCTGCAAACCAAAAAGGGTTCTGCTTTGGTCCCTCGACAGCACTTAAACACCTTGAAATAAGCTATGACTCTGTTGATAGAAAGTCTCTATTAAATAAATAATTACTGAGATTCCTGTGTTTTTCATGGTAACAAACTTCCATATGCAGCATACTGGACCAGATGTATGCAAGAAAACCTTGCTGTGCTTGGGAATTTCATATGCAAAAAGAGGAAATCAGTGTTGAACATATTCCAAAGCAGTCACAGAAATATCAATGCTTCCGAACGTTTCCTCTAGCCCATGGGTCTTCCATCATTATTACAAAGCGACTGCTCCAATACCGTTACTTCAGTGCAGAATACCATGAATGATGAAACTCAGATTTTGCAGTGAAAAAAACACTGTTCTTCAAACCAACGTGTCAAGCCAGAGAAGAAAAATGGCAGATGGATGTTTTTGTTGTTCAATGTGGTTTTTTTCTTTCATAGTATTAAATCAGTTTAATGTTGGTTTCTGCAAATAAGTTGCCCGTCATCACAAATAAGCAATTGTTAAAAATTAATTCTGGCTCTAAACATTCTCTCAAGGTTTTTTTTGTAAATAGGGACCTAAAATTAGGCATGATTTCTGGGTGGTCTAAATGGTCTGGTAGCTGGAGGTCCACAGAATCAGCAAGTTCAGCTGAAGTTAATGGGGCTGCAGAGGACTTATTTACATGATAATTTAGGCATTAATCTCTGAAAACATTGATTCTTTTTCTCTCTCTTTAAAAACTGGTTCCATATGAAGTCAAAGGACTCTGAAAATAAACACTGATTTACTTCCTTGAATATATCAGTATATCCGTGGTGTCTTACTATTCGGCTATATTTGCACACAAGCAATTTGTTCCACTCCAAAAAATAGCAGCGAATTGTTCCAGCTTGCCAAGAGATCATACCCACAGCTTAACAGATTGAGAGAGCAATTTGTCCGTTTAGTACACAGACATAAATCTTTTCTCCTTAACAGCTTTGTTTAAGGGACAGGACTGCTTGCTTCTACACGTGAACCTGCCACTAACATATATAGCACCTGCCACAGCGCCGGGAAAGAAGCTGTAGTGAGGGCGAATGCTTTACATTTACAAAAGTTGACTTGAATAGGGTTGCAGAGTTCTGCATTTTATACACACGCAGATTTCATGTTGTAGTCTGAATTTTCCTCGTGTTCGGTACTTCAGCGCTGAGTTACTGAAGCACACGTGTACGAATTGCACCTCTGCTTTCCCTGCACAAGCGCAGCCCTTGGCCTGAAGGATTACGGCCGACTCGTGTCCCTGCCGGTCTCCCAGGGCTCTGCAGAGGAGGTCTCTCCTGACAACTTACCAAACTGCAGGAGCCACCTTCCTTTCTCCAAACTCTTCTAAAAACAAGCGGAATGATAGATTTCTGCATTGCCCCCTACATTATGCTGCAGCAATTAAAAAAACCGGACAACCAGGGCTCAAATTTTGAAAGTTTGATATCTTCCATAAAAGAAGCTATTGATGTGGAAATTGTTGCTCTATTTTTAAATGAAGTTATTAAGTTACGTAAGGAAGAGTCCTTTAATCATTAAAAAGAGGAAAATATAGATAGTTGTTATTACTCAGTGCATAATACGACACTTAGCTAAGAATATCGGGAAGGCTGCACTAGGTCAGGACAAAGTCTTCTTGCCCAGCATGATGTCCCTGACAGAGGCCACAGCAAATGCTTCAGGAGAGAGCGTGGGTGAAGGACAAGCAGGTGATGATAGCACCGCCGTCCCAGTTCCAGCAATTACCATTTTAAGGATTTCCTGAATAGAGATTGCAACTGGACAATTATGTTTAATAGCCCTTGATGGATCTTGCGAGTAGCTATTAATCGGAAAGGGAGCCTCTTTTGTCATTTCATGACTGATTAGTTGCTTTGAAAGCTCCTAGTAAGGACCTTGCGTAAGGCTTTTTAGAAATCCAGGTACACTGCAGAAGCCAAATCACCCTTATTCACATGCTCACTAACTTTCTAAAAGGAAGCTATTAGGTTTGCGAAGCCTGTGCTGCCGGGAGGCTGAGCTGAGCAGGTGCCGGCAGCCTTCGGAAAAATTGGCATCGCATTTGTTGCCCCCTGTCTTCTGGGACAACTGCCAGAGCCAGTTAAATAACTGCTAGTGGTTCAGCAATTTCATATTTTAATTTGTTTGAAACAGCCGGTGAACAGCATCTCATCCCACCAATGGTATTAATTTCTGCGAAATTAGCCATAGTGCCTGAAATACCGGTCCTAACAGCAAAATGATCCCTAGCTGTTGCTTTCTTGTTGCTGCAACATGTAAGTAAGTGTTTTTATGGAGCACATACTAAAATCCTACAGCTTTACCTCCTCATGGTTACATTTTACAAAGATTAGAACCCCTGTATTGCCACTCCTGACCGACAAACTTTATGCCTAGCCGAAACTGGTAATTGAGGGAAATAGGTCCTCACTGCCTTTGAAAATGAAAGGAAAGCATAGCTCCAACAACATCCCTGAAGATACCAAAAAAAAAAATAAAAAAAATTAAATTATCTTCTCTAAAAATACATCAACTTTCAGTAACAGTTTTGCTTTTTGTATGTACACGTGTATGTATGTATGTATTTTAAGGGATATTTAAAAATACTTATTTCGATAATCAACCAGCTCTAGATACTGCTATCCAGAAGAGATTGAGCAGATACTGTCTAGGCCACTATCTTCTTCTAATCTGGGCCTTAACTATGAGGTACAAAACTCTGAGGCCATTCAGAATTAAATTGGCTCATTTAAAACTTGCCTATTAATCCTGAGATAAAAATATCTACATTTCTTGGTCTATTTTTATATGGGACAGTAGTTAGATGTATTTGTCGAAACAGATGCAATTAACAAAAATGTTACAGCTCACATAATTATATGTGCTGCCTAATATATATATAAAAATCATCATCTTTTTAGTTAATGTTGGGGCACATACACCTCCACCAAATTCAGCGGAGAGAATTGATGCTGTGCCAGTTAAGGTTCTGGCCCAGAAGTAGATTTCACATAGAAGTTGAGAGGCATTTCTAAAAATTCAGGAAAATTATTTGGCTCCAAATCAGTCATTACTAATAAAAAGAAATAAGTAAAAACCAAATGGCTGTGTATCTACAGTGTTGAAATGCAGACTGAAGTGCCAACAAATTAATTGGAAGTGCTGGTACAGCATAATGATCCATGGCAGTTCATTTCAACTAACATATTAATGCATACAGGTACATATGTGTACGTGTTTGTGTACATGTATATGTACATCAGTGCACAACATGCAGCTATGTAATTACACACACACATATATATCTATATGCACAAATCTACATGAAAAATGAGAACCAACAAATATTATATGTGTGTCTGTACCTATGAGGGTAACTTATATAATGAGATGGCTTTCAGTTCTAAACTAGTTTTTGGTAAATTTGCTCAGAGTAAAAGCCAAGGAACCCCTGCCTGCCTGCAAAAGAGAAAAAAAATAATAATCCAGTGAAGAGAGGCAGGTTACCATTTAACACTGAACATGAAAGATGGGTAGGGGCAGCTTGCACACCATTGTCTCTCTCTGCTCTTGTTAGGCTGTTGTTGGGTGTTGGCCAGAGCAGTCACAGCCGGCCAGTGCGCACCCAGGGAACCCTGAGCACTCGCCGCCCCCCAAACCTGTGCTGCAAGCGCCTTCCGCAAAGCCACCGCGACCAGCGCTCTGGTCTCTGAGGCTTCAGACTGGTGGCAGCCTCATGCAGTGCCGGCTGTGTGTCCTCAGGTCTCTCAGACACCCTCTCTGGGTGAGCCCTCCAGTACACAAGGCAGGGTGATCTTGAAGAGCACAGGTGGAGCCGGGTCTTCTAAAATCTCACCGGCTGACAAAAATTAAAGGGTGGGGGGGGAAGAGATATCAGGTGATGGGGGAGATATCATTCCTTGATGAATTCCACAGGTTTCTTTAGACTTCTCCCCAGAATGAATAACACAAACACAAAGCTTCTCACGGTTGGACTGCTAGGCAAGATGGGAATAGACTGAAAGTTGTCAGTATTGGGTTTTAGAAGCATCCATCACACACTGGTACAGTGCTAGCAGCAGTCTACAAAATGCCAATTATTTAGAAACGCTGAACCATACTATGCTGCACAAACTCAAGAGTTTTGATTTTATTACAAATATTTCTCTCTTTTCCTGTTAAGAACATAGAGCATTATTTAGTGATGTGGAACTGTCTTGTTAATTTACCCTTGGAGAGCATTTTTTTTCCAAGCAAACGATAATAACAACAGAGGTAGAAATTAGTTTTCTTCTCTCACTTGCAATGACTGTGATGGGGCTTAATAGGAATATTAATAACAATCTTGACCCAAACTACATTTAATCTTCTGTTGCCATGAATGGAGTGACAGCAATTTGCACAATCTGATGATTTTTTGTTCTTTGTTTCATGATCGTAGCTGTATAGAACAATTACAGATTGTTCAATTTTTTAGAAAGAAGGATTAAATCCATACATGTTTACAAAACATGCGTATGTTGTTCATCAATTTCTACTCAGTAATGTATTTTTCTAGATGAAAAAACGTAATTTTATAAACATACATAATGCTGCTTTACATTTACATCCATTGCATCATTTGATTTTGATCTACATAAATGGGTATTGTTAGAACAAAAAAACTTGCAAGGAAGAGATAAATATTTATTCTATAGTCTTAGGTATTTAGTTGAATCAGTATTAGATTTACATCTAGGTCAGTTCTTAAAAATATGGCCTCTGAATTATATTTAATTTCAGATATCTGTATTAGGAGTCTTTGCACAGTCCACCAGAAACAAGAATTTTATTCTTTTGTGCTCCACTTCTCTCTCACAATAGAGACATAACCCTGGATGTCATAATCTGTTATCACAGACATTATTTCAATATTATCATTTAGAGGATCAAGGGAAAAAAAGGTGGGTTTTTTTGTAGATTTCACTTAAATATGGCTTAAAGTGAGTGAAATGTAGAATCATACTGTGTACGATTTATTCCAGAAAATACATCCCTGTAGACTATTTTTCTGTTAACACTGTTGAGATAAAAACTACATTTTCAAATTGCCAATTCCCTTTTAAGCACCGCCAGGGAGACATTGCCATTCTTTAAGTTGTACTGCCCTCTGGGGGAGATGATCTTTAGATATATTTCCATATCCATACGGAGAGAACAAAAGCCTTCCTCGATTTTCTCCTTCAGTTTTGAAGCCTGAACATCTTGCTTCCTCCAAATTTTATGCCGATGCTTGGTATGATTTTGGCATCATAGCACAGAGAGAGGCCCCATTACAGCCACCTTTTATTTGCTCTTTTATTCCCTTGCACATGTTTTCTTTTGTGTGTGTGTGTGTGCTTGGAAATCTTGTCTGGGAAGGTGTGGAGGTACTTTTATATTTTTCTGAGATTTGTGGATGTAAGGTAGTCTATCCATGGTGAAAGGTCTGATGCTGCTGTACCGTAGTGCTGGATGCTTCACGAAACAATGCCCTAGGTTCAGGAGAAACATGCTCACAGCTTCTGCAAAACTGAAGGTGCACAGAAAACACGTCAGGTTTGACACTTTTCACAAAATGTTTTAACTTCTGCTTATTCAGTGCACATTTCTAACACATACATGGGCACTGCCTAACTACATGGAGATCTGCTGGACTTACGGTGCACACGCTGCACCTGTGGTCACTGTACGTCCACTTGGCGTTTCCTGCAAGCCTTAGGGTTTATTCTGTGTACACCAGGCAGTATATTCTGTGCATTGTGCTCCCCACTTCCTGCTTGCTGGTTCCTTCCAACAACAAATGCAATGAATAGTAAGTCAATTACTGAGGGCAGGAATTCATGGCAAGCAGCGCAGCCTCCCTCAGTGTGAGGCAGGCAGGCAATTTGCCCACCTCCCATCCAGAGCGATTTTCAGGATTCTCCCTCTGACGCTGTTTACCAGTGTGTTGAACCACTAACAGAAAACTACAGATTTGGAAAAGCCTTGCCTAAAGCATAAGCCTGTTTAGTGTATCTTGTTCTGCCTAGCTCGCCCTTTCTCTCAGTGGTCTGAGGATGTCAACTCAAGAGACAAAATGGTCACCAGGGCTTTTCTGCTGCAGGTTCGAGTGTGTGTAGCCGTGTTTGGGATCCCCCACAATGCAGCTCCGGGCTCTCTGCAGACCTGGTGCTCACTGAAGGAGCTGATGGAAGTTGCTTGTACAGACCATGGAACTGACAGGTCTCTACTCTGGAAAAAGCCTCATTTTCCAGTATGCATCTGACAAAAAGGCAGTTTTTAGCAAGAAGCTCCCTAACACAAAGGAGAAAAAAATGAAAAGTTACTTCAGCTATTTGGGTCCTTTTATTTTCTAAAACAAATTCAGAGAGCTACTCAAATAATAGACAATTATGATTTTCATATCCATACAAACTCAAGAGGCTCACAGGCAAGCAGGAGATCACACTGGGGAAGCCATCTGAGACAGACATCTGGGTGTGAAGGATTCCACCCCCCCTTCAAACTCAATAAAACTGAAGCAGTGCAATGAAAATAAAGGACTCAGACCCAGCAACGCTGCAAGAGGTTTTTCCAGTGACAAGTGGACTGACAGCAAATAGTTAAAAGAAACTCCAAAGTATTTACCATCATGGTTGAAGGTAAGCAAAGTCCTAAGCATTTCCATTCAGCATATGAACAGTGAAAATAGACCTCCAAATTCCCAAAGAACAATTTTGAGAAACTGCTAGTTTCTACACAAACCAAGATTTCACAACATGATTTAAAGCTGTCAGGCAAGCTGTATGACTTGAAAGTGAAATAAAACTCCAGAAGAGAAATTCCTGTAGCAGATAGTTTCTCTCTTACAATTTCTTAGAAAAGATGTGTGATGAAGGAGGAGGAAGAGCTGATTCAGTGAAGTGTACATAATGCTTCAGTATCTTTCCACAGAAGATGCTCCAAATAAGACAGCAGAGAGAATGAAAGAATCAGAGAACAATGATGTGATTTAATACTTTGAGAGAAAAGAGATCAAGTTGGTCGTGACAGAAATAGTCTGCCTTGGCTATCAGAGGTTTTTGTACGGAAAAAGAGTGCACTTTTTTGTACGGAAAAAGAGTGAAGATTGCAGGAATACTGAAGCAGAAAAAAAATCAGTAACTAATGAAAACTCATCTTTGGAAAAGATTAAGGGCTTCACAAAGGAGAGGGAATGCACTCCTGTTTTGAGAGATTATGGATTCATCACACGAAGCAAGCCACTGTGTTAGCTGTGAGCTGATGTTGAGCCCGCAGGACCTGTCGTGGTGGTGCTATGTAGAAGATGAACACAGCACACTCGACTGGCTCAAATTAGTGCACAAACAAAAGTGATCATTAAGAATTACTGTTGTGGATCTACTGGCCAAACTAAAGGGACTCCAACATTTTTCCCCACCCCTTACCCCCCCATTGCCCTTCTGAGGAGACACAGGACATAGGTACCAAATCCTTGTTCGTCGCCAGCCCCAGCCTCGCGCCCCTGTGTCTTTTCTCCTCCTTGCCGCAGCTGCAAATCCACTGCCATTACCCTGCCTAACGTGGGGGAAGGTCCCGTTACACTACAGTGAGTCTTGTGGGGGAAGATGGCTCAGGCTTAGGCTCAGGCTGAGGCTCAGGCTCAGGGCTCATCTGCACCTCAACTGCTGTCTCAGCGCAGGACTAAGAGGTGCTTCTTGGCAATAGACCAAGGGCAGCCCGGTGGCCTAGGCAAGTAGACTGTTTCAACAAGGAGCAGACGTACCCTAGCTAAATGTTGATCCCATATCCCACCCTCAAGTACCTCCGCTTTACCAACATTTGACTTTTATAGAGGCTTTCAAAAGCTTTCTTGACCTTTTGGTAAGGAGAAGAGTGCCACATTTTATTTCAGCTCAGCATTCAATGTCCACTAATTCTGTGTGCTCACCTTTCAAACTAATAGGTTTAACCATTTTGTTAATTATTCTCATTCCCTTTTTTATTGCTGGACAACAATCACAGCCTTAAACCTTCAGGCTGCAAAAGTTCCTTCTTAGTTTTTTCTTGTCGTGTTCGATTTTGATTTGGAAAATAGGATTACCTTTAAAATCAATTATAAATGATAGATTTAGCAACATTCATAGATAAGTCCAACCTAAGCAGTAGCTCAGTATGTACTACTATAATCATTTCATGTTAGCAAGAAGATAAACTTGTGAGAGTCAAAAATGTTTCTTAATTTATAAAATTGAGTTACATACTGTTTACTCCATAGGAAATGTTCTGCCTCATACTGCTAAGTATTTTATTAAAAATTACATTTAATTATTTATCCTTCTTAAGTGCCTACTTTTAGATATTAAAATACATTTGACAAATGAAATGATTGTGTTTTTTCAGCTGATACATTATCCTCAGTATTATTATCCTCGGTATTACCTCTGGGGGCCCCAACATAAGAAGGGCATTGAGCTGTTGGAGCAAGTCCAGAGGAGACCCACGAAGCTGATCGGAGGGCTGGAGCACCTCTCCTATGAGGACAGGCTGAGAGAGTTGGGGTTGTTCAGCCTGCAGAAGAGAAGGCTCTGGGGAGATCTAATTGTGGCCTTTCAGTACCTGAAGGGGCCTACAGGAAAGCTGGAGAGGGACTGTTTATCAGGGAGTGCATTGACAGGACAAGGGGTAATGGGTTCAAGCTGAAGGAGGGTCGATTTAGATTAGATGTTAGAAAGAAATTCTTCACTGTGAGAGTGGTGAGGCACTGGAACAGGTTGCCCAGAGAGGTTGTGGCTGCCCCCTCCCTGGAAGTGTTCAAGGCCAGGTTGGATGAGGCTTTGGGCAATGTGGTCTAGTGGAGGGTGTCCCTGCCCTTGGCAGAGGGGTTGGAACTAGATGATCTTTGAGGTTCCTTCCAACCCAAACCATTCCATGGTTCTATGATTATGTCTATAATATTAAAATGTACATTTTCTGTTCCTTGATTGTCCAATTATTTTCTAACGGTTTTTGAGGAGTATGTTTTGGTCTTTTTTGGACTATATTCATCTTCTACATAGCACCACAATGACAGCCAGAAGGTCTTGCAGGCTGAACGCTCTTACTAGTACTTATATGAAATGCAGTGCCTCATGAGATACAACGTGATGCAAATTCTCATGGGATGAAACACTACCCTTTAGTATTGCTCAGGTGTGGCAGACTACAGCCACCCAGCTCCAGCCCGTTGGCCAGTTTCAAGAGGCGCTGGGAAACAGCACCCCAAGCACCGGCGGCTGTCACAGGGAAGCTGGCCTGTTGCTCCCGGCGACATCTTCCCAGCCTTCGGGCACTCCCTGGTTTAGGTACGTGTGGGCTGGCAATGAAGAAGCACAGGCCGACCCTTAACCACTCCATATCCTTTTAACGCATCAGGGGAGGTGACCGGACCGCCACGGCGACGCAGCCGCCTTTTCCAGGCCCCGTCTCAGGCAGGACGAGCAGTGACGCGTACCGAACCGAGGGCACAACTGGCCCCATCGCGGCTACGGAGCCGCCCGGGTTCCGCCCCCTGCCTTCCTCCCCCCCGGAAGTGACGTTGCCCGCTGCCGTCACAGCAGCCGGAAGCGCCGTTGTGAGCAGTAAACAACCTCGTCGAGAGCCCGCGGCCGCCGCGCTTCCATCTTTGAGGAGCCGGAGTCCGCCGCGGACCATGGGCGGCGTTCTGGGCCTCTGCTCCATGGCGAGCTGGGTAAGGGGGGGGCGGGCGGCGCGGTGGTTCTCTGCCCCTCCTTGCCCGTCGCAGGCCTTGAGCGGAGCCGGCGGCCGGAGCTGCTCCCCCTCCCGGGCCTCGCCCGTCCCTTCCTCGGGCCTTTGTCTCACAGGAGCGGGGGCGTCCGTGGCGCTGCCCTCCGGCCTCCTCAGGCGCGGGGAGGCTGCAAGCCCCCTTCCCGCTCCCACTCAGGCTTTATCCGCCCTAGTGGCCGCCGCCCCCGCTCCTCCGGGGCAGGGCTTGCTCCTCGGCGGGCTGGAGGAGGCGGTCCCTGGGGCGCGCCCCCACCGTGGTCCCCCCACCTTGGGCTTCTCCGGGGGTCCCAGGGATCCGCCGAAGCCATTTCGCTGGGGCGATGGGGAGCTTCGTACTTATTCAGGCGGACGGGTCTGTCGCGCTGCTGGTCGCCGCTTAATCCGCGTTACTGTGCGGAAGGTGTTACCGTGTCTGCTGACATTCCCCCTGCCCAAATCTGTAAAAGAGTCAAAATCTAATTAACTGCTTTTGAGGTTCGACGTTTCTTTCGGGAAGAGTAAAACTCGCCTGTTTCTCTGATCCTAATGATTATAGTTAATTCTTCTTTCTTACGGCTTTGTCTTGAGCAGCTCCACCCTTTCTGGCACCTTTGTCTTGTCGAGGCGTCGTTTTCTCACTGCACAGTAGTCTGTGGTGATGTGTCACCACCATGCTGAGCATCGTCAGGTGATTTTTTTTGTAACGGGAAACAATAGTTTGAGAAAATTTGAAAACTGTTAGCACTATGCATAAAAATGTAGACGTCAGCAGAGATCCTGCATGGCAGTCCTCTCTTCAGTTGAGGCATTGCTGCCTTATCCTCGAGTGATATGTCTTTCCAAATGTAGTCCCTGTGTGAATAGACATAATCAGGTGGATTGTGATTCTTTAGACATTTGGGTTAAAAATGTCAGTGGGATTGTGAAAACCTGAATTTTCCATACCAAAAATACTGTATCATACTTGGATTAAATGTAATTATGTATATTTAAACAGTTCACACACACAGCTTAGTGGTCTAACAAAACATCATATTGATTCAATCTCCTATTTTTTGTGCCAGCAAAATATATGACCTTCAGTTCCCCTAGTAGAGAGTGATATTTTATTAGAAAGATAATAGTTAACTCCTTAATCTCCTATACAAATTCTATGAAATGATCATAGAATTGGTAAATCTGTATGAACTAAGCTTCCAGGCTGATATGTGTGTGAATAAGCACCTAGACCATTGATAATATCCTGTTAAAGAAATACTGTCAGTGTTTGTTTTGCTTTAATTAACACTTTAAACACTACTTAATGGTTAGGTAGTTAGGCTGTAATTACTAGCTGAATATAGTTTACGTTAACATTTTTAATTATTGTCAAATACTAAGTGACAGTGTAAGTTGTAATTCAAATACTTGAGTTAATATATAATGCATTTTTAAGTGCATAAACAGCCTTTCTGATAACTGGCTGGTGTTTGTAGTGCATGAGGTATCCCTGTATACTTGTTCTTGGTTTTGAGTGTTTATTCCTGTGCAGAGAAACTTAGCTCATGGTCTTTTAGATAAAATGATTTACATGAGCATGTAATCTTGATTAAGTCAGATTTACTGTGGGTAACTAACCTTCATCCCTTCCTTTAAAGTGCCCAATCAAATCAGGGGTTTTTGGCTAGGGTTTTTTCCCCCCTCTTTTTTTCTTCCCTGATGGCTTTAAAGTGTTGATTTTGATTCCACATTTAAAACCACAGCTAATCAGCACTTAAAGCCTATATGATAGTTCTTCGGGAGAAATCTGTCAGTGCTGGTGTCTAAGGATTGATGTTAGTATAAACACCATTTGTGGCTCTGAAAGAGAAACAAACTGTAAGGGTGAGGTAGCAGGAGAACCAGATGTAGCAGATTTTGTGGTAGTGCGGGCTGTGCCATGGCTGGGATAACTACTCCTCTTGTCTGGGAAGATGCTGCTGCTGGCGTGGCTTCGGCTGTGGAGCTTCTCCGCAAAGCTGCGTGTTGTGCCATGCAGAGCTGCTCTGGGTAACTGGCCTCGGCATCTGGCCTCATACCTGTATTTCTTCTGGATTTTTTTGTGTGGTGTTACTGGTGGTTGTAGCTCTGCCCTACTGTGTGCGGATCAGGTGGTGTTTCAGTTTACTGGTTTTAAGAGCAAAGATAAATTTGTCAGAGATAAGAGCACTGTCATCTCACCAAAAATCTTCTGATCCTGATGACCTAGATTGGTCAGGCAGTGCTGTTTTCACTCTGCTGGGTCTTGCCTCTGTTGCATTGTTCTCTGAAATAGCTCAGCTGCTGTTTTGCACACTTTAATATTCTCTCTCAAGGCAAAGATCTTGATTGAATCAGTTCCTTTAAGCACATGAGTAGGGGTGATGTAGCTAAAACCTGACTAGGCCCAGCAGGGGGGCTTAGTGTTTTTGCAAATACTTAATTCAGTATATAATCATTTAGTCATTAACCCAGTAAGAAGATTATATTTGATATTAAAAACTTGTTCTGTGTGCATCAAGGACAGCAACACTTCACTTTCAGTGTTTTTTGTGGCGTTTTCTCTCTCCTTCTCTCTCTGTAATATTCATCTTGTTACGTGTTCCTCCTGCAATTTCCACTGCCTTGGAGAATGAAGTGACTGGTTTAGCAGGCATGAATTAACTTGTCTGCCCAGCTGGCTGCTCCCAGAATAGGTGTGTGGGTCATCTTTTCTTATTTTGCCTCAGTGAACACCACTGAGCTGCTTACATGTTTTTTGAGAAAAGTAAGGATGTGAGTTGGTTGGTAGGCGCAGAAGTTGCTGGATGACAGCAGTGCAGTCGTGACTTAGTAACTGCTGTCTGAGCTTCCTTAAGAAAGCAAGCTCAAAACTAATTGCAGAGTAACTGTGCATCTCTAAGCTGGGCTTCGCCTGGGGAGTTTAATATTAAGCTTTGGTCAGTGTACTGTAGTATTACTGTTTGTACTGTAGTATTTTTTTTTTTTTGTAGGAGGCATGCTCTGAATTTAGGAAGCAAGCAAGTGACGCAAACTGTCCTTGCCTCCTCTGCTGATAAACTCTATTCCATGGGCCAGATGTTTTTTGCTGTCTTTTCTTTTTGAAGTCTGTTACCTATTAGAAGTGGTTTTGCCAGTAGTACAATAATATTATTTTATTGGAATGGTATATATCTTATTCTTTCTTGCTAAAAGAGGGACTTGGACCGTAATGTGGTTCTTTGTAGAAGTGGCCAACTTGTATAAATAGTATCAATTATCAATGGGTGTCTCATGTTCAGAGGTGTGCATGATCATATCTGGTAAGGATGAGCTGTTTGGTGGCAAAATGTTTTAAAAGCTTGTGTTGGAGCTTGGATGCTTAAACATGGCCTCCTTTGAGGCACATTGTTTTCCAGTGAGGGGAAGACAGTCATCTCTATTTCAGCTACTGCAAGTCTCCCCTGTCTCTAAAAACATGCATTTGTCTGTGTTCCCCTTGATGCACTCAGGAGGAAGATATGAATTGAATACTTGAATTACTTAGATATTTAACTTGAATTATGAATTGAATAATCTTGAATTACTTAGATATTTAACAAACAATTTAACACTGAGATTCTCCAAAGAATTGACTTTTATGCCAGAAGGTCCTTGCACCAAATTTTCTGCAGCAGATGAGCCCAGGCTTATATTCCACTCGGCCAAATTCAACCTTTTATTCAACAGTATCTTTAAAAATGTTAACGCAGACAGAATTAGTTCAAGAAAGTAATTTTTTGAACAGAGAATAGAAATATTCTTCACCAGAAAGGTTATTTGTGTGTGTGTAGGAAATGGTGTAATACATTAGTACTGTAAAATCCTGATGCATCCTAAGCCAATATTCTCCATACATTTCCTGCTTACTAAGCATAGATGCCCCTAACGTAGTTGCTTGCAGTCATAGAACAGCCTGGAAGGATCATCTGGCCCAGCCTTTTGTGGGAGAGGGAGCCTAGGTGAGGTGATCTAGCACCCTGTCCAGTCGCATCTTGAAAACCTTCAGTGATGTGAACTCAACCACATCCTTGGGGAGGTTGTTCTCACTGTAAAAAATATCTTTCTTACATCGAGATGAAACCTCTCCCAGAATCAACACCTTCATATGCTTTGTGCCATAATTATATTTAGTAGAGGAAGTAAAAAAGGGCAATATGTAACTGGAATAGTAATAATGAAAATCTACCTTGTTTTATTTTTTAGCAAGGAAAATTTAATAGTGAAGTTCGCTAATTTAAAAGTGATTCTGCAGCATAGTGGAGTGAAAATTCTTGGCTCCTCCATCCTTGGAAAGGAACACAAATACAAAAAGAATACAAGAACGCTATTTAAAAGACCATGTTTGTGGGTCCAGTGTGAGAGTCTGGTGGAACCTGTAAGAACAAATAATCTGAGCCTTTCCCAGAGGGCTTCTCAGGAGGCTGCCAGGAGCATTGTGGCAGTCTGTCTGTCTGCTCTTCCCTGCAAACCCTGGGGCCTTCCCGGTAGCAGCAGACTCTGGTGTTTTTGTTTGTCATATGACTGAATTTTAATAACTCTCTCTGACACATGCCAGTCGTACTGGATGATTGACATGCGGTGGTCATGTGGCCATGTAACTAGTCATGTTCTTATGTGACTTCACTGGGTGTTTTTGACACAGTGATTAACACCTGTGGCTTTTGTCACATGGCAGAAGTGTCCCCGTGTGTGCGCACTAGGGGAGAAGCTGGGTTTTAGCACCCTTCAGTATCTTTGTCGGAGGTTGCACAGTCTATTGTAGCTCGGATAGGGCAGCGCTTGCTAGGTAACTTTACCTTAGCTGAAGAATATGTGGCCTCCAAAACTTAGCTGTTAATTGCTCTCCGGGATATTGTCTTCTAGACAAAATAATCTATTTGTAAATAGGAAAAAACCCCCCAAAAAAACCTCAAACATTTTGATTGTACCTTTCCTCTTTTGGCTTATGTTTACTTACGGAATCTTGCCCTTCTTTCCCTTCCTGAGTTGTCACTCAGCAAGTGGCAGAAAATTGCAATGGGATGAAGGTTTTTTTAATTTTTTTTTTTTTTTTTAATTCCCCCCGGTGAAATGGCACTATCTGCTCCCTTTCCTTCTTCCCACAGTTTTCTATTTAAGAGTTGAATACAGGCAACTTTGGTCCTAATTTTTTCCCTCATAGTATTACAACTGTACAGCATTCCTGTCCACTTCTGCCATTGATATTTGGCAGTGATGATAATGTGTGCTGTGTGTTTGCTTTGTTCTTGTGGTTTGTAACTTTTTACATTGCATAAGTTAATTTTGCTAGTTGACAGAGAATTGTGTGATACACGAGTAGTTGCTAAATATGCAATAATTTGCAACCTAAGCTTTAGGCTATTTTAGTTGTCGTTTGTGCTCCAGTAATGTTTATGGCCCCAGTGAGGATTGTGGCCCTACTCTGCCACAAACTGCAAGTGTACCTAGATCCCAGTTGCACTTCATTTTTCTTCTGTGATGTATCTGCTTAATCTCTGCAGCTGTGGAAGGGAGGATGTAGTTGTTAACTAAAAGCAATCCTTGCATTTCATTTAGCTGAAGTGAAATAAAATTCAAGAGAACAAATAAGCCTGAATCAGTCTTCATTTCCTCTGAATGGAGAAATGATTACTTTTGACATAGCACTAATTTCACTATACAGTGGTGCATTAGGAAGCGCTGCCGTGATTGTTAGGGGGGCTGTGTAACATGTTACAGTGACTTAGTCTACACTAGTGATGAGATGCGTAGGATGAGTAATTTTCCATCATAACTTCTGGTAATTTACACAGGCTGATTAAATATTGAAATCTAGTAATGCAAAATTTTTTCAAGAATTTGTTCTGTGTTCTGTCTGTTAGATACCGTGCTTATGTGGAAGTGCCCCGTGCCTGCTCTGCCGATGCTGCCCCAGTGGAAACAACTCCACCATAACTCGGTTGATTTATGCATTCTTTTTACTTCTTGGCGTGAGTGTTGCCTGCGTGATGTTAATACCAGGCATGGAAGAGCAGCTGAAGAAGGTCAGATTACTTCTTTGCTAACATGTTTGGTAGAACAAATGTCACAGATAATTGTAAACAACATCTTGAATGCCTGGATTTTATTTGGAAATACATAATTGTGCTGCCACCTGTACTTCACAGTCACCATTAATTTGACTGTAGATCAGATAAACAAAGAACTCATGCGACAATCACCGCATAGATGAAAAGGACTATTTAGAAAGAAAGTCGTACTTCTTTAATAGCTCAAAGCAGAAAAAATAAAATCTCATCTAAAACATGAAGAAAATATAATTTATATATGTGGAGTTTTAAATATTATCAAGATGACTGTATTTGTGGCACTTGATTAATTTTGATTGGTGTTAATAAAACAATGAAAGATAACCACAGTCCAAGATATCTTCCAGTTTCATTGTGCTGTACTTCTATTTTAAAGTCTGCAAATGCGTAACAAAAATATTTTTTATTAAAGGTAGTAGCATATTTTTCACTAAAGATACTAGGAAATGCTTATATAATTTTAAAGTTTATTAGTTCTATGAAGATACTATATAAAATTAAATTTTTATAAATTGTATACCTTTTAATAAAATTTTTGTGTAAAATTATAGAGTGATCATTTCAGTTATAGGAGAGCTTACGGGTTCACTGAACTTGGGTTGCCTGTGCTTTGGTTCTGTTACCCTTTGTTTTACTGACTTGAATTTTCTTCTGTTAGGTAGTAACTTCTGTTAGGCATGCTTTTGATTTTTCTCCCCTTCCCCAAATGATTCATCTGAAAATGTTTATTTCAGTGTGGCATAGTAACCATATTAGAGCTTCAGCGAGAGCCACGTTAGTCACCCAGTGAAGAAAATTACGGCTTTTTGGAGTATGATTTAACTTCAAAAAGGTGCTGCTCATGTCCTGGTAGTAACTGGAAAGGATATACTCAGCCATTTCATATGGAAGTTACAGATACTTCTAATTGATTGTGATGTTACTTTTTTGGGGAGGCTGTTAAAGAGATGTAAGCAGGCTGCCTTCTAGCTATGACATGAATTTGATAGTAACTGTGAAGTCAAATTTACCAAATTCCAGATCTTTTATTTATTTCCTGATTCAGATCAACAGGTGAAAATTGCATTTGTTTGAGAAGATCTGAAATTGCTAATAGCAAAAAAACTCCACGCCACTGATAATAAGATTTTTTTGTTTGTTTAGAATTTGTCTATGCGGGATTTTGTCCTTGAATGTGTTTAATATTCTGGTTAGTTTGTAACTAACAATACAGCCTTTCTAGCAGTGTTAATAGTTGCATAATTAATGAGTTTTATATTCCTAAATTGCTAATACATATTTACTCACAGGAGGCCTTTTACAAATCGCTAAAGTATCTTGCATTTATTACAGATTCCTGGATTTTGTGATGGAGGGATGGGAACAACTATTCCTGGTGTGCATGGCCACGTGAATTGCGATGTACTAGTTGGTTACAAAGCTGTGTACCGTGTGTGCTTTGGTATGGCCATGTTCTTCCTTCTCTTCTCCTTGTTGATGATCAAAGTGAAAAGCAGCAATGACCCAAGAGCAGCGGTGCACAATGGGTAGGATACCGAAACAAGAACTGAGATGGGTGGTGTGTGCGTGTGAGATACAGCTACTGTGAAAATAAAGCCTGTGGCTGAGCATGCTGGTCAAATTTACTGTTCCACAAAGAATTTCATAGTAGCTAGAGGAGTGTTGTTGGAGTAGAGGGCATTCAAAGATATTAGAGTTCTTAGACACGGCAGATTAATTTGTATAAGAGAAGAAGATACACATGGCTGTCACTTTTGAGAGCCTGATCTGTGACAATGGAGAATCTGTCCAGAGGCTTCCCAAGATTAGAGATTCTGGTTTTGTCCAAAGATGACAAAATTCAGAGGCGAATAATGGTACTAAGTTTCATTCCACTGAGATTTTTTCAACATATAGATTAAAAAGCCTGATCTGTCCTTTAGGAATTATATTTCTCTTAACTTTGATGTTTGTAAGACATTGCTCTTTTCTGAACAGTTTTATTTTAAAGATTAAAACCTTTATATATATATGCCTATATAGATATATAACCTATCTCTTTCCGCTCTGCTATCTTTTCTTCAGTTTCCCCTCTTCATAAAGAGCTACATATTTAGTTTCTGAGCTTCCCAGTAAATTTTTCTTTTGTATTTCATTATAGTTAGAATTATCAGATAGAAGATAATAGTGGAATTTCAGCAAGTGATTGTTCTCATCCAGATTCAGTCTATGTGTAATGTAGCATCTTGAAACAGGGAGATGTAAATTTTTGTAGTAGGGCATGACACTAAAAAGCCTAAAATGATTTGTGGTGCCTAGTCTTGGTGGTCACAGTGATTGCTTAGTCTACTACTTTTTCAAAGTGATTGTATTTAGTGGAAGCTATGAACAGCTAAACCATAAAAATGAAGAAGTAATTTTATTTTATATTCAATATAATAACATCAAACATTTCTAGCATAAAATGAGAAAAAAAAACCCCTCAGATAATTTCCGTAAGGGAAAAGAAAATAATTAAGACTGAGCAGCATATCACTCTGTTTACTTCTTTCTTTGTTTCAGTCTAAAGAAAAAGAGGCCAGGTGCAGTATTAAGATGCATTAACAGCAGTAACTCAGTTCAGCCTTTCCCTCTACCCTGCTCTGTTCAGGAGAGCATACTTGTTATGAGCAAGAAGAAATGGTTCATGTACATTCTACATCAACACTTCGTGGTTTTAACAATAACAGACATATTTTACGTGGTGTGGAATCTTTTTACTTAAAACCGCTTCTTAAGCGTTTGGGATCTTCTTGATAACCTTATCTAGAGTTGTGCTTTCCAGCACAAATTTTGGTGGTATTTATGCAACCCATAGCAGTTTCCTCCTCTTAGCCAATCTAGTGTCAGCACTAGGATAAAAGGAAAAATTATACTTGTTAACTGTTACTGGTAAAATATTTAATAATGTTACTTTCCAGCATTTCTGTAATAACTAGTTGCTTCAGACAGGTAGCTTTATGAAAACCATGGCTTTAAATTTTTGAATTGTAGGTATCTTCAGTAATACCTGGCAATGTAATCTTTCTGTCAGTGATTTGAAACATTCAGAGTATTAGGTTTTGCTGTGTATGTGTATTAAGTTTTCATACTTGCATGCAAATTAAGCCCAGTAATGTGGTCCAGTACCAATGTTTTGCTTTTGTAACAGCAGTCAGAATAATTTCTTGCCTCAGGTTGTTGATAATAATCATAATAGAAAACAGTTATAATGTATTCACAGGATTGTTGCTGCCTTGCACAGAATGCGTAGCAACTGTAGATGTTATTTCGGATGAGTATTGGTTTTAGCTGTCATGCACATTATATAGGTAGAGTGTTAAGACCCATTAAGAAGTCTGGAATTAGAGATGAAAGTGGTACAAATTTGAACCTATTATTTCTATAATTGAGAATGACATTGATTTAAAAAATAAATCTACCTGTGTGTTCAAAAGCTAGTTTAACTGGGGTATGTATTACACAGTAAATGTTGTAAGTTAATGCAGCTTTCAAACTGGGTATAGATAGTTTATATCCCACTGAATTAGTCCATTTTTGCCCGTATTCTGCACTTGTGTCATCTCACATAGTTCCTCTCCACACAAATGGAATTTATTCCTCTGGTCACCATCGCCTGACTGTAACAGCCAGAAGGAGAGATTAAACTTGTTCAAAGTATGGGAAAAGATGGGAAGGGATAGAAAACTTGAGAACCATGCAAGTGTTTGACGTCACAGGGGTATGGTTCATGTTTTTGTGCTATATTCCATTTGAAGTACATGAGGATGGTACCGTGCCTGTATTTGGAGCTGCCTCTCGCTGTGATCAGAAAAAGTAGTCTTCACCTTCTTATAGTTTTGTTGGCATATTTTTTTGACTTGAAGTTCCCTATGCAGAGTCTATTTCTACATAGTCTGTATTTGGGGGGAGTTTGGTGAATCTTTGGTGGAAGGTATTTCCTTGCCTCCTTTCTAGGGAACATACGATCTGTTTTGTTTGTCCATGAGTGTATATCTTTTACTGGGGGTGGGGGGAATCCAGTGCTACTGCACTGGAAGAGGGACTTAGAATTTGTGTCCTTTCTGTGAAGGATAAAATCCTTTGCTTTTGTTGTTGTGGTAAATCCTCACCAGATGTAGGCCTAAAGAGTCTGAAATTACTCAGGAAGAATCCAGGCTTTTGTACATCTCTCCCTTGTAGGAAATGAATTGAGACTGGAAAGGAGCTCCACATGTGTTCTGTCATTGTAGGCACCAACCAGATCTTCTACCTTTTTGGTTTTGATACTCAGAACAGATAGAGGTTTTTGGGTTTACCCATTTTTCCGATATGCAGGCAGTTCAATAATCTCACTATGCTATTTAAAAAACTTTCTTTAAAAAAAAAAACAAACCTTCACAATTATATTCCAGCCTGGCTTCATTTGAAATACATCAGTGAGATGTGTCAAACTCTTTGTCAGTCTTGGCACAGTTTCAGCATAATTTTCTGGAGAACAAAAATCTTGGGCACATAAAATAAGATTTTTACCCTACTTCAAAAGAAATGAATTAAGAATGAGTGAATTAAAAACCAGCTCTTAAGGATGTTCATTTTGTGTACTTTTGATTTTTTTGTGAATTAGATCAGACTTCAGCAGTTGCCTGACTTTTTATTTTTTATTTCCCTCTAGATTCTGGTTCTTTAAATTTGCAACAGCACTTGCAATTAGTGTTGGAGCCTTTTTCATACCAGAGGGACCATTTACGACTGGTAAGGGAGTATTGTCTTCCACTGTATCATGGTGCAATCATAACTGGTTTTAAAACAAAACTGAGTGCATGTTGATGTCTGGGTTTTTTTTTTTTTTTTTTAATTGTAGCTGTGTAACTATAGCACTTTTCTGTGTTTAGAGACATTAAGACAGGATGGTAAATTATCTATGGTTCTGAACTGGTTTTATTTCTCTTTTAGTGTGGTTTTATGTAGGTATGGCTGGAGCATTCTGCTTTATTCTTATTCAGCTGGTCCTGCTTATTGACTTTGCCCACTCCTGGAATGAATCTTGGGTTGAAAAAATGGAGGAAGGAAACTCAAGATGTTGGTATGCAGGTAAAGGACTGTCCTACAATCGAGTTTTAAATTTCATTGTGTATTATGTTAAATAAATTTTCACTGAATAATACATTTTAGCAGAATGCAGAAGGGCTGCTTCATGCATACATACTGTTTTCTCAGATGTAGTTCAGCTCTGTTGCCTGGCTGTCCTTTTGATGTCAAGTTAAATGGGGAGGGGGATGACAGGGAGAGGGGCAGCAGCCTCTCAGTAGGAAGATCTAATTCCTAGGAGCAGGGCATCAGCTTATGATAGCAGAGAAGTGGCAATTGTAGGTTTTTGGGATTTTTTTCCAGCCACAGGCGTTGTTGCACTTTAGTGCTGATTAAAACCAAACTAGCCTGTTACTGTTTCATAGTGAGCATAAGTATCTCAAATAATTGTTTTTTCTTTCTGTCTGCCAGTCGGTCATTCTTCGAAGATACGTACTGAGTGAAAGGCCAAGATAGCAAAGTAGAGTACAAGTCATCTCACTGGAGAAACTATGTTAATTTTAATGAAGTGTTTCAGATGTGAAAATTTAGGTACTTCAAAGACTACAGCCTGTCTTTGTGGGATGGCCTCTTCACTCTTTAATGTTTTTAATAAGATGGAATTTGAAAAGATAAGAGTTTATTTTTTCCTTCTATTGGAGAAGTAGTTCTTCAGTTTCTTTTTTAAGCTTTTAGCCACAATGTATGTGGTATAACTGTTTATTCCTTCATACTTGTTCTTCTTGGTTGCTGTTAGAGCACTGGAGAATCTAGTATGGCTTCAGGCTTCCCACTTACTGTGTTCTTTCTTTCTATCACCTCAGAGTATTGAGAAGAACTTAGTTCCTTTACATTTCAGTGCCCAGAGCTGCTCTATAATTGTCATTGTATACCATATCCAAAACATGATAATCGTGCAACATCATTTAATTTTTGGCATGCTCCATTATTAAGCAGTTTAACTCTGTTTTTGTCTCTTTCACAGCTCTGCTGTCAGCTACAGCTGTCAATTACCTGCTGTCTCTAGTAGCCATTGTCTTGTTTTATGTTTATTACACTCATCCAGAAGGTTGTTCTGAAAACAAGACATTCATCAGTGTTAATATGCTGCTGTGTATCGGTGCTTCTGTAATGTCAATTCTGCCGAAGATTCAGGTACAGTTTTAATTCTGTTACCTTTGTGTTACCAGCCCCAGAAACCTGTAATATAATTGTGCCCGAGACCATTTAATTGCCTAACTGTGCTGTTTTGTGACTACTTTGTACAGGAATCTCAGCCAAGATCTGGTTTGCTGCAGTCTTCTGTCATCACTATTTATACAATGTATTTGACTTGGTCAGCTATGACCAATGAACCAGGTAAGTGTAGTAGCATTATATGGCTTTTGGGGTAACCAGCAGTAAATTGTATCTTCACCTTTTTGTGAGGCAGTGTTAGAATGAAGTACTATAATGCATGCAAGTTCAAGGCAGGACTCATTGGTTTGTGTTCTCCCCCCCCACTCCAACTTTCTGTAATAATACTGAAGAAATAGTTATTCCAAAGATAATGTGTTTTTCACTTGCTCTTATGTTTATCGTATGGAAGAATTTCTACCTATTATTGGCAGGACTACAGTATTCTAAAACTTAGATTTTGCAGATTACCACAACCCTTTCAAGCTGTTGAAAGGATCATCTCCCTAGGAAGTTTCAAGATGCTACTGATTATATTTTTCTGAACTGAGGATTTTAAAAAATGTATTGTTTTCAATGATTCTTGTCTCTGAAAACAGATGAGCATCTCTTTAAAAAAATACAAATAAATTCAGAAATTCTGGTGATTAAATCAAACTACCAGATACTGATTTTGGGGTTTTTAATTGAGTCTCTGGCCCTTTTATCTTAATTATGGACAGTCTTCTGTGCTTCTGTGTAACAGCATACATATGAGTCATATCTAATTACTGCAATAATTATGGGGAAATGAGATTGCTGCTTTCATCTGTGTTATCTGTAGATGTTGGGTTGGGAACTGTTGATAATATGAAACTCTGAGATGACTGTGGTACCCCATCTATAGAGTATATATGTTTGTCAAACTTGTTTTCTAGCGGTAGAATTTCTGAAGTTTCATATGCAGAGCATTTGTATTTTGTTGCATCTGATATGAGCTGGAACAGTAAAGCAGTTGATGCGTATCTTACATAAGTTTGAAAGCCTTTTATCTGCTCTAAGAGACAAATTTTTATGCCACATACTGTCATTTACCTGCTTTAGAGAGACTCAATAGGCTAAAATAAGATTCAGAGCTTTTTTTTTTTTACTTCAAGACTGTCACAATCACAAAGTTCCTTTCTATTACCGTGCTGAAATTCAGTGTGAAAATGTACTATTAAATATTTGTTCTGTTCTTGTTTTGTGTAAGTTCTAATGTAGTTTCCCCCACAGACAGGCGCTGTAACCCGAGTTTGCTGAGCATCATTGGTTACAACAGCACCACCGCTCCAACCCAGGGTCAGGTAGTTCAGTGGTGGGATGCACAAGGCATTGTAGGACTGGTTTTGTTTTTGCTGTGTGTTCTCTATTCAAGGTAAGATTCTTTTAAAAAAAAAAAAAATCCTGTTAACTTGTATTACTTCTCATTGTCGGATACTAAATTGTATTTATATGGGTAACTGTACTGTGTCCTTTCCTGTCAAACACAGCATCCGAACATCCAACAACAGCCAAGTTAACAAGCTGATGCTGACCAGCGATGAATCAACACTGATAGAGGATGGAATGCCCAGGAGTGATGGCTCCCTTGATGATGGAGATGATGTTCACCGAGCCATAGATAACGAGAGGGATGGAGTCACTTACAGTTACTCCTTCTTTCATTTCATGCTTTTCCTGGCATCACTTTATATCATGATGACGCTCACCAACTGGTACAGGTATTTACGTTTGATAATATATTGTGCTAATAAAAAGCATACAAGATGCTATCTTTTGGTGGACAAGAAGACAAAAGTTGTGTGCTGTGAGGGATGCAAGTCTTGAATTGGACTTCTCATAGGAAGTATGCTGTTTATCTATCTTAAATTAATTGTATTTGAAAATCAGAGTAGCCAGCCTTGTTCACAAGTGCCTATCGTATTTTCTAGGATAATTCTCAGGATTCACTGGACTGTTAAAGTATGTCCTGCTGAAGTGAACAGGACAAAGTCTTAAATTCTATAACAACTAAAAATAAGTAAACACCAGGCCCATGTCTGGTACAGAGGGCTGGAAAAAGGAGAGATGGGACATGTCATATTGGTAGGTTGAGGGAGAGTTGATCCTTCCCCTCTGCTCAGCACTGGTGAGACCACACCTGGACTGTTGGGTCCATCCTGGGCTCCCTAGTACAAGAGAAACATGGACATACTGGAGAGAGTCTGGCAAAGGGCCACAAGGATGATGAAGGGACTGGAGCATTTGTGGTATGAGGAGAGGCTGAGAGAGCTGGAGCTGCTCAGCCTGGGGACGAGAAGGCTCGGGGGATCTTGTCAATGTATATAAGTACCTGAAGGGAGGGTGCAAAGGGGATGGAGCTGGGGTCTTTCTAGTGGCGCCCAGTGACAGGACCAGAGGCAATGGGCACACACTGAAACATGGGAGATTCCTTCTGAACATCAGGAAACACATTATCATTGAAAGGCTGACCAAGCACTGGCACAGGTTGCCCAGGGAGATTGTGGAGTCTCTGTCCTTGGAGATCCTCAGTCCTGGGCAACTGGCTGTAGCTCTCCCTGTTTTAGCAGAGGGCCTGGACCAGATGACCTCCAGAGGTCCCTTCCAACCTTAGCTGTTCTGTGATAGGGTCTGGTGGAAGGAAATTAGGTTGTCTGCTCCCTGAAAAAAATCCTCACAATAGTCCTCCTATGTGTGAGTGGTTATTATGGTAACAGCTTGAGCAGATATTCTTCAGAATTTAATAAATTATGGTCTCTAACAATTTATTAAAGGACAATTTGTATCAAAATAGCAACACTAGAAAAGTGTTTCCTTCAAAAGTTAACTCTAGATAGATAGTCCTGCTGTGGATTATATTTGCGGCCCTGCTTGGTTCAGTATGACCTCAAGATTATGAATTCTTCTAGGCATTGTCTTTTGGCAAGGTAGAATGCATTATGTATATCTATAAATGCTGTTTCCTGCCTTTCCACAGACTTGCTTAGAGATTCCTTGTAATTATTTCTGCTTCTTAACAGCTTTTTTTGCTAAATATTTTTTGGGCTGCTGTTGCTTTCCACCAACTTAAAAATGGTGTTCTTGTACAGATTGGTGTGAATGGCCTGGGAGGAGAAGGGTAGAGATGTCCTTTGAGGTGTGGAGCTGAAGTGAAAGGATTATATTAAATGAATTAATTTATTATAGAAATGATGTACTGAGAAAACAGTGTTGAAGAGTGGCTTACTACACAAGTATGTCACATTGAAACAAGAATTGCAAATTAACTTTTTTCTTTTCCTTCTTTCACAGTCCGGATTCTTCTTATGAGACAATGACCAGCAAATGGCCGTCTGTCTGGGTGAAGATATCTTCCAGCTGGATTGGCATTGTGCTTTATGTGTGGACTCTGGTTGCTCCACTGGTTCTTACAAACCGTGACTTTGACTAAGCTGCGCGGCTCTCCAGGGAGATTGTGCTAGCTTTACCGTGTCTTTGAAACAAACAGTATTCCAGATAATAGTGCAGTTGTAAATACGTGTGTGTGCGTGTGTGTGCTATCCATGTAGTCATACCCTGCTTTATGCTGCATGATTACCTTGAATCATGTCTTTTGTCATTTCACTAAATGACTTTTTCTATCTGAGCTCAGTGACAATTGCTATAATGATGGCTTTCATAGCATTACTCCTAGATTGAGTGCTTCGGGAGCATTGGATGTAACATCAAGCAAGACTTTTTGGAAAGAGGGTTTTTTCCCCCCTCAATTGCATTAAATAGTTGTAGGGAAAAAAAGTGCAAGTATTAATTAGGGTAAGGAGAATATTAGATCAGGCTTTGCAAGGAGGGGCTGGCTGCCTTTGATCCCTGTTGCCTTGATTCCAAAGTAAGTCTTGAGTAAGCGTGGTTAGACTCAAAACCGCACGTGTTGGAATGACTGGATGTCTTGCAGCATTTTGGCACTAAAGCCTGACCTCTTCCCGCACGAAGGGTGGCAGTACCTGTAGCACGGATGTTGGGTGGGGAGGCTGCGGAGGAGCTGATGGGTGCCCTCCTTGGTGCTGCGGGGCCCACTGTGTCCCCTTGCAGACAGGAGGCCCTGGGGAAAAACATCCTGGTATCAGATGCTCAGAAGCATGTTTTTAAAGCACCTGTTTACAATGTGCATTTATGTATTATTTTTTTAAAAAGTAGTTTAAATGGGATAGTTGTGCTGTAATTTATTGCTGTTTTGTGTACCACTTACTTGGCCAAGCTACAATCACAGTTTGCAAGGAGATGAGTGGTGAAAACTGTGTAAGCCCTTTAGAGGAATTTTTTGAGTATTGTGGTTAAGAAAAAGAAGTGGAGGAAAAGGAACACTGCAATGACAGTAACTAAAAGAGACTTGCATTAACTGAGGTTTCAACAGAAGTGTTTCTTAATATATTTGAGGCTCTAAATTTTGAAATCTTTTAAGGTATTAGGCATTTACTGCTTGTTGGCCATTGCCAGAGATGGACTTGAGCCTAGAAGTCTAAATCTAGGCATGAGGGAAGACATTACTCTGATTGACGTACCATATAGTTCCTGTGCAGTTAGGAAATCTTCACTGCTTTTGTGCTTGCAGCTTTGTAACTGATGTAAGCTGCTGCTGCATTTCTCTCCCCTTGCTACTTCCTACAACTTGAGCCTAGAGCAGCCTGCCTGGGAGTGACCCTAGAGCCCTCAGCAGATGTCATGCTGACCTGGTACTGTGGTGTCTATACTGCTACTTCCTGTTGCCAATTATTCTGTAAGCTCTTATTTTAATTCTGCACCTAAACACTGACAGTTATGGCAGAAGTTTGACATCTCTGCCAAACTTGGGATGGTAATGGCATGGTTAGTAAAGGCTTGTACTAATTTGGAATATATTGTTATGTTATTAATAAATAAATTTGGATGATGATGTCCAATTACTTTGTCTCATACATAGGGGATAGTATCTTCTCATCCTAGGATGGAACAGAAGCAGCTTTATAGCACTTATTGCCTGAGGAGTAATGTGACACAGGTGACAGTGCCACAAAGTACACCTGGAAGGCTGTTGGTTCCTGGCTCCCAGGAAATCACCCGTAGTCCCTGTGTGAAGTTTTCTGCCAGTTCTCTGTGCCTTTTTCAGAGAGGGATGCAAACACAAACATGCCTCATGCTTGTACCTGCATTCCTACTTTGACTGCTACTGCACTGGATTGCACCTGTGTGTGTTAGGTTTGAGTAAAACACCTCAGCACCAGTTTTAATAGAGCAGTTCCCAAGTCCTGTGACAAGTAACTAGTCACTGAATTAGTAAGAGGGACAGCTCTATCTGCAAGCAGCTAGACTATTCCTTTAAAAAAAAAAAAAAGTTGAATGCAGTGCCAGAATTGTGGAAGATGTTTTTTGTGTTGCATGTCAGTTTCTCCCTTCACTGGAACATCTTCCACACTGGAACTTCTCAAACCTCCCTACCTACAGAAAGGGTGAGATGATCTAGTTACAAGTGGGTGAAATCCACCTTCACCTGGTGGTGTAGCAACCCCTCTGGCATGCAGCTGTGTAACAACTACCACAAGTTCACATAACAGACATGCAAGGACTTGGTAAAAGTGATAATGGAAAGACCTTCTGAGCAGGGGTAAAGCTCTTCCAGCAGAAGGAAAGCTATGGGCTCTGCCACACCTTTCAGTAAAGCCAGAGGAGAAAACAGTCCCTTGTGTAGTACTAGGGCAAAACACAGTTTGCTGCATTGGCCACGTGCTCTGGAGGCTTGTAAGTAAACCTGCAAGTTTGGAGACAATGAAACCATTTCCCCATGAACACACATAGCAGCAGACCTCATTGCACAGCTACTGAGGCATGAAAACCACAGGCTGTTAAACCTCCATGGAATAAGAACTGACTCTTAACACGTACCACACTTAAGTAACATTTATTCTCTCAGCGTAGATGGTCCAAGTTAAAAGTACTCATGCAGTCAAGGGGCCTGGTGGCTGTAAGGAACTTTTCCCCAGTTTGTGCTATGTGTGAGCACTTCCACTGAAGTGAAAGTAAGGCAGAACCAGATTTAGCAAGGTACAGGCACTTTGTTCCCAGTTCAAGCAGGGAAAAAAAAAGCCTACATCAGGTCCTGGTCCCCCCCACCCCAAAAAAGCCTCATGTTTGTTAAACAAAATGTTGTAAAAAATAGAAAAAACCCAAGATACAGAAAGTCAGTGCTCCCTAACCATACACTACTAGTTTACATCATCATATGTAAGACCAAAAGTATAAGAAATCATAAATCAAAGCTTACTATTAACAAGTGTTTGGTTACCTGGGATATTTAGCGATATGCATAATACCAAGTGTTTGACATCAGTACAGTAACAGTCTGACTTGGTATTGCCAACCATGTCTGACAGCTTGTCTAACCCTGTAGTTAAAACAACTGCTTGCAAGAAGTAACATAGGAAAGGTGTTGTAGATTCCACGTTACCTGGTTACATAAAACAGTGATTTACAAAAAACTCATATACCAAACAATATTCTAAATAAATAGTTCATCTTCATGACTATGTACAGAGTCCCCATTACGTCAGTTATCCAAGAAAGGCATGTCTGCATCCATGGGTGCTGGGGCAAGTTCACATAGATAGAACAGCGTGGCTTCACTCGCTTCTGCCTCTGTCAGCGGCTCCAGCCGCACCAGTTTGCTCTGGGTGGGCTGGGGGTCCAGGCTGCTCTCCAGGAGCTCGTCCACCTCCAGGGCTTTGTCAACGGAGGAAGGAGTTTCAGCTGCGGAGCTCCCACTCTCCACAGCAGAGCCAGGGTTCCCATCGAGGAATGCAAGCAGTGGAAACGCAGTCCACTGTATGAGCTGCTTATCTGAGGGAAAAAAATAATCCCAAAACATGATCAGTTCACAAGCCTTTCTACATGCAGAAGGAGGAAACACAAAATCCAGCCCACAGAATTTATGTAAAGAATAATTAATAAAAAAACATTATAGGTGTTTGTGACAATTCTTCAGTCATTTAAAACATTCATGCATGACATCATTTGATCAGATTCTCCTGCAAAAACATCAGTTTCTCTGTACCTGGTGCAGTGCCAAAAACCTAAAAAGCAAGTATACTAAGTATTTTGTTTTGGTTATTTGCTTATCAGCATGACACAATACCAGACAAAGAGCAAATAACTGAGATATAGTTGAACAAGCATTGTTCTAAAAACCTGTTTCAAACAAAACCCTACAAACTCACCTGATTTAGGTTTAGAAACTTGTGTTTCCTGTGAAGCTGCTGGACCAGCATTATTCTTGGTAGTTTCTATGCCCTTTGCCTCCATCTGGAAATGAAAGCAAAAAACCACATGCTTAAAGCCTTTTACAATGCCACTAGAACACAGCTGACCAGCTAGTCAAAAAATTTCAATTTCTATTTGCGAAGGGATGCAGTGGTATCAGTTACCCATACTAATAGACCCTGGCTTAGAAAATGTGAAATGGAAACACAGACTTACTCAAGCAAGAACCAAAACTAATGCTCATAAATGAACAGGACAAATTCAAAGAGCTAGCTAGATCTTTGCTCTACTGCCTATTCTCGCGTTTCTTTTCCCACCAGACAGTACAGATGAAACTGTTCTGACAAAGTGTGTAATCATGTTTGTAAGTACTAAAATCTTAGAGGATACAGAAGTCGAGAGACTGGTCTAATGTACAGGTATTGGCCTCAAGGTAAGAGTTTTAAAGAACATTATTAATTAGCATGCTTTTCCCTTTTCTGTCTAAAACCTAACGAACAGGATGAATTCAGCTGCAGCCTTCCTATTCTCATGGAAGTCTTCAAAGCCAGAGCATGAAAAAAGTGCTATTATACCAGTAAAGAAAACAGTAAAGGATGAATAAAGTTTCCATCTCTCACTACTGTGTACATTGAGCGACGGATTTAAGACTTACTTTGGTATTAGTGATATGATCTGTGGGATTCATCTGCACGGAGCTTGTAAAAAGCTGAATAAGACAAAACACATCAAGTTTTAGGTATCTCGATGTTGCTAGTAAGAATACAAGAGCATCACATCTGCACATGTGAGAACAATCCCTGTGCTTAATGTTTTCACCCTCTATCAGGACTAGAGTTTATTTAAAGGTAGGTAGTTGCCACTTTTGCAAAGAAAATCTAGCTTTGGAGCGTAATGGTTTGGAATTCCATGAACCTCAGTCACAAAGGAAACAACTATATTATATCTAACTTAGACTAACATGGTTTGCTGCTGTCTTACAATACTGATTCCTTCTTATGTTGCCACCTGGAGAATTCTGTGTACACTAAGGAAGTGTACACATCCTGACCAAGTTTGCAAGTGATGCCAAACTGGAAGGAGTCATCAGTAGATGGGAGAGCAGAGCTTGCTGTTAAGAGGGATCTCAGCAAGGTGGGAGAGGGGCCAACAGGCACCCCATCAGGTTCAGCAGCCAAATGCAGTTAGGATGCAATAACCCCGTACGCTGGCCCAGGTTAGACAACAAATGGACAGGGGACTTGGGAGTCGCGGCAGACGCCACCCTACCATAAGCCAGCAGCACGGCCCTGCTACAGGGAGGCATGCTCTGCTACAGGCAAAGCATAGCCAGGAGGTCAGTGGAAGCTGTAATTTCTCTCTGCACAGCACCTGAGGCCAGTTGCGGGAGTGTCCAGTTTTAGGCCTCCCAGTACAAGAGTTTTCAACCTAGAGGGCGTCTGGAGGGCCACAGATGTTTGGGAGGTTACCACCACATACAAAAGGGTGAGGGAGCTTGGCTAATCTTGTCTGGAGAGGGTAGACAAGGGAGGATAACTGCTCTCTTTCACTGCTTCTAAAGAGGTGTTACGGAGAAGACAAACTCCGCAGATGTGGACAAAGGACAAGAGGCAAGAGCTACAAGCTGCTGCAGGCAAAACTGTGACTGACATAAGGAAATTCTTCACGAAGAAGAGTCAAGCACTGGAACAGGCACCCGAGAGGCTGTGGAATCTAACATCTTTGGAGATTTTGGAATTTGAGTCAACAAGGTCCTGAGCAACATGATCTTTCAAGCTGGCCCCTGCTTTGAATAAGGGGGCTGGACTAGATGACCTGCACAGGTCCCTTCCAACCTAGACCAATCTACTCAATGTAAATCTGAAGAGAAATTGAAAACATATACATATTCCTGAGAAATAACCTGAAATGGCAGAGAAACTTGTAAAATACATGCCAAGAGCCTTTTTAACCCCAGTTCATTGAGAAGACCACAGATGACAGATGCTATTTCAAAGCAAGAGGATCTAATTGGTATCTGAATTCACATAGCAACAAATATAAGCATTATTTCATTAAGGTGGCCATTCTTCAATCAAAAACTTAAGCATTCACTTGCATAGTGGTGTAGCACTGAGAATTATACCAGTGTCCCAGAAACACATGTTCACAAATATTTATAACTTCCCTTTTTTTAAGAGGAAGAAAGGCAAAAAAAAAAAAAAAGTGTTGTGTTTTAAGTCTATTTTAAACAGTAACAACCCACACAAATATGTTCCATAACGTATTACCAAATACTTAAAAAACAGTGAAAATTACATCGACCAGGAGATCTGGACCTATGCTGAACTGTCGTCCTGATAGCATAGCCTGGAAGTCCTCTAAACTGCAGTCGATACTGTCAAGATAATCCAGAAGTTCAACTCTAAAAGATAAATAGTATTTTATTGCTGTATCCCTTAACAAAAGGAAGAGAAATCCACAATTAAGCTTTACACAGATGCACTACATGTATCTAAAAATCTTCACCAAAACTAGAATGAACTAAGTCTTTCATTAGAAACAACCTCTGGAAAAAAATGAAAAAACTTTTAGCCTCTTTAGAGTAGAACCCAAGTAAAATAGACAGGTACTTTGAAACAGCTATCACATCAACGTAACACTATGACATGACTTTAGCGGAGATGCAATTCTTGCATCCGGGTAATCCTCATGGAGTCCCATCTGCCTGCAAGAACTATGCAGATAAATCCTGACAGTTGCAACAACTACATCCACAACATGACACTGTGAAATTACGCACTCCAACTCACTTGCTTCAGGATGTAAATCGAAGTCTTATCTTAAAATACTTTAAAGGTGACCTATAAATTTGAAGTTCTCAATAGAAACTACTATTCTGTTCTTTTACTTCAGTCAATCCGTTGTAATACTTGAAAAAACAAAAGACCAGGCTACTCACTTTCCAATAAGATTTATATTCTGTGAAATTACTCCATTTTCATTGAGTATGGAATCCATCATTGAGACCGGATCTTCTGCAGTTAAAGTTGACTGGTTATTCAGCTGTACAGCACTTGACATGAGTGGGCTTGTACTGTCACTGACAGGGCTGAGGGGATCATTAGCTGCGACAGCAATCGATTCTGTGTTTTTATCCCCTTGAATTACAGGGGCATATTCTTCTTCGTTATCATCTTCCACAATTACAATATCGGGAGAATGACTACAGCTGCAATATGGGACAAATTAATTAAGGCATTTCATACACTCATTTAAATTGGTACTATTCCACAGGTTTAGTAACTTTTCATTTTAGTCAAGTTACTACAAGGAAATACATTTTCCTACTGCTTTTTAATATGAAACACAGCAAGATACTCTAAATGTCTATTTTCCATTGATATGGTGCTGTAATGCTCAGTACAGTTAACACAGCTCAGGTAGCAGACACTGGTGTGCTAGACCACAATGACAACTACTAAAAAGATATAGAAGATATTTTTTGCATTAGAGCAACTATA
The DNA here is from genome assembly GCF_011004875.1 of Balearica regulorum gibbericeps. Classification (NCBI taxonomy): domain Eukaryota; kingdom Metazoa; phylum Chordata; class Aves; order Gruiformes; family Gruidae; genus Balearica; species Balearica regulorum. The sequence continues at coordinate 57,332,929 of NC_046186.1, read as the reverse complement.
AGCTCGCATATAAACGTAAAGTATGTACAAAGTGGACCAAAGCATACGAGGTCATCAAACTAGACAGATAACATATATTTTGCATCTTTCCTGTCAAACATAATCAATGCTGGAGCATCCATAATGTAAAGGAGCTCAGTCAATGAATTTTGCTACGTATACCAGGAAGGCAATCTAAAAACCAAGAGCGAGCCTCAAATAATTTACTTTCTTCCATATTCTGGTTTTCTTAATCCTTAAGTAGCTGTTAGTTGTGCTGCCTCTCTATCACAGCCTTATCTTCATAAAGCTTTTGTATCAGAGAATGCATTCCCAGAACAATGGTACTAGTACAAGAACAAGCTAGAAATATCCAAGTTTTATTCCTTGAGGCATAATACAAGCCCTATCAATACAATGCAACTCAGGAAGAAAGCTGCATCTCAATCCCTGGACCAAGTTTCAACTGCTCAGAGCTGAAAGATGAACTGCTTCTGTAGTGCTAAATACAGACAAGAAGGAACATAGTCACAAAACACTTCAGATTGAAAATACCCCTGAAATTAACTGGCTCAATGAAGTTCAAAGACCACACCAACACCTGACAAACAGCACATGCAAATTATTCTCCATAAAAATCTGTAAAAACAAGGGAAGTCATTTTGTCTGTATTCATAACCAAAAGTAAGAGGACATTGCTTACTGTCTTCGGACAAGCAGTATATTTAAGAGGAGTGCAATAATACAGATTGCTGCTTACTAGTTTCTATCCTCCGCATATTAAAACTCCAACAGCCAATTAACTATTTGGAACAAACCCAGAGGTCAATAAATCAGAACCTAGTGTGAATTCACAGATGAAGCTTCTATATGTGCAAGAGCACTCAATAATTCCGACCACTTCATTAACAAAATTATCTAAGACATCTGAATTATTGCATTTTGTACAACACAGCCAATTATCCATATAGCAACTTCTATCCATTCTAGCAACTTCTTACTTGGAAGAATCTGAAGTGGTATCTTCGTTTGCTTCTGGTGTAATGGGAAGATTTTCTTCATCACACATGGGATTTTCTTCATCACCCACATCCTCAGTGACATCATAAATAATGATGTCATCTGAAATCTGTTCCCTTTGTTTTAAGCCCTCATTTCTGTTGAGAGGTACCTGAAAATTATTTTAAAAAGAGTCAAGGGACAGAAGGACAATGAGCTTCAGCATTCTGACAATTATCATTGCACCTTACAATGCTTCAATTCTGAAGAGGTGTAAGAGCTTTCCTATGCCTCAGAGATTACAAGCTGTTTGTACAGATCTACATTTAATAGAAAAAACAAATGAACAAGCTGGAGAATAGCAGCTACAGAAAAAATGTGTGGCAAATACTACAGGTGTAGAAATAAAAATATACTAGCACTGTCAGTAAAAGCAACAAAAAACTGCAACAACAGGACTACACAAGAACTAAAAATACTAAGCCAGTGACTACCATTTAAACAGTACTTTGTTACAATGCTATTAATTCTAGTACCGTGCTACAGCACTCATGCTAATGATTTCCCTACCAATCATTATTTGGACAGCAGAAAATAACTTTCAGTGGCGTGACACATTCAAATGGCACAGGAACTTGACATGATTTTGCTGGGTTGGATGCTGCCTTGCAGAGCAACACGCGGGATCCTTGTCCCTGTATGGGGCTAGGGGCGCTTAACTCGCAGAGGTAACAACACAACTTATACATGCTATTTCTAACAGCATTATTATTAAAAACAAACTGCTTTCAGTAGGATCACATCACGCTGTATTTAATATACAGGTAACTGGCTTATACATGTTTATACTGAAAGGTGATTATCAACCCACTTGGCTTCTGAAGAAAACACAACATGGCACATCATTTCTAAATGTTGATAGCTCTCAGTACACAGCTATGTTTTATTCCCCATAAGACAAGCTGCTTGATCTGTCAGCCCCCCCCTCCACTCCTTCCTTCATTGTAACAAAGAGTACGTGCAAAACAAAACTTACATGGTGCTTAGTGTCAGCTGGTTCTTTCACAATTTGTTGAAATACATTCGACTTTGTAGGTCCATTAGTGTTCAGAAGTAGAGGCCTAAACCAGAAAGAGTAAAGGAAGAAAGCCATCAGAACTAATTCTTTGGGTTTAGTCAACAAAACCCATCAGTATATTGACTGGACAGCAAGTTTTCAAGACCATGTTTACCTCTTGCGTTTCAGGCTCACTAGTTGGTTATTCTGCACCAAGGTAACAATAAATTGTACAATCTGTAAGGAAAAGAACACTATTATTAGTTGCTCTACTCTGTTTCTCTCAAGAGTACCAAGATACCTTATAGGAGAAGACATCAATAATAAAATATATATGTAAACAGCAGAACACTTATTTTGCATAGTAACTCTCATATAGAAGTGTTCAGAAAAGTTAAAAATCATGATAGAATAAAAAACACTGCTGGTAATATCTAAAAATAGTTTTTCAGTTGTCTGAGAAAGGCTTTTCACATAGCAGGCAGTAAGAGTAGAGTTTTACATTCATCATACAGCACACAAAAACTCCAGTAACTCAAACTATTAGAAGAATTCTAACAAACAATGACAGAAGGCACATAGGGATGTTGACTGTACACACAACCTGTATGTGTAAATACTGGTTCTGGTGAAAGGCATTTTTGACAGATTCAGAAAAAATTACATGTACACTTAACAGTATTCATCAGCTGCCTTTCCTCTTTCCTTGTGAAATGTGAAGACTTTCTTCCTTTACGTTTGAAAGGATTAAATGTATGTACCTGGCTTGAACACACTGGAAAAAAAATCAGTACGAGTCTCTGCTATAAGGCTGCTTTCAGTGTTGCTATTTCTGATTATGTAAAAAAAAAAAAGTACCTGTAAACTCTTTGTATTTACATCAGTTTTGGTAGATCATAAATCTAACTGTTAAACTAAGCTAATCTATTATCAGTGGGTTCCACTCAATACTCTATTCTGATAACTCCACAAATAAACTGACCCAGTGACTGTAAAGTGGGACAGTAGTGAATTTCCAATACAGAACGTTGTAATTCTTGCAGTGAGAAAGAGTTTTTCCTGAGATCATCCAACACAGAATATTAGTCATATGATTCCTGAAGTAATAAAAAAAATGGACAAACCATTTTAAGGGCACCTTAATGAATGATGTATGATGTTCTTGAACCTCTTTGAAAACGTTTAGAATGTTTGTTTCACAAAGATTTCTCCACCATAAACCACCCTGCTGTTTTCTTCTATAAAAGACATTTCATACATTACAAAAAAAGTGAGGGCAAAGCAAATTAACATGTGGCACAGTATTCCTTGTTCAGAAGCATTCACTCATTCACATAACGACACATGAATGAAGCCTCACCTTCCGAATAACTTGCTGCTGTTGCAGGTGTTTTGCTCTCAGTTCTGCCACTTCCCTCCAAAGGGATTCATTCTCCCTGTTTGAAAAGGGTGATTTAAAAGTCAAACTAAAACTAAGTTTTAAAATATTTACATTAATTATTTTTGTTCAAGATTAGTTGGCTTCATTAAAGCTCTTTGAAATCTGTTTTTAGATTGGCTGGGGGTGGGGGGGGAAGGGGAAATAAATCACACATTCAGCAGCCTTGGCAATTAGTTACAAAATGGAGACCCAAATACAACAAATAGCCTGCAGAGAATTTCCAGCCCCCCCTTAAAAAAAAAAAAAAAAAAAATCCCTAAATTTGGCAATACTTATTGCACATACAGTCAGCATTTAAAAATTAACTATTTTGTTTCCTTTCCTGTAACAAAGTTACCTTCTCCTCTTCCTTCTAGTAATTAAATCCTAAGGAATTAACTAATAAAAAAAAATAAAAAATCAAGCATACAACTGGTTTCTGGCAGCAGCAAAGGATCAAACAGCATAAGAATGCAGTTTCACCACTAAAAACCAGAGTTCTTTATCTGTATCAAGCCTGCTTGTCCTCTCTCACACACTCCCTTGCTAGATGCAAGCCACCTGTCAGCAACAGTACATGCACTTTGAAAGCATCTTTACAGAACAAGCTCTCAAGTCACACATGCAGCTGTAGGTCATCTTAACAGCTGCCTCTATTAGCTCCAGTAAAGGGGCATGTCAGGAGCCAAAAATAGAAGCACGGCAGAGATGGCAGTTTTCATGAAACACTGCCATTTTACAAACCTTAGTTGTTAGCACTCACAGGAGTCCAATTACTGAGACAGTATGAAAGCTGCTGTAATGCGGCCCTTGCTATCATAGCCATGAACCTCACCATCTCCAACAGCATAAAGCGTATTAAGAGATAGATAATGATCCCAAAAGTTTCAATGAATAAGGAAAGAGAACATACCACCCTGTCTCTTTTGCAGTTCAGTTTTCAACACAGATATATGCTAAAAAAGGGGGGAAAAACCTCTCCACTGGTGTTTAGGGTTTTAGGAAACCTTAAGCTCAGTTTTCAGAAACAGCTGTTTATACACAGTGTGATGAAGTTTATTGCTTACTCCTCGAACTACTTCTATGTCAACATACAATTTAAGACTACAGTTCCATCACAAATTTAACAACTGAGGTCAGGAATTCTGCACTTTCTCAGTCTTCCCACCAACTTTATTAACATGTTTTGTAGGACTAGGTCTTCTGATTAGGTCCAGTTTCTACCTCAATCATTTTAAACTCATGGGAGAAGAAGAAGGATGTCAAATCCAACCATTCTATCTTCTCCTCCCTACAAACTGTCAAGTCATTAGCAACTGGATGTCATTTCAGGCAAAGTCAGCCCTGCTCTGGGCAGGGTTTGGACCTGACAGCCTTCCGAGGTTCCTTCCAACCCAAATTTGCCTATGATTTAAAAAGGGTGAATATGAACAATTTTTACTCTCGACAGGACAGATTTTAATAAAGACTCTTCCTAAACAAATTAAGTTTGCTTCTGAGTATTCTACCACTTAAGAAATTAGAACCAAAGAGAAGAAATTACAACATTTACTTCTTAAAACTTGAACTCATCAGTGATCTGTACCACAGAGATACACAATCATTTACGCTATCAACTTAACATAATAAGCCCTGAGACAGAGTTACTGTTGAGGTGCTGTGACTTACAGTGCCTGAGCTTATGTTCATGTAAGCTGTCTGTAGCTACGTACTGTAAAGGATTAAGTAATTTATGACACAAGTCCCTCACATTGTTGATAATAAATTGTAATTACTAGATAGGTAATAATGCAATTCTAAAAATACTCTATTTACATTTGGGGTTTAGATTCTGTACCTCTTGTTGCTGAGGAACTAATGAATTTCCAAATGAGCTTTCTAAACAGGTTTTCCTATGTGTCAACTCTTCTGCAATTTTTAGCAGTGGGGGAACGAAGACAACAACAACAGGACAATAAAAAGCAACGAGCAAAGACATGAATTGTGTAAGAAAGTGTTACAAGCAATTTGTACAAACCAAACTCTGCCTCAAACTAAACACAGTAACTACTTCAAACTTGAAGACATAAAACAAACTCAAAGACATACTTTATGGTAAGTGCCAAGTTAAATATTCAACCTCAGCAGCATTACAGCACTATTATTAAAGGCATTTTTAATTGCCCACTACTAAACAGTCCTTCAAACACCAACACTGCCTATTACTTTTAGGCATCTCAGAATATTCAATTTTTAATGCAATTCTTCTATTGAAATTTATTTTCCTAAAGTGCTATTTAAAGTGAGGCAGTAAGAAATCAAGACACACCTAAAATCAGGTTTTTGTCCAACATCTATTATCAGAATTATTCAATTTTTGGGATCAGTTGCTGAAGGACCAACTTACCTCTTCAAAGCAGACAATCGAGAATCAATAGTTTCTTGTTTACTTTGAACCTTCTGAGCACTACTTATTATTTTGGAGAGATCTTCCTGACGTATCTTGTTTTCTTCAGGTCTTGAAGAAGAAACCTTTAAAAGATTAGGATTCAGCAACAACACTTCCCTTTACTCATTGTAACTGTTATTTTCTTTTGGTGATCAAGTATATTTTCTTCCAGTGTTGACAAACTATGCATTTAAGTTAATAATAAACCAAGCATCAAAATAAAAAAAATACAGAAGCACACTGAAATTTCCTCTTAACAACTGTCACCACATTAGCTTTAGTTGTCACAAATATTTGGGTACATTCAGATTCTTCAGGCATTCTCCCAAGTGCTCCACTTCATCGTAACTGCTTCACGATAATCCAATCTTAGTAAGTACATCCTTCTCGCCATAGTTTATCTTGCCATATTTCTATTTGATATCTGTCTTCACCTGACTCACAGTAAGCGCAGAGCACATTTCAGAATCACATTTAGCATCATAACAAACATGTTTACAGGGTTGCCCTCTGTTCTCTTTGATGCAAAGTTTAATGCTTAGAGCAGCTTTGTTTTGAAACAAGCTACTTAAACATGCAGATCGGTATATTACTGATGTTAAAGTCGAAGCATGCTCTGCACTTCTAATACCCCTTTGCAGAATGTCATACTTGCATTACTCTCTCGTTATTGCCACCTGTGAAACTTACGATAATGACAGCAAAGCAGGTTAGATAAAGGACCCTAGTTAAATCCCTCAAAATATCTTTAAAAGAGTCGAGATATATATGACAGCAGCACAGTTTGCTTCCCCAAACTCATTTGTGCTCAATATCCTGCAATTAAACTTGACATGAATTTTGCTATTCATTCATACTTAATAGTACAGGTTTTCCACATACTGAGTTTTCACTAACCTTCCTTTTAATGTGTTCCAACAAGTCCTCCCGGCCCTGCTTAAAATATGGGTGCTGAAATTCTACTGGACCATCTCGCTCCAGTTTGACAATCCCAGAATCAACATGGACAACTTTACGGAAGCCATCTTTAAAAAAAAAAAAAAAAGAAAAACCTCTCAAAAGCCACATTAAGAAATTCAAACTAAGCTGTTCCAACTATCCTATTACCAGTTTTGAGGATGAGATAGTAACCTACTTGCTGAGCACACAGGGCCACAGCTCAAAGGAAATAATCTGTAACTTAAGATGTACAGATCTAGAACTATGCAAGAAAGCAAAAAACCCAAGAACTTACACATGTTTAACTGTCTGACAAAGCTTGCCATGTTGTTGTGCTTGAAGTACTTGGGAAGAATCTCTTTTGCAAATCTCTGTTCATCCAACACCAAGAAACTCTGGCCATTCTAAAATGAGAAACACACATTAGGCTACTTAAAGACCATTGCAGAAAACATGCTGGGCTTTTAGAATTAATCACCAGATAGGAATGTTTCCTTTGTGCACGCAGTACGTAACTGATCTGCTTGCCTGCAATTTTCCACAACAAGTGTACAAACCCTGCAGTTGCAAAGCAACAGAGTATTATCAATTTACATTGCTATCCATATCTGAAGGGGAAAATCTCTATTGTTACTGATTGCTTCCTGAAGAAATGAATTAATTGTTTACCAACAATTCCTTCAGTTTCACTACAGGACAATACTATCAATTTTGTATGTAGCTTCAAAGTATTGGGAAGGAATCTAACAAAGAGACTGTGCAAGGGAAAAAACCCAACAGCCAGCTGAGACTCCCTTCTGCTTTCCAGTATAAAAGCACGATTAGTTTGATAGGACTTGTAGAGCAGATGGAGCTGTCAAAGAGCTGAGAGTGTCCACTAGGTTTTAGAGTTACCAAAAACGTAACCACCTAAGGCCTCCTCCTGGGATGCCAACTGTGAGGGAGGACCAATCTTTTATTTCAGCCACAGGCTTTGACTAAAATAGAAGGCTCAGCTCTCTGTTCTTCAGTGACTGTGCTCCATTAACTAAAGGACAAGTAACTGGCAGAATCCAAATTAGCTACTTAAAATGGTTTAGGTTTTGCCTGTACATCCACAGTACCCTCACTCTGTATTTAATGAGAAGCCTATCATCTTTGACAAATGACAATACTGATACTCCATCTTCTTAGAAGCCCTTTTGTTCAACAAACATATGCTTCTTACCCCTAAATGCCAGCAGTTCTATGATCTCAAGAAGTCTGAAGAACCAACCACAAGACTATGTGAAGATCCTTGCCCAAGAGCTTGTTCCTGACAAACCAGCAAGGCTTGTCAGAAGCAGGATTTATCAACAGCTCACCATCGGATGAGTTACGAGTTTAAGACTGGAGAGGAGGGTAGGAAGATGAAAACCTCCCAGTAATGCCTACCTACCTCCTCCTGAGAATCAGTCAGTGGGAGGGAAAAGGGAAGCAAAGGGAAGGGCAGGGACAGATCATTTCAGCCAATGCATTAATGACACTCACCAGCTGAAGGTACTCAGACAAGCAGCACCACAGTGATCTGTAATGCCAACCAACAGCTTTCATGCAGCACCTCACTTTATTGTCGCTCTGATATTGTTCAGGCCTAGCACAGAAAAATCTGCGAAACAAATCTACTAGTTCTTGTTGCCCTGACAGTCATTTACAGCAAAGCTGTACAGACATTATGGCCTGACTTGAACTCACTGAAGCATTACTACACAGCTAAATACAGTTTTCAAGTCCTAGCATTACTGACTGCAGCATACAGCAACCTTCCAAGTACTTCATTTGGGACTCCTTTTACGTGTTTCCACGGACAACAAGTACCATGGCTCCACCAAGGTACATATGCAGGGAGACAAAGTTTGGCTGTTCAGTTTCAGATGGTGTTTATCCTTACAGTGTAAGGATAGGGATTTGTATAGGAGTAAAGTTAAATATTAACAGTAACTGTACTCCTCCTCCCCTTATGCTTGGTACACTGTACCCCATAATACTGACATAGCATATTTTTAAAAGATGTCATTACTTAGGTACCAAGTGATCCCAATACCTTCCCCCATAAAAGAACTGCTGGATGCTGATAACATCAACTGTGATTAATGGATTTTCCACAAACAGCCTTGCAGAATGTCAATTAGTTGTTATTTTTAATTAAGAATACAAGGATACCTAATAATAGCCTTGATGATAAACATAGCCTTGATGACAAACATAAGCAATGAATTTGGAAACTCTCCAATTAAAAGTGTAAGGGGGCAAAAATGGCACTACTTAAGCTAGATAACATCTCTATCTACACATAACCCTCAGCATCTCTCTTCCAGAAAAAAAGAAAAAAGAAGTAGAAGGAAAAGCTACCATAATCTACCGAGTCTACCTGCTTCCTTCTTCAGAAAGTTTTGGCTCAAGTTACTGGTAACTCAGTAAAAAGTTTAAGAAAACATTTTATCATTGCTTGGCCATTTAAAATAAACCCAGCTGAGAGCTGCCACCTCAACACCACCTGAAGATGTTTATATAGTTTGAGAACAGGATTTCTAAAATTTAAGTTATTTTAAAAACATCTAAGATATAGAGAAAAACAAAGTTATTATTAAAAAAATCTGCTTAGCATTTATCACAGGAGTTAACGATGCTTACTGCAGCAAACCTGCCAGCCCTTCATTATATTTTAAGAAGGTGGTTACTTCCTGCCTTCCAATATTTTAAGATACTTATAAATTTTGTGCTCTGATAATGCTTCTTTATTATTTACTACAACAGCCTGCATTTGAATACAAAGGATTCAAGATGAATGGACATCCAACTCAGGTTTTTGGTTTTTTGTTTGTTTGTTTTGTTTTTTTAAAAGACAACCAAAGTAGATGTGTATCAACACGGCCACTCTACATGTTTAATCCGCAGTTCCCAGGACAGGAAACTTCAGTTACTGAAACAGGTAGATCAACCCTTGTGCCCCCCCCCCCCCCCCCCCCATCACTACTGATGGGTACCCAATTTGAGCGAGGTCCGTCATCCATCCCCCTTCACACCCGTCCCTGCACAAGAGCGGGCGTGGGTGCGCGCGCCCGCTCCAGCAGGTGGACACCAAACCAGGGAACACGCCACGCGAGTTCAACAGTTGTCGCCCCACGTGGCCGGCCGCCCGCCAATGAGCGCGGGCCGCTCCCAGGCGGCCCCTCAGCCCCCGCGGGGAGCACACCGCGGCGCGGCCGCCCCCGACCCGACCAGCCCCGCCGCAAACGCCGCTACATCCGGATCGGCGTCACACGGGGGAACAGCGGTCCCGTCTGTTTCACGTGCGGGAGACGCAAACACCCCGGTTTTTCCCCCTCTTCTTTTACCCCCGAGCTGGACGCTATCACGCAGCCCCCGGCGAGCCCTGTTATTTACGAACTCACCAACTCGCAGTGGAAAATCCCACCGCAGCTCTGCGTTTCCCGTACTACGGCTTAATAAAAACCGCGTGTTAGCGCACCGCAAAACCCCACTGCACTCGGATCCTTGCCCCCCCCCCCCCCCACCGTCGGGGCCGGCAAACAGCCCTTCCCTCCACACCGACAGCCCCGGAGTGGCGCGGGACGCACCCCCACCGGCGGGCACCGGCGCTCCTACTCCCCAGGTACCCGCAGCCGGAGACGAGGCAGCGGTTGAGAGCCTGCGAGGCGAACCGGCCTGTCCCCAGCAGCCCCGCCCGGGGGGGGGGGGGGGCGCGCAGGGGCAGCCCAGAACAGCCGCACGGCGGCTCGGCGGGGGGGTTGGGGCGCTCCCCCGGCTCGGATAAAGGCAGCACGACCAAGCCGAGCGGGCGTGCCCGGTTTTTCCGCCCTCCCCAGGCGCGCCTAGGCCCGCGACTCCCCTCCCGCCCTCCCCGACGCCGCGGGCCCCACGGAAGGCCCGCCACCCGCCCGCCCAGCTCTCCCCTAGCAGGCCCCAGGTGCCCGCCGGGCGCGGAAGGGGCTGCCCGGCGCCGCCGGAGGAAGGGTGTGTGGCGGAGAGACCTCCCGGTGCACGCGGGCGGGGGCGGGGCGGCCAGCCGCCGCTGCTAGCGCGCGCCGCACCTGGCTCCAGGTGATGAGCTGGTTGCTGGGGGCCTCGCCCACCAGCGCCCACAGCTTGCTGAGGAAGGCCGGGACCCCCGCGCTGGCGGAGGGCAGCGGCTGGGGCTGGGGGGGCTGCGCATGCTGCTGCTTCATTGTCGCTCGGGAGCCTCCGCCGTCTGGCCGGGGGAGGGGCGCGGGGGGGGGGGGGGGAGAACCAGCCCGGCCTTTCCCCGCCCCTCCCCGCGAGCGCCTGCGCACCGGGCGTCCCCGCATGCGCAGCGGTCTGCCGCACGTGCGCGTGCGTGCCGGCCAGCCGCCTCCCCGCCCCTTCCCCCCGCACTTTACATAACGGCCCCACGTGCGCCGCCCTCACGTGTCACAACAGCGCGGGCCCGGCCGGCCGCCCGGCAGGGGCGGCACGTGGAGAGGGAGGCCGGAGGCGGGTGGGTCCCGCCCATGCAAATGTAGAGGAAACCAGGGCCAATGGGGGCGCGTCTCGCCCCCGGAGGTGGGGCCACGCGGTGGGCGGGGCGCCCGTTCCCGCCGTGACACGGGTCTCGTGGCACGAGGCTGAGCAACAGCTGAAGGAGTTGCCGGGGGGCTGAGGAGCGCCCCGCGGCCCCTGGCTGCGGCGAAAGGCCTCCCTCCCTTCACGGAGGTCAGGCAGGACAGAGCAGGCAGCCGTAACTGCAGGTACTGAGCACCTCGCTATCAAACGCGTTGCTCAGGGCATGTACCAGCTGTGACAGCATCTGCTAAGATACCCATCAACTTCTCCCCCCCCCCCCCCATAGCCCAGCCCTACACACATGACAGGATTAACCCTTATTATGTACCTCATGTGTTAATATCAACTGTATAAAATGTTAAGGACAGTACTGGTTCCTTGGGAGGTCCCTCAGTTCAAGAAAGACTATGCCATCCCTTCCCTTCAGAGCGTATCACACTTGTTGCAGAGATTAAGCCTGTGCCTCGAGCTGAAGCACCACCAAACAAAAAGCCTCAGCACCATCCCCTTCAACCTCCTGCTTGACTGCCATTTTGGCACGTTACTTGCCAAGGTAGGCAGAGCTGGAGACGCCTCATCTACCATCCCCAAGCTTCTCATGGCTGTAATAAATAAATAAATGAATAAATCTGACTTCCAAGTTCTCAGCTTCTTCATTTTGATGATACTTTCAATGAAAAGTACAAAATCATTCATATTTTTCAAAGCTAGTTGAAACAGTCACTTCTGCTGTCAGTTACCTCTCAGCAGTCTGCTCTCACCTGTGACTGTGATCCAGGGAGGGCACCAGAAGAGCTTGGCAAGGTTTCAGCAGCAACTTACAGGTGCAGAGAGCACACCTTTTTAAAAGGCTACTCAATCCTATGTTTTCAGAAAGGTCTAGTAGAAAGGTTAATAGCTAGTCAGCTGAAAAACATGGGCACACATAGCATAGTAAATCATTATGTACATTACCTAAGAAAATGAACATATGCTAATACAAGCACATGCACAAACAACATCCAAGCTAACTCTCTAGAAAGCCAGGCAGTCCCTAAGGAGAACTCTCCAAGGCATGTTGTGTTTAGACTTCAGACCTATTGGCTACAGAGACTCTGAAAAGAAACTGATTTAAACGAAAAGGATATCTCTAGGAAAATAGCCTAATGAATGGTAAAATGCAATAAAATTAATTTCTTTCCACAGTCTACCACGTATTTTGCTAAGCGTAATCTCAAACTTAATTGCAAATAATTTTAAAGAAATTGTTCTATGGAACTAAAACTAGTATTTTCACAACAAATCCTTATTGACTGATGTTTTATTTTGTTAAAAGAGTTTTCAAAAAAGTCTCAAAGAACAGAGGTCAGCTTGATCTGCTTCAGTTTACAGTGAGAATAAAGCAAAATGGCACAGGGAAAAAACCTGAGAACCTTCAGCCCAATAGCCTGCAGGAAAATTAATTTAAATATTCCCATTTCAGGCTGTATATCACAGCTTCTCTTTTCTCCTAGCGTTATCAGGCTACAACAGCACATAACAAACTCGTTGACTGACATTCACTAGATCATTCCTGAGAGGAGGAGTCACAGTTGCTAAGTTTATGGCTTAGCTTTTCAGGGTCAGTATTTGGAATGATAAAACTTAAAAAATGCCTTTTAAATTTAAGCACAAGTTTACAGTAATTGTCCAAGTAATTTTTCATCCTGACATGCAAGCTCCTACCAGGTTCCATTTATCTAGCTACAAATGCTAGATAAGCAGAGAGAATATGGTTGTGATTTAATCTTGATACAATATTGCTCTCCATCTTACATTTTTTGTTTACAACATACATTTGAAAATAGGAGTTGATTTGCAGAATTGTTGGACAATATTTCAAATTTTGCTTGTAAATGTTGAATTATATCAAAAGATAAAATTCTATATTGATATCTGTTGCTCAGACAGAAGTGGAACCATGTGCTTGATTTTTTGCATTTCACTAGTAGACTGAACATCATCTTGGTGAGAAAGACCATTGTATAACTTGATTTCCAACATGTTACAGTCAAGGGAAGTCTTTTAACCTTTCTTGCTAAACCTCAGTTTAGGAAAAAGAAATTTTCTTCTGAAGCCTTAAAGCTTAAGAACTAATAGTTATTAATTTAATACTTAGCATAAAATGTTAGCAATGCACAACTCAAGTAACCCTTCAATTACGTTTTTCAGTATCTTACAAGGTCTGAGCAATTACAAGGTAATTGCTTGCCTATGTTCATAAAGCTTCCCATTATGTTACTTTACAAGTCATCAATTGTAGAACTGACCAGTCTTTAACCTGGGCCTAATTGACTTCCCAGCATCTTCATGAGTACTATCAATCACCTTTTTCCACTCTGCAGTAAAATTTTCTTCCATTCAGCTTGCAGAAATCTGGTAATTATCAGTTCTGAGACAGGTCAACCTATTTAAATCTTTCACAATACAGTTCTCACTCTCCCCTCATCAGAAAAACAGCACTGTACAAATTTTGGAGTATTGTGAAATGTTGGGAATTCAAAAAGAGCAAATCTCTTCCCGTATCCCTGAACTGTCAGCAGCAGATGCTGTTCCTCCTCAGCCTCATTCCCCCACACAGTCCCCCCACATACAGAAAGAGTTCCAAGTATGACCTAGTGCTTGGGGACTAAGAGATGTTCTCCTGCCCACAGGGAACATCTCATTACTACCTCTCTTACAGCTTTCATAGAGAGGCTACACAGGCAGCAACACCTCAAATCTGTGCAGGAAGCCAAAAGAATAAAGCTAGATATCTGTTCATATCACTACCTATCTATTTTGACATCACATATTCTTACAATCATAACCACCACTGGTCTCTTTCTCTCGCGCCAGAGCAGCATGCAAGCCCCACAGCAGTCCTGTACTCTCTCAAATGAGCTTTGGCCACTGACAGTCTGGTTTTGATGTGGTTTAAGAAAAAGAATTTGGGTTGGGGATTCTTTGTTCTACAGCATACTTACAAATAGAAGTCACAAAACAGCCCCCATGTAACAACACTTTTCTGATATGAACTTCACTTATCTCTCTCAATTCCTATTCCACTGTAGTGGAATATACAGCAGGGGTCAACAGCCAAGCTTTCCTTACAGGCTTGTTGCTATGGCTCTCGTAAGCCTGAAGCGCAACCTGCGTGAACTCCTGTTAAATCGGACCCCAAGTAAAGCCTAAGTCAACTCCCCAAGGGATACTGGTCTATAGATTTTCCTTAAGGCAAACAGCATTATGCAAAACAAGGAACTGAAAATGACAAAGGAGCCAAAGGTAGGGTGACAGATTTCAAGGTGATACTCTCCTCTTTTTTGTGACCACTGTTTGTCCTGACTGAAATGCATGACACATGAAGGTTCAGGCAATGATAAGGTAGTAAAGAACAACACGGTTGTCCTGTAACTCTCAGGCATGCTGTAATTTGTGTTTCAGATCCAGTTATCTTTATTGATTTGTCTGTATCGATCCCTGTGAAAGCAAAAGAAATCAGTCGCTGAGCTTGCACATATGCTGCCCTTGGAACAAGCAGAGTCAGCCACAAGTAGACCATCCTGGAACGTCTGTTGTATCAAACACTGTGCACAGCACTTCACAGCCAAATTTGATGCAAGCCTTCCACCTTTAAACAAGGTATCACACCATTTACATAACTGAAAGTGTTCGTAGGAGTCCCAACCCTACACATATTAGGATCTCCTTGAATTAAAAGTGGCCTCAAGAGGCCTAGCTTTAAATTAATCTGCCTTGAACCTGGGACAACCTTTGAGATTTCTGTGTTCATGATGAAATTGGCTACAGCAGGCAAAGTAGAAGAAATTTCAGAGACGTTCTCAAAAGATTGTTCTTTCAAAGCCAATATCCTTTCAGTTAGCTTTATGCAGTCCTTGTGCATCTCTTTCAAGTACTGTTCAGTTTTTTGGATGGCTAAGTGATTCATTTTCCTTCTCCACATGCCCTGCAGGAAAAGCAGATGGCACAGTCAGCACACCGGATATCTAATAGACAATGATACAATAAAGACTGGCAGTAAGTTTTAAAATTAAGTTATGATAACTGTTCCCCACAGTATATTTAAAATTAAGCTATGGTAAGTGAAACCCACTTCCATTCATGATCAATGGCTTTTTTTCTTGAAAGGAAAATTCAGACCTACATTCATATTTACTACTAACCCTTCAAGATAGCTTGCTATGGAAATGGCACAGAAGTGGTATCCATTTCTCACTTTCTTTTGTATGAGGAATAGTTGATTTAGGCTTTTGCCAGTTAGACAAGATTGTCTATACTCCTTGACAATGGTCAGTGTATCTTAAACAACTTTTTCTTGTACTATGAGGAAGAGTTACAAACTTGAAAAAGGTGTATTGCAAGCTAAGAGAGCATTCAATTAAATGCAGTTTCTTTAAAAAACCTGACTCTTAAAATGCTTGAAGCCATAACCCCCCCCCCCCCCCCCTTTAAAAAGGAAACCCCCCACCCCTGAGTCTAAACTAATTTCTTAACATGCCAAGAACAAGTTCCAAATTCAGGCCAGATAATCTGATCTTCAGGGTTTTCTGCAAAGTTAATCTTTTTATTGAAGCTTTTGGGAGGATGGTAGATTTGTAGGGAAAAAAAAAAAAAGGGAAGGAGTCTTCACGGGCAGCACGCCTTGCAGAAAACTTTATAGACGTTTTACAGCAGTTTGCTGTGGCAATGCATTGGTAGTTGTGGAAAAACAGTTCGTATAGTAAAAAAGCTCTGAGCATATATGCTCTTTGGTCATCCAAACTTAACACTTTTATTCCAAAATGAAAAGCAGATACAACAAACTGTTAGCATGATTTTTTTTTTTTCAAGATATTGTTTCTTCAAGTAAGATTTCATAACATAGAAGTTATGAACATTATGGCAACAAAAGGCTCATAAATCAAACCAAGTAAGGCATGAAAAGAAGCTGTTATCTAACCTGAAGCTCGTTTAGCAAGCACATACTACACCAATGATTTAGTTATTCAAAGGCCTCCATGTCATGCTATTTCACATTCCCAACATTAGGACCTCCATAAAATAACTGTTCTGCCAGCTCAATTCCAGAGCATGGGAAAGCTTTCTTCAAAGAAAAACATCCCTTGCATTGGTTTACTCTTACAAAAAGCAGAAAGCACAGTAGAAATTCTTCACAAAGTACCAGTGAGCAACTTTAACCATGTATTTGACATGTAAAATTAACAGCATTCTTACGAAGTTTTAAATTAAAGTTTATTGTCAAGAATAAATTATATTAGTCTGCTGCTTAAGGCCAGAGATATAACTTGAACAGACAAAACACACCTGCTCTGTGGTTGTGGAGTCTGTCATGTCATATCTCCCCCCACACTAGTGGCCATTTAACAACTCTTCAGCCTGTTTAAACTGGAAAACCCTCAGACTGAAGATAGAACAAACCAAACTGGTTAATCTAATTTACCTGAATCTGAACAGCTGGAACTGTAAGCTTCCATGTCTGTGTCTAGTCCACTGTTGTTCACTGTTTGTTCAGATTCCTGTAAGTTTTTAATGGAAAAAAAAAAAGTTACTTGATGTGCAAAAATGTGACCCAAATTACTAGTTTTCATGTATTGTTAGAGATACTAGAGAAAGTAATGACTTGCTGTAGGATTCTGCTGTTTCCTTCCCAGTTTGGTTAAAACTACTGCTGTAGCAGCCACACACCACAGTTCAGTGGACAGCTGGTGACTGAAATGCTATCTATGCTGCAACTGCAATTGCAGCTGTCATCACCTTTGTTTAGTTAGTAAAATGTAATCAAGCTATTTTTGAATTTGCATCAATGTTTTTTCCTTGGTAGGCTACATATTCTTCCCCACACAAATTGGCCATTATGTTGAGAGCTTATGTTAAAAAAAACACAAAGACAAAGCCACAACTGGTAGCCTTCTGTATTTTGCAGATGTAAGAACTAAATACAGAACATTTAGACTTCACAGTTCTGGCAGATTCTGTCTGTGGTTTACATGTTTGGTGCCTTATCCTGAAACTTTAATGTAGTCTCAGTAATGTATCACTTCCTGCTCTCCTTTAGAGAGGAGTGAGCAATCATATCCCAAAGTCACCTCCTTTAGAAACATTACAAATAACAAATTAGTATTTCTTTAATTTCCCTACTCATCATTAAGGTCTCTCACTCAGTGCTGAGGAACAAGTCTCAAGCTATGGCATTCTGTATTAGTGACGAGTATTATGAACCAGAATCCATACTCTAAAGCTGTATACTAAGTCGTTCTTTTACCAAGCCAGTCTCACACACACACACAGGACCACTAGGACATTCCGCTTGCAGGTTTACTACTTATAAGCATAATAATCTTTTTTCCCCCCTGAAGAAACAAAGCTTTTTCCCCATGTTACTGTTCAGAAACTACTGTCCTCTAGTTCTCTTCAGCTAGGTGTTGCTCCTTCAAAACCAGAGAGAACACTACAAGCAGCCTCAGGACATAAAAGGCTGTAGTTTGGTAACATTTTCCCCACCCTACTTCCCCCTATAATGCCATTCAATTCTTTCCACTCCCTCCCTGCTGTGCTACCTCCCACACTATGCTGCAATAACTATGAGATCAAGGCAAACTGGATTTAAAAAAATGCAAAAAAAAATTTAAAAAATTTGTTAAACACATGGGGAAAGTAAGTTTTTAACCTGTATCAGTTCTATAATCCAGTTCAGGTAATTCAGATGCAAAAGCAGTTGCATCATCCCATCTGAAAGAATGGCCTAGGAGTGAAAGTTAAAGAGTTAGGAAGCTTGAGTTAGGGCATATTATACCTTGAGATTCTCTCCTCCCAGTGAAGGATTTATGAAGAGGGTAAAGTACAATAAAAACATGTTTTCAAATGCTTCAAATCATAGGCTAAAGCATAGGTTAAACCATATTCCAAGTGCTTGGTATTTTCCTGATCACAGACAAGTGTAAAACAAAATTCGTGCCAACAAGAAAAAGAAAGTATTAGAAACCATATAGCCTTGGGTTATAAAAGAAATCTCTTTATGTAAGTAAACAGCAGACAGAAGAATACAGTATTTTTTTCTTACTAGATGTTCTCGATTTTTGCAGCTTCTGTTCTCATGTCTGAGTACCCAATCTGTATTGGATGGATGTATTCTGGAAAGAGAAGGTAAACCTGGGTGTAAGCTGTGTGCGATAACACGATGTATGACTTCAGCCATGGAAAAAACATACTTTTAGACCAGTTTTCTTAAAGTTTTTTCCAACCGTGAAAACAAATGTAGGAATTAAATCCAAACACACAGCAACTCTTCCACCAGTTTTAGAAAACATCTTAAATTGCAGAAAATATCTGGGATACTTTCTATAGAGTGTACCCTTGCCTGGTCTTAAAATACTACTGCTGTGCTGCTTTACTCTCACTTTCTTACATGCCTCCCCTACCATTTCCAGGGAAGTCACATCTGTTCTGAGGCCAGAAGAAAGATTACTTTAAGAGATTTATCCAATTCCATAAACTGTCTCCTTAGCAAGCCTTTACACTTAAAGATTTTCTGCCCTTTTAGCTTACCAGTTCCTGTAACTTTTCAAGATCTTGGTTTGTCAAGATACTCTCCCAGTTAGTGAGCTTGAAGATTTTTATTGCTTGAAGATCTGTTTTATTCTGACCTTGACTAAAGCAGATGTCAGGCATAGCATCTTTATTATGCAGACTAATTTCTTTTCCCAACTATTCAGCAGAGTATTCCAAATCCAGCCGGCTTTAAAAAAAAATCATGTTCAAAAACAGTTAAAAATTTTATGATTACTGCTGTAAAAGCTGTATTTTTAAGAGGACAATTAAAATGGCATTCTAAGTCTAGGACTAAATCTTGTTTCCTGTATTCATTTCTATTGAAGCCTGTAGGAGATACTGTGGAAGTAAACTGAAAGCATTGTTTGTGTAACACTTTTAACACTATACTAAAAGCAAAAACAAAACACACAAATGTATTCAAACATGCAGCCAGGGTAATCATCAACAAAATACAGAAAAGCAATGTTTTACTATGCCCATAGACCTAAAATTAAAAGTCTATCAATATTTCATTTAAAAAATTTACAAAAACTTGCTGTTTTATCTGTGGAGTTTCTCTGGAAAAAAGAAAAAAAATCTATAACCTGACAACAGCAGTTTGAAACTATGGCTAAATCAAGATGATGTAACTTAAAAAGAGAAAAAAAATCATGCTCTTGTATTGTGTACACAGTTGCCAGGTGACCACAAAGCACAGCGCTCTCCTTTCAAAGGTTCAAAGGCAGGGAAGGCCACAAATCTGACATACGGGCTCTAAACACAGTTTTGCACAGGATGACATGATCAAGTCGTCTTTTTATCCTCATTGTGAGGAGAAGTGGTTCTACTTAGCGTCCGTAGGACAGCGCTACCAAAACCAGCATCAGGCATGTGGCTGGCACCCCCTGCTCCTGTAGTTAGCATAAACTGACACCATTTCATAGAGCAAACAGCCATTCTCTAAGACCAAGCAGGTCACGTATTCGTTCCCTTTCCCTCATTATCAGGCCCCGAAGGTCCCATGAACCAGACAAAGCAAACAGATTTCTTCTTCCCCTCCCTACCAGCCTCAAGGCCGATTACTCCCTCCCTTGCCAGCCTTGAAGGTCCCGGGCATCCGACCAGGCAGGTGCTGTGATGACCCCGTCACAGAACAGGGAGGCGTAACAGCGCACACAGCACTGTCTGTAAAACCAAGCAGCTACAAGGCCTAAGGGGGAACTGGGACCCCAGCTGCTGCTGGACAGTGAGACCCGGGACGCCTCCACTGTCGTCTGCTCCCTCCCAGGACCGAGGGAGCAACTTGTATTCTTTCACGTGATTTTCGAGCCTAGATTACGATTCTTACCTTGATGCAGCAAACCCTGTATTAAGATTTGACCTGACCTACAGATGGTCCAGGGGGTTAGAAACCATAAGTTATGCTGCATTATAAATGCTGTATTACGCTACTTATAAATTGTACTACATTGATTCTGCCTGTAGAAATCCTGTGCCATTCTAACCATAAATTCCATGGTATTCTAATCATAATATCCTGTTCAGAAAATAAAGCTTTAACTTACACTACAGCTTAGTGCCATCATCATTCTGCTGGGATCCCTAAAAGAACCTCTCTGTTCCCTTAGTGTTGGGATACATCAGGACTGAACACATGAACTCAGTTTGCATGCACACTGTATCTCTCTCTACTAAACAATAGGGATGCCCAAGTTTTCACAGAGACCTTTCTGACTGGCCAGCCACCTACTTCCTTTCAGGCTCAGAGGGACTGCAGACCAGTCACCTCCTGTATCATGCATGTGCCACAAGTTCAGCACCTTCCCCCAAATACCAGACTGACTGCAGTGAAAGTGAACAAAGTGTTCACCATACAACCAGCCTGAGAAGTTCCCATGAACACTGTTTCTACTGTCAGCCCAAGTCAACTCAGTTCTCCTGGAAAATACTGTTTTAACTCAGCGTAGAATAAAACAGAAGACCAAGAGACTTCTCTCTCTCCTCTGAAAGATGCAGCAGCACTCCAGAAAGGCTGCTGTCGCCTCAATAATGCACCAGTCACATCCTGCCCCAAGCAGCCAAATCAGTTATGCCAACAGTTGAGCCTTCCAGATTTAGTGAGTGTTAGTTGTAGGACTCCAGCTTCTGACTCATACTCACTGACAGGACAGCTGGAGAGGTTAAAGACATCTGACAAAGGCATTTTGAGTCACCCTGCCTAAAGTATAGAATCAGTGAGATTCTAACCAGAGCCTAAACCTTTAAATATCCATTTGAGATAACTCACATAAGCTAGACACTGCTATACTTATTCACTAGCACAAGGGTTTGAAGAAAAAGCTGCATCATAGAGGAAATTAATATAAGGGGGGGTTTGATGGACATGCTTTTACAAAACAGTCTAGTTAACTCACCAAATTTTGGATCCTGACATGCCAGAAGTAGCATGTTATGCACAGGTATCTAAGACTCACTTTCCCAAGCATTCTGCCAAAGAAGATCCAAACCTGGATACAATGGTCATTTGCGTGTTGAAGGGTTCTGACTTTGCATCTGCCTTGCTGATCCAGATGAAGCAGCATCAGTTCTACCCGTTTCTCCTTTTTGATGAAATCTAGGTTTGTACCAGAGATATGGTGGTTTCTGCTCATCCCTGAGCAGCTGTTGATGAGAACAATATGCCCATTTACTAGTACAAAGCTGTCTATACCAATTCAAACACAGCACAGAATTCTTACCTCGAAACCTTTTCTACCCTGGGGAAAAATGAACTGTGCTAGAAAACACTGATATAAAATACAGAAGTATTACTACATACAAGACTGTGGGTGTATGCCGCTCTACTATTTAGATACTGATCTGGAACTGGTAAAGAGTACAGAGATATTGCTATGAATCAACTGCTTACTCAAGATTTTTTAGGCGTTAACAGACAATACTAATTTACCTACAGTGTTACTGAATGAAACATGCCATACACTGACAACAAAAATTTTGTTGTTTTTTTTTTTTTTCCAGACAAAGAATAAAATTGTTGCTGCATAAACGAGTAAAGACCCAACTCTTAAACCCAAGGATTTATACTGTGGATGGCACGAGTCAGAGGCTGACAGGCACTGTGTATGAGTGGCCAAGTTCTATTTACTATTTTACCTTTTTTCTAGAGAGAAGATGTCCTAGGTCAAAAAAATGGAAAGAACCATTATATTTAGCCCTAACACCTGTTTTCCCTTTTTCCCCACTGTGGAATCACAAGATCTGGGACTCTTGCTTAACAGCAATTTAATTGTGTCCAACAGGCATGTAATCTCTTTTAGGCTCCTTCATGTCACAGTGACTTGGAAAAAAACACTCAGGGAACTCAAGCGAACTTGTTTTACACTGCCTGCCCTAATCACAAATAATCTTTAGATCTTTCCTGTCCACAAAACACTAGGCATTTTACAGGAGAAAACTTCTGATTTGCTCCTAAAGATGCTCTCAACAAATGTCACAAATGCTGATTTTACATTAAAAGCTTCCAAATAAGATCTCAGTTAAAAACTAGAGGCTACTTGATTTTGGGGCGGTAGTAGAATGTGTTTGGGCCAAATACACCACAAAATTTTATGTTTGATTTTTATTGTTAATGACTTAACACATCAGTATCTTAGCATCATCATTCGATGTACTTTAAAAACATTTATAGGCAGATGGACTGCAAGGAATGTGAACAAGGAAAGCCAGCTCATGCTGTAGGGAGGAACACATAGTTCTGGCATACTAAAAATAAAAAGAAAGCATTAACACACCATATGCTGTGCAACAGCAAATAGCGTTATTTAGAAGTGTTCCAATAAAAGCTAACGATGGCAAAAGTTCAGACTTACTAAAAAAAAGAAGGTGACTTAAGTCAGCCACATGCTTTATTGCATAAAGAGCAGTTAAAGAACTTTCCTTGTTAACAAAGTTATTAAGCACAGCTGACGGGAGTTGAAATGCAAGTGGTGAAGCAAATTTTGGTTTGTAGACAGCCCGTGACTATTTTTCCCTTAAATGACTGACTTGTCTTGCACCTCAGTTTTAGTATCTTTCTATGGAGTAAGTTCTGTTTTAACCTCTGTATTAGCACTACTATGCAAATGCACATTCTCTCTCAAGCTCTATGAGCAAAGCAGTGAAGAAGGGAGAAGGTCTTTTACTAAAGGAAAGTATTTTCTTGTAAGTAAATTCAACTCAAGTAATGCTCATTTTCAGCATTTTTGGAAGCCACAGGCAACATGGGTGCAAGAACATGGGTGCCTCTGTGCGTGTGCATAGTGAATAGTGAACAAACAAGCAATTTTTTCCATAACTTTAAACTCAAGATAGCAACCAGGACTGGATTATTTTTTAATGACACCACAGCCTTGTGCAAATCTTAATCTAATTTTCACTTTGTTTATAAAATGGTGGTAGTTTTACATACTCTGCAGCAGAGATGTGAAATCAGTTAGTTACAGTCTGAATTCTTCAGCACAGGCAGCAAGCTTCTCAATCTCAGCCTCACTGACGTGCTCATTCACACTGTTAGGGTAACCAGCTCCAATTACAGGAGAACACAGATGGCAATCACTACATTTTGTTAATTTTTGTTCTGTTCTCTTGGTGTCAAAACACAACACAGGTCTTCATATTGACTTACTTGATCTTTTGCTTTGTAGCAAAATACTTAAACCATGGAATCAAAACAGGACACCTTTGCTCAATAGCTCTTTAACTCCAGCCCATCAGAAAACATGGAGGGAAGTACAATAGACTTAATCCATACTAAAAAGCTTCAGTAAATTACCATTCTGCAGTTGAGTCTGTGAGGTAACCTGACATCAGCAAAAACATATGTCAAGGATTAAGACACTCTTAAGCATACTCTAGAAACGAACATTTAAACCAGAAGATGCATGGTTCAAGTTTATTAGATTTTTACCTGACAGGTCTTAAATATTACTGAACTGTCTGAAAAGAACTACAGTTGATTCAAAGCAGCAAACAATGATTTCACATGTCTTTGTTATGTACCAGAAGATGTATTTCATTAGCATCTCAGATGGAAGTTTCAGAGTCCAAAACGTATGTTCATTTTGGTATACCCCCATGCTGAATACTATTTAAATTCCCTTTTAAAAAATATAACTAGAACATTTGTTCTTAATGCAACAGAGGAGTTGCACTAAGGAATTAGCATTAGCACTCTTATCAGAAAGGGAAACAGAATAAAAACAGCATTCCCTTTTCAGACCAAGACTGAACCCAACCTACCATTTCGAAGCTTTTGCTTTTGTACACTGCAAAAGTCCATTCACATTCAACAAGAAGAACTAAAATCCACATGTGTCTCATTTGGAGCAACTGTTGAACCACAATAGCTTATATTCACCGAATGCTTTCCCCTCACCACTGCCTGCTTCTGCTTTAACTCCACTTCCAACACAAACAGAAAACACAAACAGAAAACAGACTCACTTCTCAACTCATAACCTGCCAAGCGAAAAGCAGTAATACTCTGAGAATCAGAAGGCCTGTACGGAAGAAGTCTCCACAGAGACAGAAAAAGGGTCCCTTTTCTAACCCTTGTTCCCATCAACACAAAGGACTTGTCCCAGCCCCCTCATATCTGAATGGAGCTTTTAGAAGCTCCACTTCTTTTTCTTAATTCGTGAGTAGAATAGGCCAGACAAGGAAGGGCCTACACACTTTTTTGAGCAATCTCATTCCTCTTTTCCCACATTCAAATACACGGAATGCCTAGTAACCCTCCCCAACATATACTCCTGCCCCACATAATATCCTTCCTTTCTCCTACTACTTACCCATTTTTTAGTCCAAAACCAGCTAACACAAAACAGCTATGACCACAAGCTAGAACATGCTGAACCAACTCCCATGAACCAGAACAACTTCAGACACAACTGAAGGCAAACAGAAAACAAGGAGGAAGAATATTAGTGTGACTTGCTGACAGCAAAGCTGTCCCCTCATTGTTACACAGAGACCAACAATGCTCAACTCTAAGATCTGTCTTTTTCCTCGCTTAGATAGATGTAAGAATTCTGGTACTGTTTTCCCCTTAAAATTAAATGCACTGTTCTTACTCTTCAGCCATCCTTTTCTATGCCTGAAATGTGTCTGCTCCAACTCTTCATTGACTGAGGCCACAAACTCCAGCTTAAACTTTGTTTCTGCTTCCTGTCCCATCACACTGATTTTCCAAACTCTGAAAGGAAAAAAAAAAAGGCAAGTCAGTGATTGCTTGTAGGCAAAACCAACTTTGTCCTATACCAAACAGCCATTTTCATTGAAATAATTAAGTCTTTATTCAATGTAAAACAAAAAATTTAAAATTATATCATATAATGGTTTAGGTTGGAAGGGACCTTAAAAATCAACTAGTTCCAACCCCCTTGCCATGGGCAGGGACACCCTCCACTAGACCAGGTTGCTCAGAGCCCCATCCAACCTGGCCTTGAACACTTCCAGGGCACCCACAACTTCTCTGGGTCCTCCTGGTGGGGTGGCCTATAGCAGACCGCCACTATAGCATTCCCCGTCCCTGCTCTCCCTTCAATCCTGTCCCATAGGCTCTCAGTGGGCTCCTCATCCATCCCTAGGCAGAGCTCCATGCACGCCAGCTGGTCACTGACAGAGAGGGTGACATCCCCTCCTTGTCTCCCCTGCCTGTCCTTCCTAAAGAGCCTGTACCCTTCCATTCCAACACTCCAGTCACAGAAGCCATCCCACCATGTCTCCATGATGCCACTAAGATCACAGCCCTGCAGGCGTGCATGCACCTCTAGCTCCTCTTGTTTATTCCCCATGCTACGGGCATTTGCATAGAGGCATTTAAGTTGGGCCCCCAATGAAGCTGACTGACTGGCTGGAATTCCTTTGTGCTGCAGTCCAGATGCTCTCCTGCTGACCTGGGATCCTTCTCCAGGCTCTGGGAATCTATTGCTGGCACTGGCATCAAACTGGTAGGAGTGGGATGGATTGAGGTTCCCCTCCCACAGCAACTTTAGTTCAAAGCCCTCTTCACCAGCTTGGCAAGCCTATGACCAAAGATGGTCTTCCCCTTCTCAAGACGGTTGGACCTCATCAGCCCCCAGTAGACCAGGTTTCTCAAAGCAAGTCCCATGGTCTAAGTTGTTGAACCTATGGTCCTATTTAATTTATTACACAAGGAATTATCCAAGTTTAGGTTATTCAAAGAATGTGAGGAGGCGGCTGCTACAGACACAAGCAGGGAAATGAGGATACCCAATGACAGTACTAAATAACCTCTAAGATGCCCTTGCTTCAGCATTGCTAAAGGGACAGAGTGGATGGATCTCCAGTAGTCTGCTCGATCTAAGTGTAGATATTACACCATGTATGAGGGCTTTGAACTTCAGTCATTGATAACACAGATTTGTTGATCACTATCAACAAGGATCAAGAATAGGCTTCTTAACACTGTATTTTCAAATTCAGAAATGTGATACACTGAATTTATCAAAATTCCTTTTCTCTTGAAAAGTAAATTTTCCATGACATTTTGATCTTAATCACTACATTTAACTCAATCATTTTTGTCCTCTTAATTGTTTAGTGTTTTTATGGGAACCTTTGTAGGCAAACTATCAACCTCATTATCCAAACAGCTTGAGCAGCAACAGCTTAATATCTGTCATGGAAAGGAACATGGTCCTCTGATGACTAAAGCTGTGAGGCCACAAAGTTATTTTTCTACTCTTTCAGCAAGGCACACTATTTTTATACAGTCCCTCAGAACCCTCTCATCTCTTAAGTCTCCAAACTCTATTTCAATCAATACTTTAATTGTACCATGAGTTTTCAATAAATAAAGCTTTTCAAACTAATCCAGAAAACAGATCTGGCACTTTAAAATTCAGTAGGGAACTGCATGATGCCAGGTAACAATCCCAAGAATATGAAAAAAAAAAAAGTGTTTTCATTTAAGTAAATACTATCCTTGCTTGCTCAATTACAGCCCCACACAACTAGTATGTAAAAGATTAAACTCAGGTTATCTGAAATATTAAGAAAGAATGTTGTGTAAAGCATCAAATACCATAGCAATACTTAGTGTACTGTAACTTTTAGGAAGTGAGTATTTTCCAAATGCGTCTAATAAGAAAAGCTAACTCCTCAATTTCCACGTATTGAGATTACTGTGCTAACAGTATAGTGTGATGACTAAAATATTTTTCTACTACTTTGAGGTTCTTTGTCTCAAGACTGAACAAATGTCATTTCAATGCTGCATGATATTACCTTAAATGCTTACAAATAACCTGTGTTCAGTTTTGGTCCCCACTATACAAAAAAAAAGAGGTGGACAGGCAGGAGAGGATCCAGAGAATGGCCACAAAGATGATCAAAAGACTGGGAAGCCTACCATTTGAGGAAAGGCCGAGAGAACTGGGTTTGTTCAGCCTTGAGAAAAGAAGGCTTAGGGGAGACCTCATCACCAGGTTCCAGTACTTAAAGGGTGGCTACAAAGAAGATGGAGACTCCCTTTTTACAAGGGGTCACATGGAAAAGATGAGGGGTAACAGGTACAAGTTACTTCTGGGGAGATTCTGATTTGACACAAGAAGAATTTTTTTTTTTTTTTTTTTTTTTTTTTTTAAAATGAGAACAGTCAGCCATCAGAATAATCTCCCCAAGGAAGTGGTGGATTCCCCAACACTGGACATTTTTAAGATTCAGCTGGATGGGGTGCTGGGCCATCTTGTCTACATGGTGCTTTTGTCTAGATGGAGCTTTTGCCAAGAAAGCTTGGACCACATGATCGTTGAGGTCTTTTCCAACCTGGTATTCCATGATTCTATGATTGATTCTATATTCTCAGGAACAGCAATTTAGAATGACCATATGTAGGTAGTAAGAATGACTGTCACATAAGGTGTAATTTCAGAATGCCGTGAAGAATACGCTTTTTTCAATCAGATATCTAACCCTGAAAAATACACATCAGAACATATTAGAACTGATCCAGTTAAGCTTTTAGTTTTTAAATTTAAAAAAACCCAAAACATTAAGACTACCCAAAAACTGCACTGGTATTACGCAGAATGGTGCAAGAGCACTCTTACAGCGAGGTTCCAAAAGTCACTCAGTACTTTTCAGCTGTATACATTCATTACTGCTTTCATATAAAATTATTTACATCTCACATTGCTTTTTGTGGTCTTAAAACAACACTGATGCAGATAATGGAGTTCTTACAGTGTGTTTGCTAATAAGAAAAACAATGATGATCACTACCAAGCTAAAAAACTAGCAAGATAGAGCTCAGGGGAAAATGAAAGATCTCTAAGGTAATTCTTTCTGTACACCCTTGGGAAGTGCTGAGCAGTACTGATTCTATACTAATTAACTACTATGCTCATTGTAACATCTATCCATGAGCTATGAATTCAAGTGTAGACTGAGTGTAGCTCCACCCATGACACAGCAAATAGGTGCCGAACACCACAAGTTACTCTAGAGGAGAGCTCTAAGTTCTTGGAGTTTGTGGTAGAACAGTTACTTGTTAAGAACACAGGAAAAAGAAAAAAAAAAAAAAGAGGAACACGATAAATTTTCTGGGAGTTTGAGACTAGTTGTTTGCAACAGTGTCTCAAATGTTTAGGTCATGAATTACTTGTAAGGGACCTAGTAAAGATAAAGTAAGATTGCTAGTAAAACCAAACCTAAATCTGCTAATATTGCAATCCATCACACATTTTCCAGGAGTTCCATTCAGAAAGAGGCTTGAAACAGATTTAGACAAACTTCAAGCACTATGAAGTTTACTATGTTAAAAAGAGTTCTGAAAAAGGTTTCTTCTCATTTACAAGCACTTGTATAAAAGTATAAATTTTAAATCACTCAAATAGCTATGGAGCAAATCAATGATTTGTAATCAAAAGGCCTTTTCTTTGAAGTAATCGCTTATCACCTTATGCATCTATTTTGCAAAGGCAATAAATAAACACTACTCTC
Source organism: Balearica regulorum gibbericeps (assembly GCF_011004875.1). Classification (NCBI taxonomy): domain Eukaryota; kingdom Metazoa; phylum Chordata; class Aves; order Gruiformes; family Gruidae; genus Balearica; species Balearica regulorum. The sequence goes on along the minus strand of NC_046186.1, from coordinate 57,303,988 downwards.
ACATTTATATTACTTCAATAGCAAGAGAGGAAGTGTTTCCTGCACTCGATCTGACAGAAAGAGACTAAATTTCTAAGAGAAACCTATAGGCGATACCATTTTAATGACACAGATCAATGCAGAAAAACATTGGTTGTTTTCAGAAAGTTAAGTTTTACCATTTGTTTCACTTACTGCTTTTGTGGCAGGCCTAGAGTTTGTCTAAGACTGTAATGCAACATTTGTGGAGGGTGGGCAGCAAGAACAGGTGAACACACCACTTGCCACTCAACAGTTAATAAAAATAATCCTTCCTACATCAGCCTAACTCTAGATGTTCGTTCATAATCAAGACAAGCAACACAGAGTTATTGTTTGTAATAAGATAAAACACTCAGAACCATGATGTGGAGTTAATTATACTAAATTCCTCTTTCCTAAGATTAAGGGCGCTCTAAGTTCCAAAACAAAAAATACCTTGAAGAGATTGTGAAGTGAAGGAAGAGTCAGAGTACTGATACCCAGTGAAGGTTAAAGATAACGTACTGGGAACTGACCAAAATTCATTTACTGTATCTTCTTCAATAGCCATAATGAAAGCTACAGCATTTGGAGAAGGCTACAGCTAGAGTGATATCAAATACTTCCCCATTCTTCTATTAATTACTAAGGTACTAATTTCAATAACATTGAAAGCACACGGAAATCTAGCTTCTTCAGATAATCATTAGACAACTTAGGGAGTGTTTGTACGCTTTACTAGAAAAGTAAACGCACACTGTTCATGAAAATTTATAGATGTTGGGGCACTATAGCTATGTTTTCTGCTCTTAAGAAAAGCAGTTTTCTCAGTAACTGATTAGATTGCAGTAAAAAAAAAAAAGCAACTTACTTACTGGAAAGCCATTAGCCATTACATTGCCAGCACAAAAATTTTTATTCCTAGTGGAACAGATGTACTACAGGGATTGTTAACAGCATAAAAACCATCACAGCAAATACCCATGGCAAAGGAGCCTTGCTGGCTCCATCCTCTTGATCATTGTAGCTGCCTAGACAGATATGTCATATTGATACTATTTATGTACACACACACTCATTTATGAGAAGAGGAAAGACATTAAATATTCCACCTGAAATACCTCAGAGGCACCAGGTATATTCTGAATTCTGAAAAGTAGTAATATAAACCACTGCTATTCTTCTTTATTTAAACCCAAATATGTCTTAGAAGCCCATACAGCTCGCAATCACACCAGTATAATCCTCAGTATCAGAGCTACATAAGCTGGACATAATCACACAATTTTAAACTACCTAAAGTTTTATGGTTTAGCATCACTCAGCAGCTATGGTTACACACTGCCTCAGAGCTGTCAATGCCTCATTCGTTTCTGTTTAAGATCAATAGCTTCCTTCCAAAGAATTTTTTGCCCCGATTATTCAAGGAAAACATTTCAGTAGAACTTAAAAAAAGCCCAACATTGACAGAAAAAGAATGAGGGCTAACGGGGATTTATAAGTAACACTAAACTCCTCAAAACTATCATCGAATGTTTCATCACAAAGTAAAACCTATTTACATGAAAACAGAGATGATCTATGGAGATAAAATAGGGCAAGTGAAGAGATCATTACGGACACATCCTAACACTTTGTTAGCTAAACTGCTTTTAAGTTTAGTAGTTATCTCAAGCAGGAAATACATTCTGTGTAAAGTAGGCATCAGAAACAAGTTTCTAGTATCCTTTACTTAGTAACTGAAAGACAGCAACAAATGTCATCCCATGAAGCACTGTGTTGCTCATAAACACAAATGTTAATGCAAACAAACATGACAGTGATAAACTACACATGCTTATACCTGAAGCATGGATAGCCTTTAGGTTCCCAGAGTTATAAACCCGGATCTCATTTATTAAAAAACATCCACTAAAGTGATGTTGAAAGATGCCAGAGGCACTGCAAAGTGAAAATTTCCATTTCGATTTAGATAAATTAATTTTTGTTTCAAAATTTACTTAAAGAAGAGACCACATTGATTAAAGAGGACTTCATCACATCTTGAATATAAAAACCCTGAAAAGCACATATGGCAAACAAGAGAGGGGGAAACTGGCAATAGTACACAGAAGAATACATGGGTCAGCCTTGGTAATGGTTGCCATGTAATTGCACCTTTAAATCACAAAGTCTGCAAGTCAGGCAATGTTTCTATGGAGAGGTAATGCCTTTTATTAGACTAACTAATATAGCTGGAAGAAAGGCCTGATGTGCATCTGGGCACATAAGCCCTTTGAGGTCACTCTGTGACCAAAAGCTTGCGTGGCACTGTTCCATTATAAGCTAGTCTTATTAAAGATAATTACCTCCCTCCATAAACCTCACCTGATCTATATTATTATACCACATGCAGTCTCTGCAAAGAGATGATAGTGAAAAATCAGGATACTGGTTTAGCAAGAGTCATGTACTATCATAATACATAATCTCTCAAGACTGTTACAGCACTTCATCAAAATGTCATGAGCAGCAAAAAAAGCTATGCCAAACAAGCAAAAAGCCCTCATATACAGAAAGACAGTACATTCAGAAAACTCCCTAGATTGAGGAAGCAGCACCCTACTTGCTTATTTTAAGTCTGTAATGCAATGCTATCGAAAAAGACAGCAGGAGGAAATTCAATCCCTGGGAACAGGGAAGAACTTAATTATCACAGTGGTATTTATTAAAAGGAGTTCCTGTATTACAGGAGTTGTTTCTCTTAGAAAAAAGGAGCAACATGGGAAAGAAAGTTAGAAAACAATCCATTCTGAACAGATGAAAAGAGACAGTACTTCACCTGGAGAAGCAGAGATTATGTATGTCCAAACTACTCAGATTGATAGCCTTCTAAATTAGCTTTAAAGGTCAGCTCTTCAAGAAAGTACTCAAAAGCCCCGAAGACGTCTCAGCGAGGTACTGGTCTTCAGCTGGCTCCTAGGCACTCACCACCAGCGGTTCTCTCAGAAAAGTCTCAAGTTGCACAACATGTTATGCAATTTTAAGTTTCCTAACTTTCTTTTAAGCAAAGGTTTAAACCCTGTAGTATAAGAAATGCATTCTCATAATGCAATAGCACATCAGACATAACTGACTAATTCTGCAACAACCACAAGGCACTCCAGGCACACTACATTTCAGCCACCTTCAGGCATCTAAAAAGATGATGTCTAAGCTCCAGATTCAGGAAGCCATGCACATCCAAAAGGTAATTTATCCCAAACCAGAAAGTAGTGACTTAAGAATTTTAATTTTCAAACTAGAGTTCCTCAGTTCAGCAGATAGCTTATTTCTTCCATTGTCTACCCTGCCAGATGCATGAACACAATGAAAATTATTATTAATTTGGCAAGTACTGGGATCCTAAAAGACATTATTTGGGAATGTGGTTCAACATTGTTAAAAAATGACAATGCTTTACATAGCAGAGATGCAGTGGCCCAGCCTATGAAATGCAGTACATAGCAGCCTGCTAGCTACCACATTTCATGATCAGATCAGTCCAAACCCATTAAGCAGGCCCCTGTAGTAACTGACAGATACACAATTTCATAATGGAATAGTTTTCCACAATCAAGAATGGAATGAGTGTTTCCCAACAGTATCCAAACAAAGAAGGATTTTGACTGTTGAGGATGGTGGTACAGAAAAGAAAACAAAAACCTCCCACCCATAAACCAATAAAGAACCCACATGCTTAGAGTCTTGATACATACCAGTTTTAGAAGAATTCAACATACTGCTTTAATGATTAAAGTGTAGAATCCATTACATCCTGTTTTACTTGAACCTCATGAACAACTGCTAACACTGTGTCAATCTCCTCTTACCAATTACTATACAAGATAAAGGTCCCTAAAACAACCAAAATAGAACACTAAATAAAAGCAGTAAGAGACAGAACTACTGCTTAAGAAGTTCTTTTCTTTAGCATCTCCCTCATTCTCAAAAGGTTCGTGAAAAGGAAAGAAGTACGTATACTTGACTGGTATCCCCCTGCTCCTGAGCCCTGCTCCTGTAGTTAGCATAAACTGACACCATTTCATAGAGCAAACAGCCATTCTCTAAGACCAAGCAGGTCACGTATTCGTTCCCTTTCCCTCATTATCAGGCCCCGAAGGTCCCATGAACCAGACAAAGCAAACAGATTTCTTCTTCCCCTCCCTACCAGCCTCAAGGCCGATTACTCCCTCCCTTGCCAGCCTTGAAGGTCCCGGGCATCCGACCAGGCAGGTGCTGTGATGACCCCGTCACAGAACAGGGAGACGTAACAGCGCACACAGCACTGTCTGTAAAACCAAGCAGCTACAAGGCCTAAGGGGGAACTGGGACCCCAGCTGCTGCTGGACAGTGAGACCCGGGACGCCTCCACTGTCGTCTGCTCCCTCCCAGGACCGAGGGAGCAACTGGTATTCTTTCACGTGATTTTCGAGCCTAGATTACGATTCTTACCTTGATGCAGCAAACCCTGTATTAAGATTTGACCTGACCTACAGGTGGTCCAGGGGGTTAGAAACCATAAGTTATGCTGCATTATAAATGCTGTATTACGCTACTTATAAATTGTACTACATTGATTCTGCCTGTAGAAATCCTGTGCCATTCTAACCATAAATTCCGTGGTATTCTAATCATAATATCCTGTTCAGAAAATAAAGCTTTAATTGTAACTACAGCTTAGTGCCATCATCATTCTGCTGGGATCCCTAAAAGAATCTCTCTGTTCCCTTAGTGTTGGGTGACAGAATAGGAGAAGGAAAATGAGGTTGAAGAAGCAGAACAAGCAAGCTTGCACACTTCTAACATGCACATTAACTGAAATGGGACATTTAAATTCCAAAATGAGAGTGCTGTTTATATGGCTCTCTAGACACAGATGTTAGATTTGCAAGAACTGCCTGCATTTCAGGATCATACACAATTGTGCCTTTCTGAGCCAGTACAGTTTGTACCTTTGAGTCTCTTTGACATTTTTAACTGAAGATAACGTATTCAGTTGCTCACCATGAAAGTTTTCTTGCACCACAGTGCAAATACTGAGGACTACAGAAGCTGCACTCATACTGTCTGCAACCAGAATAACTTACTAGTAGCTGTATTAACTGACGCTCGCCAGCAACATTTGATGAAGGCCTCTCATACCTTACAAGCGAGTATGACTAACCAAGAGTCCAAGACTAGAATGCATCCATATCTGTGAGATACCCTAAGACTAAGCACAATATTTAAAACCAATGAATAAACTCAGGATATTATTACCTAGAAACATAAACTGAAGTTACTTACTTTCCTTTTTATCTTTCACAGCAACTTGTCCTGTCCTTTTTTGAAAAAGGGATGTTGGTGCTTGCTAGAACCATACTGTTGTTGCTTAGCAAAGCCGAACTCATATAGCATAACTTTATGAAAGTCATTTAAAATGAAAAACAAAGTTTGAGTTAAGTGGCATCTGTTTGTATCCAAATAAAAAGGCAAAACAAAATAGTTAAGGCTTGCTTTAGCAAGGACAACAGTATGTTCAGCTGCCAAGACTGGACATGGATGTGGCCAAAGCTCATATGACCTTCTGAAAAAAAAAACCAAACCCTGAAGTTTTTCCTTAAAATGGGACAGGGAGGCGGGTAGAGAGGGGGAAGGAGAGAAAGAAATATCCTCCCTTCAGAATTTGAATTTACAAATACTTTAAATTATAATTGAGGTTTCTGAGTTTAGAAAAAGCCCCAGAGTGAAAAAAAACCAAACACCTCCCACTCACCTGCTACTGACAAAAGCATGCCCCCATAAAACCTTTGGGCTGTAGTCTCAGCTTCCATAAGCAAATACTGCCCAGATGCTCAGTTCAAGTAAATGGCACTATGCATCTTGATAACCACTGAGAAACTACTATAAATACAAAGTCTCTAATACAGAAAAGTTCTTCAGTGTAAGACTACATAATTCAATTCTTAGAAAGTGCCAACTCCCCTACACACCCCTCCCCCAGCCAAATAAACCAAACTTACGACCTAAGAACAGAACAGGACAGCAGTTCACAGCAAAGAAAGCTACAGAATATTAGTTGGGGGCAGAAAACAGTAAAAGGAGAAAGTTAACAAAGGAATTGAAAGAGGACTATATGACAACTGTACTCTGCCAAAATTGGAAGAGCTTATATTAGGTAAACACATATACCTTCTTTTTCCTCCCCAAAAAATATCTTATTTTTCAGTAAGTAGAAATTTTTATCTTAAACTTTTTATAGCTGTTTCTGATGACTGCCACTGAATTACCAAGCATAACAAATAAAGTATTTTTTCCTGTTAAGATGTACATAAGAATTAAGGACAGAAGTAGTTGAGTACAAAAAACCACACCCAAAGATTAAAACTTTGTTACTGCCTTAGGATAACTAGAAATACAAAGCAAGTACTTTTCAAACGAAGGGCATGAATGCTTTAAGTACTGGGCTTTGAAGCTAAAAAGATTAATCCTGCCTTTGCTTCTAATCATCCCTTGCGGCTGTGCTCTGAGATAATACATGGGACAAGACAATCAAGCAGATATAATACAAGTACAACAAATCTGACAGAAATGCAACTAAGACAAACCAATGTATTTTTAGGCCTATGGGGACAGATTTTTACAAACTCCCAAATTCCAGATTTCGGCATGCACGAGCTTAATCTTTACATAGGGGAAAAAAAAAACCCAACTCAGAGGAACAGAGAGAAGCAGAGGAAGTAGGTAGTTGAAGGCTAACATATATGGAAGACAGGGTAGAAAGGACAGATTTTTAGTAACTCTTCATTAATAGAAATTATTTGAAATACCAAAGCAATATAACATTTTAGATAATGCTAAGCAATTTACAAAATTGAGCTAGTTATGTATTTTCATTCTTGCTCTGCACTTGTCAGAAATCTTAGCACAGTTTTCCAAACACGTTGCTCTTCCTGCCAGTAGAATTGCTGAGCTAGTACTACAAATACCCAGAATGGCACACTGCTAATCCAACACCTTGAGCCTTTATTTGAGATTTGTTTTAATAAACATACTCTGCTTTTAGTACGTTGAGTCACAAGACCAGGTTTACGCTTGTACATTTTAGTTTCTTAAAAAAATAGTATCAATCATCATTTGATCAAATAGTCTTTCCATGCAATTGCATTCAATTTTCATTCCCATCCCTTGGCTTACAGTTACATAGGTATTATAGGCATCCTTTTCCCATGAAAAATTCTCTTGAGACAGGTCATAATTTCTTAAAAGACAAAAGCAAACTCATTTTCACCTTTTCAGTGTAGAGGTTAAATTACTAGGCAGTGCTTTCAGTCTTCTTGACATTATACTCCAATTCTAGATGATTACTTCCACTTTGATTTAGTGCTCCAATTGAGAACGATGGTGTAGAAGCACTGAGTGCTTTGGCTACGTTCTTTCCCAAGCAAGGGAGTCAAACAATAAATACTAGGGCAGCCTGTTAGTCTTGGACTGTTATAGTTCTAGGAAGTGTTATGTGCAGAAAGCAGAGGGAGTGCATAAAATTGAAGATCTGTTTTTTAAACTTAATCAGTAACACAAGAGTCATGATGAATGTGCTTGAAGAACAAATCAAGTCAGTAAGCATATCAGTTAAGGCTTCTGTAGGAACTTCAGTACAAATAACGTTGATTTTGTAATTCAGTTCAATCATTTTAAACCTTCACAGAAATACTTAGTACCATCACTAACTTTTTTATTGTTTTGTCTTTTTGAGCATATTCTCACAGCAGACTACTTAACTCAAAAAAGATATCCCAGCCAAAGAATGATAACTGACCGGGATCAGCTCCCTGACACACTCCCCTGCACATCTGGCAGACCCTGGAACACAGTGCAAGGTCAAGAAAACGTACATCAAGTCACTTCACTTGTGACTCACCTGCATGCTTCTCAGCTCATTAACAGCAACCAGCTGCAGGTCAGAGTGCTCTCAGGGGCTAGTTCTGCCACTACGAGGAGGAAGCAGGTTCTTGGAAGCTTTAACTGATTCTGTCATCACAAACAGGGAAATGGGAAAGTTAGCTCTGGTCCCTGAAGCTCATTTGGCAGACACTGTTCTAAAAAAACCCCAGAACACCACAGACACACACCACAACACTACAAATAAAGAAGAAAACCCCACATATGAAAGAGAAAGCAGTGATGGAATAAAGATTCAGAGAGATGTCAATTAAAAAAAGGACATTATATGCAGCTTCATCTCTCTCTAAAGACAGGATTCATGGATCTGTTATGGATCATAATGTTCTATACTTGTTGTATTAGCTGCATATTTACATGCTGCACTGAAACTACCACAACACCACATCAGACAAGAGCTTGTAAACACCCATAACTTGTAACAGGCATCTTACTTAAAAGATGCACTGAGGGGCCCAAATACATTTAATTTACAAAATAAGACACAAAATTAACTTTTTAAAAGCTGAAAAGTTTTTCTGACTCCCGAGTTCACAACTGTAGCATTTCAGTAATGAATGACAAATTAGTTTCCACAACTCTTTCAGAATTTAAATTCCTTATTTCACTTATTTTAGTGGAAAACTGTTAATATTAAACCTACACAATTCTTCTACCATTAAATGGTGTGGTTTCTGGAATCAGAGTTACTCGATGGCAGCATTCCATGAAATACCTGCCGGTCAGAGAAGCCTTCATCAGCAGTTCACAACTAAATATCCTCTTAAAAAAAAAAGTCTAAATACTTTTGACTCTATCCCTTTAGCACACAAATGTCTGTAAGGCAAAGAAGATTGGCCCTTGTTTTTAACTATCATCCTAACAGAAACAGCCACCCTGACTTTTGAGTTCAAAGTGACAATTCTGAAAGTTACCAAAACAAATAAACCCCACACAATCTAGCCATATACAGAGAGATACACTCCTCACTGTCTCAAAAGACATTCAAATAGGAATCTCTCATACTTGACAGGTTGGAGTTTTTTTGTGGTTTTTTTTTTTTTTAAATACACAGAGAAGAATCAAAAGTGTCAAACTCTGACATCTAAAGCACCATAAAAAGCTCTCATGAGCAGTTATCAAGTTTATTGGAGTGTGAGCAGCAAGTCCTCTGTGTGAGGTCTTGCTCAGTGAGCCATAAATTCAATACTATCCTAAAATAATAAAGGCACAAACCACACGTAATGCATTTAATGAACAAAACCGTGATAAACCACAGTGAGATTATTTACTGATACAGTTGTCACATTCCTGCTAGGCATGGATTAAAAAGTTGTTTTCAGCCATGACTGCCAGTTTATCGCTCAACAACCTAAATATAATGCAGACCTGTAAGACACAGGCTTCATGTAAATAAAACTCCCATATCCTCTCATGATGGCTACAGTCCTTCCCAAAAGGACCGTCAGCTGAGGCTGTCCATACTGTTAAACCGCTCAAGTCATACGCGCTGCAAAAAGGAACTGTGCCTCACAAGCATACGAAGCCCCTTCATCGTATCTCAAGTGAGCGAACCCACACATTTAACATAGAATCACAAAATGGTTTGGGTTGGAAGGGACCTCAAAGATCATCTAGTTCCAACCCCCCTGCCATGGGCAGGGACACCCTCCACTAGACCACGTTGCCCAAAGCCCCATCCAACCTGGCCTTGAACACTTCCAGGGAGAGGTCATCTACAACCTCTCTGGGCAACCTGTTCCAGTGCCTCACCACCCTCACAGGGAAGAATTTCTTTCTAACATCTAATCTAAACCGACCCTCCTTCAGCTTAAACCCATTACCCCTTGTCCTGTCACTGCACTCCCTGATAAACAGTCCCTCACCATCTTTCCTGTAGGCCCCTTTCAGGTACTGGAAGGCCACAATTAGATCTCCCCAGAACATATCAACCAGAATCCATGCTTTTCTTGATAAGGCTTCTTACAAGGAGCTCCTCTGCAGGTTCCTACTTTTCCTCTGTCCCCTTCATTTTGCTGTAACTCCTCTTCTAGCCCCTGATTTCCCTTATCTATCCACCTGGTTTACAGGCAAGATGTTCTGCACCTGACCTGAAGGCACTGAGACACTGTAAGTCTGACCAGCATGCTCCAGATGACCACCCAACTGACTACTGCCTCTTGCAACAGTTAAGCTGCTGAATTCCTTCCTTGGGGTCATACAAGTAACCTGTGACTTTCTCTTCCACGAGGGCACTGAATTTCGTAAGATTTGGAGGACCCTACCCCTTTTCAGGTGTTACAGTAATGAAGACACACACTGTATAGATTTCATAAAGGCATAGGACCTTCAGATCAGCTAAATAATAGATCAGCTATTACCCATAACTGCCAGCAGAACTGATCAGTCACAGAAGCCTTTAATATTGTTAACCCTAAGGAAGTTCTGAAAAAAAGTTAACAGATTTAGAAAGACACAAACATCCATACTAAAAAGAGTATCAATTGCTGCTTTTCATCCTGAGTACTTAAACCCAGATGTCTGGATTACAGCTGATTTCTCAAGACACAGCTGAAACCAACCAACTTCCTTGCCCCACAAATTGCCTCACTTCCATCTTTACACCTAAGGAAATCACACAAGAACACACAGAGCCCTTTACTATCTAAGGCATTAGAAAACAATGGGTTATTTTTTAAAAAAGAATCATCAGTGTGGCATTATTACTTAAGCTGACATTTCACCTAAAGGTAAGCAGCAGTCTCAAAAAACTCCCTGTCTTGTTTCCATATTAATGAAAGTAATTTATTTCTTTTAATGCTCTTTCAAGTGCTGAAAAGAAAAGATAGCATACATCTTTCCCAAGCTGTTTTTGTGAGCCTCAGTCACAATCATTAGGTCACTGCTAGGGACACTTTAACTACTTTGTGATGCCTTGAAGTGCTCATTTATTCTGAGACACAGGAACATAGAGAATTCATAGCATTACCTGAAGACAGGCATTAATAAATACTGTAGTATTCTTTCACAGCCTTGAGGCTCTCGATTTAAGACGACACATCTTAGTTTTAAACTACAGCCAATCCTTCACAGGAGGCTGGTACAGATTAACACCAGGCCCTCCTACATACATACCCAAACCACTGCGAAGCTCTGCCAGCTGTACCAACCTAGCCAGGCATCACCTGGGACCACTCTCGTGGCAGCCATAAGCGATCTAGACACAAGGCAGAGGAAGACTTCGTTAACAAGGCCCTAGAGAACTTTTTTTTTCCCCTCCCCAGAGAACCACTATTTTTTGGCTCCAGCTAAGCCAAACGCCACCGCTACATGACGGCACTTCGAGCTCTCACCGAGCTGAGGGCCCCCCCCACATCACCAAGAGCTATTAACGCCCCCAGGCTAGCGGATACAGCAGTTTAACTTAGGGCAGGACAGAGAGACCGAAGCTCCAGCTCTACCTCACCGCTCGGTGCCACCCAGGACGCAGCGCGGGAGGCGCGGCCGAGCCCCCCTCACCTCACAGGGGCGGCGGTGCCGCCAACGCTCAGCCGCGCGCGGCTGGGGAAAGGCGCGGGGTACCCCGCCGGCAGAGCCGTGCTCCCCCGGGCCGAGCCGTGCCTGTCTGTGCGGGACTCACTGCGCCCCAGGGCCTGAACCCACTGACTTGGGGATCCCCAGCAGCACCCACAACCCGCTGCGGAGCTGGGGCACGGCCGCCCCGCCTCCATACCGCGGCCGCGTCGCCAACCGCGCCCCGGCAGCCTCCCGCACCATCGACGCCAGGCAGAGAGCAGGGTAGAGCGCCGACAGCTCGGCGGTGCTCCTTCCCGCCCCACACAAACGAGGGAAACGGCAAGAGGCAGACATGTTAGTCTGGGGCGGAAGTCCCGTGACACGGGCTTCTTCGCTCATTGATACGAGCCGTAAGGTGTTGCCCTTAACAAAGATGGCGGAAGAGCGGCAATGGGAGTACTTCCCACCTTTCCCCACTGCTGCCTGCCTGCAGGTGCATATAGTTGCTGAACTTTCCTTAGTTTCCCATTTAAAGAAGCCTTTCTTGTTCCCCCTCCCAGGTGGCTGTTTCATTTGTCACTGTGATCTTCCTGCATACCCCCCTGTGGCAGGTGACTTCTAGCATGGTTGTCAGTTTACCCCTTTTCTGTCTGCTTATGTGCATGGCTTGGGTGCCTCATACCACCTCAGCGTCTGGCTGTAAGCAATTGCTTGGTGGTAAAAAAATAATGCAGGAAAATCCCAGAGGATAACTGGCACAACACTTCCCTCTTCGTTTGATGGTGGCTGCTGGCCAAGCCCCTGTCTGGCCTTGCTCTCCAAGGGGGCATGTGGCCTGAGGCCTGTGAAGAGGTTAGAAGGAGCCCTCAGCCAGGCCTGCCAGCCACAAGGCCTTCAGCCCTGAGGCTGAGCCCCAGCGGAGGGCAAGCTCACCACTCTGTGTAGGAGAGTGTGGGGGCCAGGGGAAGCACCGTGTCTTCTTTCGGCTTGCATTGCACCGAGTGGTAGATGGACATGTGGCTGTGTCACCCATCAGCCTCCTGCTGTGTCATGGAGCTAATACCCATCTAGGCTGTGTTAAAAACTAAACATTTGTGAATGATGATGTCATAACCTCCATGCTAAGTTAAGAGATGCACAATCCATCCAGAGGGAAAACTGTGCCCCCATTTTCCTGAATTTTCACACTTTCACATGGCAGGAAATGGCACCTGTATATAGCAATTAGGAGTTTCAGTCCTTAAGCTTTATCTGGAAATGAGGGTGTAGCTTGTTTTGTTTTTGCAGAGCACAGCTGGTGGATGCGTCCCTGGTGATATTTAATATTTAACCATCTAATGTGTATTTTCCTGCTTAAGTCAATTCAGGAAAATGCTATCACATGAAGGCAGAGACAGAGGCTCCCAATGAATACCTGTCTTGTCATTGGCAAGCTTATGAAATGTGGATTGAATGAGTGGATAGTGAGGTGGGTAGAGAACTGGCTGAATGGCGGGGCTCAGAGGGTTGTGATAAGCAGTGCAGAGTCTAGTTGGAGGCCTGTAGCTAGTGGTGTGCCCAGGGGTCAGTGCTGGGTCCAGTCTTGTTCAACATATTCATCAAGGACTTGGACAAGGGGACAGAGTGTACCCCTAAGCAAGTTTGCTGACAATACTAAACTGAGAGGAGTGGCTGACACACCAGAAGGCTGCGCTGCCATTCAGTGAGACCTGGACAGGCTGGAGAGTTGGGCAAAGAGGAACCTAATGAAATTCAACAAGGACAAGTGTAGGGTCCTGCACCTAAGGAGGAATAACCCCAGGCACTAGTAGAGGTTAGGGGTTGACCTGCTGGGAAGCAGCGCTGCAGAGAAGGACCTGGGAGTCCTGGTGGATAACAAGCTCTCCATGAGCCAGCCATGTGCCCTCATGGCCAAAAAGGCCAATAGTATCCTGGGGTGCATTAAGAAGAGTGTGGCCAGCAGGTCAAGGGAGGTTATCGTCCCCCTCTACTCTGCCCTGGTGAGGCCACATCTGGAGTCCTGTGTCCAGTTCTGGGCTCCCCAGTTCAAGAAAGACAGGGAACTGCTGGAGAGAGGCCAGCGGAGGGCTACAAGGATGATGAGGGGACTGGAGCATCCCTCATGTGAGGAAAAGCTGAGAGAGCTGGGTCTGTTTAGTCTGGAGAAGAGAAGACTGAGAGGGGATCTGGTCAATGCTTATAAATATCTAAAGGGTGGATGTCAAGAGGATGGGGACAGACTTTTTTTCAGTGCTGTCCAGTGACAGGACAAGGGGCAATAGGCACAAACTGGAACACAGGAAGTTCCATCTGAATCTGAAAAAAAAACTTCTTCACTTTGAGGGTGACTGGGCACTGGAACAGGCTGCCCAGAAAGGTTATGGAGTCTCCTTCTCCAGAGGTATTCAAAACCCACTTGGACGCAATCCTGTGTGACCTGCTCTAGGTGATTGTGCTTTATAGCAGAGGGCTTGGACTAGATGATCTCCCTTCCAGCCCCTACCATTCTGTGATTCTGTGATTCTGTGTGACTGCATGAAGCATTCAAGTGTCAAAAAGGGTACATGGTAGACTCAAACTGCTTGCATCTATTAAAAAGAGTAAGGTAGCAAGGAGATAGAAAATTACACTGATAACAGTCACATGATACATGTAATGAAAGAATTTATACATAGTGCAGTGTTGGGATGTTGGATGAGATTAGAAAAAACCCCAAACTGATGTATTTTTGTACTAATGCAAAGGACTAGAAATAATCACAGTAAGATATAAACCTGGATCTCAAAGAAATCAAATAGTGGAATAGCAATAGTAAAATCTTAAATCATGACACAGAATAACATCATGACACAAAAATATTTTGCTGTTCAAGGAAGAAAGAAATAAAGACTACATAATGGTGAGATACTACTGTATACTTAAGTGGTGGCAGGCTTTAAAGGAAGAGGAAAAGAACTGGGTAGGTTCAAATTCTCTTTGTAGAAAAAAAACTAAAAGAGGCTCAATTGTATCATGTTGGGTGTCTGCTAAAAGCTTTGCTTCTTATTTGGTTACGGTTTCTTGAATACCTCATATTATTAGAAAGATAAATTCAATTAAGTGGTTAGTCATGATGGCTGGATTTCATTTCCCAGTATAGGCTGGAGAGCAAAATTATATTAATAACAGTGGGACACAGTTGTTTCTAGTGAAAGTTAACAGATTTTTTGTATCAAAGAGTCTCTGATCTAAGAAAAGGAGTATATTTTACTAAACAAACTTGTAAAAAGCAGTTAGAATACTATAGAAAAGCTGGATATAGTAACTGAATTTATTCAGTTGAAATAAAATACAGTAAGAAACAGAAGTATTCAAGGCCTTGTCTTCAAAAGGGTACATTTTGAGAAATGTAGGAAACTATTCAGAGACAAGAATGAAAACCTCTTCATCATCTGTTAGTGACATTTCCGACAAAGAAGTTTGGAAACTTTTTTGAGAGGATGAAGAACTGGAATATTGTACTAGAAAATTAGAAAAAATATACTAGAAAAATTAGGTAGTTTTGAAAAATGAAGCAATAGAAAGTCTTTGCATGACTGAAAACCACAGGCATGTGCTAAAGAGAGCTGAGGGGAATTCTGCGAACATGTCTCTGGGCAAAATGAGAAATTTCTGTGGGAGTCCCAGGATGGGCTGGGTGCAGATGAGGCATGCAGGCATGTGTACGGTCAGCAGCAGTGGCCACTCCTGCTGGTGATTCCTGTCATTTCATGGCACGAGGTAAAAAAAAATATGACAAAATGCAAAGTCATATATTCAGGGACCAACTCCAGAACTCTCCTATAAACTTAGAACTCATTTGTAGGAAATGAAGGACCTAGATATACTAGACAAACACAGGATGGCTGGGACTCGCTGACAAGATTTGGGTCAAGAAAAAGACAGAGCCAAGCAGGCGAAGTATTTCTGAGCTTTTAGGGGATGCTGTAGCTGGTTATATATGGGAATATTCTCAGGAGAATGAGCTCACTTAAAAGACAGATCTGATCAGCTGTGTTCAAAATCAGATGTACTAAGACTGCAGTTTTAATAGAATTTGTTAATTTGTTTAAAGACAATAAAACAGAACCAATTGTGCATTTTGTCTGTTCTTTCATTGCTGAGGAGATTTTGTCCATTTTAATTATGTGAAAATAAATTAATTTCCTTTCTAGGTTTCTTTCAAGGCAGAAGATTAGTGAAGAAAACATACTTTTTTGCAATTAAAAAACTCATGTTGGATGAAGACATTGCAGTACAATTTTATCGGAAATAGCCCTCAAAACGATAGGCCAAAGTGAACCTCCTTAAACTAAAGAGGTGTAACACAGACATTTTCAAATTAGAACCTTTCTGGGTAAAATGTAAGCGTGGTTTTAACGTGTGCCTCTAGGTGGTGCTAACGTTATTCCAGTGGGCAAAATCGCAGTTTTAAGAAACATTTCAAATACCAGTGAAAACATTTTGCGCACAGCTTTTGAGTAGAGGGAGGCATATCTATTCAACAGACCGCATATTGATGATTTGCAACTAGGAAGAATTCACATGCTTAATTTCTGCTAAATGAATCACTCATAAATCTATGTTCACATAACATATAAAGGTCTTGTTCGAACCCACAGAAGGTAATAATTTCAGAAATGGACTTAAAGCCCCATCTTTAGGCAAATGTTGAATCAAAGAATTGTGGCATGTTGGATATTAGTTTGCTCACTATTTGGACCACCATCTTACTTAAGCACTTATCTAATGACTGAGCTTATGTTTATAAAATATTACAGCTTGCAATTTTTATTTTACCTATAAGTAGCATATAGTCATTCTCATGTTGTAGAATCTGTAGCAGTAGAGTCACAGCTCTGTCTACCAACAGTTCGCAAGGCCTTTGGGAAAGCAAGCCCTTGTGAGGTTTTAACTGAATATTTTGGTGAGAAAGCAAAGCAAAACTTTCTATTGGAAGAGATTTGTGCACAGTTTGCAGAAAATGGAAGGAGCTGGCATTGTTTTATGCCTACTATAAACCAGTTCTTTGATATTAAATAAAAGATGATTATTCATCCAGCCATGTTTCCTTTGGACTCTAGTGTAAAATTTCTACATAGTTCAGGATACTTTTTCTTCCTCCTGCCTCATTCACACATTCTTCAGTTGGCAGCCTCGGTTGCTTGGCATTCTGATGCTTACTAATAGTTTTGGATACCGAAAAGTGGGAAGTCATTGTTGCTGACTGGTAATTTTCTTTTTTAGCATTGCAATTTCCAGTTGAGGCAAAGTCCAGAGACAGGTTGTCCTGTATCTTACCTCAACACTTTATTAAATTAAAAGGAAATCTATTTGAAGCAATGGCTTGGTGGTCTGCATAGCCTGGTGAGAGAG
Organism: Balearica regulorum gibbericeps; assembly: GCF_011004875.1. NCBI lineage: Eukaryota > Metazoa > Chordata > Aves > Gruiformes > Gruidae > Balearica > Balearica regulorum. The sequence goes on along the minus strand of NC_046186.1, from coordinate 57,287,137 downwards.
GAGGTGGCTGGGTGGTAAGGATGGGCCTTAAACTCACCACATTCTAGCACCCCAGGAGGCACTTTGTCCTCTGTACTCTGCTGGTTGAATGCAGCGGGGACGGGCTGTGAACCCGCTCCCTTCCTGGCATGCATCTCGGTGCACTGCTGTGCTACATCCGTTTTGGGTCAGGGTGAGCACCGAATGACCTCACAGATTCTCCTGGGACTTGGGAGTACAGTGATCTCAGGGGAAATCTTGGTTTCACTTGCTCAGTATAGTAAAAGTCCACAAATTTCTCCAAATTTAATCAGAAAGGTCTATTTAATAAGGGGTAGCCAACTCTGCTAACCTACAAAATGCACATAGAAGTCTTTGTATGGCTGAAAACCACGGACGTGTACTAAAGAGAGCTGAGGGGAGCTCTGGGAACGTGTCTCTGGGCAAAATGAGAAGTTTCTCTGGGAGTCCCAGGATGGGCTGCGTGTGGGTGAGGCGTGCAGGCATGTGTACGGTCAGCAGCAGTGGCCACTCCTGCGGTAATGTTTGTCCCAGCTCGTCCAACGACAGATGATTCCTGTCATTTTATGAATGCTCAACAGACAATAAGGAAAATTATTATAGTCAGAACAACAAATATTTCATTTTTCTCTGGTGGGGCTCAGTTACTTGAATTTGTCTTTTGCTTTGCTTTTCTTGACTGTTTTATTTTCTAAAGTACATTGTCCTAGGGCATCCAATCTGAAATCCGCCAAACATTTGTCATCCCTTAGGAATCTCTTTTGGATTAGGTGTTGTGCACTGTTGGAACGACAATAGGGCTTGAGGACAGACAGTGCCTTGTAGAGTTGATCCTTTAATTTGTAAGGCAACACAGACATGTGCAATCAGCATGGGTCTTTTAGTGTGGTAAGCTAACCACATAGGTAATACAAATTACTGACTGCTTATGGGTAATTAACCTGCTAATTATTCACAAAAAGATTTTGCTCTGTGGCGGTTTCGTAAGTTGACAGGAATCACCCAAGCTGAAAGAAACCTTTAAAAATTCTTTTTACTGTTGCCTCACTTCATGTCAAATCACATCATATCTCAGAACAACGTTTTTGTATATACAATGAGGTAATAGTGAAAAAAGAAACTCCTTCCTTCCACATGAATGCCAGCTGTCGTTTCAAGTAACCAGAGATACCCATCTGTGTGAGGAATAAAGGAGTACAAAGAGTGTGCCTTTGCAGACCATGTACCTGTTTCTGATTTGAGTTTTAGTATTCAAATAAGTTTTAGATAACATCTGAAATTTAGATTCTTATTCTACATGTTTATGCCTCAAAATTTCTTCTTAAAAAATAAGAAAGTTTCTTAATGCTTGTGTTTTCTTTAGTTATTTTTTGCTCATAACATTCTACAAAGGGTAACCTGCAGGCTTTGTATCAGTACACTCTTTGTACATATGGGTGCAAAAAATGACAGACAATATCTGAATCTTCTAGAGTAATGATCAAGAAAAGTATAGTGCTGCAGCAAGTATTGCAAGCTACACCATGTTCCTGAGTGCTAGGATCCTTGAGGCTGTTTGGGCAGTTGGGTTCTGTTTACTTAGGACTTCAGACTATGGTGGAGACAGCAGCTTACAGTGATACTGGGCTTGCTGGGACTTCATTTTTCTCCTGCCCCCTGAGAGGATGTAGATTTCTCTCCACCTTAACAATCCCCCTTCTCCTCACTGCTGGGACATAAACAACAAGGGTCCCCGATAGCTTTTTACGAAAAAGGACACTATAACCCAGCAGACCTTTTCCCTCACTTTCGAAGAATTACCACCTTTTCTCCTTCCACTGCTCCAATGTGTAACACTTTCTCTAGTCCTGTTCTACCATTTCAGTAGAAAGAAGGAGGAGCACAGACAGCTGGGAAAAAGAATGAGAGAATGCAGACCATCTCCAATCATCAGCACCATTCTTCCTCAAGATATACAGCTATGCCGTACCTGATGGACTTTTAGTCTCCCCAGCAACATATTTCAGTGTTTCACTGCGTTATGATTTTTTTCCTTCTCCTTAATGTCTTACCTGAATCTTCTTTGTTATATAAAGCCATTGCTGCTTGTTGTATACACTGAGAACATCCATAAGCTCATGGTTGTACTCACTATGACATTCTGTTCATGAAGTAATTTCTCTAGTTGAGTGCTACGATTGAATATGAATCCTTTCTCCCCTCCTCTCCTCTCCTCTCCTCTCCTCTCCTCTCCTCTCCTCTCCTCTCCTCTCCTCTCCTCTCCTCTCCTCTCCTCTCCTCTCCTCTCCTCTCCTCTCCTCTCCTCTCCTCTCCTCTCCTCTCCTCTCCTTTCCTCTCCTCATGAAGTTACTTCGTGAAATGGTTTCTCTTAAGATTTTTTTTTTTTTAATAGGATATGCTTAGCGATAAAGCCAAAACCCATACAATTAATTTCTGATATGCTTATCCCTTTTCAGGAAATAAATTGATACATAAAGGAAGAATGTCGTGGGAGACTTTAGGCTGGGATTCGCCAGAGAATCTAAGGGAACTGGAACCTACTGAAACTCAATATGGACTGTTTTGAAACCCCCACTTTTAGGCTTATGAAATAGATGGCATAATTATCTCAAATATGTCAATGCTTGAAAAATATCTGTACTTTGAAAAACACCATTCTTTCCCTTAAGTGGCAGATTGTGAATATCTTTGAAGATTTCTAGACACAGAAATGGCACATACACTGTAACTAAGCCATAGGGATAATACAGGCGAGGAAAGGATTTTGGCCTGCTGTTTCATGGATAAACAGGGACAGTGCTAATAAGATTACTTATCTTTACTTTTTCCTACTGGTTTTCAGCATTAAAAATGTAGAGATTCACAACAGAAATGTTAAGACTGACATGAATGAGAGTGTCTAGATACGAAAGTATCAGAAAAATGAATTAAAAACAAAGAAGAAGAAGATACTAGAACGGTATGTGTTGATAGCACCCAGGTTAGCAGCTGGTAAAGAACAAAGCACATTTACTTCCACCTTCTCAAGACATCCCAGCAAGGAAAATGAAGGACAGGCTAAGATAAAAGACAGGCTACATGCAGAAACAGAGTCCAAAGAATAGTGAGGGAATGAGCAGTGTTCCCGAATGACTTACAGAGGTCTTACAGGATGGAAAAGGCAAAATATCACCATTGCTGCCAGGCCTTAATGGGTACAAAAGGCAGATCAGAAGAAGAGCACATGATTGCCAGTCTTAAGACGACAGGTTGTGCGATGAATAGCTAGTGTCCCTTGTCTTCCTTCTCACTGAAATGACCTTGACCAGGCTACTTGGACACATATGAGCATGTGGGTGTGACAGAATCCATGTGAATGAAATCAGTTTTCTGTCAGTTACCATTGCTTATTGTACAGTTTCACACTGAGCTTTGTGCAACCAGAATATTGCAAAAAACCCCACCTAGTTTGTGGCTGTGCTCAGATCCATAGATATCCAAGAGATATAAATGAAGGACAGAAAATACTATGCACAATTATTTGTACATGAATTTTTCCATCATATGATGTGGCCTTTGTAAACACTAGTGTGAACATTTCAGCTGCTTTCTGAGTTAGACACAAGTTATCTCAGAATGTCATACTGCCTATAGGATCGTATAGAGAGTGGAAGAGCAAAATTCAAGTTAGGCTCTGAAGGTCTAGAAGATCCTGAGTCTTTTTACTGCTCATTTGGTAGGGATTTGCATGCATAATCCATTCAGTTTCACTTCATTTCTTTGCTTGTATCCTTTGCTTGTATTTATGCTACCAGGATGATCAAAAATATTGTAAACTTTACCATTTAACATGTCAGAAACTGAAGATGGAAGCTCAACAGCAATTTCTTTCCTTCATAAGTAAGTCTACCAAAGACTCCTCAAGAAATCAAAGAACCAAGCCAGTTGATAGCTTACAGACATATACCCAGGACAAGTCTGTAGTGCAGTTCTAGAGATGCTTTGCATTGTGCTGCTAAGGGATAGGGAAAGTTTCTGGAAAATAAAGGCAATTATTTTATTACTGAAGTCCTGCTTAAGCAAATCAGGGTCACAGAAAATTTGTTTTTTATATAGACTACTTTCAGAACTTCTTTGAAGAAGTTTCCAGTAGCAGTTTGCGTTTGCCAGGTATGCTGGGTTTTATTACCTTGAATTGCCAGAAGTTGAGAAAAAAGTCACAGCAGTGGTCTCACCGTTCTTTCATTTATACACTGTCTGACACAGAGTAAACAGGCAAGATGGGAAAGCTGAAAACAAATTTCTGCAGAGAAACAATGGTTTGTTTTCTATATTCTCTTCCTTCCTTCAATACAAAGATTAAACTAAAAGATACCAATTGGGAATACTTTGGATTAGTTCTTCCTAGGTGGATGGCCAATTTGTGGATGAATTTGTCCATTTTCAGAGATGGAAAAAATTTTGCCTTTTACTGAGGCTGAAATATGGTCTTCATTTGATCTCCTTGAAAGCATTTGACAATGAGGCTTAAACCACAATATAGAGATAAAATATCAAGCATAACCATATTACGGTGCAGTTGTTGACTTCTCTGTTGAATGATTAAGAGCTAAAATTTCCCTTTCTTTTGTTTTGAGAAATTATATTACCTTCAGAGCAGGTATGCTATTTTCATGATTTATGACCTCTGGAGTGTGTAATGGTGATTCTTATCAGAGTTCAGGAACTTTAGTGGAACACTGTAGGGTAGGGGTTGCTCATACAGAGTGGGTTATAAGAGTAAACAAGGGATTTATGATCTGATCTTCTTTTTAGCATAGGTTGTAGAACTTCAGTCTGTATTTCTTGCATCAAGACCATTACTTGAGATGGAGTGAAAATATTGGATGACCTAGGAGTTAATATTTGTACAATAGGGGGGAAATTAATGTCATATACCTGTAGATATTTACAGTACACAGATCTACACCTGCTTTAGTCACTCTCCCCTTGTGGAGAATGGAGGCAAATAAACACTTCTAGAGTGCAAGTCATCTAATTTATTTCAGACATAAGACTTTTGGATTAAATGAGTCATTCCCAAAGTGAATGGAGCATAGGGAGAAGGCACACTGCCCAGTATTAACTTAGCCTCGAAGTCTGATGCCCACAGCATAATCTATATGCCAGTTGTCTTCCCTCACATAGGAGAGCTTGTTGTCAAAGGTGCCTAATGACATTTTAATTGCCCTGTGGCATCTCTGGAGGCTTGGCCCATATGGAACAAATCCTGCAGGATGCTGTCCTGGACAGGCAGTTGAGGCCAAGTGGGATACATTAGGGCATATAAAATGACATTAGAGCATAAACTAATCCTTTCCTGTTTATTTCAGTTTATTCTGCTTTTGAAAGATTTACTATGTCTACCCCCAGTTTCTCTTCTAATTTTGTCCATCTCCCCTAGCCAAGAGTGTTTTCTAGATCTCATTGTTCTTGTTGCTCTGCTCTACACTTGTCTGGTTGTTCTGCATTTTCCTTGAATTATGGTCGAGAGCTGTACTTTATACCAAAGCTCTTGTTGATGTTGGACAGAACAGAAGGATCCCTTTATAAATCTTGCAATCTGTAATCCTAATTAGAAGTCTAGTGTGTTGTTTGCCTTTTTTAAAATTTATTATGGCAACAACATAATGTTGTTAACTCATGGTTAGCTTATGATTCTTTATAACCTTCCAGTCAGTTTCTGCAGAACTGTGACTTAGCTAGTGGCTCCCTATTCTCCATTTCCAAGAATTTTTTTTTTTTGCATTTTTCACACCTTCATTTTTTAATTGTTATTTTGTCCTCTAACATGGTTGCAATCCCTTCCAGCTTTGCATTGCTGGTATTTGTATTAAGTTTACTCTGTATTCTGTCATTCAGGTGGTTGATTTAAATACTGAATGTATTGTATCCAGGGAAGAACCTCGCAGAACTTTAGTTGCTACATCTTTCCAGTGTCTCTGTGCCACACTAGAAAATACTCTGTAGGGATGGTTATCTACCAATGCTCTTCCATCCTATGGATATTTCATCTAGAATATGTTTGGCAGGAACAAGTAGGAAACAGAGGCTTTGCTAAAGTCAGTTATTACATTGCCTTAGAAGGAAATGAGAATGGTTTCAAACAATGTGTTCTGGACAAACTCCCACTCTCCTCTTTTTCTTCTAGGTACTTAATTATTATCAAATTGTTATCAAATTTTGTTTGATTTCTGAAAGAGAACTGAAGTTATGTCAGCGTAACCCTTTATCTCCTTTTTAAAGATAGCCACTATTTTTTATTTTCTAGGCCTCTGATGCCTTCCCCCTCCTCCAGGAGTTCTCAGGAATAACTGCTGACATGCTGCAGCAGCCTGCTCTGCTGGCATCTTAGAAGCAACTCTATAAGGCCAAGCAGATTTGAAAAATCTAACTTCTATGAACATCATCTCAAGGCTACTTCCCCCCCGCCTTTTCTTCCTCTTTCTTATTCTGGGGATTGCAAGCTTTGCCTTTTCTCGTCTTATCTACCAGATCTTTTTGATCTGTGGTGTCTTTGATCTGATGGACACTTCTTTGGGAGTCATTCTGGAGCAGTGTTGCTGACCTTGACATTTTCTGCTTACAATATTGAATAAGTAATATTACCTTTAGGTTCTTCTGTTTTCTGACCTTTCCTTCCTTTCTTTCTATTACCTATTTATAAGCTTTTGGGTAAGGTGACTCCATTGCTACGTGTCTAATGTTCAGTGCCCAGACCAGAGACTTTAATGAATCTTGGTTGCTGAGGGTCCTCTCCATTTACTTTTGTAGAAGGCTCTTCTCTTCTCCTCCAGGCTCTTTACAGGCAGATGCAAATAAGAAGGTAAAGATGAAGTGTTTAGATCTTCAACTGGTCTTTCTGAAAGATGATCAGAGAAATTTGGTTTACTTCAAAAATGCATCTTGTTTATATGTGTAGGGTTGGCCTCAGCACATGGCTGAGTACCCACACAGCCGCTCACTCACTGCCCTGGCAGCAGGACGGGAGGAGAAACTAGGAAGAACAGGAGAGTGAGAAGATTGTGGGTTGGAATAAAGGCAGGGAAATAATTTACCAAGTAATCTAAATATCTGAGTACTGATTTGGGTATTGGGAAACACATATAAAGAAAGACAGATATTTAAAACACATGTTTTCCCTCATTCCCAGGCTCAGCTTCACTCCCTTCAGTCCAGTCTCCTCTTACCGCTGCAGGTCACACTCAGTCCCTTCAGTGAGGCAGCGAGCAGTGCAGGAGGCAGTTATGGTCAGGACATGGCAGTTTCTCTCTGTGGCTCCTTCTTCACTCTTCTGCTACACTTAGATGTGGGTCTCCCATGAGCTGCAGTGCCTTTGGGAGTATCTGCTCTGACATGGAGCACCTCCTACTTCCCTGACCTTGGTGGTTTGTCTGCTGTTTCCCCTGATCCCCTCTTCATCTACCCGTTCCCTCATGTTCCCTCCTTCTGCTCAAGCATTTTCTGCTCTTCCTTACACATGCTTTCCTTGAGGTACCACCATTTTGGCTGAGGGGCCCAGCCGTGCCCTGTGATGGGTCTGTTGGAGCCGGCTGGAACGGGCCGTGTCCAGCACAGGGCAACCCCGGCTTCTCCCTCCTCACAGAGGGTGCCCTGCAGCCCCCCACTACCAAAACCTTGCCATGTACACTCATGGTACACCATGTACACATTGTATTAGATACTGAGGAGGCTAGTGCAAGTGTGTACAGTTCAGTGAGATAAAAGCTGTCCTGAATGGGGCAGTGTCCTGGCACGGAAGCTGTTTTCTGGTTAACAGACACCTTAGAGATCACAGCATCCATTTCCTGTCATTGTACCTCTTTGGGCTGAGTTCACTACATTGTTCTGAAAAACCCTACATGGAGTTTTTGGAAGACTAGAGACTTGGGTTTCCTCTTGGTTTTGAAGTGTTGTGGTTCTCTCTTCTTCAGAGATGAGACCTGTGACCTGCACCAGGAGCAGAAGTAGCTCCACAGACACAAAGTTAGGATCACTTTGCTCAGGGAGAAAAAGGGTGAGAGGGGATGTTTGTGTTGTCTATAAAGGCAACAGGCCAGTAAATGTTAAGAAGCAGAATGTGTGAGATGAGTGCCAAAGTCCGTGGAGGAGCCCAGATAGACTTGTTCTGGAATGGAGAAAGCGGCCTTCCACTGTCAGAGCCTGATGCTCTGCAATAACCTGCTAGGACAAGTAACACAGACCAAAACCCGCACTGCTTCAGATTGCATTTCTGAAAAGAATAATGTGGCAGGGTGTGATAGCAGATGTTTGGACCCCAGGCTTCCTTTCCCAGCTTTGTCTTTTATTGGTTTAAAAAGACTGGGAGTTAAAGGAGCATCCCACGGTTCTTTTTGCACAAAATGGAGTTTTCACATTCGTTAAATATAAATGACTGTCTAGTTAACTTCTTTCCAATGCAAGTGTCATTTGTTTTGAATTTTCAGTCCTGTCATCACGATCTCTCAGGTTTTCATAATGAGCAGCTGTTGCATTTTTGAGTAGAACTTGTTTCTGTGCAGAAAGTTCCTGATCATGGAAGCTGCTGACCTCTGCTTGGTTTCAGTCATGAATCCCTGAATGGGATTTCATGTAGTGCTTACTAGAAGGAGCTTTTAGTTGCTTGGTAAACTGGCCATCACATTTCACAACTGACTGATGTATCTATAGCCAGTCTTTTAAGGTAGACTAGGCTTAACCTGGACATTGTAAATAACAGGACTGCTTGTTGAGGGGACAATTTCCAGTGGAGGTTTAAATCTATTAGAAGCAAGAACAAAGTGAACCTAGGTATGTCTTTGAAGGACTATAGGTCATACATGAAGACTTCGCATTTTGGTTGCTGTTGTCAGAGCTGAAAGAATGGGAAGAACCTAAGAGCCCTGCAGATTCAGCTGTTAGCATCTCAGAGCCATGAAAGTTAAATTATACCATCCATTTGCCAGATACCTGGTATAGCTACACTGAGGAAATGGCCAGCGTGCTGCTAAATTATAATAATTTGTTGCACTACGGGTTGTACAAGTTAGAGAATTACATTTCAATTTATCCCAAGTTCAATTTATGTCTGGTTAGAGCAAGAGCAATGAAAGCTTAAAGGGTGATAAATTAGGTTTGATATATCCCAGAACCTTAGACCAACAGCTTCTAGTTTCCCAGGTGAATCTCCATTAAGTTTTGTTTCAGTGTGCAGACCTTGCTCAGACGACACCCTCAAAATAGAAACAGTGTATGGATATTAAAATCGTTCTGATCACACTTCTATGGTGCATAGCTTTGCTTGTAATTTACTTCATTTTATAGTTGCATGGCCTTTTCATATCCCATTTGGTTAGCTGCCTGCCTTCTTCCAAGCCAAAGGGGCTGCATTTCAGTGGTGAATATTTTCCCATTTAAAAAAAAAAACAAAACCAACAACCCAAAACATTTTGGGATCATTCATGCTGAGAAGCACTGTAAATATAAAAGTGCTTTCATGACAGCTAGCTGGCTGTGATGAGAAGATAAAAAAACATTTGAATACAAAATATTCTCTATGACATAATTTCCTTTCAGTATTTTTTGGAAAGATTTATGAGGACAAAACTAATTTTTGTGGTCAATTATATGCTTTTATTTTAAGTCTAACTAGATACAAAATTATGCAACAGAAGTCCTTCTGTCTGATTCTTCCCAGACCTTGGCAGGAATAGGCTTACTGGTTACAAATTTTCAGTGGGGCAAAAAATCCAGTCAAGTGAGAACAAAATGCTGCACCTATCTACTGAGTACAATGGATTATCAATAAATAAAATAATGCAAGCCCCTTTCTGGGGAAAAATATGGAAAAAGTACTTTGAGTGTGATTGACATTTCTTTGCTCCTGTCTCCTCACTGATTTCACTGGAGTTCAGCAGAGCAGAATGTGCAGTAGCATGACTCATGATGTGTCACACTTTCATAAATGAAAATGTTGTAATATACAGATTTCCTCCAATGGTGCCTACTGCCACCCCAGTCTTGCTTCTTTCCTGACTCTTCTAATTATCCAGTACAGATTCATTTTCATCCTTCCCAAGGTAACAATAACCCGTAATAAATTACATCCCTCAGAATAATGTGGATTCACAACTTCTTTTTCGGTTGTCGTCCTGGATCTTCCTCAGGACTGCTGTAAACTTTTCTCCCAGAGTAACCTCCAAATAACATTTAAATTATAATTAAGAAAAATCAACAATCTTCTCCCCCTGATACTGATGTTTTGGTGTTTCCAGCATCCTTCCCCAGGTCTTTCTCCACTCTTTCCAAAGGGTTTCCAGCCATTTGGTTCTAGTTTCTGTACTCCTGTGCATGATGATCACTCTTACCCTGATTTATGGTTACCACTGTTGATGAGGAAGACTTTTTTCCCCTGAGTTTCGCTACTGTGAGCAGAGAGCACTCCAGTTATATTCCTCAGCCGTGAGTAGATGTGCCTGGTGGGGTGAGCAGAGCTCTCAGGACAGTGACCGGTTCGGTTTCATTCTGCCCCTTACCCGATATAGGGTTCAAAGCTGAAGAAGCAGAGTGGAGAATCAACCTGCTCCCATCCTTCCCACACCGAGTAAAAAAATCCCAAACAAATCTATCACTTGAGTGATAGAAGCAGCTCTGAAGAAAGCAGGCACACTGTGACTTTGTCTTTTTTTCCTGAGCCCTATTATTTAGATCGTTGCCATTTTAAGAGCTATGTGGAATGAAAATCATATTTAGGACCATGTTGTGAAGTTTTCTTTTCAAGGTGATTTATTTTGCGGAGTAAAGGTGTTAAAAGTAATGATGATGATGATAAACTTGATGAACTGAGAAACAGTGTAGCTTCATTTTTCAGAGAAACAAAATTAAGATCGCAAACTCTCCTAGCACATTGCTGGATCCTTATTGCAAAGCCCACAACCCAACTCATTTGGTCAGTGGAGAGAAGAGTTTCACTGGGAGAGGGACAGTGTCTCCTTGGCTTCAGCTGACTCCACTGGGCTGCTGGGGTGCCTTTCACTGATTTTGATGACCGGGTTCTAGGACAGGGGCTGTAAATAGCCACAGAAAGAAAATGTTTATGCTTGACCAAATTAAAACTTTACACAATGGGTGATAGAAAAAGCTGAAATGTACAGGTACCTGTATTTTTGTTTTACTTATAAAACTAAAGTTGACAACCCAGACTCTCAGGATGCTGAGGTGCTAGGAGCAGTAGTGGCAGGAGCAGCCATGTTTTAAAGAACATTAGGGAAAGCATTTAGGCAGAGATTTCTTCCTACACTCAGTCTTGTTCCCTGTCACCTTCTGTTCCTTCTTATATAAGGATTGTCTAATCTTCATCCTGAAGTGTTCGTGCTTTTATTAAGGTTTTATGCTGACAGATCTCAAGAGTTATTGGATAACTCAGCAAGACATATGTACAGTTAATTAGAAATGAATGTGATATTACATCAAAAGGCTTCAACTGTTAAGTTTTAAATGATTATAATTAACTAGTTCTTTGATTCTGAGCTGGATTGACTAAAGAGACAATGAAGGTCAATTTCCGTTCACTTGAAAAAAAAAAAAAAAAGAATAGCCATTAATTTAAAAAAACCCCAAACCCTCAATTGTGAAGCTGTTCAGTTACGCTGTGCTGCCTTGATGTGAAGGCAAGGCAATGAAAATCCTTTTAATAGGCACTCCTGTTATCCTTTATTATAAAAATACAGAGTCTGATTCACTTGATATGGGAAAGAAAAGGAGAGTCCGGTCAATGTTATTTAGTCAGCTTGTGCAGATTTAGATTTGATTTTAAGACTCCCAAGCTAAGGAATACTGTTGATTTTTAAGCAGTGCTTTTTCAGGTGAAAATCCATAATAAACTTTTAGAATTTGCAAATATAGTTTCAGTATTTCAAAACATTACTATTTTATTACCTAAATAAACATATAAACTGGTTTTTAAATATGTATGTAAAACTAGAACCCCTCCACCCTCAAAAACCCTCTTCACCAGACTGTACGTGTATAAAATTGAGTTATTTCCACTAGAGGAAATAGGATGCCTAGCTTTTTGCATTTTTCTACCCATCTCTTTTGGATATTTTTATTCCCTGAGAAGTAGCTACCTGGCTTTGAGATTTGCTTACTGCTTTGTTTAATCCTGAGGGGATGCCATTAGCTCCTTTGACATGATGTGAAAAGGGCAAACGCAACTCATAATCACATCAGTAAGACAAATACAAACACAATTATCCTTCAGCAGTGCAGCAGAAGGAAAATACAACGTAAATGCTAAAATCTTGACTGAATGCTTATCAGAGTCTGTGGCTGGCTTTGGATCTGGCAGAAGCAGCTTGGCTGTGCAACCTTCTTCATTATTCCTGCTCTCTGAGTGATGCGACAGCCAGAGCACCTCTGTGGGCAGCAGCAATGCTGATAGCAGCAGCACAGGCTGGTAGCCTGTGCCACGAACACGTTTAAGGCTGTGTCCATTAAACCAACACCGATAAACATTTGCTCACACTGCAACAGAAGATGTCCCCACTCCTGCCATTGCTATCAAAAGTAAAAATGAAGAAAATGGACTGGCAGGAGATGAACCACTGCAGCCCCAACCCCTTCCCAGGAGAGGAAACATCCAAGTCTGCAATTTTTTGTCATAGATTTTGGTGCTGTGGGAAGGTGACTCTGGATAAAGGAGTTCATTAAAAAAACCCATGCTGTTATAACATTAAGATCTATAAACATTTTTGGCACTAGTCTGTATGTTATTAAAGTGAACACCCTGCTAAAAAAGTGCACAGAACGAAAAAAGTGGAGACAAGTTTCTCTCTAAGAAAATGCTTCACGGTACTTGGCAGGTGAGAATGGCCCTTAGGAAATATATCTTCCAATTGTGCTAGCCTGCACACATTTGACTTTACATATTTTCCTAGGAGGACCAGGGCTAGAAGGGGAAGGCTTTAGGCAGCGTATTTGCATGCTTAACAGAGGAATAAATCAGAATATTTGCTAGAGTTTCTAAATCAGCCTCATCCTATTATACTTTTTCTACTTTTGGTCTGGATGTCTCTTCTTACCTGGAAGCTGGGGTTTTCAAAAGGTTAACAAATAAAATGATGCGATGCCAGTATTTTGTTTAACAGGCAAAAGAAATTATAAAGCTGAGGATTAACTAAATTCAAATCTTCATTTAAAAAATGGTAACTAGTTGAAGATTTTAACTTTGCATAGCATTTATCCCCCTTTTTGTATGTAGGTGGAAGTTCGTACAGCTTCCTTTTGAATTCTACTGTCGTGCTTTATGTGTATATGGTATATATGTATATCTGTTTATTTATTAATTTAAAAATGTAAATGGCTGTGAATATTGGAAATTGTAATGAACTGTTCATATGCTAGATGAGTTTAAACCCTTTCGCTTATTTTCTTGTTAGTTGAATACATTTTAACAGAATTTATTTCAAAATTTACTGTTTTGATAGACAATGTTAAAATCAGAGATAGCTGAAAATGATACAGTGGATTATACAGTCTGTATAGTATGTAGTCATCTGGTTCTCTTAGAGATCTACAAGTTTTAGAAGAAAAAATGAAAGAATTGTTTGTAACTTGTACCCGTGTTACAAAAATTAATTTGGATTGTAAACTCTGCTGCAATTTTAAAATCAAATTAATTCTTTAGGATCTGTGCTTCTTGTGCACCTTTTTGCATTCCTCACTCTGTATTTACTGGACAATAATTGTAAAATGCATGCTTTCTTTTTGTCCTCATTCATGTATACAGTACACTATATAGCAAAGACTTTTTACAGGTTTTTTGTAGAATGAGGAGGTTAACTGTAAAGCTCGTTACACAGAGCTTACTTTCTAAAATAAAGGAGAGAACAAGGTAAAAGCTAAATGCTCTTTAGCTTAACATCAAACTCTCTTTAGATTTAAGCTTATTTCTAAATGATATAAACCAAAGAGAGGTAAGCCTTGTGTAAACTTAAATGAGCTTTTACATAGCTTTTTGTATCGGTTTAACTAAATTAAACGCAAACCTTAAATAAAAGCATATAACTTTCCATCTTGACAGCTCTTGGCTGAGTATTTTGTTGGCCTAATATACTAGCAGATATTTACTACTTTTCTCATTGTTATCCTTAATTTGTAGCATATTGTGTAAATGCAATTTATACTTACATATCATATAAATAGCTTTTGTGGTCTAGCATGGCATATACAAAGCAATATGCATGCTAAAATAGATTATCCATGTGTGGTTAATTGCAAGAGAGTGCAACACAGATATATCGTTGTGTGCTCTTGTAATTAAAGATAGGAATGCAATGCACAAATAAAAAAGAATAAAGACATACATTCAACATTGATTTTATACATTTTGTATTCTTTGTTTTGTCCTCTTAATATTCTCTAGTTACTGGTATGTGTTAAAGATAATTCATTTAGGCAAGTTGTTAATCCTATAAAATGCTGTGGAAACAATTTCTACAGGTCTTCTTGACAGGCAAAGGCTTACTTTGAAAAAGGTGATGTGGGACTGAATCTGAGAGCTGTCTTGTAATACTGCAATTACATATCTGCATACCACTCTGGAACTCCATAGTTTCAGGTCGGAAATGTTAATTCAGTGTTTCAGATTGTTTCAATAAGTACATTTTATTTGCTCAGTTTTGTTCTGTAGAATTCATGTTTTCTGGATAGGACTTTACTTTTTACAATGTTTTTAACTTGCCTACCAAGCCGAGGACAGAAATCTGCAAAAACACTGATGATAAAGAAGACTCTTTACCTTGGAGATGGTGAAATACAGCGCTATTTTCTTCCTGCAGACTAGATTAATCTGCTTAATACACAGAGAATTGCAGACAGATTTATGAAAATAATTGGTATCAATTATCACACTAGTATTACACCAGAAAGATTAAAGGGCAAGTGAACAGAATGTCCTGGCTGCTGTTAGTGTGTTCCTCTTAACAGTTTCGTATTTTCTAATAACCTGGAATAAGACGGAAAAAAAAAGGAAGAAGAAAATCCTCCAGCTTATTGTGAAATATCTGCGATGATAATTTCCCTTGCAGCGAAGCTTTTTAGCTGTGCATAGTTCATGACCTTTAGCAAATCTGAACTGTAAGATTATGTAAAGATTAATAGTTGATTCAGTTTTTGTTAGATTACAGACATGGTGAGAGAGATTATTACTGCAAATTTGGTCACTAAAAAAATTCATTAAACACCCCCTCCAAAAAAAAAAGAAAAAAAAAGAAGGGCACTCCCCCCCCCCTTTTTTTTTTTCTTAGCTGAAAAATGTTTGGACAGCAAACTGTCTCTACGGTGCAGAGAGAGTCTTCTGTGGGAGTTTTGGCGGTCTGTGGTATGTGTCACTCCTCTCAGCAGAGCCAACTTTAGATGCTCTCTCAGCTGAAAAGTCCGTTCTGGAGTCACAGAGCATCTTTCTGTTCTGGGAAGCTCCCCAGAATGGGAAAATGGATGACGTGCATTCACCCAGTCCCGGCTGCGGTCCTAGACCTCCTTGCAATCACTGCTTCCTCCTCTTGGCCTCCCTCATCCCTTTCCATGCATGAGGGAAGCATGCACAGGAAGCAGGGAAGCATGATCTCTTTTAGATGTTTAGCTGGTGGAGAAAATACGGATATTTACAACATTAAACCTAAATATCTCATGATACAGAAGGTCTAATGCATGCACTGCCTACAAAACAATGCAGAAAACCTTTCCCTTTGCTATCATCACTTTACCTTTGACTAAGCTGATGATTTTTCAATATTTAATTAGGTGTACAGAGCTGCTAGGTGTCTATTAATGAACATTTCAGTGTAACTTCAGGTTGTGTGTGATAGATTGCACATCTTTTGCAAAAGTTAAGCAAAAAAAAAAAAATTGGCAGCTAATTTTACTATAGCTGCAACTGCTAAAGTCATTAATTGCCCATCAGATAAAACTCTGTCACTTGGGAAATTTTGCTAGACTAGATGTTAGTGACAGTCTGGTGCTGTGTGTGCACGTGTAGAAAATCCCATCCAAATATTTTAGCTCCTATTGAGAATATGGTTGTGTAAAATTAATTTAATTAAGTCAAAAGTTTTTGCTTACCTTCCGTTCAGATATACAGCACTCTCAAATCCCTACATTTGTGTGCTCACTGACTACTGCATCTCTTCCCCTGACGGGGTGGTGAGCAGGTTTCACGGGCTAACAGCCTGGGCTTGAGAGGAGGAACCCAGATTTGCAATGGGTCCTCTCCTCGGTTGGCATCTGCTTCTTGTGCTTGGAGCCACGCTGCTGCCACCATCATGGCAAAGATCAAGGCCTGACATCTACAAGGGGAGGATGAAGAAGAGCACCTGATGCAAATGGATGACCAGAAGCTGGAACAGGCTCAACACCATGTGGTGAGGGTCCTGGGGAAAAATTATTTCAAACTCTCAGAGATACGTGTGGTCTCCAAATCCATTGCCAGAGCTGTGGCTGTTATCAGCCAGTACCAGAAGGAGAACTTGAAGAAATTTTAGAGGGGCAGAAAGCACAAGCCTCTTGAGCAGTGGCCCAAGATGACACATTGTTGGCGACACATGCAAAATGAGCACAAAGACAGTCTGAGACCAAAAACCACCAACAAAAGGAACAAAAGCTATACTCTACCCAGAGATTCACTGTTGGGGCATAAAACTGCTGTGTACTAATATTCTTAATTATTTTGGATAAGTATTTCCTCATTAAACCGAAGTTTGCTTTGGGGGGAGAAAGGGCTTTCCCCAGCTGGTTCGTACAGAAGGAGAGGGAAACTGGCTGCATAGACCCACTGAGGAAATCTGCAGAAGGACATTACCTGATTTAAAGGCAAAATGGGAAAAAAAAATCTTGTGTAGGGAAGAGACAAGGAAGAGACAAAACTGATGGGATTAGGCAAAAGCCCAATTAACAAGAAGTGGAGAGTGAAACTGACTGGAACAGGCTGGGAGTTGAGGAGAAAGGGCAAGTAAGATCGCACGTGAGGCATATTTTGGAAAAAGATGCTGAGTTTGGGGAAAGATGTCTGTAAGTGGAAGTCTGAAGTCTGTAAGATGACATGCAGACCAGAAGACATTTAGCAAAGGAGAGGGACTGGGAAAAAGCACACCTCTGGGAATAAGGTGACCGAACAAGGTTTAGAGCTGGAGAGGCTGAGACTCCCTGGACGAAGACACAGGGATTGGGAGACCTGAGGAAAGCAACGCAGTAATGACAAGGATGCTCCAGAATATGCCTCAAGGAGCTGGTTAGTGGCGGATGTCTGCAGGGAAGAACGAGAGGTTCCAGCCCTGCAAAAGGCACATGTGGGTCTGATTATGGAGCTGTATGCTGGAATTCGGGCTGGTTTCTTTTCAGTTTTTGTTTGTGGTGTGTTGTTTTTCTTTTCTTTTAATCTGAGGCATTACACAAAAATAAACTGTCAAAAAAACATTATTGAGGTTGCAGTTTCTGCTAGCTCAGGAGTCTCTGTAACATGAATCCTCAACATGAGTCTCAGTGGCACAGTTCGTATGAGCTTACAGTGTTCCCGTACCACTAGACTGCTAAGGCTTTCCCAGGGCAGCAGTTTATATTATTACTTGCTATTAAAAGGGTACCTGGAACCAAAGAAAAATCATGGCTATCACTTTTGCATGAATGTGTATATGTATGTACATACATACTTATATATACATGTGCAGAAAGGGGAAATATATAATGATAATATATTTTTTTCATTGACATATATGATGGGATAAAGGGCTTTGCACTCGTTCAGATTAAGGACCTGTCTGTCCTATCAAGGAGCATCTGCTCTTTGACAGTGGCTGTAGCAGATGCTTATGGAAGAATAATCAACTATACTGTCATATTATACTGTCTCCCTCCTTTCCAGTTGTCAGGTTCTAGTGATTTATGGCTCAGAGATTCTTGTGATGCGGATTATATCTTAGTGTTTTATAGCCCATGATGGATTTTTCTTCCTACCCACAATATGGTGTGACAATGCATTTTGTAGTTTTAATATGTGTGAGAGAAAGGATCTCCCTTTACTTGTTTGTACCTGCTGCTTGATGTTTACTAGTTCCTGTCATTTGAGGCACACTGAAAAATTGTTCCCTGTTCACTGTCTTCCTGCCATGCTTCAGGATTATTCAGATGCTTGTCATATCTCTATCTCCGTCACCTATTTTACAGGCTGAAAAGACCAAGTCAGTGTACCTGCTTGGTACCCTTTGATTGTGCTAGTCACACTTTTTTGTGAGATGTTATCATCTTACTCAGAAATAAAAATAAATAAATTTGAGTTAGATCAGGCAGCCTTAAAAACTCCAATAAATTCTTTAAGTTCTGCTACAGAATCCTTTTCTGCGTATATACCACATAGATACCAAAACATGATTGCCTGAGTATTCAAAACAGTTTGCAAACTTTTTATAAGACTGATTCACCCATGTCTTTGTTACTGTGATGCCATATATAAAAATTTGAAGGAAACCATATGCCCTCCTCCTCATTCACTTCATATAACTCAAAATAATTAATTAATATTTGGAAATGTGACAAGCTTAGAAGTCTGATGTAAGAAACCTTAGAATCATAGAATCATTTAGATTGGAAAAGACCTTTAAGATCATCGAGTCTAACTGTGACCTTAAGAACACTTTACACTTTGTCAGTCTTACATGCAAAGAACCCATGAATGTTTCTTTACAAAAGGGATAAGCCATGCCTACAAAGGAAAAAGCTAACATTTTAAGTCATGACCATTTGATATACAGAAAGAATACTCTCATTGTTATAGGAACAAATCTACTAATTTCTCATCTCACATTAATTTGGGGGCACAGATTTCATAATGGAAAGAAAACAGTAAATATACCTAAAGTGAGTTTGATTATATTCATTTATTCATTAATATATTCATTTTGATGTTCAGACTGTCTTTTTGAAACTGTGTATTTGACTTTTCCAGTCATGATTTTACTTAAATGGGCAGGATCTGAAGGTAGTAGTCTTATAAACACTTGCAGATCTGGAAGAATTTGTAGATATAGGGAATCTTTGAGATAAAGTCATCATAAGAAAATGGAAAATTACTATGATTATATCCCAAGAAAACAGCACTATACGGTTCCTACAAACAATATGTATCTATGGCTTTTCTGTAAGTTTTAGCACAGGTAATGCTGCCAGGATTTTTTTTTTTTAAATTCTTTTCACTAATTTACTTTTCTTGTAGCACCTTCCTTTAGTATGATGGCCAAATATTTTTCTTCCTTTGCTTTGAGGCAATCCACTATTCTCTAGAGAAGGGCAAACCAGAGCCATTGCATGTAATTTGAGTCTTGCCCCTAGGATCTTGGCTTTTATTAAATATCACTGCAGTGATTATAAAAAGTAACATTAATGGTAAAAAAATCACTGCAGTAACTCTTTTGTAAACTGTTGTCATTTATTCTGTGTGCATCAATTACAGTCTATGATAATTTTATTTTAAAACAGAATGAAGGAGAGTGGTCCTATGACGATGTTAGGTCACTCGTCTCCCTCTTCATTGACCAGCAGGTCAAGGGAGGTGATTCTTCCCCTCTACTCTGCTCTCATGATATCCCACTTGGAGTACTGCATCCAGCTCTGGGACCTCCAACATAAGAAGGACGTGGACCTGTTGGATCGAGTCCAGAGGAGGCCATGAAGCTGATCAGAGGGCTGGAGCCCCTGTCCTGTGAAGACAGGCTGAGAGAGTTGGGGTTGTTCAGCCTGGAGAAGAGAAGGCTCTGGGGAGACCTTATAGCAACCTTCCAGTACCTAAAGGGGACCTACAGGAAAACTGGAGAGGGACTGTTTAAAAAGGGCATGGAGTGACAGGACAAGGGGTAATGGCTTTAAGCTGAAGGAGGGTAGATTTAGATTAGATATAAGGAAGAAATTCTTCACTGTGAGGGTGGTGAGGCACTGGAACAGGTTGCCCAGAGGAAGCTGTGGCTGCCCCCTCCCTGGAAGTGTTCAAGGCCAGGTTGGATGGGTCTTTGAGAAATCTGATCTAGTGAAAGGTGTCCCTGCCCATTGCAGAAGGGGTGGACTAGATGATCTCTGAGGTCCCTTCCAACCCAAACATTCTATGATTCTGTGATTTTCCAGTCAATAAACAAGGGGGAAAAAACTTTCTTGGAACAGTTGCTCTCCAGCAATGCATCTCCCACAACTTTATTCAGAGTATTTTCTAGGAAAGGCTCAGTAGGCAGTGAAGTGCACCAGGTTGGGGAGAAGGTGCTCAACACACTGAGCAGCTAAGGCTGAAAATAATATATGAAGCTTCTTGTATCACTCCTCCTGCAGGTGTGTCAATAAATCCCACCTATACTTCTAAATGGCATGCAATGCACCCCACTTTTACAAGTATTAAAAGTTATTGCTGCTGGAAATGCTTAATCTTTAGCATGATCACAGCAGAAACATTAAAAATGTTTGAGAAATAAATTCAACAAGAGAAAAAAATCAAATTATGTTTTCTTTTATGTGATCTGCCTACTATGATCTGCCTAATAGTATTGTGAGCAGTTGTGTGGAAGTGAATGCAACACGATTAACAGCAACTCTAGAAATATTTCTATACTACTCGATAATTGGATTTTTGGGGGGTTATTTGGGGGGGGGGGGGGGGTTGGTTGTTTTTTTGGTTTGGGTGGGGTTTTTTTGAGAAATGACTACTTCATGTCTCTTTCTAATTGTAGGTGCGGTTTCCAGCTGAGTACTTGTTAGGTATTCCTGGTGATAGCACTTGCAGGGTAGAATTCTCTATGGAAATCTCCTCTAGCTTAAATCCAATTTGCCTAGTCTCATGCACTGGAAACTGAAATAAGGTACCTATGTGCACACACCACTTCTTTTGTATAATGGCTTGTATACAAATTAAAATCACACAGGATTTTTCCATGTAGCAGGTAACAACTACCAGAGAAAAATATTTTACTGTAAAGTGTGAGGTGTTTAATGTTTTTTCTGCACTAAGAGAAGTGGCAGACAGAATTGAGTTATCATCCCACAGCAAAAAGGACATAATTCCCCTGGGGTAAGCTTTGCTACATCATAGAAAAACCACCTTTTTTTTAGGTTCCTAATCCTTATTGAAGCCTGGGGTGCCATTACAAAGGTAAATTAGAATCTTTTGGGGAGATGTATAAGGCAGGATGTCAATATACACTGAGGTAGATTTTATTCTCTGTCAATTATTCATGAGCTTTACTTGGTAGAAGTGACTGTTTCCTAGACAGATAAGGAAGTTCTGACTAAGCAGTGTAAAGCACCACCTAATCCTGCTTCCCACCCTTGGTGTACACTCGTCCATTTTCAGTGAGATGTGGAAAAAGAGGGGGCAGCTCAGAGGCTGACCTGTTGCAAGGCTGAATGTGTGCCCTTACTGATTTTGGGTATCTTAACTGGACTGTCTCCTTAGGATCTTTATTTAAAAAGACTTTGCAATTTGATTCATCTTGAACAATGTAGAGTTACCATCTGATAAGGTTACAGCTGCCTACAATGTGCTGATATAAAAGATCCATAACTTCGTTCGTCTGAATGAAATCAGACCACTGTGTACGTGTAACTACAGTTTTGGAGCTAAAAGGGGTCCAAAGGCAAAGAACACAAAGCACAGTGGTGGAGGAAATCTTAACAGGACAGGTATAGGAACCACCGAGATTTGGGAGAAAGCTTAAGTCTTGGTGCTTAAGTTAACAGAGAGGGTGAACCACAGGAAGGAGTAGGTTTGGAGGACATTCAGCATACACATTTTTTAGTCATAGCAGGACGAGAATGCCACCTAATTATATTGTTTTATTTGCTTCTATTTTAAGTAGAAGAAGCTATCCACAACACTGAGTTGTTTGTGTATGTTCACCTTGCGTGTGAGTTCCTGGGCAGGGTTAATTGGGAATAACCAGGCCACCTATCGTTCTGACTTCCCATACAATTTAATTAGGTTTTCTTTTTCTCTTGTATGTCAGAGCCTTTTACGGACTGAGATCTTTGATGTGAGAAAAAATCTCTGATTGCTAAAACATACTTTGGAATTTCCTAGTATGTTCACCCCAGCAGTGCAATTTTATCGCTTTTACTAACAAAGGGTCTTTAGCTTGAGTTCGAGCAGCTACACAGCACAGTAGTATATTTACTGTGTAGCCGTTCCTATTTCAAAGGTAGTGCGTACCAGGGAGGATGATAGAGCTTCCTATGCATTTGTGTGCTTTGAAGTTTAAATACACCATCTCTGAAACTTCTTTCCCCAAGATCAGGGTGGTCTTTGGGTGTTCCATGACAAGTACATTTTTGTATTTTAAACTGTCTCTGAAATATAAACACTATACTCTCTCCACTGGCTTTTTATTTTGGAGTTACATGATGGAACTTACTTTTATCTGTGGTGCACAGACATGGATACTTACCAAGCACAGAGGTGGCTTCCGGGGAAGTCCTTTAGTGTTAGATGTTAATAAATGGGTTTTGTTAATAAATGGGTTTCAATTCCATATCTTTGAGCCAAACAGACTGGAAATTTGGAGAAAAGCCTTTGCTTTAACTACAAGTTCAGAGTTGCCAGGTGTGTACCCAGACTTGGACTCAGTGGCTGCAGTTGTACAGAGTGTACTCATTTACTAGCTCGTCCCACTGAAATAGGAAAGGTCTCCCTTTCCCTCCTCCTTCCCTTCCTTGTAGCTTTCTGGTTTAGGCTCCCATTGCCTACCTTGTTCTAGCTCTGGGTCTCAAGTGAGACAACTTACCTGACTAATATGGGAGAAAAAAATGGCCATCTGTCTTAATGAGTTAGATCAGATCATGGTAGCGTCCAGTGGATGCCACAGCCTGTGCAGGAGGCACTGGGTCTTCATGGCTAGGAGCAGAGGAGAAGAGGAAGAAGACAGGCCAGAAAAGGAGGAAGGCTGCAGCTTCCTTAGATAAGCTCATTTCTGCCTATGAAGCCATGGTCTGTGGTGAGCATGTTTATTCCCAGCTAATCTGGATGAAAGTTGAGGTCCTTCTCAGATCCTCAGCCCAGGCTGACACATGCTGCTCACATGCTCAGGTCTGGACAGAACAAAAAGCTTGGCAACATTGGCTGAATCCTTCCTGCTGGACTCCCTGTTTCTAGAAGAGGGGAGAGCTGAAGTGCTGGGTAGGACAGAAATCTCACCTACAACATAAAGTACCAGGAATGCAAAAATTTAAAATTTTAGCATAAAGGGCAGCTCTGGTTACCAGCTGGGGTTACATCATGTCTTTACTGGTCAGATTTCACTCTACCTTGGGTACTTTCTAGACATCTTGGAAGCGCAAAGCTTGAGGTCAATGTAGACGTCTGGGGAGTTGTTTGTGGACTCACTAAGAGGTACTCCAGGTATCCAACATTATCAGGTACTGCACACCTACAGCTTCTCTGTGAAGGCAGACTGTATGGGAAATGGGGCAAGCATGCATCCCTTAGACACATCAGCTGATGCAGTCGTACTAGCAAAACTGAGGCTGCAATGTTTCTTTGTTCAAGTGAAGAACACTTACTACTCTTTGTGGGAACGGATAATTGGGGAGGAAGTTCTGCATCATAAGGGGCATTTTGAAAAGATTCTTGGATATGCTGTACTTGATTTTCAGGGTGGTGCTTAGAGGCCCAAGTAAGTCTAATGCTATTCTTCTGAAGTTTATAGAAAGCATATTCAGTGACTGGGCCAACATGATATATTGATTTTGTTCATGTGTTTCTGTTTATGGTGACTGAAGTTGGGATTGTGGTGATATAGTTCCAAAGATCATTAATCTTCTAGCATCTTTTTTGTTCTTTCCCTCTTGTTCAAGTTATAGATCCTAGCTGTAGATATAGCTGGAAAATGACTGTCAGAATGGAATACGATAGGGAATTGCTGGAAAGGAGCCATTGCTGTGCCTTGTTACAGATTCAGAGCAAAATCTTTCAAAGAGCATTCATCCGGCATCCCTACAACCGCAGTGTGTGGCACTCCTGAAAAGTGTTTGGATGAAGGCATCTGACCCACCTACTTCACTTTTTAAAGCACTTATTGACTACATGGTTAAAGCTGGTGTAAGGAAAAGAAACCAGTGGAGGTAAGTTTTTAGTTTTGCTGGGTTGAAACAAAATCAAAAGGTCCTTTTGCTTATACAGAGCAATTAAAACACAGTCAGTCAAACAAAGCACAATGAGGAGTAAAAAGAGCTGTTAACTTGTCAGTGATTTGATTCATTTGTTGTGAGAAATGGAAATAAAACTGAGAATCCACTTAGAAAGTCAGACGTTTAATTGTTCTAAAAAAAAACCTGTTAAAGCAATCATGAAATGCACACATCCTGTGAAGTGCTCTAATTCTAATTGCTGTGTGTATAACTCCAACTCTGAGCGTGTGAGATAAATTTAAGTGAAAGCAATGCCTCTGAGTGGAGTGTTTTGATCCAAGTGTAGAAAAGGATCCAGAGTTACCATCTGTAGCTGTTTCCTTGCTGATGCCTCTCACAGTGATGAGATTGCTCTCTCAGACTGCTGCATGACTGCAGTAGATAATGATTTAATTACTCAGTTTTTGGATTGTTGATCAATGTCAGTGATCTAGAATATGCTTTCAGTAACTCTGTATATCTACCAGGTTGGTAGATACATGCTCCTGGGCTGAACTCTGATCTGTTCAGGTGAGATAACAGCATAATATCAGTGTATAATTAATACCCTCACTTGTGCTTACTACCTGACTATAGAGAAAAAATAAATACTGTT
The DNA here is from genome assembly GCF_011004875.1 of Balearica regulorum gibbericeps. NCBI lineage: Eukaryota > Metazoa > Chordata > Aves > Gruiformes > Gruidae > Balearica > Balearica regulorum. Next base: position 57,262,338 of record NC_046186.1, on the reverse strand, counting down.
TCTGACAGTGTTAGCATTCATTCTTCTCTCTGAAATTCCTTGAGTAATTTTGTAAAGCCTATGTTCTCAGAAAGCAAACCGCAAGGAAGAATTTAAGATGTTTCCTAAATTATGTTCTTTAGTTCATAATATAGTTTAAAAGTTTTATGGAACAACTAGAAAGTGTTGAAGAACTTTAATTAGTTAATTTTTTACTTAGCAGTTTGGTTATTTCTGTCATTTGATTATTTCATTACATATGCGGCAGAACCCAGTTACAATCTTCTCCTTCCAAAGCAACATGTTTGTGACTTTGGAAAACTCCTGGGAGTTGTGATTTCAATATGCTTGAGTACGTGAATGGATGCTGCTGGCCACACGGCCGAAGGACTGTTTTATTCACATTGCATTTAATTATACATCTATATCTACTCAAATTCTCAACATCACGTCTGCTCACGGTGGCTGTGGAGGTGCTGTTATTGACAGGAGACTGGAACATGCTTGCAGTGTAGCTACTGCGCACAAAAACTACTTTGTTTTTACTGACAAGAACTTCATAAGCAGTGGCCCAGAGAAAGTGGTGCCATTGACAGTTTTTCCCTTGGCATTTGGAATATTTTTAAAGGCAAAGTAGAAAATGATGTCTTCAAGCTTTTGGCAGTTTAACCAAGTATTATTTCGTTCAACGTCACTCGGGCAGATCTTGTGCACTTCTACCCACTCGCTCAGGCTGAAATCACAGGGGGGCCCACCTCTTCTCCAGGTCCCTCAAGTGTATCTTCCTTCTGCTGGGACTTAAACTATCAGGGCAGTTGATTTCCTTGTCTTCCGTAAAGAAGTTGAGTGAAGATACTTCTGCCCTGCCTGATATGGCATGTGCTATTTCTAATGTCTGCATTGTGACAGAACAGCCAGCTTGGAGAGAGTGGTTCTGAAATGTGTTTAAGAATAAATAAATGTTCCCATGCTCAAATATATTACCTGGAGTTTTTTTCTTACTGTGAAATTGCTTTGATTCCACAAAAAGGTAGCCAATAACTACGTTTGGTGTATGGCACCAGAGTATGGCAGTATGGCAGTAAATTGTGGCGGAGTATATGCTAACAAACACAGTATCTACATACTGATGGGTTTTTATTATTTGCTATAAAAAACTTCTTGTAAAGAGACAGGCAATGCTTTTGTTTCATTTTGGTTTGACTGTAAGAATGGATAAGGGACAGAGGGCGCAGCTTGGCATGCAGGGAGTGGTAGCTCCTTGGCTACCTCCTGTGTGAGCAAGTGGCAAGGCCAGCTCTGGATAGAGGCAAAGTAGTCAATCACCTACATCAGGCTCTTGACAAACTGTCTCTGGATCCCTAACTGAGCTTATCGGTGTTAGAGACAGGGAAAATCAAATTTCCTGGTGTGAGACAGAGGTGTCAGAATGTGTGAGACAGGCAGCTGCTTGGGGGAACATTTATTATTCTCCAACCAGGAACAGCAGGATCACAAGCCTAGTTTACTGGAGTTCCCTGACAAACCTGTCTCATCTCTCATCTGTCAAGGCTGGAAGTACTGTTCCAAGCAACTCAGTTTCAGATGATGAGGTACAGTTTTTGCTAAGAAACTCTGAGAAGCTAACTCTGGCCTGGGTTGATGTGTGACTTGTCAGGCTGGATGTGACACAAGCACGAGCATACAAGCACACGTGAGTAGAAAAAAGAAAAGGTTCTGTTCATAAATCATTCTTATTCATCTGCCTTATAAATGCAAGCAAAAGAAGATCACTTGGTATGGGCAACAGGAACCTCTAACCTTCTGGTTAAAGCACCTTTCACAAGGCACTTTGTATAACTGATACAGCTATATTCCACTCATAGAATTAGCACAATGCATTTGTTTCAAAAGTCTGTACTTATAATGATGTGAAAATTGCCTTGTCTAAAAGCTGACTGTAAAGTAGCTAGAATGCATGCTTTTGTCTGTTAATATATGTCCATTAAAATATTTTTTCCAGAAGAATTCTATAGAAAAATAGCTTCATTAAATGGGAATTGAGACTGGATTTTAAAAGTTGTTTTTTAAAAAAGAAATCTCTGTCTCTCAAGTTGTTTACAGTTAAACTTCTAAAAGAATTTTCTATGCACTGAAAAAGTTGACACTAAACCTCAGTCTTTCCCTTACTTTAGAATAGAGGTTGTCCACTTGTGTTTTTTTGAACTGCAGCATGTTTCATACATACCTCAGGTGCATCTCCAGGGCATCTCTGTTTTTACTAAGGGAGGAAACGAGTCATCAGGTGGTATTCAGCAAATACTGTGTGGGCACTCTGCGAATGCAATGGCATTCCCAGCCTCCCAACCTAATCTCACAGTGGTACCCTATGGATCCATTACCCTGTCCCATTTGTGAACTATTCCAGGAGTTCCTCCTTGTCACTTCAGAGGGTGTGGTATGTGTCTTGTGGCTGTCAGACAGATGAAGATTTTCTTATATGGGTCACAGAGCAAGTATTTGTCAGCCTTCTTTAAAATATTTTAGATGCAACAACAGGAATTGAACTGCATCACTTACTGGCCTTGGAGCAAAGGTGTTTTTGTACATGGATTGTTCTGAACCTCACTTTACATATGAAATAAGCTTGATTGAACCCTTGTGCACACTGTTTGTTGAGATATCTCAAGATATTAGCAGAAATGCTGAACTGAGCAACTCGACTCATGAGCTCACATTTTTGACTTTTCTTTTCTTCAGGCAGGGAGAGAAGTTTGCAGAAGCCATACTAGTCGCTTCAGCTGAGAGTGAAGTGCAGATTTCTTGGTTGTGTGCAAAGGATATTGGTATGCTCTGCAAACACTTTTAGCTTCACTTGACATGGTATTGATACTTACACAGATTTCTTCTTGTTACACAATTATGGAAATGAGCCCAAAGGATACTAAATCAATGGCGAAATAACAGGGCTGAAATAGTGTTTATAAGAGCACAATATCTTTACTAAGTGAGCACCACCAGAGAGAAGAAATTATAAACAGGTGTTCTAGCATACCACATCATTGCACATTTTTATACTAGGAGAAAACAATCCTTTCAAGTCCAAAATCAAAAATACAACAGAAGCGAGTGTTCTTAAACTGCAATCCTAATATTACGTGGCTTCATTTTTTTTTAAATCATTGGATTAGCAAGTTACTTATTTCTTAGGACTTCATTTATTTGCAGTAGAGATAGCGGGTTTAGTAATATTTTCACAAAGAGTCTTGCATATTACCCACCCTTGTAGTCTTCCTTGTCTGCAGGTTTTCAGTCTGTGTTTATGAATTTATTTTGATCTGCATTTGCTTATGTATTTGAATAAGAGGTTTTCTACATGTATGTTACTTTAGGACACCTCCTTTACTCCCTTCTCGAATGTACCTGCAATGTGTGATTACATGAGGTGTTACTGCAGAAATGAACTTTTGAGGACAGAAGTCATGTTTGTTGCTTATTACATCTCACTTTCTACATGCATCTATGGCAGTAGATCTGAACTCAGTCCTCTGACAGGAAGACAATATAGTATGAAACTGATGTTTCAATCTGAAAATTCAGTATTTTTTGCTTTAAAAAGAACAGAGTTCCTCTGAAATGGGATGCTGTATGAGCTGCTGAGTCTTACAAACAGCATAAATGGCATCAGTCCTTCATGTAGGCCAAGCTTAGAAGAACTGGAGGCAATTTTCATCCTAGCTATGAATTCCCAGCCATGCTGTCAAATAACTACTAACTTGTGTGAAGTATAAGGACAACAGTGAACCATTAGACCTAGCTTAAAGGCATAAATTAAAAGTCCTGCTTGCCATGTACAGTTGTATCTTGGAACTCAGAATATTGTGGAGGCCAAAAATACAAATGGTTTCACAAACCAACTGGATGAATTAACATAAAAAAATTCTGCTAGAACTATTAAGTGCAAAGATGTGGGGACAGCTTCTGGCTTATGATATGCTAAGCTACATGCTTTCACAAACTGCTAGTTTAAGTATCTTTGAATACTTTTTCCTTATAGCTCTTTCCTAGATATTCACCACTGATCAGTTACAGGTAGGACATGGAGCAGCACTGAGCTAGGCTGTATATATATAGTCTAGCTATATCTCTATATAGTGGAGATACAGTTGACTACACGTGTCTCAAACGCTTCTTTAAATAACAGTCTACCTGATGGACCCTGATTGTCCAGAGCATGGTAATGACAGCAGTTAACTAGAAAAAAGGAAATTGCACTAATTTCCTGGTCAGTCAGTCAAAAGTTAGAAAGTATGGAAAAAAACCCAGTGTGACATGGAGAAAAATCAGTCTTATTTGCACTTCTTGCTTGGAAGGCATTTCCAGGTGTCCTTGCCTGTGGGGTGTCCTGTGCCAGCCCCTTCCTCTGAGAGTGTCACCTTCACGCCGAGGAAGAAGGATGGAATGTCTCTGCGGTGGGGAGCTGGAGCCCGGCCCTGCTGCGGTGTTGCTGAGGGAGGACCAGATGGCCCAGGGGGCTGAAGTGGGGTCCTGGGCTGTGGGCAGGATGGGGGGAGCCCCAGGGGCCTGGGCAGGGACAGGCAGGGCTGGGGTGGCCCCAGACAGACCCTTCACACCTTTTCCACAGGGCAGGTTAGCTCTGGACTCTACATACAACACTTTCTCTCTAGGAAGTGAAAGTAGTGAGTTTAGGCCATTTTAATGGGTACTGGCTGACTAACGGAAAAAAGGCATACTAATAAAAAATAGTATTGCTGAAACAAAAAGCAAGAGAAAAATGCTTGTTTTGTTGCGTTCTTTTCCAGAAGGCAGAAGGAAAAGACAGAAGGGAAAAAAAAAAAAAAGAATTATAAACAGCACAGGAAAGATCAGCTCAAGGAGTTGTTGAGAGAAAGGAATCCGAATTATAAAGAACTAAAAAAGCCACAGCCCGCTTGCTTGAAGTGCTGGAAAAGCCATGGTGTTCTAGGGTCAGAGGTGGCCTCAGGCAGGAGGACCAAAATTGCTGGACACCTGGAGCAGGAATGGGCCACCAAGATGTCCAGGTGCTGGGGAGATCCCTTCATCCCATACAGCGGTGCTGATGACTGACCATGCCTGAGGTTAGACTGAGGTTTTTGACTCAGGGAAGACATGGAAGATGGGAGACTTCTTCTTGAGAGAAAATCAGGTAACCAGGAAAAGGAGCCAGCTGTACAAGATAAATTAGAACAGCCACCTACCCCATGCATAATTCCTCAGGCAGTATGGATCCTATATTTTTTACCTCAGGATAAAGACAGGGGTGACGCTGAGATATTTCTAGATTTTTTCAAGAGAAAGAGTGAATTAAAGTAGGAGACTGATGGGAAAATGTAGTAATACCATATTTTCTTATTTATGGAAAAGGCCCCTAGATGTGGCAAGGCTGCTAGTGTTATGGAATATAGTAATGGACTAATTAAACTTCCCTTACTTAAAACCCTGCAAATGGCTTGAGATGGCACCCAGAACATTTATGAGGAAATTTTAAGGAACTTAGGAAATAGGTTGATCCTGAAGTATTTTAAATTGGGAAATTACTTAAGGAAATGACTTCTCATAAGTGTTTAACAGCACCTAAAGAGGTCTGCGTGCTATCAGGACTTCAGATATTTATGCTTTATTCCCATATTAATTAAATTCCATAATAGACCATGAACTAACATACAGGTAGTTTGTAAGATGTCCAGTAAATTCTTAGAGCTCATTTCCATGTTTTTTACCCACGGTAAAAAAGGTATGTTATCTATCCAGAGGTGGCAAGAAACAAAACTCAGTAATTCTAGTATCACTGTGACGTCCATGACACATAATTGCCATCACCAGGCTTACCCACACTAAAATGGAAATGCCCACTTCTGACTATGGTTTCGCTGTAGGATACACAAGTTATAGTTACCTAGAAAATGGAAAACACACACTCTTTCAATAGTGAAGCTGTGTTCTTAGAAAATAAGCACGGGAGTAGTCATAACTAACTCTAGATGCCTAAACAGTAAAGACTCACTTCAGTTGCATAAATGTAGGCTCCTATGCAATTTGTGATGGTATCCAGTGTGGCTGCTGGCTACCACACCAGAACGGAGGAGGCTTCTTATACATCCTCTGTCATATCTGCAGAGCCACAGGATGTGTTAGATACCCTGTGGCAACTCAAATCTCACTAGATGCCAATGTTTAGGCAACTGAATTCAGGTCCAGAGAACTAGTCTAAGCAATTCATCTGTGGTCTCTTTATAGGCAGGGGAATTCTGTCTTTACTTTAGAAAACAATAATGGAAATGATACAAAAGTAAATCTCTGTAATCTTGCTTCAAAGCTTTTCTCTGTTGTGGATGCTGTTCTTCAGTGGGCAGGTCTCCCTCCTCTGAGAGAGGGTCTGAGGTGGATGTAACTTTCTCTCTATGGAGATGCTGATCTTTCTCTTTTGATATGGTAGAAGATACTGGTAGAAGAGACAACTAGCTTAGCTAGCACATACCTGTGTGAGATAAATCTAGCTTTAGACACAGTCTCAAGAAGGAGCAAAAGAGGATGGGCAGTGTGATGAGGCACGGAGAGGGAAAAGAGTAACTCTCTGGGTAGAATGAGTAGGTCTGGTGACTCGGGGCAGACTGGGAGGAGCAGTGTCTTGTCTGCAGCAAACTAAACCATTTAATTTAGAATCAGCGCTGTTTTCACTGTGAACATGAAACTCCTGGTGGGACTGTGGCTTGTGCAGCTGCATCTGAGCCAGCTGCCAACTAGCTAGCAGTGCGTACTGCTAGCGGCATAGGTGGCAGTGAGCTGGATCTTGGCATAGATCAGCTGCCTAAAATGACCCTAGTTCCATGGAGGGGTGTCTGTATGGAGCCTGCTCTGCTGCAGTTACACTCTTACAGCAATATTGCAGCTAGCTAGTTTAAAATTAGCCTCTGTACATATATATATGAGCAAGTTATATTCTTAAGTGGATACCTCCCCACAAACTGATCATTATTGTAATTATATTTGAAGTAAAATTTACAATACTGTCCCAGCTAGTGAGTAGAAGGAATAGATTATGGAGTTTGGTCCCTAGGTTCTGCTACACAAGAATAATGTGATTAAGTAGAAATGGTGGCTGCTTCAGGAATTATTGTCGATCAGATTTTGCATGTTGAGGTTCCTGAATGGAAAGCTATTTTATGCTATCTGAAGCAGAACAATGACCCCTCCTAAGTTTGCGTTCAGTCATTTTGCTAAGTGCAATTATGTGTTGGTGAGCTACAACAATTGTAATAGAAATGCCTTGATACTTTTATAGAATTTCCCAGATTGTCAAAAGTTAATGGTAAGTGAACAATCTGGGCATTTGAAATTGTTCACTGTTAAACTGACTTCTGTCCTAGACACAGAAACTGAAATTAGTGGCATTTACTCAGGCTTAACACCCTGTATTACACTTGCAGAAAATGATAAGCTAGAGGGGAAGTATTCAAGATGGGGGGTAGTCTTTAAGCAAAAATACAGGGGTGGGTGGGGTTTTTTTTTTTTGGAAAGCCTAGTTCAAAGAGTATGCAGACGTATAATTTGGGGATGCAATGCAATTACCAGAGATAATTTAAAATGGGTTACTTCATTTGAGTATGACTCTTTGAAGAATAAATAGTAATTGTTTTAAATGCATAATTACTTTAATATTGGCTCCTTTCAGCAAGTCGCAGACTCCTAGATAAAGCTCTAAGTCCTGTGCATCTGTCCACTCAAATTCTGTTTATTCTTCAGGCTGTCATAGTTCCATTATTAAACCCCTTGAAGCCTTTTGATGTGTTCCTGCACATAAAAAAGACTGGTGCAGACTTTCATGCAGCCTGATCTTTGCTATGCTAACTTTTTTTTCAGCATAACTGAAGTCTGAGAACAAGTTAAAGTCATCATTAAGAAATCCTGCTAACAAGAAATACTGTATTATATAAATGTATTTATGTCCACATAAAAAGTTTTCTGCAAAGCCTTGCCTGTGAGGCTGCCGATACAGTTCTGATTTTCAGAAAGAAATCCAGTATTGGAACTTGGCTGTGTTTCCTTGGAAGTCACAGACTGCTCTCTGCACTGAACCTCAGAACGGCGCGCTTTGGTCTCACAGCTAAGCGCCATGCTCTGACGCCTGTCGGACAGTGCAGTGAGTACCATCTGGTGGACTCCGAGGTCCTGACCGCCTGTGGCACTCAGCTGGGCTCTGCCTATCTACACCACCTAAAACAACCTTGGTTGCTTATTTTGTGCCTGGTTTGCACAGGGTGGCAGCCGTACCGGCGGCACGATTGTCTTTCTGCTGTCCTGAACCACAAGTAAGACTTTTCTGGGCTATCATGTGCAGAGTGTATACAGACATCCTACTTCTGTGCAAATGATTAACAAAGTAATTACAGCTGGAGTCTTCCCTAAGTTTGCTATATGCCCTCTCCACTTTCCAGATGGCTCTGTAAGGTTTTGGCTGGTGAGCTGTTGAGATTCTGACTCCAATGAAGTCACATTGCCAAGAAGCTGGCAGAGGAGGGCACTCAAATCTCAAAGCTGAGGGGAAAGGCTTTCTCATGGGTAGTTCCAAGTTTCTGCCAGATCCCTAAAATCTGTACAAATACCAGAGGAATCCAGGGAGTTTCTCTGAGGTGAGGGTGAAAAGGAAAAAAACAAGTTGCCCTTTTCTCATGGTTTATTTGAGGAAAAATTTCCTTTGCATTTTTCTGCTTTTTGATCTTGCTCATGTAACTTACAGCTATTAAGAAATCCATGCTGTCTTCGTAATGAGCAATAAAACACGCAGAGCTCCATGTGTTAGCCCAAATCTGATCTGAACAACTAATTTCTAGTTTTCTGCAATTCCCTGTCTCATTTCTATTGTCTTTCGCCTCAAGAGAAAGACTTCTCAATGCTGAGTAGCCATGCACAGAACCTACATGTGCTTATTCTAAAGCATTTTGTAAGCCTTTATTTATAAGAAAAGAGCATTGTACAGAATCGTAAAAGCTAATAGGTGTTAAAATCTCCACGGAGCACGGCCGTCGTTTATTCTGCTCTCTTTCTTGCAATTGAAAGTTAAATGTTTTATCAGAAAACCCTGTAACTAAGTGTTATTGACACGATATCGAGAGATTAATCGTTTCTTGCCTTTTCCTCTGACTTCCAGATTTTCAGAGTGCATTTTACCTCCAGGGGAGTTCTGCTAATCCTCAGTTTGGTCCGAAGGTGGCAGCATCTTACTTCAATAGAAAGTTCCAGTCCTGTTTGGCTGTGTTGTGGCTGGATCCTGATACTGTCTAGGTTCTCTACATTAGACACACTTTTAGCTAAGCAAATGAAGACGTATTCTGTGCTTGCTTTCTGGAGCAAAGAGCTTTCAGTGTGAGATACACCATCCCCAAAAAGTCTACTAATTCTTGTCTACCGATAACTTGCAACGCACGGTAATAAAAGCTGAAAAACTGAATAGTTTTCTATTTGCATTTTAATGCCGTGGTAATACTGTTACAGAAGTCCTCTGACTGCAGCTCCCGTTTGCCCGGAGTACAGCGTTATGGCATGCCTGCTGGGACAGACCCTTGGGGACACGCTCCTTTTCTGTATATTTGGGGTCCCCTTTCAGCTGCGCTGTACCCTCTAGCGCTCTTTGAATTTTGGCTGCTCAGCATGTCGAGGGTGGAGGGGTCTGTATGTGCCTCCATTATCCTGGATAGGATTAATACCTAGGCCAGTTACACCTGGGTAGAGATTTGCAGTTTTACAAACTGTTTGAAGATGGTTTTGTGATCAAAGTGCCCAGGGACTGAGACATCACTGGCTTCCCCTCCGGTCGTAATCTTCCCTTGTGAATTCAGGCCACTTCCTCCAGGTCCGGGTGCCCAACTTTCCCAGTTTGGAGGAGAGATAACAGCAGTGTCACCCACACACCTCTTTTCCATCCCACCGGCTTAGGCTGTAGACTTTGTGGACAGGAGGCGTGTCTCTGTCATTTGGCCAGGGACAAGACCGGGGTGGGGGGGAAGGTTCCCTGTCCGGACCAAGAAGGGCTGTCGTTATCACTGTAACATAAATAATGATTCAGCATCCACTTAGCACCAGGACAGCCCTGACTGCAGCTCTTCACTAAACGGGAGGGAGGGGGAAGCTTGCGCAGCTGTGCGAGTGCCGGCTGCGCTCCTGGGGATGGGCTGGGTAGCTAATGGTTTCTTAGGCTCTCTGCTAAATCCCTGTAACAGCACAATACATGAAACAGTTTCTCTAGCTGTAATATGTCTCCCTGCTTTTGCTTTTTTGGGGTCTTTTTTTTTTGTCTTTTTTTTTTTTTACCGCCTGAAATGGCACTGCTGAGGACCTTCATAATGGCTGCACAGATCTAAACAATAGCTGCACTGACCACGCCAGCTCGACAAGGCTGAATCACACACAACTTATGCTTCAAGCTCTGAGTTCAGAAGGAAAGAAAGTGGAAAATGTTTTGTGCCTCTGACCTCTCAAGTGTCATCTTCTTAGCAGCTCAGATCACTCTTCAAAATTATTCTATTACTCATCCAGCTCCCTGACATCTGTTTTATCGTTTCCTGTCCAGGCAGTAATCCAAGTAACCAAAATAAATATTTTTTTTTTGAAGCAGAACACCTTGCCTGTAAGCTTGCAGGGATGACAAACCACAATAAATATTCCTGATTGTGTGAAGCTCCATCATTACTATTTGAAAATCCAACTGAGAGAAGGGACAAGGTAAAGATGTGTGTTTATAAGAAGCAGTTCTTTGCTGAGCTCAGAGTATGTGTCATACCACACGTATCCCTACCAGTGACATCACCACTGATGACATTATTGACATCAGTGGTGATGTCACTGATAGGAATACACCATTGATTTCCACTCACCAATCTAAATAAGGATTGCACCCTAAGAAACAATAAACAAAAGTATGAGAGGATCAATAGTTTGTCATGATCAGCGAAATTATTTGGATGATAAAGAATTGTCAACACACTAGCATTATGACTGAAGCTACAGGCAGTCAGAACATCAACCACTGCTGATAATTACAGAGCTATGACAATAACACCAGCTGGGGATCTGCTCTGTTAAATGGGCCCAGTGCTGATCTCATTTGCTGGGACAAGTGTAAATTCATTGTTTCATAGAATCATAGAATGATAGAATGGTTTGGGTTGGAAGACACCTCAAAGATCATCTAGTTCCAAACCCCCTGCCATGGGCAGGGATACCCTCCAGGGTTGCCCAATTTCACTGGACTTACTTGGAGTATCAGTGAGCTCAGAATTTGGCTGACTATCCATTACTGATTTCTGAAGCATCATTTTACAGCATTAGCTCCTTATTCTAAAAATCTAGGATCGTGGCTAAGCCATGCACCACTGCTTTGCATTATCTTTTAGTAAGAGAATCTCCAGATTCCCTGGTGAAGCTAATAGTAAAGATTATATTTTTCCAGAAGTGTGGGGAAGTCCCAGCGATGCTTCAGGTCACAGAACTTGTCCCTTGCAATCATGGGAGACCATGAAATGGGCCTTTCATTTGTGCAGAGCAATCCTGAAGACACACGGCCTTTCCCTCTGTAGGTCTCCAAACGCTTTATGAAGGCGGTTAAGCATTATAACTACACATACAAGACCTATTTAAATAGCAATAAGCCGTAGTGGGCTGAGAATACGTGGTCTACTGACACACATTACTGGTGGCTGAATGCAAGAGTGCTTGTGATGCACCTGATAGATATGCCAGTAAGTCTCTCACTACAGTTTGGCAGTTCATTGCTGTAGAAGCACACAGCAAATTAGATTCAGCCAGAGTCCTGGGTGTGGAAATTGCAGTCAATATTATCTATCACAATTGTGTCATATCCTCTAATAGTGAACCAGCAGACACTGGGTGTTTAAATTAACCACGATGCATTACACCTGAAGATAATTAACCTTTTTTATTTGTTTAAAATTCATATACATGTTAGTGCTTGCAACATAGTCTTTGATATACGGAAAGAAATTTCTGGAGATTGCCCTGGCAACATGCAGAGAGCAAATGACAGTCCCTTGTGCTTGCTGTTTAATGTGAACAGTTCAAGAGGGGAAGGCCATTTAGACTTCATTGAAAGGATGAAAACCGATTCTGTTTGTTCCGTGTGCTTTTATAATATGTGGTGTAGGCTTGCCCCCTAATAAAAGAGTTAGCTTTTCAAATGGGAACTTTTTACAAAGTAATCATGGCACATGCGAAAATGATGACAGACAAACCACAGGCAATTAGGGGACTGATCTGGCTCACTTAATCATGAAGTTTTGATGATTCTGTGAACCTCCAAGATATGTGGCGCATTTTGAGGTTTTTATTCCTGACCCTTACCATTGACTCTCTTCCTGCCAGCTCCAGTGATCCACTGTTCTGTGTGTGAATGCATCTTCTCTTGCTCACAGCCAGACTCATGGTGTAACTCTGTGGTCCAGTGCTCCCAGTCAGCAGCAGTCAGCAGAAATGGCTAATGTGGTTGGATTGCTCAGCACTACATCCGAACAGACCTTGTCTGTTGTGTTAAACAGGGCTGCAACAGTGCTCATGTTACATGGCATCACTAGTAGCCTTGGTTTGTGTGACTTAAACTTGTTCTTAGTTTTTAACTTCAGCTCGAGACAATAAAGGGGATCGTTAGTGGGAGAGTGACCAGTGAGACATGCTTGGTGGAGACAGACAATAATTTAACTAATGTTGAACTTAAAAACAAATCTGTATCTATCTAAATCTGTATCTAAGTTTATGTGTATATATATATATTGAAGTTAGTTTCACAAGGGGAACAAAGGTAGGTTTGGATAACTCTTATTTTGATAGATTCTACTTTGTTTCATCATACTGATCGCATCACCAAAGGATCCGTAGTATATAGCTGTCCAGCTGACACTGAAGCAAGAACATTTTTACAGGGAATTCTACTCAATCCTGTTTCCTAAAAAAAAATAATAAATTGCGAGGCAGGCAAATATGTTTTTAAAAAACCCAGCAGATTGAACTACTTTGCTCTATTAAATCCCTCAGCTTCTGCCAGAATGTCCATGAGAAGCAGCAAAACTTTTATATGAAGTATAGTAGCGAGATGAGGGTGCTGGAATGGAAACTTCATGCTTTTATTTCCACATGTCACCAATTCAGTGCTTGAACTTTGATAAATCCCATAACTGCTGTACAACTCAATTTTCCTTCCAGTGGCCTTGCCTTTCACCTTCATTAATTCCTGAAAGGCTGTTAATGCTTCAGAATCTTTGTTTGAAAGGTTTTAAGAAATGTGGAGCATTGCAGTGTACAATAATAATGGCGATAAATATCAGGTTCATGCTTGTATATTTGTTTTTGATTTCTTGCTTGCTTTCTGAACCTAAACCAAACCATTTTCATATTTTTCCCTCTTCTCTTTTCCTTTCTCAAGATCTGTCTTGCTCCCTATTATCCAAAATGCAACTTGCTCTATTGGTCTTAGAAGTAAAGCATGCATGCTACAATTTCTCATATTGTCCTATATGGAATTTACCCAGTAGATAGATGCATTTGCTAAACAGCGTGCAGTATTATGGTTTGCCACAACACGGCATCAATTTGGGGGCAATCAATGTGTTTCTATATATTTCTTTGCTTATATCCAAGTAATCATTTATGTATATCATAGCTTTGCAATTATTTGAAGCAGAATATGGTATTGGAAGTACCCTTGGAATTCAACTAAAGCACAAAAAGTTATTTCTATGTTGAGTCCTGTGCATGAATAAAAATTCCCCATGTTGGTGCTCTACGCATATAAAGCTGGAATTAGAAAGAACTGTTCTGTGTTCCATACTGCAAAGTTGATGTTTCCTGATATTACTCTTTCTGTGGCTGTAGTTCTGGCACCCAGGGTAGCATAAACCCAGGGGAAAGTGTGATAAAATCATAGTTTCTGTCCTCGGTGTGTTTTCAAAGAAATTTTTCTCTTAGGCATTCAATTCCTAATTATTTAGAGGTTTTTTTACAACTTTTAAAAAGTTTACTTGCGAATGGAAAAATCTATAAATTCCAGGGAACTGTTGTAAAGTGTTTTTTCTGCTAGCTGAACAAAGGACTGGATTGTCTTAAACTATTCAGGTGAAATGAATGTTATTTGTTGCCTTTTTGATAACAGAAAAAGAAAGAGCTAATATTTTGAAAAAAAATCTACTTTATATATTTATTTGTAAACAGTCTTAGAGGCTGTACGTCTCTTCTGTGTAATACAAATGTCTGTAATACAAACGATATACAGATTCTATCCATCCATATGAAAACCATCAAGTATCTTGGAAGTCTTTATAGTGATCTAAGACATGGATTGGGTTATCCAGAAGTATCAGTAAAGTGCTCTCTGAAATCAAATTGAACCATAATTACATTTTCCCAGATACTTGTCTATAAAACCTTTGCCTGCACACACAAGCAAGAGCTTACCAACCCAAATGTGACAGTCATCTCTCCGACCACGTAAAATGCATATTGTGCTTTTGGACAATTTTGCATGTATGAATCTGGTTGTGTGTCTAGAAGCATGAGAAATGCTGTAAGTGGCTCTCAGGTTCCACTTGCTTTTTTCAGATAGCAGGGAGCAGGCCATCGCATAGAAGATTAAGTATATATTCTCTCAAAAATCCAAATGAATGCATTATTTTTGCATATATGCCTATCAGAATATGGCAGTACTCTTGTTCTCTTATCACCACTGAACTGGAGTGTCCAAAATGCTGTTTTCTCTAGAATGCCATGACTGGTCTTAAATGGGACATATCTCTTCACTCTCTTTTTCATTGTGTACATCTGACATAGGAAATTTTGCGTTAATTGTTACTGTTACTTCACAATTACTTTTATAAATGCAGAGTGGTAGCTGTTGGCGTGCCTAGCTGTAAGTTGAATTATGCCTGAATTCTGCACACAGTCAGGAAACAATAAATGAAGAGGCCACAAGCAGAAATACATTTTGTCATTTTCTGAAACTTTTTTTTTTTTTTTAAACAAGAAGTAGCAGAAGAAAAGATTGTGGTAGTGGAGGAAAAGAAAACTGTGAGAAAAAAACCAAAAAGTGAATGAAGTGCAAAATATGACTCTAATGAAAAATTGCTTTCTTTAGATGTACATTTGCTTTGAAATCCATGCTGGGTCTCCTAGTACCTGCTGAGCTTAGCTTTAGGCCCTGAAGCTATGATTTAAAATAATATATATTTGCTCTTTCATCTCTGTGCTCTATTGTATCAATTTCCATGAAAACACCTGGAAGGATTCTTAGCGCTCGTCATGAACTCTGACTCTGGAGATTTTCATCTTTAGTTCCTGCTGTGAACTGATACTACACATGCCACGATCTGCCTGTGGTTTCTTTCTAATCTTTGGTATAAAATGTAACATATATCACAGGAATCAGTGCAAATACATTCACCTGGCTAGCAGCCTTCTACAAATTTGTTTCTTTTGGAGATTGCAATCTGAGCTCATTTTTACTTAGAAAACCAATATACAATGCAGATCTCAAAAACCTTGAAATATCTAAATACAGAAAGTTTAGGCATGTTCATCCATCCAAAGTTTGAGTACCTACTTTCCAAAAGTATTTAAGGCTTTAAGATATCTTGTCTTTTTCTTTCTGCTTTTCCGTATTTTTCTAATGGTTGTCATGGGGGGCCTTTGCTCTCCATGCCAGTGACAAGAACCTCAGCCCCCTCTCTTTATCAGATGCTCGTATTTTTCCATTGCAAAGTCTTCATTGACTGAAAACCCACAAAACCTTCAGAGACTGTTTTGTAAATGAAGGAATATTGATTTCATTCTGAATTAGATTAGTCACTAATCTCTTACTGTTAATCGAAGGGCAAAGATAAAAGCATCCTTTAGAGAATATTATGGATTACAGTATTATGATTTTTTCAAGGATCTTTAGTAACATATGTCTGGTTATCATCCTCGGATGATATATAATGACATTAGCAGGTAAATGTTTGCAATATAACCCCATAGTTTATAGAAAGGTCCTTAAACATCACTTCTTTTCCAGAAGTCTTGAGAAATAGAAAAATCATGCAACATTTCAAATTCATGAACTGAGTCACCATCCAAAATCAGAACAGAGAGTCTTTAAGATTTAAGTGAGAAGGACTTTTTCTATAATTATTATTTTTTGATGCATATCTTAATTTTTTTCCAGTTTTTCAGATTTTTTAAAAAAAGAAACAACCCCCCCACACACAAAACAACAAATTCAAACTGAGCTGTAGGATGGCATTATCAGGGAGAGTGATACTATCAGCCATATGAGTCAGTCAGCTACCAGCAAAGTAAATTCACATCGCTAATTTTGCAGTGAGAGTTGTCTTTTGAACGCAAAAGGTGACCCAGCTTTGTGAAGTTTAGGCTCTTGACTGCGGTTCTTTTGTAAGATGTTTTGATGAGATGGGTGCCGAAACATGCAGGAAGAACCTGTAGGACTTTTGAACAATGTTGTGCTCGTCAGTCTTTCTCTGTTCATGAAGATAAGGCCCCTTGGCATTTCCTTATCCTGCATTAGAAGGAGTGTCACCAGCAGGTCGAGGGCGGTGATCCTTCCCCTCTGCTCAGCTTGTGAGACATGTCTGGAGTGCCGGGTCCAGCCCTCAGCTCCCCAAGTACAGGAGAGAAAGGGACATGCTGGAGAGAGTCCGGCAAAGGACCACAAGGATGATGAAGGGACTGGAGCATCTGTCATGCGAGGAGAGGCTGAGAGAGCTGGGGCTGCTCAGCCTGGGGAAGAGAAGGCTCAGGAGGATGTCATCAATGCATATAAATAAATATCTGAAGGGAGGATGTAAAAAGGACAGAGACAGGCTCTTTTCAGTGGTGCCCAGTGCCAGGACCAGAGGCAATGGGCACAAACTGAAACACAGGAGGTTCCCTCTGAACATCAGGAAACACTTTTTCATTGTAAGGGTGACTGAGCACTGACACAGGTTGCCCAGGAAGGTTATGGAGACTCCATCCTTGGAAGCTGTCTGGACAAGGTCTTGGGCAACTGGTTGTAGGTGTCCTTGTTTGAGCAGAGGTGTTAGATCAGATGACCTCTGAAGGTCCCTTCCAACCTCAACCATTCTGTGATTCTATGATCCGCCTCCAGAACTTGGACTGGAAATGGCAGTGGGAGCGGAGAAGGAAGGATTGTGGCAGAGAGTCAGGAAGGCGTTTGGGCTCTGCACTGCAAGGCAAGGGCAGGAGCGGCCTCCCCTCCTTCCCAAGTGGCAGCTGCCTCCTCTTGCTGCTGCAAATCCAGCAAGCTCCCACTGTCACCCATTTTCTGCCCCAACAAGCCTCACCTAAGCCATACTGCTCCTCAAAGCTCCTCAGCTTTCAAAACCACAAAAAAACCCAGCCCCTTCAAATGATTTGCGGGGCACTGGAAGCGCATCGGCAATCAAATAATCTCAGTGTCTTTAGCTGCAGTTTCTGCTCTCTGGTGACAGAGTGCCTGGAAAAACTAAAAAGCACAAAAAAAACATAGTCATTGTGTTATGGGAACTACTTAGTGTCTTTAGATATACAGGGAGAAATAGTAGGTTAAATAGCTCAGTAAATGCCCATTTTTAAGAACAGTTGAATCAAGCATATGACTTCTGCACACAGATTTTAATGCTGGGGATCTCTCAACCCTGGCTATTCCTGCAAATGACTGTTAGTAGCTGTAGCAAACTACTTAATTCTGGGAACTGCAAGTTACTATTTGGTGTCATGAAGCCTGAGCAGCTGCAGAGAATTACTTAGCCTGGAAATTAGATGTTTCTTCAGGGATTTTATTAGAATTGCAAGTTTTGCAGTTGCAGTCCTAGAAGCCTCCTGGTGCTGTCCTGAGAAGGCATCTTGAGCCCCACCTCCAGCAGAACATTGCTTGCTAATGGTAAAAGCCGTTTGGGAAGTTTTCTAGATGTTACTGGCTATAAATGCCTATTAATGGCAGATGCAACAGTTATTTGTGATGTGACATA
Organism: Balearica regulorum gibbericeps; assembly: GCF_011004875.1. NCBI lineage: Eukaryota > Metazoa > Chordata > Aves > Gruiformes > Gruidae > Balearica > Balearica regulorum. Next base: position 57,244,333 of record NC_046186.1, on the reverse strand, counting down.
TTTTCCAGATTTCCAGATTTATCTTTGCTCTTTGCACTGATGTTCCTGGAAAGCTTGCTTCTTTTTTTTTTTTTTTTTTTTTTTTTTAAATAATTATTTAAAACATGAAGTTAACCACTGGGGAAATAACGAATTTCTTTTAAAATCTTCAGATCTGTTTATCATTTGGGAAAATATGCTTTAACTGAAACACATGGAATGCTTTAATCAGACATACAAGTTGCTGGCCTCAAAGACTGGATGAAATTTGCTGGTGAAAGGGCAGTCTAGATGACCCACTGGTTCTTCCAGGCTTCCCATTCTATTAATTTGCTAATGACATCTGTGGGATTAGAAGTGTCTTTAGGGAGTTACGATGTCCAGACTATTTGTCGTGCTAGTTCAGTAACATCCCAGACTAGGGAAAAAAAAATAATATCCAGCTCACTTGATGTCCTCCAAGTACAGGAATTGCCTGGTGTCTTTTGGATTAGTTCAGCCCATGTAGTGATTAAAAGAACTTATGTGGAGCTCAGACTTGTTTTTCCTTCAGTCTAGCAACTAGCAATCACAATAGTGAGCCTAATTCTCTGCTCTGTTATGCTGTAACCCTGCTGGTTTCAACAGAGTCATGCTGGTGTCGAAATGATTTAAAGGACCAGTGAATGAAACATAGCAGCTGAAACATATAGACTATTTAAAAAACTTACCAAATCTGGAAAGTTGATTGTCAGGTGTTTTTTTTTTTTTATAAAAAAAATTATTTTATTTTAAAATTTTTTGTTCCAGGACATGGATGCTCATATTTTGGGAGTTGTCATAAAAGTTACAGAAACTAAGGTCTGGACTTTTTTTTTTTTTCCCTTGGGCATCTGTTTATCTTCCCTTCAGTTCATGATTGTTCCTTCCTCTCAGGGTATTCTTCGGTGCTTTGTTCAGCACAAGGAGGATCCTGCCATTTCCTTTGGGTGATGTGAACTTGTCTGGACACTAACAATGAGCAAAGAGAGTACTTTTCCTACTTTTATTCTGCTTTGTATTGACTTCTCTGATTTGAATGTTTTTCCACTTATTGTTTTTCATCGTCTCACACCCTCAAAAGATATTATCATATAAGATAGGACAATCTGTTATGAAATACTTAGGGCTTGCCAGCAGTTTTTATTTGACACTTTAATAATGATCTTTAGGAGAGAAGTGGGAGTTACAAAGAACAAAGAATCTCCAGATGTCCTAAAAACGTAGGATTTGCAGAATATTTCTCTACTTGAGAGATTTCTAATTTTCATTTGGAACAGCACAGTCCTGCGTTACCCTCTCCTGAATTAAAATGAATACAATTTCATTTATAGATTGTCTCTTAGATTAACCCTGTACCCTGGATGTGTCTGCTTTATTACCAAAAGTGCACTCCTTGCTACTTCTCCTGTTCTCTGTGGTTCTGTAAACCTACTCTAATAAAAAAGCAGTATCTGAACATAATTCTCCTTGCAGCTCACCTTCTCCTCAGGCAAGGGAAAAAATATCAAGAAACTAACTATACAGTTTTGGCATATGTCTTCTGAATGGCAAGCTAGCTCTCAGCTTCAATATTTTGTGCTATTTGAATTGTGTTGTACAGAGTCACATGCTTTCAGCTAATTGCTCCCATGCAGGACTGGTAGGAAATAGAAAAGCAAAGTTCTTGTGGTGAGGTTTTTTTTTTATTCTTCTGGGGGCTGAGCTGAGTCTGAAATAGAAAAATTCCTTCTCTACTCTGGTTTTCATCTTTAGTTTCATGTCTTTTTTCTTTTCTTTTCTTTTCTTTTCTTTTCTTTTTTTTTTTTTTTTTTTTTTTTTTTTGATCACACAAGTAAGATGTATGTGAACCCAGTGGGTTTCTCATCATTATGTCAACTCAGGTGTCATACAAGCCTAACCAGTAAAAGAACCATACTTGACCAAATACTGTATGGAATATAGAAATAGCAATACACAGACTTGGAATTAGTTTCAAGAAACTAATGTATAATGCCAACATTTTGTTAAAACACATTCATGTAGACATGTCTTTGCACATGTCACCAATCCTATCTTTGCAGGGCTAACGGCTGTTGTTCCGGGTAACTCTGACAGTGGAGTTCCCCTGCTGGACACATATGATAATGGGAAAAAAATGCAGAGATGTACCAGCTTAAAGCTTTCCCCTCATCACTCCTTAATAACATTTCAAGAGAGTTTTATCGTAGTTTCCTTTTCTGAACCTCTGCAAATTTTTTTCCTCACTTACATTTGGACTTTTAGTACTCACAATCAGTTTGCATCTTTATTCGTTTTAATGTGAATTACATTCTTTCATTTACAGAGGGGGAAACAATCCTGTAGCTCATCAAGTTGGGCTCCTTAACAGTGGGGAGGATTTCTAATATGTATTTTACTTATTTTTTTAAAGATGTACATATACTTAAATCTTCTAATGCTATTTCTGATAGTTATTCTGTTTCTGAACTGCTGTCTGTAGGGACACACTTTATAAATAGTTTCATAATTTTGATCTTAATTACACAGCTATTAGGCTGTGATCTGACAATGAACTGTATGGAGGCACAAAGCATTGCCTACTGCAATCACAGATTATGGCAGTCACAACAGTTTAAATGTCTTTCATTCTAATTAATGCTAATATAATTTTCTAGTTACCCCAAGACCTTATGGCCGTTCATCTTAACTATTGTTTTTAAGTGTTTTAAATAACAAGAATGCAGTCAGGAACCCAATGCTCAATGTTATAAACTACTATGCTATTAGGAGAGATAATTTGTAAACTGCTTTCTGGAAGCTACCCATCCCCAATGCTTTTTCCAGTGCTGCCTCCAACATTGTGCTCAGCTCTGGTGAGCTGGGTAACCCATGACACTGGCAAATAGTTTAAGTGCATACTGTCCTATCAACATAGAACTAAACTCCTTGCCTTCCTGGAAAAGAAGAAAAAAGGGAAATTTCAGAACCAAGCAGTTTACTCAGATGAAATGAATATGAGTCAGGATGACCACTTCCTTGGCAAACTGCTATTGTTCTTGACAAATTCAGGAGGTAATCTGCCTTTTGCTGAAAAAGTGCCAATATAACCTATGTTTAGAAGAAAAAAAGGGTTGGATTTTAACTTACAGGAGCTTAAATAGTTTATATAATAGAATTTGTTTGGTTTGCATCTAAATCTATCTGCTCATAGTTGGATAAATCCAAGTAGTTTGTCTTGTTAGGATTGTATGTATTACATTTATAGAAATGTCTTTCAGCCTGAGGGATCCAGTGTGCTTATGAATACTTGCATTCATTCCTGGAATGAATTGTCTTCTCAGAATAAAGCGGGAGGTAAGTCTAACCAAAGTCAAAGTGATAAGTCTAGAATTATTATGGACAAGAAAAGAATTTTTTTTTCTTGCCTCTTAGAAATGTTCTCACTGTTATGTTTGTTAAAAACCACTTTGATGTGGTCTCCCTTATGAGACCAATGCGTGTATATATACTTGATATGAATCAATTTTATTCATGGATCTGTGCTGATTGGAATGAAAGTCTCTGTGGGAGAGGGAAACTGCAGTTATGAAAGGCAGCACAAGCCTTCTAGAAGCTGCACTCTTGCTTAACCAGCAATTAGTGGGTAATTTAGTGAGTTACTGAGTGAGACTGGTAAGGTGTGGGTTATGCGGGTGGTATAATGATGTCTTCTGGGCTTGTAACCCATACTTCTGTCTGTTCTTTTGCTTTTTATGGAGGATATAACTCTATTGAAGCTAATTTTGTATAGATGTTGTAATATCCAGATGGAGCACATGACTGAGAAATGCTATATAAGTTTAAAGTAGGAAGAGCTTTAAAGAGACAACAGGAAAGAGACTACAAGTGTATTAAAATCTTGGAGGCTTGAGGGCTCCAGGCCCTGGAGATCTGGAAATCTAAAGGTGGAGGTGGTGAAGGGTAGTGCAAGGAGGCTGAAGAAACCCTAGGAAAGATGAGGAAGTGTGAGGCTCTTTAGGCTACAACATATTTCAGAGGAAATGTAGGTGCAGAACAGAGTGCTTGAACATCTAACTACTGTTGAAGGAGGCCTCGTTCTGCAAGAGGAGGGAGACCAGGATTCCTCTTGAATTCTACCAACCCAGGAGAGGAGAGGTGTGGACAGCCTCCCTGCTTCAAGAAGAAGGTTAAAGATACCAAAGGAGCAGAGAAGAAGAAATCTTGTTGCCTCAGGTGTGGAGTCTCCTGCGTTTTGTGTGTCTTAATCAGACTGTGCCCACCATGATGGGAAAATAATGTTTTATGGTATATCATACCTTCTGTGCTGTATGACTTTAATATCCTAAATTTGTAGTTTAGAGAACTAAGTCAGCTGAGATGAACTTGTGTGTTTACCTTGATCATCACAGAAAGGGTGTTCTGTCCTTCTGTCCATTCATATAGGAATTGCTGGGAGTCTTGTAAAATTCCCCAGTATGAAATACAGATCATTCCAGGAAAAAAAGACTACAAATCCAGCAGAACAAGTGGAAACTGCTGAAAAAAATGAGTTTGAAAGACACTGTTCTACCTCTTCAAAAGCATTTAGAAACAATTTAAATGATTAATAGGTTCTAAAAAATATTTTCTATGTTTTTCAGATATTCCTTCCCTCTCGGCCCTTATTGTAAATTACTGTTGTTGTGTGAGCACAATCTTTATTCCTTTGAATGAGTATACAGAACTTTGCTGCCCTACTCACAGCCTTCAGGATATTACAGACATTCTCATGGGAATGGTTTATTGTTTTTCAAAAAGAAAATTCTGCCTCCAGGGTGCTTAGTATAACCTTATTAATCATTACATGGGTAGAAGGCTTTATTGAAATATTGGTGCTGCCTGAAACAGATATTCTAATAGGAGGTAATGCTATCTGGCTTGAGGCAAGCAAGCCAGAAACATCCTCTGTAATTTTTGGTTAGTAACTTCCATCATACACTATTCTGGGAGGATCCTTTACTTTTGGGACTAGAAAGGAAACCATTTCAGAGTGACACAGTTATGGCACCAGTGCCCTGGCTATTCTGCTCCTGCTAAGCCTATTTGTGATGGATACTGGTCCCAGGACCCTTAGTTACTAGCAGAGATGGGCCTGAACAAAAATTCTCAGTTTCAAGGAAGCTCCACTGTACTAGAAGCTTTTGAAGCTCAGGCCTTTGTATTGTTGTTAAATTTCCTCATTAGCAGCATGCAATACTCCGGGTAGTAGTAACTGAATTAATTAGGACTAATTTATCAATTAACTAAAATGTTTGTATGGTCTCATTAGTGATTGTCTGTCTTTGCCATTCACTAATAATTAGTATGCTTTCCCTTGGTGTAATGAGTGTTTAAGTGACTGAGATTCTGAGAGGATGTCTTTCACGATATCACCATTCAGAGCGAGCATTTCCAACTGAAAAGAAGAAAATTATGTGTGTAGGTGTGTCTGGCACAACAAAAACATTTTTTGAGGTCTTAAGACCTACTGCGATAGGATTGCCCAGATATTCTGGGGTCTTCTGAGGAAAACAGGGCTTTGTTCCCCATGCAGCCTGGGGCAGCAACACACGTGTTCAAAGTCTGTAAACCAGCCTGTCTATCAGGGCAGTGCAGCCCAGAGATTGCTTTTGCCAAACTGCAGGCCTTTTTTTTAAAGAGTGTTTTGCTTTGAAGTTATTAATGTTATACGAGGGGATTTCTGTGTCCCACAGCAGCCAGTGGGGCTCTACAGCTTCAAGAATGCCAACAGTGAAATTCCTTTGTACAAAAAGTGGGAACAGGAAAAATACATGTTCTTTTGTAGAACTCTCAATTTACAGTCAATTTACATAAAATAACCTATTTTATAATCTATTTTATGCAAATAGGTGTAAGATGTAAACGGGGATGGAGGCACTTTATTTTCGTGAGGAAGGATACTGAATTAATTTATCTCAGTATGTTCAGTGACAAAAAGAAAATTATAGGGAAAGTCAAAAAGAGAATTTGAATTTTTTGTTCTCAGTGAAAACCTTGAAGATTAAAAGCAAAAACTCCAGAGCTTTTCATGAAAGTTCAGGGTTTAGAAGCAGGCCATTTATCACAGAAGAAGAAATCATGTTTTTGAACGAAACATTGCATCTGGCTTAAAATCATAATGAATGATGGGGACAAACCACTTGATTCATTAGGTACATAGTTCGTTTAAAAACCTGTCCTCTTCCTGTGTTGCTGACATCAGTGAAAACATTGCCTTGCATGTCAGCAGACCAGGACTGAACTGTAAACCACAGAAATAATTTATTTATTTAAGAGATGCTAAATCTTCCAAATGCTGAGCAGTTTCTGTGATATATTGAGTACCCTTGTTTCCCACTAGCTCTTAGGGTAAGCCCCAGCATTATGAAAACCTGACTGTTATGTGACCCTCTCCATTTAGGAATCGGTGATATTCTCCTTTGTTGCTTATCAGTGTAGTTTTTTCCTGAAATACTTGTGCTTTCTCCCACCACCCTTCAAGAACTGGAGGATTTCTGCAAAAAACATGGGATCACAAGACTAAAAGGGACCTCCTGGCGCATTGAATTTAGAGCTCATGAGAGCAAAATTTACATGTGGGACAAAGAAAGCTTTTGGAAGACACCCTGTTGCTCCCATTCTCTTGATCAGGGTTGAAATTACGTCTGCTGTTGCAGCAGTATGTTTTACAGTGACCCTCATAAACTTATCCAGCTTCCTCCTAGCAGTAGTCTGGTTTTGGTCCTGCCAACATGGCTGCAGAATCTGCCCGCTCTGCTGGCTGGGGAGTCTCTGCTGGTCTCCAGCCTATAGCTTGGCCTGTTCGTCTTCTGTACATTTGTTCATAATCCATTGTCGTCCAGCTGAATAGCTATCTTCTCCTTCATGTCTGTCCTCATAATAATTTACATTTCAGGCAGCACGCATGTTCCCTCTCAGCTTTTCCTCTGCTCACCTAAACAAGCTAAAATAATTTAGTTCTTTTATTGTAAACAGAACTGTAGTCAGTACTGTAGATAAAGCCTCACCACTGCTATGCACAACAGCCTTAATACTTCCATATCTTATCTAAAAGTATCTGTTTAGAATAATTTTAAGGACCATGTTAGCATTTTTACGAGCACATTGCTTTAGTGATGTTGTTCTCCTTAAAAGGGAACTGTGGCCTTCATTATAGCCTGGAATGATACAGTTTTAACAGAATCAAGGTTTCATCCACTGCCTTTACATTATTTTTCATAGTACTGTCATCTCGCAACTTGTCTGTTACATGTTTTGACGTTGCTTAAAATACCTTGTCATACTTCTGACACAATCACTTATACAGTCTTTAATTCAGGGACCATCTTTTAGTCGGGGCCTTTCAATACTACTGTAGCACTGTACAAAACCCAAAATAATTCAGGAAGCAAACATGGAACAGAATAACCCAGCTCTTTGCTGCTGTTATTTTTTCAACATTGTCAGAAGCAGAGGACGAGTCTTTGCTAGAATGCAGAAAGCAAAAGTAAGAGCTCAACAATTTATACATCCTGAGACCTCAACACCACCTGAACTTGCTTTAAAACATATAAAAATACTGCTTAGAGAGAGTGAGAAGTCGATTTTCAGAATAAGAAAAAAATGTGAGAGACCACAGCTAAGTAAATACATGGAAAGAAAGACTAGACACTAGAGGAATGGACATAAAAATGTGGAGGTACCTCAAAGGAAACCATAATCAACAAACAGAAAGAGAGACATTGCTGGAAAAACTTTGCAGTTCCACGAAATCTTAACAAGCCAAGCCACAAGTCTATAGTTGTAGCAGCTGTTAATTTCACAGCCATGGAAGACACAGCATTTGAAGATACGCCAACAAAGTACAAAAGTCAAGTGTGTATCTATTTTAATAATATGGGTATTTTTTTTTAAAAGAGCAATACTTTACTCATTGCAAAATGGCACCTAGGGAGAAATGACTTATCTGTTTAGACTTTGGGCATACTGAGCATACTGGCAGTAAACTGTGCTTTGTAACTTCCACTGGATAGTGCTATTTTATTAATGAAGTGAACCACGATGACACTTTAGAATTGATTACTTCAGCTAATTTAGCATGCATAATGATTCAAAAAACTTTAATTCAAACAAACTACAGGCCAGCAAAGAACCATTCCTGTTTGCTGTGTGCTTATTCAGGACATTGTTTCAGTAGGTACTACTGTGACACAGGAGACTGTGTTTCTCACTTGCATTTTCTTACCAATTGGGAACACATAGAATTTTAATTAGTTCTTCACTTTTCTTTTGATTAGGGAACTGTTCTGTTGCTTCTCCTGGCTTCCAGTGGATAGAAGACTCTTGGCATATGTCCATAGCAGCAACTAAGATCAACATTAAGGGCAGCTTCTAGCCCACCATTGGCGTACCCTTTGTGCCCTTGTGGAGAGCCCACTCTTGCACTGCAGCCTTTAATCCTTTAAAGGTGCACTAATAACAATTCCACTGGACCCTTTTCTGACTTCTGCTCCTTGTGCACTCTGTATTTACTGCCTATTCTCCAGAAAAGAGTTAGGAAGATGGAGAAGACTGATTCTTAAAAGAGCTTATCATCACGCCAATACAAATAGCCTCTAGAAGGCTGATGGAGGCTTCATGCTAAGATACATATCGAGAAAGTGGTTCTGTCCAGTTGAAGGTGACTGGTCAGGGTCAGACCTCAATGTCTGTGGAAGCTTACCTTGAATTGCTTAGTCCAAAGTCTGTGCCTTGTAGTAGTGCTTTACAGCTATTGCAGCTTTTTTGGATTAAACCCAGCATGCACAGTAATGCTAAAGAACGTAGAGTCAGTCTGTATTCTTTCATTTCTATGGTAAGACAAAATAGAAATCATCAGTTTTCAGGAGGCGATGGAGAGGGTATTAACCTTAAAGTGATCTTTGTAATTTGAAAAGCAGAGTCTGAAAATGGTGAAAATAAATGCTGCAGTACAAATGGTTTCAAGAATATCAGTCAGGTCTGCCGTTGAACAAAAGCAATATGCACAGGCTCTTTCATCATCTGATTGCTTAAAAAGGCCATGCTCCGTGGCTGAAAATTAGTAACATATTGAAGCTCTTGAAGCTGATGATATGAGGGAAACTAATTACCTCTGAAACCAATACCAAGCTATTTTCAGTTAATGTTATCTCCTACTCCAAAGACTGAACCCCAAACTGACTCAGAATATATAGCAAGGCCATCTTTGTAAAATCTCTCATTTCTGTTGGAGGAAACACAATGGACTTAAGATACATGCACTCTCTGTCTGAAGTACTTGGCAGCAGATATTGCTGTTTGAGAATAGTGTAGGTGTAGAGGGAGATCAGTCATCTGACTGATGCCCTTGTGTGTGTACAGGACATTGCTATGAGAGTTACCACCTTGCCGTGCCACACTGCCCTTTGAGAAAGCAATGGGACTCCAGGGCAGGTCCCTTCAGTGTCTTCCTGGAGCAGCTGACAACACTACCATCGCCTCTGAGGAGGTGCATGGTTTTGCACTAAGTTTGCAGAAGAGTCTCCGTCTGATCGTTCCTGCAGTCCCCACCAGTGGCAGCTCCAGTGGGTGGAGGGTCATAAAGCAATCCAGCAGCAGCAGCAGCAGCTCCAAGTGCTTTGGTCGTCTGCAAAGCGAGTATGAGATTTTGCATCCAGGGACAAATGCTGTATAGGTTTGGAGGACATGTACATAGATGTGGTCCAGAGGGGGAGAGGTATAGGTAATCTGCCTAAGTCTATTTCAGATCTCTAACCAGTCTTTGTATTTTGGAGCTCCTGAAATTTTGAGTCAATCATTCTGGTTTTGATCAGGGTCAGCTTAACTGGTTTCTTTATAGAGCACATATGGACCTGTCGCTGGACTATTTAACTGACACATTTACAGTAATCATTCATCTGGCATGCAGCCATTAGCATATAAAACACTAGGTCTGCAAAGTTAACTTTAATAATGATATATTAAAAATGTTCAGCAGACTTCCCTACCTTTTTCCAGAAAAACAGTCTGTGGGGTATCAAATTTGCTCATAATTGGGCACAACAAATGAACAGCAGCCATCAAAAGCCACTCTGTGACCTGCTGGAGAGGAATGTTTCTTTCTTTATTGATGGGGCAGCTATTTAGCTCTCTCTTTTTCATGGAGTGGTGAATTGGACTGGCCAAGCTTCACACCCATATTAGTTTGATTTCTGTGTATGCCACATGTGACTGGTCATAACTAAAACACAAGCATGGTCCTTGTTCAAAGGCTCCTGCTGTCACAAAACTTTTGCAGTTTGGTGTAGGTTTAACATAAAGATATGGGGTTTGCCTTCCAGATGCATTACCTGAATCCTTTTGTAATATTTGGCAACCTCTGGAGGTGCAATACTCCATTTTTCTTGCCATATTTAATGGCTCCTGGAGAGGTCTTCTCCCATCATTGTTAGGAATGTCATACAGGCTCCTTGTGTTTCAGTAGAACTGTCATTATTTAGCACAGCAAGGAGGTGCTTGATGTTTCCGTTTCTTTCCTATACACTCAAATAATCACAAGCTATACGTGTAGCAAAAAACCTAGAAAGTATAGTATGTGTAGTTGCATTGCATAGTGAATGCAGCTGAATTGTACTCATCTCAGGCAAAATGTTTTGATTTTTAAACTTTCCCGTAGTAGCAATTTGTGCTTAAGATTCAATAATGTAGGTAATTTTAAAAAGCTTTTGCAAGCACTTATTTTGGCAAGCATGCATGTGCAGAAATTGCTAATAAAATTTCAGTGGCCTTAATCAACCCCATATACAAAGTAATGGTGAAAAATAGCATGGGAAAAATGTTCATACAGAAATGTATTATTGGAAGACAAAACTCTGACAGTGGAGAAATGTTGGATCTTTCCTTACAGGCATGGTGAGCAAACTCAGTTCAAAGTGTAATCTTGTGCTCATTTCTAGATACTCAAATGTTTGCATAATTGGAGAAAGATTAGGGACAAAAGCAAAACTTGCTAGCCAAGTGTTTTTAGTTTTGAACCCTTGTTCAGAAAAAAATGTTATATCATTTTTGCAGCACTACTTGGCAACCACTTAATTAATGCATGACTGAAGATCTACTACAAGGGGTAATAATTCAAATGCAGTAAGTAACTCTTTTTGTATGAGCTGGTCCTGTGTTTCTTCCATGCTTTGATGAACAGTGGAATTGTTAACATTTAAAGTGTCCTTATTGCCATCAGATTTAGTAAAGTAGAAATAAATAAAACCCTTTTACCCTTGGACTTGTTATTTCAGGTTCTCTACAAATTCAGACAAACAGTAGGCTATGTTTTTGAGGTTTTCTTTGTAAACATAATAGCTATACACTGACTTGTTGAAAACCAGCACCCTCTCTCCCCAAAATAACATAAAGTGCAGTTGAGACTCTGGACAACATTTAAGATGTCTGAGAGTTAAATTTGCACATAAGCAAAAAGTATACTGACAAAAATTGTTTATTTTTGATAATAGTTGTTTCTACTACCTGGATATTATTACATTTGAAAGATAACTGTGAAGTCATACTGTGGAAGGATGTGGAGTACTGAAGTCCCGTCATGTAACATTGAAATATGTAGATAATATGGTGATGAAAAAAAGTCTGACTAAATTAAGGTTGACAGGTCTATTTAGCAATTAAGCTGGGTGGGGACAAAATGGGACAAGATGGTAGGATGCCACCCAAAAGAGGGACTACTTGGTTTGCAATAAGTAACTCCTGACAAAATTAGAATTTGCCAAGCAAAAACCTTACCCAGCTAAAATACCTGTTTATGGAGAATATTTTCCTCTGGCAGTATGAGATTTCAGATTTCATATGAACCTTGGAAAGTAAGCTAGATGCAGGTGTATTCTCTTTACCATTTAGTAGAAGGTCAGTGAAGAACAGATCTAGATCATGTTTGTGTCATGCTGATCTCAAAGTCCTGTTCAACCCCAGGTCGAGTGCAGGCAAGTGAAGTGCCCTAACTACTGCTCAGATGAAACCCAAGGGGCAAAGCATTGAGTCTGTGAGCACAGATGGCTTGGACAGTGTTTCACCACCTGTGTTATCAATTTAAGGGAGAAATTGTTGAAGACACATCTAGTGATTGGCAGGTGATGCAGAAAAATGTATTTAGAAGGAAACATGGAGGTCACTCAGGGAAAGAAAAATCTGAGAAGGTGCAGAGATATTTCCTGCCGACTTCAGTGAACAGTGACATTGAGAAAGCTGTTAAGCCTTGCCGGAGATGATACTGAAAATACAGGCTAAGTTGCACCAAACTGCTCATTTTAACCTATAAAAAGCCCTGTTCTCTTAGAGCAAGTGTACATAGCTTTGTAGTGCTAGCTGGAGAAATGTGCGTAGTAGTTCTATTTCTTTTCATTACTGTAGGCTAATCTTACCATGTTGGATTGTACATATCAAATGATTTTTGTAAACTGTATTGTGCTTGAGATGGCAGACACTGAAAATGGGATATAGATTCATGGACATGTTTGCAGTCAAGTGTGAATAAAACAGCTAATCCTAGAAAAAAAAAGTCAAAATAAAACATCAGTTTAACATCCATGAAATCACTATCTGGCCACTACCTCATATTATAAAATTTCAAAATAGTGACATTGAGATGTGGTCTGTCAGCTATTATTGACAGCCAGTTTGACTGAAAACAATCAAACACTGAAGCTGTGAAATATTGAACGAATTAGAAAGCCCAGAGCAGGGCTAGTAGCACTGCCCTACGTGGCTGTATTATTTCTGAAACAGATTAGTTAGTTTGTATGGGTATCTCTGCACGACATGGTCTTTGGCCAGAAAAGTAACCTTTACTCAGAAATTACAGTAACTCTGGTTTGAACATGAGGGGAAAAAAAGGGAAATAGTTCATTTAATAAATGCTTTCTTTTTTTTTTCCTAAACAATACAACATTTTTCCTTTGGCTTCTCCTTCTGCATGCCAAGAGACTTCTTTCAGAGAGAGGGAGAAGAAGAGTACAGAAAGGACACAAAGCATGTGAACGCAGCAGGTCCCTCCAGCATTTTGTGTAGCACTCAAAGTACAAGGAAAACAAAAAGGGATGAAGAAACTCGGTCTGACTGTCCAGCTTTTCATTCCTGAATTTAAAACAATAACCTGGGGCAAAAAGATTAGTAAAGAAGGTCAGCTGGAGAGTTGCAGGGAGCAGAAGGGCTGGTGGTTTTAGAGACGTCTCACTTTCCCCAAACCAGCTGAACAAATTACTGCATGCCTCTGACCGAGCGGCAGATTATAGAGACTGGAGCCGGGTCTCCGAGCACAGCTGAAGCGGTGCGTGCTTTTCCCAGCCAACAAAACGCTCGTTAGCTTGTTCATATTTGTGAGAGGGGAGCTGAGCTGGCGCGATCACTGCTGGAGAGGAAGGGAGAGCGGAACGGGTGAGGGGGAGGGAAACCAGGGTCTTCTGCGACGGGATGTCGGTGGGAAGGGCCGAAGGTGCTGAGTCAGCATTGTTGGCTCAGTCTCCCGCTCCATCAAGGTGACACATATTCCAGCCAAGCTGGAATTTGGCTAACACATCCTTCCTTGCAGATACTACTAAATTAAATACCAAACTTGAAAATTGCTATTATACTTTGCTCTTTTTAAAAAATAAAAACCAAACAACCGTGGCAAGATGCTGAGTGCTGACAGATTACAGAAGTAATTTTTCTGACACTAAAGAGAAATCCATTTGGCTGAGTACACTGGGGAGAGTATGCCTATTCTTAGAAATTATTTTACTAATAATCATTGCTAAGTACTTTAAAACAATGTGTTATGTGCTAAATACAGGCAGTGAGCTCAGTGGTGCCCAGAAAGGGAGGAATATACAGATTGTATCCTGGAGTTTACAGTCAAACATTATTGTTGCAAGACACAAAGCAGTAGGAAAGATGAAAGGTTTGCAGGTTTCACTCTACTATATCAAATTACTCCAACTCAGAGCAGTGCTGCAGTCCACTGAAATCAGCAAGAGTCTTTCTGCTCCATCCGTTTTCCTGGGATGGGACCAAGGGGACGGCCAAAGGGACAGAGGCTTCTGGGGCTGCTGCTCACCTGGTTGGCTACCCACCTCCGGTGGCTACCTGCCTCCTTGCTCGGCTCCTGGCCTCTCCGAGCGCCAGCTCTGCGGCAGCGCCGTGGAGAATCAGGCCAGCTCTGCCTGGTGCTGGTGAGGGTTGGGGAATTTCTCTGTCTAGGGGAAGAATGTTGTTATGTCTAATGTTTAATGCAGTGCTGGCACCGGGAGGCTGCAGGCAGATTTGTTTATTTGACAGCCTCTGCTAGCTTGACTTTCTAAGGGTAAAAACCTACATTCCTATCTGGAAAGGCTTCCATAGGAACAGATCGACCAGTTGCATCATTCAGCGATCGCTCGGAGTCAACAGGGCCGATAAGGTGTGCCTGGCCGGGGTCTCTGCTCCAGCTTAACTCCAGCACAGCATGGCTCTAGCACAATCACTAGTTTCGGCCCATTCCTGCAAGAGACTCCCAAGGGCACGGTTTTCTGCTCTGCGGGTGGTTTCTGTCTTTCAGAATTAGATTAATAAGGTTTGAGCCTTCATGGAATCAAAAATGCCAATATCCTCCATGATTAGTTTTTATATAATTTTTATATTACATGAAAAAAATTCTTGTTTATTCTAGTTGTAGAGCAATACTGCTTAAATTATATCTTAAAGTGAAGAAATGCGTGCAGATATTGTTGATGACTCAGATGGTTTATAAGGCAGACCGTTGTTTTAAAAGCAGCATGTGCTTGTTCAGTGGACAATCTCAGTGCCATCAAATATAACTAACAGTGACCAAAAAAGGTATATTGTCTTGAATTATAGAAAACATAAATATTTGAATCAAAGCAAAAACATAGCTGCAATTTCAACAGGCTGATGGAAAAACAGCAAGAACCATCATATCTGGAATTGAAACTTTATAAACTATCTTTGATACAATAAATATCCATTCTATTTGTTGAAATGACCTACATGTGCTATGTCTGTATGTGGTGGGTTGACCCTGGCTGGAGGCGAGGTGCCCACCAGAGCAACTCTATCACTCCCCTCCTCAGCTGGACAGGGGAGAGAAAATATAACGAAAGGCTCGTGGGTCGAGATAAGGGCAGGGAGAGATCACTCACGCATTACTGTCATGGGCTAAACAGACTTGATTTGGGGAAAATTAGTTTCATTTATTACCAATCAAATCAGAGTAGGGTAATGAGAAATAAAACCTGAATATTAAAACACCTTCCCCCCCACCCCTTCCTTCTTCCCGGGCTTAACTTCACTCCCTGTTTTCTCCACTTCCTCTCCCTAGAGGCACAGGGGGACAGGGAATGGGAGTTGTGGTCAGTTCATCACACGTTGTCTCTGCCGCTCCTTCCTCCTCAGGGGGAGGACTCCTCACACTCTGCCCCTGCTCCAGCATGGGGTCCCTCCCATAGGAGACAGTCCTCCACCAACTTCTCCAAGGTGAGTCCTTCCCACGGGCTGCAGTTCTTCATGAACTGCTCCAGCGTGGGTCTCTTCCATGAGGTGCAGACCTTCAGGAACAGACTGCTCCAGCGTGGGTCCCCCACGGGGTCACAAGTCCTGCCAGCAAACCTGCTCCAGCCTGGGCTCCTCTCTCCACAGGTCCACAGGTCTTGCCAGGACCCTGCTCCAGTGCAGGCTTGCCATGGGGTCGCAGCCTCCTTCAGGTGCTTCCACCTGCTCCGCCAGGTGGATATCTGCTCCATCATCATCCTCCATGGGCTGCAGGGGGACAGCCTGCCTCACCATGGTCTTCTCCAAGGGCTGCAGGGCAATCTGCTGTGGTGCCTGGAGCACCTCCTCCCCCTCCTTCTTCACTGATCTTGGTGTCTGCGGAGTTGTTCCTCTCACATCTTCTCACTCCTCTCTTTGGCTGCAATTGCTCTTGGTGTTGCACAGGGTTTTTTACTCCCTTCTTAACTATGTTATCCCAGAAGCACTACCACCATCACTGATGGGCTCGGCCTTGGCGAGCGGTGGGTCCGTTTGGAGACGTCTGGCATTGGCTCTATCAGACATGGGGGAAGCTTCTGGCAGCTTCTCACAGAAGCTACCCTGTAGCCCTCCCCACTACCCAAACCTTGCTACACAAACCCAATAAACTCTACTGAGGCTAGCAAGGACAGCTGTTGATCTTTGAGGTAACTGTTACCAAAATGCCTTAACAAGTAGAGAAAAGTTCATCCCAGGAAGGACTGATCCAAATCTCATCTGTCATACAGATATTACAGATTACTTGTGGTGTCAGCAGACACTGAGAAGGCAGAGATGGAGCTCAGGGCTGGGAAGAGGCACTAAGACAAGGATGCCAGAAAACAGGATGTAAAGAGCAGGAAACTAAGGACCAGCACTGAGCAAGGAGAAAGAGGGTCCAAGGCAAGAAATCCAAGCAGTGAGGTCCAGAAACTCCAGAAAAGTCTTTTTGCAAGACCCCCTCCTGCTCTCCACCTGGTGATTTTGGAAGTGAGGAAGGAAGGCCTTACTGTTCCACTTGTCCCCAGCCTGTTCAGGGACTCTTTGTGATATCCAAATTTTGTCCATCAGCTATGTTGAAAGGTATGAACTGTAAATAATAATTTGGTCTGGGTCTGTATTTACAAGAAGTTTAATGAACTAGCAGTGGACCTGGTCTGAACATTGAGCTTGCTGCAGTGCTCAAGCCCAGTTTCTGTGTAATAAAACTGTGTGCAATTCCATATATTTTTAGATATGTGAAAATACTTTACAGATAAACATGTGCAGAAAGATAAACACATACAGACAAAATTCTGTGGAAAACAGAACTGTTCTATATAGTACATGTTTGATCTACATTAAGTACATTTTGTTGTATTTATGCTTCCTATGCTTAAATGAAAATAATGGTATTGGAGAATTTTAAGCATTGGTCTCAGTTTCATATCCTCAAGTTTCCTGAAACATTCAAATTTGTAACTGGAATCTCATGCTTCCTATGCTAAATTTAATTTGGAACACATGCTAATGGAAATGTAGTTAATTTAAGCCAAAGATTGTGAGGATTTTGTGATATCTAAACAATATAAAGGGGCTGAAGTCTTAGGTATTTAATCTCTGAGGCAGCATGTAAGCTATTTGCTCCTATTATGTGACCATCACCCTTCTCATTAACAGTAAATGATTTTATTAGTTTGTTTAAGGATTTCAATCTGTTAAACCCTTCAAAATGAAACTCACTACTAGCAACTTGTCACAGAAAGTCAACAAAGTAAAACAAACTTTGTAATTTTTCATATCTGATAATACTGAAGATCAGTCATCTAATGTGATTCATGCACAAAATACTGTGGATGATGAAGTTCCAGATTTCTCAAAAAAAAAAAAAAAAAAAAAAAAAAAAAAAAATCAGTATGCCTTTGGGAAGATCTACAGCTCCCATCTATCACTCAACTTTTCTCCCTTTCTTTCAAGAATAAAAGCAGCAACTATGTTTCTCGTCATGTTTAAGTGATCTGACTCTAAACTGCTACTAATGTCTGCTTTTTCACAGGACAAAATCTCTCAGCTTTTCCTCTCACTTTTATTGATTAGCTATCAGATTTATTGCGAAGTTGTATCTGTCTCGTGTTTTTGTGTCATTGCTGTAGGATAACCAGCTGGGCAGAAGCACACAGCTCAAAAGACAGATGAAGCTCTATGTTCATCAGATGCTCTGGGGCATGGGGACTCTGAAAAAGTAAATGGTTTTGGTTTTTATAGGGGAATATTGTCTTATGAGTTTTAGTATTATATTTAGATTTAAATCAGAGATTCCCTTTCTGTAAGTGCTCCAAGGCACATTAAATTGAAAAGCAAAAGTCATTTGATGTCAAGGGGTTCCTGAGATAACTTTTGTAATGCGTATACTGAGAATTTGCTCCCTTCCCTTCCCTTCCCTTCCCTTCCCTTCCCTTCCCTTCCCTTCCCTTCCCTTCCCTTCCCTTCCCTTCCCTTCCCTTCCCTTCCCTTCCCTTCCCTTCCCTTCCCTTCCCTTCCCTTCCCTTCCCAAAAGATATGAAAAGGTACACCAAGGTAAAAGAGTTGGTAATCTAATAAGATGTGATGTAGTTAAGTCCCACTGAATCTGATCCTCATTTAAATCCAGAGCAAAATTAAACCCATTTTTGGATGGATGTACAGAAGAATACCATTCTGAAAGTGTTGAGAAAATTAGCAGGACAATTGAATTATGTCAGGTTGGAATACGGACATTTGCTTAGACTAGCATTTTTGCTTATCAAGGGTACCATTCACTTCCTAGTTCCTTTACTTCACGATTAACTCCTGAGTTGGGCTTTTGACCTAGAAATCATAATTCCATTGCATTTAATGATCTGCAGCTCAGCACTTGAAGTTCATGGTACATAACTCATAATACTGATAAGCAGAGAGATAGTAAAAGCATTTTTTAAATGCTATTGGTTATCTCATAGAAAATTTCCATTTAGAGAGTCACGCAATTCTGTTATCCCTTCTCATTTCATTTGTGGACCAGGTAGGACTCACACAAAATTAAATGCATGCTCATGCATGAGTTTAGCAATAAGAAGGCAGCAGTTGTGAAATATATCTAAAACTTCAAAAGATAAGGCCCCAGATGAAGGTGAACTTGTTCCTTAAAAGCATATATTCCTGATATGTTTTAGGCTGACATACTGAGTTTGTTCAGGCTCCAATGTCCAAATCATTGTCAGGAATGGAGCCCAGGCTAGGAAGTGATGCTAGGAGGGTCGATGTGCCTGCCTACAAAGCCTTGATGTAATAAGGAAGCACTGGAGTTTGTACAGAAGTACAATAATTCATTTCTTTTCCTTAGTGTTTATTATAAAAATGTGCAAGTTCAAGCTGGAGATTTGGCACGCTCCCTGTTAAAAATATAACAACTTTCACTATTGTTTTATAATAGTAAACACTTCTGATGATAGTCAAAAGCCATATTTTACCAAGAGATTCCATGCAGTGTGACTCCATGCATCACAATATTTCTTGAGAGAAGCATCACACACAGCATTGTGGCTGTTGCAACAATCGTCTCCATAAAAAGCATGCAGGTCAGGTGAATGAAAGTGAGAACACTCCTATTTATTTAGAAGAGCTTTTCCATCTGGCTCATTTTGATTTAAGGGAAAAAAACAACCAAGAAACCATGTTTCCTCTCTCGTTTCATTAACAATCTGATTTTTCACACTATAATAAAAGTGAGTTATGCCATTCACAGACAGCACAGTTGATTTCCTTCTGCTGGACATATCCTGGCTTTGGACTGTGTACTTACCACACCAGCTATAAACCAGAAGATATTATCCGATGTATCCAGCAGAGAATACAGTGTGGATAGAAAGGAGGGAAGATGTGAAAAAGAGAACGAGAGAGTAAACAAACACTATTTTACTAAATGCATTTCAGAAGGTTCTATGATAGACATGTGGGTTAAATGTTAACTGGTCTTCATTTTAACTCATGGTTGGGGGCAAAAGTGAATTTTTAAAAATTCTGCTGTATTTTTGTCTGTCGTATTAATATTTATTGATTTTAACTTCCTTCTTCTTTCCAGAGCTAGCAGAGCTTTCCAGAGCTTTCCCTTGCCTGCTTACCTCATACAGCTGTCTCTTTATGGATGGCCTGCTTCTCCTCTTTGGTTTACAATGTGCTCTTTGAAAAGATTGAATAAATACAGCTTTGCACATCTTTTCTTGTCCTCCTCCTAGAAGCAATTATGTCCAAAAGCTTGGCAGCAGAAGTCCAAAGATAAATCACCCTGTTTACTAAGGCTTCCTAGCGATAGTTGCCTACTTATGGCCAACTAGACAGAACCATTAGTAGGTAAAACCCACATATTACCAGGCATTCAGGAAAACGTTTTCAGCAGAAATGGTGCGGGCTGCATTTTACTGTAAAGTGTTTTCATTTTTCATGAAGCAGGGACAACATCGCAAACAACTGGTGTTCCACTCTCTAATAAAAATTGTCTTTGGGATCAAAATCGGGGTTAAATAACTATTCTTATTAACCAGCTTCTTGCAGCATAACAGAGTTGCCACAAATGACATCAAACTCAGTACAACCAGGAAACTTATGTCAAGAAAAAAATAACTCTATTCTAAAATAACAGATATCACAACTCCGTCATTGAAATGTCAAAATATTTGAACTAAGAAAATGTAAATATTAACAGAATAAACTAACCTGCCAAATCGCAGTTTGCAAGTGTTCCAAGTAAGAAGACAGTGAGTTTCACCGAACAGATGCTGGAATTAAGGACACCTTTGTTGGATTTTTATTTTTGTTTATATTTGTTTGTTTTAAAATTACAGTTGTGTGCAATGTATAATCAATTTCCAATTGTATTTCATCTCACTAAAGTACTAGGAAAACTTCTGTTAGCTTTAAGACTATTCTGCAGAATTTACACATGTGGAATTTTATTCTTAAATAACTATTCTTGATTAATTATTTTCAATTAGCTTTCTGTGTCAATGCTGCTATATGAAATAAGTGTGTCTAATTTTGAATGTCCTGCTCTAGCCCAGATTAACTTTCTGGGCAGGCAAAAGTGTACTTTCTAATCGATAACATTTAAAAGTAAATTTGATGCCAAAATCATAAGGTTTCAAGGGGGTCATAATATACTGTATTAGACCAAGAGATGGAGTTGGAAGAAAGAGAAAAATGTTTGGGCACACATGGCCTTCTTCAGATCTCAGATGCCTGAAAACTTGCCTATATTTGCCTTCCCTACAAACTTTATATTGGTTTTCACCTTAAAATCACAGGTACAAGACCACTGCTACATATAAAATCAGTTCCTTCTTCCCTTAATAATGAAAAAATAAAACCATGTTGGAAGACAATGATGTTCATTAAATGGTATTTGTCCTTTCTTGCTTGTAAATTATGTTTCATTTCCTATGCAACAAGCTTATAATAGTCTAAGAAAACTGAGTTTGCTTAAAAATATGCTTGCTTTTATGGTTCAAAGACTCTGATGTTCAGGCTTTGAAACTTTTTGAATGGGTTACTTGACCATGGTCTGTTATTTTTTTCTTTTTACTGTACCTTGCAAGAGCCACAACAAAAAAATGACTCTCAGAGCAGGGAATATAAACCAGATTTAAATACCTAGCATTTTACTTCAGGCATCTGGCTCATCCAGTCATATTCAAATATAATCAAGAAATTCTTGAAATACTTTACAAGTTTATATTTCAGGGGAAAGGAAAAATAAGAATTCCTGTGAAAACAAAAACAACACATCATTGCCCATATCTGGACATTTTATCTCCTCCCTGCTTCATCTCTCTTTTTCTGCTGCAGAAGGAAATCCATCTGGGGCCATCTTAGAAAGGTTCCTACCCCTTCAGCATGACATTGGTCCACTAACCAGAATACTGCTGTTTTCGTATTTCTGTGGGCATTAAAAAGTACTGATCTGGGCAGAAAAGCCAGAACCAAATTTTGTATATCACAACATATCACAACAATTCTGTTTTATACACCAGCTTTGCCAAAACCTTTTTACTGAATAGACACAAGTAACGCTTCTAGGAAATAACTCCTTTCAGTGTTTAGACACTTTACGATTACTTTGTTACTTTGTCTCTTTTTTTTTTTTTTGTTTTTATTACCTAGCATATATTGGTATTCATCTTTAATGAATACCAATAATCTTTAAGTTAGAAGTGTAAGAGAATAGGTGTTGAAGACTAATAGCACTTCAGGCCTCCTGTTAATACTCACCAATATGTGATAGGATGTGTTTTTGCGGCACAGCTGTTATCCCAGCCCCACGGCTATACAGCATCCGTCTGCCCTTGGACAGAGTTCCCGCAGAATGTGGGGGCTTGTGGAGGGTGGAGAGAGATATAATATCTGCCTGACTCCAGCTCCAGGTGCCAATGCTCAAACGTTGTTCCTAAGTGAATAACACTTTATAAAGTTATATGGATAAATGGTTATGTCCCATCCAAGTGGGAGGTCAGCTGATGAACATTACGCTGCTTCTGAGCACCCACTGTGTGACTCCAGTCAGTGCGGAAAGTAATGATTTTCATTTGGTGGACAAGCGGCCACACACTGCTCTGCTGGGAACCAGCTCCTTCGGAAGCAGCAATGAGTATTAAATGAGCTGGGGATTAAAGAAATGGAAGGGAAGATAGTGTGCAGATCATAGAGGCTTATGCTCCATCACTGTATCTTGGATCTGGATCAGTTGCCTACAGTTGGTTTCTGACTGAAAAAAACCATTAGCACAGGAAGGCATCTCTCTTCTGCAGAGATCAAGGTTTTCTCGCAAAACAAATATTTATTTCACTTTCATATTTGTGATTTAAAATGCTCCAGAAATAACAGTCTTAAAACTCAGTCCTGTCCTGGAAAGAAGAAACGCAGAACAGGAGCCTTTCGGGAATGCTGATCTGCCAAGAGTATAAATGAATTTATGTGGCATTATTTAATAGCTGCTGCCCAGAAGACTGTTAGAAGCCATAGATCATGGTTGCAACATCAAAAACTCTGGAATGGAAACAAAATTTCCATTTTGTTTTCCTCCTGTCCCAAATTGCTTTATTCCATTGGTGCAGTTTCTTGACAGCACTGTGAAAGCAATGTAGATATTTTGCCTGTGAATCTCAGAAGCATCATATTATGTTCAAGCTTCAACCAGGACAGCTTTTAGAGACAAGAAATGTCCAGCCTTCCCCCTCCCTCCCTGGAGCAAAAGTTGATTAACAACTAACCACTGGAAGATAGCCCTAATAACTTTGTACCTTAACATTCAACCTGGAAAGGAATTATTCCACCAGCTAAAGCTGCCAAAGACAGGATACGTCTTTAGTACATCTAGTGTGATGATTCAATTCTGGTTTAAATAGCCAAATGAAAAGGCTTCCTGTACGTGTCTTGGGAGACTATTGCCCAGTTTAGCAAGAGTGTTTTCCAACTGGTCGGCAGTTTTAAGCCACTTAAAACTCAAATGTTTGATCCAAGCGAAACATCTAGGCTCTTTCTATAGCTGGTGAATTACCATCCTAAAACAAGTATTGAAGATAGTTGAGATAAATTGCCTTCTACAAATGTTCTTTGATCTGCCGTCATTATGGTGGAGCTTGGGAGAGTCGACTGGACTGGACACCAGACTTCATAGAATCATGGAATCATAAAATGGTTTGGATTGGAAGGCAATGTTCTCTTTAAGAGATCATCTAGTTCCAACCCCCCTGCCAAGGGCAGGGACACCCTCCACTAGACCAGGTTGCCCAAAGCCCCATCCAGCCTGGCCTTGAACACTTCCATGGAGGGGGCATCCACGACTAACTTGTAGACTTGTAGAGACCTGAGAAAGGAGAGTCCCAGCAGAGCAGAGCAGAGCAAAGCAGAGCAGTTGTTCCTCCCACAGCTCCCAGACACACGCAGCTCTGTCATGCTGAAGGTTTCTGTCTTGGAGGAACATAGTGGCTTCACTGGGAGTTCAGTGTTATGGTTACTATTACTTTTTCTATTTATTAGTTTCTCTAGTTTTCTGCTGACCTTACTTGACAGTATGATCATGTTTGGCAACTTAGATTTATAGATTGGAAATGAGCAGAAATGACCATAGTGATCTTCTAATCAGATTTTCGTTGTAATACAGGCCATAGGACTTTCTGAATTAATTTCTGTTTTAGCCAAACGGCAAGTGACAGAGATGCAACTACTACTTTTGGTAAAGTATTCCATTTTATTATTATTATTTAAAATGTATGTTTAGCTTCACTTTCTAGCTACATTATACCACTAGTAGCAGCTGCGTACATTTTTTTCTCTTTTCTTTCAAATTCTTTGTTTTCTTATTAAAAAAAAAAAAAAGCACCACTATACTTATCATGTTTGAATTACAGATTTTTGGATATGTAAATCTTTGCAACCTATACCCACACTGCTTGCTTTTTTGATTTTTTTTAAAGTAGATTATTTCTGCCTTTCTACTTCTCTTACTGGACTAAGTCCTCTAAGCTGTAATGGTGCCAGAGAGACACAAATATTTGAAGAAACTTAAACTCATGGAGTTGCCATATCAGAGCAGATTGTTGTTGGACCAGGTTCTAGGCTCACCTGGTATCTGTCCCTCCACGTGGTGAATGCTGGCTGTTCAGGGGAATGATTATTACTTCCTGTTCCATGATGGTTTTGAATGTCTAATATTAATTAATTTTTTAACTCTTTTTCAGTTCTTTATTTCATACCTCCTGGTATTCAGGAAAAAAAGGATCAAGTGGCATGTTTATGCTGTGTAGCACTGGCAAGTGGAATTCAGGAATGAAATCCCCATCCAGTTGCAATTGGACAAAGTTTTGCCGTTGACTTTATTCCCAGGATCTTTCTGAGCAAGAGCTTTTCATAGATTCTTACATTAGAAGTTCTTCATATTAACAGAAAGCTGAGAAGTCTGCACTGAAATTAAAACTAAATTCCTGGGTGTCTGTGAAGAGCTTGCCGGAACACGGGGACAGGTTGCCCACAGAAACTGTGCAATCTCCTCCACCTTTGTAGACATTCAAAACTTGACCAGAGATGGCACTGAGAAATCTTCTGTAACTGAGTTTGGACCTGTTTTGAGCAGGAGGTTGGACCAGATGGCCTCCAGACCTCACTTCTGACGTCCTATGATTCTGCAATTCTACTTTTCCCTTTTCATCAGTGATTTCTAGAACCAAATCTGCTAAGCTTCTGCTTTCATTGTGTTTTGATACGGCAGTCACACAGCACTGATAACCTGGCAAAAAACTGCAGCATATGAAAGGCTTGCAGTGTCTCATATGTCAGATTTGGGAGATTTAACACAATGTTGTCCTGGAAGCTGAAGCTCCAATAAGCCCAACCTTTAGGTTGGTTATTGGCATGGACCTGTTTGAGTGAGTCCAAAGGAGGGCCAGAAAGATGATCAGAGGGCTGGAGCACCTCTCTTATGAAAACAGGCTGAGAGAGTTGGGGTTGTTCAGCCTGGAGAAGAGGAGGCTCTGGGGAGACCTTATAGCAGCCTTCCAGTACCTGAAGGAGGCCTACAAGAAATCTGGAGAGGGACTGTTTACAAGGACATGTAGGGATAGAGAAAGGGGTAATGGCTTTAAACAGAAGGAGAGTAGATTTAGATTAGATATAAGGAAGAAATTTATTATGATGAGAATGGTGAGGCACTGGAACAGGTTGCCCAGAGAAGTTGTGGATGCCCCCTCCCTGGAAGTGGATGGGGCTTTGGGCAACCTGGTCTAGTGGAGGGTGTCCCTGCCCTTGGCAGGGGGGTTGGAACTAGACATCTTTGAGGTCCCTTCCAGCCCAAACCATTCTGTGATTCTATGATTCTATGATTCTATGATTCTAGGATTCTAGGATTCTAGGATTCTATATGATGGTAGGAAGACTTAAATTCAGGAATGAGGGCAAGGCTATAATTTCCTACCTTTTGATATTCTCAGATTGAGAAGAAACAGTCTTGTGAATGTCTGTGGTGATCTGTTCCCACAACTAACAGGGATGTCAAAACCAGCGAGCGGTCTCACTGACACTGTAAAAGCAGAAATTCTTTCTTGGTCTGCAGTGATGAGAAAGTATAAAGAAATCAGAAGTTCATTGTAACATAAAAAACATTTAGATTAAATTTCCCAAATTTAGAAGTAAAATAGAGCAGAGCTGTGGTCCTTTAAATGAATGGAATGATTTTATGGGTCAGCCATTTCCATGGGTAAGTCTGAGACACTCAGGACCAATGCAGAGTGCTCCAGAAGTGTGTTTTCAGCCATCTTCTCATTGCTCTGGGAGAAGAGAGAGCTCAGGACCACTCCAAAAATAACCAGTTAGGCAGTAGTGAACTTTGAAAAGTGACTGTTAAGCAAAGAAAATCACCTTCGTGTGTTTCCACACCCTCAACACACCCAGTTCTGAGTTTTCTATACATTTACATTTTGCAATGTTGCAAAAACCTTTCTTGTCTTTTTTCCCTTTGGAGCTTCCCAGTGTTTTGCTGGGCCTGTTCACCTGCTCTGGTGGCCTCCATGTATTTTCATGAAGCCTGCTGCTAAAGCAAGTAGAATATTCATTAGCCAACAACTGATATAAAAACCTGGCTGGTTCTTCTAGCTAAAAGTAGATGCATATAGTGAAATGTATGGAAGAAAATAAACCATGCCAATGAAACTGTCAGATGGTGGAATCTATGTTTCTTTTCAGGCTGCCATAAGGGTATTCAGGACCCTGGATGCTGGAAATCAAGTTTCAGAACATTAACTTGCTTAGGAGCTGTTTTTTGATAGTGGATCAATATTTATTTAGTGCCCAGAACTGGAATTTGAGGTAAGATTGCTGTCTCTCAGGCCGTCATGGAACATCTTGGAAAGACAGAAGAAAACCATCTCTACTATCAACAGGGAGATAAACTTGAAGGTGTATTCCTTGCTGTTAGTCTTTTCAAGAAAGAAATTGCTTTAAAATTCCCCTTTACATCTTCTCTGATGCTAGCAGAGAGGCAGAAATCACTTCCCAGTAGAAATAACTGCAGAGGAAAGGTATCCTTGAGAAAGGATTGTTTGTTCAGCTTTAAAGTAAATTTTTGGATTTGCTTCCTCCCAGCCTTTAGGAATGGCTGAGCAGGTTATTCCGCTCCCCCCCCCCCCCCCCCCCCCCCCGAAACATAACTGATAATGGCTTGCAGCAAATAGTTTTCACCTGCAAAGGTACTAAAGATCTCTGCAGGATGATGGGCAGAGCTACTAATCGGATTTATGTGAGAGGACTATTGCACCTTCTGAGGATCCTTGATGAAATCAGTAGGGATTTTCACATATTTCTGCACTTCAGTAGTTTGTGAGTCTCAGTATACACTAGTGGGTAGGAACTATGTACCACAGGGGTATCTACAGCTTTGCAAACCTGTGCAAACCAGCACAAATAATAAGTTTATGCATATAATGTAGTACTGGAAAACAGCCTTCTCTGCATGGAAACTAATGACCATTGAGATCAGGACAGCAAAGTAAAAATGAAAATATTCCTCATCCAAGAATAATGCAAACATTGATATTTGTAATCTGTTACTAAATTATCAGTATAGTTTACCTCAATGACTCTTTTATGGCTGCATGTAGTTGACATGGCTTGCTTTTCAGGTTATTAGAAGATCCTACATGGGATAAGATATGTGGGATGCAGCTTACTATCAGAAAAGTCCCTCTTGACTTTACTGACCTGAGAATCAATTCTTAAGGACGATGTTTATGACTCTACATCAGCTGGTCCCTAAAAATCTACCTATATAGTCTTAAAGCGTGAGCCCAGGTCTGTGCTTTAGCCCTTTTGTTTTCAGACGCTGATATTGGACAAACCTTATGCACTGGAACTGACCCTTAATAGAGGCTGCTGCGCACCCAAATCTGCAGGTGGCCATGCTTGTCTCCCCAAGTCTTCTGTCAAACATCCCATGACGTCATGAGTCAACATCTGGCAGTTAGCTTGGCCGGGCTCCTTCCTAGCAGGGACTGAAATGTTGTGAAGGGTGGGCAGATGGAAGACAGATGCTCTCTTGCTGGCAAACTGGATGCAGAAAGATGCTTATTTTTGGAATGCTGCTCTTTAGGACAGTATCAACATAGCCTTTGAGTATTTTCTGGCTTCTCTTTCATTTGCTGCCTCACTGTCAATTCTCACACACATTTCTGTCTGCTGTCCTCATTCCTGACTCCTCAGGTTGTTACTTTCAGAAATGAACCAGTTTTCATCATGCATCATTGGGCTAAATTTCTGCAGTCAGTTGCAATTGCATCGGGTTGTAATCAACAGGGCTTAAAAAGCAAATCTAACTCCAGATATTTCAAACATTCCATTTGTGGTTGGACAGAGCTGGTCACATGCAAGATGCAATGGAGTGCAGGGGGTCAAGGTCAAAATGATAACATACAGGTGAAATTTAGCATGTCGTGACAACTAGTCATAGAACAGAATCAGCTCCATGGAGCTTCTTTATAGTCTTTATATTATACATAAATATATCCTACCCTATATACATGTATATATCCTATGTATAATCTACATTTTCTTTTTATATACAAAGAATATGCATTATATATATATAATTGCTAACCTTTAAATTAACTTCACTATCTCTCTAGTTATGAATTAGATTGCTTATTTTGATTTCTTCCACTTAATCTGGGAGTGTGTCCTTCAATAATATGGCTTCACTTTTAATGAGTGCTGTCATCCTAAGCTCATGCCAGAAAAAACATTGTACTACAGTGCTCTATCATGTGTTACATTCATTATCTGACTGAAAGGCTGCACTCCTACATACAATTACACTGAGGTCGAGCATAAAAATGTGTAAATGTGTGTACTTGTAGTAGGAATGTGCTTTGAGGGTTAGATCTCTTTAAACAAAGACAGGAATTATCTCATTTATTTTGCCAAATCTTGATCTCTCCTTAAAACAGATCAACATCTAGCAGAGCATATCCATGGCAGCTATCATAATAAACTCTATCTTAAAACAGTGATGCAGTCTTCAAGGTCCGCTCCGAATCTGGATAAAAGAATAAGCAGGAGAAGACAACAATGGGCAACAACGGTTAACTATAAGACAAACAAATTAAAACTATACAGTAAAGGAAGTCATAATATTACAAATAGACTGCAAATGTTCAGTGCCTTTTTTAAATATAGAAAATAAATTAGAAAAGCACATTTTGGCTTGTTTTGCTATCCTGAACATTTGTAGTTGATTTCTATGTGTTGAGGTTGTTTTTTATTTAATTGAATAGGATCCGCGTTCTCCTAGGGATGTCCAATGTCTTGGCGAGGGCACAAAGGTCTGTGGGGCAGGAAGACTGAAGAACTGAGACTGGGGTTTGGTGTATGCACATGTGCGTTGAAAAACACAGTGACTGGAAACCATCTGTGCGATGGGATGCCTGTCACATTGTACAGATGAAGCGAAGACATTTCTCTAAGCCAAGCCCAGCACCAGGCAAATAAGCCTTTGAGATCCAAGTGCAAAGAAGTCAGCAATAATGAAGTCAGAGAGCTGTTACTGAATCCGAAGGGATATTTCTCTCTGTAGCTGAACTTAATAGCTCTGTGCAAGCTGAAGGAAGGGGTTTTTAGTTGTTTGCAATTGTTCTGAGTATTCAATTACCCATCTGCAGGTCTCCAAAGCAGTTGCAATCAAGTCTTTCAACCATCTCATCAAAAGGCAACTATGTTCATAGCTGAAACTGAATAAGCTCATTTTGGCTAAATTCTGTCCCGATTGACATCTAGGGTGTTAGTAAGGTTTCTTATGATGTACTTTCAATGAAAGGATTCAATCCACCTACCACAGGCTACATTTATATTAGTAAGTTGCACCGTACCAGGGAGGATTTCTGTTTACTGAAACTAGCTCTGCTTTTGGGGGTGGGAAGATTTGTTGGTATGGATGGGGGCTCTCCTGTGCTGGTTGGCCTGGATGCCAGAGAAAGGCCCAAGGAACATTTCATTCAGTAGTGCCAACATAAGCAATAAACTTGAATGAAAAGATAAATAAATCTATCTTCTTTCACATTGAGGACAAACCAGTTCTCACTCTGGACAGAAACTAAACCACTCTCAGCAAGACGGTGGTAGAATTCATCCTGATATTAGAAAACATCATCTGTTTGCATGTGTTTTATCATCCTTCACAATTCAGTAACTATTCCCATGGTACATTTATCAGTGGAATATGCAGGCTATGGCCTTATCACAAGTCGCAAGTATTTGCCCAACTGACCTGCAGTCCTCAGGAGGATGACAGTGGTGTGACACCTCACAAAACCCAGCAGCGGACAGCTTTTGGGGTTTCTGGGTGTCCCCAGTGATACAGACCCATGGAGGAATGGATTCCTGCTCCAGCTTTGCTCTTCACACACCACCACAACCAAAGGTGATCGTTTTAGGGTTGAGTTGGACTTGGGTGACGTAGATGAGAACTGCCTGACGTGTTGTGAATTTGTTGAAGTGTGCTTAGAGACATGTTGGCACGTCAAGCTGTTAAATGAAAAATGTACTTTACTGCCGTGCTGTAGGGAAGCCTTAGAGAAGAGCAGTCAATCTCAATTAATGTGGAAAGAATCTGTCCATGTGTATATTGAAAAAGGTTTGCTTTCTGCCATCAAGTGCTCCCCAGCTGGATGTTGTTAATAAGTAATCATCTGGTTTCACTTACTGCCTTAAAGTTCAAAATATTCACATTTTAAGGGTAGTCAAATAAAGTAGAGAGTAGGAAGATCGGAAGATCTGAGTTACCATTCCTGGATATTGCAAGTCATTTTATATAACCTGATGATACAGAAGATAATTACTATGGTCTTACACAAAAGGTTAAAGTTCTCTAGCTGCTGTCTGCACTGGAGGCGTCTCTGTTTAACATTTTCTTCAAAAGTCCTGGTTTTGGAAGCTGACATTTGCATCTTTATTGAATGTCGCTTGGTGTTTCTTTTCCTAAAATTGTGTCTTGATATAATATAATGATCTGTTTGTTAATCCTTTTATTTGGAAGCCCATCATACTAATGTAAAAACCATATTATATTTTACTTCAATGTATTTTATTTAGTTGAAGGCTATCTCTTATAGCACAACTAATCCATGTTTCCTTTAAGCAGAATAAAATCTTATCAGGAAAAGGGAAGTAATGCAATTAGCATTGGTCCACTTCATTACATTTCACATATACAGACATACATTGTATTTATTTTCTTGAACCTATTTTTGTGAAAACTGTTTTCATCACAGTTAGCATACCCAAAGATGCTGAAAGTACTTAGATGCTTAAATTCTGTTT
Source organism: Balearica regulorum gibbericeps (assembly GCF_011004875.1). Classification (NCBI taxonomy): domain Eukaryota; kingdom Metazoa; phylum Chordata; class Aves; order Gruiformes; family Gruidae; genus Balearica; species Balearica regulorum. Next base: position 57,213,442 of record NC_046186.1, on the reverse strand, counting down.
GCTTTTCTCCATTTGCTTCTGCTTAATGCAAAAGTTTTCCAGTGGAGAAAAGTCTGGGAAGTGTTTAACAGAGGGCTCACCTCAGAAATGTTATGCTCATTTTTATCTGCGCTTAGATTCCAGGAGTTCAGGACATGGAATGAATTTGCACTTGGTTGATATTTCCAAGGTTTTATTCTGAAAGTGTTGAGCAATTCCTCCCTTTTTAGTATGCTGGGACTTCTTTTTGGGGAGCTGGCTTTCTAGTGGGATATTTAAGATCAGTCATAAGTCACCCTGAATCCATATTTGCACCTCAGTATCTAACATGGAAATCTAAAGTCACAAGCCTGATTTTATCAGCAGAAATCAGAACTCTGAATGGTTTTCATTTCCGCTCAAAGTTCATTTAAATCAGGTCCAGCCTTGGGTATTTGAGTTATAAACACTTCTTCATTTGTAACCTTTTAAGCAGATGAAAAAAATCTTATGAAAGACAGGCCCCAGCTTAGCTAAATGGTCAAGCAAAATGCCTGCCTTTAAGATGGCCCTACTTGACTAGGCAAAGCTAAGGCTTTTGTGCCAACACGCCAAAAGAGTATCTGCTATCTTCCGCAGAGCTACAGACTAGTTAGCATGCTTGTCTTGCTAAGTAAGTAAGCTGGGCTAGGATCCGTTCAGTAAAAGCTGAAAGGATGTTAAAAGAACGAGTAACAGCAAACAGCAGCAATTCCTCCCGGTCCTGCCCACAACCCCCTCCCCTCACCCGCAAATGCCTCTGGTCTTTTAAAAACATGTGATGCAATTTCTGATGAAATATTTTGTTTGGCTATAGGGTGTAGGTGTAGGTTTTTCCACAGAGTCATGTAGCTCCCATGGCCTAATTTGGACAATACATTTGAATGCAGCTAGATGTGGGAATCTGGATGTTGAAGCAGAGAGAAGGCCCTGCAAATGGGGGGCTGATGACATGGTGACAGCAAAGAGTATGTCAAAAGAATGGCAGATAATGATCTGAGGCTTAGATTATTAAGAATAAAGTGTATCTCTTATGAACACTTATTTCTGTACATGGACACAGCAGGTTGTCCCTCACCAGCAGTGACACATTGAAGCTAAGGATCTTCTTGGAAGTTGGACTGCAGCTCAGATGACAGAACTGCATTGCACCCCTTGACCTAACAATGAGATTCATTACAGGCAGCAAACTGCTTAAGCTAATTAATAGAAGTGTACTCCTTGGTGTGCTTAGGTAATGATCTGTAGTCCCGAGTCAGGCACCTACTAGAAATGAGACAGTTCACAGAATCATAGAACAGCCCAGCTTGGAAGGGACCTCAAAAGATCATTTGGTCCCACCTTTTGTGGAAAGGAAGCCTAGATAAGATTATCTAGCACCCTGTTCAGCTGCATCTTGAAAACCTCCACTCATGGGCACTCCATCAAGTCCCTGGGAAAGTTGTTCCAGTTGACTCATCTGTTTGGAGATGGAGACTTTCCTCAGATGAAGAGGGAAGACCTGATGTTGCTACCACCTTTAAGATGGCACTCCGGTGTTCAGAGGACTTGGCTAGGACATCAGACCTTTAAGCTAAATACTTTCTATGAAAGTATAGTAACCTTGGAATAGGAGATCTCTCTGGTCATGGCATTATACATCTCAATTGTAGAAGTGTTGCCACTCATTTTTAAGGATTACATCAGTCCCTGGCAGGGAGAGTTTAAGCATGATCTTGTAATGTTGATAAGCACCCTCAATGGAGAAGCACCATTTTCCTCTCCAGGTCCAGCTGTGATGTGAAACATTTTTGCTTGTGAGTCCCAAGCCACACAGGACACTTGGGTGCAGACTCTGCTGAGCTATGCCATGGCACAGCCCTGGCTGGAGCTTCTTGGACCCCTGCAGACCTGGCTGGGAAAAAAGGGGGCTGTGGATTACCCTCATGGACAAAGGCACCACTTTCTTGCCTAATTTAAATTTTAGACTCCAATGTCCATTTTTGATCAGGCCCACAGAACGTATTCATCTACTGTAAAGAGATAGCATGACTAGTTTTAAAAACATAAAGGTTCAAGTAAATATCTTTTTTTGAGAGCAGTGAAAGTTTTCCTTGGGAATATATGCTTGTACAGCATGTATTTTAACTGTACGTGTAAAATACACATTCACTGGACTTGGTCTGCAATAGTTTATATCCTTCTAGTAGCAAAGTGTTATTATTTGATGAGATTACTCTGCTTGATAACCAAAGATGTGTTTTCAAAACATTAACGAGGAATTTTTCTGTTATTATGGAAGAAAAGGTTTGACAGTTCAAGGCTGTAAAATTCCTGTCTTGCAGAAAAGAACATAGTTCTGCTTCTGTCAAGAAGCAAGACCAAAATTCATAGCTGATTTCAAAATAAGCTTCCAGATTTTGTAAAAAATATTTTGTTTTACTAAATATTTATCTCAGAAATATGCAGCTAAAGAACAATTTAGAGAAAGCAGTTCTTGCAGCATTGCTTCTCTGCACCAAACTGGAAAGCTTATCTATCTGCTTTATGTTTGGGGTTTTTTTCCCAAAATTTTCCTACCACAAACATTTAGTGAGTGAAATGAGCTCTGATGTTATTTGTGTTCATCCTGACTAATTTAAAAAGCTTTAGGGTTGCTCTTTCTAAAAAAAAGATATTAGAAATGTATAGGACTGTGAGCAAAATATGGGGTCATTTCTTTGTGGTTTAGTGTATGAAATGAGCTGGTGGTCTCAGCTCAGTTCCTTGTTAAGAAAAAATGTTGTCATTGAAAAAACTGACATCTTTCACAAAGACCATATTCAAATCTGGAAATTAACAAATGAAAGGCAAAATTATATTTGCATATGCTCATTTTAATAATTTTCCTACATCAGTTTCAGTTTGTAGCAACCACATACAGTAGAACATTTGACTATTTTGAAAACAGTCATTACTGATTAATGCAAATTTTAATATTATTCTGTTCCAGCTTATCCACAGCCCTTTTGTTATTAAAAGTGTTGCTGATAAAAAATGTGAAACAGAAACAAATGATGTATGACCCTGAATTTAATGTTACACATTTTGAATGGAGATCAGTCATCTCAGTATTTACAAATCAGACTGAAATAAAAGGATAAGACATTTATAAAACAACTATCAAGAAGATAATTGATTCATAGAAGTTGTGGGCAAGTAACACATGTAAAAATTGGAAAAATTGAAGTAATTTAACGTGAATAACTCTCCTACAATGAACTTCAGTAAAGCATACAGACATTTTGTATTGAGAGGTCATATTTAGACTTGACATTGTCTTTCCTTGAAGGCAAGTTTGTAACCTACCTTCATTAAGGTAATTTTATTGAAGTAATAATGTTCAAATCATGTTTTTCATTCAGACTATTATCTTTTAGCTGGTGAACTCCGGGCAGCCTCTACTAGCAGTCTGCATCTCTGACGCCATGTTGTTCTTGACTTAACCAAGGGGAAAGTCCTGCATCACTTTCCTTCACGATCATGGTTGTGTAGCGTTGGGTCCTTAAAGCAATGTTATGAAAGAGGTTATGTGTTCTGTGTTTTTGTATCTTCCGTTTTTTTGTGAAATTGAATGGCAGGAAAGAGGACCACTGGTTTGAACCTGCACTAACCAAAGTGAAAGAGATTTGGATCAGGTTTTAAGTGAATGGTCCACTCTTTGCAAACCACAGAGAATGTTCTGTGTTTTACCAGTTCTTGCACCATGATTTAAAAATGTGTGTTTTAAAGATTTATTTTGTTTCATAGGACTTATCGGTATTAATCTGGGTTAGAAATTAAGCAATTTACCGTTCTAGAGATTCTTAATCTGCTCTATTAAAAACAGATCCTTGTTTTATTGAGGAATATAGGAATCTTCAGGTATGTTCCACAGAGTTATAAAAAAGACAGCATTTTTAATAGACTTGCCTATGGTGGTGATTAATATAAATCTGCTTATTTTAAATATCAATAAGAAATTATAAACATGACAGAAACAACAAATAATGGAACTGTAGCCATTTGAAGCTATCTGGAAAAGATTCATAATTTGCAGTTGTGGTGGGTTGACCCTCGCTGGGGGCCAGGTGACCACCAGAGCCGCTCTATCACTCCCCTCTTCAGTAAGGCAGGGAGGGGAGAAAGGAAGATGGAAAAACAACCCCAAACTCATGGGTCGAGATAAAGGCAGTTTAACATAGGTAAAGCAAAAAGCCGCGTGTGGAAGCAAAGCAAAAAGCAAAGATTATTCTCTACTTCCCATCAGCAGGCGATGTCCGGCCACTTCCTGGGAAGTAGGGCTTCAGTATGCGTGCCCCTTACTCCAGAAGACAAACATTGTTAAAAAAAACCAATGAATGCCCCCACCCTGTTCCTCCCCCTATTCTCAGTTTCTTATTGCTGAGCAGACGTCATATGGTATGGAATATCCCTTTGGTCAGTTTGGGTCAGCTGTCCTAGCTGTGTCCCCTCCCAAGATCTTGCCCACCCCCAGCCTGCTGCTGGGGAAAAAGAAATGTTGGAAAGACAGCCTTGATGTGTGCTGGCACTGCTGAGTAGTAGCCAAAACACTGGTGTGTTATCAACAGTTTGCTAGCTACCAATACACAGCACAGCACCATGAGGGCTGCTGTGGGGAGAATTAACTCCATCTCAGCCAGACCCAATACAGCAGTTCATGCTAACGCAGTGATTCTGTTACAGGACTGGGAACAAAGCTCCAATCTGATTTACAAACTAAATCTGGTTGAACTGTAAGACACGTTTTCTCCTCATGATAATGTACTGAAATTATACCAATAATAAACACAACTATTCTGGCTATAGATAATTTAGTTCAGTCAGGTACGACTGATCTTATTCATTTTCATCTTCCCAGAGCAGGTATCTAACAACATACACCTCTGCAAACGTTCTTAACATTTACACTTATTAAAGCAATACATACAACATCACCTCATATCAGTACATTTCTCCAGCCAGATTTACTTTATGGAAATAAATGGAATTGTCTTGTTGCCAATGCAGTACCTGTTCCTGTAATACCTGTTCCTATAATTCAACCAGTAAGCGTCCATATATTTTAAACAAGGAGATTTGCCTTTGAGAAGGGCACACTGAGAACGGTGGTAAATCCTTCAGCACACCATATGATATTGTGCATTTCTACCTTGATCCTTTCCTTGAAAGGCTTCTAAGTCAGTTATGGGCCAAGTGGGTTATGCTAATCAGCTGAATTTGAAAGGTCACAGATATTAAACTTAGATGGAATAAATCAAATCTATTTTTAATTTATAATGACTAACTGATGAGCACACCTGTTCATTTTTTGATTGAAGCAATGATCTTCGTGTGTTACATCTTTGTTTTTAAAGAAATTTGCTCAGCCAGTTTTTTTCTCAAAGCATCCATGCCATCTTCTTTGTATGGGAGAATCCTGAGGCATTTCTTGGGCCACTTTCATGTTTCTAGGTGAGAAAAGTGAAGCAAATCACTCAGACTCTAGAGTGAAGCAAAATAGTAAATCTCCCCAAGGGCACAGAGGGAGGCAGGGCTTCCTGGGCCAAGGAAGCCAAAATAGCCATAAGCATCTTCTTGCTTTGTCTATGCTCTGGTGCAGACAGACTTGCTACCTCCCCCTTAGGAGCTGCCATCAGGCCATAACGTGCTAGTTGCCACTAAAATGGTGGTATCCTCTTTTCCCTAGCAGCAGTAGTAGTCACATGTCATATGCATATGCCCCACGTACCAGGCAAAAGCTGCAGCTCAAACCTGCATCTTTAGTCTTGCTCACAGGAATCTCTTGCACCATGCCCCGTCCTTGTTTTGGGACTTCTTACCACCCACAGGTGTGAAAAGCTTAGATGTGCCAGCCCCTACTTAGCCCTCAGTTTTAAGGGAAAACCCTTAATGGAGCAGTCGGCACAGACACATTCATAAGCTATCTGGGCCCATGCCCTACCTGTAGCCAGGGTGAGACCATACCAGGGCGCATATACACTCAACAGGCACCAGCCTGGGCCTCCTCTTCCAGTTCCTTCTGGGACCTTCTCCTGCCCAGCACCTAACAGGTCATCCCCACCACTGGCAGAGAACCCAGCAGTCGTGTGTCCCTTCCCTTGTCCCCAGTTCTCTTCTGGAAGCAATGGATGCAGTTCAGGGTGTGGTGCTTGATTGTCCCCTCTGTGCACCTTGGACCCATGTCTGAGCCTTCAACGCTCACACTGCTTATTAGTTGTCCTCCTTGTGCTTCTTTCCACATGAGCTATTTGTCAACCGGGGATGGCTAATAGCTGTGGTTAGGGCAGGAAAGAAAGGGGCGGTTGATCCCAGCTCCAAATGTGTGTTGAGCTGTAGCTTTGTCCTGATGCCAGCCCTTGGGGTGGTGGAGGACTCCAGTGGAATCCCAGCTGTGGAAATCTCTACTTCCCTTACACAACAGGCAAACACAGAACAAAACCCTCAAACCAGTAGTTGATACCTCTATCCTTCCCATTACATATGGCAGCAATGAACCTAACTCTTTTGGACTGTATTTCCAGCAACCTATCCATTTTTGTTCCTTCTCCTCCCCTTTCACAGGGCAAGAGTGGGCAGCCTTCAGCCCTCATCTGTGGAAGGGAAAACTACAATTGTAAGAAGTCTTGAATCAGAAGTTGTGACTAGCTGCAATACTTCCCATAACAGCTAAATACTGGCTGACAGGACAGTCCTGGATCACACCTCTTAAAAACCAGGTTTGCTTCTTTCACCCAGTACTATCTAAAAGAAAGTGTTATACTTGATTAATCATGGCTGAATTTTGTGTTCTGCCAACAGCATAAGACAGGCATCACAGAGCTACTTTTCTCAGGTCTTTTGCTCTAATCATACACAGAAGTCACGGCATACAGGTACAGCATTCCTGGGACTCTTTTAAAGCCTTATCAAATACCATTAAGTTGACCTATAGGATGTTCAAAATGCTACAAGAATTAGTGGGTGCCTGCTTGTGAACAGAAAGTTGCAAGGATATTGCAGAAGTCGGTAAGCAGGAAACATTTAACATTAGGTGAAAGGTATTACATTGGCTGGCTCTTAGGGAGCTGAGCACGTGATCCCATGCCGGGTTGTATCTGACTGGTAGGTATACAAGCATGCAGAATGATTTTGAGACATTTTGAATTAGAGATAATGGTTTAAAGAGGAGGAAAACCTGTAGATCTGTGAAGGATTTATCTCTGTCAGGAGTTGTTAAAATCTAATCATATGTTTCTGCAACTCCACCCTTCCAAGGGAAGGAGATTGGCGACTGTATTTGAATCAAAGTATCACCTGTGCACAACGCCACCAAATTATTCACCCTTGTGTTACTCAGTAGAATATAACCCAAAGCCCCTTCTATGTGTGTCGCCACTGGGCTCAGATCAGCATCCTTGCTGCCCCGCGTGCTGCAAGCATCACTGGGGAGCCTCAGGGCAAGATCTCATCCCTAAGCTTTGTCCCCAAGCCCAGATGGCGTCTTTTTGCTGAGACCACCCTGAACACTACTGGTCCCTTATGATCTCACTAAGACCCTCTGGTCCCTGAACCAAATTTTACCATTCCAAAGTTGAAGATGAAATAGGTTGAATTTTGTTGACACTGAAGAGAAACCATGAGTTATAAAGCACACTTGACCTTATGCAGGAAGCCGACTGCTCAATCCACGGAGAAGCATAAGTTCCAGGAGGAAAACAGAAAAGTGTAAAAAACGGGCTATGAAATAAAATTATGTTCTATTTAGAGATGGTACAAAAAGTTTGGCTTAATTTCTGAAGCACAGGCATGGTTTGCTATTTTCTCTGAACCAGTGAAGTTTTGTGTGCCTGTGGTGGAGATAGTAATGTAACAGTTTTCTGTCTTGGCCGAGTGCAGGGAGTGGAACAACTTCTTGAGAAACTGATTGTGCTTGCGGCACTCAAGTGTTCCTGTCCTTCCCCAAAAACAACTTTTATGTGAAAACTGGGATTTTGAAAACCATGCAGAGCTGGCCTGACTCTCCCCCTAAATGTCACAGGGAGTGCTGGAAGCCGCTTCTTCTGTGGTTAGCCGGCGACACATACCGGCTTTGGAAACTCTGTATAACAGCACAGATTTCCACATGAATCAAAACCAAATGCAGCATCCTGAGAAAAGTTTCAAAGGTTGGACCGATCTTGTATGTGAGAGCCTAGTGTCCCTTAAAGGCAGTAGGTATAATGTGGTGCAGCCCCTCTCTTCTCCCCAGGAGCACAGAAGAGCTGGCAGGCTCTTTCATGCATTGCAGATGAAATCATGACCCCATTGACGTTAATGGGAGTCATGCCACTGGCTGAGATGTAGCCAGGATTTTACCCTCTGTGACTGTATGCAATCCAAAATTGGAGATGCGCTGAAGAGTCTCTCCATTTTATTACCCAGAATTCCACGTAATGCCTTTGTCCTGCTCCGTTCTCAGCACATCTTTCCAATCTACATTTTTCTGTGGCTATTAGAATTTCCTAACATTGTACCACTTTGTATCTATGTGTGTTTTCATAGTCTATTCTGTCACTTACTGAAAAAGATTTTGTAAATAAATACAAGAATTGCAAACAGGATAAAAGATATTTTAGGAAATAGAGAATAAAATAGCCGTATGAAGGATATTTTGATTTTTGGTTGTGGTTCATCTGAAAATCATTCAGTCTGAGAAGACCACCCAACGTGAATGAAAACAAACATCTAGAAGGAATTCCTTATTCAGCAGGTACAGAGTCTCAAATTCCTGCTGCAGGTGGAAGATACACAAATGAGTTGGACTGAAATGCAGGAATAGGGCAGTTTTTTCTTCCCAAACAGTGACAGTTAAAAAGAGAAAAAAAAAAAGTAGAGAGAAAGCCCTTTCTTCCTCCAGCATGGTCTGCCCTATTGAGGAGTGAATATAGAAGAAGTTGAATTAAAATGAGCAATGTGTTTTGTTTGTTTTGTTTTGTTTTGTTTTTCTTCTTTTTATTCATTTGCTGCAAATTGTTATATGTCACTAGAGGGATCTCTGATGTGTCAGGGGCAAATGTCACCTATGAGAAATAATTGTTCGGGTGAAAGGAGGGGAGCTTCCCCAAGGCACACCGAACTTTTCAGGGCTCAAAGTTGCTTGCAGAGTGTCAGCTGAAGTGAATAAAGTCTGTTCTTACTCTCCAGAAAGTTGTGGTCATTTTTCAAGAACAAATATTTATATCCCAAATATATACATGAATATATGGCACCTGGCTGCATAGAAATGAATGAAGTGCAAAGACATACTCACACTCTTGCCAGAGGCAGCGTCTGAAGCACATTATGCAGAAGTGCCTGAAAACGTGTCTGTTGCTGCACACATCTCATACCTACTCCTACTGAAACGAGGAGATGCAAGAAGACAAGGACTGTTTATTTCTTATTGTTTATTTAATTGGACACAAGGGATGTTCAATGCCTTTCTCTTGCCCTAATTTCACAGTAATAATGGCAAACAAATCGAGAAAAAATGTAGTTTATTTCAGGCTTCTTTTCTGAGTTCAAAGATAGGTGAAATAGTTTAGACTTCCTCTATCTCAAAAGACTATGGAGAAATTGCTACAAGCAATAGACCGTGCAATACTAATATCAGTCTCCTAAACCACCAAGGCTTCTTTACTTATGTTTTTAATAGTGTGAATGCAAAGACTTCCAGGGGAAAATATAGTGAGTTAATATAATCTGTTGTTTGGAAGGAATCTGAGTAAACTAATTACATGCAGAAATGGTTTAGAAATGCTTGTTAATAATGTCACTGCATTACCGAAAGGTAAAACAATATTTGAAAGATATTCAAAATAGCTTTAATAAAGTAATAAAATGTGTCTCAATGCTCTTTATATGAATATTTATTAGAATAGTCCTAACTGAAAATGAATTCTCAGAGTAGAGAAAGGAGACGGGGAAAGGTTAAGACTAGGAAATATTGAAGTGTGTGGGCTGAATATCCTGAATGAGAATAATCTTCCTTCGGGCACTGCAACTGCAAGTTCCTTGTTTTCTTCTCATCCACCCCACTTGCTGCAATGACCTAAACCAATGGGGTCAGTGGGGTCCCTCAACCATTTCCTTTCCTGTTGCCTTTATTGCTTACTGGGACTTAAAGCATTGATGTTTGTTCGAAGCACCCTGAAGAAAACTACAGTTAGCCTATATCAAGTCACGTACCTCTGCAATGCATTGATCAGTCGCTCTTTTGCTTTAGGAAAAGGACAAGACAGAAAGAAAAGCTTGTTTGGAAAAAGCTTGGCACATTTGAGAATTTTCAATTCTAAGTATTAATTTAATGAGGGAAATTGTAATGATTTGTGCTGTTGCAATTATATTAGGTTACGTGTGTCAACTTCCCTTCTCCAGACTGGCCAGTAATCTTTGCAGGATGCTTACACTTACTTTCTCCAGCCCTACCTAGCAGTGGTTGATGGGGAAAACCAGTGGTGGGTCCTGGTGTCAGTGTGCACGTAGGGGGGTGCCAGTGTGCGGGCAGCAGCTTCTAACTGGGAGATGGGGGGATGCAGGAGCCAGAGAAGTGCAGTTATACCTTCCTCCCTTCCTGCCCCTCCTCCTGCACCACCAACCTCCCCACTTCAGATTCTGCTGCTTTTTTCCTGGCTTCCCTCTCTCATGCCCTAACTCTGCTCCTCTCTAGCTGGTCTCAAGGTCCTGTGCCTGCTTTTACTGCTTTTCTAGTTTTTTACTTCATCTTGGGCATCCTGGCCGATCAAGCTACCCCCCCCCCCAGAAAAATGCTCTGTGTAGTCTTCATCTGCCACAGAGTGGAGGGAGAGTGCTTTAATCTGCAGTTTACTAATGATGAGTCTAAGATTTTTTTTTGCTTACTATATCTCCTAAAGATTTGCTAGATATGTGGGAAGACATTGATGACTGTTGTGGTTCAATGACAAAAAAAGAACCATTTTTTCCCAGGTATTTGCCACAAGCCGTTCTTGCAATATATATGTGCAAAGACTAAAACTTTTGCATCTGCAGAGAGCCTGTGAGCTCCTCTTTATATCCCGTGGAGTGTTTCAGAGCGACACACTGAGGGTTCCCATCATAACATTACCTAGTACAGAAAATATGAGTTGGAGAACACCAACACTTAAAAAAAATCGAGGTATGTTTAAAGAATGTCAAAAAGTCTACTTGCATGTTAGGAGACTATGACGAGGTCTCTTTTTCCACAGAAAGCAATGAAATCTCAGAACACAGCAATGTCAAGGCACAGCTGGTCCCTGGATTGCTCGCACAGCTCCCTGTTAGAAGTGAAGCAAACTAGTTTAGCACATCCTTGCCTTCTGTGTCCCAGATGACAGGGACACTATTTTAAACCTTGTGCAATTAGGTAGAAAAGGAATTGAAAACCAGCTTGTGACAGGCTGGTTATACCGCTTCTTGCCAAGACTTTAAAGATGTGTGGAGAGTAATTTTAGAAATGCTATATATGTAAGTTGCACTTAAACCCCTTTGCAAGCCTAAAAGGATGTTTGGAGTTACAATTTAAAAACAGTGGGATTTAGTGCAACAGGTTTTGGCAAATGAATCACTGCAGTTCCTACAGCTGACGAATTAATGTGGGCCCGACAGACTAACATGTACCATGTGTTTATTCTGGCAGCAAATATGGAAAAATCATTTGGAGAAAAATTGTATTATTCACTAGATTTCTTTTTTTGTTTTGCTGGTGTTTTTTTCCTTGCTTTAATTGAAATCACAAAGGTAAGGTTCAGAAAGTCCTTCTGATTGGTACCATATTTATCATGTTATGAGAAACTAAAGATACTATTATATGATTTTTTATGTATTAGGCTATCTGATCATAGTAATTCTCTCAACTACTAAAATGGAACAACACCCTCCCATATCCCATCTTGTAGGTAAATGGAGCAGGTAGATGTCAGACCAGAAAATGCACTGCAATTTTTTATGGTTTAAAACTCATTTGCAACATGAAGCTTTTGAGCATCTGATTTATGAAAATCCAAACACATCTGTTTTCAAGCTAGTTTATGAAAGAATAATGCTTGTTTCCACTGAAATATTAACAAACTCTTTAACTTAGGTTTACAGAGAGTAAAATATACCAATCATAATATTTTATTTTTAAAAGTCATAGGTTTACAAATTTCATCGTACTCAGCTGCACAAGTTAGGACTCTGTAGGACTGAAAGGATGAGAAGGACAAAAACTATACCTTGCCTGAATGGAATTTGCAAGTTCACTGCGTCTTTTTAACACCTTGTAACCCCTTGTCACGCACTGATTTTTGCACAAAAAAAAGCTGAAAAAGGATGGCTATCTACTTTCAATAGCACCTGGATTGTTTTTTTCCTTTCTTAAGTCCTAACTTCTCCTTTGCCTTCCTTCCTTTTCCTTCCTTTCTTCTTTCTACTTCTTCCCTTTCTTCCTCCTTCCCTTTCTTCCTCCCTCTCTCCTTCCTTCCATCCACTCATTATAATGAATTAAGTGAGATGTAAACGCAATATCCCTGGCAACATCAGCTCTCTTTTCTACAGGTTGGGATAGAGCAGCACTTTGTGCTTCTCCAGACTGCCTCAATTCTTTTGTGACCATGTCTACATACCACAGAAGCTACAAGGCTATTCTTGTACACATGAGTGTTTAAATTAAACTGGATATGTCTCGGAAAACAAATAAAAATGCTCCAACCTAATTGTGAAAATGAGCTAATTCTATGTGTGACATTTTAAGAATTTCTACCAATTTTGTTATGCAGGAAGTAGATTTCATGACATTAATGCTTTTCAGTCCTAAGATTTCTGACAGATGGTATCTTTTGAAATTCCTCTTGGCTTTCCCAACCCTGCTGGGCTTTTTTTTCTTTTTTAAAAAAATTTTCTTTTAAAAGGTCTGATTACAAACAGTAAACAAATAACTAGTCTTTTCCATCTGCAGAAAATTTAAAATTAGGTTGCATTAGCGGTTGGGAAAGTATGCCATGGAAGCTTGGGGAGAAGTGAGGGGAGGAGAGTGACCTCTAATGACCATCAGCCCTGCATTCTCTTCCTTCTGCCCTCTTTCCTCTAAGCCCAGCAGCTGGCAACATCCATAGAGTCATCGTCCTGCCTTTGTTCAGTTGAATTCCTACATCTGTGTCCTTCTCTTCCCACCCTCAAGCATGGAGATGTTTTCTAATGTCAGGAGGGGTCTAGTTCTTCCTTCTCCTGGGAATAACTAATAGAGTGAAAGGCCAGTAGTGGGTGCTTAGGGAAAGATTCTGAAAAATTATATAAGTGTAATGCAGGATTTTGCCCTACAACTTCCAACTCACAAACCACCCTCAGGTCAGGGCCTCCATCAGAATCTCTACTTGCTTTTTTTAAAATCCTTGTTGTTTTATTTCTTTCTTGACTTGACTCTCATGATGGCAACAAGTAAATTGTTGTCAGGTACAATGGAACAGTCACCTGCCTATGAGACCTTGGCCAGAATAACCAGCTCCATGAAGACCATGAAGACTCAGGTCATGGTGACATCCAGTATTTTACTTGCATTGAGTTTGAAGCAGAGAGCCAGAACAGAAATGCAGATCAGAATCCAAGAGCGCCTCTGGTTACCAGAGAAAGAATAGCCTTTTCTGAACATCATGGTGGCAGCCTGAGAGCTATTGCTGTGCCAGGGGACATCTGAAGACATTCATTTCCAAAGGCTGGTTTCAGTCAAACCTTTCACAGCCTTGTAACAATTTTGCTTAATTTAATTTCCTTTTGTTTAATATAATTTCCCCTCTTTTAATCTAATTTCCTATGTTGTGTTTTAATAGAAGATGAAAAGTAAAAATGGAAACAAAATATCAAGAACAGGGATGAAAGGAAGACCTATCCAAACATATATCCAAGACCTTATGATTAAGTAAGTTATAACTGACATATTTGGTAAGACTATGGACAGACAAATGTCATTTGTTTTGCATCTCTATTTCTGTGTCTTTGGCTATGGAGTTAGATAGCTCGATAGCAATGTCTGTGTTTTGTGGGGACATGAAAGAAATGCAAATGTCTTGTCCTGTAAATCACTGTAGCTTTATCCGAAGTAATGAGTCTCTGACTAATGAATCAATGTCACAAGCACATCCCAGAAGTAAAAAATGATCTTGCTAACATTTGTGCCTAACTCATTATCTTGGCTGCTCCAGCTGGTGTTGGGACAGTGCTGATGGGTCCAAAAAATGAGGGGGTTATAGGGGGTTATGTGTGTCCCTTTCAGCAATGCTCTGAGAGACAAAACCATACCAAAGCTAGCCAAAGAAAATTCTAATTTGCTAATGCAATAAGACAATAGTTAATAAGAAAAAAACAAAACTAAAAAAAAAACAAACCCCAAACACCCCACTTCACAATTTCCTATAGGTTTTAGAAAATGTTTAGACTTCAAGAGAAAGATAAACACAATAAGAAATTTTAGTATTTAAAACATCTGATTTTATAAAGTGTATTCCTCAGGATCCAACAGATTGGCAATACCAAAAGGTTAAAAATTAGTTCTGGTCACTAATTGGTTTTCAGCTGTTAAATTTCCCATCCCCATTGGTTTGTTTAGCCCATGTGTTGATATGTAATTAGAATAAGTTTAAATGGCAATTATCAACTGTCTGAAGTTAATGCTTGAAACATTACAAGCATCAGGTGCCATTTGTGAGACCTTATTTCCTGTGACCATAAGGTTTATGGGAGTGCTTAGTGGAATTTTTGTCTTTAACTTTAATTTTGTAGCCTGGCCACAACACTGGCCAATTAATTTAGGCTCATAAAAATTAAGACCTCTTTAAGGCCTTGGTTAGAGTTATTTGGGGAAATTTCATTAAACCCACTCTTCTACTGCTGAAATCAAACACACTACACAAGCTTATATCTTAGAAAATTTTTTTCCTTAGAAAGAATTTAATCTAAAAAATATCATATTTTTACTCCCTGGCTTAAGTCTGTTTCAAATAGTTTTGTTCATAGAGAGAGGAAATATATTGCTGTGAAAAAAATTGGCAGCAGTAAATATCAGTGCTCTTGTGTTCAAGAAATTGTTTTTGTCCCTGACAAGGAGGATGACAATTTGGAATGCAGTTGGAAGGGTATGGATGATTCAGTAATTAAAAGGAGTGTGATTATACCAGAAGCTACTCATGCTGCCATTTGTGACAAAAATAATTGCCTGAGGAAAAGAATGTCTTGGCATTAAAGAGTTCTTTGCAATATATACATGAAATTGTTTCTAGGAATTCAGCATAGCTGGCTGCACAAATAAAGGTTCAAAAGTCTGAGACGAGTGGAAAATATAAGGAACTATAGAGATAGCTTCTGAGCATATGTCTGTGCATGTTCCTGTTGGTAATTTTTTCATGCTGTTACAGACGGAGGGGAGCATCTGCAAAGCCCACAAGAAGCAAAAAAAGGCTAGTGTTGACAAGTTCACCCAAGACAATTAAGGATAAGTTATTGCTTGAACAATATAGCCCTGAATGTGGGGCAGGGCAGAATTACATCACCTAAAGAGGAGCATCTGCAAGATTTTACTTCTCAAAGCACAACTCCTAAAGGCATTTCTCCCTGGGTAGGGAGGTTGGTACAGAGTTTCCCTTGAGATTTGGTGGTCCAGCTTCCCTGGCAATATGTAGGTCTGGGCGTGCTGTGTCTCAGGTTTCCCTGGAGAAAGTGCAGAGGTTGGTTTTTCTGAATGGCTCTTGTGAAAATCTGTGAAACGAATGGAAGCTGCCGGTTTGCCCAGGCATAGTGGGTCCACAGCTGGCAGAAGATTATATGGCAATTTGGCAGAGTACTCATAACCTTTTATTTGCACAAACACTGCAAATAGAGGGCCAGATTCTCATCTGATGTCAGTCTACACATTTATATATCTCCATTCATCATCATAGTCTTGTGCTCAGTGCAGATGATTGTCTTTTTTTTGTGTTTTCATTTCCAGGGGTATTGTTTGCAGTCACATCTGATGCGTCCTACCGGTTTCTCCTCTTTTGCTGCTTACCCTTCAGTTGATTTTCCAGCTGAACAATAAGCTGAAACAAGAGACTTGAGTTACAAGTGGGTTTGAATAGCCTGGAAATGGAAATAACAGCTGGTCTGCAATTAAAGAGTGTTTGAGTTTGCCCACAGATATCTAGTCTTTCTTTTCTCACTCAGACTGGTTGCCACATGATCCACACACAAGTGGCTTAGAAAAAGAAATAAGAAAAGAAAAACTAAATGGAATTGTTTCTTGAAAATCTTTAGGAACTGTAGTGAAGTGACATGACCGCCAAGAAAGCTTTATTAAATAACTATTAAATATATATATATAAAAATTGTTCTTGTAAGAGTCTTGGCCCCAGTCAGCTCTATGGACTTGGCATACATTCTAAAAATTCTGGATTTCTTTTATTTCTTCATTTTGCTCTATAATCACTGTTTGACTTCAGAGCCAAAGACCTATGTGCTTGCTCAAGAATAAGTAGTTTCAACTTGTATCTAAAATCACTGAAAGATTTGTAGCTGGTTTGGCAATTTTGTGCCCTTTGGTAAACTCCATAAATTGCAGTTCTTTTCTACCACATCTTCTCCATAAAATTGACTAAATCTGGCTTCTTATTTGGTGATATGCTGCCACAGAGAATGCTGTAACATTACCAGTTGGACTTGGTGAGATATTGAGGTCATCCTTCACTGTAAATGATTAGACTGTATTAATGGTCAAATATTTCTGAGTACAGCATTCATAGTCTAGGGAGGAGCTGAAGGTTTTCTGTGCATCCTCTGCTAAAAGATCAAGTTTATGAGCACAAAATCTAATGGTAAGCACCTCAAAAGAAGTCTGTTTCCATCACAGTGCTTAATACACTTATAAAAATATATTTTGAAAGCTCTTCACTTGGAAAACTAGCAGATCAGCTTAGGTAACCTTGCTGTGGAGGCTTATTATAATGTTTCTGCCTCCAGCTGTCCACCTCATGCTTATGCCAGAAACTATTAAATGATGCTTTTTTTTTTTTTTTTTTTTTTTTGGCTGAAGTGGTTGAGACAACTTCATATTCTCCTATCTCCTTACTTGACAGTAGGAATATAAACTCTGTTAGGGTGGCAGAGCAAACATCATCTTAAACTGCTGCAGTGTATAAAATTGTCCAGACTTCAAAAACTTATATATCTATCTTCCACAAAACCATCCTCATCTGCTGCAGAGAGGATACTTTCTACTTAGTCAGTTAAAGGGCATTTACTTTTCAGAAATTCCTTGAATAATCAGTATTTTAGCTTGAAGCAAACTACTGTGGGTTTGGTTTGATTCATCCAATGGATAAATTAGCAAAGTACCAGACCTGCCTGAAAAGCAGCAGTACTTGCTAGTGTGACACAAAAGTTCAGGTCAGGGTCTTGCACATGTTGAACAGTAGAAGCAGGAAATCCTCCCTAAAACACATCCGATGGATTTTGGGTGGTTGAATGAAACCAGCTCTCAGTGTAACCTAACCTTTTCAAACTCTATGAATTGCTATGAAATTGTATTCCAAAAAATGTATTGCAATTACATGTGGGCATGGCTCCACTGTAAGCTTTTTTTCTTTTTTTTTGCATTACGAATTCTGATCCAGAAGCAGAAACTGGCTTCATTTGGCACTGAGAGAGTTTTTCCTGCCACTGTCTATTCTGTCATCCATGATCCCAGCTACCCAGGAAGGCAGGACGTGGTGCAATTTGTCAAAACAAAACAGCATGGATTTCAGTTTTCCAGGCTAATTCATTGCAGTTTGGTAGTTGCAACTTGAGATGTTACTGAAGCAGAGGTGGGCAGACCATTACAGTTGGGAAACAGTAACTATCCCAAGGTAAGCTGCTCCCTGTTTTGCATGGCAGCACCAGTAAACTCAGGGCAAAATGTTGAACTCAGGTGAAACTTTACTGCCTTAATTCTGTTTTGATCCACTACAGGTTTTGATTGGCTCAATATAGAAATGCTAAATTGCAATTGCTTTGTATGCCTAAAGTTACTGTTTGTTTATGCAGCAAAGCAAAGACATGATTGCAGCACGAATTAGAGCATAAGCCCTGTTGCACCAAGGGTACCACTGTCATTTGCAGTCAGTGCTAACGTCTATCCCAGTATAACTTCATTGCTATAATTATCTCTGTGAGCTGTTTTGATTGGTTTTGGTTCGTCTGTTTGTGCTAGAGTTGCCAAACATGGCAAAGCGGAGGCAATTTGTTGTTCAGACCTGTCCTAAGGAAATTTAATCTAGTCCAGACTGCATCACTGTGTAGGATTCATCTCACCTAATTTTAGCTATTTAGTAGTTAGGCAGCAAGTTGAACTAGTTAACTAATAGTCACTGGAGAGGGATGGCCATCTCCAGAGAACAACTTGTCCTGGCCTGTGTCTACAGTGAATCATTTTCTGTAGGCACTCATCTCTCCCTGTTGATTGTTGAGAAGTCTAGGTGATTAGCTAAGATGATGACTGTAACTTTTCAGTAGCAGAAGTTGAGTAAGATGAATCCCTTCAAATAATTTTTATCTAGGCAAGACAATGTTCCCATCTCAAGGTACCTTGCATGTAGCCAATGCTTGATATGCAATTCTACAGAAATGGCTATAGGAGCTGTGAACACAAAGAGTGTGATGCGCTCTACAAGCCTTCTTTAACCTGGCTAGAGAACAGGGCTTGTCTTATGTTTTCATTCTCCTTATTTGGTATAGTAAACCTTAAGCTACCTTTTCCCCAATGGTTCTTTATGAACCACACACAAAAGAGAACGATATCATTGTTCTTCATCTTTTTACAGCACTCTGTGATACCCAGAGAGAGGCTTAAATACATGTTCGGACCATCAAGAATTAAAGCTCAGGGCCTTGTGCATCTTGACATTATAGCTGCAAAAAAGAAGAGGACAGTCCTTGCCCCAGGGACTTAACGTGATTTGGCAATAGATGGCTAAAGTATTCTGGAGGTGACCAAGGTGCGAAATGGACCAGTTCTAATGAGCAGATTCACACCAGGCCCAAACTTAATTTTATTTGACTAATGCCAGTCAGGCTCAATTATGGTGACTCACAATGTTTTCTTGTAGCATGAACAGAAAGAACCAACCCAATGTTTGGAAATGTCTAACTTCTCCAAACTCGTTGGACATGTAGTTTATTTCTGTTCTGAGGAGATGGGGAAAACAAAAAACAACCCTCCACCCTGGCATGTAATGCTTCTATTCAGCAACAAGCAATAATTTCCCCTTTGCTTTAGCGATCTTTTGTCATGCTTTTTTTTTTTTTTCCTCCGGCTAACTCAGATGCTGAACATGGGAAAGTTGAATTCTTTGTCAGCTCTGAGTATTTTTTCATGAAAACTTTCTAATACATGAAAGGATTTAATTTCAAAACACCAATTTTGTAGGCAGCTAACAAAGATGTCTTTTTCCTCCGCTTTTTTCTTGGAATTGCTCCTTAGGAAAAAAAAAACTCTACAGAAGGGGGGTTAATTTTTACATAATAGCTTCTACTTGTAGGAGACCTTTATCTGCTTAACAATTTAAAAGAAATATTGAAACTTTTAATACACTATGCAGACAATGCTCTTCACATGAAAATCATTGTAGATTGTATCCGTATAGTCTTTGTGTCATGACAATCTACTGTATAAAATGAAACAGTCATAAAAGTAATCATTTAAGCAAAAGGTTGCTATTTCATCTGGCAGTACAGTTATTGTAATAATAGCATATCTGAGACATGAGAGACTTTAAGAAAGGGGGAGACAAAAAGAACTTTAAAGCAGCCAGTGTCTGTTTCCACTAAGCTACTAAATCACATCTTATTTCAAACCAAGGTACATGTTTAAATTTCCATCCAAGTTCTAATCCAGTGGCTTTAAGCTAAGCTAGTATCTGCTGCTGAACTGGATCTGCTCTTGGATAAGGTTCCAGCAATGCTTTTTTCTTAATCGTGCCAAGCCACTTGGCAAACTGTGTGCGTACAGACCAAGGGCACAGATGTCTCTCTCCTGCTTCAGGTTCATATATCTTTTTATCTTTCTCCTCGTGCTGGTGACACAAGATCTCTGGATAAAATTGTCTGTTTTAAAGAATGCATTATCATTGTAACACTATAGCATTGCTAATATTAGTAGAATAACAGCATACTTTAAAATGATTCCTATTTAAGTGCACAGTTAAATACTGTGCCAGACTACACACCCAAAGGGTTGGTATTCACCATACCTAACTTTATGCACTTTTTGTTGGGGATTTAGTTCAGTGCTTAGTCTCTCTATATAGTGAAGTGTGACAGACACTACTTTTAGGTGAAGTGGCTTGATTTCTAGAGGCCCCTTTGTGTCTCCATCAACTATACGAAAAGTGTGTATTGTTGGATGCCTTAACCAGGAGGAATGTAAGTTAAAATGCATTTTCAGCTTGCACTTTGGAGTTCCCTGATTAGTGAATGCCAGGCTTTGGGACCCCAATGACATCTCTTCTTTTGATACTGTATTTTCAGATATCAGTTACGTGGTAAAATCCCCCATGGATGGGTCAGTCGTGTAATGTATGTTGGTACGCTCTCACTCCTTCAACAGTCTCCATGCCTCTGATCTCCAAAAGCCTGATCCCACTCCACTGCTAACCTCACTTTGTCCCCACCTCTCTCCCCATGATGGACAACACCTGCCAAAAGTTAGGGAAGATGCTGGACATGAGCCTTTTCAGGAGCTATAAACAGCTGCATCAGCTGTCCTATGTATAACAGTTTACTTACCTTGAGCTCATAACCTTGAGCTCCTTTTCCCCTCTACCCCATAACCTCCTGCCTTTTCCCCACTCACTCCAGCAGGCATCGGTTCTCATCTGCTTCCCTCCAGTCCCTCAATGTCAGGAAACATTCTGAGTGGTGGGAATTTTTTACTGCCCTTAAGAGGGAGAAAGCGGGGTAAAAAGAACAGTAGAGCAGCTAAATTTTGGGGCTCTACATGTGAAAACAGTGTGTGTGTGTGTGTGTGTGTGGATTCTAATGAGTGCTGTAGAGTATTGCAAAGGTCTATACAAAATGCTTCAAAGTTTTGAATTTGTCTACTTATTTCTCAGTCCTGAATCTCTTCTGACTCTAATTTTTAATTAGGTTGATGATATATCTCATAACTTTCCCAGTTCTAGAGTGAAGGGCTATTTAGATGTGCAGTCCGTGTTTGGTACCTATCTAAGCAAATGTTTTAATGTAGCCCCAGGCAGCTTGAGAAGGTAGCAACACAGTTTTAAGGTCTGGGATACTGAAGCAGGTTTCAAAGTGTTGGATACTTGTATCTCTTCTCTGTTATTATGTGATAGCTAAATAAATACCTATTAGTACAAGTAAGCAGATTATCTGTATGAGAACAAAATCTCAGAGTGCAGTGCAGTGACTAACTCTAAAAACATGAATATGTGAATTGAAGCAGCAGATCTGAGGACTCATGCCTGAACGTTCTTTCTGCTCTCTGGAATATTTGGGGGTTTTGTTTTGGCCCTCTATCTTATAGGAATTATGCTGATATTCAATACACAGTATTTGATAAAGTTGTCCTCAAGAGACTGAAAACCCTTGATATCAATGTAGACCTTTAAGATCCATCTGCAGAAGATGAAGTTTCTAAATTAGGAGAATTCTACCAAACTTCTTTATAGTTAAGATCTTTTCTTCTTAGATGAAAACACTGGCTACTCCCACCTGGTTGAGAAGAAAAGAAAGCTTGCATAGCTTTTAGTTTCTTTGATGTATAAACCTGACAGGACAAATAAGGATTTGTCCTCTTCTTTCAGTTTAGATGCATGCAAACAGAAACAGTGGTAGACAGACGATAACATAATTCCACTGTATTTGAATATTGTGCTTATCCAGAAAGTTTTCTTAAACACAGAATCTCCCTACTGAGCAATAGATTTCCCTGATCCCTCAAATAACTCTATATTGAAGCAAATAAACTTTAGCTATAAAACTTTCAGAACACAATCTTTAGATTTATATTTCTCTTTACCTTCCTGGTGGTACAGAGAAGATCTATACAGCCAGGATGATGTACCTCTCAGGGGCTTGATCAAACCACTGTAAAACTGCTGCCAAAATATCCGGTCATTTATTTAACTCAAAGCATTCTGCCATGCTAGAGAAGAAAAGTTGACTGCTGAGCACCAAGAGGCCCAAAATATTTCTGCCCAATGGATCATGGATTTTCCTGTGTCACTTATCTTACCATTTCAGTGCAGTACCATATGTTCTCATACTATTCTGTAATGTGCCCCATATGTCTGCTTTCCTTGATGAAAACCAAGGAGGCAGCAAATTATCTGCAGTACTGACACACAAATTGTGATTTTTTTAGTCCTGAGCTTAGATTAATTTCTTTTACTTTTTTATATTCTGCTGGGTAAGTGCTCTCCCGTGAATGCCCATATTTTGTGAAAAATTGTGAACAACTGTTCAGTGAATGAACGTACATGAATGCTCCTAAATAACAAGTGTCACAACATAATCTATTTAATTTTTAAGCTCGGGATCATATTTACAAAAAAATACTATCTAAAACTTCTATAACTGTTCATCTCCATTCTGCAAATCATTACGAGAAAACAAACTGAAGATCTAATTCTTCCTGGTGAGCAGAGCTGAGTCAGAGGTGAATTTGGCCAAAGCAGAGATCTGGGTCTCAGCTGTGAACATGGAAATGTATTAAAGTATTTACCAACAAAACTCTGACCAGGTTTGGGATGAACAGGGAAAACCGAATGCAGCGAGGAATCGTCGAGTTACCCAAGCCACAACCCTCTCCACCTCTGTGTGTGTATGTGTGTGCCTGTGTTTGTATGTGAGAATAACTATGGTCTTAGGTAGGCCTTCTGACAGCATAATGTTTTAAACTTAATGTGGCCCAACTAACTAACTACATATGGAGCAGTGACATAGCTGTGACATTTCTTCATTTGAGACAGAAAACATTGACTAAAGATTGAGATGATCTGTTTAAGTCCTGTGCTGTGTTGCAGAATGCTTTATTGACTGTTGTGACTGTTGGGTTTTTTTCATTGCATACAGAATACTTCTTATTGTTTAAACATCTACTAGAATTTTTGATAATTACAAATTATGGTACAGGTCTCTGCTAAGGGACATTTGGAAAAACTTAAGCAAGTTAAATATGTGAACTCAAACCATATTACATGCCTGTGTGGACACTTGATCTGGGAATTAAAATGTCCTCCATTCAGTTTAACTTAAGTCACTTCCAAAATAAATGAAAATAAATTGTATTAAGGCCACCAGTTCACCAGGAGGAGATCCACAAAAAATGCTAAGGCAGATCAGCAAGTCCACATAGAAAGCCAATTCAGCATAATTTTTATGATGTCTGGAGTTTACAGTCACAACAACTGCAAGTATACTCCCAGAAGTTCTAACTCTTTCCCTTTCTATACCCTGAAAATGAGGTTAAATGAGGGTTAACATGAAAGTCTTAATCCAGCTGGTAAATCTTGGATGTTTTTGAAAGCTTTTTGCCATGTAACTTCCAAACACTATGGTATGTTGTCTACCACAAGCACTGAAGTCAAGAGAAGATGGAATTAAAATTGAATTTTCACAGCATTTGTGGAGTTAATGCAGAATGTAAATGCTTGTTAGCAGGGTTGGTTTCTTGGTTTGGGGAGGGGGGGATGTTGGCTTTTTTACATGTTTGAGCAGTTAATGAATGCTTCCAGATTGAGCTCCTTCTTGTGCAATTTAGCGGGATGTATAGATGCCATGGTGTGGACTTCCCCTGAGGCCCATTACTTCCTGATCTCTGCTATCAGATCAGATTTATGACATGGATAAAGAGGAGTTCGGGTCCATTTAAGGTTTACTGCTTATTGACCATTAAAACTGCTAAAGTGATTTCTAGCAGCAGAGAACATTATATTGGAGATCAGGATTACGCAGGGTCTTTGTATCTTGGGGAAGTTTTTATACTTTTTAAGGCCTACCAGCTTTCTGGTTCACTGTGCTGTAGAGCAAAGATCTTTTCTGGCTCCAGTAGGATTTCCTCGTTGAAACACATACCTGAAAATACTACAAATGGATAAAACTCTTTACCAAAACATGTTAATCTAAAAGTAGAAGAAATGAAAAGATTCAGCTGAATCCTTTCTGCTTTAAATTCAGCAGTCCTTGGAGGCTGCATGTCAGGCTTAATGGAGGCAAGGTCGATGGACACAATTTAGTCTGTATATTTGTTTTATACTTCCTTCTAAAGGGTACAACTGCCATTTTTTCTTAGTTCAAAAGTGGGTAATTGCAGTTTCTGCTATTGTAAAGGAGGACTTGTTTCTGCTCTTGTTTTTTGGGTTTTAGATTCAACTTCTTTCACTAGCTTAGCTTCACTAATCTTTCACAGATTTATATTTTTAATGTCTTTGTGTGGTTTTGATATCACACCCATGTATACTCTTTATACTGAATTGAGGGTTTGAAACGAAAATCTGGGAAATGATCTCATGCTTCTGCACTGATGGACCCTTAATTCTAGAACATTACTATTATGAAATGAAGGTTGAATACATAGTATATTTTAAATAGTTTCCCATTTAGCTACTCCTTTAGGGCATATATCAAAATATGCTATCTAAACCTTGGCTGGGGGCAGCATCATAGAGTCAGATGAGCACCAAAATACCCAAATGCTTTGAGTTTTCAAAACTAAGCTGTCCTGAAAAGCAAGCTTTCCAGTCTATTTCTGCTTTAGTTTGGTCTGGAAACACTGCACCACCAGCAATGGAAACAATAGTTCCTTACTCCATCTTGCCAATGGGAGGACACTTCTTGTCAAAACTAGCCCTGGCCAGGCCTAGATAATTCCCCAGCACTGTAAAGGAAAATAGAGAGAATGTACATTAAAAGTCATAAAAAAGCTGAGGGAGGCCCTCTGAAGATGAAGACTTGAGTGGATTTTTAGTATCAGTGGGCAACATTTCCAAAAGCAATCAAGTGACTTCAAAATGTAATTAAGGTGGTTTTGAAAAAGTTACCCAGTATTAGGAAAGGTACAGTCCTTTATGTCTGAGTTCTGGGTATTGTGTTATTTACATTTTGTACTGGAAAACTTAAAACAATAAATAGCTAAAATCAATTAAAACTAAAAATTAATTTGCTCAGGTTGAGTTCTAGTTTTTGGCAACTATTCAGTCTACTAAAAACAAGCTGGCTAGTCATTTAAAAATTGGTTAACATTGCTGTTAGTCTCCAAAATAAGGTAAGAAATGGATGAATGGCTGATAAATCAATGGATCATTCCCACTTTCAGTTTTTTTCTGGTATTCTATGAGTTAGTGCCATGGCTATTTTTTCACTAAACAAGTCTGGGATAATTGGTCTCATCAGCCAGAGATTCTAATTCTGGATGAGTATCATTTTAGTGAAATCTTACATCAAGAGCTTTCCTATCAGGTATCATAGAATCATGGAATGGTTTGGGTTGGAAGGGACCTTAAAGATCATCTAGTTCCGAGCCCCCTGCCATGGGCAGGGACACCCTCCACTAGACCACGTTGCCCAAATTCCCATCCAACCTGGTCTTAAACACTTCCAGGGACTGGGCATCCACAACCTCTCTAGGCAACCCGAGAGGCAAGAATCAAAGCCCATGTCCTCAAAAGAAAGGTGCATGAGAATAACAGAAATGGTACTAGTTCCTCAGTTTTAGTGTTTAGTTTTTCACTAGTTTATACTAGTTTATACTCTGCTGTATAAAGGCAACTCAAAATTAGTTCTGGTTTTACTGTAACTGCAATGGTTCAGAATCTGCTTCACAGGCATTTCAGCCATTTGGCAATCTATGGTAGAGAGGCTGAACATATATGTATACACTCAGGGACAGAGACTTTTCTATCCATATTTAATCTATGTTAGTGATTCTACATAGTAAGCTTGCTTCCTGCTATCCCCTGACATCCTGTCATCGTGATAGCTTGGCTACAAGAAGCTGTCTGGGGATTTCTTTATACTTGAGAAAAGTTGGTTGGGAAAGCTGTAATACAATAACTATGCCAAAAAATGTCCTTAGAGGGGACATTCCTTAGGCCTGGAGGAGCTCTTTTGTTGGCATCCTCAAAGAGAATTATCTATACTAGCAGAAAGACGTTTTTCTGCAATGGTAACCATGGTTTACTGGATTTTTTTGCAGAGTTATATCATGTAGGACTATGACTTTTTCACATTTGTAGCTGATTCATTTATACTTGACAAATGTTTCAAGCCTGCTTATTCCATCACCAAAATCTTACTTTCTTATCTTTTCAACTATCTCTTTGTTTGAACTTGGACTCTTTATTGGACAATTTATCCCTGTGCCAGATATCACTGTGGGACTAAAGAGCACGAGACTCTCCAAATGCCAGTAGCACAAACAGTCATGGAGATAATCATAGTATCTCAGTGCCTGAGGGAAGCACCACTTCATAAGTAGCACAAACCCAGTGTTGTCTTTTCCCCCTTTTATGGTAAGACCTACTACTACATGCATTATAATTATGTAAGTATTTAGAGGTTTTTTTCATCTTTCTTCTTCTATTTGGGTAGGAATCTATCCCAAAGCAGCAGGTCCTGCATGTAATCAGAATTGACCTGAGATGTAGGGTTGTTCTGCCATCTTAGGGAACAAATAATAGGCTCAGAGCACAGTTTTTAATCAGTTTCCTTTAAAGCATCAGATCTCCTACAATGATGCAAATCTAGTTCCTCTACTGACCATAAACAATGGGATAATTAATGGAATACTTCAGCTTTGAAATTGAATTCGTATGATCTAAGAATTATGAGTTGAATTGTAATGACTCTTTGAACCATTTGATGGATTCGGATATAATTATCACCTCATAAGCCCTGGAGCATGTCATTACTGACTATTTATTATATAGCCTTTGTCACGTAACTACAGAAAGATTGCTTAGGGATACATGCTTTATAAAACTGAGTGAAACTAAATATTTATTTTAATTTTCTTATGTATGTTTATTGTTTGGAATTTTCTCCATCAAGCTGTCTACACGTTCTAAGGCAGGAGAATTGTTTAAGTGTACTTGGAAAGGGTATTTCTTTGCAGGTTACATGAAAAAGCACTTACAGCAATGGCTCCATTTCTTTCTAGACAAAGCAAAGGAGAAAACACATGATAAGGTCTGTATTAGTAAAACTATAAATTCCCCAAGTAAAATTAATTTTATCGCTTAGCTATTGACCTGAAGGCGCAATATTTTTTTGTATGTGCAAATGCCCCCGCATTCTGCAATTATATTCTCTTGCGGCAGACTAAAAGCAGGGCAGATTTCTCATTAAAACTGTTTTTTTCCACCATTTAGGAAATGCAGGGAAAAGGCTTAAAAGAAAATGCAAATGTAGTGGTTGATATAACTTACATCCACTTAAAGACCTCTTTGCACAACCAGAATGATATAAAGCACTCAATGTTAATGAGCTTTGGATCAGGCACGTAGACAAATTTCAATACTTATCACTACCTTAATTGGATATTCATTTTGATTCTACACAGGGGTGTGGTAACTAAGGCCAAGTTTATTCTTGGATCGCTTTACTTATAAGCTGACTGATAGGTAAGGCATTCCTTGTGTGGGTGCAGTTAGCCTGGCATTGTTCTGCCATAGATACACACCCTTCCCTGAAACAAGGAGACGCACAGTTTGCTGGTATAGCTGCCTGAGATTAGGAGTTTCTGTCAGCACAGCTGTGCCAGACAGGGATCAGACCAACACACATGTGGCAAAAGTCAGCGGGAGACAGGGTTTAGGAACAGAGCGATATGGTCCCCGTGCTGACAACGATGCTCAGCACTCACTCCCTGGGAAGAGGAGTGAAACGTATACAGTATTATTTCAGATCTTTCCCTGTTCCATTTCCATATCCAGCGCCTCTCCCAAACGACTCTCTCAGTGTAATAAAATAAATGTATTGTATTTTATCTGATGCTTTCTCTACTGTTCTCAGCCACCTCCCTATCTTGTATTCTTTCATCCGTGTGACTCATCATCTTTCCCTTAAAAAAGCAAGCATGTCAGGGCATACAGGATATAGTAGAAAAAGTAAGAACCTGCTGAATTTATTTGATCTGTTTGCCAGGCCTTCTGTTGGATTAAAAAAAGAGTGAGCAATTGATGGTTAAAAAGGAAAATTCTGGATGAACCATTTCCCATTCCTCAAATGGAATCAGAATGGAGACTTTTGGAAACTTGGGAAAATTAGGTTTACAATGCCATTATTCCCGTAATTTTCTAGTGGGATTTCAGATACGTTTGTTGCATTTGATTAAGAAAATTTGTATCAGTGCAGTAAACTACCTAGGAACCTCAGTCACAATTCAGAACACACAGTGAGGCTCATAGACACAAAACAGAAAAATATTTTATGACCTGAGGAGCTTACAATATAAATGGAAAATCAGAGACCGTACAAATAATAAACAGACAAGGTAAGCAGTGATCAGGGTTTTTTTCAATGTCAAAAGAGAAATAGGGGAACGTGTCTTGTAAGAGGAGATCGAAAGGAGCTAGGCTTGTTTTATCTAGAAAAGTCAAGGTTGAGTGAACTAGTCATAGATATATTTAGGACATGGGTAAATATCAGGGAAAGAGAAGAACTGCTGAAATTTAAGGATAGTTCAAAGCAAAATACACACAATTTCACACTAAAAACAGTTAGCTAGAAGAAGATTTATATCTCTTGGAAGCACAGAAAAGGCCTTCCAACATGGGAAATAAGAGGAAAGAAATTAAATTGCTTCAAGATGGAGCATGATGCATTTACAGCAGGATAGGGAGGATCCTGGAGTTAGCATCTACAACTTGGTATCTGAGACTCTGGCTATTCAGCTTGCTGATATCTGCACGAGGGGCTGGAAGAAGATTCGATTGCTCTTTGTTGACACTCCATTCATATTGTACTTAGCTCTGTGCTTCAGGGCCTTTGCCAAGTAAGTGCAGGAACAAGGAATAATGTCTTCTTCCCCCTTCAATGCAAAGCATAGCTTCTGGGAAAGATGGGGTTTTATTTTCTTCTCATATGTCAGCAATCAGTGGGAAGCCCTTGAGATACTTAGATCATTTTAGCTCATGTGCCTTAATCATGTCCTCAAGGCTAAAACCAGCCATTATATTTCAGGATTTGTACTGTATTTTCTATTAAACCACTAATGGATTGGGCTTTGGATTTTGGTGGGGGAATTGCCTTCCTCTGTTCTATTTTCATCTAACAAACCCCCTGCCTATGGCAGGGACCTCAGATACTACATTTTCCCCACTTTTGCCTGGTCTCTTCCTTTGGGACAGGCTAGTTTTGGCGGTCTTTATTGTATGAATGCTTCTAATGTTCTAAAGATTTCAGTTGTTCTTTTTTCGTGGTTTCTGCTATATGGGATCATGTAGCGTAGAGCTCTCTGGACTCAGTGTTGAGTGTGAAATACTTGGCTGCCTGCAATTACAAAAGATTTATCTTTTTAGGATCTGAAAAAAGGCAATGAGGTAACTCTGGATGCTTCTTGTTAGCATAGGGGAAGGGAGCACGGGAGAAAGGCATGAAAATGCTTGTCTAAAAATGAGTGCTGTAGGCTGACTTCCCAGAGGCAGTGTTTGGGTAATTAGAAGGCCTGCACCCTTGTCCTTCCAGGGCATTACCTTCAGTGGTCTGCAAACACAAGGGAAACGGCTTTTATGAGGTGGAGGTCTCTGTTGAAGGGGAGGGAATGATTGGGGAAAAGGGTGTGGAGCACTGTATCTTCAAAGAGCATGCCATGGGGCAGGGCATGAAGCCATCCTTGAAGAGATTTGCTGTGAGAATGAGAATAAAGCAGGCATGGGGAAAATCTGGATTTTTGCTCCCAGAACTCAGAAGACTGCAGGCAACCTGTGGCTGATCACAAAGGGAGTTCAGACCAGCAACCACCGCTGGCACTGGCAGCAGTAAAGGATGATTTTTTATCTATATATGGAAGCTGCATGAAGTTTCTTTGAAATGATTTTACTGTCTTTGAAGAGGGTAAAGTGGATTTAATAATCATAGGAAGGACTGTTAAGTGTTTCTGTGGCAAAATCCACATTACACCTCCATTGACTCCATGTAAATTGAGGGATTTATCTGATGAACAGATGAATGCAGATTGAGAGGTAATCAGGAATTCATGGGCCCAGTAAGATGAGGCTAGACAGGATGCAAGCTAAGGGCATAAAATCTCCTGTGCTCCTGACACAGTTTTACTCTGCCTTTCAGTCAAAAGTTTTACCACATTTCTGATAAAACTCACAGGAAAAAAACCCAAACAAAACCCAAGAATTTGAAAGCATATAATTCCACTAAAACTTTCAGTTTCGCCAAAAGTGTTTTCTTTTCGAGTTTCATATATTTTGTTCAAAAAATTTCAATTATAGCTACTTACAACAGCTTTTACTTGAGGCAGACAACCTGCTGGGCCCCAAGGACAGCATTGGTGGCCTGCCACTGAGCACAGATAAGGCATTGTCATGTTCTAGCACCCGGGTAGGGGTTCCCCAGACCCACCCCAGGAATTCAGAAGCTTTTTTCCAACAGAGGCTCTTCCAAACAAAGCAGCCTGGCTGAATATACTATCACTTTTGGGTAAGGTTTTACCTCATCAGAACATTCCCATCTAGATCTGATTCCAGTGCTGGATCAGATGAGCAGGCTGATGTCTTATGCAGTCTTGATCAAATTCCCAATGAATGGGCAAAAGACATAACCTGCTGAAAGCTTCCTCTCAAACAGGGAATGAAATGTGGGTGTCTTGGTGGAATCACTATGTTTTGTTCCCATCTTAGATTATTGTAGTGTGTTATCTAACTGCAAAACTTCTCATTTTCCAAATGAAAGTCCACCTCTTATCTGAATTCTGCTAAGTTCTTTGCCTCAGATAAGCGACATGATACTGAGTAAAAGAGATTAGCTGTGAATAAAAGAGATTACATGCAAGTGCTGTCTTTTATCAGCCTTGAATAAGTGTCTTTTAAGTTCTTTCCTCGTCTTTTCTGGTAAGAGAAATGGAAAATATGTTGACTTTGTCTTTGCTATTCATTGCTTGATATATTCTCCCAGAGTTAAAATAAAATTGTTGCTACACATAACATTAGATCCTGATACCTGGATATGAATACATTATTTGTGTGTGAGAGAAGGCATTTATTTTATCTATTTTAAAACATGTTTAAAAATGTGTCTTATTGAAAGTGAAAGGAAGATGCATAAAACTATGGTATGGTCACAGTATAAAACTGTACTGAAACAATGCTTTTCTTTGACGTTCTGGTGACAAATACAAGACTTCTGTGTATGAAGAGCTTCCAGGACTGGAAACTACAACTTGCAGAATGAATACCAGGTAATCATTGGAATCCCAGCAGCCATTAGAAATCACTTACTCATGAGGGTAAACCAGCTGATTCCTTTGCTGATCCTTAACAATAATTAAAAAAAGCATGAAAGCCAATGATCTGGTTAATGTAGTTTCTATCTAAAGGGCAAGATTAATCCTCTGTACTGGAAGCAGAGATTCACTTTTGGTTCTTTTACAGTCACTGTACGTGATCACCATGGCATAATAATATTGACTCATGTCATTACTAAGCATTTCTCAACAAAACACAATTTACTTTTGAACTTTTATTCATTTGTATTTGACAACTGAGATGTTCCCTTCTCTTTTTTTTTTTTTGTTATAGATGGAAAAATTCCATCTGTCTTGAGAAGTTTCTCATGTGTTTTTCATCAGAGACCAACAATTATTGTTTATGACCTTGGATTTTAATTGTAAATCCAAAACCATCATTTTGGAAACTTTATGAGTTTGCAAATAAACCTCATGTAAATTTTCCGTGCTTGGAATCTGAACACCTATTTTAGCAGCAGCTGATTCTTGGTTCTACGCATGTATAAACTTAAGCCTTTAGCTTCATGCTGAGAATATAACCAAGCAACCTGCTAGCTTTCAAGCTATCATTCTTATAGCCTTGATTGTCTCCACATCCTCTGGCTGAGGAACTGGGTCTTTTGAAACTTCTTGAAAGGCACTCAAATGATTTCTTCCATCCCCTCCTGGCCAAAGAGCTGAGTATTGACTTGATGATAGGTTTGAGACTCTGTAGTTAGGCACTGGATTGTAAAACATTTCACTTACAAGAAATTAAGCCAAATTACAGAAAAAGCAAATCACATAGCATCTATAAGTGCAGCCCTGATAGAAAAGAGTCCCTCTGCCCCAAAACTAGCAATATTGCTGCAAACTAGCAGAAGCATGTGGTTACAAACTGTGCTTTGGGAGAACCAAGGTCCCACCACAGACTTCCTATATAATTTGGGCAAGTCACTTTTTAATCTCTCTCTCTGCCTCAATTCCTCATTTTTAAGGGATGGACCACAATACTTTGATTGTCTTGCCTGTGTAGCTTTTTGTGGTACAGACTGTCTCTAACTGATAGCATGGCACTTAGTACAGTGGAGCTATGACCAAATATGTTTCCCTAGGGACTTCTGCAATAAGTATGGCATGCACTTGTCCTTGTCATGGCAAAGTATATGTTCTTAGCCAGATAGCCAGAATCTGGAGCTTTAGAGATCCATAGTAATGCTATGATAGAGGTTTTCTCTCACCAATGTCTGTACAGAGCAGACTGGCAGCAGTCTGCAAGTTTCTTTCACTCTCTTGGTTGCCCTTTTGCAGGAGTTAAAGGGTCCTCTCAGTCTGAAGGCTCATTGCACAGGGAAAGTCTGGAGGATAACAACTGCAGCTTGAGGTCCCTGCTGTGACTAGCAGAGACCTTCAGATGGAATAATTTTAATGAACTTCACGTGTTTGTGGTGTTGACATTTATTTGAGAGCTAGTTTCCTAGACTCCTTTTATAGTCATTCAGACAGACACTTCTAAGATGGGATTCATTTGCCCTATTTTAGGTTACTATTTTAGGGTTAGCTAAATCATCCCCTGGAGCTTCCTATTTCTTTTCATTGACTACAAAGAGAGTCCAAACAATTACCTCATGTATGGACTTCTACCTTGTAGATCTTGACTTCAACTTGTGCTGCTTATACAGCATTTAGGGATGTCACCATACCTTCCCAACAAAGTCAGTAGTGCTGTCTCCATTTTATTTTTTCTTGATGGGGAAACTGAGAAGCAGTGATGTGACCATAGAACCAAGCAGTTCTATATTGACTCACTGTTTGATACACTGAGTAACAGTGCAGACCCAAACCTGCTGTTTTGTAAAGCTTGGCACCACTCAGCTGAGGCACTCTGTGTTTAAAACTGCTGAATACTTGGATCTAAAGAACTTAGACAAAGCTACTCTGAACTAGAAACACAAGTTAGGCCTCATAGTTGATGCTTATCATTAGTACAATGAGTTTTAAATTTTAAAAAAAGAAATGACCAGAGGTGCCACAATAACAGCTACAAATGCCACCTGAACTGTACTATTTCCTTAGACATGTGGCACCTGGTGCTGAGTGAGAGCTCTTCTGAGTCTTTTCTAAACGAAATAAGAAGCCTGCTGTGTCTGCAATACCTGGGTATCACAGCTCTTAAAATAGATAATTCTCATAGATTCAACTTATTTTGAATTGCCAGGAGATAAACAGAAGGTTTAGTAAAGTTGGTGTAATATGGCATGTGTAAAATAAAAATGAGTGGAGTAAGTGAATAACTGTTAATAAGTAATCAACTAGCTTGTCAGCAGCATGCTATCTAGCTGCTGAATAATTAGCTGCCTAAAGCACAGTGTCCATTCCTCAGGACAAGTCAGAGCAGAGCAGCCTGTGGGAAAGGCACTTTCATGTGGTTTCTCTAAATTGCTTGAATGGATGTGACTAGTTTCATCATTTGGTGAAATCTGTTTGTGGGATGAGATATAACACAATATTTCTCATTTTCCTACTCTGTTTAATTGGCAATAAATTAAATTAATTTCCCCAAGTTGGGTATGTTTTGCCCGTGACGGTAATTGTTGAGTCTATCTTGGAGCTGGCTGGAACTGGGTCTGTATGACATGTGGGCAGTTTCTGGTGTCTTTTCACAGAAGCCACCCCTGCTGCCCCCCAGATACCAAAACCTTGCCATGTAAACCCAATACAGTCTCCCTCTGTCTTTTCCTGGTGTCTTAATTTTCAGGTTCCAAGCTCCTCTTCTATTGTAGTGTTTCATGCAAGCTCTGGGTTAACTGGTTCCCAGATCTCATTCCCATCTCTGTCCTCCACTGTATCTTCTAGTTCTTTCTTTATCTGGTCCCACTGTCACTATGTGTGCTGAACTCATTTCCCTCATCTTCATAATGTCATTATGAGCAACCCTAATTTTTAAAATCAGCCATCTTTCTCCTAGATTCAAGCTGGATGCCAGCAGAAAATCACTGCAAGCTCAAGAGAGTCAGGCACTCTGTTCCTACCCTGCATCAGGGGAGCTAACAACTCTCCATGAACAACAGCATGCTCATCTTTTAGTTTTTCTGGGCTAATGCATTCTTTTTTGGTGTGGTCAACATGAGGAGTCATGAGAGACTTGAACAAGCTTAGGCAGAATTTTGCAAAGATAGAAATTACTTCCCCCCCAATCAGAGGGACCAAGCCACCCACTAGGATTTTCAAGTCATAGCTTCAAACCATGGAGGAGTTAGAGGGTTACAAAGTGAAGATATCAAGGACTGGAACAAACTGTCTCTCCCTCAACAGTGTAGTTTTTGGAAATAGTTGAAGTGTTATTGAAATAAATAAAAAAAAAAAGCAGCCTGAGGCAAGCCCAGTGCTTACAATGGGTTCAGCAAGCAGTGTGGGATGAGAAATGAGATACGGACATAGGGGACAGACCTAATGCTCACTTGAGAACTGGCACAGAAATGGTAGCAGATTGCCTGGGGGACGCCTGCTGTGGAAGGAAGGGCTCTGAGCTCCGATGAAGAAATGAAGTCTGACAAAACTGCATGCAACAAAAGTGATGGTCCCACAGTGAGACAATTGCGTCCCAGGGCTGATGTCAGGCTCACAGCAATAAGGGCCCCAGAAGAGCACGTGGCCTGCTGGGAATAAGTTGGAAGGTGGTATTTTGAGCAAACTTCCACACTGCCTGTTGGTGGACACCGGGTGACCTAACTCTGCTCTCACCTGCATCCTGCTGCTTCTGTGAAAGGAGCTGTGCCTTCCCCTCTTATCTGCAGACCTCGAACAAAATGGGAACTGCACAAAACTGCTGGCGTAGGTATTTCCTCTAGCAGGACACAATTCCACCAACTTCAATGATTTCTACTGGCTGTATCATGTTATCTACTCACACCCTGGTATGTATGATCAATTCATATTATTTTTGATTTTCATATGGATTATTTATAGAGCTCTTAGTAAGTGCAGGGTTTCACTCATGGTTCATGCGGTACAAGCAAAAGAAGGAAGCAATGTGTTGTTTCCCAACATCATATACATCACGCTCCTGGGACTGCTTTTACATCCAAGTGTATAGTCATATCTTTCGGTTTTTCAGTGAACAGACGGGGCCAGTGTAAACTGCGCTTTTCTTAAATTACTGTCCTTTGAACTTTAATTGCAGAATAACTGTCTCGGAAGCCTGTTCCGCTGGATCCTATTCATTGTCTCTAAAATTAGTTTCTCTGGAAATATTAATTTGTCTTACAAACGCAGTAGGTTTAAAGTGGAAGCATATACTCAGGTAAACAAATATACAAGAATAACAAAAAACTACTATCACAGCAACAGGAATAAGAATAGGTTTTAGGAATTGTAGATAAACCATACTACAGTTATGTGGCTGCTACCACAGAGATTTCAGAGGTAAGGTTATTACTAAAATATCCAAAGGTTACCAAAAATTTTAAGTCTGTCCTGCAGTGACTCCATCAAATGACCATTGGATTCAGGCAGATTTTACTGCAGGTGACCTCAGATGAAAGGTGAACAGTTTCTATAAGCACAACTGTTAGGCAAAAAGAGCCAATATGCAAACTAACAGAACATATAGGGCAAAGTCACAATGAAGTCTGGGCAGAAAGCCCGCTGGTGTTTCTTTTACTGGGTGTGTGAATTCCCTGGAGATGCTGCAACGCAAGCGTGTTGCACAACCAAAGGAAAAGCGTGAGTCAAGCTCCAACAAGTTCCAGCAGCAGAGCTCTTGCCTGGCCTGGCCAGCGGGCAGCAGCAGCCCAGCACCGCTCACCAGCTGCAGCTGCATTCATCCCGCAGGAGCGGCTATATTTTAGGGGGTGTGCCAGGACCATGCCGGGGCACAGCACTTCCCTCTTCGAGCACCACTGGAGCCCCTGGGACTCCTGCACTTCCCTGGCTGGGGCCAGGGGAGCCACCTCACTCTGCATGAAGGGAATTGCCTTTGCCTATTGCTCCCCCCTGCCATTGCCTCTGGTAATTGCCCCCCCATTGCCAGGCATGGGAGGCCAGGCTACACCCCCTGTGAGCCCCACTGGGGCTCATCTGCAGTGATTTCCACGTGCTGAGACGGGGTCATTTATCTGCGTTGTTATTTAGCTTTTCTCACTTTCAGTGAGGAGAGCAGATGGGGTAGTCAGGATCTGCAGAATCTAATAAATGCTAAGAGATACCAGGGGATGCGCCTGCTCTGAGAAGCCGAACAGATGTGCTAAAATTGAGCTGTATCCCCAGAAGGCTTTTCATGTCAATTGTTTATTTTTCGGACAATATCAGCCAGACTGAATTGAGCTATCTGGATTTTATGTTCCTGGGAACCAGCTTCATTCACAGAGCTTATGCCAAAAAATAAAAATTATCTAAAACTAAAGATGATTTCTAGAAACTGCAAAGGCCAGAAGATGTCCGAGGGCTGCTTTCTCTTCTGAGAGGAGGAAAATAGAGCTTGAGACTTTGGAAAAATTGTGTGCACTTCAGAACTCATTCAATGGAAACTCATTAACTAGCCTTGGATGGTAACAGGACAAGTCAAAAAGATGGAAAGGCATGCTTACTGTTGTGATAACCTGGTACATGAGCCATGAGGTGCTCATTTTACAGATATCAGAAGACATAAAAAATCTCTGGCCTGTGGGCTGATACTCTCAGAAATTGAATGAAATGTGTAGTCCTTATCCGTTTAACAGAGATAATGGGAAAAAGAACACCAACAATGCTGAGCACTGCACATTTCTCGTGGAAGTTCACTCAGTAGGAAAGTGGCCAAAAGGCAAAATTTGAACAACACAGGAGACATCCGAGTGACGAAGACTGCAAATCAACTCTGTTACACACCATAATCTATTTAACTGCAACCAGTATCCTAAAAAATGGGGTTGTGCCCAGAAGGCCTACTTAACTGTTTGCTTTTCCAGTCATCCAAATCTCTGCTTATTTGAGTATTTTGATACTCTCATGGATAGTATTTTACTGTACCTTGGTCAGGCTTCAGAAAATAGACATAGTTTAATGGTATGAAAACAGCAATTTGATTTTTTCCTAAATGTATCTGATACCCTTTCTTATATACCGTAAACCAGAAGTATTTGCCAAGGTAACAGGTTTGAATGGAAGCATATCTAATCAAAGTCCTCTGTGTGTAAATTGAGACACTTCTGCATAGTACTGCATGACATATTACAAACTGGAAAACATTAGATATTAATAATTGACACAGCTGCTGTGAGTTTTACAAGAGAGTAAAAATCTTGGATAGAGAAAAGTATTTACTTTCTCAGGACTAGAAGAATCACATTATTTTGTAGAATTGAATGGGACTTGGGGAGATTTGATTGCAATTCCCTCTTTTCTGTGCTGTGCAGAGTTGTCTGTGTTCAATGAGGTTAGTGGGATGGTGCAGGTTAAACTTCAGTTCTGGCCCAATTGTTTAGCTTGCACAGCACCTTCAGTCCACTTAGAAGGAACAGCACTACATTTAAGTATTATGGAGCCAGTTCACTTCTCACATATCCTACTTTTTATCCAGTGTAAATCTTTTTGAGTATTC
This sequence comes from Balearica regulorum gibbericeps, assembly GCF_011004875.1. Taxonomy (NCBI): domain Eukaryota; kingdom Metazoa; phylum Chordata; class Aves; order Gruiformes; family Gruidae; genus Balearica; species Balearica regulorum. Next base: position 57,175,409 of record NC_046186.1, on the reverse strand, counting down.
TAGAAAATACACAAATTACAAATACAAACTGCAAACATGAGTTACAAGTATCACTAATACAGACAACAGTATATGAATATAGGAAAGTAAATGCTATAACCAGGGTAACCTGACCATTTTAAATAGATATCAACTTCGCAAATGGAAGAAAGGAATACTGTGGAATTTTGCCTCTTATCTGAATTTTCTGATTATCTATCTATCTCATCTATATAAGTTTTTTTCAGACCAAAGCACTAGATCAGAGCACTCTTGAAGAGTTTGAGAGTCCGAGCCTCCAACAAAAACCTTCTACAGAAACCTTCATCATATAATTTCTTACATTTGGCTCTTCAGAGATGAACTGGTAGTCTCCCAAAAGCTGAAGTGACTAAGTTTGATTGAAGTCTAATTTGTTACACATGTAAGCATATTTTCCAAATCCCCATGTATGAGCAAAAAAATGATTGTCAGACATTTTGATTCAACAGAATACTCTAAAAAGGAGTGATTTTTCCCTTCCCTGCACTTCCAACTTTGCTTTTAGGGATGCAGCAGTTCAATAGCTAGGAATGTTCAATGCTCACCTGTACTGGTTTTGACTGGGATAGAGTTAATTTTCTTCATAGTAGCTTGTATGTTGTTATGTTTTGGATTTGTGCTAAAGCTAGTGTTGCTAATAGAGGGATGTTTTCACTACTGCTGAGCAGTGCTAACACAGAGCCGAGGCCTTTTTTGCTTCTCACCCCACCTCACCAGCGAGGAGGCTGGGGGAGCACAAGAAGCTGGGAGAGGACACAGCTGGGACAGCTGACCCAAACTGACCAAAGGGATATCCCACACCATATGACATCGTGTTCAGCAATAAAAGCTAGGGGAAGAAGGAGGAAGGGGGGGATGTTCGGAGTGATGGCATTTGTCTTCCCGAGTAACTGTTAGGTGTGCTGGAGCCCTGCTCTCCTGGAGATGGCTGAACACCTGCCTGCCCATGGGAAGTGGTGAATGAATTCCTTGGTTTGCTTTCACACATAGATTTTGCTTTACCTATTGAACTGTCTTCATCTCAACCTACATGTTTTCTCACTTTTACCCTTCCAATCCTGTCCTCCATCCCACCATGGGGGCAGTGAGCAAGAAGTTGTATGTGTTGGTTAACCCGTATCACCCCAGCATCTCTGCTGTGGAAGACAAGTTACTCTACATATTAAAGCATGATTTCACCTAATTTCTTGTGTTGAAACTATTATTTACTATTAATTCTCTGTTAATTCACTCTTTGATTTGGGACATGACTGTACCCTTCTATTTGGATAGCTCAACTAATTGAAACTGATTGATATTGCTTCAGAACATGAGGAGTCTTCTGGTACTAGCCAGGGGCAAACAAACAATTTGCAAGAAAAATAACAATAATGACACTTGCTCCTTGAAGTAGCTCATTGTCCAGAAAGCATGCTAATTGGAAATTATTTTTTTCCTTTTCAATAATTCTGATTTGTGTTTGTTCTGCCATGTACAGACACTCAGTATGCTGCTTTTTCTTTTTCTTTCTTTTCTTTTTTATTTTTTTTTTCCCAGGCTTATAAGGAAGTATTTTTGGTATTGATAACTCTGTCTTTAAGGCTGAGTTTCCTGGACAGCTTTTATTGATCTTAGGTACAGGCAGAGACAGGGAGATTCTTTGTAAGTTCTTGATTCCTTGTAAGTTCATGACTCAGTGATCACTGAGCATAACAGTTGTCCTATGTTATCTATCTGCTGCTAGACTGCATATTACAGACCCAAGTTTTTTATTATGTCTTGGAGTTTATGGTCCCAGTACACAAAGATCCATACATCCAGAGTTTTTGAATTCAAACTATCCATTTGCAAGTAAAAAACCATCCCAGCTATAAAAAAACCTAAAATCAGAAAATCAAACTAGATTTCCAGCAAGTGCAAATAACTACAGTGAACTTTCTTTCCTAAGACAGTTCCAACAATGTATTTAGAAGTTGTCCAATGGCAGATATCAGATAGTCATTTTAAAGAAGTCTTCTACTTTAAAGAAGCAATCTAAATATAAAGTGACTCAGAATTTTTCAATACCATTTAGTTGATTTTGCTATGCCATTTTTGGTGTCATGTATTTTCAGATACTTGAAAAGAGTCTATATTCATGGGAAAAGATATTCAACCCTATTTGAGGAACAAGTTTCCTTTAAGGTGTATCCAGAAAAGAAGTATTGAAATTTGAAATTCTTAGTGGATTGCTTTAAGAAAGTGTTACATTTGCCAAAAGGAATAGAAAAATTAAGAAAATCAATTCCCAGAACTTTCCATCTTTTCTTTAGGATGAATAAAGAGCTCCTGTTCCCAGTTCTTCAAAATCTCTTTGGATTAACTGTGATGTAAATGAGATCAGAACAGGATTTTCTAGCTGTAATAGTTATACAGAGCTGCCTACAAGCTAACTTGAAGAATTCAGCCATCTGAGAGAAACCTGAGAAATTCCAAAATCCTGAAGTGAACTTTACTGTAGGTGGTTCTGGCAAAGTTGAAAAACATATTCATGTCTGGAGAATCTACTATCAAAGAGACAGTCTCTTTCAGAAATGTTTATCAAGGATGTTACAGGGCCTTATTCTCATCTGACTTGAATGACCAGCTTGTAAAAAACAAACATGCAAACAGAAAACCACGGGTACAGAATCAAGCTGTAGATCAGGATTAACTCTGTCCACTGAAGGCACAAGCTTTGAAGCAATGAAGATCAGTCAAGCACATGTGCCCTATTGCACACTGCCGGCAGCTTTTAAAGTGCTTAGCACGCTTTCTGAATGCGTTCAAAATGCCCTGCTGCTTGCCAGATAAATGTTTTCTTATAAACCGGAACAGTGATGGGGTGTTACTGCTCCTATAACATCTCATGAGACCAGTTCTTCTTACACCATGTTGTACGCTACGCTTGCAATGTACTGGATGTCCTGTCAGCACATTCCAGTAATTTGGTGGCACAGCCAAATCCGGGAGAGAAAAGAAATCGTAGTTATCAAAACAGGCAACAATATGAATCTGTTAGTTAACTTATGGCTCAGGATGTTTCTAGACAGGAATGCTGGCACCAGTTCCCTAAAAACTAGTGTAGTTCTGCCAACGCTGTGCAAGTGGTGCATGAAATTTTAGTGTAAGGGCTGTTCAAAGTAAGCTTTTGATTCAGGATTAGGAACAGTGAATGCTAAGCCATGGGACACCCCTGCAGTGTGCTCTACTCCACGCTCAGAAATTCACTCTAGTTAAATAGAGGTCTGGGTCAAGAAAACATGGCCTACATGATGTCATCTCTTTCTGAGATGATCTTGAAATGACCTTGTTTCTCTGAGGCAAGGGTGAATATGTCTTTTCTCAAAGACACACTGTACCTATCTTTGCACTCCTATTGCCCAGCTGGCTGGGCTGTGCTCAGTTGCCGTGCGGACTGAAAGCAACAGCAAGTAAAGTCTTAAAGTTTCAAGACACATCTTCTCATGAGGCTTCTTCCAGAAAGAAAATCTCAGCATACTGAAAAGAAGGCCTTATATCAAGAGTCAGATTAATTCCAGCAAACTTCATGATTCAATGCTCTCCCCTTGCATTATCTCCAGTTGATCAGCAAAACTGTCTCAAGTAGGGTATGCATTGCTTTTGGATACCAGCAATATATTGCCCTGGAGACCAAATCTGAGAATCCCTTTTTTTTTTTTTTATTTTCCAATTCAAAGTGCATCTCAAAGTTTTTCTGGCACTTTCTATGAAGGAGCTTAAGACAGACTTTCTCTGCTAAGACTGTTTTATTTTTACAGGCACAATGAAGATTTCTTTGCTTATGGGTGGAAAAAGGAGGCTTTCCAAAATGTTTACCAAAGAATAGCTGTTTACAAAACTAGCATCTTGCTTTTTTTCTTGGGTAACTTAGCATCCATAAATGGCAAGAAGATTGTTCTGGTACTTCAAGTCCCTCTGCATTATTCATTAGGGAAGCTCAAGCTGAATAACTTTCTCTGGGACAAAGCTGTTGCTAAGCTTAAAGTTTGGGAGATCTAGTAATGCAATTTTGCTTATCCTTCTCCCCAGGAAACTCTTCCACTCACACGATGCGAGGATACCGTGACTTGGCAAAATCATGCTTTGCGCTACTTTCTGGATACTGGACAACAGGACAACTATGTGAAATGAAGAGAAGATTTATTAACCCTGACACTTCAGCAATGAATCAAAATGAAAGGAAGAGGAGGCAGATAGAGGGAAAGAAAAAGGGGATAAAACTAGTTGCGGCATCCTAAATATGGTACAACATGACTTTTCCCAAAATGAGCAAGAAGAGAAAGCCATACTTATATGTACAATTTGTAACATATGTACCAGCTTGAATGATAAATGTAACTTCACCTCTGCCAAATAAACGTCCATCTTCTATTTGTCTTATTACAGGGTAAGTCACAGCACTCAAGATGTCCATTGCTTTTTTCAGTCACTTGTCTACAGACTGACTGCATGCACGATTTCCTCTGTTGCAATTTCGTTTTAGGGAAATGGGGATTTCATTTTTGGATAGCAAAAGAAAACTTCTGTGTTCTAAAAGAGAGGAAAGGACTGAGGTTCAAAGCTGAACCATATCTTTTGCTGATGCTTAACTTTTGGTCGCAGTGTTAGCAGTGTGATCATGAGAGCGTGCTCTCCTAACACAGAGGCTTTGGCAAGGGATGAAGGGTGAACTTAGCTGGGGAGGCGTACAAGAAAGGTGAAGGAAAAAAAGAATCTGGAAAATGATCTGCAAGTAAGACACGTTGCAGAGGCTTAAAGATTATAAAATGTAGAACAAGACTCTCTGTCCCAGTGTATCAGTCTTGCAAGAAATTCCTAGACACGTATAGAAGTAGAAGAAACAGTCTGAAATTAAGTCCATCGCCGCTGTATTGAAAGCAAGCACAGTAAACAATGAGTTAATTTGGCTGCAGTGATATGGAACGTTTGCCAAAGTACTACTCTGGTTCATTTTTCTCAACTCTGACTCTCCAAGGGTGTTCTACCTCCCTTCTAACTTACACTGCAACTCTGAGAAATGACTCGTTTCAAAAACTCCCTTCAAAGGTTAGAGGCTCTTGGAAATGTACTTATTCTGGCATTCTCAGCAGAAAAACCATGGGCTGGGTGAGCACAAAGACTACCTGTTGATCCCCTAGAAATGATTCCTCTGTGCCTGTGTGGAGATACACCGGCAGGTTGTTAGGAAGAAAGCTTGCACGACTTCCCCCTTCACTAGGCTGCTTCTGCAGACAAAGCTATCAGACCTGCTTTCAAAGTTGTCAGTCCGGGACTGGACTAGGCTGTGAGCAACGTCTTTGGAGACCAGGGGAAATCATGCTCGTGATAGTACTCAGATGTACCTTTTATGAGACTTACATATGCTATAATATTCTTTAAAATACAAATACTTCAAAATCCTTGGTTGTCTGATTTTCTTATATTGTAATATATTTTTGTTTGTTTTGTCATCTGCTTCTTAGTCCCCCTCCCCCCACCCCCCAGTTAATTTTCCCATGGATCTTGTGAGAGACAGCTTATGAGATTCTGATGGGAGATGAAATTAATAATTTTCAGTCAGATGTTTTCCAGTATAGCAACTGTTTTTCATACAAACACTTCCATGCAAGTAACTCATATTTGCAGAATAGCATGCACTTACATAGACCACATATGTTAAAATAGCAACTTACTACTTTATTTTTGGGCTCAGCTCTGGTCAGTTTAAACTAAACCCTTTTGTGCTAGAAGAATGATTCAATAATTGCAGTTATCTGTCTTACAGTGGGTATGAAATTATTAATTATCTTGACTTTATTGGATACAGAAGATGTGCAAGTTCTCTGATTATTATAATTAGTATTACATTTTGAATGAAAACATTGATATAATAGTGAGAAATTAACAAACCAAATCTGAGCACCAGGTAACTTTGAATCCTGTGTTGATTCATCTCTGTTTATAGCCACTGACTTCCTTTACAGCACAGTGCAATTCTCAGTACACTGTAATTTTTATATTCATCATACAAGTTCTCTACAGTATGTTCCCATTTATCTTAAATATCCACATGTTCCTAACATGTAAACATATGCTGAGTGCCTGCATGGTTGATTGTATAAAATAGGAATACAGTGTACACTTAGGTATCTTTATTTCAGAAAGTACATTTTGCATGCAGTATTGCACATTGTACATTTCAGCTCAATGTTTGTGATTCGTAGGCATTTCTTAAAAACACTGTTAAATAATCAATCCATATGCATTTGTTTTCATTGATTATAAATGACTGTAAGTGATTACTACTACTACACAGATAGTAGAATGCATATTTAATCAGTTCAAAAGAACTTTAAAACATATATTTTGTCTTCTAGGCTCACAATTACTTAAGAAAACTGGTCATAATGTGAATTTAAGGATCATACTGACAATATTGAAAACCCAGCATTGGAAGGAAGTGGGTCACACACATCCAGTCCAGCTGGGACCATTATTCTAGCATAGCTTAAGAACAGACTTGACAGTCATCACCAAAGGGCCCAAAGTCAGAATTTGTGTGTTTGGCCTCCCCCAGCTCTATACGAACGGCGATGGCACTAAGGAGTGGGGGAAAAGAGTTGTTTGTGTAGGACTGCTTCTAAACAGAATGCTTTTCAAACTTTTCCATGCAGCGTCAGCTGGTTTTAAATGATAATATTTTATCTTCCACTAATCCACTTAGGGCAAGACATAACATTCTTGGTCTGTTATTTTACTGGAATTCTTATTTGTTCTAATTTATCACATCACTTCTTTAATCCAATTTCGGTCTGAACGGCAGCGCAGTAACTGGTTTATAGTCATGGAAGTGGCTTGTGCCAAATTAGAACAAGCACATTGTTGTTATTTTTGCAAAACTGAACTTGTTAGGGAAATTACAGGGGTAACGCTATGACAAATTCAACCACTGAACCGTCATTCTTCTAAGTCTAATACTAAGACACTTTATATGGACACACAAGGTCCAAAAACTGTTAAAAAACCTCAGCGGGAAAGAGCCAAGAGAAAATCAACATAGAGCATCAAAAATCCCCGAAGAGCGAGTTTGTATTTCCATGTGTCCTTTATAGGAAATTTCTTTTGCAAGTTTTTGAGGCTTACAACAGACGAGGGATAGAGAAGTTTTAATGTTGCAGGACTACAGCAGTGGCAGTTGTACCTATTCATCAGTTTATTCTGGTCACCCTGTAACCCCCTAGTGTTCTTTTAGAAAGTGTGAATCATCCTAATGCAAAAAGAGCAAGTTACTTTATCACATAGTTTCTTTGGAGACTAGAGGTCGCATTAAAGGACTACGTTAATAAGGAGTGTTAGGTAGGATGAACATCACAAGAAGGGAATTTAGAAGATTACTGTGAGCTATTGAGCATACTGTGCATCTTGGACATACCTGTATTTTCCTTGATCTTAATTTCCACATGGGATGAAGACTTCCCCGAGTAGATGGAATTGTAGAAAAAACATATTGAGAAGCATATCTATAGAGCAGGGTCTAAAACACTGACCAAAATTATTTGTGAACAAAGAATAATGATGACAGAATGGACAATATTTTTTAAAAATATTTTCATTTGCCAAAACTAACAGTCCCTCATGTGAATAATGATTCATGGCATAAAAATGAGTGTATGTTGTTAGTTATTGCATATAAATGATTATCTATAGGTTTGTTATTATATTGTTTACAGAAGGGGATTGCATATCTGAAGTGTATATGTAAAAATATGTAATTAGTCTGTACAAACATGAAATTTTAGGTTAGTTCTGGAAAAATCAGACCATATATTTTTATATGGATATCCTTCTCACAGACTTGAGAAACTATGAGTTCCAAGGTAGGTGAGCTAAATGTATGTGAGGCAGAAACAGAAAGACAGGGACATAATGAGATTTGAAAAGGAAGAAGTTTATGTTTGATATCACAATAAAGGAGAGTAGACACATGGTCAAAACAGCAGGCAAGTAAAATGATGAATTAGATGTACAAGTAAAAACTGTCTCCATTAAAACCAGAAAAAGGGATGCTGTGCTAATCAAGGCACAACATGATTCAAGATGCTTTCAGGAGATCATATAGGAATTCTCACTATCGTTACCCATATGTGAAGCTCTGGTCATGGCTGCAGTTGAAGACTGTGCATGGTGATATGCCAAAATGAAAGGCTAAATGGTGATATTTTCCACAGCAACTTAAAAAGGAACATCATGAGGAATATTATGTAGTCTGTTTTAACAGTGACAGCTAGACATTGGAGCTGACAGCTAGACATCCCTGAGAAAATGTCAGACAGAGACTAAAATTTGAGTTTGCATGGAAACAACTGAGCCTCAAGTAAAAAATACAGTTTCGTGAAGTATTCAGTTGAGATGCTACCTAAATTTGTTTTTGTGGAGGAGGTTACTACAGAGAAGAAGAGGTGATGAAGGATGAGAAAAGACATAGACATCAAAAGAAGAGGGAAAAGGGGAGTAAGACAAAGGATCTTAAGGAAAAACTGGGAGTAGAAAGGTAACTAAGAAAGGAAAGAAGCATAAAATCCAAGAAAGAAGAGGACTAGGGAAGGAGCTCTGCTGATGTTAACAACAACATATGGTAGGTCAGGAAGAGAGAAGAGGCACTAGTGCTTCTGAGCTTTGGGAAGTATCTAGGATTGAAGAAGAACTCCAGACACTGACATTGAGATGAAAGCTGAAAAAGTAAAATAGATGGAGGTTAAAGCTGATGAGCTAAATTGAGTTAAAGGTGACATTTTTAAGATGCAACAGAGTAATGGACTACTGTTAGGTGATAGGGAAAAGTGGGAGGAGAGTCAAGGGTTAAGGGGAGGAATATAGGACTGTTGGGAAAAATCTGATGCTGTACCTGTCTGCTGTTTAATGGGAAGCTATATTGCTCTTTTGGGAAATACATCACGAATAAACCATAAAAAGACACCCTTTTTAAAAAAATAGTGATTCATTCTATATAAGAAAAAGATCATGGTTTTATTATCCAGCTGCTTACTAGTAGCATAAAGCTGGTTCCCATTATTTTTCATGTTCTCTTTTACCACTTTCCCCTCTTCTTAAAGTGTTACCATATGTTATACACCTTATTTTCCTGAAAAACTTATTACTGGAAATCCACTGGCATATGTGCAATGTTAAATGCTGATGACATCCTCTACCTAACATGTAAATATATAGCTACCGACTCTGCTCTCAATGGGAACTGCAAACTTGACTTTGGCTGTTTAGCATCTCTGAAAATCAAGTCACTCTTTCAGATGTCTGAATGTGGATTCAATTTTCTAACTGTGGACAGTCTGGTAGCATTTTTAAATATGTTGAAGATTAACTTCCAAAAGAGTTTTTAGGAAATTAAAGCAAAGATTAGATGAAATTTGGATCTTTGAATTCAAGGTGGCAACTCTTTCTCTGCCTAAACCATATAGGTGTCTGAGATACCATTTAAGTAATTAAGTTTTATATGTACTTGGATGGTGTTAGTGCATCTGCCCATAAACTGAGCATCTGGATGCAAATTTTCTGCCTGTGCTCATTTTGGGGTTTACAAATCTGGTAGAGATCCCAGGCTAGAGTGCGTTCAGTGGTTGTGAATGCTTTCTTACAGAAGCAGAGTCAAAGAGAAAAGACTGGTGGCAGTGCGGCTGCTACTCATTCTGCTACACATAAAAACAGTAGGAAAAAACTGTAGGCTCTGGTCTTTGCTCCCTGAATTGTTAAGGCAGTTTACTTTAGACAGGCACTGGACAAAGCCCAGAAATGATCCAGAGCACTGGGATTCCCTGTTCCCAGCAGCGCGCTCCAACCACCAAGCTCCCTCTTGTTTACTCTTCTTCTAGTCCCATGACTCTATTAGTCCTGGATGCTCTTGGCCACATTTGAAAGAAACAGTTGGTGTTTGCTTTCACCATTGAAATATTACCTAGCTTTGGTACTTCACAGATGTTGACTATTTGCTGATTTGCTGAAAGCCTTTAAAACAACCTCAGTTGCTTCCCCTCTTCTCTGTCTAAAGTTGGGAAGCTAATTTACAAGATTTATGCAGCAGGATACGTGGAGCATTAAGAGCCTAAAGACCTGCAACCCGTTCCAGAGGAAGAGGAAATGCTGTGTACCTTTGGAAATCAGAAAATATCAGGAATCTCAAAATTCACATTGGAGGTAGATTTAGTTTATGTGTCATTCACCTTCTTGCTTCTGATTTTGATTCCCTCCCCGCTCCCCTGGGTCTAACCAGATATGTGGCCTAAATGTGTACAAAACACAAGTAATTATTCAGTAATAAACATATTCAGTAAAAAAGCTTCAAAATTAAAACTCAGGTGTAACTGCCACATGTAGGCCCAGGAGCTTCAAACCTGAATCTGTTCAGCTGAGTAGGATCCATTTAATTCTGATCTGTTTTTTACTTATCAAATGCAAGAATCATCTAGTGAGTTTGTTCCTAGACTTGTTTTATTAGCAAATAATTCTTCTCTGTCTCAGTTGTTTACATTCTTATGTGGCCTGTTTTGTCAAAAGATATGCAACATTTGCCAAACGTACTTCCTGGAATTTCATAATTGCGCTCTGATTTGTTTCCTCTCATATGTCTAAGCATTTCTTTTCAATTAAAAAAAAAACAAAAAGCAAACAGATGAACTAGGATTAAAAGGAATTGTTGGCATCAGGGTCTCTGTATTTTGAGGGGGTATCATGAAACCAAAACAACATGAAATTAGGTGGAGTCAGTTACATTAATGACCTCTATATTTAGAAAGAAGTGAAGGAAATGTCTCTCCTCTACATTCTGTGGACTTCACCTGTGGAATCCATTACCATAGGAAATAGTTCCAGTCAAATATTATGGCTAAGCTTTAAAAAAAGGATGCATATAAGTATTGTCTAAGAATAACATCTGTGTGACTGATGTTAAAAGAAGAGTACTTCAATACACTGATGTCATTAAAAAAACATTGTAAATAACATTTCACAGCCTGGGAGGAGTATGGTTTTGTTTTGCTTGCTGGCTTTTATGACAGTGAAGGACTGTCCAGCCTCATGCAGGGTACGCAGAATTACAGGATGGCTGAGGGGCAAAGGTCCCTTGGTGATCATCCAGTCCAACATCCCTGTTTAGATCAGGACTGCCCAGAGCAGGCTGTCCCAGACTCTGTCCAGCTGGGTTTTGAACATCTCCAAGAATGGAGACTCCACAACCTCTCTTGGCAATCTGTGCCAGTGTTTGACCACCCTCATTGTAAAAAAGTTGTTTCTTATGTTTAAATAGAATTTCCTGTGTTTCCCTTTGTGCCCATAGCCTCTTGTGCTATCAGTGACTATCACTGAGAAGGGCCTGGCTCAACTTCATTACTTGCACATCAGGTATGTATGCACATTTATAAGGTACTGCTGCACAGGCCTCCTGCCACCTTTGCTTGATTTCCTGTTCATGGGAATGGACCACTCTTGAGCATAGAGGAGGTGATCCTTGAAATTATCAACCGATATCCTGGGCACCTCTTCTCTTCATGGCTGAATCCAATGGGATTCTTCTAAGTAGATCCCTGAGCAGCCTAAAATCTGCCCTCCTGAACTCCAGGGTTGTGATCCTGGTTTTTCCCTTGTATTCTCCTCTCAGGATTCTGAACTCTGCCATCTCATGGTCACTGCAGCCAAGGCTGCCCCAGCCTTGGCAGTCCTGAAAAGTTCTTCCTTGTTTGTTAGTATGAGGTCCAGCAGAACAGCTCCTTTCATCATCTCTTCAATCCTTGGGTTAGGAAGTTGTCACCAATGCACTCCAGAAACCTCCTGGATTGCTTGTGCCTCCTGTGTTGTCCTCGCAACAGGCCCTGTTGCAGGGCCTGTGAATATGAGGTTTCTTCCAGTTGTATGAAGAAGGCCTCATCTATTTCTTCATCCTGATCGGGTTGTGGCAGATACCCATCATGACCTCACCCCTCACAACGCTCACCTGTCCACTAACCCTTAATCCTGACCCATAAGATGTCAGTTAGCTCATCATCTGGCCCTAGGCAGAGTTCCATGCATTTCTCCAGCTCTCATGTAAAGGGCAACTCTGCCCCCCCCCCCCATCCATCCCAGCCTGCCCTTCCTAAAGGACTGTATCAATCCCTGGCAGTGCTCCAGTCACATAAGCTATCCCACCATATCTCCCTGATGAGACTGCAGTTCTGTGACTCTACACAGATCTCGAATTCCTCTTGTGTGTTTCCCTTGCTGGATGCACTAGTGTACATGGACTTCAGAGAAGCACCTAACAGTGCTGATTTCACAGAAAAAGTATGAGAACTTCCCCAACTCTATCAGCACTTCTTTATTTATGTGTTGACAGTTGCAGCAGCCTCACTTTGGACCTGCTTTGTTGATTATGAGGTGTCTCCTGACCACATCAGCTGGCACCCTTTGCTTGCCAACCCCATCCACCATTTCCTTACTTGATTGTGGGTTGGCATCTTCATGCTCTATCATTCCTGGTTTAATGCTCTTCTCATCAGTTTGGCTAGCTTGTTGGCAAAAATGCTTTTGCCCCACTTGGTCAGGTGGATCCTGCCTCTTCTTAGCAGTCTTCAGCCTTCGGAGTCCCATGGTCATAAAAATGGAATCCCTGCTGCCAACACTAGCTGTGCAACAGTTGTTTTCCCACAGGATCTCTCTATTACTCCTTATGGTGTTTTTGGCTGGATAGAGTTAATTTTCTTCACAGTAGCTGTTATGGGGCTGTAGTTTGGATTTGTGCTGAAACTAGTGTTGCTAATACAGGGATGTTTTCATTATTGCTGAGCAGGGCTTACACAGAGCCGAGGCCTTTTCTGCTTCTCACACCATCCCACCAGCGAGTAGGCTGGGGGTGCACAAGGAGATGAGGGGGGACACAGATGGGACAGCTGACCCCACCTGACCAAAGGGATATTCCATACCATATGACATCATGCTCAGCATATAAAGCTGGGAGAAGAACAAAGAGGGGGGGATGTTTGGAATGATGCCATTTGTCTTCCCGAGTAACCGTTATGTGTGCTGGAGCCCTGCTTTCCTGGAGATGGCTGAACACCTGCGTGCCCATGGGAAGTGGTGAATGAATTCCTTGTTTTGCTTTGCTTGTGTGTGCAGCTTTTGCTTTACCTATTGAACTGTCTTTATCTCAACCCATGAGTTTTCTCACTTTCACTCTTCTGAGTCTCTCCCCCATCCCACCGTGGGGGAAGTGAGCGAGTAGCTGCATGGGACTTAGTTGCTGGCTGGGGCAAAACCATGACATTCCTCGAGTCTTTCCTCCTCACTGGTAGGATCAAGGAGAATTCTTAGACCACTTTCATGTTTCTTGTTTTTTTTTTTTCAAAAGATGAAATGACCTTTCTAGGAAAACAACGTACCATACCAGCCACTTGAAAGAAACTGTACTGTTATACTGCTTCAGGCCTCATTGTTGGTGGCTCCTGACCGGCAGAGACCATGCGGGACAGCACAGGCAGAAGTTACAGACCCACAACCATTTATTACTGCAGGAGAGCACTTTTTTCTCCTTTCTGCTTCCTGATATTTCAAAAACAGATTCTCTGTTTCCTGTAAAGGAAGATACACAGTTCCACAAAGCTCTCGTTGCTCTGGAGGGATTCACTGCAGGTGCACAGCACAGTGATCCTTCTTCATGACTTTTGATTAGTACTTCTGAAAGGTTTTGGGATAGGTAGAGAATAAAAGAACTTATATGAGCAGAACTAGTAAAGCCTACGTCCCTTCTTCCCTCTCTCCCTTCTGCTCACACCTTGTTAAATCCTCCCCCTGTACTTTGAGTTCTTATTTCTATATCTCACAACTCTGCTAGTCCCTGCTACATCCCTTCATCTTTCCACAATACTCACAACTTCCTCCTTTCATTGTCTCCCTCCACGTCAGGGCTTTGCCCTGGACATTGTCCCCACGGACAAAATTCTACAAGGTGATGGTGAAAGCAGGAGTAGTTCATGAAAATCCTTTCTTAGAATTTCACATTCCCCCACCTTTTGGGTGACATTCCACTGAATTTATGAATATTCTTTACAACTGAAGACCTACAGATTTAAGGGAAAGGGCTGCTCTGCTTCCAAGCATCGTGGCTGGCTACTTCTGCTGAATCCCCTGCACTTTACAGTCTAAAATGCATCTCCAGCATGTGCCCCCATTGCACGCACTCTCTGCAATCTGTAGGAGTAGTGTCTGTGGAATAAGTTTCTAAACACATCATACCTGTGAGTTGGTTGGGCAATCAGCTTAATTTCCATGTTAAAATTTTGGGAAGGAAGGAGGGTAGTATGACTGGTTTTCTGCCATATCTCTATGTGATCCTACTCTTTTTTTTTTAGACAATCCCAGCTGGAAAGAATAACTCTGAGATTCCTTGAAAAAGGTCAGTGGAGGACACAGAAGAAAGGCAAACATAAAAGGAAGTTATAGCTGAAGACATTATCATATTCAAAGAGGCTAAATATGCTATATGGATGAAGCCATAGAAAAGAATTTCATTGACTTTGTGCCTACAAAATAGGCTTCTCAGGACTTCCTTAGTCTAAATTGACCATACCTTATTTAATTTTTGATAAGCAGCAGAAAGCAGTTATGTTTTAAAACCACTTTAAAGTGTGGGATTTTTTAGCCAATAGAGCCTGTCACAAAGCTTTTGTATTGCACATTTTAATCCTTGAACATAAGGGGACTCTTTGTTACAAATGCTTGGTTTATTTGAACAGAAAGCTGTACAAAAATTTGATGTGAAAATGACCCTACAAATCTCTTTTTACTAGTAAACTTTTTCTTTTGTTTCTAGTGTGTATTTTCTGAAAGTTCCCACTTTCCTACACTGTCTTGTGCACTCAAAACACAGGCTGGCAATTGGTGTGACTTCTCTTGTCAAGTCTGGTGGTAATCTTGACAATTATGTACAGAAAATAGATTTTTTTTTTCTGTTCTTATGAAGATTTGCACTTTTTGCACCTATGAAGTATGAAGTTCAGGTGTTATTTATAATGTGGCATTATTCCAAAGGCAGCTTTGGGAAAGCAATGCATTCGCTGTTAACTCTCAACCTGCTTACTTGGGACCTTTCTAACTTTTTCCTTACTTGGGAAAATATTTAAAGCAGAAATAAGGGTAGATTTATCATTAGCAACAATGTACCTGAATTTTCTGAGATCATGAAACTGTGGAGGGATTGTTGAACAAGAGACAGAATCCTCATCCTGCCGTAATTGTGTATGGTTTTGACCACTTCTTCTCAGTGTTTTTGCTTCTTCCCCCCGCCACCCCCCAAAATGTTCTGCCCTAAATAAGTGTTTGCATGGGCCAAGTGCTTTGTAAATGGTTAAATACCACAGAGCAATAAAATAATTCACTAGAATAATTTTGAAAAAGAGTCTAGGTATCATAGTGATGTAAATCCAGGCTGTGGTAATCCAGTAAGAATTATGTTAAAATAAATATAAAATTGCTTTTCAGATCCATTCCCAGACCAGAGGAATGCTTCGATTGATAATTTAGCCCATTGTGGAGCAGTCTGCTCAAGGATGACATATAGGAATACAGTTGAAGGAAACACCTAGGCTTGATTTATCTTTATATTTTCTAGCACTCTGAGGGAAGGCAGAGCCAGAGCTACTCCAAGACATCATCACAGAATCATAGAATCACAGAATAGTTTGGGTTGGAAGGGACCTCAAAGATCATCTAGTTCCAACCCCCCTGCCATGGGCAGAGACACCCTCCACTGGACCAGGTTGTCCAAAGCCTCATCCAACCTGGCCTTTTCTGAATCACGTCTGACCTCTACTATCTTGAGCTTGTCTGGCCACAGTTTTACTACTCCATTGCACATTGATGTTAACAAACTCCTAATTCACTCTAGAGTTGTATTAGCCTTTTTCATATTTTAAAACAGTGTTCAGAGCCAAGCTTTTCTGTCTTTTCTAGCACTATAGGTACAAGTGATGCACATTACTGACAGGGTGGGAACAGGGTTAGTTCTTTACAAAGACGGCAGAAGGATTATGTGGGGACATAAAGAATCAGTACTCAGAAAGACTTTCCTAACTAATTTTATGCATATTACATATGTTAAATGAAACTCTATCTGGAGGCTTAGCACAGTGAAGTCAGTGACATTCAAAAGATATTTCTTTCTAGAACAATAATCTTCAGTGTGGCAATAAATGTAATTAGGTCCTTCCTCAAAGTTCCTTGTAATGACTGGTCTGTGCAACTTCAGGAAGTAGTTTCATCCATTTAATATTTCACAGATGATAAGTTGAAATTTAATGTATTTTATTGAAATGACATAGCATTTAATTTTTTAGGCTATCACAACAGCATTCTGGAAAACTTTCTACCAGGTAATAATAGTAAGCCTGGTTTTCCCTCTGTTGTTCTGCTGTCTGCTCAGAGGATGTCTAGGAAGGTCACACATGGCAGAAAACTCTTGACATTTCTTTATCTTCATCTATTTCAAAGAGTAAAAGACCAAAGGTACAAAGTACTGTCAGACATTTGCACGAAATCATCCTTCTATAGGTATGTTAGTGACAAAAGGAGGATGAGGGAAAATGTGGGTCCCCTCCAGAATGAAACGGGTGACCTGGTTACCCAGATATGGAGAAGGCTGAGGTACTCAACAACTTCTTTGCCTCAGTCTTCACTGGCAAATGCTTGAGCCACACTGCCCAGGTCACAGAAGGCAGGGACTGGGAGAATGCAGAACCAACCACTGTAGGAGAAGATCAGGGTCGAGATCTAAGGAACCTGAAGGTGCACAAGTCCATGGGACCTGATGAGATGCATCCGCGGGTCTTGAGGGAACTGGCGGATGAAGTGGCGAGGCCACTCTCCATCATATTTGAGAAGTCCTGGCAGTCTGGTGAAGTTCCTGCTGACTGGAAGACGGGGAACATAACCCCCATTTTTAACAAGGGTAAAAAGGAAGATCCAGGGAACTATAGGCCAGTCAGTCTCACCTCCGTGCCTGGCAAGATTATGGAGCAGACCTTCCTGGAGACTATGCTCAGGCACGTGGAAGTTAAGGAGGTGGTTGGTGACAGCCAACATGGCTTCACTAGGGGCAAATCGTGCCTGACAAACTTGGTGGCCTTCTATGATGGGGTTACAGCGTCGGTGGACAAGGGAAGGGCAACTGACGTCATCTACCTGGACAGTCATCTGACACTGTCCTGCTTGACATCCTTGTCTCTAAATTGGAGAGAGATGGATTCGATGGATGGACCACTCGGTGGATAAGGAATTGGCTGGATGGTCACACTCAAAGAATTGTGGTCAACGGCTCAATGTCCAAGTGGAGAACAGTGAGGAGTGGTGTTCCTCAGGGGTCGGTACTGGGACTGGCACTGTTCAACATCTTTGTCAGCAACATGGACAGTGGGATCGAGGGCACCCTCAGCAAGTCTGCCAACACCGCCAAGCTGTGTGGTGTGGTCAACACACTGGAGGGAAGGGATGCCATCCAGAGGGACCTTGACAGGCTTGAGAGGTGGGCCTATGCGAACTGCATGAAGTTCAACAAGGCCAAATGCAAGGTCCTGCACGTGGGCTGGCGCAATCCCAAGCACAACTACAGGCTGGGCGAGGAATGGATTGAAAGCAGCCCTGAGGAGAAGGACTCAGGGGTATTGATTGATGAGAAGCTCAACATGAGCCAGCAGTGTGCACTTCCAGCCCTGAAAGCCAACCGTGTCCTGGGCTGCATCAAAAGAGGCATGACCAGCAGGTCAAGGGAGGTGGTCCTGCCCCTCTACTCCCCTCTTGTGAAACCCCACCTGGAGTTCTGCGTCCAGCTCTGGGGACCCCAGTACAGGAGAGACATGGAGCTGCTGGAGCGAGTCCAGAGGAGGGCCACGAATCTGATCAGAGGGCTGGAGCACCTCTCCTATGAGTTGGGGTTGTTCAGCCTGGAGAAGAGAAGGCTCCAGGGAGATCTAATTGTGACCAGTACCTGAAGGGGCCTACAGGAAAGCTGGAGAGGGACTGTTTACAAGGGCAGGTAGTGACAGGACAAGGGTTAATGGCTTTAAACAAAAGATGGGTAGATTTAGATTAGATATAAGGAAGAAATTCTTCATTGTGAGGGTGGTGAGGCACTGGAACAGGTTGCCCAGAGAAGCTGTGGAGACCCCATCCCTGGAAGTGTTCAAGGCCAGGCTGGATGGAGCTCTGGGCAACGTGGTCTAGTGGAGGGTGTCCCTGCCCTTGGCAGGGGGGTTGGAACTAGATGATCTTTGATGTCCCTTCCAACCCAAACCATTCTATGATTCTATGATTCTATGATTTTTATATGAACAATGAAAAAAGCGGAGGCAGCAACTGCATGATTTTCTGGATTGTCTTATGACAGCTCTAACTATAATCAGTCTCTGTCAGTATGTCACAGTTTTGGTTCTCTTACCTCATTGGAAAGGCAACAGCGATGGCATTTGTATATTTAGATATTATGTGGCTCAGGAACAGTGTATACTCAATGGTTGGCCATAATGGCCAATATTAGTTCTATAGTAGACAGTTCTGGACTTTGCTATGAATTTTTGACAAAAAATTGGATCCTGTTTCTACTGACTTTCAAGTGGCTTTTTTGGCACAGAAATCAGCATTGTTTATTCAGAAGCAGCTCTCTGGCTTGAAAGGGAAGCCTCAGCTATTTTTACAATTGTTAAGCTTGTATTTGTAAACAAATATTGATGTTCTGTCACACAGATACTCTGAGCTGCCGAAACACTAGTGTTGCTTCTTATACAGAACGTTCACAGATATTCTGGCACTTATCCGTGGGATTTATAGGCATTGCTTTCTGACATACGAGTTTCAGAGTGGCTAAAGCCACTGCAAATTGTCCTGTTCTATAATCTTGCTAAGACCCAAACGGAGAGAGTTTATTGACCTATAAATGTACAACAGATTAAAAAATCTGGCAGTGACCATAAAGCTGATAAAATATCATAAAATGTCATCTTGTGCCAGAAAAAATGTGTCAGAGAGCAAATAAAAGCCTATTTAAACTTGTGTACTTAGTCACCCATAAGAGATTTTCATGAACTTGTAATTTTTATGTATATGTCTTTTGGTGAACTTGACAGGACAAGGGAATAAATTTAACCAAAAGGCAGATGGAGATACAAACTAATGAATGTTTTCCTGTTATTTTTTTCAAGCAGATGCTATGTTCCTTCCTAATATTTCCCTGTTTTATATGTGAACTGTGTGCTTGCGCATGGGGAAGTCAGTCTTATCAAAGTCTCCTCAGGTGACCCCAACAGGTTTGAATGGAGACTTGCACTGGTAGTGTTTATCTGGTGTAAGAAGGACGCTTCGATATTTGAAACTGCTGCCAAAAACACAAGGGTTCTGTACACTTTGTGGGAAATACACATCTTACAAAATTTATCCTGGTAGGGTGTAACTTCACTTGAGGTAACACAGGTATTTCTGAGAAAAAGTCTTTTTTTCATTTTTTAGTAGATGTTGCAGCTTACTTGCAGCTATTCCTCTTTTCTTTTTTGTCATTCTCTGGCCTTGTTAGTAAATGTACCTTTTTTATTATCTATAAACCCTGTTACTGAGGAGCAATGAAGAATCCTCCTGAGATTACTAGCTGAATATAATAACACCAGTTCCTGGAGAAAGATATGCTAGAATTTGCTAAATGTTAGGAATCAGTCCTTCAGTGGTACCAGACCCTTTATGAGACATGAAAATTTTGGTGACTAAGGGAATATATTTAGATCTCCATATGTGATATCCAGAGAGATGCAATTTCTGTGGTTTGAAGACTACCTTCCCAGACTACCTTCTGTTCTAACCCACAGATATCAAGCATTCAGGCTGCAGCCTGCATACTACCCAACTTAACAAAACGTTTTGGTCTATCTCACCTACAAAGACTTTGCAGACTCTGCATTTCCATGTACTTTTTTTAATTTAAAAAATGCTTTCCTAGACCACATAGCTACGAAGTATACATAAATTAAACCTTTAAGATGCAGTAGTTTTCATCAGCCTGAAATAGTGACTTGATAAACTCAGTCCCATATCAGCTACCTAGCCGTACAATGATGTTGTAAACATCAGAGCTTTTTCCTGTGAAACCAGTTTCAGCACTGGATATAGAGAAGATCATGGAAGGAAAATCTATGAGTATAGCGGTTCACAAATGCTCTAGGGAAGAAAAAAAACACAGAGGAAAAAGGAATGAAGAACAGAGAAAAGAACGGGATAAGGGTGAGAGGAGAAGGAGACAGAGGCACTCTCCAGGCAAACTGCTGGTACTCAAGCGCACCCTGTCCTCAATTGTCAGGTGATGACTATGAAACTCTGCTATTGCACAAATCATAAATAACTGCCATTTCAGTCATACAAAGTCTACCTTTACTCTGTTGAATCTTTTCAGTTACATCTGTGGGACATTTACTGTAAGCCAAGACAAGCCTATAAGTCAGAATTTATATTCCTGCTCATGAAATGCAGTTCTTTCCCTGAGCTGTTTTGATATACCCATGTGGTAAGAAAGATGAAAGGATGTCTTCGGTGTGGTTGGAAATGTATGGCTCCTCTCTTTGCCAGTCCTTAGGTAACGTGAAAATTTTCATCTGCTTCAATCCCAGGCTATAATGAACTTATCTTTGCTTCAAATATAGGAAGATAATAACTGCAAATAGTACATTTGCCCACAGCAAGAGCTAGCTTGCATCATACGTTTTCACTGTTCAAATTAATTTAAATCACTTCCCACATGATCAGAATAAGCAGCCAGTGATATACCTGACTCTTTCAGCTTTATTGGCAGAACACAAAATCACTATATAACTATAAGTAATTCTGGGAATGTTTTCCAGCTTTCCCATTATGTGCATATCATTTCCCTATGGTATATAGCTCTAGCAGATACAGGCTGAACACTCTTGATGGATTGATGGAGGCAGCAGAAATGGTAATTTCCTAAAGATAAAAGGGAATTAATATCCAGAGAAACAAATGTTAAGAGATATACCTATTATTACCACCAGATATGCAAGGCTATACAGCCGAATTCACTGAAGAGAAAGTAACCCAAATCAGTCTAGATTAAATTGACAAGAAGATATTCTGTACAAATAACTGCCAGGCTAAAGTATACAATTCCTTCAACAGTCTGAAATGAATTTTACTCAGGAGGCAATACTTACTAATTGTTGTCCCATTCTGCATTAACATTTTATCAAAAAAAAAAAAAAAAAAAAAAAAAGAGGTAGCCAGCATCATTTTCTTTCTTTCTCCCTTTTTGCCAGAAATCAGAGAGCAAAGTAAGACAAAGTAAAACAAGAAAAAATGAAGAAAAAAAAAAAAGCAAAAACTTTTAAATGAAACACTTACACTTTTCATACAAAACTGATTTTTCCCTTCAGAATTTTTCAGCTCCTTTTTTACCTGCCCAAAAATGAGGATTTTTCTTCCCTATTTTCTATTGAAATAATAGTTTTTAAAGTCAACCAATACAGGTGATAAATCTATCACACCCAATAGCTGAATATAAAAACATATTCATTCTAATGAAGCAAAGATAAAGCTATCAGCATCATTAAATGATAACATCAAGATGAAGAACCATTCATTGTGTACAAGCTGAAATGTTCAGTATATAGGAAGAGGTGTGTAAATGAAGCATAACAATTGCAGTGTGAGTTACAGTGATCCTAGATGCTACAAATACATCTGAATGAGTGGCTATTATTATAAAAAAATATCGTATGCTATTATTCTCCATTTCTAAAATTGCTTGCCTGGCAGATTTTTAGTTTTTCAGGACCCAGCTGGTGCTGAATAGGACATAATGATTCTGCATTTTCTTTCATGTGAAGATCCTCCTGGTATTTATACCCCCCCACAGTGGAGGAAGTGCCTTCTTACACAAGTAAACTTGTAACACTAGGTTCATGCCTGAAAAACCAATATCTTTCTAGGTTTTGGAAGTGATAAAGTAAAGCCACACTGGCGTGTGACCACCACAGCTTGACTCCGAAGTCTGTATGCCATATTCAATTGTTCGAGAGACTATTGACTAAGTACAAAACATTAGCTATTCCCTCCCTTTATCAGACCATTTTTCTTAATATTTAATTCTTCTTTTTTTAAATTTATCACCTCAGCTATTGCACAGCTAGAGATATATGATGCCAGCACCGTCCTGGTTTTCAGGCTTCTGAGGGGGCTCCAGACATAACTCTCAGGCTTTTCTGCAAAGGTGCATTTATAATTTTGGAAAGCTTTAGAGGCTCAGACTCTAGGCTTAGTATCCCCTTAGGAAATCGAAATTCTTCTCCCATATGGAAATAATTTCGGCTTGCCCACCTCCTCCTTCACCGCACTGGCTTAATCCACTCAGCTACAGAAAGCTGCCAAGTCCAGTTATGAATCTTAGTCTCTACATGTGCTTTTTGCCAAAGATCAGCAGAAGACAAACCACACAGTGGGCCATGAATGTTTGCTAAGAGGTGTCAGAATGCATCAGTTAACATGGGGCATATTCAAGTCCCAGTATCTTTTGCAAAATGCTAAATTAATATTATTCTCATTACCTTCTGACTTCTCCATTGACACAGCTAGTCACAAGTAAAAGAATTTTCAAAAGAGAACTTAAAAATTAACTGTTGTCCACTTTTTTCCTAATCTCTTGCTCTACCATGAGACACCAGGTTCCTGCCTGAATTCTGCTGGGTTGTAAGTGGAGAGACCAAGTGTAGTAAGAGATGTAGATATGGTCAGCACTGTGCCTACAGGGCCGTACCAAGCACAGAGAGAGGAGATGCTGGAAAAAAATTGTGAAGTGATGGAAGAGAGATTACCATATTTGGAAACCTACTTTTGCTTCTATTTTGAAGGATAGGTTTTAACGTCTTTGTAGGAATGGCTAGTTTTATGAACATCAGGGCAGAAGTGTTCTTTAAAGGGGATGAGGATGCAGGGATAATTAAGGTATCAGTAAGACTAGGATATGCCAAAGAGACAGGGCAACCCCAATAGCAGGCAGAGACACAGAAATAGAAGAAAGAGGAAAATGGAATATTGAAGTTATCTTGATGCACCAGAAAGGTTGGAAAAGAATAATTAGAGATAAAAGGAAAATGAAGTCAAAACTATTCAGTAGCAAAGACTGGAGTGATGTCTTGACTCAGTAGCTGTTTATGAGACCTTTGCTTTTGCATTCAATAGGGATGTAAGTTTACCTCCCTTCTCAGAGGTAAGAAAAATCTTAACTTTGGACCGAGAAGAAGCCAATGAAGAGATTGAAATAGGAGCGGGGGAAGACTGGAGTAGCACACAAAAGGGTGAGACTTAGTAAGTGTCCTATGAATCACATCAGACTTGTTGACAGTGACTGGCTTTTTATGTAGTTGCTAAAAGAAATGCAGCTTTGTGCACAAGACAAAGGAAACCAATGATATGCAGTGATTTTGGAAAACATGAATGATTTTTCAGGCAACAGGGAGGTTGTAGAAGTAATGAAACAAAATCCACAGGAGGCTGCTGGAGAAGAGATTGCTGCAGCAAAAAGGAAGAGATAATAAGAGCCAGAATGAGCTCAAGCAGAGAGGAGGAATACAAGGACATGGACAAACACAAAGCAGAGAAACATGCTGGGGAGAGGAAACAGGGAGAGAACATAAAAATGTCACCCAAACTGCAGACTGACCGGGACTAGGGGAGGAGGTTGGCATTCATTGCCAGGAAACAGAGGGAGACCATCTGGGGAGGAGTTTGGTTTTCACAGCACCGTATTTCAAACAGAGTTGGGCAGGTCAGAGGACATAGAGAACTATGCAGATGTTCATTGAAGGGAGAACCACATACAGGACAGATACTTAAGAACATGTGGTGAGTTGATTTGGATAAAGGATAAAAGTGGAATGGAAGAGGTGAAAAAGACTAGAAACAACATTTTGCAAAACTGAGGAATATGGAGGTGTTTCAGTGCATTTAGTAGGAACAGGTCAAAGCCTGCTGGAATGTGTGCAACCGACCAAAAGGAGACAAATCACCTTGCACTGGATACCATGCTGCCAGAGCTGGATCATTATTAATACAAGATGTAGGTAGTTCATCTTTGTGATACTTTTTTTTTTTTTTTTTTTTTTTTTTTGGTACAGAGCACTGATGTAAGCACAGTGTAGGTGGAAAGAAGGGAGAAAGGCATGTTGAGGGAGAATGCACTGAATAAATTAAAAATGGAGGACCAATGTGTTAGGTTATGTTACTGAAGACTAATCACATTAAGCAAATACTCGTTGAAGATAAGAGAAACAGTGATGGGCAGAGGAACCTCCTTAACCTGTGCAATTCAAACAGGGTGCTCTGACCTGGTTATTGAAAGAGGATCAGACCATGGTCTCCAGGAGGAAACCCACGAAGGAGAGCCAAGGAAAACACTGTGCAAACTGTTGAGGGTTACTGCCTCCAGGCGTACATGGCTTATTGTGGGGTGTAGGGGGCAGATAATTGTGGTTTTGGGTAAAACTTGCTATTAGAATTTTTAGTGGGACTGTGGCAAGGTGTCAAACTTACAAAGTGATGTTTAGGGGAAGGACCAATGGAAAAGGGAGTGGATCCAGGAGGAACAAGCATCTATTCTTTTTATTTAATTCCTATTTCTAACGGTATTCTGCATGGGTGTGCTTTCTAGTCTGAGAAATATTCCGTATGTGTTGTACAACCACTAACATATGTCAGGTTGGAGTGGGTGGTGGGTCAGAAGGATCCACCTGGGCCCTGTAGTCCACTAGATTCAGCTACTTCTGTCATATATATATGTATGTATGTGCACATATATATTTTTTATATTTACATTTATTTTTATGTATTCTTTTCATCTGGATCCTGAATGCTCGTTTGAAAGTTATTTTCCTTTTTCAATTTATGAATGGTGCCTTGACGTCATTCTTGGAGACTCTGTAATTGTAAATATCTAACTTTGTATAGACAAGGAGATGTTAGCAGGGAACTGGTTTGTTTTCCTGGCATGTCTCCAAACATCAGTGATTTAGAGTCAGTGCTAAAAGAGCTGGCCTGAATAGAGGCTGATGGGATACAATAGAGTTCTGAACTTCTTTTCAATTTAATAAAATGATGTTTTCAGCATCTGGAACAGTTCAATACTCTCAGTCACAATATTATAATGCACAAAGCATTTAAACATCATAAAATTGCCCCTTAACACTGTGATTAATTGATGGTTGTCTTGAATCTGCTTGCACCAGTGTAAGTATAAATGGATTTAAGTGTTAAGAAAGCCACTGGTTTGGTTTAATAGTTTTATTTCTTTAGCTGTCTGTCCCCATGGAATTCTTATACTTAAAGGGACTGTTAAATGTCACTTTGTGTGGTATTGGAGAATGACACTTGAAGTGTTTTTTATGTGTGAGGGATTGGAATGGATTAATACTTGTACAGTTATAGCTCCAAGGATGTGTCAGAATAAGCTAATATTACACCCTGCTAATTTACTAGAAGTGGCTGAACTAAATCCTGTCAATATTAACAGGATTTTCTTTTATGTAAATTTTAATAGATTCTGGATTAATTCCCCCCATTTTATATTTGTTATAAACAAACACCACCCACGCCTGCATAGTATCTACACGTTTTTAAATCTTCTTGAATTTTTAAAAATCTCCTTGAAAGATTGTGTAGACTGTGCTTGAATCAAATAACAATGAAAGCTGAAGGCTGTATTAAGAATACAGTCTTGCTCCCTGACCAACAAGCCCAGTGTATCATATAACCCTTACAGTAGGATAGCACAAGTGCCCATAGTGATAAAATTCCTTATTTACAAAGCCTGCATTACTCAGATATACCTCCAGGTTTACATAGCATTTTAGGTAAGGATTTCTGTCACCCCTCTTAATCTTTTCGAGTAATAGTAGTAATGACAGCTATAACTAAGGTGGGCTAAAATATGCTGGATACCTGAATTGAGTTGCTTACGATGTCACCATAATCATGGCAGCTGGAATTTTCCATGCTTGCTCTTCATTTCAGGCTAAATTCCTTTGGAAACTTAGGAAATCTGTTTTTGCCAATTCTGCGAAGATGGTTAAGGAAGCACAGCAGTTAGTTTTAATAACGTTAAAAATAATTTCTGACTTTTTCTAGAAGGAGCTTTTGCTGTTGCGTGATTCTGTAGTAGAAATTGAAGTTTGTATGATTTTTTCAGTCCAAAGCTCAGAATTAATCCATTGGTTGTTAATAAATCTGTGTACATCAAAGGGCTTGTAACTGAGGAAATCTTTCACCATTTAATTAAGACTATCAGGAAGTATGAGTCAGATATTTTCTAGAGGATATAATTAAGCAAATGCCCAAAAACACTTCTGGAAGACTCAGAAATAGGAAGAGTCAAGTTCTTTTTCAACATGGACAGACAGTTCATGTGTTCAATGGTAGAAAATAATAACTTTGCTATTCAAGAAGAATTACCTTGGTATGAAACTTAAATTAGGAAGGTTCAAGCTGTCTTTTATATGTATGTATATGAAATGTGACCATGTCAGAAAAAAAAGTCTTCGTTATTGCAGTATTCTTTGGTAATATCAGTCTATTAAAAAAAAACAAAAATGAAAATTGGAGCCTTATAATAACTATGAGCTCTTCCAGCCTTGGAAATAATAATTATCTAGAAACTCCTTCAGAAAAGTACAGTAAATGTACTACTGTAAAAGTACTGAATGTACTATTACAACTCTAACCAAGTAATTAATGAGACCTATGCAGATCATTCCAAAATTCTTCACAAACTTCCTAGAGATCTTTTTCACTTAAAATGTGTGTGTGTTCATACTTTAACCAAGGAAGAGTTACAGAATACTGCACTTTAAAACAATTTATCCTGAAGGAGAATGACCACATTATTAGCATGTATTCATCAATGTGTATCTTGATGGTAGAATCTATATACAATCTATATTTGCTGTAAGCAAAAGCTGGTGGTGACAAATCTTGTGGAGTATTTGCTGATCTTCACCTGCTATGTAGTATAGCATAAGTACTCTCATGACCCATAGAACAGGTAGATGACAGGGGAAGACACTCACTCAGCATCCATTAGTCATGATCCATATGGCAGTGAAGCAACGCGAGCCTGACAGTTATAGGAGGGATGCCTTTGGTGGAACTGCATAGGAAATGCACCTAATTGATTGCTATGGGCAAGCTCAGTTTTCAAGTTGGTGTGGAGACTGCAGCAAGATTGATTGAAGAAGGTATGTTTATATACTGAAGAATGGCTGAAAATGTGTTTCCTTATTTAATTTCTTTTCCTCAGTTTCACATTCCAGCTTTTTCTGGAATGTTGGTACCAGTAAAATTTATGCATCCTCATAATTTGTTGGGTCAGGAACTGATCGAGCTTATAATTAACCTGTCAGAATACCAGTTAGTTAGTTCTCTGATCCAGCTCATCAGGCAGCCACTGAAAAGTAGGATCAGCACAAGAAAAGTAGCAGGAATGAGACCACCCCCTTTTGGCAGTAGCCACCACTTATGTCAGTGTAGAGTGATCACAGACCTATAACCAGAGCGAGCCAAGGATTTTATTTCACCCAGTCTGTCAATGGCAGAATGACAGATTAATGCAACTAGTTGCAATAACTTCTGTGCATCACTGCACAAGCCCCTTACACCATTTGGAGTTGCTCTGAAAGACCTCTCTTCCAGTCAAGTGTTTACGGGTAGTAATATTTAAATTCTATTCTAGTTTTCACAGTGATAAACAAGTTTGAGAAGGCAACCCACATGCATTTTAAATGTAAAGGAACATGCAGATTAGTTTTAAGCTAAGCTCATGATGTTGATTTTTAAGACCACCTAGTGATTGCTGAATGCTTGAAATAGGCATTACTATTAAAAACATGGGGAGCCTTGGAGTCACTGAGGACACAGGAAGAGAACTGGTTTTTTGCAAGGCTGAACAGGGCGTTGTTTGATCTACAGGACTGCTGGTACTGCTGCTGATGCACAAGGACGAGTGAACTCAGATGTGAGTGTCAGGGTCTGGCCTGTGATGGCAAGGCCGGTAGTTAGAAAAACAAAACCATATTTTTGCTTGTGTACAAAGTGCATTTGCTCTGGAAATCATTGAGAGACAGTAATTGTGGGGCACTTGCAGTACTGTTTATTGGCTGAGCTTATAAGACCTTGCCGTCTGGCATCTCTGGATGTTTGGACCTAACGTAGTAACTTTTGAATGCCACATCCAATCAGTTCCATGGGATGTTCTGGGCATCAGTGGGTAGAATCCTGGGGGTTTGGGTGGAAATCAGAAAGCTAAAGGATGAAAAAGGGGGACACAGAGTCCCTGGCATCTGGTTAGTCACAGAGCAGCTCTTTAATTGTCTATAGATCAAAGACCCACTCTCAAAAAACTATTAACGCATTCCAGCAAAACAATGTCCCTTGCTTTAGCTATTCTTTTTAGCTTTTACAGTATACTGTTGAAAAGAAAGACAAATCGGGGAAAATGCAGTTATGAATGGTAGATGGAGTAGGGATCTATGGGAGGGCTGAGAAGAGGGGACATGGGAGCTCTCTAAGTGTGGTGTAGGCCCTGCAAGAGGGTCCCAGGAGAGGGGAGTGAGTGGGAGGGTTTGGTTTTGGGTCAGAAGGGAATGGGGAGCTGGGAGGAGAGTGGAGAATGGGCACTGGGGAAAGTGGAACTTGGGGAGTTTAACACTGTGGTCTGGGCATGGCTGTAGCAGCAGACCAGGGAAGGGAAACAATCCTTGGCCTGGCAGAAGGAGCACAGGTGAACAGGTTAATTAGTGCCACAGCATGATATCAGATACAGCAAGCAATGGAAAGAATGCCTAAGAGTGAGTGAGTATTGCTAAATAAATCTTGGGGGAATAAGAACGATAAGATGGAGATGTGCCAGTAATACCACTGGATGGTAGTAACAGCACTTTTACAACAGCAGGAACTTCATCATACAAGAAGAAAATAAGTATATTTCTGCATATTTCATACCACCCCATTATTTGACTGTTAAAAGGTCTGATCTGAAATCCATTTTGTATTTGACTGATATAAGTGCACATTGGATAAAGTCTTCAAAGATTAAGAGATTGATCTAGTAAGTTCCTTATTGTTTACAGCAAAGAAGGTAAGAAAAAATATACATCAGTTTTCAGCATTAGGGTAATTTCTGTTTTAATACATAAATCACTACTTGACTTCACTGCATTTCTGTTCTGGAAAACTTATTAGTACCAGAGAACTAAACTGCAGAGAAAAAGAGAACCACAAGAAAACATCCAGAATATATAAATGCCACTTCCAATAATATAGAACTAAACAATCTCCTTTAAAGATCCTAGTTTGTCAAACACTGAAATGAATTATGTCCTATTGCATTAAGAGCTAAAAGCAGCAACTGGCACACTCTATCCTTGACTTCCACATTTGTTCAGATGTAAATCTGACTTGAAGTGATAGCAACAGAATTTTGCATGCAAATAATTTGGGAAGAAGCCTTCACAGTTTCTCACGCAATCTGGCTGGATGTGTTCTCATGCAGTTCACACTGGATGGACAAAAAAGTCACTCAAGGCCTGTGCCAGGGTTCCTAGTACTTCCAGCCAGTATTGGAATTGCATCAGAAATTCTGTTTTTCATTTAAAAAAAGAAATAAGAGTCAAGTCCCTATGTCAGGGAAGAATAGTTTGAGTACCTGGTTTAGATACAATCAGCATCTAATTGCAGGTAACCTTGTTCCTTCATAGAAGTGGAGCATTAACCTCAAGGTCCACACTTTGGGGGGCAGAAGGGCAAACTCTGCAAGTTGCTAGGCTCTGCAAACTCTGGTCCCCTGTAAAGCTGTTTTACATAAGGAAATTAACAATGAGCCCAACTCCAGTGACCCTTCTGGCTTCCTCCACAGGAATGGAAAATCCTTGACAACAGACTTGGTTATATGATGGTGGTGCAGTCTTTTGGGACCTAAGGAATCTTGGAGAAGACAGGTTGGATAATAGATAGGGTCAGTAGGCTAGGACTCATCTCCCTAATTCATCTGCCAGGACAAACCAGTGTGATGACACTTTCGTGGGGAAATCTTGACTAGAACTATGATAACTTACTAGTAGAAGGACTAGATTAGTATCTTCATTTGTGCATGAAATGTCTGTGGCATATGTTGCTTGTTCTCTCCATATGTCCTCAGTGAGTGTGCAGGGTGCTGGAGTTAGAATTGTATTTTTAAGTGCCGTTTAATTTTTCAGGTTAGGCTGTGTATCTGTTCACTGGTTATTTAAGCCAAGATGAAAGAACCGTATAGATATATATGTCATATAGCTGGGATGAAAGGGCATGTGGCTTGTGAGATGTTCAGCCCCTGAGAGAGGTGCTTCATTCCAGTCTCCAGGAGTGTTCTGTGTCTTGCCTAAACAGGCTTTACTGTTGTACTGTTCAACTTTTACCAAGGAGCAGAAATATCAACGGAGTTACCATTGTGTTACTTTTTTTTTCAATAAAAGCTATATGAATTAGGAATTGGAAATTCCTAAAAATTGCCATAACATAACAGTATTTTCAAAG
The DNA here is from genome assembly GCF_011004875.1 of Balearica regulorum gibbericeps. NCBI lineage: Eukaryota > Metazoa > Chordata > Aves > Gruiformes > Gruidae > Balearica > Balearica regulorum. Next base: position 57,144,746 of record NC_046186.1, on the reverse strand, counting down.
CATTGCAGTGTCTGTGAAAATGTGAAAAGAACAGCATTATGCTAGGAGCAGAAAAGTAAACCACAGGTCTATCTGTCGACTACTACTGTCCTCACGGAAAAGAGAAAACATAAACAGGCATTTGAGACAGAGGAAAGTATAGAATAGAAGCAATCCATGGAACAATAATATGTAAGACTGAAGACTCACTTCTTTCCAGAGACATGGAGGTCAGAGTTTGACTGATACTGGTAATAGTCAAAATTCAGATTAAGTAATGGCCACAAGGGTTTCAGAAAAATCAAAATAGTCAAAAAACTATCATGTCACAGTTTTTCCATGAAATATACTATAAATATGCTGGTATTTTGTATTCTGCTTGGACTCTGGGAAGAGGAGATGTCAATTTTGCATGTCTTCTCATGGGGAGGTGATGGCTTCTAATGCATTTTAGAATCATAGAATCATAGAATCATAGAATGGTTCGGGTTGGAAGGAACCTCAAAGATCATCTAGTTCCAACCCCCCTGCCAAGGGCAGGGACACCCTCCACTAGACCATGTTGCCCAAAGCCCCATCCAACCTGGCCTTGAACACTTCCAGGGAGGGGGCAGCCACAACCTCTCTGGGCAACCTGTTCCAGTGCCTCACCACCCTCACAATGAAGAATTTCTTCCTTATATCTAATCTAAATCTACCCTCCTTCAGCTTAAACCCATTACCCCTTGTCCTGTCTCTACCTGCCCTTGTAAACAGTCCCTCTCCAGCTTTCCTGTAGGACCCTTCAGGTACTGGTAAGCCACAATTAGATCTCCCCAGAGCCTTCTCTTCTCCAGGCTTAACAACCCCAACTCTCTCAGCCTGTCCTTATAGGAGAGGTGCTCCATCCCTCTGATCAGCTTCGTGGCCCTCCTCTGGACTCGCTCCAACAGGTCCATGTCCTTCTTATGCTGGGGCCCCCCAGAGCTGGATGCACTACTCCAGGTGGGGGTCTCACGAGAGCAGAGTAGGGGGGGAGAATCCCCTCCCTCGACCCGCTGGTCACGGTTGGCTTTCTGGGCTGCAAGCGCACATTGCCAGCTCATGTTGAGCTTGTCATCAATCAACACCCCTGAGTCCTTCTCCTCTGGGCTGCTCTTATTCTATTCTCCACCCAGCCTGTAGCTGTGGTTGGGATTGCCCTGACCCATGTGCAGGACCTTGCACTTGGCCTTGCTGAACTTCATGCAATTCACATGGGCCCACCTCTCCAGCCTGCCAAGGTCCCTCGGGATGGCATCCCTTCCCTCTTGCATGTTGACTGCACCACACAGCTTGGTGTCAGCGGCAAACTTGCTGAGGGTGCACTCGATCCCACTGTCTGTGTCACCAACAAAGATGTTAAACAGAGCTGGTCCCAGCACTGACTCCTGAGGAACGCCACTCGTCACTGATCTCCACATATGTAGCACACATAATCTGTAGATAGAGTACTAGCTTGTAAGAAACCTTTTTCTCAAAGTTTCTCTAGGTGTTGACATTACAAAATTCAGCCAAAAGGTAATGGTTTATTAGTCTTCGTCAAATACCAAGATAAATTATTATAGTAATAAATGGTAAGTAAATAAGCAGACAAAAGGCCTGGTGATTCTAAATAAATCACTGCTCATCCAAAGATACTTTAAATTGTCCCAATAACATTTTTTTATTTGTTTCTTGTTGTAATCAAAATAGGAGATGAAAGTATCCCTGATGGAAATATGTTTGGCCACACAGTCCAGCCCAAATAATGCTTTTCTTATTTCCTTGCCTTTTTAAAGTAAACACTCCTCAACAAAAAAGTTTATCTTTCTCTGTCTGGAATTCTATTGTATTAGTCATTGTGCACACACAAAAGCAGTGAACATTCAGTGTGCGTGCCACACTTCAAGGAGACATAAGGCATTTATTATAAATGAATTCCAAATAATTAGTGTAAGAGATCATGCAATGTACATAGGAAAAAAGATTGCCTGAGACGTATTGCAAACAGGAGGGGGTCCAGGACATTAATAGGCAATCTGCACTACTGCTGTTCCCTCAGGGGTCTTCTACAGGTGGTTCATATTTCTGGAGTAGAAATGTATGCTATATGAAATGGAAAATGTCTTTTAAAAATTTTCCACTACACCATTTGACTTTTGATTCTTCTTACCTCTGTTGTCCTTGAGAGGTAGGCAATTGGTTTATTATTGTTATCATTACTTCATTTTGGAAAAGCTCTGCTTTTTAAAGCTCCACTTCCACTTTAGAGAATCATCATTTCCTTGATGGGTCACAGCAACACCTAAACTCCAGAAAACATAAAGATAATGACAACTGGGGCAAGAGTTCATGGAATAAACAAAAGAAATCAAGAACTGAATGTACAGAGCCCTAAGCTCATTCCAAAATGAGCTGACATATGTCACAAGATGGGGCACCACAGAGAAAGCTAGAATAGCTGTTTGGAACTCCCCTATATCATATCCCAGAACACAGTTTCTATTATCAGAGTTTTTTGGATGATGCAAAGTTCATTGTTTCTAAATGATTTCTACTATTTCTGTTCTATATGAAGTTAGGCTAATAGTGAACTGCTTTATCAAGTAAAGGTCTTAGGAAAGAACTAGCTATGAGATAAGTGAAAAAGAAACCCAATATCCTTTGAGGTTTTCTTTTCTCTTTCTTTCTTTTTTTTTTTTTTTTTGAGGAACAATACATTACAAAAAAGTTCTTGCTAGACAGAAAGCTGTTCCAAATTTCTGGCACCGTTTTCCAGATTAGTACTGCACACTTGCTGGTCCTTGAAGTCAGGCTTGGTCATGCTAACATTATTACTCATCCCATGTGGTGCTGATATGAAAAGAAATAAAGGTGAAATGTTTATGAGGGTGAATTTTCAAATTGGCCAGTAAAAGAATTGAGCACACAAATAGTTGATACCATTTACTGGACCACAAAAAGGCAAAGTAAAACTATGAAGCATTAATAGACCATCCTTAAAACTTTCCAGTCCTCTTAAGATCTGAAACAAGACTACCATTGTTAAATGACTAGTGAAATGTGAGCAGTAAGATGAACTCATAAAAGAAAACATTTGATGGTGCCATACTTCTACATATGCACAGAACACTTCAGAGAAAGAGTAATTTAGCAACTTGAATCCTTGTACTCTTTGTTCAAAACTCACTAAAACCCTTTTGAAAATGCATGAATACTTATTTTCAACTAATGGTCATTCTACACAGTCTTTCAAGAGAAGAAGAGACTTCTGCATGTCTTTAATCTAGCAAGGTTCTTGTTAAGTTCATAGGCCCATAAACCACTAGGTCAAAGTTTCCCACTGACATTTTATCATGGCTGTGATTCAAAGCCACTGAACTCAATGCAAAACCTCCTGTTGACTTCATAGGCTTTGGATCAAGGCCCAGGTGACTACTGAGTCGAGTGTATGAGAGACTTTCTAACCTGAAAGAATGATCTCATTTATAACAAACTCCCTTTTGGGGAAATCTCACATATTTTCGGTGATTATTCAGAGGCTTTGGTAGGTACAGTTGGTACGTGACTAACTAGTACCACAAACCAAGGTTGAGATTTCTCTATCAAAAGTGTGTGTCTGTGTACTGTGCAGGGAATATGGGGCCACTAGGAAGCATCAGACCTCCTGTTCACGTATGCAATGAGAGTCATGTATGTCATGTATGCAAAGGGAATCAGGTACAAAGCCTGTTATGCAATTTATCTATGGAAGAAATACCTTATCTGATATGCTGAGGACTACTTAAACATACTCACTGATGCAGGTAGTAGTACAGTGCATTGAAAAACAAAGGCAGAAAAATATAACTAGGTTAATTCCAAACTGCAAGCGGAGAAGAGGACATCATTCTAACAGTATTGTGATACACTGCATGGTCCTGCTGCTTCTAGCCTTGATGTTCTGTTTGTCTGGATGCATAACAAATAAATCTTGGTTAATTCTTCTAAAGACAAGTGCAGTCAAGATTTCATTTTGGATGGCAGGTATGTCAGAAGCAGAGTCTGCTCTCTGAAGTCACTGTTTCAATTTGCTATTTTGATATATTAAATACACTCCTGAAGAGGAAAATGAGACAACTTCTGAAGAGAAAGCACTGAATTTGTGGTGGCACATGTCTTTCTTCACACCAGTGTTCATAATTCATGAGGGGAACCAGCACTAATATATTTTCTTTACTAAGAAAATAGTAAGAAGATATAAAAAGAGCAAATGGTTCAAAGGACAGATTTGGTGAGACAGAGGAAAAAATTTTATCTGAACATTTTTCCTGAAAGTAGTTACTCTTAAAACTTAAGGTAAGAAAAGACTACTATGTAGACTAGTCCAATTTGCTATATTTCAGTGTCCATTAAAATTCTACCCTGAAATCAGAGTATAAAGCCAAATCTTTTGTATTTAACCAAAGTTGAATGTCTGATGAAATCTATCTAAAAGAAATAGTTGAGTCTGTCTGCAGTTTATTCATGTAAATGAGTTGTTCTTTGCTGATACAATTAGATGAAGCACATATTATACAGACACAACGTTTATTTATCCCTATGAATGACCAAACTTAAGATTAGACTACAACAGGAATTCTGTGTCTCTCTTTTCATGTCTTACTGAATATTATATGAGGCATAATCCACAGGAGAGTACAGATGTTGGAGGCCAGTTTCTTGGAAATTTTATCTGCATCTGATTTGTAAAAGCTTAAGATCTGCTACTAAAGAAAAAGTATTCCCATTTAATCGCTTACCCAGATGTCAGTGGTTAGATATGTACCACAGTTGCATCTTTTAGAGATGTTTTCAGCTTGGGAGACAATGGTGCGCACTTTTAGAAGTTCATTGCTGGAATAAAGCCTTTTCTCAATGGTCCTACTGAAATACATTCCTATTTTTAAAACTTCTAAAATGAACTTTTTAATGTAATTCCAAGATGCAGTCATCTAGGAAATTAATGCTCTGATGATGTGATAAACTCCTCTGAGCTGGAGCAGTTCCATTCGATTTAATTTAGCTGAGACAATAAAGAGTTTTAAATTAAATCAATAAAGGTCATTTTATTTAGACAAGGATGATTCTTCACAGAGCAGTGTCTCTTCAGCACAGAAAAGTAGAGAATTATTGTTCGCAAGACAATATTTTTTCACTTTATTCCAAGTTAAGTGATAAATCAACAGCCTTCCCTCCTCTCTTTTTTGCTAGGCTTAATACTGGTTAGCTGAAGGTGAATTCAAGCACTTAGAAGTTTGTTAGAAAAGCAACATGTTGCTTTTCATCATTTGAGTGGAGAAGATGAGTGTTATGTCATCCTTCAACACAAACAGTTATGGCTTGACTGAGCAATATGTTACACAGAGTAAAAGAATATCTGAGGGGAGACAGAAATATGCCATAAGTTATTACAAAAAAAAAAAAAAAAAAAAAGCTACGGCAGATGTGACAATATGTTTTGGCCTGTTGTTTCACTTCTTTGAGGCTGCTCTTAGAACTTGACAGTGAGGCACTCTCCAGAGCTGCTTTCATGCTGTGAGAAGGGTGGGAAGAGAAAGAAATAGAGAAGCAAGCTGTGGGAGTGCAGTTTTACTTTTGAATACATGAAGGAGCAGTATTTCTGAATATCAGCACTTACGCATAAGGATTACAGTTCCACAGTGTATAAATGGGGAAATTTTGGATGGAAGTCCCCATATTGTCATGTGTTCTCCTCAGGGCAAGAATGTTTTCATTCTTATATTTTGACAGCCAAAACAGATTTGCTGCAAAAGAACAGTTTGTAGACTTTTCCATTTTAATTGAGCTAGAGCCAAAAATGAAATCTGTATCATTTCCTTGTGTCTTCAGAAATATAATTTTGGGGGGCTGGTGTAATCCTGGATCCCCACATAAACTTCAAAGTCAACATCAGATTAGCAAGATTTCATCTCTAGTATTCCCATGGATTGGTGGACTGCTTCTTGCTAAAGAACAAGAAACAAGCACAGAAGGAGAAACAAGCAAAAACCAGGAAACAGTAACAAGCACACCAAGAACTGCTGACACTGCCCTGAGATGCTGCCCTCGTTTGAATGTGTCTTTGACTTATGAAGGGCCTGACACCCACTCTGATGGCTGGCCTAGACACATTGTTCCTCTACTACATTCAACTTCACTTTTGATGCTAATTCATAGCTATTGCGATACATTGCATCACGTACTCCATAATTAGGTTCCAATTCTGATCTGATAATCAGCTCTAGGTAAGCACAGATGATAGGAAAAAATTACTTTTGTGGCTGTGTGAACATAATCAGGATCGTAGCCATAACAAAGGGCTCGGAGATCATCTCCTTGTATGAACTAATCTGACTCCATATTAATTTTTACCATTAAACTTAAAATGTCATTTGTTCAGCAAAGTTTACATGATAAGCAGAAATACATATGTTTTCCCTAGGGTGCTTAACTCAGCTAGTTCAGTGAGGAGACTCCTGGACTATTCTGAACTTCTTGGATGTATTGCAACTCACTAAGATGCATGCTGAAAAGTATATTTGATATTTAAAATGCACTCTCAAAGTATAATTATTTTTTTTATGAGAGAACAAGTTTTCAGGAAATAATGCTCATACGGGAGAGACAAAATGTCAAGCAACGACTCTGAAAAATGGCTTGATATCAGGTGCAGATTAAAGACCATCTCTTATTGTTTCACATTGTGAAAGGGTTTTTTTTTTTTTTTCTTTTAAAATCGAAGACACTGTCAAATATGAATAAGTAAGTCGAATGCATAGAAACAACCTCATTATATCTTTTTGACACAGAGGAGGGAATTGGGGCCTGTGTAAATTATGCCTTGACCAATGCAAGTAACAGAAGAAACACTTAAAATATCTAATTATCTTGAAGTCTGGCACTTTTTTGTACATAGATCATTTTTAATGACTATGCAATAAACTGTGTAATAAAATTTTAGCAGGACTAAGTTCTTTTGATTTAAATTTCCATGAAGTTTAATAACCAAGTGTGACATTCCTAGAAGATGCTTTTACTTGTATAACTGAGTAGGAGAACAATACGAAAAAGAGAGTCAAGAAGAAGAAAGACCTGTTTCTGTATGAAATTTATGGGGAACAGCGGGCCACCTTCTGTGAATGGGCATGTTCATCTTGCAACTACTCATTAATTGTTCATCTCATATCTGTTTTAGCTTATAGCACTCATCCGCTTTGTGGATTTATGCCATAACGGTCTTCTTGTGGCTTTCACCAGCATTAAGGAGAGCATCTGAAATCAAAAGAATTAGTGTGCCAAATCAATATGGTGTAGGTGCTGAGTCATATGGATCATGTGCACTGAGCAAAGGACAAGCATTAAAATATATCTCCACACACGAGCTCTGTTAAAAACCAGTCTCTGCCTACCAGCATGTTTTCATGGGGACAGGTAGTGAGGTGAAAACATCATGACTGCTCCACACTTCAGTGTCAGAATGGGCAAACAGGAGAAATATACAGATCAGTTTCTCTCTCCTGCTCAGTCTCCTTAGGAGACGTGCACAGGTACCAATATTGCCCACCCAAGACTCTGGAATCACCCCTAAAAATGCTTAAGGAAGACACATCACTGTAATGCTACCTAGACAAGAACGGGGTTGAAAGACAAATACTAAGTACCATCCAGAGAAAATGGTCCAGATCACTACTTCTGAATAGAGTTCGAGAACACACCAGAAGTAGAGGCAGGTTCCTGCTGAGAAAGGTGTGTTGGTCTAACATGACTGCAAACCCAGACCAAAGCATGACATAGAGAAGGTAGATGTGATTCTTCTCAGCCTCACCAGCCAAAAATTGGGGTTTACAAGTGGGAAAAGATAATTTTATGGGTACAGAACATCTAAAGAGATTTGCTGTTTTCCCAAGATTCACAGCTCTCTGATGATATTACATGATGGCTTATTCGTACCTTACTTTCTCGACATATTTTCCCTGGACAAATTCTAACCAGGAGTTCAGAAAAACCTCAGCCTACATACTGGCATAAGATTATTTCAGAGGAATAAGGAAAGAGAAGTCTCGAGCATTTGTTTTTTTCATACCTGAAAGTAATAGCCCTACATCTGAGCATAGATGAGAGCTCTAGTACCTCACAACCACTAACTAGAAACTCTTCTGCTCTTATTTCTTAGAGGTGCCAGTTACTGAGTCCCTCTGCAGCACAGCTGGTGCTGATAAATACATGTAGCTATTTCATATAGATAAAATAGTCCGGGAGCCACATTTTAGTTCTTCTGAGGGCAGGAAGGACTATTTACTTGTCCCCTATTTTGTCCATACATGTGCAAATAGCATCACTAGACATACATCTGCACAGCTTATGCCCTGAAGAAGAACAAAGGATATAGCTTCCCACTCTGCTTGGTTGCTAAAAACACCATCAACAATTGTATGGGGGACATAGGCTCCTTGAACTCAGGTCTTGGCAAACAATGCAGTTCTTTGGTTCATCTTTAACTGGACAACTGATGCAGAACATCTCCTATTATAAATTCAGTTGAGTTTTACTCTACACAACAGAAACAGTTTTTCTGGATGGATGGGCCATTTTTTACAGACAAAGAGTACATTGAAAGTAAATTAAGCACATCTAATTGGAGAAGCGAATGTCTCAGAGTTTCAGAAGACTTTGGTCTCAGTAAATAAGCAACTCTTCCCATACCAGAACTAGCAGTATCACAACAAAGAGCTTCTTATGCTTTATACAAGCCAAATGCCATCAGTTCCAATATGATCAATACACCTGCTTTTATCTAGAATGGATGAATACAAATCCTTTATATGAATTGCTTTTCCAGTTCTTGTAGCTGTGGTTGGTACTTATACACTAATCAGTCCTTTGGTAACCATTGTCTTTTATGGTTATACAATTCTTTTAGATGCACAGCATAATTTGTCTTTTAGAGTATGGTCAGAAGCAACAGGTGACGTGTTCCATTGGAAACCAATAGATATATGCTGAACAATTCCTATTGAAGGCTTCACTGGGCAGAACAGCCAGGCTTAGACTCAGAACAAAGTCGAATAATGATGCCTCCTGCTCAAGTATTTTTGGAGAATGGTCTGTTGCAAATTAATTTCTGTATGGACTATAATGAAGGGTTTTTTTCTATTATTTGTGATGGTGTCTCACAAACCAAATCCTTGATCCTTTAGGCTGATTTCTGTGCAAATATAAGACAAGGCTGGTGTCTGCCTTGCCAAGATTTATAGTCTATATACAAACCAAAAATAATTAGTGAGTAAAGACAGGGTGGCAAAGATGCACAATGTGATAATGAGACAATGCATGTACATACTTAATGCTAGCATATAGCTTAATGACCTAAAAGAACTATATTTGACAGAAATCCAGTTATATTAGTTGTGAGAAAAACTGTTGTAACTAAGATTACATTGCTTATGTGTGAAGAGGTTTTATAATAACACCAGCTTCATGTAAAAGGGCTTTTAGGCTTTAATTTGTCATTAAAGCAGATCAATTTCCAAACATGACTAAGCAGGCACTTTAAAAAATTGTGGTTTTAAACTATTAGATTAACTCGATTATTCCGTGACACTCTATTCTTGCATAATTTTGGCAAAGACTTTACTACTCTTGCATTGTTTTTTTACTAATAAAAGAACTAAAAAAGAAAACAATGATCAGATTCAAACTGAGGAGCCAGAGGCAGGAGATATAAGAATTCAGGTTCGCAAACCATCTTAATCTAGTTCTACTCTGGTACCCCTTTTTGGGTGAATCATGCCCACTGTGACTGAAGATAGGTTTGACAGAGCAAGTCCAGGTTCTAGTCCAATATTTTTAAGCAAGCATATCAGCTAATGTCTTGAAAACATGATAAGAACCCTGTCTTGCTTGTTTGTTATATGTAATCTTTCTTCAATAAGGCAAGGTGTTTGTGATGAAAATGTTCCATGGTCATGTAATTAAAGCTTTCATTGTAAAATGAGGAAGGTGATTTAAGATTGCATGGGCAACCCACACACTGGCATTTCCTAACTTGATTTTTCTCCCAGTATTGTACAAAAGATACTTCATAATTAAAACAGCAACAACAAAAAAACCCACCCCAGAATAAAACCCTGAGGCAGTACAGTTGCAGTGGGTCTCATTGTAAAGTCAGAGTTTGACTAGAGCTATCTTAGTTATGACAATTATTGTTTTTTCTCAGAGGTAATTCTTGGCAAACATTGGCTATACAACGCACATATTGTAGACATAAGTTGTGGACTGTAAGCACTGACATGAGATTTTTTAATGTCTTCTTCCTTTCACAGAATTCTTGAAATGTAAAGGTAGATGTCAAGATCTCAATGAAGTTAGTGAAACATGGGTGTGCTTTGCCTTTTTAGATGCTCCAGGATACCCTGCATGGCATTCAGATGCTAGTCCAGAAGGGCGCAGGTCTCCTGTATGTCCTGTGTCTTGTTTGCTATTCCCCTGTAGATGTCCTGGGTAACTTATAGCAGCAGACACATCTGTTTATGGAATTTTATCACACTCTATGAGTCTGGACTTACACAGTGACTTGTTTTCATTTCAGTGAAATATTCACTGAAGTTTCCATGGCAAATCACTATTATTCCATTTGTGACTTCCTGCATCTTTTTTATAGAATGGCAAAAGTCAGCAAGCAGTGTCAAGGAGTGTTCAAGCTGGTGAAGTCACCAGTCTCTGAGCAAAGAGAGGAGTCCAAAGCATTTCTCTATTATTGCTTGACTGGGTAACAAAGTCCAAACTGCTTGTCAACTGTAAGCTTCATTTTCCCTTTCACTTAATGAGGATGACAAACAGCTCCTTTCTAAAATGCTCTAAGCACAGCTGTTAAGACATAGAGGACTTTTCTTATGGAATACAGAATTACGTATTTAGTAATATGTGAAAATATTGGAAACCAAAAATTTAGCGTGTTACTAGTTTACAAGCGCTGACAGGTAGCCATTCCAGGTAGCTGGAGTAGGTGGAGGAGAAAGGGGGTACCAGCATGCTAACTAAGGGTTTGCCAAGTTTTACTTTTCTCCTTTTTGAGGAAAGAAATGCAAGGGATGGTAATGGGGTGAATAGAAAATGCTTGCCAGAAGCCAGCAGTAAATGAAGCTCTGGCTACAGCCAACTGTAAAGATTTTTTTTCTGGTTTATAAAACAGTGAATTTGGACTCTACGCTGCCATTCTGATTGTCCTTAGGGTGAGCTGCGCCAATAGCTTCTTGTTTTAAAATATCTTTTCCATAACTAACAAAACCCCACATAGTTTCTCTAGAACTGCCACTGCAGACCGATATTAGTGGTCTTGCTTTGAAGTTAGGAAACATGGAAAACTTCTGTCAGAGCCAGCCTGATGATGTGTTTGTGCTTTGTACTGCTGTTCAGCTCAAGATGTCACTCCTTGGACTGGCCACAATTGGCACCACTGCTGAAACTGTGGATTCAGGTCTTCACAGAGAATCGACCTGAAAAGCATCACGAGCATTCAAAGATTCCTCCTGCTTAAAGTAGGTTAGTTTTGGAAGTAGGCTAGTCTACTTACCACTAGCATGGGGGTCTCTATGTGGTTCTGAAATCTTCCATCAGGGTGTATCCAGAAAGTCAGACTTAGGACTACCTCTGATTGATTTGAACAGCACAGAACAGTAATAGGCAATAGGAATTTGTTTCCATCCTCCTTGTCCAAGAGAAGCTGGTTTTCAGGATCATGTTTCCAGAAATTGGCAATGGTTGGTACAGTAGGGAAAATACAGATGCTAGACCACAGTAGAGATGCAGGAGAACAGACAATGTAGAATTTGTGTGTGATGACAATTCTGTGTATCTCTCGGTACTGGGTAGGCATTATTTAGTCTACGAGGACGGTGACTTAAACCTGGGTTGCAATTTCATGAGGTCAGATAAATTGACTCAGCATCTCAGATTTGCCAATCCCTTTCGCTCCTTTTCTTGCTCCCTGCTCTGGGCTTCCTGGGCTTATTGTGCATCAGCTGCAGCACTGTGACTGACCACCAAACCCCTGTATTGGAAGGCTCAGAGAAGACAGATATTCCACACATTCTTTCCTGGTAATTGGGGTTGCCCAGTGTCATGACAGTGAGCCTGCAGGCATTGGTAATGGGAATAATTTCTGTATGGTAATTTAACTCTATGTTGCAATTGCTATACTGTGCTTGTATTGTGATCTGAGTACATTGTTGTCTCACTGTGCTAAATCAAAATCCTATGTAATGTCAAGTATATGCAAATAAGTAAATTTGGTATTAAACATTAAATTCTTCTCATGTGGAATATGTAGCAGAACCTAGTCAGAGAGCATTGGACCCTGACAAGCACCCATGACATCCCACCATGAGCAGATTTAGCTCACTAACATTGCAAAACAAACAAACAAACAAACAAAAAACCTTTCAAAAAGAAGTGGATGGTTTTCACTCAGTGATGTTGAGTTTTCTCAGGGACATGTTTTATGAGAACAGTGAAGCAGAGGATGGGGTGGAAGAAGGGCAAAGGCAAGGAGATGGAGGAATAAATTGGGAGACAATAAGACAAGTCCCTATGGCTGTAGTGATCAATTAGACTGATTCAGTTGCTTGTGAAATCATAGCCAAAGGTTTTATTTTTGACTGTGCACACAGGCATTTTCTGTTGATGTGTGGTAATTTGTGACAATTGAAACCCTAAACCTGGAGCCCTGAAACAAGGTCTGCAGCAAGTAGAAGAAAAATACGGCAGAAAGTATTGGACAAGGCTTTGCAGGTCAACAATTCCAGTCCTTTCACAGCTGAGACTTGTGAAAACAGAACAGTCTTGAGGGCAGTTACAGTCGTATTTGCTCCTTAACAAGCAGCTGATGTTTACTCCAGAAGTTAAAATATGGACATTCTGAGTACAACCATGTGAGAAAACACAATGATACTCCCAGCTCTCTCCAGAGGCTGGTCATTCTGGGAGAATCAGGTCCCCTAAGCTCTCATTTTTAAGTGCGAGACCAATACTTCTATTGTGCATGATTAAGTCCAGATAGGACTTAGAGAATGAGAAATAAAACAAAATAAGTTGATGAAGGGGGCACTGACTGTAGCACATTCTACATTCAAATGTATTCACTAATAATCAGCCAACATCTTGATTGCTTTTTTATTTATAACATTTCCTATTCAACACAGGACTAGCTCTGGTCTATATTATAGAATAATCCTCTCAGTCTTTGTTGTAAAGGCGCAGTTCTTAACAGCAGTGAGTGCTCTGTACTCACTGAAAAAAAAGTGTACAAGCACATATTAGCTACTGGACAAGTATTGTGCTTAAGACATGTAAAATTGCTTCCTAAATATCTTACAGAAGAGCAGATGTGAGTCATACTTTGTAGCAATGTGGTTGTCACCCTTGACGCAAATTCTTTGTAATTTGTTTTGTTTTTTCTTTTCCTGTTTCTAGATCTGTGCCGGTGAATGCAGAAGGCTTTCTCTGTGTGTTGCATTTGGCATTTAATGTTCAGCAATCATAAGAAACTAACCTCTCTGTTCCACCATTGCTGCTGATGCCGCTGCATTACATTGTTCTATCACAATTTTGCTTCATCCTTTATGTGCAGATGCCTGGAATCAGTTGTTCAACTTGCAGAGCTTCATTGCCTTTTCTCTTGTCCCAAACAAGTGACTGAATCTTCATTTTAATTACACCAGTTAGTTTATAATTAACTGTAACATCCTTTACTAGCCCCAAACAAAAGATAGAAGGGACTAATTCTTCCTCATGCCAGGACAGTTGAACTTAAAGGATCCATGTACATGTTCTTGGTTTTCAGAGGTGGCGAGTGGCTACAAAAATGTCTAAAAACCACATAAACCAATTTCCAGATCTAATGGTAGCCATACCACAATGTCCTGGTTCTGGCAAGGATAGAGTTAATTTCACAAGGAGCCAGGACAGGTGAGCCAAGCTGGCCGGGGGCTATTCCATACCATGTGACATCATGCTCACCATAAAAGGGGGCTTGTTGGGCAAGGGGTGGGCTCGGCGTGGCTCCGGGATGGGTTGAGCGTCCGGTTGGTTGGTCGGTCGGTCGGTCGTCGGATTGGTAAATCGTTCTCTGTTATCACCCATCGTGAATATCTGTTATCAGCACTGTTGTTGATTGTTTCCCTCTCCCTTGCTGTCCCAGTAACCTGCCCTTATCCCAACCCTCGAGGCTTTGCCGTTGTTTTTCCGTTCTCCTCCCCATCCCGCCGGGGGAGGGGTGAGCAAGCGGTGCGTGGTGCTTAGCTGCCGGCTGGGGCTAAACCACGTCACACGACTATCATCCTAAACTAACTGAATGCTCCAGTTACGGAGCAAGAAACATGAGTCTTTATTGTGGGCTGCCTGAGACTTCCTCTTTTCTTCACATTTTCCTTTTAATTATAAAAAAACATGGAATATATTAAAAAATGTCTTTAAATCACTATCTCAGTGCAATAATTCAGATCACAACTACTTCAAATTCTTTTAATCAATAGTTTACTGACTAGGAAACATATAAGGTACATATAACATTGAAAAGGAAGAAGGGAAGGCAAGGCAAGGCAAGAGGAAAAAGGTGTTAAATTACCTTCAGTAATATTTTCATAACATTGTGTTTAGTCATAATGCTCACCAATATCGTGGCCTTCTATGATGGATTGAAAGCAGCCCTGAGGAGAAGGACTCGGGGGTATTGATTGATGAGAAGCTCAACATGAGCCGGCAGTGTGCGCTTGCAGCCCAGAAGGCCTACCGTGTCCCGGGCTGCATCAAAAAAAGTGTGACCAGCAGGCTGAGGGAGGGGATTCTGCCCCTCTACTCTGCTCTGGTGAGACCCCCACCTGGAGTAGTGCATCCAGCTCCGGGGGCCCCAACATAAGAAGGACATGGACCTGTTGGATCGAGTCCAGAGGAGGGCCACGAAGCTGATCAGAGGGATGGAGCACCTCTCCTATAAGGACAGGCTGAGAGAGTTGGGGTTGTTAAGCCTGGAGAAGAGAAGGCTCTGGGGAGACCTTATAGCAGCCTTCCAGTACCTAAAGGGACCTGTAAGAAAGCTGGAGAGGGACTGTTTACAAGGGCATGTAGTGACAGGACAAGGGTTAATGGCTTTAAACAAAAGATGGGTAGATTTAGATTAGATATAAGGAAGAAATTCTTCATTGTGAGGGTGGTGAGGCACTGGAACAGGTTGCCCAGAGAAGCTGTGGAGACCCCATCCCTGGAAGTGTTCAAGGCCAGGTTGGATGGGGCTTTGGGCAACGTGGTCTAGTGGAGGGTGTCCCTGCCCTTGGCAGGGGGGTTGGAACTAGATGATCTTTGAGGTCCCTTCCAACCCAAACCATTCTGTGATTCTATGATTTGTTTCATGCCATCTTAGTTGATATTGTTTCCCTGAAATGTTCTTTGTAAAAGCTGATTAAAAACAGAATTAAGTGCCTACTCTATTTAAGTACTTCAGGATTAATTGAAAGAATATGAAAGGTCTGCTTTACAACTTCTTACCTTTACATCTACGATACAAAAGACAAGTTTTATTTTTAAATTGTAATTGCTAATCAAAATTTTGAGTATGACTATCTGCTCCTTTTACTGATAATATTTTATTATACATAAAATTGTCATAAACACAGTGGTCTTAAACAAATTCTACTAATTGCAGTAACATAAGCTGAGAAAATGTGTTGTTAAATAGACATTAGATTCCTTCAACGGTGAATAAGAGAAGGGATCCAATCAAATCCCATCCTTCTTTCTTGAATGTGAAGGAAGCTCAAATTAGCCACCAGATGTAAGGTTTGTAGTTTGTTCCTCTTTCCTTAAGAGAACAAGTATGAATCTTGGCACAGATCAGCCATAACTCTAGTTTCTGATCCAACAATGTGTGGAAGCATATGCTTAATTTCAAATTTGTGAATAATCCCATAGATGCCATAGTTCAGGGAATAAATGTGGAACACAGCTTTGTGGGTCAGGTCTATTCCCAACTTGAATAATCAAAGTCCAAAGTCATGTCTACTATTCTTCATAGACTAACTACATGAAATGCATAGTGTTATATATTCTCATAGAGAAGCTGAAAATCTGCCCCAAGATGCCTAACAAAAATATATTAACAGATAAAAATATATCTGTGGATGAAATGACTAGAGGAATTCACACGAAACAGAGTTATGTAAAGGGCAGTTCATCCCACCTATGCACCTGGTGTCATAGGACTATGCTTATTTTTTTTATTCAGTTTTTTTTATGAAAGTAACAAAATGATCTGGCAAAACACGTTTCCAAATAGATCTATTTTGGCAAGAGTCTGAAGTGAAGTTCTCTGGGAGAGGAGACAGTGCAGCCTGAGAATTTTTGTTCCCTGTCTGCTTTGGAGGCCTCCTTGCATTCCTTGTTTCCCACTCAGAACAAAATTTTAAAGTTGCTGAGGCAGCTTCTTGCAGTCCCTCTGCCTGAGAGGGAGGGAATGTGTGCTTGATTCCCAGCCCATAGGACTCAGAAGAAAATCACTTGCTGGCTTCAACAGTCTCATTGGATTTGCCTTGTCCTCCCCAAATTAATGATTAATCTGCTGCCTGAAAGTTAGAGAGGGCCCTGATACTTAGTTTGGAATAGTTGTGGAAAAACTGTGTCCATCCCCCAGTTCCATTGAACTCAGTGGAATTCTACTTCCAAAGCAAGCCCATGGTACCTGCGTTGCATTGGTGTGTAGCTGAGTTTCCTCCTTTCAAGGAAAATTGATTCTGTAAACTAGGATATTCAAAAATCCAAAATGTCAATGAAAATAAACAAAACTTTTAAAAGATCCTAAATGTGATTAATTGAATTCCTCCCATGGCTCATTAGTTTTTATGTTCAAGTCTCAGCAATTCTGCAGTTCAGCTGATACCAGAAATGGAGAGCATTTGAAATATAGCAAGAAGAGGGTACTTTTATGAGATTTCCAGACCAATGCTGCAGATCCAGTGGACTGGCATCCAAATCTTCAAGTGCACATCTGAATCAATGTGTTAGGACAGAGGTCCACTGCTTTTCAAGTACAAGGTTCCCTTTTCCTTTATCTGTGCATGAATTCTTGAGAACAGAATGTCTGTTTTAAATTAATGACCATTGTTCTGAAGCCAGACTATATAATGCTCTTTCTTATTGGTTTTTCCCTATTCTCTAAATTTTGTCTTCCACTTCATAATAGCAAGTTTTTCTGTGAGCAGCAAAGTTAATGAAGTTCAGCTTCCTATGAACTTTTATCTCATGGACACTTCACTGGTCAAAGACAACATACGGAGCTACTTATATGTGGTCTGGTTGCTGGCAAATGTGTACAGCCTCTGGCCATGCAACTGTGGCCAAATGGAACTAATTCTGCCTGCCTTTCCTCAGTGGAGACACTAATTTGGGTCTTTCTCCCTAACCCCGCATTTAGTTTGTAGGAATTTTGAGTCTTGCATTCCTCCTTTAAATAAATTGCTCACGAGGTTCAAAATACATTTGAAAATAGGGGTTGCAGACAGATATCAGATAAACAATATGATTATATATCTGGCAAGCAATTCTCCCTACCACCCCCCCCCCCAAAAAAAAAAAAAAAAAAGAAAAAAGAAAAAGAAAAGACTACTAATTTCTGTAGATTACACAGATATAATCCTCTCAGAGGGTTGTTGAGAATGGACAAACCAGTTTAAATGTCAGTCCCTGGAAATATCTTAGTTTCTTTCCAGTGGGATATGAAGGAAGTCATAAAAGAGGGGGGAAGAAATCTTATCTTTCCTCCTACCCTTGTAAAAGCTAAAAACTTGGAGGAATTTAGTATAGACTGTACTAAAATTGTTAGTCTGCAAAATCAGCCTAAATCTGGGCCAGTGATGTGTTTCTGCAATTGAACTGAGCTGTTAGAGTAAGACTGGTGTCAAGATATAGCAAACACTTGGCAGCTTATTTATTTCAGAAAATACGTGTTCACCTACCTTAGGTCTGTATTTCAGACTGAAGTCTGTAAGCTCTACAGCTGATCTTTAAACACAAATACTTTGGAAGTATGCTTCAGTATGCTGTGGCAGCTAAAAAGCTTTTTCATCAAATCCAGTTGTGGGGATTCCACCCCTGGAGTCACCTCAAGTCTTCCCATGGAAAACCAACTGTTTTTGCATGCTATCATGCATATTTAAAGTAATCCCATGAAGAATGACTACATTTCTTATTTTCTGATTGAAGCCATCTTTGGGTGCTAGAAGAATTATGAATAAAGCTTGAAACCACATTTTGTTTCATGCACATTTCACTTCTAACCTTCATGGTTTTCAGTGACTCCTTTTACTTCACCGCAGTGAAGTCTTTCTCTAAGCTTCTTAACTGAACAAAGTCTAAGCGTGGCGGGTCTCACTGTACTGCAGAGCACAGCGGCAGTAAGTGTTGCTGGGCTAGCTGAGCACGGTTTGTCATGCACCTTCTCAGCAGAGGCAGGACAAAACTCTGACAGCTCCTTTGCTTTCAGTACCTGAACAGTACGTATCCATTGCACTGCCGACAATGGCTTAAATGTTAATAACATTTTGAAATTGTGGATTCTGGTTCAGGACAGTTTACAGATACTGAACATTATAAACTAAGGTAATGAAGATGCCCAGTAAAATCTGCAGTAAGCACAGCTAAACATTCACAAATACATTTTTATCTGGTGCTTTTTTTTTTTTCTTCTTTTTTTCCCCAAGAAGACCTAAATCAGAAGAATGAGTTCAGTGACTACAGGGAGGAAACTGGGCTTCAACAAAGTGAAGGTATGCATCAGCTGAAAATACTGGCTTCTGGAAATGAGTTATTTTATAAAGTTAAGTCAGAGTTTCCATCAACACAACCATATTTTTGTCAGTCAATCACAAATATTTTCCCATTGATGTTAGTCTGCAATTTGTTCAGAATTCACTAAACAAATAATAATAGCAAGTCAAAAGAAAATGCCTCATTCTAACTTCATTTTAGTCCATGTCTATGCTTCCACATTTCTGATCTGTTTTCAGTTTCAGCTTATTATTTGAGACATAATTTGAGCATAAGTTCTGACAAACAGCAGCACTGGGCCATAGGTTTTCTATGTCTTTGCACTAATAACTTCTTTAGGTTTTTTACCCAAGCTATAACATCTCTGTAGTGCAAACATACCCTAATTATATAATTTCCACTCAGGTATCAGCATTCAGGAAGACTTTGAAGTACAGTGGAAATGAGCAATTCTGCCTGAGATGGAGCAGGATCCAGCTTACGTGCCCTTACCGTTGCCAGCTTTGGTGGTGTAACCCCCTCTCCAGCGTGTCCTCTTTACCCCTGTGTGCTTTAATACAGAGGCTGTGACTCTGCTAACGCTGCCAGTCTTTTTGTAAATGAAAATAGATCATGTGAATCAATAGATCATTGAAGGGTTCTGACTAAAATCCTGTTATAACACTTAACATTTGTGCAAGAAGAATAGCTGTTTTTAGAGAAATGACTGTTGTGTGTATTACAGGGGTGCACGTGTGAAATCAAGGCAGAGTAAAGACAATCTAAATAACGGAGCAGTTTATAAGATGGGAGCAGTGGGAAAAGAGATATAAAATGGCAGTTTTTCATGAACCATAACTGAACACTCAGAGGACAAAATAGAAGGATTATTGTTTGCAGATGTGATTGTGGCAATAAAAGAAGGACATAATAAACTGAAAAACAAACCAACTACTCTTATTCAAAATTGCTACAGAATTCCTCAATACGTCCCAAACACTGCAGTGTACAATTGTCATATTGATAGGGTAATTACAGCGACTCTTGTAGTAAAACCTTCTTGAGTAACTATGCTTTGAGAATGTTATTGCAGGAAGTTTTAGACTATTTTAATAGGGAATGAACCAAAGTAAAGTGGTATGGATAGACTGGGAAAGCAAATCAGTATAATAAAAAACAAATGCAAAAAAACGTTGGAAGATAATCATGGATTGTTAAATATGTCCACATTTTCTCTGGAGAAGAAGATGACTGTGTGACATTCAAACAAAATGTGCTATGCTGAAAAAAGTTGAACCAGTGCAACGAGTCAGTAAGGAAAATGAAGGTACCGTGTGTTATAATACTTTGCTTAACCTAATCTAAGCTAGCACAGGTAACGGTAGCTGTTAAGATGTGACAGTATCAGCTTTAGCACATGCTAGTAATCAGAGTATGAGGTCTGTAGCAGATCTAGGTCAGTGGTGTAGGTGCATTCACATGCTAGCCTCGTGGTATGTAGTCTTCTCCTGCCGTTCTTACCTGGATCTGGACTAGGCTAGCCATAGCAGGCATCTGCCACAGTCATCCATCATTTTTCTGGGCAGACATAGTTTCAGAGTGTAGCTCTTCTCACCCATGGTTAGCTGTCTAAAAGTTAGGGATGTAAACAAGCAGTTTAGGTTCCCTCTATAGTCAATAGAGAGGATGCGTCTTCCAGAGAGTGATTCATTTCATCCCAGAACAATTGTGCTGCTGGGGAAATGATCCAGTTGCCTAAATATAGGAGCTCAGTACCATTTGAGGTGCCCTACAGTATCCAAAACAACATCATGGGGCTGGCAGGCATGACACAGGACTTAGGAGAAACCTTGTCCTTCTGGGCAGTCAGTAGCTGGAGGCTGGGTTCCTATGGTGTCTAAACCAGCACTAGATGCCTATGTTTAGGCAACTGAAGCCAGCCTGGAGCATAATTTTTCTTCAGTCAAAGACTGGTTAGCAGGAAATTCGGTGCCAACAGCACAGAACCATCTTAGATACAAATGAACTGTTTGTTTTCTGGGGGAGGAGGGAAGAGGTATTTTCTTTGTTGCTATTTTTCTGGTTTATTTCCAGGAAAAAAAAAAAAAAAAGGAAAAGTTAAAGGCTGAAGCCTGTCCTGAACTACACTTTGCCTTGCTGTGTCCAGGGTGAGGAAGAGACTACAGAAAAGAGTACAGAAATAGAATAGTTATGGGGAGAAAAGTGTTGCTGTAGAACAGATTACATTAGATGGCAGAAGCGGGGGGGGGGGGAGGGAGTAGAAAAGAGAGTGTTTGACGGAGTGAGAAGAAATATCTCCCCAAAAGAAGGAACGTAGGTGCTACAGTTGAGGCAGGTGACCATAAACACTATGTTACAGCTGAAACACTGGGAAATTCAGAGGCTCGGACAGGAAAGACCACCAATAAGACCCCAGAAAGGACAGAAACCATGTGGTGGCAAAACAACCAATAAATTGAACTGGCAGATTAGCGACCCAAGCGGAAACAAGAAATCAAAAAGCAAAATTAAATTTATCAGAAGGAATACAGATTCTTGGAGGAAAGCCCATTTTGGTCAGACCAGATTTTGACAAGCTGCTTGAATTCTACAATATTGTATTTGAGGTAGAATAGGGACAATGACAATGCAAATGCCTATAATATGCCCTTGTGGTGGCCATGAAAGCCACATTTATTTCAACCTTGGTTCTGAAAGGATCAAAAAATACTTCACTGCATTTCTGAGCAGAATATTAATGTTAAGATCAATAGCTAAGATAGCTAGCATGGTATAAGCATGCTATGATAGAGTATGAAGGTTAATCATAGAATCATAGAATGGTTTGGGTTGGAAGGGACCTTAAATATCATCTAGTTCCAACCCCCCTGCCATGGGCAGGGACACCCTCCACTAGACCACGTTGCCCAAAGCCCCATCCAACCTGGCCTTGAACTCTTCCAGGGAGGGGGCATCCACAACTTCAGATGCCACCACATCTCAAGAACTTCACTGTCCACCGGCATTTTCAGATTCTCCACTGGGTAATTCTACTTTACTCACATCAGCTGAGGTGGTATGATGTGATTATCATTCATGTTATTAACCCTTATCCCAAATTCTCAGATGCAGATGTTGGCCACAACGGGGTCTGGCTAGAACAACCATGTTCTGGTTTTTATGCAATGGCAATCCAAGTGTGTGGGTAGGAAGATTCACTTTACATGACCTTTGGTTAGGAGTCAAAAAACAGCATGGCAGGTCACACTGTGCAGTACAAATATAGCTTAACTAAATGTGAACTCAAGGTCCAGATTTGAATCCATAGTGAACACTGTTCATCATGCATGATTTCATAAAACGTTTTAATAATCTTAAAAGTATTTTGACCACTGTGGTGGGTGGACCCTCGCTGGAGGCTAGGTGCCCACCAAAGCCGCTCTATCACTAGATAGGGGAGAGAAAATATAACGAAAGGCTCATGGGTTGAGATAAGGACAGGGAGAGATCACTCACCAATTACTGTCACAGGCAAAACAGACTCGATTTGGGGAAAATTACTTTACTTTATTACCAATCAAACCAGAGTAGGGTAATAAGAAATAAAAACAAATCTTAAAACACTTTCCTGCCACTCCTCTCATCTTCCCAGGCTCAACTTCACTCCTGAATTCTCTACCTCCTCCCCACAGTGACACAGAGGGACAGGGAATGGGGGCTGTGGTCAGTTCATCACATGTTGTCTCTGCCGCTCCTTCCTCCTCAGGGGGAGGACTCCTCACACTCTTTCTCTGCTCCAGCATGGGGTCCCTCCCACAGGAGACAGTCTTCCATGAACTTCTTCAATGTGAGTCCTTCCCATGGGCTGCAGTTCTTCACAAACTGCTCCAGCATGGGTCTCTCCCATGGGGTGCAGACCTTCAGGAGCAAACTGCTCCAGTGTGGGTCCCCCACAGGGTCACAAGTCCTGCCAGCAAACCTGCTGCGGCCTGGGCTCCTCTCTCCATGGGGCCACAGGTCCTGCCAGCAGCCTGCTCCAGCGTGGGCTTCCCATGGAGTCACAGCCTCCTTCACATACCTCCACCTGTTCTGTTGTTGGGTACTCCACAGGCTGCAGGTGGAATCTCTGCTCCCCTTCATCCTTCCTCCATAGACTGCAGGGGGACAGCCTACATTGCCACGGTCTTCACCATGGGCTGCAAGGAAATCTGTGCTCCAGTGCCTGTAGCACCTCCTCCCCCTCCTTCTTCAGTGACCTTGCTGTCTGCAGCTGTTCCTCGCACATCTTCTTACTCCTCTCTCCGGCTGCAGTTGCTGTTATGCAGTTTTTATTTTTCACCTTCTTAACTATGTTATCCCAGAAGTACTACCACCATCGCTGATGGGCTCAGTCTTGACCAGCGGCAGGTCCTTCTTGGACTCAGCTGTCATTGGCTCTATCAGACGTGAGGGAAGCTTCTAGAGGCTTCTCACAGAAGCCACTCCTGTAGCCCTCCCACTACCAAAACCTTGCCACACAAACCCAACGCACCACCTAAAAGGTCACAGGATTCCAGGCAGTGATTAGGCCCTTAATTAGCTACATTTGTAGAAAATTCTGTGTGAAAATAAAACCGTATAAGAGAGAAGAAAGTTCCTCCTAGAACAAAAGGGCAGAAAAGATCTGTTTTTTTAGGGGAAATGAGAATGTGTTGCCCACCTTCCTCAAGGGGCAACCAAGGAAGAACAGTTATTGTTACAAGTAATCTAGAACAGAAAAGTCTCTAAGCATAAATACTTAGGCTATCAATTAATTGGAAACCCAATAACAAGTGAGAATAAGAACAAAAATCTTTCTTTATTAGAACAACCTTCCTGCTTCATTCTCAAGCTAGTATAGTTTTTAAAAAGAACACTGGCAAATTGGAAATGCTTATGTTTCCCCAAGCACGAAGAACCCAGAGCACTGCAGTTATTGATGAACCTGTCAGGAGAGTGCACCTTCAGAACTGCAGCTGCTTCAGTAAACTGGGTGCACTAAACAGAGAAAACGTTAAAAAACCTTCCCTGATGGATACTAGTCAGTACTCCTCTAGCAGGGGGTAAGTGACAGACCACAGCTGCAAGGGACTTAATATTCCTTAAGCCATCTACATCAGAAAGCAGACAAGCATATTCAAGGCCTCTACATTGCAATGGACATCTTCTGGGATATGAAAAATCAACAGAGTTTTCCTCTGAGCCACTAAATGATGTGTATAAATTCACTGGTGCAACTAAGAGCAGAGTCTAGCACTGCATTTTACCTATTTGGTCTTTTATTACCAAGAGAGACCTGTACAGCAACTATTGTATATGGCAACATTTCAGTGATAATATTGCTTAATGCACTATCGCAAATTGTTACAAGGGCTTCAGTAGTGAACTGAAGAGAAAAACCTGAGATAAAAAACCAAAATGAGTGTGCAGTGGGACAAGTCGACCAGAGCTTAGTGTTAGATCTATGTACCCCTTCTCTTTACAGCAATCTAATTGAAGATGACTAAAAAGCCATTTTTATTATAATATCTAATACGATAATTAGCTTTTAAATAGACAAAACTCAAAGTGATTATGACAGATGTAACAGAAATAGAAAATGCTTATAGCTAACTCTCCCCCTACATATTCTGCAAGCAAATCCCTGCTTCCAGGCTTGGTTTTAATTCACTCAGTGACTTTTTGAGTCTCAACAAACTCTTACCAGTCCCTTCTGATCTGGTCTGGCCAGGGAACAGACCAGGGAACCAGTCAGCCAGACCCTAGAGCAGATGAAAAAAACCCCACCTTTGGGCACCAGAGGGGCCTGGGCAGAGTCTTCTGTGACTAAGAAGGTCACTGAGTGAACTAAAACCATCTGTTGCCTGCTCTCACTGCCATCCCACTGCCTCCCTTCGCAAGCAGCAGGCTCCTGCTCCCTGCTGCGACTCGTTCCCGCTCTTTTCTTTCTTTTCCTCCACACACGGCTGCCACTGCATGCTTTTCGTCTCCCCCACCCTCTTCTTGCTCCCTTCCCAAAGCAGGCCATGCAACTCTATTGAAAGGAGTAATCTCTCCTTCCCTCTGGGTCCACTTGGGTCTTCTTCCTAAAGAAACACAACACAAACTGAGTGGCCAGGAAAGCACCTAGGAAAGTATCTCTTGCACTTGCCCTGTTCTCAAAGCCCTCCCTCCTCCTCTGCTTTTAGCCATTGTTGGGCTCAGGAAAACAAACCAGATCAACCTTTGCTCTGGCTCAGCACAGTGAGTCCTGCCTATATCCCAGGTGAACCCTCAGAGGAACTCATTAGTCCAGTATCTCAAACAGGACACAGGAGGCATCATGAGGCATGTCACCTTTTTCCTAGCCAGTACGCCGATGAATGGCTCTGACACTGCAACCATCACTGCTATCCCAATTTAGTGACTTCAATGACCTGACTCTGCTGAATTTCTGCTATGAATGTTGCAAAAATTAATCAGCTTTTAAGTGGGACAGTAACGGCAAGGCGCAGTGTGCAAAAAATTATCACAGAAGTGAGGTTCATTCTCTGGATTATTCATTCACTTGTTGTTTGCCAGCATGATCTTTAGTGTGTGCCCCAGTTTGGTATTTGACTCTAGCAGAGCTGGAATACTAAACCCAAAATTAGGAAATATACTTATTCTAATTAATATATGTTTTCCTTTGCTTAAATGTCTTTTTTCTATCATAACCTAAAAGACCTGCTGCTTCTCAGATCACTTCAGAAGTATTAGTGCAATAGCACTGCTAAAAACATATATTAGTAAAGCACACCTCAATATACTCAAATGTAAGACATTCGGTGTAATATACATTTTTTTACATTGTTTTATAAAGAAACCTAAAAAAAGAGGGGAGGGGCATTCAGTGATAAAGTGTGCTAGACATTACTTTAAAAATTGTTAAATTAAACTAAATTAAAATTACACAGCAACATTTTTGTATTTGCTAAGGAGATAGAGAGACACAAGGGAAAAATAAAGCCAACCCTCATTTTCTGAGAATTGCAGCCTACTTGTAGCCACTGAGGATGACGTTTAAATTAGTCTGATTATAAAGTTTGCTGCTTTGTTTCTCTCCCGTTTCAGTGTAGTCTTGTAGTCCTAGTGCCTTGTGCACCACGCACACATATGGTGAGGCTATGCCCATACCCTAAGGACTTAGAGCCATAAAGAAATTTATGTGCCTACTTCTCACAGAAGTTAGCACCTAAGAAGGTGGTTATGATGGCCTGGGTCTTCTAATCTAAGTAGGTAAGTCACATAAAACCCAGGGAACATATAGAGCCCTAATGGTCTTTTGCCTCACTCCCACCAGCTGCAGCAGGGCTTGAGAGTGAGGAGGGGGCTGCAACACATTGTTCTTCTGGTGGGTGGGAAGATGTGTCAGCAGCACTGGGGCAGAGATATGCTACTGTGTAAAGCCACAAGCTGCCTTCAAAATTTAAGCATGTGGTCTTGTCTCATTCCTTTGGATACTCCTCCTGTTATAGAAAAGTCTTATTCCATTTTACAAAGCAAAAGGATTCAATATTCTGCCAAGTGTTATACATGAGGGCAACGGTACAGCCAGAAAATGAAGGCACAACTTATGCATTGCCATGTGGTGCCTCAAAGAGAATACTATACTTTTTTTCTATGAAGGTAGACAGCAAATTGATGAATAAAGCAAACTTTATATACCACCAGGATACCTTCACTCCAATACAAAGAACTTTAAAAATGTGTATTAATATACTAAAAGAATGTAGGCAAAACCATACTTCAACATATAAAACCAGTTTCATATACATTACAGTGTATAGATGTATATATGTGTGTGTGTGTGGTAGAACATATTATTTTAACTGGCAGGAAGCTCATAAAAAGAAAAGCTTTTGGGGTTGGCTAAAACTTGGAGTGCACTTTAACATGCTGGTGGTACTTTATGAAGAAATCTCAAATGTATCCCATGTGTTGCAAATGCTTAAGAATGGGCTCAAGATGAGCTTTTGTCGGAATGAGCCATACAACTATTTCAAAAATATCTTCCTTCAGCAGCACCAATATTTATTTTTGTATGTCATTTTTGCAGTTTGAATACTGGTTTTGAGTTTCCACATTGCTGTCAAAGAAAGAAGTGAAAAAAACCAAAACCCTTAATAAATCTAACAACAGAATCTGGTTTCGAGACTATTTTCCATGACTGAAACTTTTTTGTCAGAATCATTTTTCTTAGAACAGCTGACATATCATTATTGTTTTCCTTGTTTTAGAATATTGGCTTTCCAAAAATGTCCAATCCATCCTTGAACTAAAAAAGGCAACATGTCTTCACGGGCCTGGCTTCTTTTAGTAACGATAATGTTTTTTTTCTCTTTCTACCACCACTATTGTATTAAGTGACTGCAGGGTCCTGGTACGTGAATAGAAATGTACATAAAGAACTGCCATAACTACCTGATTGTTCTCCAGCTGTGTGGGATCAATATGACTAGAAGTAACTTAGGACGTGAACTCCCTTATTATCCTCAGTGCTTCTATTCCATGCTCCTGCTTGTACTCTGCTTTTAAAACTGATTTCTTTTGGTGATTTTTACTTCTGTCATCCTGTCTTCAATATCTGATCTCTTCTGCCTTCTTTGTCATATTCAGCAAAAATTTTTATTGATGGCTACCATATCATATCACATAATCCGTTATTTTTTCTCAAGTGGCTTTAGAATATGGTTTCAACTTAAACATGACATTTCAGCCCCTTGATATCAACGGGAGTTCAAGAGTGACAAAGTTTCACTCAAAGTGCAGGCATGACTTATGGATTGAGGAGTTTAAATGCAGCTTTTATGTTTTAGTTACTGCTTTCTCAAATAGAAATTGAAAAAAAAACCCCAAACTATCCTTGCAAGTAGTTGCTTCTCCTGAGCAAAGAAATATTGGAAATAAAACCCCAAACAACCTCCAAACAAATAGTGATCAAGTGAACAAACCATGAAAACTTTAATACTCCTACTGCATTGTTCTAAATTTGATTACTCATGAAATTACAGGGAAACCTAACTGCACACTTTTTAATATTTCGGCAGCAGATGTATGACGTCTTCTTGACTAGAAGCCTGATTCTGTATGTTCTAATTTTTCAGTAGCTCCACAGAAGTCTATAATCATTCTCTTTAAGTGAATTAGGGCTGAAAAAGCAACAGGAATCTGTGAAACAATCAGACCAGTATCCAAGCTGTTGGTGAAACTTCAAGAACATGACCTGCATTTTTAAAAGTTTTAAACTGAATTTTCAAAAGATTTTGTGACTATTCAAATACTTCTTCAGAACATCTGTGAAGCAGCTCACTCATATGAACAATTCAGTAGTGAAATAAAAGATAGAAACATTCTGAACTACAGATATTTCATGATGATTAAGAAATTTCCATGACAAAGGATTATGAACACAGAAACAGAAAGGGCACTTGGGTGTAGAATGTGAGCTAATGGCCAAATTGCAAGGACTAAGTATCAACACTTTTACATCTCCCTTTTCAGTGATTCTGGAATTCACAGTCTTTCTGTGACACTTCTGATTCTTTTGGAAAATAATTAGAGCTTTATGACAGATAGTCCAAGGTGTGAAAGTGAAAAACTTGTGGTGTGGCATGCTTTTTTTGCCTGACCTATTTATTGAAACTTCAGCAGGAACAGGTCACTTGTCTGGAGGTCTCCCTCGTTTGTACAGGGAATATAGGTATTTATTTACATTAGAACTGCCTTGGTAGGTGTTTAAAATCTGAGCACATACAAGGTACCTAAGTCAGAATTCATTTCATGAGCTCAGCTGAAGACTGTGTGCTTGCTGGCCTCCTCCACTCTGTCACAAGTTTCCCCACAGAGCTGGCAGTAATATCACAATGACTTACAGCCATCCCTGCTCTACTATCACACGTTCGTTTAGATGGCCTGTCGTTTACCCTCAGCAAGGGTAAATGCACATGAGTTGGTGCAATCCCAAGCACAACTATAGGCTGGGCGAGGAATGGATTGAGAGCAGCCCTGAGGAGGACTCGGGGGTATTGATAGATGAGAAGCTCAACATGAGCCGGCAGTGTGCGCTTGCAGCCCAGAAAGCCAACCGTGTCCTGGGCTGCATCAAAAGAGGCGTGACCAGCAGGTCAAGGGAGGTGATCCTGCCCCTCTACTCCCCTCTTGTGAGACCCCACCTGGAGTACTGCGTCCAGCTCTGGGGGCCCCAGTACAGGAGAGACATGGAGCTGCTGGAGCGAGTCCAGAGTAGGGCCACGAAGCTGATCAGAGGGCTGGAGCACTTCTCCTATGAGGACAGGCTGAGAGAGTTGGGGTTGTTCAGCCTGGAGAAGAGAAGGCTCCGGGGAGATCTAATTGTGGCTTACCAGTACCTGAAGGGGCCTACAGGAAAGCTGGAGAGGGACTGTTTACAAGGGCAGGTAGTGACAGGACAAGGGGTAATGGGTTTAAGCTGAAGGAGGGTAGATTTAGATTAGATGTTAGAAAGAAATTCTTCCCTGTGAGAGCGGTGAGGCACTGGAACAGGTTGCCCAGAGAGGTTGTGGCTGCCCCATCCCTGGAAGTGTTCAAGGCCAGGTTGGATGGGGCTTTGGGCAACGTGATCTAGTGGAGGGTGTCCCTGCCAAGGGGTTGGAACTAGATGATCTTTGAGGTCCCTTCCAACCCAAACCATTCTATGATTCTATGATTGGGGAATATAGGCTGGCATCCCATATTGCCTATTATAAGATAGAGTGCACATTCTACATGGTAAGCCTGAAGCATGGGCCTTCATTACTGAGTTTTCATGCTGGATCTGTACGTCTCTTACATTTCCAGGACATTGTTTCCTGTTACATGCTATGGGAGCTGAGCTGGATTCCTAATGATAGCGGTGTCTGTTGCTCTGCTATGTTCATTTTCAGACCTTCCTGTGCTGTGTAAGTGTTATTGTTTAATTGCCCATTCCCCAGCATAGCGTGATTTTTTAAATTAGCTTGACATTTTACGTGTTTCTTTTACAGCTCATCTCAGCTGTTAATGAGCCCTTGGCTAAGTGTCTCCAGTACAGATCATTATAGCTCTTTAGTACTGTCATTTGAAAGCTAATACCAATAAACAGAAAAATTACTCAGCAGGAGGAAGGTAAGTGTACTATGTTCCCATTTTTTAGTTTGCAAAGGTTAGAAACTATTCAGTAAAAGGAAATATTTTTTAAAGTTAACAGTAACCAATTAATGTGATTTGCTCAGACGGGCATTATGGGTTGTCTGGATGCCAGGCCTGCATCATTACACCCCTGAAAGAAAACCTGTGCAGATACCACTTGAAAAGTATTCCTAAAATGCAGGCTGGTCCTCTCCCTTCCCCAGATACCTTGAGCAGGCTTGTCTTCACCATCCTGGAGATCGGCTAAGTCTTGTCAAGTGAAGAGTATCACACAGCAGAGAGCCTAGACCTTGACAAAAATTTGAGCCTACCTGGGTGCATGCTGACATCTGAGGAGTGAGACTACCAGCCAGAATGGGAAACTTTGAAAGCTGCCTGATCCACAGGCAGTCACAGAGGTTTTCTTATTTACAAACTCTGTTTCTGAAATTAGGAAAAAATGATGTTTCTTATAGGAGGTTTTGTTTTGTTTTGTTTTTTAATTTTAAAGTTTTCACAGTACTTTTCCCTAGATACTCTTTGAGCGTGGATAACAGTAGACATGTGGACACAAGTAAAAAAGCCCTGACTGC
This sequence comes from Balearica regulorum gibbericeps, assembly GCF_011004875.1. Taxonomy (NCBI): domain Eukaryota; kingdom Metazoa; phylum Chordata; class Aves; order Gruiformes; family Gruidae; genus Balearica; species Balearica regulorum. The sequence continues at coordinate 57,114,198 of NC_046186.1, read as the reverse complement.
TTTTTCCTAGGCTAGCAACATCCTTATAAGGGCACACATCTAAGAGAAAAGTGATTGAACTGTGAAGTCTGTAAGGAATGATTCAGGATTTCAAGAGAAATGGATATTAACTGGCTTGTGCAAGGTTGTAAGTGCACTTATTCTAGTGAGTCTATATGTTTTTCTTCATAGTATCTTTAAATATTTCTTTAGGAAGCATCATAAGGTCCAGGCCAGTGCCAATTTGACTGTGCTAATGAGAGCTCCAAGTCTGTGAACCTACAATATTAGAGTCCACTTGTCAATGTCAGTAAGAACAGCTAATAAAATACCTTTCATTACACAATGCAGTAAGAGTTTAAATTGAAAAAATGAAACTCTGCAAGGTGCTGGAAAACAGTTTGTAAAAGACCGAGGACTCTGGTGGGATGGTTATCCATTGATAGATAACTAAACTGTAGGATGAAAGCATTAAATTGTATATTGACCATAAGGCAAACATACAAAGATTAACACAACTGTAATTATGAAAAGTGCTGACTTGTGAGACAGGGAGGGGATTCTCCCCCTCTACTCCACTCTCGTGAGACCGCTCCTGGAGTACTGTATTCAGCTCTGCCCCCAACATAAGAGGGACATGGACCTGTTGGAGTGAGTCCAGAGGAGGGCCACGAAGCTGATCAAAGGACTGGAGCACCTCTCCTATAAGGACAGGCTGAGAGAGTTGGGGTTGTTAAGCCTGGAGAAGAGAAGGCTCTGGGGAGACCTTATAGCAGCCTTCCAGTACCTAAAGGGACCTATAAGAAAGCTGGAGAGGGACTGTTTACAAGGGCATGTAGTGATAGGACAAGGGGTAATGGGTTTAAGCTGAAGGAGGGTAGATTTAGGTTAGATATAAGGAAGAAATTCTTTATTGTGAAGGTAGTAAGACACTGGAACAGGTTGCCCCATCCCTGGAAGTGTTCAAGGCCAGGTTGGATGGGGCTTTGGGCAACGTGGTCTAGTGGAGGGTGTCCCTGCCCATGGCAGGGGGATTAGAACTAGACGATCTTAAGGTTCCTTCCAACCCAAACCATTCTATCGTCCTATGATATAGTAAAAGCATAAAGAGATTGGATGTTCAGGAGAAAAAACAAAAGATATAATCAGTGACACAGATCAGGAGCTATAGAACATTACTCTGTGTCATGGTTTAATCAATCTGACAGCTAAAATGACCACACACCTGTTCTTCCACTTCTCCCCCACCAGTGGGATGGGGGAGAGAATTGAAAAGGAGAAAAAAAGTAAGACTGGTAGGTTGAGGTAGAGACAGTTTAATTGGGCAGAAAAGGAAGAAGAAGAAGAAGATGATGATGATAGAATATACAAAACAAGTGATGAACAGCACAATTTCTCACCACCTGAAGCCAATGCTCATCTAGTTCCTCAGCCGCACTGCCTCCTGGCCAACCCCCAGTTATATATGGAGCATGACATCATATGGTATGGAATATCCCTTTGGCCACTTTGTGTCAACTGTTCTAGCTGTGTCCCCTCCCAGCTTCTTGGGCCCCCCCCCGCCTTCTCATTGGCAGGGCAGTATGAGAAGTTGAAAAGTCCTTGATTGCTTGGCAACAACTAAAACCATCCCTGTGTTATCAACATTATTCTCATCCTAAATCCCAAACCCAGCACTATACCAGCTGCTAGGAAGAAAATTAACTCTATCCCTGTCGAAACCATGTCACTGTGTAAAGTACACTTTTTGTGAAGTAGCAGTCAGAAGAATTTATTTTTTGCATATGCAAGAATAGCCAAGAATGGTGGAATCACAGCCCTTTATAGGCCATGACTAGGTTTAAATCAGTGAAATTGTCCTTGTAACACTAAGAACTGTTATAAAGTTAAAACAGACAATAAAAAGACTCACGATGTTAAAAATGCTGGTTAAGAAAAGAGTCACGAATAGAAAAGCTGAGTGCTGTGATACAGTACCAGAACTCTCCAGAGCAAGTCTTTCTGCTACATTACCTTTGAAATAAAACAGGGTTTTGAAGGAGGATGCCTGGTATTGTCAAGGCCTGAATGACGTTTAAGTAAAACAATGCTTGGAGTAATACGTGGTGCTGTGATTTTAAGAAAACAGATTTGTTTCACAGCAGAAAGCTGAAATGTTTGTAGAAAAGATGATAATAAAAGTCACAGCTTTCCAATAAATGAAATAATACTACATGGATTTACAGAATATTCTGGTTAAAGGCATATTGGCAGTCCTGTTTTTAAATTATTAGATGCTCCTATCTGAAAACATGTGCTTGGGAACAATAGTACTGGCTCATCTGCCACTGATTTTAATGGTGTTAGTTATCCCCATTAAGCTGAATAGCTGGTTCTATTGATTTCAACAATCCTGGGAACATAACCAACCATTCAAACCTTTAATGGCTCATCACAGTTAGAATTGTTGTTTTGTAGGTGTGTGCACAGCTAATGGGAAAGCTGATGGGATAATGAATGCTCAGATGCTAACAGTAATGGCGTCACCAGACACCCACATTGCATGAGTTGTGCACGCCATTAAAAAAAGGATGGCCTTATAGAAGACAAGAAACAAATTGGGTAATTTACAAGTAAATTTGCATCCTCTCCATCATAAACAATCCATTAAGATGAAGTGATCATGCCACTTATTAACTCCATTATTATAAATCTCACTGTCACATGAAACATGTTAAGATATATTTCACAGCTCTGATACAATCTCTTTCATAGATGTAGAGATTTTTAACAAATATTACTCACTATTCTTAAGGGCAAAAATAAAAAAAGGCCTAACATTGGAAAGTGTGCATCAGTGCCTTGGAGGGAGAAAGTTACATTAACAGGATCTTGTAATTGTTCTCAAGCATTAAAATTCCAGGAAATTCAGAGGTAAGTATGTGTTTAAAAAGAAAATCAAAGCATTTAACAATATGAAAATGCAGAGGTAGGGCATCTGCACAAACTTGTCTTTGTCCTGAAGGGACACCATGGTGGATGAAAATGAAAGAATAAACGAATAGCTCCTTCAAAAAAGCAGCTAATACGCCATTAAAAATCAGCTTAATTTAATCCTACTCATTGTAAGGAGTTTCATTGCACTGAATTAATGACATCTTGTGCTTTCTGGAAAACATTACTGATCCTTTAGTTGTTTAAACTATTGAGTTGTTTTCAGTTCTGTAATAGAATTTTTTCTTGAAGGTGGATAATAGGTTTTGATATTATTGTTCCCCTGACAGAAACTTTTAACAGAAAGAGAACAGAAACAGTGCTGGTTTGTGAAAGGGTATGATACATGGAGTCAGATCCTCATCAGGAGTAAGCTGTGAATCAGCTCCCTTGGTTTTAATGGATTTACAACAGCTGATGAGCTGGCATGCGATATGGAAACATCACATACTTTCAAAGTTTTCTGCAAAACATAAATTGCCTTTTACTACTGCTCAGAGACTTTCAAGAGAAGGAGATTGCTAGGAGAAGCAAGTTGGCAAAACTGAGAGCATGGTTCTACAATAAATCATACTTGATGGTGTCTAGAACTAGATTAAAACAGGTATAACTACAAGACAGAAATGGATAAAACAATTTAAACCCTATTTGCCAGTTCTAGTGTGATCAAAATTTTGTTAGAGACCATCCTAATCTAAATAGCTTCTGTGCCAGATCATATATCATCTGTTCAAATTACTATGCCACTTCAGATATTTGCTCTATCATGCCCAGCAAGAAACAAAATAAAGTTTAACAGTAGCATGATCCCTGTAGCAGATAGTCTGGCTAATTCAACAGCAATGTAGTCATGTACCCAAGATGAATCCAGATCACGTTTGTATTGCTGGATGCACAGACCTAGTTTAAGGATAACAGACTCATGGCTGGAATACCTCATGATGTCAAATGGGAAGTGGAGCAGACACCTGATCAAATAAACCTACATGCAACATAGTAGGGTTAATGCAATGCTAACTCAGATTCAGAAGCAGGTGAACCATGTTAAGCTGCAAAGCATCTGTCAGGAGTCTTTGATCTCCATCTGCTCCGAGGCAGAAGCTGAAGTGGCTCTGCAGTGTATTTTGTACTGCTCCTCATGCAAAATTTGCCAGAATCAGTGCATCTGTACCCACAGAATAGGGGCATGCCCTGTGCCTTGTGATTGCTGACTGGGCTGCTGTACTGTTAAGTAACTCGAATCACCAGGGTCAAAGTCCAACAAACATCAAAAGAAGTCCAAAAACACCAACCAAGCAAAAAAAACCACACCCAGAGAGAAAAGTGGCTGGTTACTGAGTATATGAGTTACACTGGATGAAAAAAATGGGGAAAACCGAATTTCTAAAGCAAGAAATAAAATCGGTGGTTGACGAATTCTTCTGAATGTTACCTGCTCCTCTAAATTTATGTTACGTAAATGAACAAGAATCATCTGTTCTTCTAAATATTCTACCTTCCAATAGGGTGGTAATGCCACATAATTAAAGAGATCAGAGCACTGTCTCCTTTGTGACATCAGGTTGTATGCAACACCCACCTCTCAGGCCTGAAGTGGTTCCCTGGAGACTGAAAGGCTGTACTGCAGTGTCAGTGGATTTAGGTAGATGATAGTCTTCTGGCAAGCATTACGGATGTTATTGCCTTTCTTATATTACCGATTTAAGATTGTAGTTTTAAAGAGAAAATTGTAATAAAAAAGCTGCATTGTACTCAGAAGATTTATAGCAATTTGTAAACAGAAACTCAGCACTGAGAGATTTCCTACTCCAGACAGCCCAGGAAAGCTATCAGTTTGTGTAAATGCAGGTGCTTCACAAAGGCCAAAGGACGGGAGAAAGAAGATATGGGCATGAGGTCTCCAGCCAGAATTTCATCTCCCAGGTCCTCCCTCCTCTCTGGGTAGCTGCTCTGTTTACAGTCCTATAGCAATACATCACCAGTTTAGGACCTCAGACTACTGTTGCCTGTGGTTTAGATTAACAGTAGATTAGAGTGGTTCATATTTTCTTAAATTTTATGCCAGCTTTTTCGGAAAGGAGCTGTTATGGTGGTCATCCTGGAGCTACCTTCCTCAGCTTTTCTTACTCCACACTCTAGAGACACACATCTTTTAAAACAGGTTCAACTTTTCTTCAGAAATGTTTACAGAATAGAACAAGAGCTTCTTGTTTCTATTGACTGCAACATATTTCATAGATTATGGTGAACATATTTAGCCAAGACTATACAATATCTATTAAATTAGCTAAAGTCTATTAAATTATCTAAAAGAAAAGTGGATTCCACTGTAAACTGCTGAAGGTGAGACAGGCAAATAACTTTAAAATGAACAAACAAAACAGAAATAACTGTCTTATACAATGTGTAAATGTCAAGAATGGAGATTTAGGTGTGAGACCATCACAGTCTACACAATCTCACTCTTCCCATCTGTGGGACAGCAAGGTTCCCCAAGTCCACAGCCACGTGATGGCCGAGAATGAGAGTCACAGAGCAAGAAGCTGAGGGGCTTTTTTAGAAGGAACTTCAAATATTTCACCTGATACTAACATTTCATGATTCGGAGTATTGTGAAGCTGAAAGTTTGTTTCCTGTCAGTGTTGTCTGATAACTGGGACAGAAGAGTAGAGCTCCTTAGGAAGAAATATTTTCTTGATACATTTCCTTTAGGTTAAAGTATTTAGTGAAAGGCTTTTATCCACCTTTTGAAAGAAAAAGGAAGCATGGAAATGGAAAAAAAGGAAAGAAAATGAAATAAAAGCGCCTCTGTGAAAACCTCAAAGGACATTTGATTGAATTACTTGGACACAAAACCAGGAACCCTGAGTCAATGGCACAAACGATTTGGAGGAACAGCATTTGAGCAGCCTCACTGCTGAGTCCAGTCCCACCTTCTCCATGGAGAGGGGCCTGGGATAAATCAGACTGAGCAAGACCCGGCAGCGCAATTTTCCTTACCATTTCCCAGTTCCTGCCATGAGAGCAGGTGGTGAGCGCAATCTCTTGTTGTCCCCACAGTTACAAAACACCCTTGTTTTAGGCTTTTCTACCCCTCTGCAGTTACAGGTGGCATGGTGCAGATGCACTGAGAAGATCCAGCTGGACTGGTGTAAGCCAAGTGCCAAGTGACTCACTGCATGTTGTGTCAGTCATTTGCTGTGCTACGTGCCCAACACGCCTGCAGAAACCCGATGTCAGCCTCGCACTGGGCCCTGGTCTCCAAGCTGGGACCATGGAGGGTCAGGCCGGCTGCCATGTCCCATGTCCCCTCACTGCCCCTTGTCCTCTCAGCTCATTCCACCACCCTCAAGGGCCTCAGGGGCTGTGGAGGCAAGGCCGGCGGGCAGGGTGGGTGCGGGCAGAGGAGGCCGTGCAGGAGGCTCAGGGCAAAACTTGCCCCCTGGGTTTGGGTTACATGTTGCATGACATGGCAGCATGGCGTGGCAGCTTGGTGGGGCTGGCATGGTGGTGTGGTGTGACTGGTGGGCCCTGAGCACTGCCAGGCCATTGCTGCCTGCAGCAGGCAGCCTTGCTGAATGAAAGTGTTGAACAGGAGCCTGCGCAAAGTCTTGCAACTCATATTTGGTCCTCAGTCAGTAAATGAAAATATAATAGAAACCAGAACCTATGAATAAGAGCATTAAACGAAACATGGATCTAAGACAATAGCCCCATACATATTTAATAGCAACCTACCAAATGGTGTTTTCAATTATGATAATTTTATTTTGTATTAAAGTAGCACTAGAGGTCAAGTGATCCAGTCAGGCCTGATGCTCCTTCCACTGCATTAGATGGTGCAGAAATGTGTAGGATGTTTCCCTGATGCATTTGCTAGCTAAAATGAAATAAAAAGCAGCCTAAAAGAAAAATAGCTATTCCAGTATTTAAGTCCACAGCTCTGCAGAGTACTCTGTGTTGAAGATGGATCCACTGACAGGAAACATCTTCCAAGTTCAGGACCAAGCTGAATGATATCTCTGGAATATATTCTCAGTGCTCATGCATTATTTCTTCATTCAAGTTTCAGAGGAGTGTTTGACTTTTACTGTGAAACCATAAATCACTGTCATTCTTGGCATCTGAGATGTTTTCCTCAGTTAAACACAATGAGTTTCCTCCAAGGGAAGAAGGAGCAGTGTAAATAATGTTTAAAATATGTTACTAATTTATTGCAAGGTCTTGCTGGATATAATTAATTCAAATGGTTTCATATATTCCAGCAGGAGATATATATCTTTTAGTAATACCTGCACTTTGAGACCCCCACACAGTGTGCATGCATCTTAGACGACGTATTCTCGGTCGAGCTGGCAGATGCATTTTAGCTGCAGTGGCTGTGAATAATAGCCCTTATTTTTGTTGTCCTTGTCCATTAGTCTGTTAGGAACTACTTGTTATTGAACTGAAAGCTAAGAGCTTTTCTTGCCCTTTTCTTTCACTGCAAATATAAACAAATATAAAGCAAAACATAAGAAAGAAACATTTATAAGGAAAAATAGTATTTGCAGTGGCATAAACTGCTATGGCAGACTATATTTGATGGTAGTTATAAAGAAATCTTTTCTATATTATTCTATATTATTTTCTGTATTACTGCCTGTAAATATGTTAGTTTTCTACTAAAGCACATTACCAGAGCTACTGGCACATTTTGAGGGCAATTGCTTTAAGAAAGGAAAATAATTACCTGCTTCCGTCTGACCCACATCAAAAAGTGTCATCTACACTGTTCACCGAGTTGTGGCAGACCTTGGAACTTTGCCTAGCAGTGCTTGTTCTGCAGGCTCTTATTGACGTTACTACCAGTTACTATCTCTTCTGGTGGGCTATTCCAGAGGGCTACTTCAGGTTTTAGCTTTGTCTTTAGTGCCAAGCTGGTTTTGCAAGTACTCTATCAACTCGATTTCTATTGATTTTAGAGAGCACTATAGCTAGAGCTATGGAGTGTGACTTCCATTCTGCTGTAAATTTATGGATGTGATTTTCTACTTCTTGCAGACAGGAAAAGGGATGAGGAACAGATTTTCCTTTCTTTGCTTATATCAGGGTTAATGAAAGTGTACACTTGGAAAGTCTTTTGACTAGTATATTACAGAGTCTACTACAGCCTTACATAGTAGCAGTTTCTTTTTAGTTGGCAGGTTTTGAAATGTTTGTGAAAGCCAACATATGATGGATTAATATAAAAGCAACTTCTGCACAGCTTTCTATCATAATAAATATGTTGAAGGAAATGAAGACTTAATAGCATCCTTATCTCACTTCATCCAGCAATGATGGAAAGGGACTGCTAAAGATAATGGGTAAGGCGATCCAGGTTTCTTGATTTGGCCTGCTGTGCCCTGTGTTTCACCAGACACACCTACTTTTCTGCCCTTAACATTTGAGACAGATGGATTTTTGGCATGTGTAACTCATGTTTTTTAAATCCCTACTAAAGCAGGAGCCAGGATTTTGTTTCTGTAAAAAAACCCCAAACAAAATGACAAAAAACCAAGAGAGGCTTCCAGTTCAACTAGCTGCAAGTGGTCTACAGAGGGTCTGCAACAGCTGTCAGTCACCAATCAAAGTGTCGAAAGGGAAGTGAGAAAGGAGCGGCAGTCATAATGTCTAGGCATGTAAAGCCAGTGAGGGGAAAAGATAAACAGAATGTACTTCAAGATTTTTTTTGAGAATTAGGAAGGCAGGAGCTTCTCAGAAGAAGAAGAGATGCTTCTGGGCACAAGCAACTTATGAGGAGCTGGCTTGCTGTGTGAACAGACCTTCCTCTTTCCTGTTCTGCTGCCTTGAACAGAACTGCTGTGCCCTCTCTTCTAACTCACGCCCTTGCTTTCCTGTCACCTCCCGTGGTGTCCTTCCTGTCCTACTTACCGCTCCTCTTTGCTGTTGGAAATGCTACGATCTATTTATTGTTAGTTCTATTCCTAATGTGGCTGAATGCAAGACAGTCATTTAATATGGCTGAATGATCCATCAATGGGTCTAATCATATGCATTGATGGCAATTGTCTCAGAGGAGTGTTATGAGGCTCACATGATGTTAAGCAATTTTAGATCTTTTGATGAAAGATTTTTTTTTTCTAAGTGTCATTATTATTTTTGTGTAAAAGTATCATGCATTTCATGTATAAATAATACTAGGAAAACTCTTCATAGTTTCTGATTATGTCATTTTTATTAAAAATAGATATATTGATATTATGTGTGTACACATATATTACTTTTAAAAGCTGTTAATTTTCTTTGAGCCAAAAAGGAATTAAAACAAAACTTCAGAATAAGTTAAAATGTTGCTCTTGCCAATTAGTGTTCATATGCTCTTGGAAAAGAATGGTGGAATCTTTACTCTGAAACCCAAAATCTGCTCTTAAGGGAATGCTTTAATGTCAGTGGAGAGGTAGCTGGTTCAGAATAAAACTTCGGTTAAACTGTGCCCAGAATATTTTTAAAGATACATTCTCATGATCAAGGTGTTGAAAAGCATCGCATTTTCATTTGGTGTGCACATGTGTTTCAAACAAATCTGGCCTGTGCTTCAGGGTATCCAGTCATTAGCCTTTTTTGCACATTCATTCTCTGAAGCATTAAAGATGTGGGGTTTAACTCTGAGGTTAAAGAACTATTTGAGGTCAATATTCTGATGAGAAAGTTTGGTTTTGCAGATCTATGAAAAATCAAATAGTTTTACAGCATAGATTATGAGGGCTTGAGTTGCACTACAAATTTTCTGACATGTAGTAAACCACAAAACATCCATTTAATTTGTGAACATTGATGGGCTGGTGTAAACTGGCATTGCTTCTTTGATGCTAGTGGAGTTGTGCCAATTTACACCAGCTCAGGAATCTGGTCTATTGTTCCTGCAAACATCCTATGACATTTTAAATTATCAACATGATCATTTTGCAAAGACAGCCAAAGTATTAGAATAACAGTTCCCTGCCAAATTCTCTCGGGAGACTTGACTTATTAAAAAAATAAATTACACGTGTTCTTTTTATATAAATAAAAATTTCTTTCATAAGAATACATGATTTACTAGGAGACTGAAGCTGTGATTTCCGAGTTATGGATGTAACTTCGTGAATCAGAAAGGCAGACAATGCTCTCTCACATCTCAGTGAAGCAAGGGATGTTTGCTCAGACTGGTAGGAAGGATATAAACAGTTTTAGTGTCCTCAATAAAGGCACCCAGGAGCTAATCTCATCTTCTTTGGCCCCTTTTTAGGGATTTCTCCATGTCTTTTCCAGCTTTTCCTCCTCATCAAGGATACATGTAAAAACATGTCTGAGAAGGAAAGAAAGGCAGCAAGTATTCTGTCTTACATATACTATCTCTATCTTTACAAAATTAACAGGTTTTTACCATGATATCTTGTTTGATCTTGAAGCTGATTTCAAGCAATCCAACTGAAAATGGATATTTCATTTAGAGGAATGGCAAAGATATCAGAAGGTACGGAAATATTCTAGAGAGTGTAATGCAGGTACCCATGGAACATTTGTGTGTGACTCTGCAAGCGTTTACATATCGGATGATAAGTGCCAGCAAAATCTTCTGCGTTCACTATTAGGTGGAGCATTTCAGAAAGGAGGGAGAAATGAGGAAAGAACTGAATCTTGAAGGTAGGAAGAAAGGAAAGCTCACCACAAGCTGACACAGAAACTCTTAAAGCCAGAGCTATACCCCCTCTCTAAGAAAAAATAGGTTAGTTTGATGGCAAAAATGAGTAGCAGTAAGAATTCCACCTGAGATTTCATGTGCCCACGGAAGGACACATGGATATGTAGTACTGGAAGTAATGGGACTTCAAGAAAATCTGTAAGCAATGTGAAGATGTTACCAGCTCTGCCACAAAGCTCACAAATCTGGTTTGGTGAAAATTTTTTGGCAAGGCTTCTTCACATCTCAAGATGAAAAATCTAGTTTTTCTAATAGTAAGGCTCTGTAAAAGGAAAGGAAAAGCAGTAGAAAAAAGAGCTGAAAGATTAATGGAACCTTTTAAAAATAACTGTATCTGGAGATACGGTTATGTATTTTGGGTATTGCTATATCAAAATGGTAAAGATCATGACAGGCTTATTTATCAAGTATTCAACCTTGGAGAACCTTTGGTGCATAAGAATATTAATCCCCTCCTGCATACATTTATATTCATTTTGAGTTTATGCAGATACAGACAAACCTAGAGGCCAAAACTGTTACCCTGAAAATGAATTTGCACTGACTGTTTCACTGTTTGGATGACTTCCAACTGGCAGTGAAATGTAATTTAGGTAAATTCACTCCTGTTTTTCCTTCCACATTTCAGTAGAAAAAAAGACTGTCTTGCAGAACACCAGGGATGAACATTTTTAGGATTCAAATTGGATAAACGTCATGCTGGACAAAGGAATAGTTGGCCAACGTAGTTCTGGGAAGTTGGTATTTTGCTGGAAATCAGTGGAAACAGTCGTTCCATGTCATGGAAAATTTTTGCTATTTTGAGATTAGATTTGATCTCAATATGGGGTGAAAAGCAACAATTTAGAAATACTTACATTTGGGGAATGAAGAACTGTATGTTGGTCCATTGTCCTGGGGTCATTATATACTGGAAACCCTGGAGATGTTCATGGAATGCATTGTCTTGAAGCCCCAGAAATTGGATGCTTGAGTAGCCAAAAATTTAGTGAGAGAAGACGACAGAAGATAATGAAGATTTTGATGGGACCTCCTTTTCTATTCCTAAGCAACATTGTCTAAGTGCCATAGAATAGCAGTCAGAGCTACCTTTGGGAAATGTTTTGGCTTTGCCAAATCAATAATTTCATTTTGTGCGTCAGGTACATGTTTACAACAATACCTGGAAGCTGGTAAGGATTGTATGGCTGTATGATAGACATGATTCACTATAACTTGATATTGTAGGGCAGTGGCAATAGCAAATAAAAAGCTGAGCCGAATAAATTCTTCTCCTCCTAAATATTCAGTGATGAAGATCTTTGTCACTCAAACCCAGCTGCATTTTTTTTTAAAGTACTCTGAAGTTACTGAAGCAATGTCTGGGAAATGAAAGGATATGTTTGAACTGACACTGATGCAGGTTAACTATCGAGCTGAAACTTGGAGGGAGACACACATAACAAAATTAAGAGAATGCCCAGATGAACAGGTATTTTTGATAAAAGCTACAGAAAATGTATATGAAAATGGGCTTAAACTGAACTGATCCATGCAGCAGCATTGTGAAACCAGAGAGCTCATCAGAGACTGATACTCTGTTATTTGAGATTTCTGTAGCCCTAACTACTGCTTGAAAGAGCTGGATTTGGAAATGTTTTGACCTGTAGTGTCTCTAGAGCAGCACTGCTTCAGATGTTCTCTGCCATTTTAGGACAGCTCAGAAATCAGGTATGTGTTTGGTTTTGCTATTTCTTGATAACAGAGGAAGACAGGAAAAGAGCAGGTGAATTGTACCTGAATTTTGGAGACAGTTCTCTACATCACTGAACATCTAAAAGGAGAATTTATTTGCCCCAGCTCTTTATTTGGCCCTCCTCTGCTTGCCCTGTTGGCTAAAATCTGTTATTTCCTTATTTTAGAGGAAGATGACATTAAGGTTTGTAATGGAGCTGTGAAGATTTAGCAGTAAACTGCCGAGAGTGTTGTATTACCAATTACTAGAGATAAGTATATGATTTCATAGATTATATCTAAAGGAATACAACTGTATTATTCTAGACTTCTGCACAAATGCCATGTACTTACCTTAACATGACAAATAAGCATATATTTAGACACAAAATATACTTGGGAGATTGTAGAGACTAGCTTGCATAGGGCAAAGAGAAACTCTTTCTGGCATCATCTAATTTGGGGAAGAGGCTTGAAGGTTGATGCAAGAAAACTAGAACCATAGGAAACAACTGAAGCTTTATCCTGCAGCCTGAAGCGCCTGCCAGGTGCAACCTGTTAAACCAGAAAGCTGCAAGAGTTGTTTTAGATTTGAGAGAACTGGATGTTTCTTACTGAGCATGAAACCATTCAGCACATACTTGATGTTGGGGGATGATGCTCACCCTATTGAAATATAAAGTGGATAATGCTTTACTTCTCACTCTGTGTCTGCATTTCTTCTGCTCTTAGGCATCATGACTGACTGTACAGCACACAAACAATTGCTAAGATTTCAGATATGGTTATTCAACTTTATCAAGCACTAACTTCCTTCGCTAAGTAAGAGAAAGTTTTATCTTCTGACAAAAAGTGTTTCTTTGTGTTGACCAGCTAAAACAGTGGTTTCCAACCTTGCTCACAGATCATTAATGTAGTGTAAATACATATATTATAACTTTGGTGGCAAACGGATTCTCTCAATGTCATAGATTCACTACAACTGGTGTAAGACCTCCTTTGGTTGTGATACATTCGCTCATTCTCATACAGACACAAACTAAAAAAATACAGTAAACCAGTTTCCATTATAAGCTTGATTATGGTTAGCTATCTATACAGGGAAGAAATTTGTTACAGTACTTCTTAAATTAAAATAAAAGGAAGAGAAATGTGAACTATTTCTGACCAAAAAAAAAAGTGAAATGTAGTAAGCAAAATTCTGCAGTAATGCTTTTAGTGAATTCTTTTTTTTTTTTTTTTTTTTTTTTTATAAAAGGAAAATATGTCTCTGTTATAAACATCTTTAAGTGGCAGTTTCTAGATTTCCTACAGAAATGAACTTGTAATGTTTGAGCATCCATGTTCTTGGAGTGATTAAATATATTTTGGTGATAAATAGGCTTTCCCTGACCCCTTCCCCTCCCTCCACTGTTGTGTCAATATTGTGACTCATAGGATTATAGAATCGTAGAAACATTTAGATTGGAAAGGACTTCTGTAGGTCATTTGATGCAAGCCCCTACACTCAAATCAGGGCTTACTTCAAAGTGAGTTTTTAACAGGCTGCTCTGGGAGATATTGGCACTCCCTGTACTGCATGAGAGAACTCTGCTGCGCAGGAGGTGACTCCACATAGTAGGCAAAGCGGTCTTTGAAAACATCTCTGATTCAGTGGGCTCTCCTTTAACAGGACTTAGTAATCAAGAAGCAATTTGTAGTGTAATGAGAAAAAAATGAATGTAAACCATACAGCATTTTTGGCCCAGAAGTTAGATTATGTCAAATCAGGTTTTGAAGAAAACTGTATTGGGAGATATGAAGGATGTCAGGAAATGTAATGGTCCCTGTTTTAAGTCCCTCTGGAAATTCTTGGAGAGAGTGCTCTAAATGTCGCTGTCTGTAGGTCAGCAAAGGCAATTATATAGACTTCAGGGGACTGGTGATATATGTGACCACTTTCTGTTGAAAACCCTGCTGCCCCAAGGGTCCACTCCAGCAAGCAGTCTAGCTCTAAGAAAGAAACTTGAAGACTAAATTGCTAATCTTGAATGAACAGTACAACATTCCAGCAATAAAATCTAGCTATAAACACGCGGAAAGGCCACATCTTTGATAGCTTCCTGAAATGATTGCAAGTTTCTTTTTATGCCTTCTTCTCACTTAAGCATCTCAGAAGTTTGAGGAGTAGGTTACTATGACTTTTCCTTTTAAAATGTTTACCCATGTGACTCTTATTTTGCTAGAGCTATTTACTTCCCCCCCCCCCCCCATCCCCTCTTCATATGCTTTCTCCCTTCTTCATAAGCCCTACTATCCCCTCACCAAGGGAAGCCACCATTAAGCTCGTGTGATTTTTAATTCAATCTAAATTCTTCATGGACTCAAGGGACTATTATGCAAGATATTAGTTTTATTCACTGAAGGGATATTACTTTCCTATGTTTATTTTACATTCCTTGCCTTGTCTCATTCATTCATACATTTCACCCCTCTTAATTATTTTTTTATCTAAAAAGATGTGGCTGATGTAGATCTTTTATGCCTTTTTCTGTATGTGTATCTATATCAGATCATTTGTTAAAGGAAAAATGTTTGGCTAAACAAGAATAATGTTGTAATAAGGGTGGAGTACATTTCTTGTTTCTAAAAGTTCCTTCCAAGATTTTCATCTTCATTTTTACTCCAAATGTTTAGCCAAAGAAACAAAATAAGCAGAAAATCCCAAAGGGTAAAATTGGTGTAAAACACCAGTAATATTTTTTGTCTTTGCTAGATACAGACTGGTTCTTAATGCAATTTAAAAAACAGGTCTCTTCAGTGTCCATTATTTATAATACTTTCTTACTTTTTTCATTAAGATTTAAGACCACAGTGGTTGTGGGAAAAAATAAATCCAAAGCAGGCCAGATCCTTCAGCATGTTGTGTTGTCTTTATATCACATTCTCTGTGTCTACACTAGTAATTATACATGACCTTAAGGTCACCCTAAAACCTGGTCTCACTAAAAATCTGTAGGACGAGCCTTGTATAACCAACTCTTCCTCAGCAGCCCACGCTGTACCTGCAGTCTCTGCAGCAACCAGGCGACAATAAATTTACATTCAGTCCCTTTGGAAAACATGCACATGTGTGGGCCTGGAGCACTGTACGTCCCTCAGTAGGAAGCCCACCTCAAGGTTGCTGTTGTTTGTGTTCCTGTAGCACAGACAAGCCTAGACAGACAGACCAGAAGCCCACAGATTTTTTCCTAGGAGGACTGAGTGAGGGAATCTTGGAGATACCTTATTGCCATGCTCTAAGAATAAGAATCAGAATGTGGTTGGCCTTGGTGAAACCTGAGAATTTAATGGGGAATGGAAGCCATGTGGTTGGGCTGGTTACCATGAGTTCAACCTTGTTACTGGTTCTCAGTGGCAAAACCCCCTGGACCTTACAGTGTCTTTAATGATCAGATAGATAGATAGAATTTATTCTGCTGCAGAGGTGAATCTTGCAGTGGTCCACAGACTGTGTGCCATTTCTCTTCCATCTGCAGTGTGTCAATGGAAAGGAGAGGAATTAGTTCAACAAGGACCCTGGTAGAATCATTTCTGAAATATGCAAGTCTGTGACTTTAAATGTTGGCCTCATGTGGCCATTGCTAGTTGGGGAGCTTCTCTCTGGAATGTTTACTGAAAGAGAACATTTTAAGCTAATAGGGAGGAATACTTGCCAAGTGGAAGCATTCTTACCCCTATCTTGTGACTAATGCATCCAACCAAAGCAGTTCAGTTTTCCAGTCTTGGATAATGAAACCAGATGCTCTTGAGTAAACTACAGTATATTGCAAAACAATTTTCCCATTTAATTAAAATGATAAACATTTTCTATTAATACAAAATTCACCAACAAGAAAAGAGGTGGGATTTCGCTGCTAAATTATTTGTTACGGAACATTTGCTGTTCCAGACTGCAAGGTGGTCATTTGTGACACTGCCATATTATTTTAGAACCAACATAAAAGGTTTACTGAAGATAAAAGCCAAGCAAAAAAGGAACATCTGTCTTCCTACGCTGCCTGGCAATTTGTCTGATAGACCTAGGTAACAGATTACATCCACATTGTTTAAATTATTTTTCAAATGCCAAATGGTAAACCTGAAAGATTTTTGGCTTCTAAACAAAAGACCAAGAAGAAATGTTATGACAGTTTCTGAGGGAAAAATAATGGTCATGTTTTGTATAGCAGTTTCATAAATATACCTAAGAAGATTGAATTTACCTAAATCTTTTTTGACCTCATAATCTGGTCCTAGCAGCATATATAATGAACAGACATTCAAGCCGAGTTTCTTCTAAGTTCATTAATATAGTTAAACAAAAATCTTTCTGAGTTCAAGTCAGGAAGATGAAATACTTACACAATTTTAGAGTCTTTTAAACAGAAAGATGTGTACAATTTTTGTTTATGTGTAGTATATGGTATGTTAATAAAAAGAAATCTTGTGATTCTTTTTTTGAATGTTAGATGGAGAGGGTTTAATTTCCTTTAAATGCAACAGAAGAAAGGAAATGTGAAATATCCCATCCACTTCCATCTGCTCACAGTAGGTTTTCCGTTGATGACTATTTTGATTAGTAAAAAAATAGGTAATGAATTAGTCTTTCTTCCTGCTTATTGCCAAACTGTGAATATTTTCAAATCACATATAAATTTATTTGCTGATGCTTTTACATGTTTTGCTTTCATTCAATAGGTTGATCACATTGGCAAATAATAATAATGTAAGGGTGTGGGGCTGTTAGATGTGATTTAATACCTAAGTTATATGCTATTGTTTCTGTTTCCTGGTTGAATAACTGTACCTCCCACCCAGGCAGTTTTGAGAAAAGACTAGATTTTAAAAAAAGTTAGGTATGGCAGTACCTCACTTCTAGGTGGCTACAACAGAATATGCAGCTGTCTGCTTGACAGATATCTTCTTGTACCATCAATTCTTAATCCTTCTAGAGTACTTTCTTCCACTTCTTATTCCCCCCTGCCATATGTGCCCTGCTGTCTGGCTGGCAACACAGTTAATCCAGTTGTCTTGGCCCAGTTCTTTATTCCCATTCTTCCAAATCCTTGGAAGTTAAGCTTGAGCAAAATTATCTCTCACCCTGTCTGTTTTATGCCACAGTTTTCCCAAATGTGCACAAATATATCTGCCCTACCTCAAACTTGTCTAAGGATCTTTATAACACTTCACTAACTGCTTTGCTGCTAATCTGGTTGGAGTACTCCTTCCTAAAAAGAAGCACTGCCCCTTCCCATGGTATTTGTGCAGTTACCGTGCCACATCCTTGTGACTTAGCTTGGTTTGGTGTTGCACAAGAGGAGGATGAATACGTAACATATGTGGCCTTACAGGGCTGAGATGCTTCTAGCTGTACAAAAAGGAAAGGTTGAAGTCCTAAAGAAGACCTACAAGGTAAGGTGAAATTTTTGAGTCATAGATTTTGACTTATATGTGGATAGCCTGCTAAAGTCCTGCTTTGGGACTGAGGATGGAAATGTGTTGATTACTCAAGGTAGGTGATTAACAAGGATTGTCTATTCCATTTTGAGTATGCCCTTGATGCATTGCTGTTAATAAACATCAGACCAATAAGTGCCATTAGTCCACAGATAATCACGTAACACCACTGTACTCCTAGTTCAGTGCAAATCTGAATGAAAGATGTGATGGTGGAGAAATATTTAAATAACTTTAGAAGTCTTTTCCTCTGTTCCTTGGGTCTTTAACCTTGACAAAAAGTTAGAGTAGTGAAGAAGCAATAAAATATTGTCAACTGGTCACTGGTTCAATTTCCACATAGCAATGGACAGCTATCTTCAAACGCACACAAAGATGGACATGAATTACTATTCCATTTTTTTACAATTGCTTGCAGATAACTACCTTGGATTTAAAACACCTAAAAATATCTCTGGTACAAATGAGAATGTGAAACAGAATGGCTATATGAACCCTTCTTATTAACTTAATTTTTGAAATCATGCTGTTTATAGCATTCATCATTTATGGACTGATGATTTAATCCAATTTAAGATGGAAGACTACTGTGCAAGTTTGTTTGTTTTTCTTAATAACTAGTCATCTGCCTCACAAGGACCCTCACTTTAGAATTCAGCAGGCAGAATATATGAAATCTCATGTTCTTTTATGACATCTGCAATATTTCTGTGTAAAAAGAAAAAAGTCACCCAATTGTATCTGAACTTCATATGAAAAATAAAAAGCTATGCTTAAAAGCTCTAAGAAGTGCAGAGTATGGTGGCAAAATTAAAAGACAGGCAAACTCAAAGAGATGCTCTTCATTTAAGAAAACAAAACCAAGCTTACAGTCAGCATGTGGTTACCCCAGAATATAACACTCCATCCATCTCTTACTCCCTGTCATTAAGTGGTAGGTCTTTACCCCCCTCTCCCATACCAGTCATGCCATAGTTCAGTTAGGCAGCCATTACCAGCTTGCAATATTCTGGTAGTTAACAACATTGCTGACAAGAAACACTTGAAAATGGTTAAAATTTATGACAAATTAAGGGAGTCAGCGCAACCAGTGACAATTACAATTTTATTTTAAGATGCAGCCACTGATTTCTTGTGATGGGGATGGTAGGCAGGGGTAGCAAATTATTCCCTCAGAGTTATTTAGCAGCAAAGTCTCTTGTCCACTTACAGAGTTTCTTACAGCCTCAGAACCAATGAGAAGGCCTTCTGAAGATCTGCAGAACTCTTAACAGAAGGCTACATACCACTTATACGGAGTTATTGGAAAATGATTCACATTTCACACTTGTATTAGGATGCCAAGGGAATCTATTGTTGTGTATACAACAAAGCTTATATATTGCTTTTCTAGAAATGTCTTAAAGGATACTCTATGGGACAGATTGCTTTGTATGAATAATGACAGCTTTCAATTTTAAGGCAGAACTGAATTTAACATGGCCTAAAGTAATGGAATTAGTATTAGCAATGGAAGCAGCAGTGAGGAATATTGCAATACTTGTGCTTAGGACAGAGGGGAAAACAAACTGTTTAGTAAACAAAATGCAAAGCATACTGGAATAGTCTTAAGCTCACAAAGGATTTTTCTGGTCTGGAAGACCTAGCTCCTTTTAGGTGAGTATGTATATTTTAAGCGGCCTCATGTCAGAAATGCCTCAAGATCAGGCATTCAGCCAGAAAATGCAAAGTAGTCCATCAATTATCATCTCAAATCAATGAGGTAAAGTCCAAAAGACAGTAGAAAAAGGAAAGAGTAAAGAACTTTCTTATCCTGGGCAAAGACATACATGCCTGAAAGGAAACAAAGTAGAATCTTGCCAGCTAGTGACACAGATAAATAATTAGATACCCAAGATGTGAAGACAAAGACATTCAGTTACACATTTATGTATCAACATACATGAGGTATATATATCAGCCTTGCATAGCAGGGCAGATCCTAGTCACAACTGTAGTACTGACAAAAAAGCTAAATAAAACAAATGCTAAAATATAAACCCTAAAATATATAATAATATAAAAACTTGAATAAAAAGGTCAGAGTCTTGTCTAGTGCTTATGTCCAAGGGATCAACATAAATTTCTTGGGCAGAAGGTTGCTTGTAAGAAATGAAATTGAAACTGGGGCAATCCTTCAAATGAGATTCTACCACACATTGAAACTGCACATAATGCTGTTGTTGAAAGAGGTTAATGAGTTGTAAAGATCAAGATCTATATCTAGGCCGAAACATATAAATACAAAATGAGCTCTTAACATCCTCAGAGAAAAAAATGAGGTTAAATTAGAGAGTCTAGATGACAGGACAACATCATTTCACCATTGTAATATTCTGAATGAACCTCCTCTATCATTAAGGCAGACAAAACTATCCACATCTGAAGGGGCTATATAAAAGCTAGTGATTAATGTCTCCATATTAGATAATTACTTTATGTGTACAGACAGAGGACTTGCCAATGGATTTAGTTGGATAATGATTTTAAGAAAGATATGGTTTAGACATTCACAAAATTTTATTTGTATTGATGTAGTAAGTTGCCAAGTGAACTGTAATCATCTTCTCATTGGTGCCCAGAGAAAGGACAAGGGGCAATGGGCACAAACTGGAACACAGGAAGTTCTGTCTGAACATGAGGAAAAACTTCTTCACTGTGAGGGTGACCGAGCACTGGAACAGGCTGCCCAGAGAGGTTATGGAGTCTCCTTCTCTGGAGATATTCAAAACCCGCCTGGACGCCATCCTGTGCAACCTGTTCTAAGTGATCCTGCTCTAGCAGGGAGGTTGGACTAGATGATCTTCAGAGGTCCCTTCCAACCCCTACCATTCTGTGAATCTGTGAATCTTCCAGAATTTTCTAGAAAGGTGATATAGCAAGTGCTGTTTATCTCCTGACCTCATGCAGAGGTAATAAGCCAAGGAGAGTACTTCAAACACATAAGCATTGAGGCTTCCTGTAAAACAAAACACATGCTTAAACTACAAATATGGATTTGGATGGCAGCAGAACAGGCAAAGAGGGAGTCCATCTTGCGGAAGACAAAGGATGAACAGTGAAAGAATTCAGGTTTCCCAAACATAACATCTAAAAACATGTGTGCATTCATTTAACTTTTATCACCATTTTTTCTCCTTGTGCTTTAGCAGTTTCAGATAATTTACATTGCTTACTAAGAACAAGAGCTACGCCTGGTACTGAGAAAGAGAACCAAGTGTTTTGGAGCTTCACAGGCCCTCCATACTACTTATTTATTTTGAGCAATAATTTATCTGTAATGTAAGAGAAGGGATAGTTCTGACCCATAATGTGACAACCACTGAGGAATAATCAGCTGGCAGGATAGAGTTACTGCTGGTTGGAGACAGAAAGTCTAACTGTTATCTTTGGACTTAGAAGTACCTCAATAATTGCATGGCAAGTCTCTTTACCATTTGGACAGATCACAAACCACTTGTGGGTTTTGCTAGTGAGAGTAAGTGTTAGCCATCGCAGCTGTCTGGTTGTTGCACTGGGCTTTGACCGAAGACTTCAAAACATTTGTTAGAGTGCCATCAACAGCTACAACAATATGGGAATTTGGAGTGGCTATGCTATTTGTGAAATACCTGAGGTAAATACTGATGAAGGCTTTCCAAATAAGGAAGGCTTCCTGAAGAAACCTTGAAGATGGCCCCTCTTTCTCAGGGAAGATTATGTTATCTCCTGGGTTAGGGTAAATAATTTAAAAACATTCCAAGTAGAATGAATTTGGGTGATTTAGGAGCAAAGGGGTATAAGAAATGCCAGGAGTGGATACATAGTGTAACACAACCGTCACTATATCCAGTGAGAAAGAAATAAAATCCTGGTAGTGTTATCAGAAGCACGGCCTTGGCTTGGGTCTGTGTTTAGCGGCTGAACAGAGAAGGTACTGCATGGTCAGAAGCAGACACGGAGACGTCACCACTGCTGTTGGCGAAAAGCAGACACAGCTATCAGCTATACACAAATTTGCTCAAGAATAGCAAATCTTGAGTTTCAATTTATTTGCTTTCAGCCATACTCCCCAACTCCAGCTGACCATCTATTAAAGCCTGCGAAGAAGACATAAAGGATGCAATTAATGGGAGGTTAGGAGATCTGGCTGAAATTTTTCTGAAATACAGAGGATGGCAAAAAAAACCCACTTGTACTTAATCCAGCCAGCATGGAGGAGCTTTAGGGCACAGTGATTCCAGTAAGCACTGCAAAATCCAAAGCCGCAAGTATCATGCCAAAGAGAGAGAAATGGACTCAAATGCCTTGTTTATACTGACATTTCCAGTCCTTAGCAGCAGATTTCAACTATTACCCTAAATCAAATGCAAACTTAGTTTTTTAGAAGTATACATCAGTGATGTAAATAAAAAGTGGCTGGATGAATTTAAGTGCTCAAAATGGTGTTACCTGGGCTACTCAGAGTAGTTTGAGAACAGACATTTTCCATCTCTTCCTTTTGTCTTGTTTATTCTGTAGGAATTCTTCTCTCCATCTATGTCTGAAAAAAAGTGTCCAGGTCCAACACGAAGTATTGTGAATAGATAGTCACCCTTACTTTTCCAGCCCTGTTTTTCTGAAGTCAAGAGATCTGGTTTGCTCAGATAAGGCCTGGACAAACAGCAAGTCCCTGGTGGTCCTAAACAAACCTTTAATCCACTTAAGATTTTGCACATCATTAAGTACCCATCATTTTCCGTTTAAAAAATACTGCTTTATCTTCTTATCCATACTGTGCGGGGGATTAGGAAGCACACATGTTTGTATGTGTGTCCGTACACATCACTCGCTTGTCTTTTCCTGCATGTGTAAGAGCTAGATCAGAAATGCTTGAGGACCCCAGTGATTGCTGCATGCCTCACATGAACCCCCAAGGGCCTGCTTGAATTCTGTCTTCTCAGAGCAGTTGGATGGAAGCACACAAGCAGCCACTGGAGTAGGATCGTTGTTGGTTTTGGAGCTTTTTGTTATCCCATTGATTTCAGGCCTGGAAGCACAGTAGAAAGCAATTAAGAAGTTAGTCATGGATAAGAGGCTTCTTAGAAGAAGGGTGCATGCTTAACTTTTGAGAATAGGGAAGTGTACCATAGATAGCAGTTTTGAAAATGAATAATGGTCTAGGCCTTTAAAGACTTTTAAAGATATAACACTTTTTTTAGTGTTGTTTTTTTTTTTTTAAAGGCAACTGAATACTAGGACTTGTTGATTTCATGGTTCTGCTCAGATTTCTTTTTTATTTTGCGTCCCTGGACCTTGAGCTTTTAATAGACTTCCCATGGGCAGGAAATGCAGAAGATAAAATTACTGCAAAAACAGTGAAGTTCTGCACAGAGATAGGGATGTTTTCCTAAGCCATGGATTTTGTATCTGCTACATAGCAGAGCTGTTAGAAAGTAATTTGGCTTGTAAGTGTATATGTGTGCTCATGTTGTATATGTGTGAGAATGAGCCACTACTTTGCAACCACCCTCTCCTACTGCTGGCGATCTGACCATAACGTCACTCCTCGCCCTCCTCCTACACTCGTTTGGCTGTGGTACATGACCCTCAGCCACCTCTGGACACATGCAGGATGTGCGTGGCAGCTGGAGGATACTAAGCCGTCAACTTCCAGGCTGATGTCTGGCAGGAGCAGCACGTGGGCTCGCTGCTAGGTCTCTTGCTGGCCTCTCACATGGCACGTTGCCCGTTTCCCAAGAGTTGTCTGCAGCTGCCTAGCACAGGCTTAGGCTGCAGAGGCCTCTCTTGTTTCTGGATGATGAGCTCCTTAGATTCCCTTTGGACTGGAAGAAATCTTTGTCCCCAATTTCTGTTGTTGGAATAAAAGAACCCACAGTTAGCTAGAACCGCTCTGAGACAAGAGGCTGTTTTCCCATGTGCTCACCTATTTAGGTGCTGATTAGTATAGACAGTACTGTGTCATTGATTCTGACCATCACTAAATTGCTAAGGTTTCTTTTCTACAGATTATGACGTCTTTTCTTAGTGGTTTTATTTATTTATTTATTTATTTATTGCTATTAAACTTACGGTGCCAAGTCCTTGCTGGATCTAAGTGGTGTCCAACTTTTTTTTTTTACGCTGATGATCCATCTAAGTAAAACTCCATCTCTCTTAGGCTGCATTCACGTTATTCTTAAAGGCATGACTGTGTGAAATTGAAAGTATTAAAGCAGATCAGATTGACCCAGTGTCCATTCAAGTCAACAGAAAACATTAAACCAAGTCCATTTTGGATCAAGCCTCAAATGAAAGGGATTGTGACTCCTACTCTTCGAGTTCCCCAGTTTAGAGGCTTTTAACATCTGGCTGACCTGATGTTAATGTAATAAGCCACAAAGATGATTACCTTCCTCGTCTAACAGTCTCTGTGGTTTATATTTAAAGAGGTCTAGAAACAACAGCATTGATTTTTTAACTGCCCACTGTTTAGCTGATGGCTCAGAAAACTCTCATTTGAAAATCAGGAGGCATAAGGAACTTTTATTTCCCCGTTTGAGTACATTCAGTTATTTTTTTTCCTTAAAAAGTGGTTAGACAAGCCAAAGTAAACTGAAGTGCCAAAGCAAAGGACAAGTTTCTTACTACTGCTTTCTCCCATGAAGTTATTTATTCATGATATCTTCAGCAGGAATAATAATTAAGAAATATCTTCTCTCCTAGCTTCGTTACAAACATCTCGGGTAACACTGCAGGCTTTCATTAAAAGAAAGCTGTCCTTTCAACTTTTTGCTCTGCTCGCTTTTTGCTGTATACTAAAACCTGTCTGTAAGATGCCCACTGGGACTGGGAAAAAAGTATCCTTTGTAGGCAGGTGGTCTTTCCTTGAGCATTTTCTGATTAGAAACACATGGTTATGAGTGTGAGGAGGCTTCTGTAATGGGAGAGTAAAGCGCAGGCCAAGGAACTGGTTGTGCTGCACAGGCAATGCAGTTGAAGCAGATCAAGTTTGTAGTGGGGTTATTCTGCACCTCATAACACATTTATTTTTAATTTGATGTGTTGCAGTTCTCTGCTATGTACTGTAAGTTATATTGATAGCTGAGAGGTTTTAAACTGGCCAGAGCATGTCCCCTCACCCTTAAAACCCTGGATACAAGGATACTGTTTCTGGGGCTGCATGGGGACTCCCGTGGCAAGGTGGACGGATGCTCCAGGAGCCAATGTTTTTCTCTTTGCTTTCCTAAATCACAGTGGCCATATCAGTGTGATTGACCCATATCCACGTACTTAAGTGGGAAACACATCTTCCTGAGAATAAGAAAGTTTCTTCATAGTAACAAATGAGTAAGAACAGAAAGAAGAAAAGTTACACCCTAATCAGTGGGCCAACCTCTCCAATGCTGAGATTGTCTCAAAGCACCAGGGCGTAAGGGAGCTCTCAGGAGCTCTGTGAGCAGGGGAACATGAGGAAGGGCAGAGGAGCCTGTGCTTGTTCCTGTGCTGCTACTGCGTACCTGCTGCTCTTCATCACCTTCTCACTTTGAATAGCCTCCTCCCGATGCTCCGAGCCATCGTTACCATCACAGCATTTACTAGCACTAAGCGTGACTGGAAGGAGCTGTAAGTCATGGGGAGAGAGAGAGCACTGCTGCTGTAAGTGGCCAGAGGCAGCTGCGATGAACCAGGGGAAAGCACCCAGGGGCTAAAAGGTGTTGAGTGGAGGTAGGCACTAATGAGGAGCACCTCACACAGGGACTGCAGCTTACAGCTCTAAGGTTTTCAATGAAACAATATGAGCTCTTGGCATTCCTTCCCTTTCAGCCTTTCTTACATCGACACTCAGGTTAAAACATTTGAGTAGTTCCAGTCCTCCAGTGCCTTCTCTCTGTGTGCCAGGGACAGACAAGCTTTCCTGTAGTTCATCAGGAAAGGATCAGAGAGTTCCCTCACTCACTGTTGTGTGGAAAACCAGGGGATGTTCTCTGAGAAGTCAGACACATGGCTGTGTAACACATTGAAGGGATTCATTCAAAAGGCATTTTCTGTTAATACAGTGAAGAATCGATATATTGATATATTGGTGGTCAAACTCAGGAGCCAACAACTCAGCCAAAACCAGATAACTTCATAGCTTTCTGCTTTCTGTTGATGCAGTGCTGACTCTGAGGCATACAGACCCTGAAGCACTGCTCTCCACTGCCTGGCAATGCTTCTCAGGGATATTTAAAAGCCAAAAATCAGTGGAACCTCTTGGATTTTGGCTGTGTACCATCTTATCCTGGGTGTTATGTTTGCGAGACGTACAAGTTAGCTATTTTTCCTTTACACCATCTGAGGAATCCTCTTTGGCAGATGAATTTTTAGTTGTCGCTAATGTGCCAATATCTATCCTATTTCCATTACTGAGGCTGCACAAAGTACATAGTTCAGGGGAGAAAATGTATCCCAATCTCAAATACATAAGTTTTAAGTGACCAATAATCAAATATTAGTAAATCAAATAATCATAACAAAACACAATGTATGCTATTCATGGAAACGATGCATTCACTAAGTTCACTCAAGGATAAGATACTTTGTTGCAGTCAGTAGCAAAATTCCTGTTGACTTCAGTGGGAACAGAACCAAACTCCTTGCATGCACCATCAGACAGTTACAGACATTTATTAAAAAAGTCCTGGTGCAGCTGGGATGATGACACATTTTTGTTGCATTGCCTGGAATAAAGTAATAATAAGCTAAGAAAATTTTGCCTTGGAGTCTCAAATCAAATAGGCTTTTTCATTTTGTTTTGTTCTATGTTTGCAGGATGTACTGACTGATAAAGAAGTTAGTTTCCATTCCATCACACAGCAAAATATACTAAAAGATTGACAGACTCTTGGTGAGTCATGAATTTTCAGTGGAGCTGACCAAAATGTTCCTCATAAAACAGCACAAGATTTAACAGCACCTGTTAAAACTAGACTTACAGTTACACAAAGAATCCAATGGAACAAATTTAAGAATGTGCCAGAATTTTCATGGCTGGTTTCACTCTGAAGAAAAGGCTTAAAATCCTTTTGCAACACAATCTATTTGTTGATTTAAGGCCAGTCTGGAGAACGTATTTGGGCATTTAATGATGCAAATAGGTGCTCTGCGAGATTTTGTAAAATGTGCAGCTATCCTAACTGAGGATACTCAAAAACTACTTTAACCACTTTTCTTCAAAGTTTGGAGAAACAGTCGTCTTGGCTTTCTGAGTATCTCTGGCAATTGTGAGGCCAAACCACCTTTCCAAGCCAAACAGTGTCTTATATGGAAACCTAGTAGCCACCTTAGTGCTGGAAAGGATTTGCTAACATAAACAGTGACTTGGAGATATTTCCTGTAAATGAAAAAGCAGATATGTCAGCTTGATATTCACATGATATATCCACAGTACATTATATATCTACTTATTTGTAAAGCTTTCTTCTATGTACATTTATTATGATTATTTCTCAATGAAGATACATACATCACACAGATACAAGACTCTCAAAAATTGAAGTGATTGCAAAGTTTTCATTTCAAAGATGCAGTTAATTACTTGAACATAGGAATTCAACTGAAAGAGGAATACACAATCTGCATTTGCAGGCATTTTCTTTAATTATGCTATCGTTTGCATTTCTTGCAAAGAATCAAGCATCAGCCTGCACAGCTTCGTTGGACCTCACAGGCTTTTTTGGAACTAGATATTAATTTGTACTATAAAAAAGCAGGTGTTCAATTTGCAAACACTAAACAGATGGTTTATGCGTTTATAAACATAGACCTACTACAAGAGGTGCACAGAAATTGAGGTTTGGTTCATACGCATCCCATAATTTATGCGCTTGCAGCAAGGAAAATATAAACAGGATCCTCTTCTCCCACCATGATCAACATCACTGCCAGATACAGACAGTTTTGGATGGTTTTTCTGGATAATCTTTAAATTCCATCTGCCTGCAGGAGGACTTCCTGACCTACAGGGTGAATTTTATTAACACTGAGTTCTTACGAAAGCAACAACCAAAACCAACCCACCCAAAGCAAAACACAAATGCCTCCCTGTCTGCAAGACAGGTGGAATTATAAGTCCCTGAGAGTTTAGCATAATGAAGGTGGTTAAATGCAGCTAACAAATAAGGAACAATCCTGCACCTACAGGTAGGAGCTGAGCATTGTTTTCCCATTTCCCTGAATTAGGAAGCTTTGCTTCAGGCACTATTACAATAATATTGTAATTAACAGCAATTAATACAATGATGGCAGTAAATAATTAATGTTCATGAGAGCCCTCTGAGGCAAATTGGTGAGCATTTAATGAGAAAACTTACCTGTGGAGAAAAGGCTCTCCCTACCTCATCATCCAATTGGCATCATCCTCTGCAGCACGTAATGCACGGCACATGAGCGGAGTGGCTGTTCTATACAACCCTATTCCCCATCCTCACCCAGGTTGTATCTGGCCCCTAGTATTATCTTAAAGACGAAAACTGGCAATTTTTGCTTGCACAAGGCTAGAAAGCGTCAGAATCAGAACTGAGATGAGATCTCACCAGTCATTCCTGATCTCAAGTCTAAGTCACAGGACTTAGGCCCCAGCTTGGTTCAAGAATGAGATTACTCAGTGGCAGAGATATGAATAAACCAAAGCCTTTGGCTCCCATGTCTTGTTCATTGGACTGCCCAGGAGATATCATTCTCTATCAGACATATTCCAGCTAAAAAACATTGGACCTGGAAATGAACTTGGGCAATTACCCTCTGTAGTAAAAGCTAAGAAATGTCAATGGTTAATTTATTCAACATAAAACTCTTATGAGAACAGGTATCTATGCTCTCAGATCTGAAGAAGAGTATGAATAGCTCTGATCAGTACTTTATTATTTTAATTCCTATTTTGTTTGTATTTTAAAACACTTAAAAAAGAATTAGCAGGTAAATCGTATACAAAGTTAATTAGGGATGATATTACTTGTTTCTTAACAGATGACTGTATTTCCTGGGCCTACTGAAAATACTAAAAACCATTGAAATCTCATTACACCAGATTTGGTAATACCGTAATGAGAAAAATATTAAATACACGGCAGAAAAAGGAAGGACCTGCACTAAGTTTGCTACCATGACAGTGAACAACAGAATCATCAACTAATCTATTCTGTCTGCAGGGGCTGTCTGGAGGGCATCTGGTCCCAGCCCTTGCTCAGAGCAGGGTCAGCTTCGGAGCTGCGTGGGCTTGCACAGGGCCTTGGCCAGCTGAGTGGTGAGCATCTCTGAGCATGGAGAGTCCACAGTGTCTCGGGAAACCTGTTTCAACGATACATACGTGTTTCCCTGTAAATACAGTAAGGTTACAAACGGATGTAATTTCAGTGAAAACATTTTCCAATTCAAAAAACAATTGGAAGCTCAGAAATAAAGTTAACAGCCCTAAAGCTGCAGTGATTGCTTACAGGGCTGGAGAAGTCTTTAAGCAACACTACCAGTGCTATGACTCAATAACACAGAAAAACATCACATAGTTAAGATTTCACTGCTGATGTGAGCAGAGGTTGTTGTAGCTGGAAAATTTGCTTTCCCCTGCTCCTTCTCCCCTAGAAAGTGCAATGGTTGGAATTTAGAAATGGTTAGTGGTTTGTTGGGTCTTTCAAAGGAAGGAACTGTGCCAGTTTTTTAAATCAGACTGTCTACAGATTTTACTGTAAATGGCCCAATTTGCAAAAAAAACCCCTGAGTGCTCACAAATCTCAGTGATGTAGGAGTGGCAGATACTCAGCCCATTTGAAGGTAGGGCATTATTTATAGTTGGGTGACTTTGCCTGAATTCATGAGGTTAGCCTCAAGACACTACAGATAGAAACCAGGGGTTAAAAGCATGGGATTTTTTTCAATCAGTAGAAGAAAAAATAAAATTTGGAAAAGTATTTCTGAGTGTAACAACCCAAAGAATCCAACTTAGTGTAAAAATACAT
Organism: Balearica regulorum gibbericeps; assembly: GCF_011004875.1. Lineage (NCBI taxonomy): Eukaryota > Metazoa > Chordata > Aves > Gruiformes > Gruidae > Balearica > Balearica regulorum. Next base: position 57,084,333 of record NC_046186.1, on the reverse strand, counting down.
TGAAATATGCAGTGGTTCTTCAGAGCAGGAGAATGAAAGAGTCAGTCTTCAGGTGCCAGGGTGCAAGCACACAGATGTTTTCTTTATTGAACCAATTCACAATTAATGGTAAGTAGTTCTGTGACACAGCAGCAAAAGATTTTCTGGAATCCCTAGACATTATTCATTCTTTTTTTATAATTTCATCAGATCAATACACAGCAACAAGAGTATGGTCTATACAGAGATGTAGCAATCCTGTTACATTTGTCATACATATTGTAGCGTAAGCTATGTGCCTTTCCAGAAGTGTGAGCTGAAACTCAGTCTACATCTTCTGCTGAAATCGCTAACCACAAAAATTAAGACAGACATACAGTTGCAGTCTAGATGTTATACTATAGCAAATGGCGAAGTAATGATTTCTGGGGAATATTTTTTTTCAAATACTTTGGAAAAGTTATAAGGGCAATCAAAAACTGAGGAAGAGGGTTCATTTTTAGTCTGAGTTGGTGCAAATGCAGATATAGGCAAGATGTTAATCTTGAGACGTGCCAAAGAACATAGAAATACTTGGAGATGCAATGAAAGAAAGTTTGAAAAACAAGTCTAAAAGTCACAGCTAACAAGTGAAAATACAACAAAAATGGTGATTATGCTTATTATTTGTACATGAAAATACATTTCCCATCTTCAATTTTTCTTTTATTTGCTTATACAGGGAAACTCAAGTGAACAAATGCTTATCTGCAGTAATTGTAGACCACAGAAGAATCACAGTCAGAAAAATATTTTCCTTGAAAGCTCTTTGGTGGCCATTTGGAAACATATTGCTGTTTGCAGGGTGGAAAAGGGAGAAAGAAGCATAAGTTTCATAGAATCATAGAATCATAGAATCATAGAATGGTTTGGGTTGGAAGAGACCTTAAAGATCATCTGGGGGTGGGCAGGAACACCTTCCACTAGACCAAGTTGCTCAAAGCCCCATCCAACCGGGCCTTGAACACTTCCAGGAACTGGGCCTCCACAGCCTCGCTGGGCAACCTGTTACAGTGCCTCGCCACACTCATCATAATAAATTACTTCCTTATATCTAATCTAAATCTACCCTCTTTCAGCTTAAAGCCATTACCCCTCGTCCTGTCACTCACTACCCTTGTAAACAGTCCCTCTCCAGCTTTCCTGTAGGTCCCTTCAGCTACTGGGAGGCTGCTATAAGGCATCCCCAGAGCCTTCTCTTACAATCCCAACTCTCTCAGCCTGTCTTCATAGGAGAGGTGCTCCAGCCCTCTGATCATCTTCATGGTCCTCCTCTGGATTCCCACCAACAGGTCCACGTCCTTCTTACGTTGGGGCCCCCAGAACGGGACGCAGTACCCCAGGTGGGGTCTCACAAGAGTGGAGTAGAGGGGGAGAATCACCTCCTTTGACCTGCTGGTCACACTGCTTTTGATGCAGCCCAGGACACAGTTGCCTTTCATACATTGCCGGCTCATGTTGAGCTTCTAGTTCACCAACACCCCCAAGTCATTCTCCTCAGGGCTGCTTTCAATCCATTCTCTGCCCAGCCTGTAGCTGTGCTTGGGATTGCACTGACCCATGTGCAGGACCTTGCACTTGGCCTTGTTGAACTTCATGTACTTCCTGTCAAGGTCCCTCTGGATGGCATCCCTTCCCTCCTGCGTGTCGACCACACCACACAGCTTGGTGTCATTAGCAAGCTTGCTGAGGGTGCACTTGATCCCACTGTTCATGTCGCCGACAAAGATGTTAAACAGTGCTGGTCCCAGTACTGACCCCTGAGGAACACCACTGGTCTCCACTTGGACACTGAGCTGCTGACCACAACTCTTTGACTGTGACCATCCAGCCAATTCCTTATCCATCAAGTGGATCATCCATCAAATCCATGTCCGTCTAATTTAGAGACAAGGATGTCTTGCAGGACAGTGTCAGATGCTTTGCACAAGTCCAGGTAGATGATGTCAGTTGCCCTTCCCTTATTCACCAACACTGTAACCCTGTTGTAGAAGGCCACCAAATTTATTAGGCCCAATTTGCCCTAGTGAAGCCGTGTTGGCTGTCACCAATCACTGCTTATTTTCCATGTGCCTGAGCATAGTTTCCAGGAGGATCTCCTCCATGATCTTGCTGGCCACAGAGGTGAGACTGACTGATTTGTGATTCCCCAGGTCTTCCTTTTTTCCTTTTTTAAAAAATGGGGATTATGTTTCCCCTTTTCCAGTTAGTGGGAACTTTGCCAGACTGCCATGACATCTCAGATATGATGGAGAGTGGCTTAGCAACCTCATCCGCCAGTTCCCTCAGGACCCGCAGATGCATTTCATCAGGTCCCATGGACTTGTGCACCTTCAGGTTCCTTAGATATTCTCGAACCAGATCTTCTTCTACAGTGGGCAGTTCTTCATTCTGCCATTCCCTGCCCTTGCCTTCTGCGACTTGGGCATTGTGGCGAGAGCACTTGCCGGTAAAGACTGAGGCAAAAAAGTCATTGAGTACTTCAACCTTCTCCATATCCTGGGTAACCAGGTCTCCCGTTTCCTTCCAGAGAGGGCCCACATTTTCCCTATTCTTCCTTTTATCATTGACATACCTATAGAAGCTTTTCTTGTTGCCCTTGACATCCCTGGCCAGATTAAATTCTATCAGGGCTTCAGCTTTCCTAACCTGATCCCTGGCTGTTTGGACAATTTCTCTGTATTCCTTCCAGGCCACCTTCCCGTGCTTCCACCCTCTGTAGGCTTCCTTTTTGTGTTTGACTTTGCCCAGGAGCTCCTTGTTCATCCATGCGGGCCTCCTGGTGTTTTTGCCTGAATTTCTCTTTGCTGGGATATATTGCTCCTGAGCTTGGAGGAGGTGACCCTTGAATACTAATCCACCCCTCCAGGGCTTTGTCCCATGGTACTCTACCAAACAGGTCCCTGAAGAGGCCAAAGTCTGCTCTCCTGAAGTTGAGGGTAGTGAGCTTGCTGTGCATCCTCCTCGCTGCCCTAAGGATCTTGAACTCCACCATTTCATGGTCACTGCAGCCAAGGCTGCCGTTGAGCTTCATGTTCCCCACCAGCCCCTCCTTGGTGGTGAGAACAAGGTCCAGCGTGGCACCTCTCCTCGTTGGCTCCTCTATCACTTGGAGGAGGAAGTTATCATCAATGCCTTCCAAGAACCTCCTGGATTGCTTGTGCTCTCCTGTGTTGCCATTCCAACAGATATTGGGGTGGTTGAAGTCCCCCATGAGGACCAGGGCTTGTGAACATGAGGCTGCTCCTATCTCTCAATAGAAGGCCTCATCCGCTCATTCTCCCTGGTTGAGTGGCCTGTAGCAGACCCTCACTATAATGTCACCTGTCCCTGCCCTCCCTTTAATCCTGACCCATAAGTTCCGGAGTGGCTGATATTCCTTTGTGCTGCACTTCAAGTACTCTCCTGCTGACCTGGGATCCTTCTCCAGGCTCTGGGCATCTATTGCTGGCACTGGCATCAAACTGGTAGGAGTAGGATGTTTTGCAGGTATAAATGAAATTTTGAAGGATTTTAAAAAGACAACAGACCCTCTACCCCTCAAACATTATAACTTTTTTAAAAAAGTATCTCCAGGTTTCTCTTTTCAGTTCATGTCTTACAGGAAACTATGAGAAGTTGATCACTAAGATGTCTAAAATAAGACACCTTTGAGCCTTGTGCTCTGAAACCCTGAACATTGTTATTAACTTTGTACTTAGCTCCTGTCTCTTTAAAGGAAAAAATCACATGCTTGAAGTCTCCTTCTGGTTGTATAAACTCTGTCTGGGGGTGAGGACACAGGCCAAGCCAAGATTTCAAACAACTAAACAAGAACAAAAACATTTACAGAATTTAAACCCTTGTGACTCTCTGACTCTGTAAATAAAGTGCAAGACTTTCAAATGTCAAAATTCAAACATTAAACAAAAAATTGTGTAAATTCTCATTATAAGCCATGCACTGATATCATCTAATTACTGTTAATCATAACTCTATATCTGTTGTCTATAGTACAGCAATACTACTGAAATGTAGAAGTGCTGCTTTTGTTCTTGAACATCACTATTTTGATGTTCATGAATTTCAAAAGAACAGTCTTACCTGATATAGGTGTGCTTGCTAAATGGGAGTGTGGTGCCTGTAAGTTTTCCTGTGTACCCTCTGCTACAGTAGAGCATGTACCACCCTTTATTTTTTAAAAAAATAACTAATGATCTACGTATCTTCAGGGTAATAATTATAAGATTAGTACGTTTCCAGGTTAGGATTCAGCTGACTTGAGGCTCGCCCAAGAAAGAGGGAAATGCATCCAGATGATGGTTGCTATGATGGTTGTTCTCATTTTCTGTAAGCGGCTCTAGCATCAGTCTTCCCATGGAGACCCCAGTCTTGTCCTGTTGCATCCAGAGCCATCCTTAGCTCTGAGCAACATGGGACGACTGTGAGGTGGCAAATCCCAGGTGGGACTAATCCTGTCTGAAGTCAGCTCACCCAGCCAGGGGTGTGCAGAGGTGGAAGGGGAGTTCGTACCGGGCTGTGTTTGCCTGGCAAGCCTGGGTCTGTGGCTGGGGATCCCGAGGGATGCTTTGGCCAGCAGTAAATGTGACAGCCCGTTGTTGTACACCCATCCCCTCCCAGCACCTTTTTTCAGTGGCATCTGTCATGGCGCTCTTGTGGGCAGAAAAAAGGTGGTTATTTTATTAAAGGAGGGAGGGCTGAGCCTCTTGCCTGTGCCTGGCACCAGCACGTGCCCTGCGCCTGTCACAGCACTGCATGGCCGCCGCTGTTGCCCTCCATGTGCCTCCTGCGCGGGGAAGCCCCCGCCGCCTGATCCAGAGCTACCACTTTCCTGGCCTGACACAAGCACACCAGTGTGTATCCCTGACAGGGTAGGCCGCTGTCGTGAGGTTGCACGCCAGCTCAGCAGCGTTTAGCTCTCCACTGGGAAAGTGGGGGGCAGGCAGGCAATGCACCCCTGCCAGCTGAGGGCAGGTCATTACCTCCAGAGAAGGAACATTAGTGTGTTTTTAAATTAGACTCCTCCATTCACATATTTTGGGGAGACACAGACCGGTCCCTTATCGTTTTGCCCCGTGCAGCTTACAGCACTGTGCTCTGGGTTGCTCTTTACACTCACTGTCTGTGTGGGAAAGCAGCCACAGGAGGCTGGGGAAGGCGGCAGGGGCATTTCAAACCTTGCCAGTGTAATGGCCATGCAAAGCAGCAGAAGCCGTTTGCACTGTAACTTGCTTTCTAAATCTGTAAGCAGAAATAATTCCTGGGAATAAAAACAGGCAGGACTTCTCTTTTTCCGCCTGGATGGAGGACGGAGGGGACTTGAAGGAGATAAATCCCTCAGAACATGGCTTTGAACTGCACAGGTCCCATCTTGCTCTCTGGATGTTGTTCAATGCCTGCACTCCCTGCTTGCCTGGAACTCCAAGCAACATGTTATAATCTCCTCATTAACAAGAAGAAAGGCCCGTGCTATTCCAGTTTTACACCTGCACACCTTGTGTGAAATGGCCGTAATGTGGTGATTAATTTAAGCAGAGTGCCTGATATGTTCTCTAATGATAGGTCAGGCACCTACTTTTTATCACTTACCTGTATCTATCTTCAGCTCATTTAAATTCTCATGTACAATGCTCTCTCTGCTAGAAAATATATTCTTATCTCCTTTAACACTGTGTAAATATCTTCACTTTGTGCCAAGTTATGTCTAATGGCGCAAAGCAAATCTTTACCTCACCTATGCTGTTATAAAATCTTTCTTTCTAATAAAATAAAAAATTAATGGCATATTTGCCATCAAACTTATATTAGCAGGGATAGCATGCAAGGCAGAGCTAGTTACACAGCTCTCCAAACTGTAAGTCTATAAATTAATCATAGTTGACTCCAGCCGTGTTTGCACTGTTTCAGACTCATTGCTACTATTTTTATTCCAATAGGTGGTGCTGTGTTGAAACCTAAATCATTTTCAAAATTTATGGTAATCTGTATGCCTTCCTTGAAATTATTATCAAATTATTATACAAATTCTTACAAACAATGCGAAGGAAAAGTTCATATTTTGAACAACAAAAATAGCTGGTGCTGGAAGACAGCTGTAGGCAGCTCAGTGAGTTTTACCCTTATTTGCATAGGGTTTTTTGGGTTTTGTTTCTGTTTTTGTTTTTGTTTTCTCTGTAGTTGTAATTGTGTTTAAAACCAAGTCACATGGGCTCCCAGAACAGGAATGTTCTGTATTGATGAGGCCCATCCCTTGTTGTTACTTGTGGCTATGTCATGCAATCCTTGCACAAATTTATAACGACTAATCTTAAAACAAGTTGTTCCAAAAACCTAGTCCTGCAAGGATAAGAAGCCTTCTAATCTCCATCCTAAATTTATTCATGGCTTGTTTTTGTTTCAATGGTGTCTGTTAAGAAACATCATATTCTGTCCAGGCCTTAGATTTTCTTGACCTAACAATGCAAAACTCTTTTAATCACCTTTTTTAGTTTCAGCAGTCTTTGATCATCCCTTCACTATGCTGATTCTAGTTCAAGCTCATTGTTCTTGAACACAGAACTGAATGCTGTGTTTCACACCGGTCCAGTAGTTTGCAAGGAAAGCATGCAAGGCCCTTGTGTGTCCTAATATCACATCTCTTTTTTTATGGATGCATCACTCTGCAAGTTCATCGTTATTCTGCTATCAACCTGTAGACCCAGATCTTTTTATCCATGTGCTTGCTTCCAGTTGCTGAACTCCTCAATTACAGGATAAGTTCATGGTGGTGGTTCCCACAACTCACTCTGTCAAACTTGATTCTGTTGCAACGTCACGTCCACAAGTTCTTCCTGATTGCTTTCCTAGTGTTTCCCAAATTAGTATCCTCAGCAGATTTCATCAGAGAATGTCGTCACTACACTTCTTCCTATTCTGTTCTGTCAGGGACAATACATTAATAATAAATACATGAATGCACCCTCCTCCCCCAACCACAGACACAAGATAATTCCAGCAGTAATTCTTGCAACAGAATTCTTCTTTCAGATCAAGGTTCCTATACATGTCATTTATTATTGTGCCCCTTTTAGCAATTACTCAATTACCACTCTTCTTCAAAACTGAAATGCACTTGAATTGAGTCATTTGTTAAAGGAAGAACAGAAAGATAGAAGTCCCCAAAGCTCCTAGTGGGCTACCTTTTCAAGACTTTGAAATTTTTTTTGTTTGGTTTCGTTTTGTGTTTTAATTAAAAAAAACATTACTTCACTGTAGATTTCAACTGTTTTTCCTGGAAGTTGATGAAGGTTTTGTCATTGATTTCAACTGTACCTTAGGGTTTGATGCTGTCTCTAAGGAAGGAAACAACAGTGCCCAAATGACTAATGTTTAATGAGATTTTTCTATGCAGTTATGAACACAAAGGATATTAGATACTTAATTTCTCTTGATTTAAATGAAAAAAACCCTCAGTTGCTACGTATTTGCATCTTAGAGACAAATAGATGCCTCCTCTCCCCCCAGTGTTTTGAAAAACAGACTCGAACCTATCATTTGCAATTGGGTAACCAAATTAATCCCTGAAGTTTGTAGGAGGTTTATGTACAGGATCAAATCCATGTTTTTTCTTTCTTTTGTTCCGTGTTGTAACCTGTGTAGTTTACAATGACATCAATGTTTCCAAACATAACTGCTTTGGCTTCAAGCCTATGTCCACTTTTATTTATTCAATTTTGTATTAATGGGATTTAATGATTTTTGAAGTAATTAATTAACTTTTGAATTAATTAAATTAATTAACTGAATTGTGCTTCTACCTCTGAAAACCATAATCTTTATTTCAGGTGTAAAAATGACCAGTAGTTTTAGGAGTTAAAAAGTCAGATACCCCAAAACATACTTGATTTCTAAACAGTTGAACATGCATCTTTTTAAAAGCAGATACCCTTAGGCATCTTTAAAAAAATAAGACAACCAAGTTGCTCTGATATACCCTAATGCAAGTTCCTATTTACAGTTCCAAAATTTCACTTTGAAGATGCTGCCTCACTAAATATCATTTGTAATTCGCATTCAGTAGCCCTGACCTAGTTCATAGTGCCTTTATGTATGAAACAGCTGCTCTGCTGTTTTGTCTTTTTTCTGCAAAGACATAACATTTTCTCTTCTGTAAGGTACTGTACAATTACTCTGTTGTTGGCATAATTTGTACTCCTGAATGTTCCAATGTTGGAAAAAAAGACTTATACCTGTAGTTCTAACAAGAAAAGAAGTGGGTTTCAAATTGGCAAAATTAAAGTTATCCAGTTATAATGATCCAAAAATAATAACTGTGGGTATGTGAACAGTGAATATATACTAAGAAATCTGTGGGCTACAGTGTATTGTGCCTGACCGATGCAGGGATGGGAAACTAAAGAGGCTTAGAGGCTTTCAGTCTCATTTCTATCCGTTCACCGTGAATTACCCAAAGACCTTTCCTCTTTGTGCACACTGAAAAGGCTGATTGCTGCAGTATTGCATGGAGTGCCACTGTCTCCCCGGAGAAGGAATTAGGGAGCATTTGCCTTCCCTGTACCAGGAGGGGAAAGGGGCCAGGAACGCTGCTGGGAAGGGGAGTGCACCTATGGGTACCGCTGACAGAGCTTCCTCATTCGGTTCTACAGACTTTCCACCCTCAAAAGTTCTTAGGTACCTAACTGCCAAAATAATTGGAAATTAGTAGCTTAAATAGCTTTAGGTGTTGAATCAATATCTTTGGGAACTCCCTCTAGATTTGAAGACATCCCTGTATATATTCTTGCCAGCAGACAGCACTGTAAATATCACAGTGGCATTCTTTCACCTACTACACCTAACACCTGGACCTTCACTCACAAGGACAAAAGCTGGCTAAACCACAGCTTTTTGTGCAAAGGGAAAAATTAGATTTTTTGATCATTGTTCATTTGATTTTCATCTGAGCTCACTAAAAACTAACCTAATGAAAAAAAAAGGGTTCTCCCTGCTAGCTGATTTTTACAGAGCAAAAGCAGGAAGCTCTCGAGGGTCCACAGGCTGGGGCAGAAATGTTCCTCACCTAGCTGCGGATGTTATTGTTTGCAACACACATTAGGTTTCCAGCATGTGACACCACTTGGTCCTACCCTGATTGCATCATTACTGATGTAGGAAATGGGAAGGAGACTGTTCACAAACCACCATTCCAGAAGAAAGTTGTCAGCATTCCCAAAATGTGTTTATGAGCATTAATAGCAGTAACTTTAATGAATCACTAGCCAGAATTGTGTGAGTAAAAGGGTGAGGCTTCAAGAGAGCCTGGCAGTCAGATGAATCAGAAGTTGGCTCCATCTGGCCTTTTTGCTTCCACAAACATGAAAGATACGGCAGCGCAATTATTCCTACACAGTCCTTTGGACTAGTTCGATTCTGTGTGCTGAAAACCCCCAAATCAGGGCTGAGTTCTGGCAGATGCCCATGTGGAAGGAATAAAGCGCTCCTAGATAAATCTTTGTATAAGCAGATAAAACCACTATCAGCTTACTCCTGTGCCTTGCATATCCATGCTTCTTTGTATTCTTTCTCACAGTCTTTGCAGCTCATCAAGGGTGGCACAAACTAGCTGGAATAACTGGAATGGATAAATACCATCCAGCTTGCTAGGACAAGTAAAAGCTTGTGCCTCCCAAGAAGGGCTGCAGGGAGCTGGAATGCAGAGCTTCCTTCCAGATCCGAAAAGAGCATTTCTAGAGACAATATGCACAGAGACCTCACATATTAATAAGTAACACATTTAAGATAATTGTGGTCAGATTTTTTTAATTTCAATTTTAACAATATGTTCTGTTTTATCTACTCGGAGGAAAGAAATAATAATGAAAGGATCGTCTGAACTTTATTTTCACTTGAAATTTCTTCAGGCTTCTTTTATATTACATAGATCTCAGATAACATGAATGCTTTGCTCTAGCAAGGCGTTAGTTAAGGCACATTAATGATGAGTTTCAGGTTTTTCTGATTTATCATGCATACGTGCATGTTTTAGCATTGCTGCATATCTATTTTCATTTTGCTTGGTTTTTCAGTGGTTGATTTATAACATATAAATCTTAGTATTCACCTACGGCTAGCTTTAATTAAGGTAACTTGAATATGGGAAGCAATTGATTGCTGGCAGAACAAGTAGCTCCACTCGAATTAACCTACCATATCAAGGCAGGGCAGGGCAAAAGTAAAATCTTCCCCAACATCCTTCATTTATCAGCTGAAACTAAGACATAGACATCAGAGAAATATCCTTATCTGAAATTCTACAATTATGTGGTGTAGGGTCTGAGTCTAACTGGGATTTAAGTCATGCCTTGTACTTCTCCACTGAGGGTGGATTTTGCTTGCATGAAAAAGAGGAAAGATTAAGCATACTGAGTGGTATAATAATGATGTGCTGGCAACGCTGGCAGCTGTTTGTGGGTTTTAGAGTCTCTTTCTCAGTTTAATCATAAATACATCCCTCTGGACTATAACATAGAGCATAGAGAATGCTGGTTTAAGTGCAGACTGATATGAACAAAAATAATCAAGCAAAAAACTAATTAACTTCTGTCACTGCTATGTGTAGTATTTGTATTTTTGCATCTCTGTGATAGATCAGTTATAAGGAACAATAATTAAGCAGACAATTATGGGCATATAGGTTAAAGTAATAGTGACAATGCTAAAGTAAGTTGCTTTCGTTTAATAATATAATCATCACTCTTGTGCCATCACAGTCAGCATGACATGCAGTAAAGAAAAGCAAAAAAAAGCCAAGTTTAAAGCGCTTGGGGGATAAAAGTGTGATCTTTATGAAAAAACTTACATTAGCATTTCTAACTCCTTTTTTTTTTTTTTTTTTTTTCCTTTTTCCCCTGGAAAAATAATGAAGAAACTAAATAAAAAGCCTGAAAGTCATTCTGAGAATATTTATTATTCAAAATGAAGGGACTATTATTTATATGGGCCTGACAAATTTTGCCCATTTGAATAAATGTGATTTTAAAAGTCACACTGTGTAACCCTTCATCTCAAAAAGGGGAACTGGTTTGAGATTTTTTAACATCTAGGTTTTCTGGCAGAAATTAATTTTTTTTAAGGAATTCATTATACTGCAAATAAAGTCACTTCATTCCACTAAAGGTTCCCTAAACGAAGTCATACTGACATAGCTGTAGTGGTTTATTACACTGCTATAATTCTGCTGGTCTATTTACCTATGTAGGCAAGCAATAAGGAAGAGTTATACTCCTAAACTGCTTTAAAATTAATTCAAAGATGAGTGACTCTCCATCAAGATTTGGTAAGTCCGAGCTATGGGACTTAAAGCACATAGCGCACTAAATAAGCAAGATCTGGGTCTGAAACTTGGATAATATTTTAAAGTATCCTTCTTCTGGATCCTAATGTGTCTGTTTCTTTAAGTTCCTAATAGCGAAGTGGATTTGCGGATTTCTTTCAAATACTGTCTGCTTGACACTGAGTTGTAAAAAGACCTGCTGCAAATCACATTAGACCCTCTTGCCACCATCGGCTATGTAAATGTGAAGTACATCTAGGAAAATGTTGTTTAGATAGTCCATAACTTACGGAAAACTGGACTTTGTCAGGAGAATGAGAGCTTCTGATTAAAAAAAATATAATAAGGAAAACCCAACCAAACAACAAAGCCCAGCAGCGCTGGACAAGGAGTATCTCTTCTTGTCCTGAGACCAGACACATCAGAGTTGACATCCATCTCTTCAATGACCCCTCTTCCCACAAGTACTGTAGGATATGTCCAGCCAGAGGTGTGCAGAGAACTGTGTGATGAGGACAGGTGTGGTTTATCGCCTACGCATACAACCATGCTAATGCAGTTATGGGCATGAGGCTTGGTACCACATTAGTGCAGTCATCCTCCTTCAGCTGTCTCAAAGCAGGGGCAGAGCGCAAGGTGTCCTGGGGAGGAAAGGCAGGCTTGGTCCTCATCTCATCCTTGGCCGTCTGCTGGAGATTTGGTTAACAGGAGTTAACAGGTGATCCTAGTCAAACTCTCTTTGGTGAAATCCTGTTTCTCTGACAAGGCTGTAGCAGGGAAAGGCAAGATGGGTGTCCTCAGGCCTCAGTGACATACTTTGGTGAGAGTGGTGGTAAATCAGCCATGGGGGAAACCTGGGAAGCTCCTATGAGTCAGAACCACTGACTGGAGACATCCTGAAACGGGACGCCTCACTTGCAGCTCCAGTAGCTAGAAGTGAGGGGAAAAGGGAGATCTTCTCTAAGTATGCAAAGGACATCCTGCTATGGGAAGTGGCTGGCCTGGCTACGGCTCTGCACCCAGGACACAGCAGGAAGCAACAGCAGCGGACAGCCATGCTACTTGGACATCCCAAGCCAGCAGCTCCAGTCTGTGCTGAGCGCTGAAGCTCTGTCCCATCCCTTTTGGGGCTAAGCTCATGGTGAGAGCAAGGCAGGACTTCTCCGATGAAACAGTCTCTTTGTATTTCTTCTCAAAAAATGCAGACCAGTGTATGTCATACAGCTTATTAAGCAACCATGGGATTTATACCACAGTGGGGACTGGAATTCATCCTTGGTGACCTAAAGGAGAGTGAAAAACCCCGTTTCATAACTGCCAAGCATCAAGCAATCTTTTTTCTATAAATGTATTTTTTTTTTCACTTTTCTGGCAGTTTCAGATAAAATGGCAGAGTATTTGCATATGAAGTTCAAAATGTTAGTGCCACTATGTCATGAAGGGTTTGAATAGCTCTAATTACAGAAGCATCATTCCAGTACTTATGCGTGGAGTGTAATGAAAGGATATTGAGAACAAATACATATCTCAAACTAGAGAAGTATAGTTATAAATGTGGATTAATGCAAGATACTGTAATTTAAATTAATATTGAGAAATCAGTTGAAAAGAGTATACAAAGCTCTACAGCTTTCAAACACTGAAGCTGAAATAAAGATCAACACGTACGAGATTGTATACATGATTTTTTAAAGTAACTGTTACAGCTGATTGCTTTCAATATGCTAGTGCTACAGAGCTAGTCTGCATATAAAACATGTTGGATATTCCATTACTGCATGTCAATTCATAATTAAGCACAGTAAGTGTTGGAACAGGGTACTCTTTTTCTTCTGGAGGGTCAGATGAATCATAGAAGTAATAGCTTCATTGTTTGTGGTTTGAACTTTTACCGTCAAATCCTGTATCACCAAGATAGAAGAAGCCTTGTGTATGTCTTTGGGAGAGCTAAACATCAGAAAGACTAAATAAAAAAAAAAAAAAAAAAAAGATGTCTGCGATTCTTATTTTCTCTCCTGTGCTTTATAGTTTTTTTGTTTAAAGTTACTATGCTGTCACAAAACCGCTGTCTGGCTTATAGGAATATGCTGCTATAATTTTTAGACATTTTTCCAGCAGATTGTAAGAGTTTAGTTTTGTTTTCCCTACATGCCTCAGTGCTTCTGGTTCCATCTGGAAGTGGACATCAAAGCCCTGCAGTCCCACAAGCAAGCTAGCATTTCTCTCTGGAGCTGAAGGAGGAAGCACTGGAGGGCTTACAGAGAGACAAGCTGTCGCAGGCCTGGATCCGGGGCACCGCAGAAATTCGTCGCTCTGACTTACTTCAAGAGGCAACAAATCACGCTTTTCAAGACTGATGTTGAAGTATGCTGCACAAAACTACCTGGACAGCTTATGGCCTGGTTTTATACTCCATCATAATATGTATGTTTTAGAAGGAAGGGCCCCTTTTCAAGCACATTATTACAGTAATCAGACAGAAAGCAGAGGAGAAGCTCATTCAAGTTAACTGGCAACATGCTGTGCACATTATGAGACCTCACTTTCAGTAGACTCATAAATTCCATAGCATTATGAATGGGGCTGTGTTGAAGAACAAAGCAAAATGGGCTGCCTTTAAACATGATTCCGTTCCTGCGCTCCCCTTCTCTGAAGGTTGGTAACTTCTGAATTAGAGTAATTACTACGGCTTCTGGTTTGCAGCAATTAGTCTCCTTCCTGCGTTAACATACATGGTATTGAAAAGGTCAGGCCAGAAACAGAGAGATTCTCTCCCAGTGTGTAGCTGCCTACATCGCCCTGAGTATCTGCATACATATACGCCTTTCTATAGAAGTGTATTTGTCTTTATAGACGTGAGTAAATGTGAATATCCCTTTGATATTTTTCAGGAGCTCTTCAGAAAATGTTTTAAACATGTACTTAGCTGAACTTCCACATTATTTTGTGCATAGGAATACAGACTCCATGCGGCCACCATTACTGTTGTTCAGAACAATCCCTTTTCAGAGGTATAAAGAAACATAAGAGATAAGATATGGGTACAAAATTATATTTTAAGAGTGAAACACTAACTTACCTAGTCAGATGATTTCAATTCCTTTGCTACAGATGCAAAGATAATAGACAGAAAGTTTCGTCTGATAGGGAAAGGCAGAACTGCGTGAAAAACAGCCTTTTCAGTTCACTTAGAGTTTAGATTAAAGTTGCAACTGTGAGCTGAACTAGCAGCTTGCTGCTGCCAAAAGGGGGAAGTCTTGCTCTCCGCACTTCCCTCCCTAGGCCTGTTCCTTCCTTTCCTTAGCCACCAGCCAGCCACCCCTACAGCCAGCGCTGGCATCCCACCGCCCAGGAGAGAAGCCAACTTAATCCCTGGCAAAAAAATTATTCTTGGTTTGTTTTTTTTCTTTTGGGAAGGTGAGGGGACTGTTTTTCTTACTTTTTTTTTTTCTTTTGGCCATTTTAGTGAGTCGAACGAGCTTCCTCGGCAGGCAGACAAATGCTAGAGCTGGCGGCTGGTGAGAGGGGAGAGGGGAAGGTGGGGATGAATGGAGCACATGGATACTAGGGGAGCATGGTATCCTCCCCTACTGTGGTGCAGAACCATGAGTTCAGCTCTGGCCTTTTTAAGAAATCATAACCCTACAATACAAAGGGATCAGAACAAATAGTTTGGTTTTGGTGGATCCAAATCCCAATTTTTGCTTATGTATGGTTTTTGCACCAAGCTAAATTATTAAATAAAGTCAGATCTCACAAAATATTTTCTTTTACATGAGAAAGACATATTTGTTCTCAAATTATTTTTAGGTCTTTATTTTTGAATGAAATGAATACAGAGTTTCAGATGAAATATCATCTAGAACCTTAACAGAGGAACACTTGCTTTGACACTGTCAGAATAAAAGATTTTCCATTAAATTTCACTTAAAAGAGTTTGGCAGATTTAGTACAAATTCAGGAAATCAGATGACCTGGCTGAATTTTTTGGTGCCTCCAAATAAAAATTACTTGAAAAATGTAACTGAGATCAAATGCATCTTCTGGTGTGTGCACACATGAGGCTACAAAGAACTTGTGGGGAGATGAAGGGGCTTTTGGGATCTTTGCAACATTTACCTCCCTCTCCTCTGCTGCTCTCTTTCCTCTGATTCTTTTGAAGCTGACTCTGGGTCCTGGATGAGGGTTAGTTGATGAAGTCCAACTAAGAGCTAGCCTCTTTCCAGATAAAATAGAGATTAAGTACCTGCTGATCTTGATTGCCTGTATAAATCAGAAAAGACTCTACTGAAATTGGTCACTTGAATGATTTGGCATTCCTGATTCTTCTCTGTAGTATGGTAATGCTTGGACAACCCAATCAGGACCAATCCCTCTCTGTACTGGATGTGATACAAGTATGTAGTGATGGGCATGCAAACTCATGACTGATTTTCTGTGAATTTTGGCTGCATGCAGTGAATGTCTGCACTCAAAAAAATTGGATTAAAAAAAAAAAAGTTAATCCCATCTCCAGACTTACCTGTAGCCTAATACAAAAAGAACAAAACTGATCTGTCTGAAGGGATTCTCAGTGGGGTGTGTTGTATTAACTTCAAATTGGTGTTTGCCTGAGACATTCTGGCCCTGAGCTCTGGCACAGAGAATCTGTACCCTGCAGCCAGGCTGTACCCTGCCATCAGACAGGGTCTTTGTAAACGTCTTGGGGTGGGGGGAAAGGAAGCAAGTGCAGACATGGGACTAAAAACATTTTTACATTGTTTTGAAACTGAAGTGAGGTGATTATTAAGTTTTCCATGAGTCATCTGACATTACTAACTTACACAAAATTATATATAGCACTTTGGTCTTCAGTTTACCCCTTCTCACTCTTCCATACCAAATTTTCTGTTCTTAAGCAAGATGGGTCATTTTACTCAAAAAGGGACATTACCAGGAAATGGAAACCCCCAAGCCCCGTGAGCCTCCCTGGCAGTTTTTCCTTGTGGAGATTGCGTGCCGTGAGATGAAGTTTTCCCTGGCAGTTTTCCCTCGCAGCAATGGCGTACCTCAGGGTTGCTATTACAGAGCAAACCTTCACCACTGTTGGTGATGGTGGCTCCTGCCAGTACTGCTGTGCCAGTGACAGCACCAGGCAGAGGCTCCACGGGGACCCATACTTATTCTTCACTGTTACTGATGAAGGGCCTTTTGTGGCTCAGCATGGATGTACTATTCTCACTAGCTTAGATGCCTCCAGGATCTCTCCCTTTCTTTTTCTCTGAAGCTTCCTCTCTCTCTCGGCTGGTTGCTCAAATGCTGGAGCATTGCTGGTATCTATCTTGCAAACATGCAGTCTCCCCTGCCAGGAAAGGGCTTTAGAATGGCTTTCCTGAGCTATGCCATCTCCTTTTCTGCTCCCAGGCTGTGAACATCTTTTTTTTTCCCACTCTCAGACCAGACCTTTACAGTTAATGAGCTGGGTGTGGGCAGCCCCAGCCTCTGCTCTCACAGATGCAGAGCATCACAATGCAGAAGCCTCCAGCAGTTCTGGTTTCTTCCTAATCTCAGGCTGCTAAGGATAATGCCCAAGGGCCCTGGTAACCACCTTCCTTATCTTTTTAGATTTGACAACTAAGAGATGGGAGAGTACTGTAAACACGATAAGACGGAATTGCAGTGCTTTCATTCAGTCCAAATACATCCAGATGAGGCTGCGTGGAGCTTGCACATCAGCAGGACCTTTAGTCCAGTCTGTCAATTCATAGATGATAAGCAAAGGAACAGTGTTACTGAGGTCCTGATGGCCTAAGTATCTAAGAGATAATTTAAGTTCTGTAGAAAAGGGTCATATTCTGTATTAGAGCAACAGATATAATTGGAAAGGACAAGTTTTTCTTAAATATCTTTTGATGGTATCAGTTCCCTTGAGTGAAGGGAATTGTACATTGTTTTGGGTATGTGAGTCATAGCAGTAACAAGCCACTGTCTCCATATGAGCTGGTGTACTGGGCTTGGCTGGGAGAGTTTCTTCATAGCTGCCTGTATGGTGCCATGTTTTGGATTTGTGACCAAAACAGCGTTCGTAACACACCCATTTTTTAGCTATTGATCAACTGTGCTTGCACAGTGCCAAGGTCTTCTCTGTTTCTCACACTGCCCTGCCAGCAAGTAGGTTTGTGATGGGCAAGAGACTGGAAGGAGATACGGCCCAGGCAGCTGACCCTAAAGGGATATTCTCTACCATGTAACATTGTGTTCAGCAACAAAACTAGGGGGGAGTTTGCCAAGGGCTGCCATTGACTGGGCATCAGTCAACTGGTGGTGAGCAATTGCTTTTGCATCACTTATTTTTCTTTGTTTTGTTTTGTCTTTTTTATTTATTAAAATGTCTTTATCTCAACTCACATGTTCTCTCACTTTACCCTTCCGATTCTCTCCCCCATCCCACTGCTTAGCTGTCTACTGGGGTTAACACACAACAGCTGGGTAATGAGTTCTTATTTTGAATACAACTCTGCAAATGTCTATGCTTTTGTTACTCAGAGATGAGACTGGCATGGCGCCACCAACAACAGGGATGTGCTGGTGGGAACATACCTGAAGTGTGTGTGGAAAGTGTTCAAAGGGGTTTAAGTTATCCAAAACTTTAATCTAATACATTTGCAACTTCTACTGCATAAACTGAACTGGAGCCATTAATATAAAAGATGACAGAGGAAAAGGTGGGCATACCAAAACAAGGCAAACAAAAGTAATGCAGAGTTTCTCTGACAAGATATAGCATAGTCTGTAAATTACTGAATGACAATTTCAGAGTGAAAGGTAGTGAAGTGGCTCATTGCCTGGAGAAAGCAATTCTGATGCCTCTTTCATTGCACAACCGAGACTGAATAAATTTGCACATTTGCTATATAAAATACAACTTGCCACTCAGAAAAAACAAGCATCAAAGTATTTCTTTGTAAAGATACTGGCTGTGACATGGAGCCATGTAGGTTGTCTTTCCCTTTCCTGCTCAACATGGCCGCTTGCTAAGAACTGAATGCCAGGAGGTGATTGCAGGCTCTTCATGCCTAAGATGTATCCAGACTCACCAATTAACTTCCTCAGCAGTTTGCTGCCACAACTGAGCTTGGAAAAATGAAACATTTCCTCATTTAAGCAATGCTTAGAGAGCACTCTCTGCTGCTGATTCCACCTGCCAGGGAGTGACATCTGTATATCGAGGGAAAAAACAGAGTCCGCGGAATTTTTGGAACTTCTGTAAAAGCTTCTTTCTCTCTTTCCTGGCAAGCTGTTTTTCCTCCCATCCGCATTCTCAATACAATTGCTTCTCGGAACCAGGCCCCCAACAAGGTATTGTTTGAAAGGGATAAACATAGCAGGGCTGGATTGTTAAACATCTGACAAGTGTTTGTGATATTTCACAGCTGGCATATAAAATACCTTGTGGAAGGACCAGGCTTAAAGCATGTTAGCAGTTCTCTGTGGAGCAAAAAAACCCTGTTTGTTCTGAACTCATCTTTCTCGTTTTGGTCAGAAAGATAATCCCAAACATTCAGGGAAGGTAACTTGTAATTTTTATGTCCCTTCATCCACTGTCTTTTTTAACACTTGACCTCTTCCCACAATACACAACTCTCATTCTTCAGCATCTCTCCCTTCCACTCCTGCTCTCACTCTGCTCCAGGAAGGGGCTCAGATCACACGAGGGCACGCTGAAGTATAAAACCAACTGTAGTCAAGAGAAATTAAGCTCTCCAGCTGCTCTCAGCCATTTTCCTCAGTGTTGGTGTTGCTCCAGTGCTGACTTTTAAATATAGATAAGGCCTTGTGTCCTTTTGATTTGTCTCTTTTTTCTTCAACGTCAGCATTGGCAGATGCATGCTGTGCTTGGTCTCCTGTTGGCTTTGGAGCCGTGCCACCATATTCTCTCATATTGATTGTACCTAACAGATCACAGTGCATCACTTCAAAGTTTGGGTACTAGCAACCTGTAAAGGCCAAATGCTGTCACTGGTTTTGCCCCTCTCCTTCTACACTTTTTCCTGCATGGGAAGTAGTCAAATCCCTGATAAACTGAGCAGCCCATCTGCTCCTGACTTAAGTGATCTAAATACACATTGCAAGGTGGCAGGTGTCCCAGGAGCTTTTGCTTTTTTACAAGAACTTCATTTACTGATTTACTGATCAGACAGAAAATTCCCTGCTCTTACTCCAGCTTTTGTGGGCTGGGAACAATCTGTCCCTAAGTCCTCTCCTGTGTTTGTGATTTGATAGCATAGAATAGTAGATGGTCAAAAAAGGAAGTTTCCAATGTGTTCATACTTCCACATAACTGGCACATGGCAAATCTTCTGCCAGAGTGTGCCTACTAGCCTGCTAACAAAATGAATCATGAATGTGGGTGACTTGAGAGTCAAATATTTATGGTGGATCTGAAACAAAAATGTCCAGGCTTGCTGCCATGCAGAAAAAACTCTGAAGCCTTTTTTGTTTTTGTTTTGGGTTTTTTCTTTTTTTTTTAAGTTTTCATGAGTGGGAGCCCAACAACATACAGTAATTTGACATTTGGGATTTGGTGTGAGGTCATGAGTACCTTGAAGGTTTCTTTTTAGTTCCATTAGCAGCAGGAATGCTGTAGAGTGAGTGGTTTCCTTGTTCCCAGCAAGCCTGCTATTAGTGCCCATAAAGTCTCTGAAATAACTGCAAGGAGATAAACCTAAGACACAATTTTTCTTCCTCCTACTCTTCTATTTTTCAGGCTGGGCAAGAATCCTGTGGTATTTTCAGTGGAAATACTGAGAGACAACTGCTTACAGAGGGATTTCCATCAGCTACACAAGGACAGGAACGTTGCTTTGGCTATTTATCAACAGAGAAAGTAAATTCTAATATCTATGCCAGTCAAAGCACTTGGCACGGGTCTAGATTAATCCGAGGATCTGCGTTTGAGGGGGCTGGAACTGACACAAGATGGATTTGCTCATTATCATTAGCACTTTGTTTGCTATTCTTGACAACACAAAGGCGGCAGGGGTTACATACATAAAAAGTCTAAATTGCTGCTCATTTGGACTTCATAAGCTTCCCCCTTTCATTCAGCAAAGCTGGCTTTCTTTTGCTGCTCCTCTGTTGGCTGGCAGAGTGTCAAGGTGGTTGATACACCGTAGAGAGCCATGTGCAGACGCATGGGCCCTGCGAGAGGCTGTGTGGACTCGGCGCCCTTCCTCCTGCCACAGGCAGGCTGGGAACCCTGCAGCATCGCATCCTTTCCCATTAGAGCAGAAAACAAGACAGAAGACTCAGTCTCCTGCCCACTGGGTGTCCCATGGAGGAGATGGCTGACGGCAATAAATAACATATCAACGGACATACAGTTCTTAGCTAGTAACATGAAAGTAGGACAACTGGAAATCGTTCAGCCATGAAGAAGAAATTTGGGAACTGTTTACCGTTTTCTTTTTCTGCATGATCCTGTGGTAGTTTGGAAATGTATGAAACAAACAGAAGGTTGCCTCCTCGCCTTCTTTGGATGGTTGCTTAAGGTATATTCTCATTCTACCTGTGGCTCTAGGGCTGAGGAAGGCATTTGCAAATGGCTTGTTATCATTTTAACAGGTGACTCACTTTCTGTGAGATTTACCTAAAGGAAAGCACAAAGAAATACAGTCTTTGAATAGGATAATACTAGAGGAAAATCTACTTCCTAAGGAGAATTTATAGCTTTCCAAATGGCCTCAATTTAAAAGAAATGAAAAGGGAGTATGGTCTATTGCCTACAGCACAAAATTAATGCCAAGGAAATCCTTTCAGTAAGGGCCTATATATCTTTCAGTTAGCTTGGGCTTAGCTTTCTGTCGATGCTGTCTATTTGCCAGCATCCTGTGAAGATTACAAGATATATGAGACTGAAAACTTGTAGGAAATTTTGGAGTCAGAGTACACGCACATCACCTTTGCCTGTCAATGCGTGTAGTCTGAGAGCCTATGCATTTTAGTTTGCAATAGGTTTTCTGGTGTCTAATAAGGTAACAGCTTCAAGTAAAACCTTTCCAGCTGGTGAAGTACTCTGACTGTCTATTACCATTTGTGGATTTTCTGGTATTCAAAAGCAGCTGAGTTTTTACAGTATCATTTACCCCAGTGGAAGTGCTGATAGTTTTCAGGTTTTGTGTTTTGTTTTGTTTTGTTTTTCCTGCAGGGCTTCAAGGTTTCAGGACCCTTACAGAAATATTTTGACTTTGAAACTTCTATTGCTGTCCTGATTCAGCCTAGAGAATTAAAAATGATTGAAGGAGAAGGGAAAACTGACAAACTAAAACACTTTGGTGCACACAGAGACATGTGATTTATATATACAGAATCACATAAGCCTCATTTCTTTAAGAAACAAGACTGAAAAGTGCTGTGTCTATACTTGGTATTATTCTATAGCTGGCCATACACTTCCAGCTTCCTGCAGTAATAGCAAAATTAGTGCTATGTTTATTAATTTTTGTTGAAGACTCCCTCCATCTGTGCACCTTCCCCAAATATTTCTTATTATTTCCTTTCATCCAAGAAAATCCCCACCAATAATCTGTTCATCATCCACTTATAAAGGTGGCACTGCTTAGAAGAAAAAATGGGGTTTTCTCCCTCTTTGATTTTTCCAAACTTTCTTACACCAGTAAAAATCCATCGGTTAAGAAGAAATTATCCTAGGCATAGGCCGTGCCAAAAAAGGTGAAATATACCTTCTCATTAAGAAAGCATCCAGAATATATTAATTCCACCAGGAGTAACATGGTCATACGATATTTGGATAAAGCAGACACTGGAGATCTAGCAAATATAAATTCACTCAGCTTTGGTGGACGAACTCATCTGCATGACAGCACTTCTGGTCCTCCTGGGTCAATCCCCAAAGATATTAGACTGCAGTGTTCTATCCCCTGTTTTGTAAGAACATTGTGTAAAATAATTAACTTTATGAAATTAAATGAGGAAATTACTATCTTAATCCTTCCAACCATAGATAGGATAAGGTGGTATGCACAGGTATCTCATTCCTCTGTTTTTTTTTTAAATTATGGTTTCAGATGCTAACATCTGGCGCTGTGAAACAGCAGCATTAGGCTTACAGGCCTGGGAACTGCCACTCTCGCAGCTCTCTCCTCCCAGGAGAGGCAGGGACTTTGGTCTGTGGCTGCTGGTAAAGTCGGAAGGCAGCAGAGGTGGATCCCACCGCACTGCGTGGGGCAAGGGTCCAGTTCAGCAGTGAGTGAAGCTGTCTGCAATGCAGAGGTCAGGCGTTACTGTTCAGGTGGTGAGAAACATTTTGCCTGTCTGTGTGTGAAGGACAGGCATATGGTATCCAATGAGTTTGGAAAGACAACCCTAGTTTTCTTCTCCCATGCTGCTCTGTAAGTACAGGTAGCTGGAATGTGACTCATGCATTGAACAGGAAAAGTCGTGTCTGTTACTGGAAGTTCAGTTTTTTCTGGGTTGCAACACTTAGCAACTGTTCAATAGAGAAAAGATGGAACG
This sequence comes from Balearica regulorum gibbericeps, assembly GCF_011004875.1. Taxonomy (NCBI): domain Eukaryota; kingdom Metazoa; phylum Chordata; class Aves; order Gruiformes; family Gruidae; genus Balearica; species Balearica regulorum. Next base: position 57,061,490 of record NC_046186.1, on the reverse strand, counting down.
GAGTTTGTAGTGAATGGAGCTACAGCAACTTTATACGAGCTGAAATTCTGCTCCTTAAAACAACAAAGCACCGCAAAGTCATAGTTCCAGCTGCTGGAAGGGGAAGAGGCAGAGGAACATTGTCTGTTCTTCTTCCACAGAAGTCCCTGACGCAGACTTATGGCGTTTTTTGGGAGTGAGCAAAATAACTCAGCAGTTCTGGATGTATTAGTCAGTGGTTTAAAAGTGCGGCAGAAGAGCTCACCATTTGTTTGCTAATCCTTAATTTCAACAGATTTTTCATGCTGAAGTTCTGAGCAGGACACCCGAAACAGTCAGGGAACAACATGACTCTGACCAGGACTCTAAATTTGGACACAAAAATTTGTTTGAAATGATATTTTATATTAGCAAGGGAAAAAAGTGTTTCTGGTCTGAAATTTTATATGGCAACTTTCACCTCGAGGTAATGAAAACAAGCTGGGCTATAAACTCTTCAAAACTGGGGTTTATGGAAAGGCTGACAAATCCTTTACTGGAGTGATGTGGCTGGGAGCACTTTAAAAGATTCCCATGAAGCATTATTGATCATGATCACACACTCCCAAGCACTAACACCGGGAAGCTGCAGGCAGAATGCCCGCTGTTTTCAATTACTGTGCCGTGCTGGCGGCATGTCCAGCCAATGGGCCCATGTTAGCAGCTGGTCATCTGCTGGGTGGGGACCCTGCAAGCAGCCCGAGGTCGGTGTGCTTCCCAGCTGGACCTTCAGCCACATCATGTCCGTGTACCTCTGGCAGCCCTCTGACGCATCAGTTCTAGCAAAGGCTTTTTATACTATCTTCATGGGGAAGGAGGTTGGTTTGGGAGAATGAGAGGAAGGAGGAAAAGAAAAACACCCAAGTTTTTGTTTTCTTCTTCTTTTTGCTGGCATTAAACATCGCACATAGATCACGTAAAAGGAATTGGCTTTTAGTGAGAGGATATGGCTTCACTTCTCAGCCTCTTCCCTTTGGATTTCAAAGCGAAGCCATCTGACGTCGGAAGCACCAGCAAAAGCTGGTGATTGGACCTCAGGAAATTCACTGTGGTGTTTTTGTGCTTCTAAATGAGCAATGCTGCTGCTTGTAAAGACCTGAGATAAAATCCTGGCCTCACTGAAGTCCTTGGCAAACCTCCTACTGCCTTAAGTGGGGCCAAGATTTTACCCCAAGTCCTGCAAGCCATTAGTCTTTTGAGTTTTTAATGGGTCCACTCCTGCGCAGACATACTGCTCTTGTAAGAAAGGGTTAGCTAGATTGGCTCAGATACTACACAATTTAAAACTTAAAGGAAAGCAATTTTGTAGTGAAATTAGGGGACTATAAAAGGAATTTGGCTTTAGACAACTTGCTTCTGTTTGGATTTGGATTAGTCTGCAATCTCCTTGTCTGTTTTTAGAGTACACGTCCCTGCCAGCATCAATAATCTATTTTCCTTAGTGCAAGTGAAAGACTCTGATGGCTCAGAGGTGTAGTCTGGTATCCACTGCTGCTCTGGATTTCTTCTTTGGTTTAGGAATCAGGCTACAAATAGTCAGAGACTGCAAGCTGCTCCTTAATATTTACGTGCTGCCAACAGCCGATTCACTGACACGTGGGCCGACACACTCCTTCTTTCCCGTTGCTCTGCTTCTAGTCATTTCTATATTTTTTTCCTGACCCCTGAGCTAATCCAACTCCCCAAATCCTTTCTCTGCCCATGCAGTCCCTCCCAGTCCAATCTCAGCATTCATTTGCACTTGGCCTGGTTGTGTTTTCATTGGCAAAATTCCTTTTATCCTGTCCAGCAGTGTATTAATCCTCAAGCGCTTTCTTGAACTTTTCAGGTTTCCTCAAATATCTGTCCTTCCCCCACTACTCCAAAGTAAATAAATCAGGACTTTAGATAATGCACATCAAATATATCATTTCACCTCAGGTCACAGTGTCGTGTGCAAGTTAAGCTCAGCAGGGCTAGAGGTTGAAGGTGGAGACTACAGAGAAAGCCGGGGAGGAGGAATGCGTGGGCGTAGCCATCAGTCCAGAGGAGCCCATAAAAGATCCATTGGTTACATTAGGAAAGACTGCACGGGGGACCCCAGCTTTTACCGGCACCCGCTGCTGCCTCGTGGGAGTGTGTGCTGCAGCCTGCCAAGGCACGGCTCCACTCCTGCTCTCCAAGCTTAACTCTGAAGCTTAACTTCATTCCTCTGAAGGTGTCTCCTCCTCCATCCTGTATAAAATGTCTTTTTTTTTGCTTCCCCCCCCCTCTTCCTCAGCATGTGAAGGGCTGAATTTTCCTCTTATAGCAACTGTGCTTGTCCTTGGCTTATGTACTGAGTTGTAAAGCTGGAAAGTCTTCCTGGACTTCCCTGAGCCTATGTATGTGCGAAGTCTGAGGCAAGTCCAGCAGGCACTTGTCTGACATGGCATTAAGGATGCAGTGCTGCTTGGAGGCTGCCTTGCAGAAGACGCCTAACAGCAGAGCCCCAACAGCATGAGATAATCAAAGATCCTGCCAGCGTCAAAGTAGCTCCTCACAAAGTGTTGCCAGCTGTTTTCTGCTTTATTTAAACAGTGATTTCTAAGTGGAAGGAAGGTCTCTTGAGAGTTGTGTCTGCTATGAAATCCTTGCTCAAAAGTGGGGTGAAAGGAATATTTTCCTGGTAAAATTAATGGATTATAAAGGACAGATTCTACTGTAATGGGAAAGGACCATCAGCTACTTCATCTCTATTAAATATACAGAAATGAGTGACTTCTTTTGCAACATCCCAGAAGTTGCATCTTTTTCAAAGTGGGTAAGCCTCATTATTCAATTTGGCTTTGTCTGAAACAGCCATCTGTCTCCTTTAGCATTCCCAGTGTAAACTAAAGCCACTAATGCTTGCGCCTAAGTATGACGGAAAGTCCCCCTGCGCAGGAAGAGTGGGTTGGGAGAGAGAGAGACGCACAGTGTGCTTCTGATGGGGCGCCTAGGAAGGGCAGGAGAGGAAAGAAAAGGTGAGGACCTTCATCCATGGGATCCTTCATGTGTTTAAAACTTGAGATTTCATTACCACACCATGGTTTTAATTATAGGAGAGTAACCCATCCTGCTCTAACATCCTAGCGGAGATATGCCTTTGTAATTTTGCTGTCATGGAGACTGACTGAATCAAGTATAAGCAGGGACTATAGCAGAGATTTTACAGAGCTGACTTGGTACAAATGACAGGTGCTTTATCTCTGCTAGGATTTTGTAACATGATACTTATTGCATGCTAATTTATAACCTCCCATCTTTTGGCAGTGAAGGAACATATGGAAAAAAGTATAAAGTTAAATAGAGTAATTGTGCTAACATGCACTGCAAAAACAGAGTGGAAACAACCTACTGAACATGCAAGATAAGCATAGCCATTTAAGTGCAAAGAAAGTTTACCTTCTGTGAATGCCTCCGTGCTAGCTGTGCAAGGAAAAACATTTAAGCCTAGCTCCAGCAGTGATCATCAGTATCAGAGAATTCCTGAACATTTATAAGGAAGCTAAAAAAGCATCCAAAGATTTCTGGAGACCAAAATATGTAAAATGTACCACTACATCAGCTCACAGCTTCTTCCAGATTGATTTCAAATGCATTAGCACTCTGTTCTCCACACAGTGACTCTCTTTGCAAAGAACCCAAAGCACTTGACATCCAATAAGGTCTCTCTGCATAGCCATTTACACCTTGGCAAACCAAGACAAACTACCCAATAATTTGTAGTTTGCACTGTCAGGGAGTAGTGTATGAAGATTGAGGAGAATTAGGGGGAGTTAACTTCTACTCCAGCATTTAAGAGAGGAAGGAAATAATATCATATGCAATTTGACCTCCTATAATATGTGTGAAACTTTCTGTTTTTTTAAAAAAATTATGATTAATCCATTTTGGAATGTGTTCACCTGGCGCCTTATCTTAATATCTTTCCTCGTGGTGACAATATTTTTCCTAACTATTTTAAATGCAAGGGAGCAGCAACAGGACCTCAGTGAATGTTGCTGCCACCGACAGACAATGGACCAGGAAGAAAGGCAATTGTTACGAACCTCCTCATTCTCCCCATTTGGTCAAGAACTTTCCTTCCTTCGCTGCTGTGTTACTCAGTTCCCCATGGCAAAAGGGAGAATGACTGGTGAAATGATGCATGTCCTGGCTTACTCTGCAGCTGACTGCTCTGTTTCACTCGAATTTCCTACTTGTACTGCCTGCTGTACTGTAGTTATATAGATTATATGACAAGTCAAATTTGGGTTGAATGGAGTGCTGCCATCTGTTGGTTATTTTAGGCAGATACACTCACAGATTGTTTCATATTCCTGCCACTCAAGAATGGTATGAAGTAACATAGAAAAACAGCTATTCTGGATTAAAACGGTTAGGCACTTAGGAAGCATAATTGTGTTTTTTATATATTTTAGCATGGACAACAGAGTACATTTGCTCGTGTATTGGATCTCTACATAACTTCTATTAAGGGTTTTTAGCAAAACTAAAAACCATGAACAGTTAGAACAGTTTGTATACGATGTAAACATAACAAAGAAGGGAAAGTGATGCTTTTTGTAGATAATTGTAGGCAATAAAGATATTAAAACGCATGGCTTAAGGAGTACTGGATTAGTAAGAAATGCTTATCTTATACTTTGTCATTTCACAGTCATAAGAGGTTGAATTATTCATACTCGAGATTTGTCAAATAATTTATTTGAAAATGCTTTTGTGATTACAAATGTAATTTTCCTTCCTTCTTTTTTCTAACTGACTTACTGTAAGTCTAAAAGACTTACTGTAAGTACTGTCATGATAGGAATCCAGGGCCACCTTCTCCCCAGGGCTTTCCAGGGTTGGAGACCAATAGTGCATGACCTCTCTTTCTCCAGCAGTAGCAGGAGCTAGATGTTTGTTTGATTAGTTTTCCTCTTTTAAATTGAAATAAGGGAGAAAAGAAAGTCTAGTTGAATTCAGAGTAAAAGATAAACACTAGAAACTCTCACTGCCACCTCTCCAACCCAACCCCTCACCACATTGCAAAGAAAACAACATATCACAAGAACTTGGGAATAATTAATTATGCAACAAATTAATATGTAAGTAGACGCATGTCTGTTATGAATAAACGTTAATATTAGAACAGGAGATTAAGTTTATAAGTACTGATGCTATACTTTGGATCAGGGTGACGCTCCTCAGGCTCATCCTATAAGTTCCTCAGGGAAGAGCTATCAGAGGCTGCCTGCCTCCCTGCTTCTGAGGCTGAAGCTGGGAGACTCCTCAAGGGACCAGAAGACCCACAGTCTGTTTTTTGGTGAATGCTAGGGATGCAATTTAAAGGCAGTTGTATTTCTCAGTGCTCCTCAGCCACCACGATTGCATCTGTACCAGTCATCCCTCCTAACATGAGAGCACACACCCAGTAGCAAATGCTTGACAGATTGTTGCCTCAGTGCTGCCAAGGGTAGGATGGAAAAGAATTGACTCTTGTGCAAGCACAGAACACTCACTGTCTAAGACCTGTAAAAGGCTCCTGGCAAGGACATAAATTCTTGAATGAGCCAATGCCATTGTCTGCTCATGTCTGTTGCTCCTGCTCATCCCACTGCTGCAGCCTGTCCCAGCTCCCTAGCAGTCCTGTGCAAGGAGAACATGAGTTCTCAGTAATGTCAAGGACTTGAACTACTTTTATTCCCTTGGTTGTGCCTTCTGACACTTCTAATATTACGGTATTGATATTCAGTAGTATTGAGAACGATGGCTTTAACTTACATCTCTAAACAACCAATTCTAGATGCTGTCAAAGAGTGTTCTTCAATGAATCTAAGTGAAATGAGGGAATTCCCACTTTGTTTTAACTAAACTAGGAAATCATCATCTGAGAAGCAAAATAAAGTGCTTAATAGTAGCTGATTGTATGAGAAATATTCCAGTCTCCATCCTTACTGCTTCCACCTCTCCTGCAAGGGCAGGGAGAGGGGAAGGTGCTGTTTGTTCCCTACCCTTCCTGCTCCTCTGGGAGCACTGGGGCACCAGTTTGCCTTTAGAATAAAAGGATGCAAAATTTCTAAGTGAACATGTTTCTGGTTCTCTGAGGAGCTTAAGAGATACTAAGTTTCTCATTTATCAGTGGAAGCAGGATCATAAATCTGCCTGCTCAGAAGCTACTCAGCAGAGCGGTCACAGCTATGGCATTGCTATAGTTTCCTGGGACATTTTCCTCCCTTATCAGCTGGCATCATCTCCGTAGCTGATGCACGGAGCTTGTGTGCTTCTTGGCAACTTTCCAAACTCTTCTACCTAAAACTTCACCTTTGAGCCAACCTAAGGAATACCATAACTTAAGGCCAGGTCCCAAAAGTGTGTATGATTCACCTTGGCTCCTGCATGGTCTCTTCATTTTATCCCCCTTGATTCCTCCCTTTGTCCTCAGGCTGGCATTTGTGGGTTTTGCAGGTTTGTTCTTCTGTTTACTTTTTTCTTTTCACATTTGAAAGTGATCACTTCTGTCTCTAGCCAAGTTTTCTAGCTGCGTGTACAATGCTGACAATGACTGAGCAGCCTGATAACTATCTCTTGCTAAAGGAAGATCATCTAGAAGTGTTACGATTGTACTATGTTTACGATGCTTGGACACACCATGGTGTAATCTCCAGAAAAGTAAACTATTCTTGTATAGGTTTTGTTGTAGTAATCATAGAAAGAATAACAATTAATTACTGAGCTAAGTTCTAGATGGAGTCACTCCTCATCCACTTGCCTTTCAAACAGCCATTTCCTAACAAGCTTTTTGTATATATATTGAGAAGTGAATTACAAGGAAGGACCACAGCATCTAATACAGCAACAGGGAGCGTGGAGGGTACCTGTAGCATGTGATGTAGATATTGTGAGGCAGCTGCAGCAATCCTAATGAGCGTGTTATGTGGCACTACTTCTGCCAGTTCCCCTTAAAATGAACGTTCACTTTTGCAGGCTTTTTTTCCAGTGTAAGAAACAGTATGTGTTTATGTACACACACAGTGACTGTGCATAAGCAAAGAAGGAATGTGTATAATGCCAAAAACTTTCACAGTGATGAGATGACAGACCACAAGCAGGCTTAAGGCATCTGTTACTGACTGAATAAAAAGAGCAGTTCAAGGCACTCCCTCTGAACAAAAATTTATCTCTTCCTCTGAACAAAACTTTATCTCTTCCTTCGGTAGTGTTGACTGTGAACACTATGGAAATCTCTGGGTGGCAATTTCCTGGACAGCCCCAGAGGAGTCAGGCTGCATTTGAATCAGAACTTGAGTGTGGGTGGTAGGGTGGAGAGGAGAACAGAGGTACGTGGTATAGCTGCACTTATCTTCACAGCTATTCATCCACCAAAGCAATGACAGCATATAAAATTGGCAATGTGATTTCACAGTTCTAATCTGGTTTATCATCATTTTTTCCAAGCACTGCCTCAAAGCAGGCAGGGAGGTGAAATATACACATTAATGCTCTGTGTTAGTTCATGACTAACCACGTTCAAAATGCACAGTGTTTTCCAGAAGAAGTGATGGTTTTATGCCTTATTATCTTTTCCATAACAGTACAGTGTTATCTACAGCTGGTATACAGACAGCTTTTTTTTCTTTTTTTTTAAATAATGAAGATGTGCCTATTCGCAGGAAGAAGTGATCCAGATACATAGAAATACAGTCTTCTGCCTTTATGTGCAGGAAAAGTACCTTTATTTATGAAATTCCTGTTTATGTCTAAACCCGTGGATAGTGTAGAAAAGAAAATCCATTTAATAGGGCAGGGTTGGAATAACATATTCCTGCATGGATACATTTGATCAACACTGTATGCTCTATCTCAGGATAAGTGACAAGATATACTAAGGTAGGTATGGGTTTTGGCTGAAAACTGGTGCTTATTTGTGATGGAATTTGTCAAGAAATGATTTGCAATGAGTATCAGATCTATAGCTTTAGAGACAGATACCATTTGTTTATCCTGCAGCCAACACCCTCATGCTCAGCTTGTCAGCTGTCTTTTCCCTGTCACAGACAAGTAGCTGAAAAGCAGGAAGGCTGTGCTTTCATGGATTGACTGCATTAAACAGTTGTCAAGCTGAGCACCAGTTTGGTCCAGATTTACAGCTGGCTCAATCAAGTTGGTGCTAATAGAGCTGTGCTTTTTTACCCAGGCTCATATTTTGACCCTCTCAGTTTCATCAAAGATAAATTAAATATTCTAGCAACACAAATGCAATGGATAAAAATGGGTTATCTCTAAGAAGACAATGAATAAAAATAAAGCCAAGCCATGCATGGCTGTGGATCTTGAAAGGGACATAACCAGAAATCTTTAGAGGCAGCAGTTAGCAGAACAACTCCAGTGCTATCTCAGGATCAGGATGCAGATAGCAAGAAAGGACATTTCTAACTTAGCTCTGGAGCTCTTTCATTCTCCTCTGTATACTTGGAGTTCTGCTAGCTAACAAATGTTTATTAGCTGTTTGTGTCTTAATCACTTGTAAGTGTGAATATCCCACTAACTAACTTACCAGTTTATTATTAAATAACTGAATGTGTTAAATAATTGCAATTGATGCTTGAAGGCCACAGTATAGAAGGTTGAAACTTCAACTGAGTATGATCTAGAATTGCCTGCCTGGGAAACGTGTCTACAGTAGTAAAGGGCTCCTTATCAGAGAACAGTGTAGGAAGTTCTGTGGCTAGGAGCTGAAACTAAACCAATTCAAGCTAGAAATAAGGCATACATTTTGAAAGGTGAATAAAATTACCTTTTAGAACTACTTACCTAAAGACAGAGTGTATCATTTGGCCACTTGACATCTTTAAATTGAGATAGATGTCTAAAATATATGCTGTAGTTCTGCCACAGCTTACTGGACCTGATATAAAGTTCCAAGGTAAATTATTCTATGACCTGTATTACACAAGAGGCCAGACTAGAGCATCCATATGGTCCCCCCTGGCTTTTTAGAACTATAAATGTGCATAGCTACAAAGGCAAGGAGGAATGTGTCCAGGCATTTGTGAACACTATCATCTTCCCATAAAGCCTAAGGGAGGTGGCATGACTCTACAAGATGGAGGATGAAAGTGCAATTCAGCTTCTGAACACTGATGTTAGATTCAAAGGTGAAGAAAAAGGATTCCTGTGGTGACCCTTCATTTTGTAGTCCCCACAGTCCTGATCAGAGCAACAGAGGACAACTGAAGGCACCAGCAGGTGATCACAGGTTTGACTGAGTTTAGAAGATACCTATGATATATCAGCTTTGAGCAACTCAGTGTTTTGATTGGGATGTGTGCTTTTAGGATTTGTATGTTTCAGTTTAGCTTAATCAGCAGCTAATATTTCAAAAAATATGTCTCCAGCGTTAAGGCCAGCAAGATGTGCTCATGGTACTCAGTGACTTTCATTCGTACTGTTGAGCACATAAACCAGAAGCCTCATGCAAGTGCAGATCAAGCACTCTTGCTGAAGGGTGAAGCAGTGCAGAAGAACGAACAGTGATGGTGGCCTCACTAGTGCGCAAATCCCTATTATTTCTTCATAATGCACTTAAACACATTTAAGATCCAATTAATAGGTTATTCTAAATTTAGGAAGAATACCAAAAAATTTTAGTATATCTAATCTCTCTTTTCATACCTTGTCCACAATTAGGTACTCTTTTTCTGTAGTTTTCATTATTTAAGCCAGCCCTGGCTTCATTCCAACACAATCTGAGTTATAGTGCTAGATTGATAAAAAGCTAGAAGTTAATCATGAAGAATGAAACAACTGAGTGTTAGAGTTCCCTATATAGACAGACTGAAGATCCCTCCTGTCTTTCAAGGCCTGCCGTAGGCGCAAATGTTATTGACACAACACAGGAGATGGTTTTTCTTGACATCACCACTGAGTGCAGAAGAAATTATGAAAAACTTTGCCCAGGCATGGTGAATTCTGCAAAAATGGCTGCAATACAACTATGTGCACAAAACGTTTTTGCGTTGTGGAATGTTTGTATGATCTCAAATTTGAAAGTAGATACTGAAGGCTTTCATAAGAGGGTATTGTGCTGTTTTTAAGCTGGGATACTGACAATAAGGCAGAAAGGAATATGTACACCATTCACAGAGGTATAGAAACACATGCATTTACACTCATAACGCGTTTACCCTGGTGCTGCACCACTAAAAGTAATGGCTGACAGATCATGTGTCTGCAAGGCTAAGTGGGAAGCTGAAGATCATTATCCACCCATCTACCTCCCTAGTTTCATGGAAGCTGGTACGCTGATGCCCCTGATGATGTCTTCTCCAGTTGTGTCCTGTCCAGCATCCGTATTCAGCCTGGAACACTGTGAAATAGGAACAACTTCATCTCAAACACAGAGCACACACGTAGGGTGTCACCTGCTCTGTGTGACAGCACTGTCCCATTCTCCCCAGCTACCCAGGCAACTTTTGCCACTTTTGGAGTGCCTCTAGAAACGCTGCTTTGTAGTGTTTCTCTGAGTGATGAATATGCAATTCTAGTGCCAAGGCATTATGTCTAAGGAGTGTCCTGACCCCAGTGTGAGTCTGGGATGGCGAGAAAGTCTGACAAGTGCTGAATAACTACTAGTCAACAAAGCTTTGACATCTCAAACAGCAGAGGACAAGTCTAACAAAATGCTTGGAGGGAAAATGCGCAAGTAAAGCAGATCAGAAGGTTTGGCAGTTTAAGAACTGAATATTCAGGGCAATAGCAGAGTGTAGGAGACAGCTAAGGCAGCGTGTGCAGGCATAAGATTAGCCTGCAGTGATGGATAGGAGGACAACTTCCTTCTGTCAGTATCTTCTCCTACAGTATCACTAGCACAGAGGAAAGGGGAGGAAGGTACGTGTCCATAACATTGCATCCTTAGATTTAGTATTCTGATTTATAAACAGCCCTTAAATGATTTATTTGAGAGGACAAGGAAGACGACACCTTCTGCCTCTGTGGAGAGAGGATAGGAACATGTCTATTTAAAGCCAATATTAAGCTACTATATTGCTCTCTCAACAGAAGGCAATAGCACTTTAAGGTATCAGACTGCAACATAGGATTTTTAATCCACTTTGGGACAGAAGTGGAACCAGTAGTGAGGACTGGTGCTGTGGCGTAGGCTGGATAACTGTAGATTGGAAAGTTGTTTCAAATAATTCACCAATTGTCTACATTTCTCCAAGAGGTTTAAGTGAAAGGAATTATTCCCTGGCATCCTGGGTCAGCAGATAAACCAAGACAATATGATAGCTGGTTGGTGGCCCATGAGAAATAGCTATTAAATACAATTAAAAAAATGCTGTTTAAGTTGTGCAAGGAAAAATCTTTTAAATCTTTGACATGGAAAAAAAGTCGTCTTGCTCTTGAACATTATTTAGATGTTGGGAGCTCTGTCTTTGCCAAATAAAGCTACTGCATTCAATATACAGCTAACCACTACAGCTTTAACTTATCTGTGCTGTGGGTCTTGGCATTTTTAAAGTCCAATGTTGTTTTCCTTTTGCTAAACAGTGACTCCAAACATCCTTTATGTGGCAATGTTATTTAAGCAAAATAAACATTTTTGTCCATGTGAACAATTCACTAAACAGTTTCTCCTTACCTTTAATGACCTGTTGTAAAACACTTGAATGAGTCATTGAGGAGAAAATCAAGATAATGCAGGTTATTTTGTAAACTCAAAGATAAGAAGAAGATTTTTCATCTCTGGAACAAACAGCACTTAAGCAGTGCTCACTGTCAGTCCTGTGAGAGTTCAGAAGTATTTGTCATCTTCCCACTACATAAAATCTTTTTTCATTGTTTTATAACTTCTGCCAAAATAATTACTCTGAACTGCTAAAAATTAGCAGAAGGAGGTCACTTGAAATTCAGTTTGAATAACCTTGGTTAGGCTGACTTTAGGGCTCTGGAGGTGGAACTCCTTGCAGATTTACAAACACCTTTGGTTTGTTTAACTTCAAAATAGCTTTGAATATACATTTTGCACATTTGGCAAGCACATACGTTCTGGGAGGAGAGGAGGGCAAGGAATTAATCTAATCACAGAAGTGCTATGCTTTAAACAATAACTTCTCAGTTGCAATAATTATTATTTTTCAGGGTTTTTCCTTTCAGTCTGAAAAATTCACTTTGTTTCTTTGTGTACCGCTTAGGAAACAGAATGATTTGTACTATTATTTTTTTTTAATAAACGTGCAAGCCTTTATGAAGTCAGTATATTGCTGGCAGCAGACGCCTCTTCAGTTCATCTTGGCAATGACCTGTAAGTTGACGGCTGGATCCAGCGCTCACTAAAGTTACTGGAGGGCTTTCCACTGATTCCAGTGGACCTTTGCTCAGGCTTGATGTGTCTTTGACATTTGGCACTGAGGACAAGGCACTGATGAAACGGTCCAGACCAAACATGTAGACGCTCCAGTGAAGGTGCGGTTAAGAGGAAAGTGATGTAGTCTTTTTATGTTTGTGCCTATGGAAGTGCTTGTCCTCTTTCTAAAAGCAACTTGACATTAACATTTAAAAAGCAAAACATAACTCGGAAAATACAGATTCCTGCAAGGCCAAGTCTCAGTCATAATGTAACATTTGTTTACGGACAGTGGATTCCTCCTCAGGCCAGTGCAAGGCATCTGTGCTTGACCAGTTTCTGAAGGCTCATGTAGAAAATTAGTCAACCGTAGGGTTTTACTTAACTGTGCTCTCAGGGCTCATAATTTCTGTGGAAGAGCTTTTGATCTGCATACTTGTCACTTACACAGCTTCTTGCTTCCTTAATATATTTTACTTGTTGCATACATGATCCTTTCAGACAACATCTACCATGTCAAACACTCTGCCTCGTGCAGAAGCTGGACAAGTCCAGAAACTTCCCCAACACCAAGAACTGTCCTCAAAGAAACTGGAAGCAACAAGTTGTCTCCAACAGATGAAGGAAGAAATTACTTTCCTACAGACAAAGGAATGCAGATACTAGCATCATGGCATTACATGGATGATACCACTTACTGGCTATTTTGTTGCCAAAAAGATCCAAAGCTCCTAATTAAGTTTTTTTCATCACAGGAGAAAGCTGCTGAAATATCCAGTAATTAATGCTGTGATCATACATCCTTCTCACTTCTAGGCAGGAAGGGCCGTGACTCCTTACCAGTTTGGAAGCTGCTACAGCAAGGATGAGTGCAAATTTATAGCATCTTTGAGCTTCCCTAGAAACTCTTCTATTATTCAAGACAATCATATCATTATTCTGCAAACAAAAAGGAAATGCTGGCCAACTGGAAGTACAAAATAAGCCTTCATACATTTTGAGAAAAGAATAGAGGCTTTTTGATAAATTGCTTTTCCTTGCTGGGCCTTCTATTGCTGTAGTTAATTATGAGTGACATATACAAAAAAAGTCAAGCCAATAAGAAAAGTTTACAGGCAACACTAAGGAAGCGTCCTAATTCCTCTGGGCATTTTAGCATATTGTTGTACACCACTAACCATTTGCTTTCCAAGGGATCTCACCAGGGTATCAACAATGTACATGTCTTCAATGGATGCTTGTTCAGGCCTAATAATTACAGTTTAAAGAACAGTTGGCTATGCATTGTCTCGGTTAAAATTAAGACACACATTTTGTTCCCACAAGAGATTTGACTGTGGGTTGTTTTCTACTGAGGAATGTATAGTACAGAGTCCTGATGAACAATAGGAACCTGCGATCAATACATTAGTTTTAGAATTGCTAATGTGGCTGAACAACAACAGAGTTTCTTTTGATGTCACAAAGGTCACGAGGCAGCAAAAAACCGACATGCACACATAATGAATGGCCAAAATACATGAGCCTACTGAAAATAACATTTAATTCCTATCAATCAAAGTAATTTATTTCTTATTCTCAGGGAAATTAGAATAACTTAATTGCTTATGCAATTCTTTACAATTTAGACATGCCTTTGCTATAGGGAATGAGAACAGAAATGGTGCAACAAGATATTCACTTGAACTGCTGCTTCCTACAAAATAAAATGGAGCACAGAAGGAGCAGCTCAATAGAAAACTCCACCTTCTCACAGGTAGCTTTGTTTAATGAATGAACACTATTTCTATCAGTCACCTTGATGAAGGCAAGGATACAGAGTCAGGGTTGGTTATATTGCACTTGTCAATGACCTTCTATGTGTTAGGTGCTGAGCTCTTTCTGTAGTCCAAGAAGAGAGACAAAGAGAGAAAAGAGCATCTAAAGAGGGTGACTCATTCCACGCATTTTAGATAGATATGCTCTTCACAGTGAATGAATCACCTTCTGGTTCTCTCTGTCTCTTACACTGACGGCTAGCTTGGAAGACACCTGGTTCTTAGACGGCTAATTTGATGTGTACTCAGTTTCACATTCACAGTAAAACTGGGGCACCTCCTCTGAAGCTGACTAGGTTTTACCACTTGTTTCAGTAATTCCAAGGTCTAACTCAGCCCCATGGTGTGGGTGCATGAAAGGACCCACCCAGAGCACCACTTGGTTGGGGGCGGGAGGCCCAAGTGTCAGAAAGCACTGATGGCAGCAGCATGGTCTGGCTGTGCCCCGTCTGACGTGATGGAAACAAATAGCAACGAGGTGATGCTGTGGCATGCCCTGGTTCCTCCTGCTACTGCTGCTCAGAGGAATGCTGCTGATCTCCTCACCTAGAAAAGGGGAGGACCCCACATATGGGGTAGAGCAAAGGAGGAGGAGGAGGGGAAATGTGTCTGCTTGGTCCTACTCCTGAGCTGAAGCAGTTCCAAGCTGACCTCTTGCCCTCTGTACCCTAGGGCCCACCATGGCTCTGCCTCTGTGGGCAATGTTCATGAATTTTGCATTCCCCAAAATGAAGCTTTACCACACTGCATTCCATACTGACTTTGCAAGGGAAAACCACAGACCAGTAAACATCAGCAGGATTCAGATGTCTCAGTCCTATGTACTCAGAAGCTTTTAACTATTGAGAATGTCAGTCCTATCAAACAAGTTGTCATTCTTATTTTTTACAAAATATCCCTGTGTAAATGTTTCTTTGGTATTTAAAGCAGAGGTATGTTGGGAGGAGGGGGAGATTTTACAATATCTTCTCCTTTTTTTTTTTTTTTTTTATGTTATGCTAAGTGCCCCAGTACCAACCCTGTATTGTATGAAATTCAGGTATTATATAGATGCAAGTTTACTAATTGTTAACATGTAGTTGCTACTAATCATCCAACATAAAATACACTAAATATAGAAAATTCAATGGAAGGACGAAGGAAAAAAAAGAGAGAAAGACAACCCAAGATAACCAAGCAGCTTCAAATATGCTGTAAAATATGCTTGGATCTAATACTTGATGCCACAAGTTTCTGGGTATGTTCCTGATAAGCTATCTATTGCTTAGAGTTATTAAGACCATAAACTTGGACTTCCTTTCTTTTCAAGATGGTAGTATGGAATGATTAACAATTCTGATTTATTTATTTATTTTTATTTTCAGAACAGTTGATGAAGATCACTTGAAGACTGATTGCTGGGAATTTTGCTGCAGTAAACCATCTGGCAGATAGAAATATATGTTCCGAAATGTTTACAACTTGAATCTGTCATATTAAAGAAATTGCATATTGAAAAGAACTCCTTAAGATGAAGAAATATAGCTAATTGAGCATGCATTTCACTGATATCTTCTGAGAAGGCCTATTGTAGGTCAGGCTGTTGTCATCTACATAAGCTACTCTGCTAGTGATTTGCAAAGGCAGAACCCAAAGAAATGTGATGGGTCCTTCAGAAACCATCAAATTGTCCTGGCAGCTTCATCCATTGAAAATAATTGACCATATATACTAACAGAATATTAAAAGAAAAAAAAAGAAAAAAAATCAGAAAGCTCTGAACTTTATTAACTTTTATTTTCATTGGGCTAAAGTTGGCAATGATATTACCATCCTAATCAGAGAGGAATTTTTTATATGTTTTTACTTTGGAGATTTTATGTAATCTCCTTGCATATTTCTATCACTCTTGATTCCTGCTATCACTGATACTTATTTAAGGACTCAATGGCCTGAGCTCTTTCTTACCTATAATTCCTTCCTGAAGCTTTTTGTAATAAAGATCAATGCTACAGTCTTTTACAGCTGCCAAAATCTCTGCACAACCTTATGCATACATGAGAACAGCTCCCAGGCAGCAGGCATCAGTTCAGAAATGCATATGATGCATACTGGCAAATTCCCATCTCTGATTCTACCTACCCAGCCATGTTTCCTAGATCAGTGATTGTGAGGAATTTAGTATCACCTGGATCTGCTAGCTACAAGTCATTATGCCTGTAGCTAACTGTCTGGGTTCCCTGGGCAGTGCACCAGAAATACAGTGTCAGAATCTGGATCCTGTGCATGCCAAGGTATTACAGTTTCAAGACGTGTTCTCATACAGCTAAGTGCCTATAGGTGCTGACTATTTTTTAATTAAAAAAAAATAAATTAACATATTAATACACAACTAGTATCATATAAAGTTTACCTGGTCAAGAGTAAAAATCAGGTATATATATAGTTGATTAAGTAGAAATGTTGGCAGGCCATACTGCCTTTGAGCAGCTAGGAATTTTACTCATTTTTTTTCTTCCAAGTAGAAGCTGGTAATTATACTAAGGCTAATTTCTTATTTCTAAGAGGAAATTTTCTAGTTCTCTTGCTTTGTCAAGAAACTAAACCCATGACAGTAGCCATTCTTACATAGAGGGAAGTGCTGGGGGAGTAATCTCCCTCTGTGGAATAGAGGAGTGAGATATGAAGCTTGGGAAGAAGTGTTGCTGCAGGGGCCCTGGGTGTGAAATGAAGGATTAGAACTGGAAAGAGGTGTCTGGGTCAGAGACAAAGCACAAAGTTACGACTAGATGGCTCCAGTTGTGGAGCAAAAAAGGAGCTCCTGCATATGAGGAAACTATCCTGCTCAGATATACTGTTGTGATCAAGTCCTGAACCACTGAGATCTTAAAAGGCTCCCAATAACCATAAGCTTTCTCTGCTCTTAACCTTGGCGTTGTCTGGTGAGTATTTCTCACCCTGCTCCGTCTCTGGGATCATTTCTTCTACCCTTACGTGTTCTGCCCTGCCTCCTCTGCTTCTTCTCCCAGTGGCTTCTAACCATGTACCCTCCTGAACTGGTCCATGGACAACCCCTGGGTCCCTAATTCTTACAGGGTGTATGCGAGGGAGCACAAGGAAACAATATTTAAGAACTTCTGGTCCCCAGAAATCTCATTCTGCCTGAAGTAGCTGATAACAGCAAGTGTGAACAGAGAAGGGTGAACAGAGTCTAAGCTTTGAGAAGCCAAGTTTCTT
The DNA here is from genome assembly GCF_011004875.1 of Balearica regulorum gibbericeps. Lineage (NCBI taxonomy): Eukaryota > Metazoa > Chordata > Aves > Gruiformes > Gruidae > Balearica > Balearica regulorum. The sequence continues at coordinate 57,044,105 of NC_046186.1, read as the reverse complement.
GATTCTTATGATGATGTTTCCACTGCATAGTTCTGGGCAAAGGTTGAGGTATTGTCCTGCATGCCATTATTTTCCAAAGGCATTTCACCAAGAGCCTCAATAGGAGCAGGAATGTTTTTTGGGAGGAGATCAGAAAGTGCCAAGAAACATATCCACGAATGTCTGTCCAGGGTTTCTTGAATGATAATATACACTTGGCATCATTTCACTTGATACTTTCTGGAATATTAGTTTTGTAAAAAGAGAGAAAAATTTTTTTCAAAATTCTTTCATATGCAAACGACCTAAATAAAAGAATATGTTTGCACTGGGAGGATGGATGGTGCAATACATGACCTGGAGAAACTGGATGCAGTATATATTGAAATAGTAGTGTTAAGTGTTGGCCAGTAACATTTTTCATCTGACTGTTTTCTTGAAATAAACAACAAGATTTAATTGACATTTTGAGACTGCAGACCACTTTCAGGCTGGCATAAAATCACGAATAGACTAATTATGATTTTCTTGTGGAAAGACTATACAAGACTATGCAATCCTATGTTTCTATGAATCCACATTTGGAACCTAGTCCTTAAGAAAATCAGTTAGTTAACACAAAAGATTTAAAAAACCTTAATTTGGTGATTTGCCATTTTGGCTCATGCTTGGAACTGAATTTCTTATACACACTAGCTGTGTGAGAAATGACTCTTGAACTTTATTCAATAAGATCAAAGAAAGGAGCTGGAATTATGACAAACACTTGTCTATTTCTTTCCACAATTGTAAGAATTTGGTAGGCTTTTATTCCTCTGAACATCAAATAAGGTTATGTTCTCTTTTTCTGTCAAAGAGCTGTTGCAGAAGTTAGATCTGAAACTGAGATTTAACAAAGTAAAAGCCATCCTCTCTGTATTATTTTTCTGAAATAAGGCTGTCAATGTATGTTGACAGAAGTCAATGCAGGGAAAAAGAAGGTGCCAAAGCCACAGCTAATATTCAACTCAGCAGCATAACATTTTGCTGAATCTGTAAGCTGTTGTTAAATGAGAAACAATTATCAATTGTCAGTGTCAAAAGAAATAAACCTTTAAATAAGATTGGCTACTGAATGAACGGAGGACATTGAAGATAAGATTGGCTGCCTATGAAGGCAAACCCAATAGCATACTGGGTGGTTACAACCTGCATATTGAAATATCACATCTCATGAGTAGTGTTGATTCAAAAAACAATACTTAGGATGACATGCTTCTTGTTGTACAATGTCTTTAAGTGCTATTAATAGCTTTTCTCTCTCGTATTGGGCTAATTAAATAAGCACATTTTAATTTGTCAGGGATTAATTTCCTTCCAGGTTTCTGAGTGTGCAAACGGTACAGAAGGATCTATCTGACATATTTTAAGTCTGTGAGTCTTGTTTTACAAATAACTTTGATAAAGGCATCACTTTTTTTGTGTCCAATTGCAGCTGAATTCATTTGTCTGCTGGATCATTCTTGCGTGCTATTCACTTGCAGAAGGGAATAGCTGGAGTTACAGCTTGCAGGTTACCAGCACTGAAATAGTTTAGAACCTTTACTTTGTTTCATTATGAACAAATCCAGGCTTGCCAAAGCCTGTTCCCGCTGCTTTTCTCACTTCATTGTGCAGCACAGCTGTTTTAAACTTCCTAAAAGGATTCGAGGCTGATCAGCTGGTATTTATTGGCTTCAGAGAATATGCTAGCAGTACATACTTTTGATGCTTAAGAAAAAAGCAATGTTTGTTATTAAACAGTTTTGGAAAATAGTTTAACCACATTTAAGAGGGTGACAAATAACTGTGCTTTAAGAGAATGAATTTTAAAGAAAGTTTCTTTCTGTTTCCTGAAGGAATGCTTCTTTTGAAAAGATCGGATTCATCAACTTCTCCAAGAGCCAGTACACCAAAAATGCTTTTGTTACTTCACTGGCTACTTGAGATTTCTTTTCTCTTTTAAGTAGTTCCCAAAAAGAAGAGAAGAATGAATACATTTTCCCAAGTGGAACTTTTTTACTTATGAAAGGTGAAGGAAGAGGGAGGGCAAAGCACAAAATACACTGCGTTCTGTAAGCCTGAAATTCCAAAAAGATTTTCAGGAATCCCAGCTAAGCAAATGTAATACCCTGGAGCACCAGTAGTATGGAGCAGGCGATGAAAGCAAAAGCTGGGTAGTTAGGATGAGGCTTGCTGCCTTTTTTTACCAAGCGGCTTCCCATGCCTTTCTCAAGATGATGACAGAAACCTTGGAGAATCAGTAGAAGTTCCCTCCCCTTCTGCTGTCTGTTGGTTCTGTTTTTTCTAACCGGCAGTGCCAATTTTCAACTATTCATGTGGTGAACTTCAAAAAACCCCAGAACAACAAGAAAATGAAAAGGATTTAACTATTAGTCTCATTACCCTGAATACATATTCAGTTCAAATGTTAGACAATAAAGAGAAGTCTTGACATACAAATCCAAAGGACGCGGGAATTGATTGTCTGTCCTAATTAAATCCTATCACCTAAGAGCGTGTTCAGTATTTTGTAATGTCAAGCCCACGTGCTTTTAATGACCTGTGCCTTCTGTTCAGATGAAGAGAATACATTTTCCTTTTATCTTGCTCAGATTTTTGTTTCATATTCAGCATCTTACTGAGTTAATCTTTTCACATATATTAAGAAGTGTAAGGCCTTAATTATGCTGTTTTTCACAAGACCAGCAATACACAACAGAAACTGTGAAAACCCACGGGGTCTAATACATACCTAGTTGACATGAATAACTCGGACAATATGCCACTCCGGGACCAACGTGTAAATGATTTTCTTATAATATTGGGAATAGGTGAAGAAGTTTGTTAATCAAGCCTTATAGCAGTCTCTAAAATATAAAACATGCCCCTTTCTAGGGGATACTGCAGTCAAATTTAAATGACATGTCTGAGGACATTGTGCATTCTCAAATCTGAGAAGTGGTATAGAGTATGGGAAAAGAACAATTCAGTTCTGGGACAATGCTCTGGTTGCATGCACATCACACAACGCTCCTCAGAGGTTTTCATCTAATCCTCGGAAAACTCTGAGTAGTCCCTGTGGGACAACCACGTCTTGGCAGGGAGAAAGGGCAGTGTAATTCCTGAATTTCCATTATTAAGATGCTGCAATCTTTTTTCTTTTCTATCCCAAAGAGAGCTAAAAGAAGTAGGGGGTGTAATTAAACATGAGGTAAAGTGGTAAAAAAAAGGAAATCTGATACTGAGTCCTCAGCTCTAACCAATGTGAAGCTCCAGCCTCACTCTTGGGGTTTTTAAAGGAAAAATTTGTGCTGCAGCACTGGGAAATAAGCATACATTTTCCTGTCTCCTAGTTGTGAGAGACAGGAGGGGAGAATGGATAGAAATAAATTATATTCTGCTCTTAATTGCTAGTTTCTAAAACATCTTACTAACGTACTTCTGACTTGTTAGTGTACTTCTGACTCTAAGGTTTCCATTGGAATTGTGGAAGGTCTCTGGTTACTACAAATCCAAAATGGTTAATATGTCACATTTACTGGTTCACAGTAAGTTCATTACGTAGTGATAGCTGAAATAATTTCTCCTTTTTTTTTTTTTTTTTTTTCTTTCTTCTTAAATGATGAGTCACATATGTTTATGTAGCTCCAGGCAAATACAAGAACTTAAATGAAAAACCCAGCCTCAAACCCTCTTCTCTCCTGGTTAAAACTGCTCAGCCTCAGTAAACCCAATGGTAGAGTGAAGTTTTTATGACCATTTTAGGCAGAAAATTCTTGCAATAACATAATTTTATTCTAACTGTATGAAGCAACCTATCTAGTGTGAAACTAAATGCAATTATCTACTGTGTCTGTGAAACACTGGAACATGAAACAATGACTTTTGTATAGAGTAATTAAATTTCAAATGCAAAGGGGATCAAAATATACTTTCCTGATTGAAATCCTGCAATTTTTTTCACAATACTCAGTATTTTGAGTCAGTCTTCCTCAGCACAAAATTGTAAATCTTCAATTTAAATTAAATTTATCCTTTCCTCCCCCCCCAACCCAGTTACATTTTTTACCCCTACTTGTACATTTATTTGGGCTTTTACAGAGAAAGCAAGAAACAGACTTCCAATTTTCAGCTTTAATTTATTAATGGTCAGTTTTCTCCTATTTATTTTTGTGCCAGCATTGTTTTTCCCTCTCTACTATTGAGCTGTTCATATTTTATGAGGAAGAGTCACATCCCTTTTTATCCTTTGTTTTACTATATTAAATAAGCCAACTTCTTTTTTCATATGATAGGTTTACTCTTTCCTTATTTATCCTAAACTACAAAATCCTTCATTATATGAATTGTAAAAATCTTTTCTGAGAAACTCTAGGATTTATAGTTTTTTTCAAGCTTATGGAACACTAGGAATGGAGTTGTTATTTTCCTGCTAAGTGTTTGTATATGCCAATGTCTTATTTCTTTTTGTGTAAGAATTTGGGAAACTAACGTGAAACAATGATTCATACAGATGCTCCCAGGTATTCCTAATCTGATTAAACTAAAGGTTATCTCATCTCTTACTAGGCTTGGTTGTCCTCCATTTACCTGCAGTGTCTTTCACCCCAGTAGCTGTAGGAATGTTATCTATTATATGTGCTCAAACTTACTGTCTAAACAGTAGCAAAAAATTCACCAGAGTAACAAACTCTCTCCGCACTCTTCAGAGAGCGCTAAAGAAAACTCTTTGAGCACAGTTAAACTAAAAAGTCATGCTCTTAACTGTTGGCTTCAGTGAACCACAGAGATTACAGTGCCCTGAGTATGACCTGTTGCTCAAAATTAGATCTGCCAATGTAATCACACATAGTGAAGAAACTGCGCTGTATGGCTTGCTAGCAATTCATAAAAATTTTCAAAGTTTCCAAAACGCTAACAAATAGATTTCTTATTATCATGATGATTTTTATTGTGATGATTTACCTTTAAAAAAAAATAAAAATTGCCTGATATTCACCTTGATCTAATTCCTGCCTGTGCAGAAGTGCTTAGAAGTTAAAAGAACCTATACCAGATATTTATTCAAAGGTATATTCATATTTTGTGCATGTTCATTCAGAAAGATTGTTTCAGAAATCTCAGAAAAACACCCAAATCTTTCTGTAATTAAGCCAAATGTTTGTATACCTAATTTGACTGTCTAAAGAATATTTCTCTCTCTAATGTGTGATCAGGCAATCTTTTGCCTGATATTAACAATATAAAGATATTTGTTGCTTATACTGAGGATTCTTGAAAGAATGGATTTACAAATAGAAACAAAGTATGTTTTGGAGAGGCCTACTTAAAAATAAGTTTTGATTTGTTCTGTTTCTCTAACAGGCATAAAAGTATTGACCTTGAACAGAAGAATTAAATAAGTATATAAAGGTTTACTTGTATGTAAGCTTTTATGATTGCTGCTATGATTGATTGCTGTAATATTGTTAAAAGCATAATTAGTCTCATACTATATATGAGCATTGAGTCTAAATGTTTGTAAATGAAGTAATGTGGACATTTTAACCTTAAGTAGAGAAGACAGGAAATAAGGTTCTGTTCTCCAAAATGTGCAAAGGCAACCTCTAACAGCACTATGATGGGAGATAATATAATGCAAATTAACATTACCTAACAGAATGAGATATACGATGCATACCGTGAAGCGCTGAAGCCAGGGATGTAGTTTACAAGTTTGTGTGATCCTGCTCTCTCGAGGTGATCCTGCTCTAGCAGGCGGGTTGGACTAGACAATCTCTAGAGGTCCCTTCTGACCCCCGCCAATCTGTGAATCTGTGTTGGAGTTTTACAGCTTACAGATAAAAATAAGACGTTTAGGGAAAGAAGAAATTGTTGCTTTAGGAAGACATCTGTGACATCTGTCCTTTATCTTGCAACCATACTGGAGAGAAAGTATATAATCTTGTAATAAAGCCTACAGGAGCTGCTAACAGTCTGTCTTTATCAGAAAATCTATTTGACAACCAGTAATAAGGAGAGTTAAGTTTTTATTTTGCCATTTTATTATGCAAACATATGCTTTATGTAATAAATATATTACCTTTCATAATTTTAATGTCGTTGTTTAAAAGGAGAAATCAAATTGAGGAGCAAGTATTTAATGGGCCTGTTTTTATCAGTGCATTTTATCTAATAGTTTACAATAATTTATATGACATTATGTGTCAGGAATTGGCATAGTATTTTAAAGAAAGACTTTACATCTGGCATAGGCTGTAGTGAGTACTGGAGTTTAATGTCAAGAAAGATGCAATAAAACAGAGAAAACTGAAAAAAGCCTTTCCCCCTTCTAATAAATATAGACAGAGAGTCCTGTTTTTGTTCCAGTGACATCAGAGCACTGGACCGATACCAAGTCATTCTGAAAAATGCCTTTAAGAAACGTCTCTCTGCTCTCCGCAGACACGAGATGTAAGAATACAACTTATAAGAATACATTTTGGTACAACAAATCAAATAAATAAGCAATTAAAAATTTTCCCACAAACTAGAATCAGAACAGCTTACGTTGTTATTTGATTTATGGGCATGAATTGAAATTTCATACAAAACAAGCCATTGTGTCTACTTTTACAAACTAATGAGCAGCGTGTGACTATTTCTTCTATTTCTTAAGGGATATAAAAAGTCTCATTTAAAAGACTTTGTTTATTGCATGTCACATTTCATTCCATATGTGCTTATGCTGGGCTGTATCATATCAAGTTGACTTCTAACTACAACATAAAACAGAGCAAGACAATAGGCTAATATCTACCAACCTCTCCCTTCAGTTATGTGCTTTCCCAGTAGACGTAACTGTTAATTTAGTTTCTTTTAATTTGGGAGGACACCTTTGGGTGTGTTTGTTAAGAAGGTTAGGCTATACTCACACAGCCTCTGCTAGCTTCAACATTAACTTCTGATACATGTACCACTCCTTGCGCTCATGACCACTCTCTGCTGGAAGTTATCATCAACCCCTCATTTTCACACACAGTTTGCTTACTAATTCATTTTAACCAAATGAGTTGAGTTAGCAAAGACCTGTTGCTTAAACGAATTAATTTGATTTTCCTGAAACACTTTATAGGGCTTTGACAAATGCGGTGCGGCTGAAAATGGTGACTTCCCAAAGGGAAGCAGGGACACAGCCTCCTCGGGAAGATAGTGTGCTAATGCAGCTGTAGGATACGGAGGAAGAAGGTATCTAAAAGATTGTGAATGCCCATTAGGTACTCAACTGCTTCAGAAATCCTACCACATGCATATTTACATAAATTAACACAATTAAACATTTGTGTTCTGATGCAAGTACTTCCATCAATGGGAATAAGGTTAGATGTTTAAATATTTTTGTGAAGAACCATGAACGTTCCTTGACAGATAAAATAAATTGAAGAAAGTACCATTATCCAGAAGTCTGTGCTGTTTTCCACAGTCCAGCGTATATGGTGATAACACAGTACAAACAGTAATTGTTTTAAAAATTGTCTTTAAACTTTTTTCTTTTTTTTAAATAAAGCAAGATAAAACCCCTAGACCCTAGTAGACTAGCCAATAGGTACAAAAGATTCCTCAATCACATTGTTTTGGTTTTTTTTTTTTTGTTTGTTTGTTTGTTTAGTTGGGTTTTTTATATATTATTCAACTGGCTGTTGCAGTAGGGAAGGGGGGAAATTTGTCTGTTTTTTTTTAAGAAAGTCTTTGTATGGGAGGGTGTAAATATTTTTATTACCACAGACACCATTCCCCATTTCACAATAAGATATTCATAGAATCATAGAATCATAGAATGGTTTGGGTTGGAAGGGACCTTTAAAGACCATCTAGTTCCAACCCCCCTGCCATGGGCAGGGACACCCTCCACTAGACCACGTTGCCCAAAGCCCCATCCAACCTGGTCTTAAACACTTCCAGGGATGGGGCCTCCACCACCTCTCTGGGCAACATGTTCCAGTGCCTCACCACCCTCACAGTGAAGAATTTCTGCCTTATATCTAATCTAAATCTACCCTCCTTCAGCTTAAACCCATTACCCCTTGTCCTGTCACTACAGGCCCTTGTAAACAGTCCCTCTCCAGCTTTCCGGTAGGCCCCTTCAGGTACTGGAAGGCTGCTATAAGGTCTCCCCAGAGCCTTCTCTTCTCCAGGCTGAACAATCCCAACTCTCTCAGCCTGTCCTCACAGGAGAGGTGCTCCAGCCCTCTGATCAGCTTCGTGGCCCTCCTCTGGACTTGCTTCAACAGGTCCATGTTTCTGCTGTACTGAGGGCCCCAGAGCTGGATGCAGTACTCCAGGTGGGGTCTCACAAGAGACCTTGAGCGTATACTCCATGGACACACCTTTGAAATTGCAATGATCTGACAGCAAAAACTGACATGAATCAACTGCATTCTAAATCCAACTCTACTGAATATGGAAGTTACCGCCAATGTAAGGGAATTCATATATCACTTGCAGCACACATTCACTGTTTCACATTGGTAGATGGCTTGCCTCACTTTTTTTTTTTTCCCCCATAAAATGTCTGTGTCTATTTGCAGTTCAAAAGAAACCACACTGTTAGGATCCTTTTCAGCTTGTCTTTATTTTTAGTTTTAGACTAACTAATGCCTTGTAACACAGAAAAACGAATTCCAGACATGAATTTTGTACACACATGTTTTTCTTATTTTCTGTTCATATTTGCTCTTTCTAGTAATAACCAGGTTTTTTTTTTAGAGGTTCATAGTTCACAGGAGATTTTAAGCTGTTAAAGATGGGATGATGCTTAGAAAGTTTATATACAAAGATATCTGCTTCCCTACAGGATCATACTGATCTTGTTGTAATAGTCCTCCAAATGGCTGTCACTATTACAGTAACAGTATTAAGAATAATGACAACCATATTTCTAGTGGTGCATTATTATAAGTTTGAAGGATAATCATCTCGTAATAAATGTGGCACATCAAGTGAGCTAACATGAAGACCAAAAATGATCTTACATGATCTTAAATGATCTTGCAAAATTTAGGGTCTGGGTTCTATTTTGCTCCTACTTTCAAAATGAAATAAATTTGGAAAAAAAGATTTTCAAATTTTTCTCTATCTCTAGCATACTCATAATATTATATTTTGTATCAAAGTTTGGACAATCATAATTCAATTAGTATTAAAACAAAGGTCATTCCTTCATAACTCAAGCCAACCCCAGAATGCTTACTATTTTTCCTAACCTAAAAAGTTCACTGAATTCTTCCCATTCCATCTTCTTTCAAACAAGAATGGAATTAACCAAAAATGTTCAAAGAACTGAGAATCTCAAGCTGTGAGTAACTGAATAAAGAATTTTTCAAATGGGATAAGTGAGCTTAAATGTCATTGAAACATATGGTGAAACAGTTTTCATGATGCGCCTGATTCCAAATCCATTAAGGGGAGCTGTTCCACTGACTTCATTGGGTTTGAATCAGGCCCTATAAAAGGTGTTTAAACAATGCTTTTAAAATCAGTGCCAGCTAATGGGGGCTCCTTTCCAAATGAATGTGATCTGGTTCGTCCAAGAAAGTTAATTTATACTCGATTGGACGCCCAGTTTCACACATTTGAGTATTCCTATGTACATTCTGGGTTCGACCTTCAGCTGGCATGTATCAGCATAATTCCATTAAGGTCTATATGTCTGTGACAATTTACATCTGGATCATACTTTTGAAACCTATGTTCTAAATCTTTGGAGATTTTCTCATCATGCCTCACTGCATTTTTCTTGTTTGGTTTTTCAAGTATCGGTTGAAGCAGAACACCATGTCCAGGAAAACAGCCTGAACTGAACTCCTTTCTAAATGTGAAGAAAGACAATGGAAATTACTTGAGAGGCACTGCATATGGAAAAAATTTTCAGGAGAAATCTGGATATCAAATTTTCTCCAGTAAAATTCTTCTTCCATGCAAAGGAGATTGTTAACAACCTTGAGGCAGCAGCCTTTTTTGTGTATACTTTGACAAAAATATCAGCCACTCCCTTCTGATTAGTTTCACCAGGACAGATCTCTGACAGGATCAGAGTCAGTCAGCAGTGTATGAACCTCACTTGAATATCAGATTGTCGCAACGAGAGATAAAATCCTTGTATTGCAGAACACAACTTTGCTTGCCTCAAGTAGGTGGGTTTCTGTGTTGTTTTGGTTTTTGTTTGTTTGTTTTTAATTTAACACAGCATTAATCAAAACATTGACACACTATAAAAAAACCCAATAAACATTCCTTTTCTCTTTTTCCAATTTAAAAATATGTCTAGATAAGAAATCAAAGCAGATTGTAACTTTTGGAAGCCAGTCCTTAACTTGTTCTAAGAAGAAGTAGTCACATAAATACACATCTGCTTCATTCTTTACAAGTTAGGAAGCAAAGGAATAGTAAAGAGATCATGAGTTTGAAACCGAACAAAAATTCCTGCTATTTTAGTTACTTAAAGTTCAAGTGTTAAAATTGGCTCAAGCAAAAAACATGTTGCCATTGCTTATTACAGTTCCATATAAAAATACAGAAGAGGGATGGAGATGGTATAGTTATGGGATTTGTCATGTCTGCTGATGTCACCAAATTGGATGAGGTTTGGCAGAAAGCCCTTCATGTTCAATAAGTACCAGATTTAGAGTTAATTCAATAGGAAAATACAAGTCTTACAAAATCAACACTCTTCAGGTATGCATGATAAATTGTCTTCAGCATTAGAAGTTTAAAATGTATTTGCTGAAAATTCACTTAGACACAGATTCGGAAACTTTGTGACCAAATTGTAGGTGTTTGACTATCACTCAGTCAAAAAGGTGCTTGACTTCTTTTGATAAATGTTTATAAATATATTTTCTCTCCTACTGGCTTAATACTGAGTATGTTAAGTAGGTCACTTTTGAATTAATTGTTTACAGACCTTTAGTTTTCATCTGGAACAAATTATTACAGCAATCTTATTGATGTGTATTTTAAGCTACAAAAAAATATAATTATGTCACTGATAAGAGTTTTCATTAAAGCAATTTGCTTAAACAACATGGACAAGTTTTAAGAGTTGGGATGTATTTGTATTTCAGTGAATAATTTCCAGTCCTATGAATTATTTGCGAATGAGAAATCACACAGAAAATAACTTGAAAATATAAGTCCACAAAATATTTTAAAATAAAAATTACTTTAATAAAAAATAAAACACCTTTGCTGAGAGTCACAGTGTATGTAGATGTCCCCCTCTGCACAATGACCCCTGTCCCCTCAGAGAGCTGTTTACTCCTATACCCACTGGTCTGAGAAAGTTATCTGCTTTCTCCTCCATGGGTGAAGAAATGCTATAGGCTGGGCTTACCTAGCATTTCATATCATACTTCATGGCATATTAGTCCTTCAACAGGGGAATTAGTACAGAAAGTGCAGAGTGAACACACACAAAGAAAAAGAAAAAAAAAAAAAAAAAAGAGTAAGTGGGTTTTCCAAATGACTACATGGCGGACCTAAAGGAACCTTAACTACCCCATCACCATTGGGCAAGGAGACACCTCCTCCCATACAAAGTGAGGGGATCACAGTGACCCCAGCCAGGACAGGCCAGCAGACAGCTGTCAGGGCAAGTGAGACAAAGCAGCAGTGCAGACTCACAGTATTATGGGAGATGATGTTTTCCAAGCAAGCTCCTAATGTGTTAGGCATTTTCAGAAGCCTGAGTAGGCTTAAGACAAGTGGTATAATTGGGTTTTAGAGTACCTTGTTTTCCATTCAGTAAATTTGTTTCTAGGTTGCTTTCCAAACACAGAATCTTTCATTAGTACTGTCATTGCCTGCATCTACAAGGATGTGACCTACACCTCCTAAGCTCACTGCTGTCAAGCAGGGTAAATTTCTGTAATAGTCCCTTTCCTCAATTCCCTTATTTGTAAGGAAATCATGGTATTTAGATTTATTATTCACTTAGTCTTATAGTAATTGAGTTTCCTCTGTTAACCTTCTCCAAACACTGCATACTGAGTCTGAATACACTGCAGCGTGTCCCGACTTACAAATCTGATCATCACTTCCATTTTAAAGGTGCCGCTGCTGAAATCACAAGTTACTGCTAGCTCAATCCTTATTATTAAATACAGTTTTGAAATAAAAGTCTGGCCAGTAGCCACCTCTAGTCGGCAGGTTTTTTTCCTTTGGAAAAACTTTTCTCTCTTTTAAAATTGCTCTCCACATTGTTAAAAATGGTTCTGAGCAGCTAAATGAGGAGAGAAAATCACAAAACACTGAGGAGAGAGGAAAAGGCAGACAAAGATAAGCTCTGGAAACTTTCTGGAAGCAAATCTGGGAATTCATGAAGGTGTGTGAGGCAGGTGAAGAGCTGAAGAGAAACATGTGGTGGGCTTTTTGTTTGATTGGTTTGTTGTTGTTGGGGTTTTGGTGTGTTTTTGTTTTTGTTTTTGTTTTTTCTCTACATATGGTTTCCAGCATGATTCTTGTGCATACATAAGGCATCTGGTGGTAGATGTAGGAAGCTGCTCCTGCTCACTGCCTACCCTTCCAGGGACCTAGACTGTGACCTCCCAGAACTCGAATTTGACAGGCGAGATAATTTTAGGTGTAGATATAGAATGAATCAAGATGTGTTGGAGAGTTCCACAGAGAATTGAGATGTCCATATCAATGCGACCATTGTCACTCAGCCCCACGGACCTGATTTTCATTCTGCCAGTTCCTTTATGTACTTGCAAAGCTGCACTAACAAGTATACCTTCCCATATCCAGCAGTGCAAACACTTGTACCCACACTTGACCTGCTATTCAACACCACCAGTACACAAGTGGGAGATCTGGCATTCAAACATTCACTAAGATAATCCACACACATAATACCACATGTTTGCGCAGGTGTTGAAGCCCGTCAAATCTGTGGCCATATGCACATGAAGGAACAGTTTTGTACACACATAGCTTCAAAGGCCAAGAAAAGACTTGGCTTCAAATATAGTCTTTACTACTTCAGTGCTAACATAATTTCATTTACTTACATAAACTTAATTGATGGCATAGCCTGGGAATGGAAAGGCATAAAACAATTGCAAAATATTTTAAAAGGTCTTTTAATGCACGCTGGCTAGAAACAGTAACGTGCATTTTGTATTACAAAGCAGTCTGCCTTTTTTCATCTCTCTATACACTTTGGGACTAAATAAACTCATAAGTCCATTATATGTACTTATGAGAGCCCACTTAAAACAGTGAACAAACTCACTCTGAAACTGAAACAATTCAAGACACTGCTCATCTCTTACAGATTTACCTAGCATGGACTCCTTTGTGATCACTGGTTACTGCGTATGTTTTCTTAACTCTACTTAGTAACAAGCAATACTGTTTATAATAATAACATTTCTGGCCTTCAAATGAACCTTTGTGAAAGGAAATAATGTTTTTCAACACAGTAAACAGGCTCTGAGTACAATTTAGTCTTCAAAGGGAATTGCAGTTCCAGTCACACATTCACCTTGTTGTAAATACCAGCCCCACCAAACCCAAGCTCTATGTCAAAATAGCCTTGCATTTCTTTAGCAAATGGAGGTGAGGGTCCAGATGAAAACAGAACGCAGATCTTGATGTCAATGTCACAGTTTTCAATAATGTCTACTTCAAAAAGTTTTCTTTGTGTTTATGTAACCAGTAGGCAGGTTCTAGGCCGTGTGGAAGGTGTACTCCTACCAAATCAAATGACCTCAAAAGATCCCAGCTCTATTCTCCCACTGCATATGCAACTTCAGTGCAGCTCCAGTGATTTAGAGGGGAAACTTTCCTACAGAGAAGGGAACAATCCCACTATAAGTGATCACTTCGCACACTTAGGTGTGTATTTGGAAAGAAAGATGTGTGTAAGTGTGTGTATGTGGGTGTATGCATGTGCAGGTGAAATGCACATGCACACATGTAAGTGCACACATGCACAGAGAAATGCAAAAATTGGAGGGACTGGGAAAGAAAAGAGAGGACAGAGAAATCGGCAAGCTGGTTTTTTCTTGCTAGGTATTGTACAGCTTTTAATTAGTAAGAAGAAAGAGGATGAGAAACCTAAATGTCAGAAAGAGGCAAATCTATATGACTATACTGATTATAGATAAAAGACTTTTTAATGAACATGCTTTTATTACTATAAGGGGCTTTTATCACTAGATATAGGCTAAGGAAAAAAATCCTACTTCGTTGCTCAGTAGTCAAGGAGTGATCACAAGAAGATACTCTATTAGAGTTAATTTTAATCAAGTAGCAAGGTCTTTATAGAAAAGAAAATTATAAGAAATATCCTCAGATATAAAGATTAGTGCATTTAAATTAAATGAACGGATAAACAGAAGTAGGCCTATGATAAAGAATATTTTTATTACTTCAAAGGGAATATTTTGAGAAGTTAAAGGAATCACTAGTTAAAAGGCAGGAGAATTTAGGGACTTAAATGCAGAGGACAAATTCAATAGAGATTTCGTTAAATAAGAGATAGCCATAGACACAATCTGTAAATTGCCTCCAAATTTAGAAAAATCTTCTAAGACAAGGCTCCACATCCTCACAACCAAATCAAAAAATGAAATGTTCACTTGGGGAAAAGAGAAAACTTGGCACAGAGGAAATACAACAACAAAAAGAATTAGTTGTTATATAGAACATCACAATCAATTAAAAAAATTTGTTGTGCATAAACAAAAAGAACAAAAAAAGCAGAAGTGAGGTCATGCATACGAAGAGGTTGGTGCTGAGATTAAGGTTAATCTACAAATGGCCTCTGTGATACTTTGCGTTCAATTTCAAAAAAAACCAAATATAATTGGACGAAGGGTTCCCCTCAAATAAGTAAGCAAAACTACATCAAAACCATATCTTTTATATCGTCTACCTAAAGGCCAGACAAGCCACTTTCTCAACACACAGAAGCACTGTGACTATCCAGTATAGCTTTTCCTGTAACAAATCAGATTACCAAGACTCAGTTTAAATAATCTGAAATCCTTCAGCAAGGTCTGTGAATGAGGACTGATTTTCAATGCAGGTAACACTCAAGAGGACTGAATAAAGCACGTTTAGGTCTTATAGGTAAAAAGAAAGAGTAAAGACCTGAAAATTACAGCACAGTCAGCCCAATGATAGCAAGATAATGAAACGTGTGATTAAACAATCAATTCGTAAATGCTTACAGGTGAGGGGAAACAGCAGCCTTAACTTTGTCAAAAGCATATCATGTTAGATTACTTTCATTTCCTTCTTTGAAAGGGAGTGACCCATCAGATGAAGAAGTCAGAGACAGGAGATACCTTGGCTTTAGCAAGGCTTTTGACACTCCCTTTTGATATCCTATGAGGAAATATGAAACATATGGTTTATAATAAATTACTACAAGATATATGTGAAGCTGATCTAAGAAAGTGCATAAAGATAACTATCAGTTATTCAAGGCAAACTAGGAAGATATCCAGGAGGAGGATGAACAGCACATGTATGAAAATAGTTTTGTGGAGACCAATGCGAAAATGGTGAAGCATTTTGTTTTGTCACTTCCTAGATTAAATATTCTGCTTAGGAAATGCTGAAATAGTTGCATTAACATTTTCTAAAATCACTTTCACATTTGAAAAATTAGTGTAAATATTTCTTAAAATGTTGTAAAGCATTAAGAATCTAAACCAGAACAAATCGTGTCATGTTGTCATATTGCATTTCTATCATCCAAACAAAAATATTTTTCCCCATGCTTTTAAACATAAATAAATTGGAGATGATTGAAATGTTGTTACAACAATGCTGATGATCAGTTGTTTTCATATTCCCAGGAAAACAGAAGAAATAATTGGCTTAACTTTTAGTGAGCAAGAGTCTGATTAAGTAGTAAACAGGCCTTTGCAACTATACAGAGAGCTAAGCATTGGAACAAGGCAGCTAAAAATGTCATTGGTATTTTCTGAAAGATCAGAAAACAAACAGTGAATGTGGATGGTCTCTCTGTGTCATTCCACCTTTAACCGAAAGCTTGAATCCGATGACATCACGAGATCCTCTTGCCCAATTTTATATCCTTGCTTAGTCTTTAGGTTCCTTGATAGTGTATGCAGTGGTGGCAAAGTGTTATGCTCTCACCATCCTCTCCATGGATATCTGGGTCAGAAGGTAGGCTTCATATATTGAATGTACACCCTTTGGGTCAAGATCATCATTTGCATTTCAGTTACTACAAAAAGGTATAGATATCTGGTGTAATATAAATGTTTGAAATTAATCATGTCCCATTAGTAACAGAAACTGAAGTCTCCAATGTCTCTTGACAGGGTAGAAAGCAAAAAACTAAGATCCTGAGAGACCTCATGTGTAGTTAAATGTTAAAAAAGTTGTTCTGATCAACAGTGTTGAGTTTCTTTCTGTACACTAGCAGCCTCTTCTGTAAATGTCCATAGCATAAAGTAAAACCCTGCAATAACTGAGAACTTCTATATACAAGATATTAGTTCATTAGAGGTGGAAGAATTTATTTTCTTTTTCCCCAAAGTACTCTGTTTTAGTAAATCCAAAATTTTATATGAAGACACAGTTGGACAGATAGCTGTGTCAGGACTAGAGAGAGAGAGAAGATGAATAAAAAAGAGACTGTAGCTTTGTAGCTACAGTATGATATACGGTATAAAAGAATCAAGTTCAAGTTGGCTTGGGGTGATGTGGAAGAAACAGAGCTTTTTAGTGACAAACGGACCCAGGATTTGAACAATCAAGCTGCAGGGTAACAGTTACAATTAGAAGCATCAAACAGATTCAGTTTTGGGGAGTTTTGGCCTGCACTGAAACAAATATCAGATCCTTTTAAAAGCGGTCCGAATTTAAATTCTATATTTTGTAATCAGTACCTTGTGGAAGTCTACGTTTCTATGTAGAGGAAAAACTACTCTTTCCACCTTAAAAAAGAAAAATTGTCTACCATCATTGCTTGCTTCCAGTTGCCTCTGTCTAGTCCCATTTATTGAATTCCAAAGAGTATTTGACTGAATGAGATCAAGAAGAAATTAGGGGGAGCCATATTATGTGTCTGAGTAACTTGGCAAAGAGTTTGCAGCTAATTGAGATATTTTACTGACTAAGATGCTCTGGCCTCTTGCCCAGTCATTGGAGCCCTTGGAATAAGCAGTAAGATCATTATTGTTCAGGTTTAATACCAGCTGACCTTTGAACCCCTCTTTTTCTGAGAGTAAAAAGAATTGCTTGGTCCCTGTGGCATGGGAGAGCAGCACTTTAATTCTGCTATTTTTCATTCCCTTGCCTTTTGCCATGCACTACTTTGTCTTTTTTCTTTTCTTTTCTTTTCTTTTCTTTTCTTTTCTTTTCTTTTCTTTTCTTTTCTTTTCTTTTCTTTTCTTTTCTTTTCTTTTCTTTTCTTTTCTTTTCTTTTCTTTTCTTTTCTTTTCTTTTCTTTTCTTTTCTTTTCTTTTCTTTTCTTTTCTTTTCTTTTCTTTTCTTTTCTTTTCTTTTCTTTTCTTTTCTTTTCTTCCCTTTTCTTCCCTTTTCTTTTCTTCCCTTTTCTTCCCTTTTCTTCCCTTTTCTTTTCTTCCCTTTTCTTCCCTTTTCTTTTCTTCCTTTTTTCCCTTTTCTTTTCTTCCCTTTTCTTCCCCTTTCTTCCCTTTTCTTTTCTTGCCATTTCTTCTTCTCCTCTCCTCTCCTCTCCTCTCCTCTCCTCTCCTCTCCTCTCCTCTCCTCTCTCTTCTCTTTTTTCACAGATGACTGAATGACCCGTAAATGGTGATTAAATAATTTCTTTAACAACTTCAGTGGATTTCTGGGCTTACTTGCTGCCTTCATGTAGGTACTACAGATGCTCCAGACTAACACCACCACCCCCACCCCCCCCAAGATCTGTTGTCACTTTTTTTTTTCTTTTCTTGGTCTTAGGTATGACTTGGGGATGTAAAATTAAACCTCATATGTATATGTCATATGTATGGATCTACAGTCTACTGTCTATGATCATGTTCCTTTAGACTTTTTTTTCTACATATATGTCTGCCAATAATTTTTTCCAGTATTTGGTTCTTCCTTCTTGTTAAGTGTGACGTGGTATGTACTGTTCAACAATTTTTGTCTCAAGGGTATTAGAAAGCACTAAGAAAATCACCAAGTTCAATACAGACAAAACTCTGAGCTGATTATATTAGATTTTTTTTCCCCTTCCCCTACTGGTTTCATAATCAGGAATTCTTCTTTGATGACTCTTCCTTCTGACTTAGAAAACCACATTCCTCCATCACAATTAGATCTGAGCAGTGTAAAGAACAATGTTTTATGCGAGCTTGTTCTTTTAAGGTCCACTGACACACAAATACCATTTTCCTCCTTACATAGAGAATGCTGGGCTAAGGAATTCAACATACATTCTCTGCAGTCTGAAGTAGCAGCACAGAGTAGTCACCTTTCTTTAACTTACAGCCAGACTTCACTACTGTCCCTGCCTCATGCAATACTTCAGTCAGTAGAGCCTTCCCGGTTAGCTCAGATTTAGAAACTTCAGTTGTCGCCATAGCGACTTTCACAATCTCATTTTCTTTGGCAAAGAGGAATTCACACTTTTTTTTTTGTCCATTTCATTGACTTTTGAATGCTTGTTTCTGCGCAATAGGTGAGATTTAATAGGACATTCAGCTTGAGATGGATTTGAGCCCTTAACAATAATGTGGATGCAGACCCCTAGCCCCTCTCCTCAGGGGCGACTGGCCTGTCCATGGGGTTATTACACAGGCAAGGCAGGTAACATCATTGTCTTCTTCTGATGTGCTGATGTAAATTGATAGTAGCAGTTGTATCTGTAGGGAGCCTTCTTCAGAATATGGTATTGGATCAAGTCCTACAAGGGATATGACAGAGGAGCACATAGTTTGTAGATACTGATCAAGCTTGGGTGCTGAGTTGTTCATCTCTGCCTGTCAGCATCACAACATTATTGGCATACGCAGGGGCAAAATCTCTAATACTAATCTCCTGAGGAACATTAGAGTTAAACAGGGAAGTGACAAAAGTGTTTACATACCACCTACCTATACTTCTTTGTGACCCACTTAATGTTATGACCCACCAGTGTTGCCTCTGGCTTTGGTAGCTAAAGACAATATCAAACTATAGACTTCCAAGAAAAGGAGTGGTTACTTATATTATTTGCAGATTGCTTGATATGTACCCTCAGAAAATTCATGGATTATATCAAATTGGAGGAAATGGTCAATGCACAGGAGGACAAGTCTGTACTTCAGAGGAACCTCAAACAGGCTGGAGAAATGAGCTGACAGGAATCTCATGTAATTCAACAAAGGGAAATGCGAAGTCCTGCAGCTGGGGAGGAAAAACCTCATAGGACAGCACAGTCTGGAGGCAGCTAGACTGGAAAGCAGCTTTGCAGAAAAGGCCCTGAGGGTCCTAGTGGACAAGTTGACCATGAGCCAGCAATGCGCCCTTGTGGTAAAGGCGGCCAACAGCATCTTGGCTGCATTAGGAAGAGCATCACCAGCAAGTGAAGAAAAATGATCCTTCCCCTCTACTAAGCACTGGTAAAACACATCTGGAGTTCTGGGTCCATTTCTGGGCTCCCCAGTACAAAAGTGACATAGGCATACTGGAAAGAATCCAGAGATAGGCTTTAAAGATGTTTAAGGGATTGGATGGAGCACCTGATAAATGAAGAGACATTGAGAGAGGTGAGATTGTTCAGACTGGAGAAGAGAAGGTTGTGATGGATCTGATCAATGTGTATGAGTACCTGATGTGGGGTGGTAAAGAAGATGGAGATACATTCTTGTCAGTAGGGCCCAGTGAAAGGTAAAGAGGCAGTTGGCACAAATTGAAATACAAGAAGTATTGTATTTTAATACAATAGAAAAAAGTTAATCTATCTTTTGTCATTTCCAACATATCCAACATAGTGTCGTTTTGATAATCAGAATATACAATTTTTGTGATCCAAAGGGTTACTAAAACCCCACAGATTATACCCCTACTCTATTCATTAGGAATGTAAAGGTGGTACAAAAATTTCATAAAGTAGCCACAGATGACTTAATATGTATATATTTAAAACACTATCACCCCTGTTAGTCAATACAGTTACATGTGTTCTAATAAAGACCAGGAGTGTTGCACAGCAGCAAGGCCAACAGGCATGGAATCACCTGTATTTCTGCTAGTGGGGGCTGTCTTCCAAAACAGGGTGACATGGGGCACATTTCCTGTTGGGGAGAGTACCTGGTGTGCTCTGACTTCAAAGAAAGGAAATTGTACAGGGAAAACACTAGCAGGAAGAGGACAGATTTGTGTCTCAGAAGAATTTAGTATTTAATGTGCACGAGTGATATCATTTTAATGCAGGGAAGCATTCCTGGGCACACTAAAACTTATTAGTGTAGATTATTCCTGTCTTCTTGAGTTCACTAGTATCAGTAACAAAGTGCTGTCCATCCATTTTCTTGCAGTAGCAGACACTAAAAAGAAGAGCATTTTGGTACCTTCTGCTTGACTTTCCTATTTGAAATAGAGAGTCCAGATGAGCTTGTGTCTGCCCCTCATTGCCTATACCTAGTGAAAACCACCAAAACTTGGATATATGAAGGATTATTTTTTATCTTCATTTTTAGAATCAAAATTTAGTCCCCCAGGGAGTAACTACTGAAGAAAATGTCAGAAGTTTGAGCAGAGCCAAGACTTGGCCCGGTATCTGCTGAGATTGAATCAGGATTGTCTGGGTTAAAATAGATTAAGATAGTATGGAGGGTGCATATTAGCCCCGTGGGGCAGACAGGAACTTACGAGTTTAGTGCCTGATTTCATAGCACAGCTCTTTTGTAGAGATAACTATTAGGAGAGATGACAATGTGGAACAGTCTCCAGAACCTAGTCACAGGAGAGCTTTGTTGTTCTGGAGTGATGTTGCATAGCTTCAGAGTAAAATAAAAATAAAAACTGATAATATGTAGGCATGTTAAACAAGGTTGTTTGGGAGCAGGTAGGAAGGACAAGATTGGTGTCATATTAGTTTGCCTGCTTATCAGTCTGATGGCAGAGCCTAAGTGCATAAAACAGTTTGAGCAAGTAAAGAGGTATCAGCTTCTGCTGAGGAATGGAGAAGGTGCAATTTCTCTACAAAGAAGAACCTTAGGCATGCTGGAGTCTTTCATTAAAACCGTAGAGTTGAAGGTTTCAAAGTACTTGAAAGCACTCACCTCAAAAGTGAAAGGCATGTCTTCTACTTTGCCTGTTTCAAAGAGGGATTGAGCCATTCTCTGCCTCCCTGACAGCTGAGGCAAGATGATAAGCACTTGGTTATACCGCAGTGTAACTTTTTCACTCCCTTCTCATGAAGCTGTTTCACTGTATAAAAATCAATTGCATCAGAGGCAGGATCCAAAACCCAACTCACTTGAGCACAGGGTTGGAAGATGCAAGGACAATTAGGTTAGATTAGATCATGTGTCTAAATCTGGTGATGAGTCCCCAATACTACCAAACTTCAGTCCCAATTAACTGGCATTTCCTGTCAAGAAACATTCCATCAGACCTGCCATACTCACTGATTAAACTTCCACTGAAATCCACTGAAAGTAAGTTTCTGTCCTACAGAAACTGGAAATAAAGCATTTGTTAGGATAGAGTTTGTCTTCTCACTGCTAAGTCATGAAGAACCCCTGAGCTCTTATTCTTTTCTAACACTATGGCACAACATTTGAAAAAATAGGGTGTTTTGTGAATGTTATTTAGCAAAGGTGACTAATTTCACATAACTTTCAACTAGTTAGCAAGGAATGTGTACCTCCAGGTACCAGCTTTCTGGGATGGGATAGATCTGTACTACTCTCTAATGCCAAGGCTTAACTTTCAGGTTTGCCTAAACAATAAAATTACTGTTCTAAAGATCAGGAGGTAAAATCTCTGTGGGACTGCATCAGCTCTATCACCTTCCACAACTCAAACCTGACATCTGAAAAAGGGATTTCTTAACCCTGAGATGTTAATGATTGTAAAAAGAAATACTAGGAAAAGGGTATATTACAGAAAAGTATTGATTAAAAACATGTTCAGCTATTTGATATGCTCTCCATTATTTAAACTATTTGTTTATATTTTTGTGTCTGTCTGGACAATAAAACCAGTTTTCTTCCAATTCTATTTAGCGTTGATTTTTCACTTCCTGCCTCTCACCAGGAACTCAACATTGTTATCTTTGGTTTCACTGCTCTGCATGAGATGTTTAAACAGAAAGCCACAATATTTTTATTGAAACTTTTTATAAAACCAGTAATGAAATGTCTTCTGCCCTAAGTGGGTTTTTTTAAGCCATCATGCTACAACATTTCCAGGTAAAACCCTAAGATGGCACCAATTCTTTAAATTATTTTTTATAGATGTCATATTCGTAGAGTCACTCTATAATTTACTTTTTGAGGATGACTACAAAGTGTACTGCCCAGTGTATTGATCAGTTGGAGTTTGAGCCTTAAATAATTCAGTCAGTTTCTTCCACTGTTAGAAGTTACTCCTTCCTGTGTATTAAAGTAGTGATATAAATGTAGTACTTTTAATTAAAGCTGAAATTCACCTCCAAATTATATGGAAGTCATAAAAACAACTATTGCATACTGTCATACTAAGAAGGAGATTTGCTATAATTCCAAACAATTGTTTCTGTTCAGCTTTCATCCTCATAGAACAACAAATACTAAGTAAGTGACCAAAAGTAGAGTATAGTTCATCTGTTCTGCATAATTTACCTGTGAATTGTTTGGTGCCACGTGGGAAATATGTTTTTGCATCACTGAGTCATCAGGGTGAATTGAGGAATGAAGCCTGCTTCCCACAGTGAATAATCTAATTTTCTGTTGTCCAGAGAACAATCCATTCATCCATTGAACCGTCTGATCTGATTTTAAAGATTAGAAAGAAAATATTCCATACTGTTCCAACTGCATGTTGTCTGTGTGTTGCAAGATGAATAGATATACTTTTGGCATTTAAAATTTTTCCACTGATGATGGCCAATTGTTTCCCAATGGCATCTTAGCTATTTCAATTTTAAAAATCTTTGTTTGCACTGAACTTTATTCATGCTCAGTCTAACAAATCAGATGAGTATTCTGTGCAGGATACATAATTTTGTCTGATCTTTTATAATGGGCTTGCAGGAAATGCCCCATTAGCAAATAAAAGAAAGATGTTTGCCTGAATAAGGAACAATAGGATAACTGTGGGAAATAATTAGAAAAGTTATATCAGAGTTGTAGGAGAGCTTATAACGTGAATATAAGAGAATTGGGAGTTTTAACTTTTTCTTTTTCCTATGCTTTCCTTCTGAAAGACAGACGATCCCAAAGGAGCAAAGATCTGTGTACATCAGTGACGCTGGTTTTGTTAGAGGTGTTCTAATCAATATAATTGGCTAATCCTCTCCAGCCTCTAAACCTCTAGTTGCTACTTCATATTTAGAAGTAGCAACTTCTGAAGTACTAGTAGTATCTTCTTGTCCATTTTTTCAGTGTATATCAGAAATACCCTCTACCACGAAGCAATCTGTTCATTCTCAGGTGCCAAAACTGAAAATGAATTTGGGAAGCTAGCTTATATGAATCAAAGAGGTGTGAGGTCCATTTTATTAGGAATGAGTTTCAAAAATACGCACTCATTTATTTTAAGAGATTTATCAATATAAAGTGAACTGAAGAAATGACTAAATAAGCCTGTAACTGTGTATTGATCATGTTGCCTGATTTCTGGGGCTTTTGCAGCCTTCAGAAGAAAAAAAAAAAAAAAAAAAGTTATGTCGATCTTTATCATTAACTATCTTCATAAATACATATTGATTTAATATTATTTCAAAAGGGTGTCTAGAATGTAAATATCATATTAATGGCTAGGAAAGTTTTTGTACCAACTCACTTATCTTTGCCTGCTAGTGACACCCACAATAAACTGTGATTGAACAAATATGGAAAAAAGCTGAACATTTTCTGGTTTGTGTTTTTGGTTTTTTTTTTCTTCTTTGTGTATTGAAATCTGTTCTTCTTTGGACTATGAGTAGAAATATCAATTTAAGCCTAGTAAGTTATTTTAAG
This sequence comes from Balearica regulorum gibbericeps, assembly GCF_011004875.1. Taxonomy (NCBI): domain Eukaryota; kingdom Metazoa; phylum Chordata; class Aves; order Gruiformes; family Gruidae; genus Balearica; species Balearica regulorum. The sequence goes on along the minus strand of NC_046186.1, from coordinate 57,019,962 downwards.
CTTTCTAGTTTGCAAAAAATTAAAAAAGCAAACTTACCGTTGGTTGTTTTACTTGTAAATTAGGCAAGATCTAAGAATTAAAAATGCAGATGAAAATTTTATCTAGCAAATTAAACATTTTATTTTGCAGTGTTATACTCTGTGCTTTTTAAAAACTGAAGGTTGCATTTCACAGTGATCTTATTTCTAGAGGAGCTGCATCATAAAAAATCATAAAGGTGCTCATATTACTTACCTATTAAGATAATTCTCAGCAATATTTCTGAGTAAAATATGGGATCAATTTTATGTTTTGATAAACCTACATTTCCAATAACATTTTCTGACCTATAAAATTGAGAATATATACAGCTTTATAGTTTCTGTCAATGCTTAAAATGAAAGTTTACAATTTTAGGAGAAGAAAAGGTTCTTAAAACAATGACACTTTCTGAATTTGATATAATGCATAAAATCGTAAGACCAGTACTACTCAGTGGGTGGAAATTTTGTTTTTCCAGAAGTAACTAATACAAATGTTTTACCAATGAAGGTAACATTTTTATAATGAGATAAATGATTAGATACAAGACAAGATCCCACTATGAAGCCAAATTTTAGATCCTCCTGACCTCAGTGATGTTCTGGTTCAGAGTCATGACTTAGTTTGCTTGGGATGATTTGTAAAAATGCCATCTTTGGACACTGATCCAGAGGTCACTGATTCTAATGCAAAGACTCTCATTGATTACCAACAGAGAAAAACACCAGACTGGTAAAGATATTCTGTCCATCTTTTCTGTCATTCCAGCAAATTAGAAAAGTTGAACTAGTTCTGGAGTTGGAGGTAAACTGCATGCAGCTCTATTTTGGAGAGTTTATAAGCAATTTAAAATGCCAATCATCAACTTTATCCACATGGACCAGTAAGCAAAAGATGTTCAGAGCAGAAAACTGTATTCTTTAAGCTTTTTTTTCTGCTTGTAAAGTTATACTACTGTTGTCCCCTTGCATAGCACCAGTAAAAATACGAGGCATTAAATTCAGCTCCATCATGTATTACTGAGCTTGTAGTTTAGTTGTTATGATACCAGAGCGTTATTACATATCTTGGATCTCTGTGCTGAGTCCTGAATCAGGACACAGGCAGTGAAAACGTAAAAGCCCGGTTTCCCACGCTCTGCATAAGCTATTGTTATACAAACAATTAGTTGGCAAGACTAATATCTGGATTAAAATAAGTCAGATTCTTTGAACACCTGCAGAGATATGAGGAGAAAGGAGATCTGTTGATTTTTTTGTTGTTGAAAAGCCCCACGGAATCCTTCTAGTGCTGATTGTTATCCTAATCATGTAAATGGTCGCCTAACCAGGAGATGAGCTGCCTTTCTGCAGCGTACATATTGCTTTTAGTGTGCCTCAAACAGAAAAAGAAAGATTGATCAATTCATATTTCAAAAAGATTATTTGTTTCGATATCTAGCAGGCAAGAATAGATAATTAATGCTATTATATCTAATATACTGTGTTACGTGATACAGTTGAGGTAGTTCAGGGCTTACTCATAACAGCTTCCAGCTCATGGCTGGCAAATGTGAATGTCAATTCATTGTATACACTTATTCAAGCAATAACTTTTCATACTATCTTATCACATTGCCGTTAGCCTCTTTCTACTCGGCTTTGCATGGCGTCCCATTATTCCATGCACAGTTTCAAATGATGCATGCTGTAATTAGGTAATGCTGTATCATCATTTATCACCTGGGGCACAAACAAACAGCAAAATCTTTCACTGAAAATGCAATTAGTGAGTAAAGCTAACTGAGCATTTTCCACAGTGGTTTGCAACTCTGATAAGAATGCCACACAATAGTTATTTAAGCTACTTGGCGGTGCATGATAGAGTTGCTGTGAGCAAGGAATTATTTTGATTTTGCATGAGGAAGTTTCTTGTATTATAATAGATAGCTATACTGTATAATTAATAAGCTAAACCTACGCAATATGATAGTTAATAAAGGAAAAGGTCTCTCTCCATTTATGGAGTTACCTGTGAAGTATATAGTAGAAAGAAATATTCAACATGGTGTCTGCTGATCCACAGCAGGGCTCTTCTGCAATCCATAAAACCCCCATATGCTTAGAACAGAGGGACTATGTGCAGCTCACTAAGATATAAACTTCTTACCAGAGTGTTCAAAGCTGTATTTAATCCCTATTAACGTTAATCGGAAGTGTATGGTTTTCATGCATCCCTTTGAAAATTATGTCCCATGAACTACTTTGAAACAATATATTCCCACAAGCGTTGACTCAGAAACCAGTACTTCTGAAGGAATACTGCAGTTGCCATAGTTCTGAAGCACTGCAGCTTAAAAACTTGGACTTTTTTCCCCAGAGATCCATGGGATGCACGGTTTAGAAAAGAGCAGTGCTTTTCAATATTATAAGTAATCCTGATGAGATCTTTATTTTTTTAACAACTATTTAGGAACCAATTTTTCTGCATAAGTTAATGACAAACCATATTACTGGAACAGAAATCTGGAAAAAAAAATCATTTTCATTACTTAGAATTAATGAGATTTACTCCCCTTAATTGTAACTGTTTTTGTTTTCTGCAAACAGATCTTTTATTTACATGGTGTGAACATATGAAGCATGTTTATGCACATGTGTCTAAAAAAAAAGTCTTGATCTCATTACCTTGAAATTTCTTTGACTTCTTTCTCCATCAGAAATTGCAATAAATTTAAAAACCCACTCACCTATGTAGTGAGTAACCAGCAAAAATGTTTTGTGGTTTGGGTAAATAATTATTTTACAGTAACTGTGACAGTGGAATGGTTGAAAAATTAAATTTCAAGCTTCATGTATTTGTTAGGGCTGACTGATACGGGTTTACATGGAGAAGAAAAAGGACTGTAGCTGTTGTTATTGCATGCCTTGTTCCTGATCACACATCAGGAGGGCAGCCCTGCAACCTCACGTTCCCCCTCTGTATCAAGTTTGTATTAAGTCTAGTTCACTCCATTCAAAAAGAATGGTGCTTCCATTCTAAAGCATTACAATAGGAGCTGAGTGGCTTATCAAAATTTTGCTGGCCACTGACCAGAGATAAATGCCACTCAGAGGAAGACATCCATACCAATCAAATGTGGAGAATAATAAATCAAAAGCAGGAATAAAAAAGGTTAATTCCTCATTTAAGTTAATTGAGTTAATTTCTCCAACTCTGAGTTGAATATTATCTAAGGCCAAAAGTAACATCTGTAACCTATCCCTTCACTGCCTTATTCCCAGTGCATCCTGCACCTGCTTGAGTGAAATGAAACAAAATGTTTTCTGTTCTCTGTGAAAGCATTAGGGATGTAAATAAAACTGGTTTATTCAATTGTTTTGTTTCCTCCATTCTTCCCCACCTGCCTTGGGATAGGCAGGCATGAAAATTAGATGTGAAGTAGAGCCCTAAATTTAAGAGGTTCAAATTTCCGGTTTCAGCTCAAAACATTTTAGATCAAGTCTATTCTCGTCTGCCATTCTTGCTGCAAACTATTTCAACAAGAGTAACCAATTTTCTGAAAATGCCCTGGGAAACGCCTCCCAGGTTTTCAGGTAGATTTTATTACAGTAATAACCAAGAGAAAAGTGGTTTTTTCCTTGTGTGAGGAGGGAATATGAAAAGTGCTTGCCCATGACAGGAATCTTCAGCATGACATCATTTGCAAATCTTCTGTCAAGATTTCACTTCTGTGAATGAATGCAATTAAACAGCTCTGCTTTCTTTCTTTCTTTCAAACACACAAATAGCATGACTACATCTGTTTTGCCTGATCACTCACAGCTCTTCAAAAGAAAATGCACATTGCCCAGCCTTTATCCAAATGAAGTGAAATATTTCATCTAAAGAGAAAGAGCTTCCCTGACCTTGTCCCTTGCAACTTTGCTTGCTATTTTTATCCACTTCTAATTTTAAAAGAATAGAAAGGAAATCATCAGATTCAGCACAGACCACAGGGAAAATCAGAGGGAAGACCCAATGTCCTATCTCCAAAAGTGGAAAGTGTCTCCAGTCCGCAGAATAGTCTATTAACCCCCAAAGAGGGTTAACAATAAAGAGGCTATAGAGCGAAAGATGATAAGACGTTGAGCACTTCCCTGGGATCATTTTATGCCCCCTGAAGTGGGGTCAGAAGTGCAGTGATGAAAAAGGGGGAGGGGATCAATGCATGGCAATGGTTCTGTTGAGCACTTCAGTCTGTTGCTGTTGGACACATGGCAGTGAAGCCTGTTGGAAATTGGCTGACTGTGATAAGATGCCAATGTGTTGCAACACAAGATGCTGAAGATATAAACAACAAGCATGTAACAGTAAGGTTGCTGCCAAGAAAGCATTTACCCTGCTATGCCGTTATCGTTATTGTTTAACACATTTGTACTCAGATTTTCTTCAAAGTCTAATAAAAATTATGGCTGGAAAAGAAGGATACATCTGCCTTCATGTGCAATCCTCTAATGGGAAATTGTATCTATCTGGCCTGTCTTCTGCATAAACATTAATATCACATATGGTCTCTGGATTGCAAAGCTGGTTTATTTGTGACAACAAGTTTTGATATTGTGCAGCAGGGAGAAAATGAGGAAATCTCATTCAAGTTTTAATCATTGAGGAGGAATAATGTCTTTTGCTTTTTTTAAATAGATTGCCTTAAGTTTTTAGAAATCTTACCCAGTAGAAGCCAAATTATCTAATCTTTTTCATCACTGCAGTTCTGTTGACTTTAAGGGAATCGTTCTGGCTGTACATAAATAAGTGAGATCAGAATCAGGTCCACTAATTATCCTTTGAGCTATTGTTGTTTCAAAATAATATGCCCTTTGGGAATTATCCTAAGACAAAATAATTACCTCTGTGTGAGAATTGCCCTTTCCAAAGCTTGCATGCAGGACAGGAATATAAGAGCAGGGGACGAGGAGGGAAGGTGGTGTTTCACATCTCTGTGCTCCTTGCAATTTTTGCAGCTCAGGAACTGACAAAGGAACTCTAGAAGCTCAAACAAGAATGAACACCCTCCAGGAAGCTCTCCTTAATTCTCCTTTTTCCTATGGCTCACTTTCTTCTTAGCATAACTTTAAATATATATATATATATAGTCAAGCATCAAGTTGTTACAGTAACAGAGGCAATAAAGATACTGAATGAATTCAGAGAGGATACCTACAAAATGAACTGGAAAATATGAACTTCACTTATCAGTTTCCATTGGCACCTGAAACTGCAGGTTCTTCATATTTTGGACTGATTTCATTGTAGTGAACTGATCTGTACAATAGATATAAGAAAAAAGCTACAGAACTTTTCAATTTATCTTCAAAAGTTTAGAACCTTATTATTGAAATGTGATAGGGACAGAATTTTAAGAGGATAAAGCAATAAGGGTCTACAGAATTGAAATGAATTTCTGCAGAAGTCATTCTGAAAACAGAATATAAAATAATGATCTATAGCTACAGGGTTTCATTAACCTTTTATAGGACATTTCTACAATGGCAATCATGCTCTGGGACAGACTACAACATAAAAGGCAATCTGCATTATCTCTTGTCAGTGTCAGATTTTCAAACCAAAGCACCTGAATCAGCTCTCCTTTTTCTTTTTTGTGTGTAGCAACAAGAGAAAGGGAAAAAAGAAAACAATGTGTTTTCACCTAGTGCTCCATAGCCAACATTGCAAGTAATAGCTGTTCACATCCTGAGCCACAGTTGGACCAGTGCTACCTCTTCAGTCAGCCTTCACAACTCAGAAGTTGAGAGGACAGAAGAGTCAAAGGTAACAGTCAACCAAAGAGTTAACAGTTTACTACAAAAAAACAGAGGGGCAAGTATCTAAGAGTAATGCTGGAGTAATGGGAGGAACAGAGCTTCTGTAAAACTACCAAAACTACCTAGTTTGGTAATCTAGAATGGATTCTACTGTATTCCTGGCAGCTGCAGTTAACAGATATGTTGTGGCTGCATTAGCAATATATCTCAGTGTAATCAGGGGTGAACCAACCTGGCTGAGAGAAAGCCTCTTCCACCAGATTCTAGCAGGACATCAGTAACTCTGTGGGAGCCAGCAGTGCTTGAGCGTGAACTCTTGGTTTCATTGGCAACAACGGTAAAAGGGAACAGTGAGGCCAATGTTTGACCTGATAGATTAAAGTTTATCGTTTATAATTGGAGTTTTTCCACTAATTTCACCCAGGTTCAGACACCAGCTCAGCATCTAATTTTAAAAGAATCAAGTCTTGTGGGCAGACCTCAGTGCATAAAACTAAATGTCTAGCAATTGTCTTTCCCACATTCTAGGAAACATAAATAATTATATTTCCAGCTAATCACTGATAAATAAGAGATGATGATAACATTTCAGTATAGCAGACTACATTTCCTTTTGTTTTTTCTTTTTCTATTTACCAACTACAAGCCAGCTAACTACAATTTAAAAACTATGAACTGAGCTGAAGAAAGTCTATTTGAATTCAGAAAAGCGAAACAGAAACTTTCACTAACTCTGAGAGTTTCCCTATTGCAGAGACACCAAATATGATAAAGATCTTGAAATTATTGATCATGCAGCAAATTAGTAATGCCTGTCTATGAGGCTAGTCATGTTTTCAGAAATACTAATATTAAAAGAACAGGGAATTATGTTTATGATACATCGATATGGCTTCTGATGCTAAGAAACAAATTAACATTTTTATGATCCATTCCACACAATGGACCTATCCATACTAGTAAATTAAAAAGTGCCAGGGCACTGGAACAAAAGCTGAAAGCCAATTGTCTATATCATTAAGCTGTTGAATGGTCCTTGACCTAGTTTTTGCCTGGTCCAACTAGTGCTCTCCCTAAAAATTCCCAGAGAAGGTTTAGAAATTGTCATACACATTGACCTACAATGAATTCTGATCCCACATATCCTTCTGTGTGACAGAAAAGGTGATATGAAGCACATCTTAGTGCACAGTCATAGTGGACAAAACAATTGCAAGTTGAGTTGAAAGTCAAAAGATATACCAATGCTTCATCCAGTCAGGCAAAGTCTTCAGCTTCAGTCAGCGGCAGCGAGAAACACTAGTACTTTACAATCCTGTCAGGCTTTACCGTAATTTTTTTTTTTTAGTCTGATATCATTTAGGAGTATCTGACAGTAATTATTAAGGTTTTAAAAAACAAGGCTCTCTTAGGTGCACAAGTCCCAGAAAACTACCCAGTCTGTCTTAAATATAATTTGGTCATTATCCAGGTTTCCTATACTATAAAGATAATATTTTTATAACTTTCTTCAGGGTCATATTGCTGACATAACTTATTAGTTTGACAGACTGTTTTATAAAATAAAGTGGATCTAATTCTGCCTAGAACTCTTAGCATTTTTGTATCTGACAGCGGAAAGCATTTGTCACTAACCTGACCCTTATGCAGAGCAGGAGAAGCTGAGGCCCAGAGGAGTTGGACAGCACTTCAGCAGCAGAACTTGGAATAGACTCTAGGGCTATATTTCCAGTAGTAAATAAAAAAGCCTAAGGAGTCCTCTCTGGCACTGAGGCCGGCTGGCATGGCTTATGTACAATCTCAGATTTTATACCCTACAGAACAGCCACGTTCACTCTGTCTGTTGAGAATGGTCACTGCGCTGTGCTAAACCCCCAGTTGTGTCCAGGCATTGCTTTGGAGGGTGCTACCAGGCCAAGGTGTGCCATGGGCCATGCTGGTGACAGCAATCCATTGACCGTGGGATACTAATCAGATCCATGCCTTAGAGCAGTTTAAGTTACTAGCAAAGGCAGAGACGGGTTTTCCAGTCTCTTGCTGCCCGTTCTGACTACAAGAAAGCTCACCTTGATCTAAATACTAACGTGTGCTTGACTAGGTTCTTGCATAGGACTAAGTATGTTACTTCAGGTAGGTCAGAGTTTTTAGGAATGTCTGACCCATGAAAAAAATGTTAGAAAATTCCTACTTTCTCTGATATACTAAATCTTCACCAAGGATTTTTTCCCCCAAGCAACTGTAAATATATCTGACAATCAGAAACCATGTTATTGAGATTGAGAGTTATGGAGAGCAGCTGGCATTTCATATACCAATGCAAAGGTTGGGGGGGGGGGGCGGGCAGTTTTCTGCATCTAGACTGTCTATGATTTCTTTGCTGACAAATAAAAAACGTTTTATCTTCTTCAATGGACAATGCTGTAAAAATTTCTCTGCAAATATTCAGGCTGAGCTCTCATTTTTGTTGACTTAAATCTGATATTTTCACATAACTTATTGTGTGATGCAAACAGCATATGCAATTTATGCTAAACAGGGTTGGAAGAAACCTAGTTTTACTGCAAAAAGTGCTTCTTGAAGCAGAAATGAACATTTTAAAAGCTGTCATATATGTGTACACAATGATTTATATCCCCAGGTAATGTGGCCTTTGGAAACACCATGCATATGTATATTTGGGACATTCACAGTGTTTTTAAACTGGTGTACTTTGAACTGCTTGCTCGTTTTTCATCGGTAACAGGAATTATGTGGTTAACTCCCCTCAGTACATACCACACTAAATAATCTCCTCCAATCCCTTCAGAGATGATAAAATATATTTTAACCTTGCAGAAACAAAATTTATTTTTTTCTTTCAAAGAAGCGTGTGCACATTGCTTGTAGAAAAAGAAGAGTAAGATGAAAATTAATTCCAAATAATGTATTTATATATAACCTTTTCTTGAAATTTTGACCATTAAATTTGGGTTGTTGCTGGAAAACTGAAATGACAAGCAAGGTTCTTTGGCAAAGGATCTGAAGTGGGAATTAGAAAGCGAGGGCTTTGCAGTCAATACACCATCGGCCTTTTTTATCTGTACCACATTGTCCACTGAAGGAGGCCATTGGTTTCACTTTGATTAAAAGCAGATGCTTAAGGCAGATGTTTGAAGTTCAAAAGAATAGAGCTCACGCTTATGAAATACTTCCCTGTGAGGCACTCAGGGCTATGAAAACAGGTACAGAGTGTCCTCAGGTTCAAATTTCAGATATTCTAGGTAGCAGGGAAAAATAATAGAGCATTCACCTAATACAATTCTTCCCAACAGGCAGAAGCAGTTTTCTGGGGTTTGAGACTGTCTGTATGGTTCAGTCTGATAGTATTTGCCCTCTGTTCAGTAACTATTCAGAAAAAAACAGAAGTCTGCTCTGCGTTATTAGTGCTGTGCCTGGTTGTCCCCATAGCCCTGCAGTGCCGGTGGGAGGAGGTGGGAACGGCAGGATGGCACCCACCTGCTGCTGGGCAGGAGAAGGGCGAAAGGGCTGGGTGCTGTAGCATGAGGGCATTTGTCCTAGCTCTATTTTTGGCGTTTACTGGCACATACTCATTTTTTTTTAAGTAACCACTCACCTATACTAATAAAGGTCACTATTTTACAGAGGAGAGTACAAGAGAATTAAGTTGTTAAAAGAAGGGGAGCAAAGCCTTAATATCATGACCATGAGGGTACCCACAGCCCTGGCCGTCCCTGCCCACCCCTTTTGGGCCTCCCCCCATCTGCCCACTCCCAGGACCCCATTTCAGCTCCCCAGGCCTCCACCAGTCCTGCCCAGGACCCAGGACCCCGTGTCAGCTCCATGGCGCCGTCAGCCCCTGCCCCAGCAATGCTGCAGCAGGGCCGGTCTCCAGCTCCCCCCAGCCCTGCTGCAGCCATGGGCCCTGGCCCATGTTCTGTCCTGGCCTGCCCCGGTGTCCCCTGGATGCCCTGCTCCTGGCTGGGTTGATGGGACCAGGCCCGCCCTGCTGGCATGGGATCCCCTGGGCCCATCTCATGTCCCTGAGGGAGCCGCTGGCACCTGCAGCACCCTGACCATCGGTGCAGGAGCACTGACTACATCTCAGGCAGTAAACTGACTCAGAGGCTGCTGGGCAGAGTCTGGCCACTTCCATACTGTTAAACTCTGTCAGATCTCAGGAGTAGGATGGGGACATACAAATTGTGCCTTGGGGAATGGTCCTTGGCCCACTCTGCCTTCCAGAACTTCTCTGGTAAGGTTCTCCACAGTCTTCCAGCTGCACAGGCATCACAATCTTCAAAGACAGAGTGTTTTATCAGGCCTGCTTTTAAAAAAAGCCTGAAGTTGTAGAGCTGTCATATTTCAGATCCTGTGGGCTTTAAAAGTAAATGACAGTTGCATGCCTGGATAGATTCCCTACTGGAAGAGCACTATGTTTGCTATAAACATGAACATTTGAAATGCTCCAAAGTCTGTGTAAGCAAACTTGTCTGGCATTACTTGACAATGCGTGTGTTTTCCATTTGCAAATAAATTTCTGAGTGTCCCACAGGGGTTATGAAGGATTCAGAGGAACAAATATTTCTTTTCCTACAATATTTTACCTCATTTTAGGAGAAAAAAATTGTATAATGTGAGTGATTTTAGATGTTTCTATAAATATAATTATATTGTACTTTATAAAACCTTTTATCCTTTTTCGGAACAGCATAATCTGTTATGTATTATATTGAAAACACATGAAGAAGGTCCTCTGTGGACAAGCTGAACCAGAAATGCTTTTTGTTACCCAGCATAGTTTATATGTAAGGAAGAGAAGGAAACCTGAAGGCAAGAGGAAAGGACACAGAGAGCTGTATATTCTCAATATTTATCCAGCAACAGTGCAGAAGCTCAGAAGCTTGCTATAGGTGCATACTGCTGTACTGGGTTGGACAAGCAGGACTAATTTTAAAAGGGATTCCTGACATTTCAGCTTCATAGATTTTCTCACTTGCTGTGAGTCTGTAGACCTCTACATGGATCCTTTACAATTCAGACCTATCTCACAGGACAGAGACAATGTACAGAAAGGGACCAAGGATTATAAATTTAGGACCAACATCAGCAGGAAAAGTAAGATGTCTCTGAATGAGACAGAAATATCAAAAGGTTAGAGAGAAAAGCAGTAGCCAATGGAAACCCTGAAGTCAATGGATGGCAGGACTCCAGATACATCACAGATAATAGGAATGATCCTGAAAACTGCCATGGACAGAGGTCACTAGAAAGACTCTTCAAGAAATGTGTTGATGGACAGTTCCAAATGAGAAACAGGTTGGTCAAGTCCAGCTAGGAGCAGAGGGAAGTACACCTGTATCCGGAGTACAAGGAGAGTATCTGATGATACTGGAAAAGAAGGTGAAAAGGCCTATATGGCTTGGGTTGACAGTTTTGTGAGGGACTTGTATAAGAGGACAAGAAAGTGATACAAATATTTCATAAGAAATAATTTAGGAAGTCATATGGGCAAAATTTCCACTATCCTATTTCTATCCTGTTCCATGGTTGTGTTCATTATTATCATTTAATATTTCTACTCCAGTGAAGATTCATACCCCCTACTCCCAAAACATAGAAGTTTCCAGAGTGAACTAATCTACTGTGCTCCTCAAATAGTTTTCTTATTTTTTAATTTGACACAGACACTAGACCCTAAAAGTCTCAAAAAAAAAAAAAAAAAGATTTATGTAGGCACTGGGCAAAGAGAAACAGACACAAAAATTTATGGACAATGAACCTGAGCTAATTTCTCCCTTTAATTTCTTGAATTTATTATACAATTTAATCCTAAAAGCAATTTAGTCAGACATGCAACATATGTGTGCTCAAAGGCTGACAACAGTGATATGTTGATAACACATTCAAGCCAAAATTTCACTACAGCAAGTATCTGGCTCAGAGGCATGTGATACATGAGAACCTGACTGCCATTCAGCTCAGATGAGAGTAGGAAGACAAGTTGGGAAAAACTGATGACAGAGATGGCAGAACTAGCCTCAGCCCCCTCTAGTGACAGAGCAAAGCCTTTCATAGCCAAAATTGTTCACAACTTGGAGCAGTACATGGGTGCTATCTGATGACAATTCACACTAGCAGCTCAACCAGGTATTATCAAGCTGACTTTTCCTCTTAGGTACAGAGGAAAAAGACACTGGTCTTTGAAACCTTGTCACCTCAAGACTGGATTAGTGCAATATATTTGTTATGAGGCTACCCTAAGAAACTCTTTGGGGTTGGAATTTGCATAGAAAGTAATAACTTGCTCACAGGATAGTGTCTTGCTAGCAGATATTTTACAAGCAGCATCTAGATAGATTTTTCAGCCAAATGACATGTTTTCTGCAAGACATGTTTGTCAGATATGACTCTTAAAAGTGATTTATGTGATGATAATTAATAATGATAGAGACACACGAATACAGTTGAAATGAGATATTTTGCCAGTAGTTTCTCTGTGAAAGCAAATTTCCTTCAACTTTTTACTACCCACAGAAATCCAGTAGAGTAGTTTTTAATTTAAAAAATGAAAACATCATAGGGATGAGGAACCACAGATTTTTTAAAAAATGTAAGCAAACAGGGAAGGCGGCCAAATGTTTACAGAACCAAGGAAATATCTTTTGAAGACATTCTATCAGGAGCTCAAACTGAATGTGTAATGCATATGAAAAAGGACTTTAAAACAAGAACAAAAGAAGAAACAAACTCGTAAAGAGCACAGAAGGGGCAGCTATGTAAAATTTATTCTTAAAAAATGAATATTGCATTAACTAAAAGGAAAATAGAAAATATAAACTTTGATTAATTAAATGCAAAACAATTATAATACAGGACAAAATAGATTCTTAGATTCAATTTGTTAAGGGCCTAATATTATTAATCAAAAGGGATTAATTAGAAAGCAGACATGCCAGAAACTAGAAGCCTGACAGAGTCTGCAGTGTTAATAGACGATCAAGATGTGAAATGTTTATTCAGAAAAGGTAAGACCACAAGAGCAGAGCTAAATAGCTTCGTTGTATTCCTGCTGACCATGAGGAACATGAGAAAGCTCCCATCCTGGAACCATTATTTCTGTGGGATGAGTGAGAGTAGTCATCTCAAGCAGAAGCAGCAGCAAAAGAAGCTTAGAAAAATGTTCATTAAATGAAGATTGGTGAGTCACAAGACCAACATAACAGTCATCCAAGATCTTTGAAAGGACTGAAATATTACATTGCCAAGCTATTAAATGTTGTATACAGTCTACCAATTAAATTACCATCCATATAAAATAGAAAATGTTTGCTGGGGTTTTTTTTGTTTTGTTTTGTTTTGTTTTGTTTTTTTGGTTTTTTTTTTAGACAGGGACTCATGTAGATTATAGCCCAGTAACCCTAATTTCTATATTTGCTAAATTGAAAAAATCTGTCATAAAGGTAGATGCAGTAGGCATGTAGTTAAATTAACACACCAGGAAAGAGGCAACATGTTACTTGTAATTTATTGCTTCAAAACCTTCAAAAGCTGCCTGTGTTCTCTGAGGAAGCAGAGAGGTATATGCAACAGGTTAACACAGTGGACTTGGGTTTCCAGAATTCTCTCAGATGATCACTCACCAAAGACCATTAGAGAAATTAGGCTACCACAGGTTAAGAAAAAAGTAAGTAAGTCCTCTTATGAATTTAAAAGATAAGCAGAGATAAGATGCTATTTAAAAGATAGAAAGCAAAGAACACGGAGTAAGCAGACAGATTTTTCCAACTGAAAGAAGTACAACTGCCAGCTAAAAAGGCAGACAAAATTCAATAAATGTAAACAATGCATGTTCTATATAGTATATGCAATGTAACAGGTTCTCAATTAGCTATTACCATCTCCCCCCCCAAAAAAAGTACCTGGGGTCAATTTTTGCTGTGAATAATTTTCGGGGGGGGGGGGGGGGATATCAACGCCCAGCATGAACCAAAAGGACAAATGGAGCATTAGAAGCTGTTAGGATATGTAACAAACCAGGAAACTACCCTGTGTTATGGCCTAAGTCTCATGGGTCCACTTACTGAGTAAATTAAGTGGACGTGAAGTCTCTGTCTCCTTGTCTTAAAATCTAAAGTAGAAAAGATACAAAGGAGATCAACAGGAATAACAATGGTGAAGAATGGCTATCATAGAAGTAGGCTGAATAAACTGGGGCTTCCCAGTTTGGTAAGAGGAGGGTAGGGATTTGAAAGCAGTGTTTGAATTACGAGTTGCATCAAGAAGGTGAGTAGGTAATCATTACTCGTTACTTTTAGAGTGGAAGAACTAAGAGAGATCAAGAGAAATAAGTAGTTTTTTACACAGTCTATAATTGCAGGTTGCTGAAGATGCCAAAAAGCACAAGTAAGTTCAAAAAGTGACTAAAAATTATCTAGTTGGTCTATGCCCATCAAGGCTTATTTTACAGAAAAATGCTGTTGTGAACTCAGGAAGTCCTTGCACCACAGATTTCCTGAAGCTAGGAGGACATACTGGGAGAAGTACCATGCAATGCTTCTCCTGTCTATTGTAGACTTTCTTCCAGCATTTAGCGCTGATCTTTGTCAGAGACGCAGTAGTGGGCTCCTTGCATCCAACCCCCAAATGAAATATATTTTTATGTATCCTAGTGGGACAGTTTTCTCCCCTTGATTGGCTGATAGCCCATTTACGCAGATTGTAATTTCCACATTAATGACAGAAGAATTAAGAGAAAGGCTTGTTTCTAATTTCAGAAACATACATTTTAAAAATGAAAACTGTCATTTGGTCTTACACATTGCTAGGCTTTATACTGTATTTCACCCTCAAATAGTTCTTTTTATTTCTCTATACTTTCCTCATCTCTTCTTAAAAAAAAAAAAAAAAGACAAGAAAAAGTAAAATGTCTTCTAAGCTAACCATTTGCTCAGCTAACATTGCTAAGAGAATTTTTTTGATGTTTCTGCAACAGTCAAAACAATGTAAAAGCCACAGAATTGACAGGAGGTATGTAAGATGTGAGCAGAAAGTGTAAATTAAATGAGCTAGCAAATATGAAGTGGACTCAATAAAAGGATATCACAGAATATCATATTTTATGGCCATGGCTTTTTACTTTTGGAGGTAAAGGTGAGTAAAAGCAAGTAGGTTGAGATCTTTAGTCCTGAACCCATCCTGCTGTTACTGAACATAGGAAAATAGTGACAACTCAGTAAAAATCACACCTCCCACTCCATAACCTGAATTTTTTGTGATATGACACCAAGAGGCAAAGCCTGTTGGAAAAGGTTATAAGAACGGTACTAAGCAATCTTAGTACCCTCTAATCCTAAGATATTACAGCAAAAAAGCAGTCTGTGATCTAAAATGGTGCAGCCAGAAAATGGTCCAGCACACCAGCTCCTTACCTGAAATTGCCTCAAGTACTTAGGTTACCAAGACTGCACTCACACCATCAGTATGACTAAACTGGTGAGGAATTCTGCCCAGGGTAGCAAAAGAGGATACTTAAAGTGTGAAAAATAATTTAGTCATCAACAGATACTCAGGGAATTGTAAGAATAAGCATCAGGATTTCCTCAAATGTCAACTGTGAAATATTGTCATTTATCTAGGGCTTTATATAAGGTAATTTCAGGTGTACTGTTTAAGGTAAGATTTCTCTGAAAGTAAAAGGCATAAGAATGGCATGATTACAAAAGATGATCTGCATATTTTTGCATTTTATCAACTGTAAGGAGTCACAGAGAAAATAGCTGCAACTGGCATGATGAAATCTTTTTATTTTATCATTACTAAAAAATGAGCTTGCAAATTGTGGGTTAAAACTGTGACCAAGTGGACCATGCCTTAATTTATTGCTTTTAATTTCCTATGGGGTAAGGTCATTACCAGGTTCGTGTGGATAAGTTTGTTATTGAACACTTCATCTAGCACCCTCCATGAGGCTTTATGAAGCCACAGACCTGAGATCATACTGTCTGGGGGCTTTGCCTTGTTCACAGTGGGAGCAAGCATCATCTTCATGACAGCATCTCCAGCTTCTCTAGTGTGTGTTAATTACATTTCCTCTTGATCATTGAGTGGGAAGAATCTGTGGGCTTGTACATTTTATTACTTGGTCTGGCCTATCAGCACATTCTTGATGAATTAAGCCTTTGGCTATGACAGAAAGAAAAGGCTAAAGAAAGCATGAGTTATGAAAAGCAAACAAATTCATTTCTTTGCAGCTTCATGTAGACTATGAGTTTGGAGGCAGTGGACATTGCCTTACATTCTCCACTAAATTATCACAGCTTTTTGCACATCCACATGTGGGATTGGTGCCATGGACCTCTAGGTCTTCTGAATGTTTGCTTGGGGACTGAGCCTGTTTGTCTTGACCAGTACTGCCATTTGACACATAGATTTCAGTCCGAGATAAGATGTCTGTTTCTATGATAGAAAGAAGACATTCTTCGTTAATGTTTTATTTTTGGAGAGAAAAGATGGGATACCTTGTTTTCCTAATAACAGCAGCTTTTGCCAGTTAATAACAACAAAAATATGTTTACAGCTAATACCCTTTGTTTACTGTCCTTCAAGCCAATTCCAGGGCTGTTCTTTATAGGCTTTTTGATTTCTCCTGACCCCTGATAGAGTTTTCATATTTATTTTGTCCTTGGCTCTATCAAGTCACCTATAGCTCTCTGGCAGGGAGGCAGGCTAGTTCTGCAGGATTTACATTCTAATTTGGAAACTAGAGTCAGCTATTTGGAGGAAAGGCCATCAATTTCATAAAACAGCCGTCCGACCTGAGTGGGAAGTGATGCAGCCAAGGATAGATGAGTTTTACATTATTTTGGGCAATACAAATTTAACTCCCTTTTTGTATAGATCTATAAATATCTGAGCTTAACCAGGAACTATTGTAGGATAGGCTTGTGGGTAATCTTATTACTACAATTTAAACTTACATTACATCTGTTCAGCAAGGGGACATAAAAACGCAGAAACTGCCAGAGCAGATGAGACCAGTGATTCTTCCAGTCGACTCTTCTTCCCCTGAGAACAGCTGCTTTACAAATCTAGTAAGTAGCAAAGGTCGATATACAGGAGCATAGTAGAAATCTTGCTTACCCCGTCAGTCAGTCTGGAGGAGTGCAGTTTTCATCTTCCACTGCAATGGTGTTGACTACTTGACGTACCACTTTCAAGAGTGATTTAGAATGAACAATAATTTCCAACCAAAGAAACCAAGAAAACTCCATGCTGCTCTTCTGAATGAGACTGATCAGATACTTACGTCCAGAGGACATGTAACAAAATAACTGCTAGCAGTTCATCACAAGCCACAACACTCTGGCAAATAGGGAGAAATTCAGATGCCTGAACACATGCATCTAGTGACATTTTTTTGAGACCTTATGTTATGTGGCACAGGTATGACACATGATCTTATGGGAGAACTGTATCTTTTTGGAACAGCTGTTAGAGACTAAGCAGGACATCCTCAGGTGCTAGAAGGTCATTTGTCATCTACACTTAGGTGGCGGTACGTCTCTTTTGTTGTCGGAGGCACATTATTGGGTTAGGTGAGTGAGTATCCCTATTCTTAAACTAAATGTCATCTGGGGTAGGCATCAAAGAAACCACACCTCATTCCAGTGTAAATCTGCTCTTGTCATGAACTGGCCATACATAGGTTTGGCACTGCAAGGGCATTCAGTCCCCTCTCTGGCAGAGCACTTAAGCACTCACTTGATTATAAGCACAGAAGGTCACAAACCTATAAGTCTCTGGCTTACAGATTGATGATTAAGCTTGATTTTAAGCATCTGTTTAAGTGCTCTGCTGAATTATTATCAGTGTGTCCCTCATTTCACATGTTCAAGTCCACTATCTATCTGTAAAAATGGATCTTTTAAGAATGATAAAAAGATACATCCTACATTTCAATTTTCTATATGAGTCTTCAGAGATCATAACTTAGTTATGAGAAAACATTCTAAGAGAAGATTATAGTAAATGGAAATTTTACTGCTGAGAGCATTAAACATTTGTGTTTTCAATGGAAAAACAGTGAGACTCAGCAGTTATGCCTTGGTCTTGAGTTTTGAGGTCAACCCTGGTCATGAATAATCTTTTAGTGGTCTTTAGATCAAATCAAGGTCAGTTTAACATTCCTGTCAAATTGAACATCACAAAAACAAAACTTTTAGAGGGAAGGGTGTAAATCCACAAAGAATGAAACCAAGGAAAATGTTTGCAATAACCTTTGCAGGAGTGAAACTGCCCAGCACTGGGAAGAGTTCTGCATGTTCTGCTATCTTCACAGCAAGTCAGCAGAAAAATAAATGGCTGTTAATACCAAAGCACTGATTTTCATATAGTTATTGTATAGAGTTGTAGATTTGCATGATTTAAAATTTCAGACTATTTTACTTGAATGCAGTCTAAATTAATAATTTTGAAGTCAAGCAAACTCCTTTTTGATTGTTCTAATGGAATTTATCTTTAAGAATACCCCTTGAACTAAGCATCTGAGAGTTTTCTCATTGTAAAGGTAACATTCCCATTGTCAACTGAACGTATACTTGAGCCCCTACTAAAGAACAAACAAGGAGTTTTGGAAGGTGTCAAAACTGAGTGGCTAATGTACTCCACTGGGCAAAGGGACAGGTCTCCCTGAAAGGACTGTTTATCATTTGGCTGTGGATTAAACAGATGCCCTGGGAAGTGTTTTTGCAATGAAGTTCATGTTACTCCATCATATTTATATTTCAGGATAAGGGCTGTCCACTTTTGAGTTCATGGAAATTAACATGTTCTGACCTTACTGTCTTGAGAATAAAGTCACTTTCAGCAGGTATATAATAAAAAAAAGCAATGTTCTTTTCCCATTTTATTTAAATAAACCTTGTCAGGAAAGTTATCATAGCAAATAGCCTATTTATGAGTGTTTAATAGTTAATGGAAAATGAATTTAAGAGTCCCTCTGTAACACTACTAATGTGACTGAGAATGTAAGAACAAAATGTTAATTTTAAAGCCATGGAACCAATGTACATATGTAGTGATTTATATGACTTAATTGTATCCATATCTATGTACAGGAGGAACAATCTACAACACATGTAGATACACAGCCCATGATTTCATTTTTATGTATTTAAATACATAGTCATAGTATCACATCTAATTTTTCAATTTGCCAAACTCTAGAAATACAGAACAAACCAAACTATGGTGTTTCATTGCATATATCAATAATCATTCTATATGTCATAAGATATCAAAACACTTCATTATTTAAAATCTGCAGTGGCTGGAAATGCATTCATTCTTACTGAGAGCAAAGCCCCTACAATTTCACAAATCAAGCAATTCTAAGTAATTTGAGTACCTCACAAAGCATTTAAAACATATCTTAACACCATAATTTCACTGTGGAAAAATTAAAATTTATGCCACAAAAATGTATATCTTTATATAAGCAGAATTATATTAAATATCAACCTCAGGAATAACTTCTGCGGGCAGAAATAGCTTAAGTGCAAAAAGAATGAGAAGGTCAGACCACAGTCTGAGCTTTACATTAAAACAAGCAGACAAAACATGCAACCAAACAGGTTTGAGGATCATGGGTGCAGTAGGAAATGCAATGGATATAAGTTTATTGATTATTCCAGAAACTTTGAAGAAGAAATTATTTCCCAAGTATTCAATTCCCTTACCAAATGCATGATAAACTTCTAATTTCACTTAAGGTCCCAAGTCTCATCCTTTTAAATAGTTTTTCACATCTTCTGTGACCTTGATGTCATGGTAGGACCAGATGATATCCTGAATACAGTAGGTAGAAGGAAGTGTGCTGTTCATGGAAGAAAAATCCCGTTTTCAGCTCTGCAAATGATTACAATTTGAGGTCAACAAGGATTTTTGTATGATGATAAAGACTTGTCCATGAAAACAGAATTGTTGGATGAGAGCCTGTGTTCTTAGTTCTTGACATTAAGATTTCGCAATGACTTTGAGATGTATACAAGGTTATTAGCAGAGTTAGTGTTTATTAGTAGTATTTTTTGCTCTACTGATTCTTCATTTGCTCTGCAAAACTTAAAGGAAACTCTTCTATATTACTATTTACGTCCTGATGAAATTCTGAATATTATTTCTGTCTCTGAAAAGTTAACATTGCCAATAGCAAGCTGGTAATTATATTTATTGCTTTACATACCAAAATATGATTATCTGTTATCTTTGAACTGTGAGAAGTCACTCCTCCCACTTTGTCCTTGTTATGTCCTTGGCAAAAACACACCCACAAAACCCCAGATCTTTTAGAACTTTTAAAACTCTCATACCACTTGCTGGTGGTATGAGAGTTTTTAAAGTTCCAAAACATTATCCTAACTTAAACTTTGAAGTACCTTTTATTTAAAAATAAATAAATAAATAATAATAAAAAAAAATCGACGCATTCTGTTTACCTTAAACACAGCAGGCAAATTCTTCCCTTTCCACCTTGTTTAACCCCAACTAACTGGCACTGTGGAATATGTCTTCCCCATAAAGGAATGTTTATTGAAATCAGATTACATCCAGTACAACTCCTTAACCAAAGCAAAAGAAAAACTACATAGAATGATACGGCATCTTTGACTGGCAAAAACTTTACCTGTATTCTATTTTAAAAATGTTGGTTAAGATTTTCCCACTGGGGAGCTCATGGGATCATGTCATGAACCTAACTGAGAAAACAGAATCCATCATAAGAGCCTCAGAAAGACTAATTAAGACTTCCATGGTCTCTTAGAGTGAGCAGGGACATGACCTAAATACTGCTAAACCCTGTAGGATTTTTTCTGTTACATGAATGCTGGGTAGATCACATGCCTAACTCCAAACTCTACAGACCTTATATAATTTTCCAGGCACCATTTCTGCACTATGTGTCCAAACAATTATGATAAGCTATCAGATATCTGGAATGGATTGTTCCATCCTTGCACTTTCAAAAGCCTAACAGGAATTTGAATTATTCTGTGTGTTTCTGGTGCTTCATATTTCCTACACACTCAAATAAAGACGGTACTTTAAATTCTTTTTTTTTTTTAAATGATTGTTTTCAGGAGTCTAAAATTAGACACCCATGAAGTTTTCGTAGCAGGAACACACAAAAAAGAATCACAAACAATTGTATCACCATAAAAATATCTCCCCACCTGAAACTCCTCCAAAGCCCAGTTTAAGGCTCAAAACCTGTTCTGAAATACACAAACCACAATTTGTATTGGCTTTTTGTGAAACTGCATACATATCTGCAAGGGCAGAAGCTGGATTGTTTTTTCAACATAGAAAACAGGAAAAGATGATTTAGAACAACAGAAATTGTGTCTAAAATAGACATAATAAATATTTTTTGTCCATGTCTGACCCACTAAAAGTATCTATTTATGTTTAGAAACTCAGTGTTCAAATGGCAGGCCAGGTGAACTTCTGGAGCCTGCTGAATCTTCCAATGTCCCAAAGTTTTTGTATGTTACCTTTATGCATAACATAAGTTTGTGTGTGAGCGTATATGAGTGTGTGTATGGGGATGTGTATACCTGCTGGTTGCATAGGTAAGGAATTGGTTTTGACCTTCTTAGAGATGTTTTGTAAACGGTTAGTCACAATAAGATGTTAGGGGGATGTGAGAAAAGTATATTTTAAGGTAAATTTTTTTTTTTTTTTCACATTGACATCAGCAAAAGTTGGATTTTGCTTTCAGTTTATTTTTTGAGTGGTTTAAGAAGATGTTCTTTCACTGAAAGGTCTTTCTGCTAAGTAGATATGAGAAAAACATCAGTTCTGCTGTTCAAGAGGGCAGCAATTGATTTGCAGAGGGCAGAACAACGGCTTTTGCCAGCTGAGCGCATGGGCAGCTGCAGGAGGAGCCGAAGAACACTCAGGAGATAAAGTGAAATGGGCAGGATATAGTGTGCTTTTGTCCAACCAATTCTTTGCATTACTAAATTTGGGCAGTTGTCTAAGGGAATAAAGTATAAAGGGCTGAAAGATTTATATAAGACTTCCTGAGGAATCAGAGGACCGGCACATCTACTTAATGTGAACAAAGGCAGTAAAGTGAACCTTTCTTCATTGCCTACTCTCATGTTATTAGATTCTTAAATTATATTTTCATTAAAGGTATGTATGTATCATTAAGAAATGAGCCTTAAGCAAATCCAGAAATGGGCTAAACTGAAAATCAACAGTTTCCAGAAATATCCCATGGAAAGTAAAACACTCTACAAAGTAAAATCTACAGTTGAGGAAATGGGAGGGAAGATTTTCTTGGAGGTCTTCCTTGAAGAATTAGGACTGCGTTGAGAGTGTGGGCCCTAAGTCATCTGATCCCTTGCATGACATAATCTGGTAGTGAAAACAATCTCAAGACCACATGATAGGACTTAGCATGGATAAAATCTCAAATCTATTGAAAATCCTTGAGTAAGTTCCTAGAAACAGGTCAGTATCATTAGGGGGGTTTGAACTTTTGAGAAAGTTTGGGTACAAGAGAGTAAGATTCCTGTCACACTTGAATTTGCAACTGATTAATTATCCAAGACCTGTGAATAAAAGAATGAATGTTTATTTTTACATTTTATTTTTAATTGCTTTGTTTCAGAAAAAGCAACATTAGAAATATCTTGAAACAAAATCAGTTAATAATGGAGAAATTATTGTTCTTTACTGCTTACAGAGTTAAAGGGAGGAAGCCTGCAGAATTAGGTAGCAGTAGAAAGACAAAATGAAATGGAAGACCCTGGTGTCACAGAGGAATTGTTAAGGCCAGGAAAGTGGGACTGAAAAAATGATACAATAAATAGCTGGACTTTTGTCAATTGAGGTAAAGATGGCCAGCAATTTTCTGACAAAATATCTTGTCAAGATTAATGCAATTTTCTGTGGAGACACACATATAGTTTTGACAAAGAAGGGGTTTCTGTTCAGAGAGAGATGCCTGAGAAGCTCTGATACACAACTATTAAGATGTTCACTAAGATACAGCAAACAGCAGTCAAAGTTTTTGTTGTGGTGGATTTGGAGCAAGGATTTGACTCTCCGTCACTCATATTGAATGTTTCTGGGTGGCTGTGATGGGCGGGCTCTTTCATGAATCTCCTACTGTGGCTGTTCTGCTTTTCAGGGGCTCCAGCCCTCTCATGATCTTCGTGGCCCTCCTCTGGACTCTCTCCAACAGGTCCATGTCTTGCTTGTACTGGGGCCCCCAGAGCTGGACGCAGTACTCCAGGTGGGGTCTCACAAGAGCAGAGTAGAGGGGGAGAATCTCTTCCTTCAACCTGCTCATCATGCTTCTTTTGATGCAGCCCAGGACACAGTTGGCTTTCTGGGCTGCAAGCGCACACTGCCGGCTCATGAGCTTCTCATCCACCAACACCCCCAAGTCCTTCTCCTCAGGGCTGCTTTCAATCCATTGTCCTCCTAGCCTGTAGTTGTGCTTTATAGTCATCTCCTCTCCCCTGTTCTGAAATACCTACCTGAGATGTTGGTTTTCCAGTTCTTTTGCTGAACCAGGCTGAACCAGGTCCCTGGTATTTCAGCTAAGTGCCGTAAGGATATTTAGGTTAGGACAATTGGGCATTATTTAATGAACGTAAAAAAAAAAAAAAAAAAAAAAAAAAAAAAGGAAAATCTTGCATTTGTCCTGAGAAAAAATGTGATTTTTTTGACTCTTGAGAATTTCCATAGGACAGGTAAACTAGTTCTTTGCTCAAGTCCCACAGTTTGATCTGTGCATTCAAATAGCTGAACTGCATGAGCAAACATAAGAGTCAATTAAAAACAGAGCATATAAAAATGCTCTAAAAAGAAATACTTTGACATTTGTCATATACTTAAGCAAATGAGGCTTCTGTGCACACCATAACTGGCATGTGCACTCAAAATTCCAGTGTGTTCTACTTTGAAAATCTATTCTTAAACATGTTTTTAAGAAACTTATCAGAAGGTTGATATCTTGGTTGAAAAAAGTTTCTCAAGCATTTCTTAAAACTCACAAGTCTGTGAAATGAATCTGGCAGTCTCACAAGTCTGGACTTTTCTATATGAAGTCTGCTTAGACAAGCAGTGAAAGGCAAACCATTAACCCACTTCACAATAGTAACTTGCTTAACGTGATACCCATCAGCCTTTTTTCACCTTGAAGAGAAATCTAATTGGCTGGACAAGATATTTTATTGGCTTCCCCTGTATCCAAGACTTTCTTCCAGTCTGAAGATAACCTTCTATGCGAAAAAGACAATTTCCCCTCATTTTTCCACTAGGGAAGGACCAAGTATGAAGGCCATAATATGGGCATCACTGAAACCAAGTTTTAGAGTTTGGAGCATACATGGGGGAGGAGGGACTAGCAGAATATTTCATCTTCTCCCAGAAGCATGTGAACTCAGCTGCTGAATTAATTTTGTCACATTCTAGCAGATGCTTAGTGGAGAAAAGAATTTGGCAGTAGGTACCACTCCACAATCAACCGAAACTGTAAGCCAAGCTATGACAAAGTAGCTCCAAAAGTAGTTAGTGTCTGATTGCAGGAAAGAGATACACCCTACTTCCTTACACTTTTACCTCTCCCACTCTTTAACCTTCCTGGCAAGATGCAACAGGGTCTCATATTAATGGAAAAGAGTGGGGTGATAACATCATCTGATGGGTGCTATGAATTAGAGCAAATGAATAATATAGTTAAGGAGAATTATTGATGGACATTTCCAGATATATTTGGTCCTTCATAACTGCATTGGGAAAGAACTTCTGCTCCAAATATACCTTAATACTGTAAGCTTCAGCTATTTAAACACAGATGCATCTTCCTTGTTTCTACCTGGGTTAAATAATAAAATAAAATAAAATAAAATAAAATAAAATAAAATAAAATAAAATAAAATAAAATAATTAAATTAAATAATTTTTGTCACATGGAAAATTCTATTCTGTTGTCACCATGCATCTCAACAATCTTTGCATTACATACTCGACTGCTAAGGAAAGCTCTGACAGATGTCACTGATACAAGAAGTTTACACAGTACTATTGTCAGGTTGATTTGTCTTTCAGATAGGCTTCTGAAATCCCAGCAGGCCAGTCTTAGGCAGTGAAAATCAGGACAGAATTAGTCAACTTTGTGTTAGCTGGAGTGTTGATAAGAAGATACTAGAGTATATTCCTGACTTGTGTCTCTTGGTAGAGGACTAAGGCCCTATAGATAGCAAAGCTGGTTCTAGAGACAGGCTTTCATTTTCTTCTTTATATCATTATACCTTTTAACATTGTATAGTTTATGAAACAACAGGTATGGTAGCTGACACAGCTTTGCTCATGTACTCAAATGTTGCAAACATTTTTTTTTTCATCTTTACAACTGCTCTTTTGCTAACCTTCTTAACCAGCAGCTAACATCTGCTAAATAAAGTATCTCTCTATGGGATATAAAGGAAAGGACTTGATAATCTATCAAGCTTTCCTGGAAAGAGGATGTTATTGCCTGAAGGTATTATACACATAGTGCTTGGATGATGGAGGTTTTTCATCTCTCCCTTTAAAAGTAAATATACAAAAGGTTCTGGTCATATTTCCATTTCTCTTTCTGCCCAGTAGGAGTGTAAGAAAGCAGTATTTCTATGTGGGGTGCTTGTCTTAAGCCAAGTGTTTGAGCTGGCTCCAGTGGAGATTGTGTAACACATGTCAGAGGGATGCTTCAAGGTAAACACATCATCTAGTTGGATAGAGTCAGCTTCACACAGGCATTTGTTAAATTAGGGCTGGGGGCTAGCCTCTTGCTGGGGTCTTGCTTCATCATCTTCCTTATACACTTGCTCTAGGGGAGATCAGAATGCAAATTTTCTTTCAGGACAAAGTGCCAAAAAATAGCAGCCTTGTTAGGAGAGGCTGAGAGTCCTGCAAAAGATGATGTGCCTGGCCTGGGTTGTCCCAGCAGAGGTTCATGCTGGTGTTCTGGGTACTGCATCACAGGATGGCTCCAGCCCCCCCACCACTGCAGTTTGGGCCCTCTTCTCCACCTCTACCAATCTAGCACTAACTTGTTATCCTAGAGCTTTTTGTTTTACTGTAACTTCCAACACCAACATGCAGAATCTTGCTTTTATTAAAAATGTGCTTTTATTTCTATTTTCTGTACAAAACAAGCTTTCTAGCATGAGAAGCAAAATCTGTCTCATCAAAGGAGAGCAGAGTATAATACAATTCATTCTCATAACAATGAGGGGAGACAGAAGGTGGTGTTTAGATATGCTTGTAACTTATTTACTTTGTTTGCCACACATTCCTGTGGTTGATGGGATGCCAGCAGTAGAAATAACACTACCTGTGAAACGAGGGGCTCATGTCATCTCATCTTGAGATCAGAAAAGTAGTGTTCATACACTTTAGGCAGTTTTCAACAAGCTTTTACTTTGTGCATGAAGTGCAACTCTACCAGTTCTGCCATGGTGATAAAAAACTGTTGACTGATATGGGAGAGGACTAGGACTTAGGAAGCATGCTACAAGATTGCGTATAGAATTGTTTGCATGGTTTCCAGGAGAAGATTTTTTCCACCAGAAATGTCTATTTGTCAAAAGTCCATTCATTCTGGGAAGCAACGCTGACTTAAAACAGTTGTTTCATAAGAAAAACTGAAAAACAGTTTTTATAAAGTTGAAATCCTGCTGTAAGACTTACTGGAGTAATATTTTATATTATAGCATTTACAATGAAACATACAGAAATCAGAGTCACTACTATTTTTTTGCAGGAAGCTTCTTATTTATTTAAATTTATTTTAGTCATTGCCAGATGCTCCCCAAAATGCTAGCTCAGACTTCTAGATTCTCATAAGAAGTCGGATCCAGTTTATAAATGACTGACATTAATTTAATGATTTCAAAGTAATGTTTGTGGTACTTCAGCCATTCACAGTAAGAAAAAGAGATGGTTCATCTTTTGTGACAGCATAATCCCAAGAGATGGAAATCTGATATCAAATAGAAATGTATTTCTGTTGTTTCAAAAGTAAGAAAAGCAATGCTGGAGAATAGGATGAGATATTGTAAATGATGATAGTAAGCTGGTTTAAGGGAGAACTTTAAAACACCCAGGTCTTTCTCCATTATATAGATTTCCTAGATTATTCTCCTGATGCAAAAATTGGGCTTTGAGACTGGCTCGAGTTGCAGATTAACCAGTAAGATAAATTCTTTCATTACTAGCCAGCAAAGCTGAGTTCTAAATTACAGCAGGAGTGTGCTTCTTGATGTGTATCTATGGTATACTATCTATTGAAGACTCTGGTGCTTGCTGTGGGTCTTATGTCCACCCTTTTGAAACCACCTTTGGGAATGAACAAAGGCCCTCTGATACAGTATCAATTTGGATGCTTTGGGTCTTTGTCTTCAGTAAACATTATAAAATCATTCAAAGTTAATGTGTTCTCAGTATATACAGCACCAGTGAATTTTCTTACTCGCTGACTCTAAATGTCAAGGAAAGAATCATAGAATCATAGAACCATAGAATGATTTGGGTTGGAAGGGACCTCAAAGATCACCTAGTTCCAACCCCCCTGCCAAGGGCAGGGACACCCTTCACTAGACCACGTTGCCCAAAGCCCCATCCAACCTGGCCTTGAACACTTCCAGGGATGGGGCCTCCACAACGTCTCTGGGCAACCTGTTCCAGTGCCTCACCACCCTCACAGGGAAGAATTTCTTTCTAACATCTAATCTAAATGGACCCTCCTTCAGCTTAATCCCATTGCCCCTTGTCCTGTCACTACACTCCCTGATAAACAGTCCCTCACCATCTTTCCTGGAGGCCCTCTTCAGGTACTGGAAGGCCGCAATTAGGTCTCCCTGGAGCCTTCTCTTCTCTGGGCTGAGCAACGCTGCAGTACTCCAGGTGGGGTCTCACAAGAGCGGAGTAGAGGGGCAGAATCACCTTCCCCAACCTGCTGGTCACACTTCTTTTGATGCAGCCCAGGACATGGTTGGCTTTCTGGGCTGCTAACACACACTGCTGGCTCATGTTAAGCTTTTCATCAGTCAATACCCCCAAGTCCTTCTCCTCAGGGCTGATTTCAATCCATTCTCTTCCCAGCCTGTAGTTGTGCTTGGGATTGTGCTGACCCATGTGCAGGACCTTGCACTTGGCCTTGTTGACCTTCATGTGGTTCACAGGGGCCCACGTCTCCAGCCTGTCAAGGTCCCTCTGGATGGCATCCCTTTCCTCCAGCGTGTCGACCACACCACACAGCTCGGTGTCATCGGCAAACTTGCTGAGGGTGCACTTGATCCCACTGTCCATGTCGCCGACAAAGATGTTAAACAGTGCTGGTCCCAGTACTGACCCCTGAGGAACACCACTCACCACTGATCTCCACCTGGACATCGAGCTGTTGACCACAACTCTTTGACTGTGACCATCCAGCCAGTTCCTTATCCACCAAGTGGTCCATCCATCAAATCCATGTCTCTCCAATTTTGAGACAAGGATGTCTTGTGTCAAATGCTTTGCACAAATCCAAGTAGATGAAATCTGCCACTCTTCCCTTGTCCACCAACACTGTAATGCCATCATAGAAGGCCACCAAATTTGTTAGGCACGATTTGCCCCTAGTGAAGCTGTGTTGGCTGTCACCAATCACCTCCTTATTTTCCATGTGCTTCCAGGAGGATCTTCTCTATGATCTTGCCAGGCATGGAGGTGAGACTGACTGGCCTGTAGTTCCTTTTTACCCTTCTTAAAAATGGGGGTTATGTTTCCCCTCTTCCAGTCAGTGGGAACTTCACTGGACTGCCAGGACTTCTCAAATATGATGGAGAGTGGCCTGGCTTCATCTGCCAGTTCCCTCAAGACACGTGGATGCATCTCATCAGGTCCCATGGACTTGTGCACCTTCAGGTTCCTTAGATATTCTCGAACCAGATCTTCTTCTACAGTGGGCAGTTCTTCATTCTGCCATTCCCTGCCCTTGCCTTCTGCGACTCGGGCATTGTGGCGAGAGCACTTGCCGGTAAAGACTGAGGTAAAAAAGTCATTGAGTACTTCAACCTTCTCCATATCCTGGGTAACCAGGTCTCCCGTTTCCTTCCAGAGAGGGCCCACATTTTCCCTATTCTTCCTTTTATCATTGACATACCTATAGAAGCTTTTCTTGTTGCCCTTGACATCCCTGGCCAGATTAAATTCTATCAGGGCTTCAGCTTTCCTAACCTGATCCCTGGCTGTTTGGACAATTTCTCTGTATTCCTCCCAGGCTACCTTCCTGTGCTTCTACCCTCTGTAGGCTTCCTTTTTGTGTTTGACTTTGCCCAGGAGCTCTGTGTTCATCCATGCAGGCTTCCTGGTGTTCTTGCCTGACTTCCTCTTTGCTCGGATGTATTGCTCCTAGGCTTGGAGGAGGTGACCCTTGAATGCTAGCCAGCTTTCTTGGCACCTCTTCCCTCCAGGGCTTTGTCCCATGGTATTCTACCAAGCAGATCCCTGAAGAGGCCAAAGTCTGCTCTCCTGAAGTTGAGGGTAATGAATATGCTGTGCGCCCTCCTCACTGCCCTAAGGATCTTAAACTCCACTGTTTCATGGTCACTGCAGCCAAGGCTGCCGTTGAGCTTCATGTTCCCCACCAGCCCCTCCTTGGTGGTGAGAACAAGGTCCAGCGTGGCACCTCTCCTCGTTGGCTCCTCTATCACTTGGAGGAGGAAGTCATCATCAATGCCTTCCAGGAACCTCCTGGATTGCTTGTGCTCTCCTGTGTTGCCCTTCAACAGATATTGGGGTGATTGAAGTCCTCCATAGGAAAGGAGGGGACACAACTCAACATCATGCGCAGAATTCGGAGTGAGTTTATTTGACCAAAAGGAAAAATGGGCTCATAGAGGATAGAGTGGTTCTTTGCTCTTCTATCTTGAAAATCCGTGCCACTTCTAAGTTAATGTCATATCTCATCTTCTACAAACCAGACTCGTGACGCTGTTTGGAGAAGGAAGTTTTTCTCATATAACATCTCACATAGTGTGCTAACCTCTGACAATAGCAACCACAATCTTTCTTTTTAATTTCCAGTGAGACTTGCAAGACATATGAAATATTGTTGACTTCAGCAAGAAAAGGTGTCTGGAATTTCAATGTACTGTTTTCTGAACAATTATGGGAAAATACTTGGTGAAAAATGCTTCTGCCTTCCTGAAAGTTCAAAAATGGGATGTGAAGTTCCTGAAATCTTTGTGAGAAATGATATTAATTACCATTTTTGGTGTGGGGCAATTAACTTAGAATAGTTTTCATTCAGTTTCTATATTAGTTATTATTTTTGGTAAAAAGCCGAAAGGAAACTATTCATTACTGAGAGTACAGGATGTTGGACAGAGGCATAACTTCTCAGAAAAAGTTTAATTATTGATGGATATGGGATTAGGATGGGCAGACCATTATACACATACGTTTCTATCAAGCTTTTTTATCAAGTGTTATTTGAAACAGCATACTGCTTTTCTCTTCAGCGTTTCACCAGCTTGTGTCAGTGTGCAGTCCTTGCCAGAGGACGCCTTCATCTTTGCAGGAAATGCATCATGCAGATGACTAACAGGTTCCAGAACCGCTTACACTTGTATATCAGGCACACTGTGAGTCATCATGTAGCTGTGTAGTCACTCATGAAGAGAAAAAAGCCCAGAAAAAAAGAATTTTACAGACAAAAAAAAGTCATCCTTATTTTTACAGTTTAATTCTGTCATTTCCACCTGTAGATTTGCATGTTTCAACTTATCCTATAGCAAAATAGTTTACTGCAAATCATAGATCAATGACTCTGCGAAGTTGTTTATCTGAATAAAACATAGGATTATGCTAAATGCTGCAGCTATTATGCAGAATAGCAATATTAATAAGTAATGAGTTAACTTGATTTAGTTATTTTTGTGAAGGCTTGCATGGAGACTACTGCACTCAATAAGCAGTTGGACTAGAAGAAAAAAATCACTGCAACCTATTGTTTTCATTGACTGTTTATATGGAAAGCCTTGTTCTGTGTCTCTCTTTATGACACTGCTCGTGTGGATAAACTTTTTCTTACCCATCAAGGCTTACACATGGACTATTAATGTTCTTGTGTAAAGTGTGGTCATTTTGTGATTATTGTATTCATCAGATAGATAGCAAGTGTTGCGTAAAACCTGCCAAGCTCGAGTTTGTCTAAAACACCTTCTTGGGAGGAATGTGGACGTATCCATACCAGCTCCCCCCCCCCCCCCCCCCGCCCCAGAACTCAAACTTGTCCAGAGACAGATTTTACATTATTAAGTGATGATTGCTCATGTGTTGGGTTCATGATTGATCATAAGGCATATACATGGGAAATTTGCTCAATTACGAGTCACATCATTTGATCCTGGCATCTTAAGATTTATGTTTTCAAGGCTATGAAAGACTTATTAACTTTCTCCTTGGCTTTTAAAGAACAAGTTACATTTCTTTGGCTCAGGTTATCTTTGGAAGGAAGGCACTGTCATAGTTGTTAATCAGCAGCTTCCCAGATAGTAAGTCTGTAATACAAAGTTATATTTTTAAGTATTCATCCAAAGAAATTCCTTCTCTTTCTAAATTTAAAATTTGACAGCAGTTTAACAGAGAATATTCTGGATACTCTCACACACACATCATATATTTTTCCTACATTTTTCCCCCAAGTACTTAGGTCATCCAGCTTTAATCTGCCAAACTCTTCCTTTTCCATTTGTGATCCTCCAATAGAAGTTCAGTTCAACATTCAAATTTTGTTTTCTGTTGCTTTAAATGGTTTAGTAACCAAACAGTCTGATTTCAGATTTATAACTCTGTTCTTACAGCCACCTTTATATTACCATATACAGTTATTACTTCATTTATACCTGCTTCAGAAAATCAACAGCAAGTGAAAGCAAAGAACCGTAATGCAAGGGTTGGAATATGTACACATAGTGTTGAGACATGCATGAAAGAACCAAATATAAGTGGAGTAACTTCATTTTACTATTCTTTTCTTTTCCACCCTCCAGTATTCTCTGTTCAGCATCTGTGCACTTTTCCCTCTTTGAATTGTCTTTCTTCTTCTGTATTGCTATTCTCAAGCATGTTGCTTGGCCCTCCAAAAGCTGGCAAATTGGGCTCAGAAAAGCATGTGAAAGTTCAAAGCTGGTCTCTATACATCCTCATCTCTTTGATCTGAATTCCTGTAAGTACAAGCTTTCCTAGAGACCTTCCTTTCCTTCCTGGTAGCTGCCTGGAAAATATTGTGAGAATCCTCTTTCGCACTGTATTTCTAAGCCTTCACTTCTAGTTCTGTCTTCAATTAGTAAGTGAAAATATATGTGAAAAAAACCAACTATGGCATGTTTTTTAGACATCATACCTTTTCAAATTGTTTAATTTGCATTCAACACATGCTTACAATTGTTCCTGTGTAACAAACCATTTTGTCAGATATCTGAACAATTCTATCTTCCTTTTCTCCTGCAACATACAAATTAATGAAATTTCCCCAGTCCTTTTTTTTTCTACCTCTGTTTTGTATCTTCCACCTCTCTCCTCATTCATGAAATTCCTTTTTCTCTTCTTTCCTAGTCTTGCCTCAATGCTGGATGTCCTTCTCAAAAAGATAGATCTCCTTTCCAAATAATAGATCTCCTTGTCCTTCTCCAAGATTTAAATTTTTTATTCCTGTTTTTCTTACGTATTCTGTAATCTTTCTTATGCTGTGTTTTTGCACCTCTTTATCCCCTTCTTTTATGTTTTACTCCTATGCCTGCTTGACCATGAATGGATTCACCCACACATAAAGTTTAAAAAGTTTGATCCCATTCTGATTGTTCAAATCACAGACACAGGGCAGGATATATATGCCTCATCACATGGTGGAGCAGCTTCTGCACTGTACATCCTGCCATTGCCCACACAAACACTGCAGGAAGACTGCTACATGTAAAACAGCATACAATATACATATATTTTTCTTACTTAGCCCTCATCTTGTGTAGTTTCTAATACAAGTTCTGTTTGCAAGTTATATGGGTAAAAGAATGAATGCCTTCATGAAAGCCAGATCTGTATAAGAAACACAATTTTTTCCTACAGACCTTAATAGGGAACCAGCTCAGGTGCTCTGTTGCACAAAATGACAGTTCTATAACTTCAGTGTTATAGCCATAGGCATCAAAAGGCAGTACAAGGAAATCTAGGCAGAGACACAGAGACTGAGGAGGAAATGGAGAAAAGCACAAGAAAAATGATGAAGCAATGAGATTAATGAAAAAATACTGCTTTTGCCATTCAGGCGCTCAAAACTTCAGGATAAAATTACCAGATCAGTCACAGTCTACATAAATAGGAGGAGGTTATTTGTTTAATTTCTCATTCACCACACAGATGTGACACTGCAGAGACTGTATGTCCCTGTTAACATCACCTGAGGCAGAAAGCACTTCAGGCCACATGGCAGAGATGTTCCAGTTCTCTGTACAACCCTTCCTCCCCTTCCCTCTTTCCTCTACTTCTTCCTTGACACTCTATCCAACTCTGGTCTCAAGCACCAGACTATAAGAATGAGGGGAATAATGTTTTCTTGCTATATTGTAAACTCTTTGGGGCAGAGATCTGCAAGTTTCTGATGGATAATTTGTTAATTTGTGGTTTGCTGTGTATTTTTGTTCCTAGACATAATTTAGCCATAGGAAGATCAAACATAGTCTGGAATAAAATGTTGTATAGTGTGTATATATATATATGGTAATCTGTTAACACGTAATGCACTGTAGCAGTCAGCCGAATGCTACACTACTGAGTTTCTTTTCCCTCAGCTTTTCGCAAGATACGAAATTTCAGACAGTATGACAGAAATGGGATCCATCTCTCAAAATTTTCCCTTCAGTTCTCTGTTGCTGTTTGTCATTCTTTAACACTTCAGCTCAGCAGCAGTGAAAGTCTATGTCTCTACTTGCTAGGCTCCATCTCCTCGTACTTTCATTATTCCAGACAATTACAATGTTTGTTTAATTACATAGCATGGCAAATTATGCTAATCAATTCTGTTCGCACCCAACCGGGATCCCTCATGATACATGGATATCTGCAGTTGGTGAAAAATAGAGACAGAAGTGATGAAATTAATTCAATAATTCATCATCCTATAAGCATGTCCAGACCAAAACTTCCTCTGCAGACTCCTGTCCAACCTGAAAAGCTTGAATCTGAGATCCGCTCTGAAACCTTTCCCTCAGGGAGGCTGGTAACTACTGAAAAGGTCTCTAGAGGGTCTGAGCTCTTTAGAAATAGTTGACAGTTTATGTTTGTATTTCCTTTTAGGTGCTTTGAAAAGGAATTGTTCTCATTGTTCTTAGTGGTTGGACATTTGCATTGTCACATTGTGAATTAGAGTGGTGAGACAGGTAAGATCTGCAGAAAAACAGAGGGGAAAGAAAGCATATTTTGCTTTCATGCTACCCTACCTTTCAGCCCTCTACAGTCCATGAAATCTCTGCACAAGGATCTAGCTGTTTGTTTTCCACCACCCCTAGATGTTGGTCTTAATCTTTCTGGAGACTCTTTGAAGGACACAGTAGGATACAATCCAAAATATAGTAATATAAATACACATTTCCAAACAGTTCTTCAGTGAGTATGAAAATATTATTGCTTCCTTACATAAGTAAAAAAAAATCTGATCTATGTATGATGATGTAATTTCTGTGGACTGACAGAAAGAATTGTGGCTATAACACTGCCTAATAGCCAGAGTCTGATAAAAAATCATGAATTAGAATTTATGTTTAAGTGATATATGGTGCAGTTCACCCTGGAATCTCACTGTGGAAATGTACATCATTTAAAATCTGGCATTTTGTGATTCACTTGACAGTTGCATTTACTCCACAGATCCTGCCATACTGTTGCAGCAGGTTGAGGCAACATCATTGCATATGCAATTTCCAATGAAAACTTGAAACAAATTTAAAATCTGGAGAAAGGGAGGACACTTTTTATATATACAATGCATATATAATTATTTGGAGCAACAGGTTATTCCAAAAGAACAAAGAGGAAGCAACTGTTTTCAGCCACTTCTTTTTCTTACAAATGTATTTCTGTTTGCCTGGGAAACACACCAGTAAGTTCCAGACATGCTCACATATTCTTAATATTGGCAAAAGTACAGTATTGCCAAGGGGGCACATTCAGAGGTAAATTGATTTCACTCTTCTAATGGAAAAAATGCATGGTATTCCAGAGTCTTTTGAAAAAAACACCAAAGTGAAGCAGCATCCCTTTACATATGCATTGGAATCATTCCTAAGTGCATAAAGATGCTTAGGTGATTTTTAGTCAGACCAAAAAGTTATATCCAGATGTGAATAAATGGCTATGTGGATTGCTTTTCTGTTTGAAAAATGATCTATGTACCACAGAATAATATATAATATATACCAGACTACCCTCCTGGTGTCATCTTCGTGATGAATGAATATGGGGGAGGAGGAAACTTGCTTTCTTCCTGTTTTTCCTTCCATACTTGTAGATTTATATTGAAATAAAAAATGAAACTCTGATGCATTTGCTGTTAAGTTGTTTTTGAGAGATACACCCCATTTCCCAGCACTGCTCAAAGACATTTGCAATTTGTGGGATAAAATTCTGGCTACATCTGAGCAGCAACTGATGGAGAGTGGAGAGAGAGGCACGGGGCTCCGTTACCTGCCTGCCCTCATACTGCACAGTTGTTTCACAGACAGCCAAAAGACAGCGTAGTAGGGTGTGCATAAATGCATTGAGTCCCATCTGCTGTAAGGGGTACTATCCAGACTGCCCATGCAGGATAACTATCTGCATGCATGCAGGGAAATTTGCCTTTGAGGGCATCTGTAAGGACAAAAGCAGGCAGCCTGGACGTGTGAGGAGCTGCATAGCTCATTTTCTCTCCAGCTTCTGTGAAAAACTTTACAAATACTTTCCAAAAGCAGCTTTATGTAAAAGGCAGAGAGGTAGGTTAGCCAAAGCAAAAGGAAATCCTTAAAAGCAAGCCAGTGCTGTACTACTGGGAACCTCTTTAATCCATGCAGGAAATCTCCACTCCACTGGCTGGCACATTGCTACAAGAATTGTTTCCCATTGCCCATCTTCTTAAGAAGTACCTTTTACCTGCACATGTGAAAGAAAACTGGTGCAGCACTGCTACATGCATCCAGTTGAGCTCTGACTCCTGAAAGGAGCCTCAAAAGCAATCTCCGTAACCCTAACAGTTGTTCTGACCCAGACCAGTGTGGATGCGGACGTGTGTTTTTCACTTTCCCTGTGATTAGCATATCAGAAGACATATATTACCTTCCTAAGATTATACTTTTCTCTGAGTGTGTCTTATGTGTCGTGAGATAGGTTGCTTTACATACCTTTTACACAGATTAGTGATATTTCTAAAGGGGAATAGACAATCATAACACTAGAAGGAAAGATCATGGCTTTTTTGCTTCACTCTACTATTGTGGCAATCAGGAGAAGATAAGCCTGAGTTTGTTTATTAGGAAAACTACACATCCAGATACAAGACTTCATGCTTGTGAGGCCAAATGAAGTTAGAACTAAAGAAAGGAACTGAAGGAATGGGGAAAAACGATGTGGGACTCATTTCTCAGATTCAAATGATGACGGATGTTTTCAGCTATGTCTGCATTACTTGTAGGAACTGAAATGAAGTATTTGTGAGTTCTGCTGTTCCTACCAGGACGCTCTTGGAAAAGGAGAATATTAGCAAGGTGTTACCAGTGTGTTTGCAAGCTTTAACATAATATTACAGAGAGAACTTCCAAGGTCTTTGTCTTCCAGATAATTCAGATGATTTTGCTTCCTTTTTGGCAGTCTCACAGAAAGACAGGAGAGGAAGTACTACAATGTCAGCTGGGCTGTATAGGTCCATCTCCACAGGAGTCTCTGGTGACAAAAGGTCATGGAATACCCAAACTGAGGATTTCCTTCTTTTATTCTTTCTCTTTTTTTTTTTTTTTTTTTTTTTTTCCATAATACATACTATGTCATTTATGGTGGACTTTGAATACATTTTTTATAGCAGGATGCCCTGGAAACACTTCCAGATTTTAGATTTGAAAGAAACCATTTGCAGCTACCTGCAGCAGGTACATTTGGTACATCTCCCACACTTCTTATCTAGAAGATGATTCCAAATCTTCCAGATATTTAGGGGAATAATCTCAGCCACCTCCAAGAACAGCAAACAAATGACAGTATGGAAAACAGTTGCCTAAACCTGAAGACACTTTCAGAATGATTGGCAGTACTGTCAGCTATCTCAGAAGTGGGAAGGAGATAATTTTAACTGTCTTTGATAATAAGAACAGTTGGAAGAACAAAAAGAATTTTAAATCAGCACTTCAGCACAGCTTCTTTATTCCCACCATTAAAATAATTGGTGTGATCCACATATCGCACACAAAAGACCTGAGACAGACTCCTCAGACTCAATTTTCCCTGAGGCTTTGGTCTATGCAAATTACATAGAATTCCTTCTCTTAACAGGTCTAGCTGAAGAAAACTTGTGGGCCAGGGTAGTAATCAAAATCTTTTTGGTGGACTGCCCAGTTCACCTCACTCAGCCAAGATGTACTCCTTTACATCCAAGGCATCAGGCCGAGGTCTTTCTCTGCTGTTTTTAACGGCTAACATCAACACCATTACTGAGACACATTGCTGGAGAGATCAGAGGCTCTGGAGTTCACCAAAACTTTCCCAAAACTTTCAGTAGGCAAAGGCCCAAAGAAGGTGTTTTCCCCACCTGGGAAAAACCAGCGAAAAAGTTCATAGACCACTTTCTTTTGTTCCTGTCCCAAATCAGCAAGTGCCCCTGCAGCCTGGATTGCCCTGTACGTGACCTGAAACAAGTCATTTAATCTGTCTGTGCTTTGCTTCCACATCTGTAAACTGGAGATAATCCTTCTCCACTTCTCCAGGCAGCTTGGAAGTTAAATTCGTTAATTCTTGGGACCTCCTCAGTACTTTGACAAATTGGGCTCTCTGCATGCAAGTACTTAACAAAAAAATTTCTACTCCTGAAGCAACCCTTCTTCCATCTGACAGCTGAGAGATATAGGTTTGAACATACTAATCCACCGGGCCTTAAGACTTTAATCCTCCAAAGTCACCCTAGTCATTATTATGCCT
Source organism: Balearica regulorum gibbericeps (assembly GCF_011004875.1). Lineage (NCBI taxonomy): Eukaryota > Metazoa > Chordata > Aves > Gruiformes > Gruidae > Balearica > Balearica regulorum. The sequence goes on along the minus strand of NC_046186.1, from coordinate 56,981,898 downwards.
GGCTGACCATCAGAACTGAACAAACAAATGCTGAATAAAGTCAGCCTGCCAAAAGATTTCATTTCAGACATTTAGGTTTTGTTGGGGTTCCCCCACACCTCGGGATCTCTGAAGAAAAAGAAAACAAGCTGATTGAATATTAAGACTGCTGCCAGACTTGGTTTTTACCACAAATACCATGAAAGAGCAGCCATGGAACTCAACCCCCAAACATCTCACTGTGGTGGGGGAGGCAGGAAAATGAACGAGAACAAAGAGAAGGAAGCAAAAGCTTTTGAGAACAGAGAAAACTGATAAAGGTGGCCTTGGTCAGGTCCACTAAAGTACGGCGCATCTTCACAGGCAGCAAGTTTTAGCATAAGCCTGGTGCATGGGTAACATTAGTTGCCACTAGTTACATGCAGTAGTCACTAGAATCATGTTGGTGTGTTTCTTTCTATTTCTTTTTGGTTTACCATCTACTTTGAACTAAGTTTGCCTTAGTGTCCTGAAGAGATGTACAGAGAGGAAAATGCTTTAAAAACAGACAGTGGAAATTTTGTCCCTATGAGGAAAATCATACCATGGGGTGGACAGATCTTTGAGTCAGTCTTTTTTGATCACCAGAGGTGTGATGAGATTTGATTGAAGGTGTGTGTGAGCTATACTGTCTACTTGATGATTGTGACTGCAGAAACATACAACCAGTCCATGAAGGACAATTGATTTCCTACATCTCTGCATAGACCTTTCCCTACATTATCTTGCCTGATGTTACTGGTGATTTGTATAAATCTCATCACTTACTTTTATAGGTCTGTGAAATAGGATCACATTACAAAGTTTTGTAATTGAAAAGCAAATATTTTAAAACAATTCTCTGCAAACATAATACAATTATTCAGGAGAAAGCATTCTGTAGCAACCAGTTGAGCACTCAGGAAATACATGTCAGCGTGTACGTTTAGGGCTAGGACTAAGTGAGGAACATTCCTTGTGTTTATCTTCCAACCTGATACCTATTAGAACTCATACTCATCACTTACTTTTAATTTGGCAGTATCACCTTGAGGTTCAACACTAACTTCGCATTTGTGGGTAGATCTAAGTTTTACAAGTTTGGTGTGATTCTATCCAGCAACATACTTTTCAAGTACTATTTATGAGAACTTGTTGATATGGAAAATGAGGCTGGAAATACTGTAAAAACACACTCAGTCTGGTATGGAAACAACTTCCAAGAAGCTATTTTTGAGCAATTTCCACTTCTTGTCTTGCTCTTAAACAGGAAGCAGTAAGAATCATAATAGTAACTCTGTTTAAGTTCTTAAGCTTTCTAAAACCTTGCAAACGAGTTCAAGTTTCTGGCATAGCGACTGGGAGATTCTTAGTAATTCAGATAAATCCTCATCTTGTGCTTTCCTGATCAAGAATACCTGTAAATTCAAAGGTGTTTTCAGCAGAAGGGCTTTTTAGAAATCAAAGACTACATTCCCATCTGTGACAATCCTTTAGCAGCAAAGGATTTCTATCAGTTCTCCACAGTTGGAGAATTTGGCTGAGAGGTCCTTGTCTAACCATTTCTTCAACATATAACTACATGAATCATAATGTTTGCCATTGTCCTGAAGCTGCAAAGAATTCTCCAGCAAATTAACCTCCTCATTTGTAAACGCTCAGGATTTTACTTCAGGATGCGATGGATGTTTGTTCAGATTAATACAAGGAACTCTGCATTGTGCTTCAAATATACAGTTAGTCCCAGCGAGTACCAGTAACACTGTGGGTGTGACGTGTTTGTCTTATCTGTCCTTGGCTGATAATAAAGGAACAGACAACTATTCTAGCAAGCAGAATAGTTGTTATGGAGAGAGAGAGAAAGAAAAAAAAAAAAAAGAAAAAGAAAAAAAAGCAGCTGCAACTTTCCTTTTGTCAAATAAGGGAAAAGAATAATAAAAAAAGCATCTTGCACCTGAAATTACTATTAGCAGGAGAAGAAGTGAGAAAAGGCACTTTTCCCCTTTCGTGTCTCTCCAATCATTCAGCATGTTCTACTTGTTTTACTGGAGAAATCATTTTGTCAGCTAATTGTGTTTATAACAATAGCTGATGCAGCGCATGGGAAGCTGCGCTACATGTTCACTGCCCTTGTGCCTGCTCAGGATGTCTACCGCGTGCCGGCGGCCTCGCAAGCCTTCCCTACAGAGGGAACTTCTGTCGGTGACCTTCGCGATCTCATGCTGGGCTGTTTTTGTTGGTGGGGTTAATTTAGGATATAAACCGGAAAGGAACTTGTTACCATGAAGGAGGAAAAATATAGTATAACCTTTGTGGAAGTTTTATCTGTGGTCCATACCTCGAAGTCATAAAAATGAATCTGACTTATACGCATGAAAATTGAACCAGGCCCTTAAAAGCAACATTTAAAATTTACAGCAAACAATCTCCTCTTTTTCTTTTGTCCTTCTCTCTTTTTTCCTCTTCTCTTGCAAGTAAATTGGGTTTCTCTAAATTTCTTCTTCTTACTCCCTCCTTAATTAGTTCAAGGGTATGGGCAGGTTTGTGTTTTATTTAGGAGACAGCATTTTAGTTAGGTGATAGGCTTTGGTAGAAAAGGTAAAAATCTAATGATTGTTTTTTCAACTTCAAAGAATTAAGTAATACTGAGCAAAATATAATATGATATGGTATGCTAGATAAATGAATTAAGATGATCAATGCCAGACTAGTTTTATAACAGGAAAAACAAAGATAGATGTATCTCATTGAAAAACATCTCAGAAAAGTTGGCTGAAAAAGGACGCTAAGAATTGAAGTAATCCCTTGTTCCCTTTCGCTGCCTTTAAATTTTACCCCAAGTCATTGTGGATAGACTACAAGGATGAAACTATATATGCCTCACAGTGCTATTACCTTAGTTAACTGACGAACATGCGAGGACTGAAAGAAATGCTTACTGTCTTCTGTTTCCTGCAAGGAACTACTGATACACAGACACACACGCATATACGTGTATGTATGTGTGTATGAGTGTGTGTGTGTGTATATATATGTACACATATATATACATATGTATATATATACATATATATACACACACGTGTGTGTATATATATACGCATGCGTGCAATTATTTGTTCTTTGATGTTAAAAGAAGATGTTTTAATCCCCTAGAAAAGGACATTTCCTCCAGATGTGCACACTTTTCAAGACAGAAGTCTAGATGATGGTGCAGAGTGGGGATGGGAGGAATGCTGTCTGGCACCTGCTTTCTGAACAGTTGAACAACAGGATTTCTCAACACCGTGACACTGTAGCACATTTCGGAAATAGTAAAAGTCCACAATGAGGAAGTTTCCGCTGGAATTTGAGAGCTCAGCACAGAGAAGTGAGAAGACTTTGGGCAGTCTGGGACTGAATTGAGCCTCTAACTACCAACACTTTTCAGAAGTTTAGGACCAGCTTGATATTAGTCTTATTCTTCTGGACACATGAATACATATCAGTGCTAGACTGGAAAACAATATCCCCACTCTTTTTAAAGTGATCTGATCCGTGTCTTTCATATCTCTGTCACACTACCAGCACTCCCTTAAGGAAAACTGGCAAAGGGGAATCTGCCACATCTCAAATAAGCTGGCTTGAAAGAAGCAGTGGCTAATTAACCTGATAGAAATGTGCTGTTACTGAGTTTCATTTTGCCCTTCTCCCACTGTTTAATCTTCTTCCTTATTTCTCAGTGAAGCTGAGGAAGTAATCTTTTAATCATATTGCAGATCAACAAAAAAACCCAACAACCCTCTGAGTCTTACAGTATGCCATTTGTTTCTCAGTAACATAAGCATTGCTATCCTTCTTTTGTTGGTTTTGTTTATCCTTTTTGAAGTAAGTGTAACAGAGCTGGCAACAGATAGCGTTAATTGCCTCAGTAATATGCTATTAAGAGATAATATTATCTGCTACTTTTTCAATGTATTCATTTGTTTATACATCTAAAACTGATGTTTACCTTCTAAGTGTTGCTGTCTCTGTAGGAGCTCATGTTTAATGTGTTACCTACCAAGGAACACGATATCCATGTCGGCACCACTGCTTTGCAGGATATAAGCCCTCTTTTAAATATGGCTCTACACCTAGATGAACGACCGTGCATTTTGCTGAGCTGAACAGCTTATCGTACAACTGAACCTACTTTATCAAGTTAGTTTGATTGCTAAGTGCCATTGATATGAAGAAATGTGAACTCTCCAAGATCATTCAGGGTAGAATTCATCTTGCCAAATTTAACCTAATTAAAAAGTGGCCATCCAGGCTGCATTAACCACCTAGGCTCAAGAGAAAGAAACAAGCCATTCCTAACAGTGATTCATGTTTAGGACAAACAGGATAAATCACAATTTGCAAATGCCTGATTTTCCTCCATTGTATGTGAAGGCAGATGATGTGATTTGCTTGGACTTCACTCCTAACTTATAAGAGAGAAAATGGATCAGATGATCCCAATTTTAAAACTTCTGCCCTTGTCCATTACAATTCTGACAGTCTGTCTTTCTGAACCGTATCAAGAACTGCTCCTTCTGTCTCTCTCCTCCCCTGCAGGTAATAATACTGATAGAGTAGTAATTTTAGATATTTTAACAAGATCAGTGATACTGCATTGCACTGCCAAGACCAATATTCATGTGGAGATGCTATGTTTTCTCTTCTGGTATCATGCTCTCTGGCTTTCTCTTTGTGGTTTCTCAGAATATGTTTTTTTTTCCTGTATTTTCACAAAATGTAAAGTGAAGTTTATGTTTATGAACAGAGTCTTGGAAACCAGAAATATTTATCTCAGAAGAAGTCCAGTAAGGGCACCAAGAGGGCAAGTGAACATTGTTCTGAGAGTAACCCTGAAGGATCCACACTCCTGAGAGAGTGAGCCGTTCTGATTTTTGCAGTGGTCAACCTTGAGGTGTTTCACCAGCGAGGTGCAGCTTCAAGAGCTTTCTCCACCTGGAATTCAGCCCACTCTATCTGTATTTCTCTCATAAATTGCAAGAGCTATCAGAAGATAGAAAAGATTTTTAATCAGTAGTAGTCTGCACCATATTTGTAGATATAACCAAGAGTAGAGAGGCTTCCTTTCCACGTATTTTTTGCATCCTGAAGGTTTCAACCAAAAAAAATCAGATTACACACAAAAAAAAATCTAAGCCAAAATCTTCCCACTTACAACTAGGCAAACCTCATTGATTTCCTATCCAAAACCTGATGCTGTGAGACACAAACCGTAAGACTCTAGCAGCAGAGAAAACAGGAAGGTCATATATTTATCCACAAACCACTGATTTCCTAATTTTGTGCTCAGTATCCTAGATTATGAGACACCAACAATACTATCCAAGCCTCTTTGGCTGTGAATATATTATCAACTGCATATCACACATATACTTTAAATATTTTGTAGGGAAACATAACATTTTTTAAAATTGTCTTTTTAAATGGTATGCTAAAAGAGCTTCTGTAGATGTAAAAATTCAGTGGGTCTGAATTTGATCAAAACTTTGGGGGTTTTTTCAAGGAAAAGGGATACTGTGATTAAAGCAATGGACTGGTATTCTCACACCAAATTTTCAGTTTCTTCTAATGGTACTTTTTTGAAGTCATTTAATTGCAGAGGCAAACCTTCACTAAAGGGAGTTAGGGCACTGCAACAGTATAGCAAAACCTGTAAGGCAGTCTCCAGGCTCCAGGAGTAGAATTAATTATGCTGAGATACCTCACTTTTATAGGTGGCTATATAACACATCTCTTACAGAAGGAGTTAGGCTTCTGCACTGGGACACTCAGCAGCCACGGCCAGGAGCTGGGATGCTTCAGAGAGCCAGTAGAAAGTGCCAAAAGAAATGCAAATTTGAAATTTCCCCTCCAGATTGAGATGAGTACATGATTCAATGCCATAGCTAAGCAAGATTAATAAGGATTTGGCCTTCTCACTCTGAAATGGCTTCAGTTTGTCTATCTATCTCAACTACGGTTTTCTGTCAGAACTGTTTGTGAATTCTGCATCAGATCACTGCTAGAAAAATCAAATGTATTCTACAGAGCAGAATGTCCCTTTTCTATCCACATGTCCAGGGCCCAGAAATACTGCTTTTCTGATTTCACTTTGGTCTGACTGGCCCTGGAGATATGAGCAGTATTTTCACACAGAAAATCTCATAGCCTTTTAGCATGGTCACTCTCTTAGTTTCTCTTAGGACTCAAGCCTCCAGATGCTGAGGAGCATGCAGACCCCAGGGTTACAAGGTGCTGGAGGTGCTCTCCATTCATTAGATACCATCATGACCCCTACCATCTTTGAGTGGAGGTAGTCATGTAGATAGTTGGCCTAGAAAAGAGAAAGGTGTTACTGGTCCATTCAGTAGGCAAGACATCAGAGATTTTTCTTCCCTGAAATTTTAAGCAAGGTTATCCTAAATCTCTTTGCTGGATCTGTAGTGTCACACTAAGGACGCTTAGGCGCACTCAATATGTCGTGTGCTGAACCACAGTGTTTTAGTTCTCTGAAGTATGTGGTCTGTGGACACCTAGACATCTTGTTGCCCATGTCTGTGGTGCACTGAGTTTAGTGAATGAATTGGTCCCTTCCAGTCTTATGTTCCTAGAATAGCATGTGAGCATAGGAGCAGGATTTCCTTTCTTCCATACCTTCTTTGTGGTCCTTACTTAGTTTCTAGGGTTTTTTACAGCAGACACTCTTTGCATGTTTGCATCATTTCTGGCATGAGGCTTCAGTCATGGCTGGTGCCTGAGGCATTACTGTAGTGTAAATAAAAAGATGATCCTGACATTTCCTGGAAACCTCTCCTCAGCATCTGGGTGCACAAGTAATGCACAATTCACTTTATATCACAGCACACAGCCTGATTTGTACACGTCTTGACAAGCTCAGTTACTGCAGTGTGACCTGCATCTTTGAACAGACCTCAGGTCTTCGCCTCCACATTAGCCCACCTCTAAGAAACATGTTACACACCATTAAAGGCTTAGTGAAAATAACAAACTGTCATGTGCCAGGCTTTATCTTGTGGACATCAGCAGATGAAAGCAGAAGTACGCACCCAACATTAGGCAACCTTCTCCATGTGGGAGGATGTGACTGGCATGATGGGGTCACCGGCTCGGCACACACACCACGACAGGAAGAAAATTCAGCAAGTGCAGCACTCCCGGCCCAGCCAAGCACAGAGAACACCAGCCTTGAATTAAAATGCCAGTCAACGCTGCCTCCCTGTGATGTCATGCAATATGGGAGGCATCAGCCACAGGTATGCAAACATGAAATTCGAATGCCATCAATCACAAGGGAGCAGCTGCCTCAGCAAACCAGCCAGAGCGTGGGTTTCCATTTGGCTAAAACCAATAAAGTCTGAGAGAAAAGAAATAACTGCAGATGAACTTAAGTCACAGTTGAACTCTTCACTGAGAAAGACAGGACAGAAAACACAGAAAAATGACAGCTTTTAGATGCACATTTTATTGAGACACTATTACAACAAAGGGGTAGGTAGGCAGAGGGAAGGATATTTGCTTTTCTATTGCCTTTCCATAAGTTTCTCTGAGACTATATTCATCATAGCAAGCAACACGCTTTCTGAGAAGCTCCACACATTTGCTCTGCAGATGTAGCTTCTATTTTTATTATCACTTCAGATCAGTTTGTCTGAATCCCTTTGTTATAAGCATTAAGACGTAGATCACGTCACTCACCAGGGAAGGGAAATACAGATCTCTCACACTTGATGACTGTCCTGGAACTTCCTGGATCTGCAGTGTAGATCTGGAGGATTGCACATGTGCTACAAAAGACAGAGCGAGCTAAGGAGTGGATGGAAACCTGCCTGATGTTTCCCAGCCCCTCTGCCTCATTTGACAGAGCCACTATGCTAGAGATGCCACAAAGCCAGCATGAGTTTGGCTGACTTCTTTTCTTTACCCCAGGCAGCACCCGATCCAGGAAAGCTCTTCAGTTCAGGCTTACTTTTAATAGCTAAATGGTCCATGGGACTACTTATAACTCAGCATGTACTTCAAGTCTTGCAAAATCCCTTTGTGAGAGACAGTTCTACTGGGCACGTTTACACAGACATGTTTTCTGAAAGTGTCCATAGACTGTGATACGGATACGAAGGACAGTGACTTCAACGAGTTGGGAGGTCAGGCCCTGACAGCAAGCCTATTGGGCTACTAATTTCAATGGATGAGTTAAGACAAGTCAGAGTGAAGAATGAAAATAATCTGTCCTCTGTCCATTTAGTGTCTTCTCAGAAGTGTAAGGTTGCAATTAAAGTTTTACTTTAATGCTGAATTACTCCGAGTAGCTAATGCTTTCAGCAAGGCAGTTACTGGGACAATAAACATCATGTAGGTGATACACAGGATATGTACATGTAGCACTAAATATCAACATCACTTTTTCTCACGAAAGAATTTTCACTAGAAGAATATCTATTTTCTCTCTGTAAATTTTTACAGACTGTCTGCATGAGAGGTCTAAAAACAGGGGACAAAATATCTCACAATACATGTTAGGATTGCCAGCTGAGATTTGGACCCCTTTTTCTATGTTCATTTTTGTCCAGGGATTCCTTCTCTGCTTCGCACCATCTCGCCTTGATGTAGAATTGCAGAGAGAAGCCAGCCAGAGACTGAAACACTCCAATCAAAGTCTTCTGCAGTATTAAGATCACATTTACAGCTGTTTCAAATCACAGCAGCCTGTCTACCCAGTGACACAGACCACAGAGAGCACGCAAGTCTCTCTTCTTTCTCTTCACTGGTGCCCCATTGACAACTCGGTTGAACGCAAGGCTTTACGCTTCTTTTCAAAAGCCCTAAGGAGGACTGGCTTCAATTACGGACTGCACTTCATACTGCGTGACTCCCACATCACTTACGTCCTGCTAGAAGGATGGACTTGTCAGCTTCGAGTAAATATAGCGAATGCAGGAAACAAAGCTTCCCGAAGGATAGCCCATGACCCTGGAACTCACTCCTCGAAAGGCACGAATGACCAGGACAAAAGGCAGCAAGATCTTTCACATTGTCCCACAGCTGCAGCAGGGGATCTAGGAAAGAAGCAGCTGCTCAGCTAAACAAATAAGAAATGCACTGCAGTGTGGGGAGCCGTATGCTTCCTGAATAGGTAAATACAGAGAGGGGTTAATATAGCTTGTCCTTCATTGACAGGAGCCAGTCACATGCATAAAATAACAAAACGCAGGGTTTTGATGGGTCTGAGAAGTGTTCAGCATTTCATAAGACTGCACATTTTATGTGTTACCAGTTCATCTGAGGTTAGAAGCGTGTGCCTTCAGTTTTTGCTTGCCCAGCTCCCTTATTGTGGAAAATGATTTTTCTTTTACCCTTAATTCTCAGTAGTAGCACAAAGTAGATAAGATTCAGGTGCTCTTGTATATTGATTTTAGTTTTACTGGGTAAAACAGGTGACTACCTTTTAAAACAGCATCATAAATAATAGTCTGTTTCCTTTATTTTACAAAGAAAACAGACTATTATTTATGATGCTGTAGACTGTTATTTTAATACTTCACATTATATCTGTTACTCTAAAGAGTAAAGCTTTTCTGTATTTAAGGAAAACAAATATAGCTTTTAAGTTGTGTGCTTTTAAGGATAAAATTCTCTTTTGTGCGCATATAAGAAAAGACCCCAAAACAGCAGAGATTGTTCTGTCTGTAGAACAGCACAGTCTTACAGCTGGTTACATTTTAGGATACAGTGGAGCAACTACTTCCACATCTACGTAGATCTTTTAACTCTAAGCAGCACAGACAAGCATGGGTTACTGTGAAAGCTGTCTGGAGAGTGATGCCTTCTCCACCCATTGCTTGCTGGTGTAAGTAAGTGGGATGGTTTTCCCCAACGTCTGTGACAAGCACCTGGGAAAAGCCCAATGTTTGGCTTTTTAATTATGAATTGAAAAATGTGCTGCTTCTAACTATTCTTGAACAGTTGTTCACATTTAAATACACAGTAAATAATGAGCCATAAAATTCCATTTTAAGGATTTGCTTTTTAGTGAAAATACAGAATATTTCAACATATAAAACCAAATGCTAATATCCTTCCTCCCCCCCCCCCCCCCCCGAAATCATAATGTCTTCTGGGTCATATTTATTTGTTTATTAATGACATAGTAAACATGTGTGACACTGGACATCTTTGGAACTGAATGCAAAACATGTAGAATCATAGAATATCTCCAGTGGGAAGGGACCCATAAGGATCATCAAGTCCAATATAGTTGCATTGTACTTGGGTATAATGAAACTTTACTACGTACTAAACCTTATTTACATGCTTAAATACTAGGCAATCCTTGCATTGTAGTCTAGGTGTGTAGCTGCTCTCACTGATGAGGCAAATTCTCCATATATTTTACCTCTTTTTGGAACACTGGGCTTTTTTGGTAGAAATATCTGGGACTCATTAATAAAGATTGTACAAGAACACATAAATCCAGCTTCCTTTAACCACACACAGAGGCAAATGGTTTTGTTAAATAGCAATTGTCATTTCAGAATGAATTATGATTTCAGATGCATTATGTCATTTTTTTTCATGTTGTGCCATTTGGTCTCTGATCAATGAGGAGGCCCCGTGCTTTCTATGGAATCAATTAAAGCTGAAGACCGGCTGTAGTTCTAACCTCATGGTTTAATAGAAACCACTAGACTTCTTTAGCCACCTCTAAAGTAATGTGTGACTTGAAGCATACAACCCTGCAAGCCAACTGGCCAGGAGAGTCCCATCCCCTCCATCTCTCCATTTTCATTGCCACGCGAGATACCTGGATACCTGGAGCACAGCATGTGACAGTAAATAATAGATGTAGGAGGTGGCCTGGCAGACAGCGAGGGGAATCTTGGCTTTATCTCTCTTAACACAATCAGACAGAAAACTAAAGCATATGCAAGGTACTACACTGAGCTGAAACAGTGAAATTCTCCTGCCCAGAGCAAAAAAAAAAAGTAGCTTAAAATACTCAGTGACCCTCAGTGATTCTCCATCAAGGCCACCAAATGAAATTCTAGCTAAGAGTGTTGTCTAAATATATAGAAAGACATAAAGACGTAAAGAAATAATCTTGCCAAAAAACATGAACCCATACCTGAAGAACATTTCTGCGCTCTCCCTCCCCCTTGTATCAGGTTATATGTTTTAACTACACTATTTCTGTTTTTTCAGTTCTCTTTTCTCCTCCCTTAAAACTCTCCCATTTTTTTTACATGGGTATGTTTCCTGTCCTGGCAAACATCATGAAAGGGGAACCTGTGTATTATTTCTGTCTTTATTTGATTTTATATGAAATAACAGTGTTCCAGGAGACCTACCCAACTATTTGAAAACATTACTTAAAAAAATCCAACCACTGAATTTCGACAAGTTGTTGCAAAATACAATCAAACAAATTAAAAAAAAAAAAAGGCTAAAAATTACCCTTGCCTCACCACACATCTCCCACCCTCTTCCTCCTAAAACCAAGGGGAAACATTAGAGTTTTGCAATTTTCTTGAGAGAGATAATAGATGTGGTTGCCTTCAGACCAAAGACAAAACACATTCCAGACGAGTGTCCATCCTAGCCGGTGGCTTGCCAGCATCTGATACTTTCTAAGCTAAGCAGGTTCCAGCCTGTGAGCCTCATCTAATTGCCACGATGACAGATTCACACTGGAAAAGAAAGAGGTGGTCGTTTGAGCAGATGGTTCCATGTCACTAAGCCAAAGCCAAAAAAATACTCCTCCACAAACCAGCAGACCAGTGACTTTTAATCTCAGGGTTGAAGGACGCTGTAACTCTATAGCCCTGTTCACATCTGGAGGAAATGAGAGTCTGGTATGGAGAGGAAAGCACGATGCTGTCCACAGCTCACAGCCTGCTCGGCTGATGGGCCAGCAGCAATGTCATTGCAACTCCTCCTTCTGCATGCTCGCAGAAAGATTCGCCCTCAGCAAGTGGGTGTCTACTTTTTGTACTTCACCCACTTTGAGTAAGTGCTCACTGTAGCTTATTTGTGATTTACCATCTTTTGTGGCTTAGCCAAGTTTTGAAGTCAAGTTACTGTTTATTTGTTTTACTGTTAAGGAGTGTTCTTTCTTATCATTTATTTTGGAAACTTTTAAATATACATCAATTTAAATATTCTATAAGAATGTTTGTCTTCTAGATCTCTTATGTGTCTTGCATCCAAGAGTTCATCCTCATAGCTATTAAACAACTTTAAAGATACCACAATGAGAGAAGCATTTTGATTGCAGAGGAACAAAATTAGCTGTGACATCGTAAACACAAATCAGGGTGGAACATAGCAGGAAAAGGATGCCATGGACTCGTGATTTGGTTGAATGCGACAAAGGTGAGTACAGGTGTGGCTGAAATCACATATGTCCTGGGTATGTCAGCTGTGAATCACAATTAAAAATTAATTTGACTCTTAATTCACAAGGAAAGGGAAGCTGAGAGTGAGGAATGCAGTATGTGACTGTATACAATTACCTGCAAGTCTGGAGTCCAGAGGGTTTTGCTAAAAAGCTTTGGCACCTACAAATAGATTTAAGTATAGCTGGAATTTGAAAAAAATATTTTTTTAAAATGAGAAACTCTAGCTCCATTTCATTTGGATCCCATTAACGATGCAAAATAAATCCTTTGTGTTTTTGTAATCCAAGTAATGCTTTTTCCTTTTGACTTAGGGTGTTTTGCTGCTGTTCATGAAGAAATTTTTGTTCAGAATATTTTGTGGTTCCCATGTCACTGATTTTATTGCCATTTATTTTGTTTATGTGTAAATATTGTTTTATTTATAAGAGTTTTAGTTGATCAAAGCTTCCCCTTTTTTTTTCACAGAAGAAGCAGTTAAATAGAGGCAAAAAGCCGAGAAGAGAATGTGTTACATACTCCCTTTGGTGAGGAATCCTTCATGTCCACATTGGTGTCAACAATAACAGAAAGCAATAGGCAGATTTCTGAGACACAAACCAATTCTTTATGACTTTGTTCTGCTCCTCCAAGATACTGTATGAGGTGTGAGCTATAGAGGGCACAGCCAAAAGTCACATTTCATTTGATTCAAATATGAAAAATAAACTACTGAAGAGGAGAGCATCAGGAGGCAGATGGGACGGGAAGCAGTTCACTTGGCTATAGAAGACTCATCTCACCAGTTTTAGACATCAGCTGCAAGTGAGCTGAATTGTGCTCTAGAATTATTGTCTAAAAAAAAAGGGGAACGTATGTGATTAGGTCAGGTCACAGGCACCTATGTTTGCTGAGATTAATTCTACCACTGGTGTCTGCAGTTAGAAGCCCAGTAACACGATGCAAATCTCTTAGAGGTTTTGGTTGGTTTTTTTTTTAAACTGGACAGTTGAATGATAATCCTTCCATTAGAAAATTATTTTTTTCCAAAGATACTTTTTGCTACCATGCAATCAGACTAACTCTAAAAGAATAAGCTTCACTAAAAATCTTCATTTTATCTCCTTCTCCAGCTCTGTTTCCTTGCAGATCTTTCTACTTTCAAACACCAACTACCTCCTGGGTGTTTGGTGTTGCCTCTCAATAGTTGCACTGGCCGTGGACAGGGTGCAAGGCTCCTGAGTTGAGGGCTTGACTCTCTTATGGAGTGATATAAGGAATCAGCTAGGCCCAGCACCATCACATCTCTGTTCCCCTTCAGGGTTTTTGTTCTGTCTCTTTGTATTACAAGTTTCCGAAAGTAGGAGCAACTTTCCTAGCACAGATCTTGGTAGTGATGAGCTCCCAGACTGCTACTGCAATTAATAAGCAGCACAATAGCAAAAAGTTCTTCAGCTTTTATTGCTTTGCTTTTCTGGTAAAACCCTTGGCCAGTAGGAAATACTTGAATATCTGTTTTTGCCTTGCTTAATGACAGGTTGCATAAAGTTCAGTGGCAGAAAAGAGAACACGGTGCTTTCGATCCACTCCTCTGTCTGCTACTCTGCATTACCTGCACAGAAGCTCTTCCAGTCTGAAGTGGAAAGAAACAGGATGGTACCATCTTGTTTGTGGGGTCATAAGACTCTTCCCAGTTCCTCCACCCTGTTTTAGTTCTCATCATGGGATGACCTATCCAAATCCATAGAACGCTAATGTCAAGCAAAGCAAGGAAGGAGTTAATATCTGTGATAGGAAGAGTCAGCCTCAACTGTCGGTGGAGCCACCTGGTACCCATTAAGGAGTAGTTATGAGAGACGGGTGAGAGATAAAGTAGGAAAGTTTTATTGTGTAGGAGAGAATGAGCAAGAGGCAGCGTTGGGCTAGTCATAGGGGTAGTAAGCCGAGCCAGGTGTTTGAAGCCATGGAGAGAGGCGAGATTTATAGGCTTCCTCAGTAGACAAAACGCTACTTTCTTCTTCCATCTGTAGGTAATGAGATACTGGAGGGCCTAAACCAACTAAATGCTGATGTAGAGAAGATAGCAGAATAGTTAGCATGAATGTGACTGGATATTTGCTTAAGACTCAAGCAAGGATCCTGGGTTAATTTTCACTGGACAGAGTTACTGGTGTTCCAGGACTTGACTCATGCCCCTGTTCCTGCTTGTTGTTAACCTTTTAAGGGTTTTACCTCTAAAAGAATCTAAGGAATACCACTGTCTGCCAAGTGGTCTGGTAATTTTTAGGAGACAGAGCTGGCGAAACAGACTACTCACGAACAAACACTTTTCCTTTTGCAAAATATGTCTTGCCTGAAAAAGACAGTATATTTCTCAGTTTCTATTAGAGCAAGCTGGGTATTATTAACCTTAATTCTCAATTGCTAGGTTGTCTGCTGCTCCTGCTGTCTGCCTTCCTATTTCCCAATTCAAAATCTATTATGAGAAATGTATAAATGACAGTGGATAACTAACTCCTAGACATAAAATGACTTTGCAATTTGGTTGTTATTTCCCCTCCCAGATAACGTATGGTTTTATTTGTAACACAGTGGTGAAATAAGACTGCTGAGTTATTTCTCAAAGGTCTTACTGCAGGAGAACAAGCATGTGAAATCTGAGTAGCAAAAATGGTCCTGGGTGCCAGCTTCTGCCCAGCGTCCCCTGGCAGGAGGTAGTACCAGAGCTGCAGGTGAAAGGACAGATCGTTTCTATATGCCTTGCTTTAACTTGCAGGTGTTCAGGATCATCTTCCCCGAGTCAGCCTTTGTCACTGAAGACGTGGAAAGAAGTGACCAGGTGAGGATGAGGGTCCTTTCAGCCTCCTGACTTTGCCTTAGAGGGTTAAAATGCACAGCACCGTGGTGAATGCATTCAACTTAAATGATAAGACGTAGCCTTACAGTTCCTTTCTGGGTTCTGATAGCTAAGTCTTAGGGGATTGTACATGTGCATTGTCTTTGTGGTAAAAATGATCAAAATGCAAACTCCTAAATTGATGTGTTTTTCTCTACTCATTAATGTTGTGGCATAAGCATTGTTGTCAGAGGCGCTGTTTTGTTCAGTGGTCATTTGGCAACAGTGAGTGCCAAAAACACAAAACACAATAGCGGACGTGCTGGAGCACTTATCTGTTCCCATGATCCTTTGTTAAGCTATTAAACTCATACATCTTAATGCCAGCAGAACTGGAATAATCTGAGGAATAGATTTTGCAACATGATTTTTGGGGAAGATGGAGGTGCAGGGCTGAGAAAATTGAATCTGCCCTATGTGGGTGCACTGGTCCTTGTTCCCTGCACAGCCAAAATACAAGGTTCTTTTGACAAGTGATTTTTGTTTGGTTTTTTTGGACTGCTGGGAGCTTCACAGCAGGTCTGCTAAAGCACTCTAGGGACCCCATTCATTCCCCTTCCCTGTGCAGTTTTCCTGCAGCTGGTCAAATTTTTTTATGTTGGAAATCGGCTGAAATGATTTGGTCTCTAATTAACTCAACTAATAGTAAATTAATTCAATGAAATACTGGCAGTAGTTCTGCATAATACTGATTTAACAACTCACCGTTAACTTAGGTGCTTTCCTAAGTGGAAAGTCTTAAGGGAGCCTGTGTTTGCCATTAAGGTGCTTCCAAAATGCTCTGGATTTCAGAACATCTCATTTTTTTTTTCCCAGTGGTTTAAAAACACAACAGTGCGTAAGCTGGCCCGATGGACTAGCAATGACAAGGACAAATGATGTCTTTTTAGGAAACCCGAGTATGCTGTCTGTGCCTCAACAATCCCATGCTGGTTGCAGGTACCTGTTTCAGCAGATTTCTCCCCGTCCCGCACAGAGCCCAGGGACTCGGCTGTGCCCTGCAAAGCTTCCTGTTTACAGCCGTGCATCCTCCAAAGTCAGAATGCTTTCTGCTTCCCACATCTCAGAAGCCATAGACGGATCCCGTAACATCCTGTGCCTTTCCGTCATCGCAGCACTGCTTTTTCTGAGAACTGCCGGGAGAAGTCGCTCACAGGATTGTTAACAATTGGTCATCACCTTCTGGATGTGTCAGACCGTCAAGTACTCTGGGCCATCAGGCTTCACTGACAAGGAAACAATATCAACAAAACATTTGCCCTTTGTTCCCACCGTATATTGAGTTCACTGTGTATCACAGGGGACAGCGCACTTCCTACCCGAAGAAACCCCACTGCCTTTTGATTTGAGGCTGAATGTTATATCGCTTAAAGTGCACAGACTGAACCGGGACAGAAACGTAGCTCAGTACCAAATGGTCCTGGCAGCTGCACAGCTTATCTTCTCCATTTGTCTCCTTGCGGTTACGGCCGAGGCTGAGGTACGTTCGCCGTCTTGGTCCTGCCAGCAACCTAGCCTCCTCGAGGAGAAAAACGTCCAATGTCCAGCTACTTCTGAAGAGGAGCCCAGATTAAGACTTTGTTCCTCTCATTTCTTCCTCTGCCCTCTGCCCTACAATGTACGCCTATTGTCTTCAGCAGTTACTTAACAATGTTCAAGAGAGAATGAGCAGCAATGATAAATTGGAATATAAAGAGTGAAATCCTCCCTAGTGTGGAAAAAGAATAATTGAGTTCAATAGTGCTACATGTAATAACCTTTGTCTGCTGAGGGCTGCCTACACAGGCATACTTTGGGTCATGGTAAACAATTAATTAATGCTGAGCATGCTCTTTTTTTTTTCTTTTTTTTTTTCAGAAGTAAGGTAGCTTCAGACTGTGTAACCCAAACCTGACCTCAGCCTTGTGTCCACTTTTAGTAAGAAGAAACCTGGTGTCATGAGAAGTGGGCTGAACCACCTCCCACAGCATCCCCCTCCCTGGGGACGGGCAGGGAGCTGCTCTGGTCCTTCCCCCGGTCCTGGCCGTGACAGAATGCTGGGATGTCGGTGCCTCTGTGTGTGTGTCATGCAGATCATGTAAATAAAGGTTAGGATTTGGCCTCAGTGTGCAAATCTAGATTTGCCCTGTAGTATTATGATTGCGTGAAGTTTGGAATTCATATTGCTGTTGTTTAAAGGTCCAATTAAGCCTTTCCAAATGTATTTGGGATTATAGATCACTCACAACATTTCCATTGTTCTTGCAGTCAAAATAGCAGCAGCTGCAACCATGTACACCATATTATTAAAAGAAAAGGACTAATTTAAACTAAAGACTATAATTGCAGGCCACTAAGTAAAATGTATACTTTAGAAATTCTTTCCAACATATGAAATGATTCAATAGAAGGTAGAATTTAACACCAAAAAAAGTTGCTATAAGCCTCAAAGTCTCTCCCTAATGAAGAAAAAAATATTTTCAAATATTAAAAAAACTGAAGAAAGGTAAAATGCTTAAAAAAAAGATTGAATAAATCCCAAATACACTGCTGAAAGAGAGCAAATTCTTCAATTTACAGTTTAAATTAGTGCAATATAAAATTAACTGCAAATTAGGGGAAAACCTACTTTTCTTATTCCTCAAGTAAAATCAGTAATGAAATCAAATAGTAAACAAATCTTCCGTCCTACACATATCCTCAAAAATAATCAATGTACATAGAATTTGTGTGAAATAGCGCTTTGGGAAAAGCAATGAGCTGCTGCCAAAATTCATTAACTCTACCAACTTCTTAATTTTTTCCCCATCTGTCTGGAATACACATACACGCCATCTTTCTCATTGAAAAATTATTTACACACACGCACATAATGTCAAACAAAAAGAAACCCAAAGGTACAATGCAACAACCTGGCACATGCCTGGGAATTTTAATGCATCTTTCTTGTCTTTGTGTACCTATGCAGTACCTTTGTAGGGATAGAAATATAAACTTTGTTGTTAAAAACCTTACTTAGCTGATTGCCGGAGTGCTGGAACACTATCAGGCAATAGATTTAGTGTTATGTTGCTTTGTTGACATTGGGTCTTTTGATATTGCCATCAGCAAGGTAGGGCTCAGTTTGCTGGAGTGATCTTGGATCGGAAACTTTCCTTTTGCTTGGAGGGAAATTTAGACACCAGCTGAGTGTTCTGTCTCACAGGGGTATATTTGACAAACTGTGTGGCTGTGATCTGTGGGACTCCTATGTGATTTCCTTTAATTTGGTGGTATTATCTTGTTGCTAGATCACAGTAACGGCAAAGGTGACTCAAGTTCCCTGTGAATTTTGCTGTGACAGAGTCCCCTATGTAATTCAGGAAAAGTCCAGCCCAACCGCATCCCACGACTATTGTGTGATCGACATTGAGTCAACAAAAGGGTCTGACCCTGAGTGAATTTACACGGGGCCAAGATAAACTTATCAGTCTCAATAACCTTCACACTTTTTTCTTCCTTCCTTCTATTTCAACGCATGCTAATTTCACTCTGTGGTAGCACAGATGCTTTGTGAGCCACTGTGACCTTCCTTTCCCTTTCTAAATCTCATTACTATATTTCTTGATCCAAAATTTTACTTACTCTGTGGAACTTGCTACCACAAGCTCTCAGAGAGTTCTTACCATGTCGTGGCTCTAGAAAGGACGTCACAGCTACCTGCAGGACTACAAAGTGGTGCAGGGCTTGCCACATCTCAGAAACAAAAGCTTGAAAGAGACTTACAGCTTCATGCTTAATGGCATAGGTCAGCCTCTAGGTTAGGGCAGATCACTTTATATTTGTCACTCCAGATCTCACTGTCCTCTGAAGTATAAAAGGCAGCTTACCTGCTCTAACTGCTGGTCTGCCCATTTCTGTGATCCTCTCTTGTCTTGTGAGCCGTCAGGTCACTTCAAAGCGTTAACCATTACCTTAGACAGCAATTATTTTCAGGTTTCAGCCACCACTTTATTTTTCAGTGAAGACAAAAGGAAGTATTTGCAATCCCAAATGAAAAGTTCATAAGAACCATGGTAATTTTACCAGCTCAGCCTGAGGTTAGGGCTCTAAATAAACTTAGCTGTATTTAGTCATGCTCTAGTATGACTACACTGCACCACAGTCACTGTTCTTCCTAAATCGCATCAGTACCAATTGCCTGACTCCTTCACTGATGCTGCAAACAATTCAACAGGTAAATATGACATCAGCTATAAAACTAAAAAATTATTTGGGTTTGAATTATACAAGGACTTTGGGGGGGTCCACTAGCACAGGTCACACACTGTTCACTGTATTCACTATGCAGAGAAAACAACTGTCTTGAAATGGAACAATGAGTTCTGTGGTTTTCAGTAACAAATATTATGTTAAAGAAGACCCTTTAACAAACAAATGAAAAAGATGTAGAAATGAAGTTACAGAGGTCTCTCCCCATCCTTTTCCCTTTCGTCTGACAGTTCAAGCTCCATACCAGGAAGCAGGCGTATATCCAGTGCTAACTTTGCTCTGCAACGCTAATTAAGCACTGTCTCTGGAAGAGGTGCTGTCCTTGGGGAATGGCTGTTAGACTAAGGTCATGTCTGCACATCTCTGGTATTTGTCTATGTGTCACTTTTATTTAGAGAATATGGAAATAAATGCCAACATCCTGGTTAACATTTCCTCTATCTCTGCTAAGCAGTTTCTTCTGTTTAAGACTGTATTTGTGAGCTTTCTGACTGCTACATTTTCCACAGTAATATGCTACTTTACAGTATTTAACACCATGTTTTGTTGAAAGTTCTGTACATCCAAGACACAACATCCATGCTATTTGAGAGCTAAGTGATTAAATAGGCAACATTGCCTCTACTGTAGGTAACCCCATTGATTCTTATGAAGTTATCTGAATATGGGTTTGTGTCTTCTAGCACACTCCTTTCTCCCAGACCACATCACAGGTAGTGGCAAATCATTTTCCGAAACTATTTCTGCTTTTCTGACAGTAGAAACACTGCTTCCATCTACATTGTGGTTTTTTATTAAATCTTTTTCTCCATAGATAACAGTGGGACCTGCACATAAAATATAAATGTCCACAAACATTTTTTTTAAGTATTTAGTCTCTGCATTTAAGACCTCTTTACTGCAGACTCGCTAGGCAATGCAGGCTAGGATCTGGAGTTTTTTGTGATATCCAGAAGCTCCTCAGTTCCTCTCCAAATATATGCAGTATTTATGCCTTGTGTTTTGCTGGGGTAAGTTACATCCTACTGACAGCCTATTGTCCCTGCTACTTTCCAATGGACTCTGGTAATTTCTTCATTCTCTCTCTTTCTGTACCCGAGGCAAGTTTAGCTGAGGACTGTGCTAGATGTCTCATAAAAATTCCTTTACAGGACTTCCCAAGGTGAAGGAGTCTTGGTGGCGCATTTGTCATACAGACTGCCTGAAGACAAGAGACTGTGTCTATGGAGACAAAAAAATGCCCCCAGTGAGATAGCAGATGAATTAAAAACCTTGCCCTGACCTTTTCCTGCCATGCAAGCAAACATCAGCCAGGCTGATCTGGAGGATGATCAGGAGCAGCAGGAGGAGCAAACGGCAGCTGTACTGGTGCTCTGCAACAGCCTAGCAGAGGAGAGGAATTCATCCAGATTAGTTTCCTCATTAATTTCCTTTGTAATTGAGGTCAATGGGAAGCACTCTGAAGCTACCAGAAAGAGATCTTGATTTAGTGTATTTAAGAACAGGGAATAGAAGTGAGAAGCCAAGGAGTGAGAACACTCAGGTAGGATGAGTGCACACAATTTATCTATGTCATCTGTAGTGTGAGTTTGCTTATGCAAAGCATAGTCATCCATGAAGGTCTCAACCCATGAAGAACACCATCCATCAGGGCTCCAGACTCTAGTATAACACAGTCACTCTTGGGTAATCTGGTTTCTTCCTTCCTTAGAGCAATGTGAGCAGAAGCCTAACCTTGACCAAAGAATGATATACCTTTCAAGCTTTCCTTCCCAGTCACCTGTTCCTCCTGAGTAACCAGAAAGTGCTGAAAGAATAAGGTAGATAAGCCGGAGGTGGATGATTATGTTACTTTCTTAGTGTCTGCTGAAACTGTGGAGAAAAAGGCATCCTAGAAATGCAAAGTCTGCATTGAGGTTTTGTTGTTTTATGGGCCATTTTCCTTTGAATCTATGAATTACTAGATTTATTTTCATCTAACAACAGTAAGAACAAAGCTCTTCCAATCCCTCACATTATTGACAATATTTAAAATGTAAATTCTCAAGTCTTAATTCTCAATTCTTAATTATTTTCTTCTTCCATTCATAACCTGTGACAGATATTTTTGTTGCAAGACATGGTCCGGTTGCTTAGGGAACACTTCCAGCATATGCTTATATTATTCTTTCTCCTCCAATTCGTTATCAACTCTATAATACAGAGAGACATTTGAAATTCGACCTTGTTTCTTTAACATTTCACCCCCCATTTGAAAGATCTGACTTAGGAAATGGCACCTCAGAGGCTGGTAAATCAAGCTACACCAATTTCAGAACAATATCCCAAACACGTATGACTCAGCTCTGCAAAGGCAGCATAAACCCATCCAGCAGTGATTTTTTCCCCCCAAAGCCCAGCAAGCAATTTTATCAGGATTTCAATCCTCTGCCTTTTAACCTGCTTGTTTTTGCACAGCTACTGTAGTATGACTTGTTTATGCCTCTCAGGCTCAGCCCCTCTGGTCATGACTCCACGGTGTGGGTGCCGTACTCAATGCAAAAAAATGTTACTTCTGTGACGAGAGTTAGGAACCCAAGATCACCCCAGCTGAAGGCTAAGTTGCCTCTTCCTTTCTTACTCCAGTTTAGTGCTATTGAGACAGAGCTGCAAGTTCTGCTGTGGAAGAGAGATTTACAACACATGGCAACAAAATCTGTTGTTACCCTGTCCAATTACATATTTTTTGAGATTGATCTACTCCCCACTGAAGTCAGTGGGTGGTTTTCCACTGAATTCAATAGCTTTTGGATTGAGCCAAAACGAAGGAATGAAGCACTAGGGCACTACAGAACATATAAAGAGCAGGACAGTACATTAAGCGCATGTGTTTTTTCAGCAGGATTGGTGTTTCAGGCTGTTAAATCGCTGCCTCTCCCCATATCATAACAAAAGATATCTGGGCCTGGAAAAGACATTGTTTCAGTGTTTTTTCTTCTATTGATTTTTTTAGATGTATCCAAATAGCACATGCCAAAATGTGACTCAATTCCTATGTTTATGTAAATTCATAGAAGGTCTGTTCTGAAAAAAAAAAATGTCCTTAGTACTTTTTCAAAAATAATCACCTAGCTTTTCCAAAGCATGTAGGTACTTACAATAAGTATTGTAGGAAATTATATCCCAGCACGCACGCCTATATTCAAACCCAAGCAAACATCACAAGAATTTGCCTGATGGTAGTTCATATATCTTAATATCTGTTAACATTAGTCATCTGCACGTTTAAGTTTTGTCAAATGTACAAACTATGTGGCACTCCACCCTTGTTGCAACATCAATTTGCAGTGTCCAGCATTTTTTGTGGTTTAAGGACATAGTGTCTATCAGGCAAATGGTCAGTAATAAAGAGTACTTGCATAGTGGGAAAAAATAAAGAAAGGAAAAAGAAAAAGAATTATAAGCTTTTGCAGACACTGAGATAGCTTAGTCAATGCATCGAACATTTATTTATTTAAATTTACTGAAACGAGATCAAGCCCTGAAAAGTTAGAAACTAATCATGCTAAGGTCACCCTTGCAATGTAAATTCACCCTTTCTGCATATGTACTTCATAGTAAAGCTTTACATGTATGATCAATTAACACTTTTCTTTAATAAAACTTCCTTCCATTCAGAGGATGAATGATGCTCCAGGGATGAGAGTGAGCTGTGCAGTGGTGACTGTAAGAAGAGGAGATGATATCAGACTGGGTTACTCCAACTGACTAGGCACTGGGTAGGTGCAGGTCGGTGCTGATGGCAGGAAGGAACCAGAGAGTGGGGCAAGACCCCGTTTGATGCCTGCTGAAATCTTTCATTGAGGGGAGGATCAAGAACCTACATGACAGTGTGCAAGAAAAAAAGATCATTCTTGAAATTCAGATTTGGATGGTTTCAGAGAATTAAGTGTCCATGAGATTGCAGAAGAAAAAAAAATTAATTCCTTAGTTACCTCCCCCATTTCCACCCTGTGATTATCCATACTGCATGCAGGCTAGTTTGCCCATGGATTTTTTTTTTTTTTTTTTTAAGCTAGTTCTTCTCAAAGCAAAATCTTGGTGTAGTTTGTCAAGGGACCTCTGCTTATATGAATGATGGATAATATTTCATTCAGGTTTGCTGCCTCCTCTCTAGTTTCATTTTCCACCACTGTTCCTATGGACACTGCACCCTCTAGTACCCACTCAAGTCACCACAACATATTTCAAGACATGCAACAAACATGGCATGGGAACTCTAGCTATATATTTGCACTTGGAGTCCAGAGGACACTTTGAATGTCTTGTCCTGTGGATGTCTTCAATCCACTGCAGATGCCACTACCTCTGAGCAATGTGAATCTGAACCATTGTACACTACTTGGTCTAGAGGTGAAGATGAGTCCTTGCAACAGAGGTCTTCAACAAGACATACAAGACCTGGAGTAGAATGAAGACTTACAGAAATTGTATCAATCTGAGCATATTATACAGAAAGCATCAGCAGGCTTTAATAGCAATCTATGGAAAAGGCAAGAAGTGACAGCAGGAGGCAGCAGGGTCTGTCTACACCCAACACACATTGACTCATAACCATTCACTCAAATGAAAGGGGCTAAAACTTCATGGGTATGTGTGAAATGAGGAAGAACTTACTCTGTACCATCAGCATAAAAATGTCCTCTGCAGCAGAGCAAGTAGAAAGAAATTAACGTAATTGGAAAAATTGTGGAGGGAAGAGAGAAGAAAACTAAGATGCATCTCTGGGGAGCTGGCACCAGGTCTCCCAAGCCTTTAGTTTGTTATGAGTAGCTGCGATATATTCTGCCTCATTTCACTTCTAGAGGAAATTACAAATCCTTACAAACCCCACAACAGTCATGCAGCATCAAATATTGAAAATCTGAGAAATCTTGATGCTTTCTGGGATATTTCCAGATCCCACTTAATGCTTGACTCATGATGGCAATTATCCTTTCCATGCTAGGGGTACAGTAACTAATTAAGTGGGCTCATGAAAGCACATTCAGAATTTGGAAGGAAAGCATAATTGATGTGATTATATTCCTGACATATTTCTTGGTCCAAAGCAAGCTTAAAACTGTTAAGTCCAGAGTTCAAATGAATAGAAATCAAGTGGCAGGGCTTGGAAGCACTGCAGTTTAATCTACCATTTACTTTGAAAGATATTGTTCTTTGGAGGAGTCATTCTTTCTATTTTATGATGTTTAGAGGCAGAGTTGCCTAATGACTGCAGCTAAAAGCTGTCTGGGTTATAAGTACAAGTGAACTACTTAAACATCATTCATTATGAGAGAAGACTGATGGCTGCCTTGATTCGTAGGCTTACATCAAGTTAAAATAAGGGTAAGGTATTGGTCCTCCTGGAAACCAAATAAACTGCACATCCTGAGCAGACGCAAAGGACAAGGCTAGCAGCAACCATGCTTGCACCCTCTCTTGAACTCTGAGTTCCTGAGAAAGGGGATGATCAAAGCTCCTGTGCTCCTGACAGTAATTCAGCTGCTCTGGTATCGCACCTTTATGTCCTTCCTACGTTTGTTTTTCTCACAATCTACTAAACACAATTAAAAGAAAGAAGACAAAAAATAAAGAATAAAAGCAAAAAGATGAAAAGAGGAAAAAAGAAGAAAGAAAATAAGAGTCCAAACTTTCTGAGAGAAGAGAATATTAACAAAAATATTGTGGTTTTGCTGATGTTGAACCAGGGAGTTATGGATCAGAATGCGCTGAGTAATGAGTCCTTGTGTCCAAAGGACCAAAATGTCTTCAGGCTTTTCCTACATCTATATCTGCAAGAGTCACTCAGTCACATCTTGCCTTATTGAACTTCTTGGGAGGTGGTCCTGCAAAGAATGCACTTTTTGCATTGTGAGGAGAGAGAAACTCCCTACTCCATCCTGGATAATTAATGATCAAAGTCCTCTTTCTTCCCAAAGGCATTTGCTGACATGTCAGTTGCTAATATATGAATAGGTATTTAAGCAAGAGGAAGAGAGTTGCTTGAAAGTGGGGAAATGATGCCCACTTACAAAGACTTACAAAAAAAAATCTGTGATTCACATTTTCTTTTATCATTGTTTCAGTTAGCTGAGAATCCACTTTATATATAAATGTATCTACATATACATTTGTGTGCATGTGGTATAAATACATATGTAACATATAAACTTCATATGCTGTGTGCATATGTGTGTGTGAGAGTGCACTGAAATTTATAGCTCATTAGAACTTTCTGATTACTTCTTCCTTTTACTTTACACCTTTTTTATCATTTATATTGAATCAGGTAAAGGCAGAAGACTCTCTATTTTGTATCTTCTCAGCACAAAACACAGACTAGGATATCTGCAGTATTTGACAAGGTGATATTCCTCCCACACCTCCACATACACCTACTTTCACACGCATATACACACATGTTCAAAATATAATAACTTACATTTTAAAAATAGAAGAACACTACAACTCATCTGAGTCCTTTCAGAAGCAGGAATAGTTCTTGCTGAGTGTTCAGATCACGGGATCACGCTGTCACATGAAGTTTATGTGGCTGATTATACCCAGATGACTTCACAGCCTTTTGCCAAAGACCTTAAGCTTTTTTAATGCTACCATTAAAGTTCTCCCTCTGCAGCTAGGTTTCAAACATTTAAGAGTTTGAAGTACTTTCATTACAGATCTCTGACACTACATTTTCCACTCCGATGCACACTTCTGAGAACAAAATCATTTAAATAAATAAAGCCCACATGTGACAACATGTCTTGAGAGACTCAATACTATAAAAATGTTTTAGCTACTTATGGTAATTGATTTCTAGCCAATCCTTAAACATGTCTGCAATTGCTACTGTCTTCTCCCTGAAATTATAGGCCTCTCTGTGGCTCAACTATGTAGTCTTTCAGAAGTTTGACACCAATTTCTCAGTGCAATTATTTTGTTCTGTGGCATTCTGCTGTAAATTACTTAAATTCTAAAGCATGGAGGCATGTTCAACTGCTCAAAATGCTACATCGACCGAAAATATACAAGGTTTTTCTCTTCAATAGAGCTATCACCTTTAGGGAAACAGTAAGCCATTCCTTTTATGTCTCCTCTTAAAGGCATGATGTTATTTTTTATTCATTTTTTACTATATGTTATTGTCTTTTAACTAAGCATTTTAAAATATAATTAATTGCACCATAAGACAATGATATTGCATAACCACACTCAGAAACAGATGAGTTTGCCTCTTGTAACAGAATAAAAGGATATTTCAAAGTAAAGAAGGAGTTGCCTACTATTATGGTCTTTAGTGCAAGTTTCATTTATTTTACATAAAGAAAATATCAGTCTCCTGAAGTCAAGAGGGCAATGATTTTAATCTATGCCTTTTGGTAATGGAGGTTGAGCTATTTAGAGCTATCTAGGCTACAAAACTGCAATTAAATTAATGAGAACTGCAAGGCTAAGCCTTCTGCTTGGTATTCATTCATAGCATCTGCTGTAGGATCCTTAAAAACTGGAAAAGCTGCTGTCAGCTTTGAAACTGGCTGGATTGCTTATCCTGCCCACTTACCTCAAGCCTTGTTGGGCAAAGGGTAAACCTTGACATAATTGCTGTGTTTTCGATTTGGCAATAAAGTGTGTAAATCATTTTGTGTTAGTGCAAAGGCTTTGTGCTTATAAATCTTGCCTGTCACTGCAACTGTAGAATTGATGTAGTAACCAGGTGGGGGACAGTCACTGTCTTACTCTCCTGAATTTAAGAAGCAACATTCAAACAGGAATATCAGAAAAAAAATTGGAGAAGTTGCTGAACAGAGCTCTGATTCACAGTACAGTGGGCTGTAACACAGAGAATTAAGTCTGATAGCTGCAGGACAGTAATTATCTCCAAAAGCTCTATCCTTTCTTTTGTTCATGTTATCTTACAATTGAACATTTCTTCTTTGTCTGGGAGGGGATAATCCAGTGCAGGCAGGTTAGACACTGCCCTCAGTTATTGTTATAAACCTCAAAGTGAGCCCCAAAAAGAAAATAGAAGGGAGTTAGAAATCATCCAGACAAAATAATTCTATTCTATCAAATTTGTCTAGATACTTTCAAATGTTACAGCACTCACCACTTTGCTGCAGGAACATGCTCACACACACTGGACACTGATGGGGCCAGAATTTCGCTCAAACTCACTGAGGTTCTCCTTATTTTGAGTGTAAGCCTGTTCCCAATAGACATGTCAGAAACATGTCTTCCATCCCACAGAAATCAGGGGGAGGTAGTCACAGGCCACCAAGCAAGGGGTAGTAGGGAGGATTTGGTATGAATTCTTTCATTTCCCTATGGGTCGGTGCAACCAAGCAGTGCCCTGAGGACTATTGCTGCAATCTATTCAATGAATGACTCAATGCCAGAAGTTTTGTCTGTTGTTATTTGTAAGCTAGAAGTCAATGTAAATACAGTTTTCCTTGTGTTGAAAATGGAATATTTTAGGAAAGAGTATATGAGATTTCTGAGCCCTTTTAGCTTAAAAATGGAAAGTGAGATCCAATGTGCTATTAATATGAAACATCTTCAACATCTAGTGGATAAAGTATTTTAAAACCTGATTGCAGTAGACTTAAGAAAATGGAAATTACAGCTTTTCTAGAGATGAATGATTATTGGGAACTATATAGCTCCCTATCCACTATGCAGCTGCGTATGGTCTTACCGCAGAGAGGGAGAGAGGGAGATAGGGAACTGCTGGGGCTCCACTGGCTGCAGAGAGACTCTGAAACTGTGGAGCACTGGGAACAACAGGGAACCAGGGAGCAAGGGACCCTGCTAATGCCACAGTTCTTCAGATCAGCCGAGAAAAAAAAAAAAAAAGAGAGGCTGAGGAATCAGCAAGAATCACTCTGGAAGGAGACAACCAGGACAGAAACTAATTGTTAACTTTTATTGAATAAATTGAATAAAAAGAGCTACTACTGGGAGCATCAGAGCTACTAAACCCAATAGTTCTCATGGCCTTCATGGAGTAAAAACTTTCTTAGTTGAGATCACATTGGATGCTTGCAAACGTGCTACCTTTTCAGATCAAGTTTCAAGAATTTGGAAATATGTATATATCAGCTGGTCACACAATTCATAAAATCTCTTAAACAAAGATTTTTAATGTCACAGTGAAGAAAATTAATACTTTCAGGTAAAACAAACAAAAAAAAAGATAAATTGTTGATGGTTAGGTCTTTACTATGACTTACTGGCCGTCTTTGTCTAGCATTAATGTAGGAGCAAGTTATTTTCATGAATAGCATTGTTCTATACAAACATTGCCTTTCATGGGTTCATATTTTGTACATAAAATTAAAATATTATAAACAAGTGTAAGCCTTTAATTTCACATAGATCCATGCTTTGTAGTAGGAAAGAATTTTTCATTTAAAAAATATTAGAAAATAGAAAATGAAATGTTTTTAATCTTTACCTCCCTGCCAAGTTTTCATTCCCTCCTGAGTAGGAACGTTCATTTCTTCAGTGATCATGAAATGTAAAAAATGTTTTCTTTTAAGACTTCAGGATTTTATCTGCCTCTTTAAACCACACATTCTGCCATCATTGTCAAAGAGTCAAAACAAAGATATTTTCAAATTGCAGGAGCAGGTACCAAGGGAAAATGTAAATCTTTCATAATCCAAAAATCTCTCTTTTTTTAATACACTGTGGACCAGATAGATAATGTCAACATTTTTTCATAAATTCTCAGACCACCCACCAGCATCAGTAAAGATATAGCCATACAAATATGCATGTGTACATGAAAGTATAGAGTATAAAATAGAACCATTTGGAGAAATATTTTTGTTACTTCTGTAAAATGAATAATAAAGTCAATAAAAATATTTGCACAGAGCAAAGAAGAATCAGTTCTGGAGTCCTTTATAGCCACTAGGCAATTGTGCAAATATACTTTTTAAATTGCATACGATTCCATCTCTTTGCTACAACTCAGGTGCTCAAATTAGAGACAAATAAAACTTGAAAGTGGTGACTTATTTTGTTTGTATAAATGCCCAGTTCACCTGCAACCTTTTATGTCGTCTTCTCCTACTTTTTTTTCACATTTCATTTACCTGTCTTATGACCTTTCAGTGCGTAATGCTGACCATCTTTCCAGAAAAGAGCTGCCAGAAGATCCTTCCAAGGTGATGTTCTCCCTTCCAGTTTCACCTTAGGAAGCACTCTGCCATCTCTTGGGTTGTCATCATAAACGCAAATAGGTGTGTTCTCTTTCATAATATGAAGATACTGAGAGCTAAATCTATTCAGGTCCTTTGAGCAAGAAATCTCCATTGCAGTAGACTGATCTCCATCTCTAGTCTCCAGTTCTCTCTTTGGTGAACACATATCAGGCACCAGGATGTTGAAAAAAGTTGATCACTGAAAAAGAGGATTATGTCAGGTAACTCACACCTATCCCTACTCTTTAGAAAGGAATCGCTCTTAATTAGTATCAAATGCTAGAGCTGGACTGAGATTTTTATAAGGAGCAAGGCAGAACACTGTGCCAAGAAACAAATGTGACTATTCTTCTCTCAAATGCTGCTTGTGAGGTAGATTTGTGGATTTGTCTTCCATCTCTTCCTGAACTAGCTTTGCAAGGAGACTTCAGCAAGTAGTTGAAGGGGGTGGGGAAGTACAAAAAACTTTCTGTAGAGAACAGTAGGGGAAAACACTTCCCACATAGGAGCTCCACTTAGTGTACAGAAACAGAAGGCCCATGAGGAAAGCTGGTTTGGGATCTTCAGCTTTTTTCCTGGTATGAATCTAAACAATGCTTTGTTGTACTCATGTGGTGTTTTTTCATGGAAGGTAGAATTCCTTTCACCTAGCCTTAACCATCTGAAACACAGGCCTCTAGTCTGAGCTACTCCTTGAGGGTTGTGTTATGGATCGTAGTAAGAAAGAGGCCCCTCCAATAAGCCAGATACATGTTTTGGGGCAGCATGGGGAGTCCTCCAGACATGCCCATCTTCCTCCATTGACTCCAGAAGGAAATTAGGTGATTGGTTCAGACGAGATGACTAACCTTCATGTGGCTAACGTCAGGCCAGCCTCAGCTTGCAGAATGTTACCCCAGACAAGGAAAGGCAGAGCAGAATACAGCTTTATCCATTCTTCCCACGCTAACCTGCTCTCATCGTACTCCCTCTGAGGGACGAGTCCCTTCTGCATGTTTTGGGAATCGGGGCATATTTCAGTGAGGGAGAGAGATGCACGCTGCCTCCTTTGTTTAATCAAAGTGCCATAACGTTCTGGCACTAACTTTCCACAGTTAACTTTTAAGGAACAGGCTGCAGGAAGAGAAATGATCATCAGACAATTCTGCAGGACAGATCAGCTCGGCATTAAGTGCTCAGTTCACAAAACAGAAAAGGGTCAAATTGTGTGAGAAGAATTTTCCTTTTGGATTAAATAGCTAGTTGTAAACTCCCATGCCACTCTCACAACCTAGACTGTTGTGACAGCCATGCCCAAGTGAAATGGAAGTTATAGGAATCTTTATTCTTATTCTGTTAACAGCTTTTAGGGGAAAAAAAAAATTAAGATGGTTTCCAGAATAATCCTGTGCAAAGACTGACTGTCCTTGCTATAGGCTTTTACCTCCATCCAAATATCTTTATGAAACACCACATAAAAGCCAATGAAAATAAAGTGTGGAGCATTCAAACTATCCTAAATTTAGATGTCTGGTATTTTATGTCACTACTAGTTATCCTACCCTTATTTTAATCCTCCACCCATATCGGTTCTATTTTCATCTAGGCTAACCATGTAGCTATTCTTACAACTTTGCCTTTCTTCCAAATAAAATCGCTGTTTTTCTACTAAGACAGGCTATTGAATATTGATATACTATTATAGCTTGCAAGCACCTTCAAAAGTGTTTAAAATACATCTGTAAGACTTATTTTTTTGGTATCATTTGACAAGGCAAAAAGTGCCACCTTGCTTTACACATTAAGCAGTTGTTTCCAGAGAAACATTTGCAATTATTTCAGGTACACCAGAACACAGTGAATTAAACTAATCAAAAATGGCATAGTATTAGCTCTCACTCACATGACGGAGTATATTTATTCCACCATTCAAACTGCATGAGTCATTTATAGAGGTATAGCACCAAAGTGAAGGAAAAATTCCTATCCTTTTAACAACCAGCTTTTGTTCTGATAGTTATTTGAACTTAATTGTCTTTTTTTCACTGTGTGTGTAGAGACACCTCTCCTATGATGATAAAAGACAAACATCAGGACTCCTTTGCTTTATGCTGAACTACTTATTTCAACATCACAGTAGTGGGATAATTTGCAGCAGACATGTTGACTAATGTACAGGTTTACAGCTCCTGAACGTGACAAGCTGCAGGTATGAAAACTGGGTGGCGTCTTAAAAGGATATAGCATTGTTTGGCCCGCATTTAATGTATTTTGTGTACAAATGCTAGAATACTTACAGAATTAAAAGTGCCTATTATATTTTAGCAATGATTGATGTATAATTAATACATCGATTATGGTTGGTTATTGAGCTATTCATCCAAGTCACTCTCTGGGTTTTAGGGGGAGAGGTGAAGAAAAAAAAAAACATTAAGAATTTTCTCTTGTGTATGGTGTAAGCCCTCTTTGCAGCATTTCCAGCTCCTCTCTGAAAATGTAGATATATCCTTCTATTGGTAATGCTGACTGATACGTAACCCAAGATTGTGTAGCTTATTTGCTGATTACCACTAATGTACTCTAGTAAACTAAAGCCTAGGTATCTGAAGGTATCTAAAATCCCACACATTTATTTAAGGAATTTCTTGGAGTATTGCAGAATAGGTAAAGGTGATGTGAAGTATCTGTGCTTGGTCTTAGGAATCTTTTCTAGAAAACTGGGGTTTTTTTCCTCAGTTGGCACTGGTCTAAAGGAGGCTGATATTAAGGTCAGTGGAGGAAAGACACTGAGAGATTAAATCACATTCAGATTTATCTTTTCAACTTTTTAACCATTGAGTCTACTTTTTCACATAAGTTCTTAAAAAAAAAAAAAAATCCCTATCAGCATTTTGGTACTTATAATCAAATTTTGTGATTTGATATTATTTGAAGGGAAAACTGTACCTTGAGCTACTAGCTGGAGAAAAAGCTGGTACTTGATAATTTCTATTCCACTTTGTTTACCAGAAGGAGAACCCACTGAGCACCTTCCATTCCTCCCATTCTTTCTGCAATAGAAAGCAATAGTGACATTGAAAAGTCCTTTCCAAGTTGCTCATGACGTCAGGATCTTCTGCTCACAGCTGTACAGAATTCCAAAACATTCACTAAGAGCAATAATGAACTTCTAATATTGACCGGGGGTGGGGTGGGGGGGGGTGGGGTGATGGTATGTGGAAGAAATATTAGTAAGAATCCATCACAGACACATGAAGGATATACATGGTACAGCACAATGTAAGAAGAATTTGACAGAATACTATATTATGGTATGAGTTTTTTCTTGAGCTGATCAGAAATTCTTTTCAGAATGGGTAAGCAAGTTTCCAGAGATCTGGATTTTCATGAAAAGAGTTTAAATTGGGGCAGCGGGGGGAAGAAAAAGCTTTTTGGAAAACTGAAATAATAATTTGACTTAGGTAAATTGAACTAGTTAGCAGAATATCAAAATGCTGCTTCTCATTTGAAAAACGGTGAAAGGAATTAGCTTAGTATTCCTGAATCAGAATGCTTTATAATTTCTCTTCTACATTGTGCTTTGACCTTTTGTCCCAGTTTGGAAAGTAAACAGGTGCTAAAATGAATAAATGTGACAGAAACTCCACTTCCATTCAGCTGTATTTATTTCCATGTGCAGCACAGTTAAATTCTGAAGGGTCTGTTGCAGCATCCTGCGCTCCAGAAAGAAGAACTGGGAGGACTGGATTTGGGAGGACTCTGTATTTCCAGCTAGTGCTATTATACCACTAATGTAAATGGCCCTTACAGAGATCAGAACTAATAACATATACAAAATTGATGGCCACATATCGACATACATTTCAGCTGAACAGTTTCAAGTTTAATTTGGAAATGGCAATAAAAATAACAAATAGAAAAGTCTTTTTAAACTGCAGTGCATTCTCCTTTGCTTTGCCATTTCCTGGCCCATTTCTTTCTTCATTCCTCATGCTACTTCCATTCGATAGATATGCCATTTTAGAAATTGTTTTAAAGAGCATGTAATATATATTATACGTCTCTGAAATAGTTAGCATGGAACAGAGGGAAGTTGGGGATGATGAAATTTTTTTGGTAGTGTTTTTGCAAGTTTAGTGCAGTGATGGGATTAAGCCACAGACCTGACACTGGATTTGATATAAACTTTAGGGAGGAGGGTGTTGCTGACAAGCAAAAATGCAGTTTATGAAAGTTCCATAGCTCTTCCCTCCCTGCTCTGCAACCAGAAGTACTGCAGGGGTGCGCAGCACAAGGGGACACGAGTCGCTGGTACAAGCAGCTTCTTGCATTCAGCAGAACAGGCCCTGGCTGTGGGAAGCCAATACTGGTTTTGAAAACAATCTTTGGAAGCAGCCTACGTTTCTCAGGAAGCTCTGCAGGTGGCCCTAGCGCTGAGCTTTTAAAAGCAGAAAGCTTTTAGGCATCATCACACAGATCTGTTGTATACTTAAGCCTGTTCTTAGGATGGAATAAGGTGCCCTAAATACAAGGTTGTCATAATAATAATAATAATAACAATAAATTATAATAGCACTATTAACAAAAGCTGTGAATGCTCTACCTTACGTGATCCTTGAAAGGGAAGCTCAAAAGCTGAAGTGTAGAAATAGCTTTTTATTGGTTTCTCCTTTCTGTGATATTCATGAGTCACAGGTCTGTCAAGAAAAGAAAAGCTTAGACCTGCCTCCTTTTAATAGTTTAGCTGAAGTTGGAGAAAGATGATGCAAGCTGTTTCACCCACTGCTGACCGAGCTTCTTACTTGGGACACGACAGAACTTGACTGTAAAGACAAGAATCCCTGTAAGCGGCAGAGTGGGAAAGGGGTATCCCTGGAGGCTGCTCTGCCTTTCATTGCCAGCCTCTATAATTATACGCCGCCTTTCAAAGCAACTTGAGAAAGCTGTCTTTGCAGCCTGCTTCTCTTTCCCAGGCCCTGGGGAAAGTGCATCATAGCCATTCCCTGCCAAATCCAAACACCTTACGATCAAGCATTTCTAAATATGGCTCTGCAGTAGAGCTGCTGGAGCAGGAAAAAAAAAAAAAGAAGATGAAAATTTTTCTTTGCCTGAAAAAATGGCATTTTTTTTCAATCCATCCAGCTTTATGGAAATACCTAGATTGTGATGAATGTCTCACCTGGAAAGTTTTTCAGGGCCACAATGTTACTGGAGAGCGGGGAGTCAAAAGGCTTTATAGTAGCTGATGGCCCTAACTCTGTGATAGTTTTCTTTCCATTTCCAGGTCACTAGTTAAAACAAACTGTGCTTGTTTGTATTCAGCAAGATCTTTTAAAACCTTAAACCTCTTCATAAAGTGGAAGTCTTCTCAATCTAGCCCTGGTGTCAAAGATGCTGTCAAAACCATGAATAAAAAAGTCTTTGTACTATTACTAATAAATGTGTACTTACAGCACGGCCAACAAAGGATGAACGCATGCCCTCCTGCATGCTTATAGGCAGGGAAGGATAGCTATTTTTCTCCCCACGGCCTCATGCGGTAAGAAGCCAGATCATTCCAGCTCATGTTATTGCATTCCTCGGGAACATTCCTGCAGAATACTGCACTGCTTCCCCGGTGCTAAGTGATAAGGATTGTAACTCCTTGACTCAGTCTGGTGAACGTTTGTGTGAGCAGATTCAATTTCTAAAGTAAGCGAAAGCACACTGACACAGGCACGGACTGCAGAGGCTACCTCTGGACGGGGGAAGGCAAACATAGATGTGTCCCTCAGTTGCTCTTTTCTCAGCTGATTCAGGTTCCCAAGGCTAAACTTGTTGTGTTATCCTTTCCAGTGACTGTGCACTTTGGAAGGATAAAAAACTATTTTAAGTTCTCATTTATATGGTGTGCTATAAAATAAGGCCCAAGATGGATGAACAGGGGCTCTGTTTTTTAACAACAGTGACTTAGAGATTTGCACATCAGCCATCTCTCCTGTAGAGTCAGACAGATTTACAGTGCCTGGAAATGTTTGCCAACAAAGATGTTATTGTAACTCCAGCGCCTGTTCAGGGAAGTTTATGAGGTAGAGTTAGAAACTGTTCATATTGTCTTCCTGCACTTGATGTATAGGAGAGACAATATGCCAAATGCATTGCTGAGTTAAAAGCAAAGCTACTGCAACTTTAGGATTGCATCTAACATCAAGTACCTCACTTTCTGGTCTGTTGCTTCCACCCTTCACCTAGAAAAGAACTGCCATATTTAACCCTCCTCGCATGACTGTGGGCAACTCAATTATCTTTTCTGTGTTTTTGCTTGCACAACTGATAAATAGGAGCAATGTTCATTATCTGGCTCAAGTTATTTGCATCTGTTCATTTCTTTGTGAGAAAGTTGCCTGGTCTTTCACATGATTGGTTGTGGTTTACAATACTAATAACTGAGTTTTCTCCCTCAGATGCCATCAAAGATGTGTCACTAAATGACGGGTCATTGCTGTAAGTAAACATAACTCCATTGGGATACACAGCAACTGAACTTTTGTCCGGATAATCTTTTCCTTTCCAAAATATACTAATGCGATTTTCATTTTTTTCATATTGACCTCTTGGTTTGCCATTTTTGCTTATTCTAAACACCTGTCCACTGCTAATACAGTTACTCCAGACAATTCATAAATCTATCTGAAAACAGTTCCATTTGCTAGTGGAGAACAGGAGGGACCTCTGGTTCTTCTGCTTGTAATTGTTGGATTGTACAAAAGTTTCATATGTGTTTATATGCCTAAAATGCACCTCTCCTGTGGCTTTCAAAATGAATATTGGCTATCTTTTTAATTAGTGAGATTTTAAATAACTTTGCTCCTTTTTTTTATTCTCTTGGTGGAAATGAAGTAGGCTCCATAGTAAATATCCTGCTCAGGGAAGATCCCCTGCCTCATTTCTTCTACACTTTGCACTGGTTGTGTTAATTCTATGCTCCAGAACCAATGCTTTCCTGTGAATACATCACTGACATTAGCTGCACATTCCTTGGATAGCAGCAAAGTATTCGGCTCTCTAGACACGGCCAAATAAGAGCACAAAGCTTACTTTGAGCAAATCACTAACAACTTCTGTTGGCCAACAATGGGCAGAAAGGTTCTCTGATCCCTTGAGCTGTGGTGCATGGGAGTAAATCCAGGCTCTACGCAAACTAAGTCACTGCAACATTTTCTTCTCCATCATTTCCATTCTAGGAAGAAAAATATGATCCAGAGAGACTATAAAGAAATGTGGGAACACAGCCAGAGTAGTCACTGCTAAATCTCTCGTGTTGGTGTGGTCATTTTTTAATAGCCCAGGTGTAACATAATGTTGGACGGATATACAACAGGCAGATGGTACCTGGCCAATCGTTCTGTTGTTGGAATGGTTCAGTTTCTCTCACATTACTGTCCAGTTCTATGTTTGGAACATTACTTTGTTTAGGCTGAAAATTTAGCATTGAATGTTTTTTCTACTTGTGGTGAAGCAGATTTTCTCTTTGTGATCCATAAGTAAAGTCTTGAGAGGAGATGGTTTTTTGCTTACTTCCTTCATTTTAGGAAATATTTGCCCAGACAATTGCCTCTTAAAAGTATGCAAGAGTCAGGTTTAACCACATGCTCCTTTAGAAGGAATGAGAAAACTGTATATATTTCAGGATAGCAGATAAAAAGGACATGGTTACAAGAGCTTCATTCAATGTCTGAAGAGATTTTCAGGCCTGAATGAAAATTGGACTAACTGAAGCATTATTTCCTGTGATTCTATTTTGGTTTCATTTGTTCATTAGAAACAAGCAGAATCTGACTTAATCAAAGATTCAAAGTCATGGCACATGTGGGTCATTTTTCAGTGCTATGTGTAGCAAATTAGACATAACACTCTTGCTATAGCAGAAACTGATAATTTAATCCATTCTGAATAGCACAATAATGTAGATTGCCACAGTACATGCCATTAATGTCAACTAGAGAAGCTGACCTTGTGAGGTGTGTTGACTTTCCATCTGTTTTGTAAATTTTTTTTTTTTTTAATTTTAATGATCTTCGTACCAAGAAGCCTTAAGATTACCAGTAATGATATTACAAACAGCACCCATCTCATTTATTTTCCATTGACATTAAAGTCACTGCATCATTCTAATTATATCGCAACCCATAATAAAGACCTAAGTGTATCCTTGCAGTTGTGTTGAAAAACAGACACAGGAGGCCTTGTGAACTGTGTGCTTGGTACCAATGGGACATGTAATGTTTCAGCCCATTCAAAGGTTTTAAGCCTGCGAAGGCTTGTGAGGAAATGGCAGATGATAAATTATTTATATGAAAATATGTTAAACAAGCAAGAACCGGAGCCAGCAAAATGAGTGCATTCGTTCTGCTTCATGGACCTTCTCCTGCTTCTCCCACTGGGAATAACCAAGGACCGGTGTCGCTTCACTGGTACTTTGCTGTTACAACACACCATGCTGTAGAGCATTGTAGAGTGGAAAAAAAAAAGAGGTGCCAAAAGAGGTTAGAAATATTTTTCTCCTTCTCTCTCTTTCTCTCTCTCCACCCAAAATACTTTCCTTAGTCCACCAAATATATCTAACAGAAGGTCCTCTGGGTTTGTACACGCTGCTGTTGTCAGACATTCCCAGCCAAGCTGTGGATACAGCAGCAGGCGAAAAGCTTTTCTTTCAAACATTGTATTAGTATTTCAGGATACTGATAAAGGATCTGTGATACAGCAACAAGTATTCAGGTGACTCTTCCTATCCTTCAAAATGTATAACCAAATGGCTCAGACACAGCTAAAGATCTCCTGCATGTAAACTAGAATTAACTGAAACAAGAGTTGGCTTTCAGACAATTGATTTTCCAAACTGGTCTAAGCACATTGATGGCCTTTTTGCCCATTTGCAAAAAGCAAGTGTTTATCTAGAAGCAGAAGTTTATCTAGAAGCAGGTGTTGAAGACAGCC
Source organism: Balearica regulorum gibbericeps (assembly GCF_011004875.1). Lineage (NCBI taxonomy): Eukaryota > Metazoa > Chordata > Aves > Gruiformes > Gruidae > Balearica > Balearica regulorum. The sequence continues at coordinate 56,943,178 of NC_046186.1, read as the reverse complement.
TAAGAACATGCTCTTTACACTTCTGCAGCCTCAGCTGGCCCTGCAAGGAGTGAAGTTCAAGGTCACCAACAAGGAATGTTCCAGAAAGTTGTCATATTTAGCACAAAATAGCACACTCATCAATCATCTCTGTGAAGGAAACAGGGTTTTGACAAATGGCATGTTTGTACAAAGTGCCTGAAACTATTGCTATTTTAGGAGGCCTTGCTCTATTGTCAAAGTAGAAGAGCTAGAGCTATTCCACTGCTTCATGTAGTAAAATCACCTGTTGAACCATGGCACTACAGTCTTGCTGATAACCAACCCAAATACTTAATACGTGCCATTTTCCCTGCTCTGCTGTAATGCATTGCACACGTCATCCTCAACAGCAATGAAGTGAATAGGGTCCCTCTGCCCACTTCATTTGGCTGAAGGCAGAGTCCTGTTCTCCAAAGGCTGCACGGACAGTTTGCTGGCAGCATAGGAGACCTCTCCCCACCTGGAACTGAAGAGCCATGTCCCTCAACTGTCCTCTTCACCAGCTTGCTTTCTGTTTTCCCTTCCTCCTTCCTCTTTATTATGCTAGATGGCCATCTGATTTTCCCAGTCTTCTGCCATTTCATTACAAAGCCTTTATTTTTGCCTGTGGTGGTGCAATGTCCTCCAGCAGTACTTGTAGGGAGATACCTTGAGAATTGGAAGATCTGATGAGGAGGATGACAGCAGTGAAGATTTTGTCTCCAGATAGCCTCAGTCTCTCAGCTGTCACAAGACAGTGACATAAATGAGACGCAAGAGGACAACCTGAATGCGATAAACTAATACACTGTCAGTGGCCTTTGTCTTCTTAACATGCCTTTACTTCTGAAATTAGGCAGTGCATTTTAATATCTTTCCTATTTCGTCCTTCAGAAACTCTTAGTGTGTCAAAAACAACAAATACAGATTAACTGATAACAATAGGTTATTTCCTATATTCTAGTTTCTTATTTTGAAATTTGTTGTGAATATTGTTGTTTCAGGGAGTGGAATTTTTTTTTTTTTCAATTTGTTGTAAATAGTGTTTTGGTTTTGTTGCATGTATGAGCAGGCTTCAATAGTATTATTATTCAATTTTTAATGTACTTTCATCAAGTTCCCATGACTACACTCTGACAAAACAGCATATTTTGTATCCCAAAGAACTCCATGTATCAGTGTGATGATCTTCAGCACCCTGTGGTCTAAGCAGCAAATGTTATCGTTGAGCTCTTTATCAGACAGTTTTCCCTCTCTCTCACTCATCCTGCAAATTAAAGCAGAGGTTAACCTCAGCTGAGTACCACCCATAGGCCCACATGTCTTGACTCTTGGCTGCAACTCACCCCACAACTCCATTTTTTTCTGCATCTTACATTTTCCATTCACTTTGTCAGTCCACTGAGTATTTGAAGACATGCAGGCAGAGGGAATTCCTAAGGATTCTTTTATTTTAGTTAGCATGGGAAATGCACTGGTGAAAGTGAAATTATACGTATTTCTCTATCTATCCTGACTTTCTTACATTTTTGAGCAGCTGGGGACATCCTTCATCTTCCACATTGCTCCTTTTCTGTCTTTATTGCAGATGTCCGAATACCTGATTCCTCCTCTGGTTCTTCAGTCACAAATAATTTGACAGAAGCATTTCCCTGCTGGAAGAGTGGCACTTCCCTTTCCTACCTCATGTCCATATTTCCTGTATCCATATATACTTGCATTCACCTCTTTGGCCTTTCTGTTTTCAAAATGCTCTACCAGAACTTTTTTCTTTGTCTCTGTCTCTGAAGAAATACTAATGATGTAGACCCCAATGCGTCACTGAGGAGCTTTCCCCTAAGCTTCAGCTATCCTATTGTTTTGTCTGACCAAGTCTATTCACAAGATAATAACACTTAATGAGTGTCTCTCTCTCTCTCCTTCCCACAGACAGACTTGTAGACGCCACTCTTCAGCTTTTTAGCGTTAAGAGTAGGAAGCAGTCACTACAAAGGCATGTCTACGTTGCAGGCAGAGCTATGATTGCATCACATGCAGACGTACTTGAGTTACCTTTACAGTACTCCCAGTACCTTGCTGGGTTACTGGGAGCCATTCTGTCAGCCCCAGGAGACCGTGTGCTTAGCTGTGACCTTAACCTGTGCTAAGTTACAGCCTCCTGCAACTCCATTTCCATTTGCAGCTGGGTTCCTCCAAGTATGTTCCCACAGGTGTGTATCCAGCAGACCTCCTGTTGCATTGTAAATATTTTGAAAGGCTGTCATATCCAAATAACACCAGCAATTTATAAAAACAATCTGGAATCCATGTAGCTATCAAGGAAGTTTCTTTGCAGACTCATGAAAAAACAGCTTTAACACAGTCCCTGGTAAGAGATATCACGTTATAGGTAAGTATTTTCTGAAAAGGTTACTTTGGCCAATTTTATGCCAATAGTATCATCCCAACATAAGCACCAAAATAGTCTTGTCAGGCTTACAGCTATACTCCTACAGTGACTTTTGATGTCGGGGTAGTATAGCCAGGTGCATATTTACTGAGCAGCAAAGGGGAATATATCCCAACTGGGGTGCTCCAGTCACACACAGGCACTGCTGGGTATCCTCTGTACTTACAGCCTTGAGTAAAAGTACTCTCCTGACACAATTCATACCTGCAAAACATGCTGAGCAGCTAGTGATCTATTTCCATGAAGATTTGTCTATCTGGGGTCTCCCTGTTACACCATTTCCTTCCCTGCATCATGGACGTAAGTGTGCTGGCAGAGAGGCAGGAGTGTCCTGGCTGGACACTTGACTGCCTTCTCCCAGCAGAACCCTCATTTTTAGCTCATGTGTTTCTCACCTCAGCTGCTGAATGGTGAGCAGCTGCCTTCCCTTGTCTTCCTTGTTTTTCTACATCTGGCCAAGATCCCTGAGGAGCACTTCCTTCCTGGTCATAGAGACAAGAGGGCTTTTGCAGACAGCTGTTCCCCTGCAGATGCCAGACAAATGATGAACCTTTCTCATCCTGAAATCTTGCTCTGCAGTTAAGTCCCATTTTGCCATTCCCCTTACTGCATTTCCTAATGGATGTTAAATCATCTGGATTTTTTAAAAATCCCTTTGCTTTGTATGTGAGCAACCACTGTTGAGTTAGTTACTGCACCTATCTGTTTTGTCTGAGGCAGTATTTGTGGATTAGTGATATCCATAATTTGAAAATTATATGTATAAAGAATACAGGAACATGAAAGCAGTGGCATGTTCTGGCAACTGAAGATGATCTGCAGGTGCGAGTTGCAACTTGGGAAAATTAGCTCTGAATTTTGAAGGTTGAATGTGAAGTTTGTTATGTCTTGCTTTTGCAGCTTGTATCCGATTGCACAAAGAGTGCCAATTGGTTACCTCCTTCATATCAACCAAATGCAATTATATATCGTTTTTCTTACATATCAGACCTGCATGGCAATTTTAATAATTAAGATTTTCTAAAGTATCGGGGATGATTTTAGATAAAGATCTTGGCTGGTAAAATATCTAAAGTAACAGTTGTTATGTTTTCATTAAGAGTGCCTTGATACCATTCATAATATTAACATCAAGCTACTAAAGTTGCTGGCTTGCTGAACACTAGGTCTTTTGTTGCATTTTATGATCCCTAATTTCCTTACTAATAAGCTATGGGTCCTCAGCGTATTTAACATGTTACCGGCAACCTCGGCAAACACCGATCCGTCTGTTCTTTGAGTAGGATGCAAAAAAGGCTGACAGTGCACAAAGGGTGCCTAAAGCAACTTGTTCTGCAATGAATTCAGCTGCACAGATGTGATTCAGTGCCTGCCTCTCTCTTTAAATATAATTGCCCAGAACAGCTGACTCAACCAGCGTATAAAACTCTGCCTGTACAAAGAGCTCACCTGCACCATTTGACTTATTGTTTTTGTTGCTTTGTGCCAAACATTCTTGAACCATCCTTGCAGGGTGAGCCCCTGCCCATAGGACACCACCCACCTCCCCACTGAAAGCACTGAGACCTTTGCAGTTGGCTTCAGTGGGATGTGGAGCCTGTGTTCCTCCCTGTACAGATACTAGTCCCCTAGAACAATCCTCCTACCATTGTTTTCATTATTTGCCAGACACCTTCCTCTCCCACTGCATTTTCACAGATGGACATCCCAACTCTCGACTCATTGGACTACCAGGCTCTGGGGAAATAACTTTAAGGATGGATGGGTTAAAAGTTGTGAGAAATTCTCAAGGAGAGTGACAAGGGACACAATATTGGTAGGCATGTGAAAGTGAAGTAGCCTGTGACTGCATGGTCCTCCATCCACACATTCAACCTGGACTATCTCTCTTCCAATTAAAGAAAAAATGATAAGCATAACGTAAGCACCATCTTCTGAGGCAATCTAATATTTGGAAGCAAGGGGGACAAAATCAGGGAAAAAGCTCGACGCTGAAAAAAGTGACCGTTGCTCATACTGAGCTATCATGAGCCCTGTGCGTCTGTGTGTCTTGTCAGATCCGTGCCAAGGATACACGTGTGATTCTTCACAGGACATGTGTCAGAGCTCACAGGTGGGGTGGCTCACACAGCTGACTCCATGTTCATGTGAACATGCTCCTTCCCTGCTGATTAGACAGGAAAACTCATGAACTTTGGTCAGAGAAGGAAGGTTAGCGAGTAACAAATATCAGAGAAGAAATTGTTGTATGAAAGCAAAACAAATAAAGGAAGGATATGCTGGTAGAAATTTGGGAGAATAAGAAAAGAAGTAAAAACTTATGGAAAATAGTTACGGAGCTAATTTCAGTAATTTCAGTAATTTCAGTCACCAGGGTCTGTTCTGGCCTACCCACTGTAACCTCAGCCCTCTTCTTGATTTTCTCTTACTCTGGCTTCTCGCTCCCATTCACACAAATTAGCTTTTATTAATCACAGATTTTTTTAATGTCACGGTTTTCAATTCACTCACCTGTCAGCTAGCTATATCACTATCTCCTTCCTGTGTCCAGGACTTCCATGTTTTAAATATTCATATCTCTTCTGATTTTTAAACCTTTACCATCAGGGTCTGTCCTCAAGGCTTCTTGACCTTCTGCCCCTAACTTCCTTACCATTCTATTCAATGGAAGTGTCGCGTCCAACAATTTTTATATCTGCTTTTCCAAAATCCATTTGTATTGCTCCCATTGAAAACGTGTCCAGGAGACACATCTGTGAAAGGAGAGCAGAAATTTCCCCTGAAAGGAAAACCTAGGAAAATAACTCTGACGAATATACAATCATATTCATTAAGTTTGGAGACGTAATAAACACAAAGTGTCTTTTCGAAAGCTCCTTTAATATTGATTTTGTAATGGTGTCATTTTGAAATACAGTACAAAAAATATTAAAGAGTGAAAATTTCACGTTTCAAAAATTAACATGTATCTAATATTTCAAAAGGGGGGGGGAATTTTCTTCAGAATTTCCCTCCATTAATGATACAAAAGTTGAAGAGATCTGCTTTGGTTTACAAGAAACAAAAACTTTGAAATCAAAACACCAACTACAGAAGTCCTTCCTCTGCACAGCTTTAAATAAAATAATTTGCAATTTACTGTAAATGACAAACTACTTTCAAAATTCCAGGGGAAAAAATAAAACCAAAAAAGGGAATATTTGGGACAATTCTGTTTCAAAACTATTCTGGATGGATGGCTAGCATATTACAAGAACAATCTGATTTTCTTACAGGTAAGAGCATGTTAAGTGTCCAGTCCAATAGTTTTGTGAAGAGTTCCTGTCAATTTCCAATTGCAAATATAGAAAAATCTCACATTTTGAAATGTTTCAACTCAAAGCAATCATACTCTAAATCCTCCTTCTTGGTATGCTACGTCTACATACTCTTGAAAATTGCTTACTAGTGTGTACTATCATCAAAGAATAATACAAAATTATATGTAATGTGTGCTTTGAAAAACATGTCAGTATTGCATTTTAAATAGAAAAATATGACTGGATTCCACTGTGAGTGTTATTAAAATCTTCTACATAAAGATGAAATTATACCTTATTTTAAGAGGTATTCCAACCCATTTCTGTAACAACTGAAAATAGGCTTGTGTGAATTCTTTTACAAACCAATTCTTTCCTAAGTAAAGCTAAAATTACAGAATCAGGTTATATTTCAGTAAAATAAAAGTGTTTTGACATTACTCATGGACCACATTTTTAAGGCAAACAGAGAAGTTGTTATCTCTTCCATGACACATTTGAGTAGCCACTTCTAAGTGGTTCCAGCTTTGAAATCTGAGGAATTTCCAGCCATGAAAAGCAAATACATTGTACTTCTGCTCCTCCTGTCACCTATAACTGTGCACTAGTGAGAACAAAGTCTTTGCACAGAAACTACTGAATGCATGAACTTTTTAAAATAATTGCATGGTTTTCAATATGATACAAATAAGAAATGAAGCATTGGAGTTTACCAAATACAGACTAACTCCTGCTATGATTTGAGAAAAGTTTTAAGTTAGATTTCTCTACTAAAATTCTCTGTATCAGTTACATGAAGGAGTTCACTTCCCCAAATATGCTTTATTCTCAGCTAATGGTGATTCTTCTACAAATACAGTAGAGTAGTAAACCATATTGTGAGCTAGTATATTAAACCCAGGCTACTTTAAATAAAAACAAAACAAAACCAACAAAACCAACTTGTGCATTTGAGGAAGTGGTTGCACATTCTTTGAGGTTAATATACTGACAGCAGAGGAAAAAATATAAATCTAACTCTACAGTAACAATAAATTACACAGATGAGAAAGTCACATATTTATCTCATTACTGGAAAAGAATGATGAAACAGTGGAGCATCGGATGTAAGGCTGAGGCTTTCCTCAACCCCTTCAAGAAGTGATACTGGATAAAAGGTGGGATAGTGCAGGCACATTTGAACAAACTGCATCCAGATGTGCACCGTGGGCCTGATCCAAGCTGACTGAGACTGACAGGAAGACCTTCACTGATTTCAGTGCTGTTCAGAGCTGGCTCTCAGAAAAATGACTTCTCAGCCAAATGCCACATGACCAGGTCGTTCCTGCGCTGCTATGTCAAGATGCTTCTGGTTGGTCATGTGGCAGCACTCCTGGGAAGGGATGGAAAAGCAGATGGAAAACTAAGAACAAAATAGGCACTTAGATGAAACTTCCTTGGAGAGAAAGAGAGAGAGAACAACTGGGAGAGATCAGACAGAAGTTTTTGCCAGGATGTGTGAGTAAATGACATCAGGCAGTTATGGAGATTAAAGCAGTAACAGCCAGACTTCTCTCAACCTTGAGAGAACCCACTGAGGGCTCTGCAGCCAAGTGAAAGGAAGGCCAATCTGTCTAGTATGCCTGCTTGACGTACGTGTGTGTCCTGAACATCGTCTGTGCATAAGCCTCCAAAACCACAGCACTTCAGTATGCAAACTCTTCTTGTGCTGCAGAATATGTGTATGCATCTCTTGCATCACCTTGGAGCGGACCATGAGCTGATTTTCCAAAGATTTCTAAAAAAGTTCTATACCTTCACTGGTCTGGGGACAAAATAACCATGCCAATGAAAGGAACACATGGTTTCCTGCTCAGGCTTTTAGCTTCTGTTGAAATCTAAATATGAAGCTAACCACAAATTTGTGGCCAGACTGTCTTGGTGTCAAATAACCAAACTCCATCAAAATTCATAGGGTTGAACCCCACAACACAGTATATAGTTTTTCTCAGTGCTTCTATGTATTTTCACTTCTTACACCAACCTCAACATTTCTACACTAATCTCTAACTCTCTTATTTTCTAGTATAGATCATTATACAGACATTTTACTTAAGGCAAGATGCCTTTTTGTTGTCGGTGGCAGTAGATCAATGTGGACTGGCCAGCAGAGGGTGCTACTTGAATTTGGGAATAAAACATATCAATAACCTTCAGGAATAATCAGATTTCTGTGAGATTATGCTAATTACAGGGGTAGCCACCTCCTTCTTCCATTGGTACTAAAGAAACCGAATGGTGGTATATTTTTTTCCTGAAATGTTCGATTCAACTGGTAGTACAAAATGCTGAGGAGTGATCTAAGTGAAGCTTTGGATTTATGCTCTAACAGCAGTCTAAATGGCACTAGATATTACTGTTCAGAAATAAGCATCGCGTACACAACCCAATACTCTTGGTTCACTTTGGTAGGCTTGTCATTTTATATTCTTTCCACAGATAAGTTGGAAGTTTGGTTCCCACTCCAGGTCAGGCTTTTTACCTCTTCGCCTTTTACCAGACCGAACCAATCTGTTTGAAATTTCATAAGTGTGTTATTCTGCCAAAGTAGAAGTTTAATGGAAAGTTTGAGGTAAATTCAACAAGATGTTTGGGAGACATGAGGGCTCAAAAAAGGAAGCAGTTTCACCTCTTGAAAATTTTCCTAACATTTTTTTTGGCTTATAGTAACTGCAAAATGGCTTGGCTGAGAAACTAGAAATTTGTTTTAATCTTTTGTAGATGGTGATTTCTGTTGCCTTTGGCTTCTTTTGGGGTGCTTCAGGGGGCAATTATTTAGTCACTAAAAGACATTTATGCAAACATTTAGGGTTCCTAAATCCGCATGTCAGCTTTTATAGGGCTTATGAAATCCACAATAGTGGAATGTAGCCTTCCCAGACTGCACAGACTTTTTCACAGGGTAACTCTTGTGATCAGGGCAGGGCAAACTTTGTTTCAGAAAAGACTTTAGTAGGTTTCAGTGACCCTGTGAGAAGCTCTGAAGGGTCCCACCCACAGCACTGTCAGATCCTCCAAGACCTGCTTGAGGCAAAGTCCATTCCCATAAAGACTTTTTGCTTCTTTTTTGTCTCTACATCTGCTTAGAGCTCTCCTACTTGTTTCTGTTATCTGCACGTATGTCTCTTGGCAGGATTTGAGGGAGAAGATATCCTTCACCACAAATCTGAACTGGTTCTGTAAGCTACGCCACTCCCAGTGTGTGGCCAGAGGCAGGCCTCTATGTAAAGATTTACCCCAGTGACACCCAGGAAAAAGATCAACTTTTGCATTCTTCTCACTGGTTGGTAAAATGACCTGTATTGGCCCTGAGGACCATGTCTTTAAATGTAGTTAACAGTTTTTCAGTAATTAGCAAAACTTTCCATGACGAGGTTTGAAGGTGTTCTGAACTTTCGCAGTATGTGATTTGTTACTCCTATTGGCCTAAAGTCTAAGGAGTGAAGCAATTTACTGGCAGCATTTTTTTGTAGAATAATATTAAGAAAAAGCTGAGGTTCCCTAATGATTTATGAACAGAATATGGTCAGAATTAGTACCAACCTGGTGAAGATACTGTTCCATTTTTGAGATTTTTGTGCTGCTCCTAACTTCTTGGATTTACCATGAATTATATCTTTTTCAATCAAAAAATACAGAAATAAGGAGGTAGGATCCAAGAATGTAAGTCAGAGAGAATCTGTGGAAGTTTGGGAAACTTGAAACCAGGCTGTCAGAAAGGAATGAGGGAGGTATGCAAAAAGTATAAAAGAATTTATATTACACCTGCAGGCGGAATTATCTTCCAAAGTACAGAACATTTTCTGAAAATAATTTAGTTATTGAAATGTTGACTAGAAGGAACAACGTGTAAAGCCAGTCCTGAGACAGCTATTGCATTTTGGGTGAGATATCCTTCTGTCACCAGACTTTCTTTTTCCCAATTCCCTCTTTTCTCCTGTCTCCCCACACCCAGATTTACTGTAGAATCTATTTTATTAAGGGAAAATATATTTTGAAGAAAGCCTTGCTTATAGTCACCTATCAGCCTGGTATGTATGCAGTTACTGGCCCAGAGCTTTATGTGTCAGTAAGACAGCTAGAAGTGCCACAGAAGTAAAAAAGTGGTACCTAAACAGATGATGTGCTAAATTTGCATTGGTTAAACTAATGAAATCCTGGTAAGTTCAAAGAGATATGGACTTGGCAGGGAGCAAGACATGCTAACAAAATGAAGTGAAGAATGAAATAGAAGTGGCAGCTACCTCAAAATCAGACGAGAAATGAAAAACAAAGAATATCTAAAAACTATAGAGAAAAGGGGTTCCCAAATTAATTTTAATGAAAATCCTCATTATGTTTTATAAAATTGCTATGATTTATAAGTATGCAGCCTGTTTACAAAGACTATGTAGGCTTCACTTTGCTAACCTCTTCTATAGAAGGAAAGTCTGCACCGGATGATTTTCAACCCATTTATTGTTTCTATTCCACCAAACAAAAGTATTGAGAAAGCTCTGACGAACAGAAGACCAGAAATGGAAAACAGATCAGAAAAGAGCAATGGTAGGACACCTCAGGGGCAATCCTGAATGCTGTTGCTTTTCAAATACTTTCTCAGGAAGACACGTATTTCATCTTGAAAGTAATTATGAGGACCAGTCATCATCTAAAGGAAATTTCTTCATTAAAATCCATTTGTATTGTAATTTCTCTGTTAGCAAATACGTGGGATGGTTTTTTTTTCATCAAACAAGTCCACCACCTTTCCCATACTTGAAAGGGAAACTCCAACAAAGAGTGCTTGCAGGTTCATTATTTGGCTCAGTTATTTTCCAGATGTGTGTGAGGCTGTGTTTTGGCTAGCCTTTATGCTCTAATGTAATATTAAACCAAATAAAAAATTAAATGGGATCCAAGTGCAGACCTGCAGCTAAGAGAAGCATTTTATGAAAAAAAGAAAATTCCTGAAATTTTATCTACACTGTTGAGGTAATCTAAATTATATATGCCAAAAATATAAATTAAGCTCAATATTCTATTAGAAATATGACAAAAATCCACTGGTTTTTAAATCCAGTTAATCTCCAGCAACACCGACCCTACCTTCAAGATAACATTGCAATGTCTGGAAGGACTGCTTGTAAGGGATTCTCACCTCTATTTCCAATGGTCCTCCTGAGAACTGCAGGCTATCTGCAGACCTGGTTTCCATGTGTCCCCATTTATAATCATATCAAGAAATTTATTCCACCAAACAGCCTTAAATGGCAAAATTGCTTTTTCTGACTGGTAGTTCACTAGAGTATCTGAATTATTAACTCATCCACAACTGCCAAATGGCAGGTTAGCTGCTAGTACAGTTACAGCCTGATTGAAAATGGCATAAAATGAAAAGCATTGTTGTATGAAATCATTTGGTAATTAACTTATTTTTTCTCTATATGCCAAAGGATGGTTTTGGAAGGTTGATACATATTTTGATAACATGTTTATCATTGTGACTCCAAATTCTGCTTGCAAGATTAATTGATCTCTTCCCTCTTTATCATTGCTGTATTTATGCAAATGTATTTTACATGCTTTAATGATTTTATCTATTCAGCTGTAATACAGAACAGATATCATATAACACTATCCTGAAGAAAAAAAGGCATGAAATATGTATTTAAGACATTAGAACCTACAGGAAGAAGTTCAATGAAAAAAAATCTAATTGCTGATGTCACCTGATGGTGGAAATCTCTGACACAAAGTCACAAAGTCTTTCTTTACTGGAGGATGTGGTTTTAGTAGCAATCTGCAGCTATTGTAAAAGTTGTAAGATAATTGTGTTGAAAAATAGTCTTTTTCATTTACTGTTTGCAACACTGGGTCCATATAGTTCCACAAAAGCCCTGTTTTGGTTTCGGTGGTTTTGGAAGATCCTGCTTGACTTGAATGAGCTTTGCATCAGGCCTCAGTTCTTTATTAGATAAAAATCTTCCATCAGAATTTTTCTGCCATCCATTGTAGACCATTTAGGAGGAACCAGGAGGTTACCTGAACCTTGAGGTGCACGGATAATCATGAAAATTGCTTCTGGCTTTTCTATAGGAAGGATGCAAAAATTACCCTTGTAATTGTTTGAAAACTCTCTAAACTATCCCTCAAATAATATTTGTTTAGTTTCTTGGAGTAGCTCTGGGATGATATGCATTCTTCACTTGCAACCCATCATCCGTGACCAATGACCCTCTTGTGAATAGAACAGCAATCTTCATCTACTTCTGGTACAAATTTGAAACTACATCACAGTATGATATTAATTTCTTTCTCTGCATACGTATTGACAATAATAAATAGGCAAATAAATAGGATGGTAAGTAGGATTTCATCTGTATACATGCATACATGCACACATGCACATATATAAATATTTATGAAAGAAACACAAAAGACAGATGTACTCATAGCCTAGAAAATAAAAGAGTGGGAAAAGAAATGCTTTTTCATGTATATGAAAAATAGGTACAATTTATATAGGCTAAATTCTATGTACCTGTATTTGTCCACAACATACACATGTGGATGATTGTACACATACATGAATGTCAGGACTTAAAGACAGGAAAAAACCTAGCATCTGTTCGAAACAATATTGAATCTTTTCTTAGTGCAAACTAACAGGAATGGAATGATGTTGAGACAGGCCTTTTGTTTAAAAGGCTTTTTTAGCTGTTTGAAATTTGGGCAAGAGAAGGCTTAGACCTGTCTGAGTTTGTAGCATTTTGCCCTAGCACCTCCAAAGTTGATGAGTGTAGCAAAGCTTTGTGAAAGTTGTGGTTGAAATAGCTGTTTGTAGCAGAAATAAAATATAGAAAAGTTATTACTTACATTTCAAAGCAGCTGCGATTAGCCATAAAAATAACCTTAGTAATTATTACAAGCATGAATATCTTAAAACACCTCTAGCAAGAACTAAACTGTGATCACATTAAGGCCATTTGATACAAACTTCTAATTTGGTAACAAACTGCTTGGAAATCAAGCTGTAGTAGCTAGAAATTACTCTAGGTTTAAGCAAACATAGTTCCGAGTTTAATCTTCCATTTGCTGTGGTTAACTCATTTGTTTTCCCCAGGGAAACGTAGATTGTCATGTCATTGTTAGCTGTCCTCCCTCTGCCTCCTCTCCCCTTCCCTCCAGTTGTTTCCACTTAAATGGTACCAACCTTGGAGAAACAAAGACCATCCTTAAATTTCTTGAAGCAGCAACCTGAGAAGTCTTTCAAAACATATGCTTTAAAGAGGAAATTATTATCTTCGTATAAAACGTATTCAGCAAAGAAGGATTTGGCTTCCATTTGTGCTGCTCCTTGAGCTAAATATAGGGAAGTATACAGAAGAATTAAGAGACTCTCCATATAAACCCAAGGTCTTAGAGAAACAAGAGTTTGCTGTCTAGACCTTGTTACATTTACTCTCTTGTTTGTCAATGAAGAGCATGTCTCCAGTGGGCTGGGGGCAAATTCGCACCCCTGAATTTTGGCTAGGTACTCTGCCTTGCCAAAGAGCCACACTCCCACCCGGTCTCCCTGACTGCCGGAGTCTGTGCTCCTGGGATCACAGCTTTCAACTTAAAGGAAAAAAATGCCTCTGCCTCTGAATACCCTACACAACAGGGACCTCCTACTCTAATCTAGCATGCTCTTTCAGGGGGGTGGGAACTGTATTGTCCAACCTGGTGGGGCTCAACCAAAATCCAGGTGTCACAGTCCATGGATGTACTCTAATCTTTAGGCCATTGTACAAGAAGTCAGCATCAACCAGTTTCTTCAGGGAAGGTGCCTACAGGTAGTAAACTCAAATGTTACATGCTCTCTGAGCAAACAGAGAATAAAGAATACTTTATTAATAATTCTCAAATGGAGCTAACCGGAAAATAGTCACTTAATCCTCTCAGGTGAGCAGCCACACTTCTGGACACATACACTTTCGGCAAGCTACACGTACTGGGAATCTTCCATCAGAAAAGGTATGTGTGTGTGCTATATCTCAGATATTTTCATGCATAAGAACATGAGAGTGGTCTGACTGGGTCACACCACAGGTCCATCCAGCTCAGAGACCTATTCTCAAAAAAGTCAAACAGAGAATGCCTAGGGAATGGCATAAGAGTTGCTACTCCAGAATATTCAATTCATCCAGCATTCAACCATTTGTGCCTCATTGACTTTTTGAACCAGTTGTCTTAGATACAATAATTCTCAGTGGATTTTTTTTTACATGAGTTTGTCTAGTTGCCTTTTGAAATCAGGCAAACTTTCAGCATCTGAAACACCCTGTGATAAAGAGTTCCACAGCTTAACTGCATGTTGATGCAGATGGATTAGCTTGTTTGAATATCTCTCCTGGACCTGAATTACACTCTGGGAACTTAAGTGCTATTTACAGTTCACTCTTAGTCCCCTAAACTGGTGACTTGGTTGAACAAAATCTGAAAGACAAATACCTGCCAGTCCCACTGAAGCTTCAATATATTGTCATTACTTTTAAGGTATTATTCTGGGGTGACATCACAGCGCTATGCCAGGACTGAAGTCTTAAAACTGGGCCACTTATTAGACCTGTTCACCCCTGACTTTCACAGATTGTTTTATTTGTTCCTTCATATTAAATGCATTTTCCTTTGCTAACATTTGCAGTTTTCTTTTTCTTTTTTTTTTTCTTTTTTAATCAACAGAAATAGCATGTATTAATGAAAAGTACAACAAGAAGAATAAGAAATTTATATTTTAAAAATGTATCTGAAATCCAATTTCCCTTCTTAGGGGGAAATAAAAATTCTGTTCAGATCTTGGACAAGAAACGGCAAGGAAAGGTATTAAGTATCACATTACTTTTTGATGGAGGAATGCAAGCAAAAGCATTGCTGGTAGCAGTTTGGATCTTTAACTCACATTGCACAATGAAAAATCAAAAGATAGAAAAAAAATCTGATTGTATTGCAAACATTTTGGTTTTCTCTTTTTATCTGTCTTTTTATCTGTGCGCAAACCATCCATTTGTTTGACTATAACACACAGGTCATTTTCTTGCCATTGTACATGCCATTCCCACTGTGGTATTACAGATAGGCAAAGCAGGTAAACAGAAGCAGCAAATAAACAGCCTTCAGTGTGATGAATGCAATTTATAATTAACAGCGACAGGGAAAATATTCTAAGCAGAGGCTTAAAAAAATTACAAGGCCTGATGTTCAACTTGTTTCTAAATTCGTCTGTGAACCACTGATAAAATAGAATGAGAAAAGTCTTTGTAAAGTAAATGATATATTATTACACAAAATAATAGGAACATGCAGTGCTGTAAGTATGAATTAGGCATCCTGTGGTTAACTTTTGCATAATATAAACATACTAGTCTGTCCAATGCTGAAAACAGAGCTAGGAATTCAGTAACCAGCATCCCTTGTCCAGCTATTAGTGACTCCCAAAGCTCCTTGGTATAAAGGACCCATATGGAAGTACTCATATGAGTATGGCAAACTGCCAGAGCAAGCTATATATGATGAGTAATAATATATTAGCCAGAAATTGAGAGTATAAATCTATGAAGGACAATTAAAGCTCACTGAATTCAATTAGATTTTTCTATTGGATTTGTTGGCATTGAATCACAATGGGAAAGGAAGACTTGCTTACTGTATGCCTAAAATGATACACGCATATACATCATTATTAGCCATGCTACCAGGACATTGCATCTGTTGAGTGAAGGCCTAACAGAGAATTTCTATTATTGGACTTGGTAATTTTTGAGATGGGAAGTTTTCCTCTGAAATCTTATGAAATTTCAAGGATGCTTGTGTGGCGACAACACATCAGGGTTGTTTTTTCCCCTTGCATAGTGTGAGTGCTCAGGGAGATGATCATCCTACGGACTAGTTTGGTTGGTTGTCAGCAGCAGACATTGAGCTTTCTTCATTAGAACATTAATCCATAAAGACTCAGTATCATTTATTTCCAAGTTATTGCTGAGCTAGAAACAAATAACTTCATTTTGATGGAGTGCCACTCACTTTCTCCATTTACTCAGCTGGCCCCTTTCTGTGTTAAGTTCTATAAATATGATATTAACGTTCAAGTTATGAGCATCTCTCCAAATTTCGTTAATACCAACTAAGTCAAATTAAGCCCATAAAATGAGCAGTTCTCATTTCTCTTGTTTATTACACTGGATCCTAGCACAGACAGATAATTAAAGACATTTCTTTTTTTCATGCTCCTTGGTGCCTTGATTAAGGCTGTTCTCGACAGTCTGACATTCCACTAAGTGCATGTCTTCTATTATTTTCCCCTTTTGCTGTAAATTTAACAGACTTCCAACTAGTGCAGAGGGCTGGTGAGACAGGGACCATTTACCCTGTATATTCACGTCTCTCCTTAGAAGGTGGACCATGCTGCCTTCTACAAATGATAGCTTCTGCAGAAGAAATCTTTCTCTTTACCACACTTGTCTTGCCAGTACTGCTGCCTGCTTGCTCCTTCTATGAGTAGGGAATGGCAGCAATGGGAGGTGCAGACCAACAAGGAGATATCATGTAGCTTATTAGTAGGATTCCTAGTAGTGCCACAGCCCAAGGATAACCCAAGGAATCTGCCATTATCTACAGGGTTCCTTCATCATTTAAGTTAGCCCAGGGATCTTTCCTGCTCCCGGAGAATCCAGTTGTTAGGATGGCACCCTTTTAGTAATCTTCCCCTAGGCACACAATTCTTCATTCTTTGAGATTTAGAAGAGAATATGATCATCTCTGAGCTCTAATGTGTTATGATACTTGGGATCGGTGTGGAGTACAGAGTTTCTCACTGTCTTTTATAGCACTGACATTACAAAAACATAGTATTTAGCTCCAAAGCTTCAAATTCATGTATAGATCACTATTTTGCGTACATTTGAAATGCCATTCCAAGAAAAAAGTCATATGAATATAATGACTAGTTGATCTCCCAAAAAATTTGGATTGCTGTGAGGCAAAGCATAGGGTATAATTTCAGAATAGGTAATTTTTGATTTGTAAATGCTCAGCAAATCAAGTAAATGGGAAAAGAATCAAATTTATGAAACAAACATAACTCTGAGTGTACAGTCGTTACACATGGCTAACTCAAAGATGTCTTTGTGTCTACATTCTGTGTTTAATAACCTGTGTTTTACACCAAAAGTTATTAGGGAAAGTAGTGGACACTAGCAATATATATAAGCATAAATTAAACTACTTTTCGATATATTATACATGGACTAAGTCTTTGGTCACAATAATATAACTTTGATTATTTTATGATAGAATTAAAAATAACACTTCCAGTAGTTTGCTAAATCATCTAAATCTACATTTGATGAATATGGCTAACCAGACTGACATGCATTAAGTGAACTAGAACTAAAATTTATTTAAATACAGTTTTGTTGCGGTCCCAAAATTCCAGAGGAATACTTCTGCCCACCAGCAGGCATGTACTTGGAAAAAGTGCTTCTGAAATCCTAAACGTAACATTTTCCTTTTAGCCAGCATAAATGTCCTTAATGTAAAAATCTGATCCCTTAATAAATTAGAGATCATGTAAACTCTGCAAAATGCTTTTTATAGGCAAGAATTAGTCCTGACAAAAAGTTTCTGTGACTGTTTACTTGTATCTCTATTGTTTCCTCGATCTGGAAGAAGATCAGTCCAGGAAAGAGTCCCTGGCACCTTCAATGAAAAGTAGAAATTAAGGGACCTGGTAAATTCAAGAGACATTTGCTTTTAAAATTATGGTTTATGTGTGTTGTCTTAGCCAGTTCACGCTTGTTTCAGGATGATTAGTAACTGTATTTTCCAGTGTGTTGGAGTAGGCAAGGATTTTACATTTGCTACTCAATGCATAGTTAACCTTGTTATAGCAAAGAGATTAGCCTCAGACAAACACAGACACACAATTTCTGGGAAAAATTATACTATTGCTCTCTTAGTGCTTGTACTTCTTGTACTTATTGCATTAGATAGTGAAAGAAGAGAATTCAGGTGTAGAATGCTACTTCTACAGTCTAATTTTGCAATTCTTTGCTATAGTCTATTCATAGAAGCCATCTCATCAGCAGCACTAGTGGGACTATTTCTTGATTAAAGCCTTCTCCAACTTCTGATAGATGAAGATTCAGAGACAGCATTAAATATTATTTCTATTACTTTAAATTATGGCTCTTCAAAAAAGAAGAGTTGGATAAAAGAATCTGATTACACACTGAAACTATTTTAACATCATAAATCTACAGGCAGGAGTGAGTTTCCTCTGTCTCCAAGTATAGAAAAACTTGTGTTGCTCCACTTAGGCTAGTAAGAAATTGTGTGAACACAGGTAAAAGCCATGCTGAACCTGAGCTAGTAAGCCTCACTGAGCAGAAAATATGTTACCTGAGAACTAAGGCTGCACCACACGTGTTCACATAGCTTCCATACAGGTTTATCATGTATATTTGATCTTTAGTTTGGGACTATCTCTGTCCAATGCTTTTTTTGAGGAAAGACAAGCTACAGAGCATGGGGGACTGCACCATCCAAAGGGGAATATGGTATAAATAACACTGGAGCAGGCAGCCTGTTCAACAGAGACACTCAGTGCCTGAGTGTTGCAAACCCAGCTCCCCTCTTTCAGGGTGCCAGGTGACTTCTGACTTCAGGCCTTGTGGTGCTTCTGAAGCAGGCTCCCTGCACCGGGTCTGGAATAAATGTGAGTGGAGTCTGATCATGTCTGCCCTTTTGTAGTGACATAAACACCCCCAGAGGCAACTGGCTGGTCCCACAGAGAGACTTGAGTAGCCTCGGGTTTTCTTTACACTGTCTCAGCCGTGCAGCATAGCTAAAGCCTACACAGTACAGCACAGAGTTGGGGGTGAGGGATGGAAAACCAGAATACCAAATTTTGCATGATATCCACTAGGCAGGCAGAGGATCTAGATAAACTGGCTTCCATCTAATTTGCATTGCTTCAAATCTATTTCTACATCTGCATTCACTCCCTTAATGTCTCCTCACACTGAGTTCCCATCCGGAAGTTCAAGAAGCTTTATCTGGATGTTAAATAGTCTGGGAAATCACTGCAAAAAGAATTTGCAAAAGTAATCAAGGCAAATGTTTAGAAAAAATGCTGCTGCTTATACCCTTGTCCTGGTTTCGGCTGGGATAGAGTTAATTTTCTTCCTAGCAGCTGGTATAGTGCTGTGCTTTGGATTTAGGATGAGAATAACATTGATAACACACTAATATTTTAGTTGTCACCCAGCAGTCAAGGACTTTTGAGGCTCTCATACTGCCCTGCCAACGAGAAGGTGGGGGGCACCCAAGAAGCTGGGAGGGGACACAGCCAGGACAGCTGACCCAAACTGGCCAAAGGGATATTCCATACCATGTGATGTCATGCTTCTTACATAACTGGGGGGTTGGCTGGGAGCAGCACGGCTTAGTAACTAGCTGAGTATCTGTCCTGGTTTCAGCTGAGAGGATTGATTTTTCTTCATAGTAGCTAGTGTGGGGCTATGTTTTGGATTTGTGCTGGAGACAGCATTGATAATATAGAGATGTTTTTGTTCTATGGACCTATTGTTGAGCAGTGTTTACACGGGGCCAAGGCTTTTTCTGCTTCTTGCACTGCCCTGCCAGCGGGATGGCTGGGGGTGCACAAGAAGTTGGGAGGAGACACAAACAGGACAGGTGACCCAAACTGACCAAAGGGATATTCCATACTATATGACGTCATGCTCAGTTTATAAGGAGCTTGGGGGAAGGGGGGGGGGGGGGGGGGGGGGGGGGGGGGGGGGCAGTGTTCGGAGCCATGGCGTTTGTCTTCCCAAGTAACTGTTACGCGTGACAGAGCCCTGCTTTCCTGGCTGAACACCATCACTGAAGTGGTGAATTAATTCCTTACTTTGCTTTGCTTGTGCGTGCGGTTTTTGCTTTACCTATTAAACTGTCTTTATCTCTACCCATGAGTTTTCTCACTTTGACTTTTCCAATTCTCTCCCCCATCCCGATGGGGGGGGGAGTCAACGAGCGGCTGCGTGGTGCTCAGCTACCGGCTGGGGTAAAACCACGACAGTATCGGATCCAGGTGGTGAGCAATTGTGCTGTGCATCACTGGTTTTATATATTATTTTTTCATCATCACTATTATTACTATTATTATTTCCTTTTCTATCCTGTTAAACTGTATTTATCTCAACCCATGTGTTTTACCTTTTTATTTTCTATTCTCTCCCACATCCCACTGTGGGGTGGGGGGGAATGAGCAAACAGCTCTGTGGTTATTTTAGCTGCTGGATGGGTTAAACCATGACAACCCTCTTCTGTTCAAGCAAACAACTCTTCTGTCAGATATTTTCAAACAGAAAAGCTGAAGTACAAGCTGATAGTCATTAACAGTGTGCAGAATATGAGTTCCAAAACAGGAACCTGCATGTAAACATAGACCCCAGCCAGCCAGAATGAAAGTGCCCTGTATGACCTATTTGTCCCACCTCACATAATCAAAACAAATCAAATTTCTCTTTTTTAATACATGACAGTCACAACACACTAATTGCAACTAATCTGCAGGCCAAGAATTATTCAGAATAATTACATGGTAGAGGTTCCAAAATCCATGTATTTGAAAAAGTTTCCACTTGTAGATTTTAAACTGGAAAAGTACAGATGCTAAAAAATACATAGTGCTGCACAAGTAATCTCCTAAACTTGGACATTTAGCCTTCCTTCCTTCCTCCTTCCTTCCTTCCTTCCTTCCTTCCTTCCTTCCTTCCTTCCTTCCTTCCTTCCTTCCTTCCTTCCTTCCTTCCTTCCTTCCTTCCTTCCTTCTCTGTTTCTCTTTCTCTCTTTCTTGACAAACAGAAACACTCAATAGAATGTACTTTCATTGAGGATTCAAGAAAATGGATTTTAATCCTTCCTCTTCCTCATATAGGCTATGCACTTAATCCCAGGTGCCTTACTTTCTAGGTAAGCAATACATATTATAGTGTGGATTCATTTTCATTGTGACAATAAATCCCACACTATGGACCTGGTAAACATTTTTTTTGGTGGAAAAATACATTGTCAAAAGTTCCCAGCCAGTTCTAATTGTAATTGGAAAGGGAAAAATGAAAGGGAGGAAATATAACCATATTTGTTGGGCAAATCACATGTTAAATGCATCCTTCTGGTGGAACAAACAGATGTGGAATGACAGGCAGAGTCATCCAAAAAAATCAGTCTTCGACTTGGCAGCAGGAGATTTATGTTCTAGTCCTGGCTCTGTCACTGACTGATTTGGGCTGTACTTTCTAGCTCTTTGGATTTTTGTACCCTTTATGTGTCTTGCCTATATAAAAAAATATAAAGAACTTTGGCATAACAGCATTCCCTTAAAATCTGCAGCTGTTCAGTGAAACACTGGACACCCCATGGTAGCGGTACTGCCCCATGAGCAACGTCAAGCTGTAGGGACCTCTCAGCCTAGATCTGAGTAGTCAAAGGTAGGAAGAGTTGCTGTAGCAGTGGGAATAAGAGCTTCTTAGGAGCAGTTTTTAAGAGCCAGTTTTAGCAAACCAGGCTGAGCTGCTTCCAGCACAGCACTCAGCCTCTAGCTGCAAGTGCAGCCCTCCTATTCTCCATTGTCCAGGGAATTCTCTGCTTGCATAAATTTAGAGCTTTAACATGAAAAGGACAGGCTTTTCTCATCCTCAGGAACTTTTCCAGTTAGAGACTGATACTGTTACTATTTACAACCAAAAGAACTTCTTTGATGCCACAGAGGGATACCAATATAAGTCAAGGTCAATGTGATAAAATCAGCCCCCAGTGCAAAACATCAAATCTTTGAAACACTAGTACTTAACAGGTTGGTTGTTGGGTTTTGTTTTTTTTTTTTTTTTTCTACTTGGCTGTATAGAGTTTAGGCATTAGGTCAAATTCTGGTCTCACAACACTGTGAGTCTGGGAGACGTGAAGTTAATATGAAAGACAGCTGACTAGCACTGTGTCTGCCACATTTATCAATAAATGTGTTGCATGTTGCATAATTTATTCTCAGTGTTAATATGACACATGGTATCTTTATAAAACTAGAAATAATTGTTCTTCAGTAATATATTAACAGCTACGCATGTGTTTTACGGAACGTTCCTTTGTGTAAAAAGGGTCGTTAGATTTTGACACCAGGTTTTATTTCTTCCACTTTTTAAATTTCATTTTTAGCCATTTAGGAGGGGTTTTTTTCTATTTTTAGTTGCCTTGATTCATGCTTGAATTTACTAAATTACTCTTCCCAAATGCTCACAGGGAGAGTCTTCTGAATTAGTGGATAAAGCTAAACTCACTCCCATTCTGCAACTAAATTAGTATATTACATGCAATTATTTATGATTCATCCAAACTGGCTTCCCACGGTCCCATAAATCTTATAGAGTCAGAGCATTTGTGGCATCATCTCTGCTGATAGTTTTATTTCTTTTGCCAAGCATAATTCTCCTTGAATTGGAGAAAAACTGTTCCTACTCAACAAGGACCAGTTACATTGCTGGCGCCGGCAAATTTTGGGAACTGTGTCCAGCCTGACAGAAGGAAAGTAGGTATTTCCAGTGGGACTAAGCACCTCCATCCAAAACTGCAGTCTTCTAAATTCCTGCTCATTTGTTGCCACACCCTGGAGGTGCTTAAACTCCGCAGGCGCCAGCTTTTCACATTAAAATTCCCCAGACTCCTGAAATTCTGCTGTGGGCATGTCCAGAAATGCTTCTCATGTCATGGCACCGAGTTAGCTCACACCCCGGCATCGTCAGATCCAATGAACTCAACTTTCCTGCACCTGCACCAGTCTTGCCCAAGGGGTAGAGCCGGTGAACGTTCCTAAAACACAGAGAGCGAAGCGCAGCAGCAGCAGTTGCTGTTCTCTGCTGCGTTTGAGAGGTCCTTGGTCAGAGCTTTTACCCTAGATGTGGGAAGGCTGGGTTTTACGCCCTCCTGTGCCTGAGGAGATCAAAACCCACGCCCTCACCACAAAGCTGGGGCTGTTCTGGGTGAAAGTGCTCTCCACCCTGCTCTTTGAAGCTCTTCCACCCTACAGGAGCAAACCACAGCTTCGCAATAGCTATGGAGAACATGAGTGAGCACGATGCTTCAAGGGGTTATGGCCCTTGTGAGAGAAAGCAAGGGACATTTCAGTGCCATTTCCCTCCCCTAAGGACTTTCTGGGTATTACGTCCTAGGTCGAACATATAAATGGTCATTTTGGAGCATATATGGTAAGGGGCTTCCCTGGTGCTGTTCAGTGGGATGCCAAGGAGGTTGGCAGTGGTATGTTTCACCCAGCATCCCAATCATCCCTCCCTGGTTGACACTGCCAGTTGGAACCTCTGAGCACCACTGCAGCTCCTCTTGGCTGGCTCTCCTGAGGACCTCATGAAGGCTGAGTTTCTTCAACAACTCAAAAAACAAGAAAACAAAACAATACCACCACTGAACAAGGACCCGCTGCACTGCATTTCAAGTACATACGATGTCCATCACACTCCACCTCCCAGCCGCCTGTGTGTGCTGTCCCACACTCCATCACAGCTGCAGCCACCCCACCAGAGGCCAGCAGGCACCCCATGCCCCCACAGAAGACCTGCTGCCAAGGGATGAGGATGCCACTTGTCCTCATTCGCCATGGTCCAGGAGCTCTATCCTTGCAGCTTGGTGAAGCTATGACAAACAGCTTGAGGAAAACAGTGAACTGGGTTTCCTCTTTCAGAGGTTTTGGAGAATAAGTTGCATATTTCTCCATAATACGCATCTATCTGACTGACAACTCTGTCAGCCCAGGACTGCCCACTTTTGCTAGCAACCTTTGTTTCCCGTGGTAATTTTTGCAAAGTGGTAGCAGCCTCTGGGACCCCAATTCACACTGAGCTTTTTGTTTTGCCTTGACTGTTGGAAGTCTCCAGGGACTCTCCAGTTTCTAGCAGTGAAGTCATATGCGACACCCAAGTGCCCTTCAGTCTGTGCCCTTTTTTCTGTGATAGTTCTGATTCCTTGGCCCACAAAGTCAAAACACTACCCCACTTCATAAGCTTGAGTGAGTCCTTTGGTTTGCCAAGTGCATTGTTCAAAGACTAATTCTTGATCTTTAGTGCACTTCTCTGACTTCCTTAGACATGTTTCCAGTGAAAGTAAAACTTGCAACATCAGTCTGCATATCCGTGCCATCCACAGTGCATTTTGCCTCCTTTGTCTGAAGTCAGACAAACCTGACAGAGACATACAGGTTTGACAGGAGAGATGGGGCCTGAGTATTTGTAAGTTCTCCTCAACAGGTATTGCCAGCTGATTTCTGTAGTGAAATATGAGTATATGTGGTGCATGATACATACATATCATTGCCAAAATGCTCTTCAGAAGCAGGTTAGAGATATACAAAGATAACAGAAAATTTCATTAAAACCAGTCAACTGACAGGCAGAAACAGGTAGGAAACCAGCCTTCATTACTGTCCATATTCAGAGAACTAATTATTGCAGGGCTGGCGACAGAACTGGGTTTAGTGTTTGAGAGGGCAGGCACAGCACGAGCAGGTTTATGGATGTCCTCAGTTTACCAGGTGAGGACAAGGCCTGGGGACCTGGCTGGAGGCAATTGTTTATAGCTACCTCAGGAGTGGTTAGAGGCATATTACTAATGCCAAGGATCCATACCTACCCCATAAATAACTATGTAACATTGTGGAATTCATTTTGATCTGGTCTTTTATAAGGGATATGTTCATCCAACTTTAACCCTTTTACCTATGAAGCAACTGCAAGGTTGTCTCTCCAACTTTGGTACTCTCTGTTTAAGTACAACAGTCATACATGTTTGGTTTTTCCTGTGGTTTGCAGTATTCATGATTTTTTTCTGTTATAGAAGCTGACTACACTATAATCACTTCCAAATACTCCTCCTGACCAGGATTAATCAGCCTCTGCTGAGCTCTGGGCTGCTATGGCCAGATTGCTGCCAATATCAAAGCTTGTTTAAAAGTAGCTGGGGGATCTCAGCGCTGCTCTGCAGATACAGATCTTTAACATTTCATTACCAAAGTTTTATGCTAGCCTTCTCTACGTGATTGAACTGAAACCTTTTTAATATACGTAATGCTGCAGAATCAACTATGGTTGCAATAAGGCTATCTTCTGTATATTTTCTCCTGGGCTGGCAGGTGCTGGTGGCATGTACATTTTACCTCTCCTCCAGCAATCCTTTATATTTCTAGAGCATTTCAGCTCTGGCAGAGCTTTTTGCAGCTCCCGCAGTCTATGACTCCTCTTTGTTTTTCTCCTAGTGCCCTACGTGGTTGTGTAACCACTCAGAGTTGAGGACCGTGACCACTCTGTTTCTAGATGGTCAGCCCTGCAGAGCACTGACCTTGCAGGACCCCATCAGGTGGAGAGGATGGTCTGGAAAAGCCCAAGCCCACTCAATGCTGTGGCTGGCATGGATCATGAAGCTGTTGCAACTGTGCTCCTTTATATACTACTCAGTACTCAGCTGTGCTCTTGCTATTTTTATGCACTAAACACCTGCACTTCTCAAGCTAGAGGGCCTTGTTGATCCTTACAGATAGTAATAAAAGCACTAAATGGCTTTTTCAGTTGAAAGAGAATCTCCCTTGTTGCATATCAGCAAAGAAAGTTCAGAAGATCCCATTATTTTCATGTGTTTTTACAGTGTGGGAAATATTTTTTGGAATCGTATCCTGGGCTGCATAGAAAAAAGCATGGCCAGCAGGTCAAGGGAGGTGATTCTCCCTCTCTACTCCACTCTTGTGAGACCCCACCTGCAGTGGGGTCCAGCTCTGGGGTCCCCAGCACAAGAAAGACATGGACCTGTTGGAGCAGGTCCAGAGGAGGGCCATGAAGATAATAAGAGAGCTGGAGCATATCTCCTACGAGGACAAGCTGAGAGAGTTGGGGTTGTTCAGCCTGGAGAAGAGAAGGCTCCAGGGAGACCTTATCGCAGCCTTTCAATACTTACAGGACACTTATAGGAAAGATGGAAAAAGACTTTTTACCAAGGCCTGTAGTGACAGAACAAGAGGCAAGAGTTTTAAACTGAAAGAGGGTAGGTTTAGATTGGACATAAGGAAGACATTTTTTACAATGAGGGTGGTGAGGCACTGGAACAGGTTGCCCAGAGAGGTGGTGGAGGCCCCATCCCTGGAAGTGTTCAAGGCCAGGTTGGATGGGGCTTTGGGCAACGTAGTCTAGTGGAGGGTGTCCCTGCCTATGGCAGGGGGGTTGGAACTAGATGATCTTTAAAGGTCTCTTCAAACCCAAACCATTCTATGATTCTATGATTCTGTGAAGAAAATGAGCTAGCTGCACTGAAAGTAAAGTTGTACCTTGTAAGGTTTTAAACTAAGTTTGTTATTCTATTTGTTTGATATTCAGCAGCTCTTGTAAGACTGACTCACATCATAGCTTTCGTATTGACTGATTAAAATCACTACCTCCTTTCTTCCAGGAAGATTACACACCAGCTGATTTCAGTAATGTCCTACATGACATCATACCTTGGGAGGTGAAATTTGACAAAGTTCAACACAAAACTCTAAATAAAATGGAAACACTGCTAGAGACAGTTTAAAATAAAATCTGGAAGCTTTGCGAAGAGCTAACTAGAAGGGCTGTTTAAATAATGTTAGATCATACAGTAATGAGATATCTTGTGCTTTTAATGTCCCTAAGCTGACAGCCAGCTTAGGTCTGGGAGTGAAGTCTTTATTGCCGTATATCTTCAGAGGAGAGTCAGGTACTTCTGAATGAGATCCAAAACAGTCAGCACGCTAAGCTTGGACCTGCCTAAAATCAGTACACTCAGCAGGCAGCTGCCGAAACCTACTTATTAGGGAGCGCTAAGGGCAGGGGACGGTCAGATACCCATAGCTGGCACAGAGCCGCAGGTAGCCACCTCTGCCCGCTGCTGCTGCCCAGCCTGCAAACAGCCCTTGAGAAAGCCAAGAGGTGAAACTCCTTCAAAGAACCAAACAGCTCTCGTTCTAACTTTAAGAAACAATTGCTTATCCCACTGTTTTTTTTATTTGTTGTTGGGGTTTTTTGTTGTTTTGTGTTTTGTTTAGGGTTTTTTTCCCCCAAATATACAATCCCAATGGTAAGAGAATGGAATTAATTTACCTTCTTAGCCTGAGGGGTTCAAACCCACCACCCTCAGAAGGGCAGCCCACATATCAGCCTGTGGGATAGGAATAAAACTTTCCACCCACCCACCCTGCTGAAACTGAATCGCAGCACAGCAAAAAATTTAGGAGTCACTGGCTCTGAGCTGCTTGTTCCTGTCAAGACTGGGGCAGCTCTGGGCATGTACAGAGAAAGCCTGTGCTCTGCCTGTGCAGAGGTACAGCCCCAGGGGCCTGAGAGACGGTAAAATTAAAAGTGGTGTCTAAAAGGGGAAAGTTCATCTAGGATTTTGCTGCTGGAAGGATCACAGCCCTGTACTTTCATGTTGTGCTGGTTGGTGCTTCCACAATTCTCACCCGTAGCACCAGCACTTGAGCTCTGAGATGCACACACAACCTTTCACTGCCGTACGATGCGAGCAGAAAGCATCTGCCAACTCCGCTCTCTGCCCCTCTGCCCAGTCTTTGCCTTTATGACCTCTTACAACCTGCCTTTGAGAAAGGGAGCCCCCCTTACTGACTCTCTTCTGCTTCTGGACCGTGTTATGTCTTCATGGTGATACGATAATGTGAATAATAAAATGAAATGCAGGCCCTGCTTGCGCTGCTGAGGTCAGTGAAGCTGAATCTATTTACAGCAGCTGAGAAACTGCACAAATGTATTTGTTTTTCCTTTGCTCGAGAAATCAGAACCCTTCATTTTCTGTTGCATGAAAAGACACCACATAATGATTATTTTGGTGGATCATTTCCCATCCGCTCTGGGTTGTCCTTTTTTCTTTCTGAGTTTATACTGATGTCTGGAAAAAATCTTTTTTAAATGCTATATTTGTCTGTGAGTTGCATCCTGACAAAAAAAAAAAAAAAAAAAGGAAAAAAACCCACCACAACTTTTTTGTTTAACAACAAAAAAAAAGTTCTCAGGTGTATCTTGGAGAGGAGTAGAAAACAGATTCCAAGACCATCATAGTGGCATGTCTGTGTAAACTTGTACAGGATATTTCATCAGAATTTGATACCTTTTTATTTTTAACCTGATGTTTAAATGAAAGTACAATAGATGACAGAAAACTTTTTTTAATGTTTGAATTCCTTGGAAACAGAGGCATGTAGGTTGAAATAAATAATTTTCTAACTTTGGTTTGTGTACCTGAAAGGCTGTATTACTTCTATTGCACACAGTATATTAGAGGCCTAATTAGTCACTGCCCAGTACAGTGATTCACAAATCTATCCCTGGTCAGAAAGCACTTAAGTGTGTGCTTCTATGAAGCTAAATAAATTCTTCCATATCTTTGAAGCAAGAGGCCATATTTTCAAGAAAAGTGATGTGGTAAGATCTCATACCTAGTTTACACTACTTTAAAACAACTATAAATCATAGCACAGTAAAATATCCGATCCAGCAACTCAGAGGTCTGAACAGCCTGCCCTATTTACGTAGACTGGGTGATAATGCTGACATTTTAATTGCTCCTTAAAGTTGTCTTAGTTGATACTCCTGTGCTCATTATTTTTGCAGTCATTTATGGCTACTGTGTTTATCCTAGAATCCCAAATCCACCTTCGAAACTGTCCAGGTACTCAGACTTTCAGTTCTCTACTCCCCTTTCCTCCATTCCCAGTCTCTTATCAGTTAGGTACTGAATACATTTGCAATAACAAAATGTTTGGAGCACACCACAATTTTAATATAAAGCATTAATAATGTGGAAGCTCCTTTCATGAATAGATCTTTCCCTATAGAATTCATTTTGATCTGTGTTTGGGAAGAAAATTTACATATGATCAACCTCCATTGTCCAAGTACCCCTTTCAATATTTAAAGTAACACAATACTGTGTTAGAGGCATATAACTCCACAACACTGCAAACACAAACTGCCCTCTTGCATCTTTTTCTACCTGTCATCCCATCTAAAAAAAATGCCACTAACTGCAGGTGGTATTGCAGAACATCAGGAAAATTAACAAGTCTGAACAACTGAAGAAAACAAATATTAGAACCAGTTTTGCCCATAAAATCAGTCTCCCAGCAGATTTACTTCATTATTAATTCCTAGTATGAACACTTTGGATGCAATAAAAAGTCTCTGAGCTGAGCAGGACTAATTAATGAAGAGTTTGATGTTGAGATCTTCAAATAAACTCTATCTTGACTTTAACATTGACTGGCTCAATAGGGATACTCTGACCAAGACTGTGCCCTACAGAATCATTGTACAGATCAGGGCTGTTATGGATAATATTGCTCAGAAGTTGAAAGGCAGACAATGTGCTTTACATGATGAGAAAAATGCCTCAATCAAAATAAAATTACATGAAGCTTCACTGGAATTTTGAATGAACCAAACTCGTATTACATGATTCGGGCAGAGATTTTAGGTCCAAATAGTACAGAGTATACAAAGTCTTATGATACTTTTGCTCCACTCATAAGTTTATCTGATGACTCCACTTCTAAACCTCATATTTAAAAACATGCAAAAGATGAACTTGCTTCTGGTTTTATTTTTACGTATTTATTTGTATTTATTTTGTATTTAAAACTGATCTCAGCCTCTTCAACTTCTCATTCTGTAAAGATTCTGTTGTCAAATCTCTACATAAACATAGCTCCCCTATTGTGTGCAGGGTAGGATTGTGCCATTTCTAAACTATAATCAAATGTGAAATCTTTTTTTTTGTTCACTTAAAACAATACATTTTTTCTAAACAGGGCATTTTCATGAAGCTATGAATAACTCTGCCTCACACAGATTTTGGGAGAAAATATATCATTATCTCCATCAAAGGTCAACCGCAGATTATAACCCTCTTTTTGCTTGTTATGATGAATGCCTTTTCTGTGGACAATGATAAGATATGGCAAGAGATGTGTGAGAACAGAATCTTAAGCAGAATACATCACCTTGGGTCCAAGAACCATTTTCCATTATTTTGCATTACATTAGTTGCCTTATACTGAATTACCACACTTCAAATTAGTTCACTTCTACTCTTTTTCTTTCAAAGGCATTTAGGGGAACACTATGCATCAATTAAAGCTGATGGATGCTGATCCTCAGCTTCTGTGACGTCCAAGAGACTCAGAAAACGATCACCAAGGGAAGGCCGTTACAAGAAATACTGATGGAAAAACAGACCAAGAGACGAAAATCTGAGAACCAGAACCCACATGGATTTGGGGTCTGCAGAACCCACTAAGAGAGCAGGATTGGTGAAATGGGTGTAGGTTTAGAACCCAAATGTAACCGGTTAACATTGCTTGAGAAAGAAAACCATCTCTGGGCTGGACGCGTGCTGCAGAGCAGGAGCAAAACCATGTGGCAAACATTTGGAACGTGCAGTGATTTGCTCCCATCATAGCAAAGTACAGGGAAAGGCTCTGAGGAATAACCAGACCTGACTGGGACAGGGTAAGCTGAAGGAGACATTAGCCAAGGTACTCTGTGACCAGACTTTAGCTCATCACATATAACAGCCAAGTGTTGCCTCAGACAGCTTAACTCCCACTTCACATTTTGTAACTTCTTTCTACAGTGCTACAAGACAGAGCTCACGTCCAGCAGCCAGTGGCCATATGGCTGCATATGCAACTGCAAAGTGGTGGAACCAGGGAGCACAGGAACACTTGGGGTGCATCTACAGAAACAGAGATCCACAAGCACACGCCTTGTATTTCAGACCACTTAACAGAGGCTTGCTCTCTAGCTGGGAAGCAGAGGGGACTGTTAGGCTTCTGCAGGTTTTCTATTTTATTAGAGCAGGTATTATTGAACATTCTAAGTTTTAAGAGCAGGGTACACATGTGTTAAAGACAAAAAAAACAGATAAAATGCAATCTCTCTCACACATGCACCTATGTAATATATGCACCAAATTCTTTGGATTACAGTATTTTGTCAATGAGTTTTCTTCATGAATTATTCTCTCTTCACATACTTTTATATATGAAGGTAGCACACAAGTCTAACACTCAGTTGTCTATCTCCAAAATATATTTTGATTTGTTAAAAAAAAAAAAAAAAAGAAAGAAAATAGACTGGTCTCAATTAGCTGAATCATACAACCAGTTCATTCTTCTGACTTGTTATAATACAGCTGTTAAGTAGATGACGAAAAAACTGCACAGTTCTTACACAGGCAAAACTCCCCAGAACAATAGGGGAAATCTGGTACAAAAGAAAAGAAAAAAAAAAACCAACATTTTCCACTGGGCTAGCAGCAAAAGCACTATTATGCAGCAGCCACTTAGTATTATAGAAAAAAGCTACAGTCCCGCTGCAGAACATGGCTTTGCGGAGATTTTGACTTCCTGACTTGAAACTAAATCCTGCATTTTGCCCACTTTGCTACATTCCTCCTGCTTCATAAGATCTTTTAACTCCACTGCAATTAGGATCCCAGCACAGAGAGGAAAACACTTCTTCCTATTTGGTTTGTATGGGGGTATGCAGCGAGGGGAGGACGGCACTGTGGAGTGTCTGCACCTGCACTGACATCAGTAAGACTGATGGTGTTTCTCCCACTAGGAAGAAATGTATTCTTTAAAAAGAAAAAAAAAAAAAAGGTAACTTATCATTGGTTGGAGAGAGGCTGAGCCAGTAACAGTGCCATGGTGTGATTGATTTGTTTTTTCTAACATAGCCTGTGCAATATCAATGAGTTGAGAACACCCAGATGAAGGGAGGAAGATTAGGTAATACTGATTGAATTTCTCCACTTTTTTTTTTTTTTTCTCTCCCAAAAAAACATTTTCTTTGGAAAGAGACACTTTCGTCAGATTATACAAAAGGGAATACATTTTCCTGGTAAAGAGGATGTTCTTGTGGTTAAAGCATGAACCCGGTAATAGGGGTTTTCTGCTCTGTTCTCAGATGTTTGTCAAATTAGGCCACACTGAGCTTTGGCTGTCACAGTAGCTCCCACTGGCTTCAAAGAGAGCTCTATCAGCTTAAGCCAGGTGTGTTGTTTCTGTCTTGGAATGGCACAGATATTACTCAGTGACTCTCCTTTCCCAAGTGTGTTTATGAAGATAATGTTCACTCCCATCTTTGAGCATTGTGAGGTGCTGCTGGAACACCAAACATTTTTATTATTTACCATTAAATTACAATCAGCAGTCCAAAAGGCCCAGCTGGCATCAGACATTTTATTGCTCAGTTTTATTAGGGGGCCATCCTTATGATTCATTACAAAAGTGCACTTGTCCTGTGTCTGGGTTCCTTCTCCACTAAACCTAGAAGGGTGCCAGGGAGACACTGTTCCTCTATTCTTGAAAAGGAAGAATTATATATGTTCACAGGTCATGAACAATTTTTGGAAACTACAGGCAATTCAACTCATCTTTCTCTCTCCATGCTGACTTAGGCATGCCTGGTTGTGGATCCCCATCAGAAGCAGCAACTCAGGTTTTTCAATACACCCATTTTCATCAGAGCTTCATTTAAAGAAGCTGAATTCATGCTATTATTACATCTCTTCTCAATCTCCTTTTCTTCAGATTTTAAAAAAAACCCAACACTTCCACCACATTTTCCTTATAGTTTTCTTTCCTTTGAGCCCTTTCTGAGTATAGTGCATTGACTGGTAGGTAAGTATGTGTGTGAAAGTGAAGGGTGTCCAGTCCGGGGGTAACAGCGCCAATGAGGTACTGGATTCCACCTTTTTGCATGTCAGGATAGCCTGCTACCCCAAGCTAGTCCTGGGCTGATTGTACATTGCTTTTAGTCTTTATTCTATGTCTCAATACCTCTACCACTGTTACTATTAATTCAGGGGACCGGCTTGAGCTCACTCTGCACCAGGTAACTCTTTAATGGGGAACAAAATGGATTGAAGTTACGCAGTGCTCATTTTGAGTTGCTTTTACCGTCATTCTCCAGCCTTCACTCAAATTGCTTGACTTTGTGGTGCAGTTTACCATCTGAGGGAAGCTCTTCTAATATTTTCCATCACATGACATTGCAGAGAAAAATGCAAATCCCATGAAAGACACAAAAAAACCCAAAACCACCCTACAAATCTGTGCTCAAGGACTTTGATTTGTTTACTCCAGCCTTCAAAGCATTATCTTACTAGGAAAGTGAGAATTTGATAATATGGCCAAGGTCATGGGAAACATGTCTTATTTTGGAGGTAGTCACTCAACACAATCGTTTAAGCACTAGTCTTATTCAGCAAAACACTTGTGTTTACCTTTTCTTATCATCTTCTTAAGCAAGCAGGCTGGGAAAAACATCCATGAAACAAAGATCCCCACTGAAGTTTGCAGTCATGCATGAGTATCTCTGAACTGAGTTGAACTCAAAACTGGCCATTTTTATCCTGTAGCAATTTCCTGAGAAGTCTTACAATTACAGTTTTGTATGTATGCCTAGCTCCATTCACCTAAAAGACACTCAGAGCCATCCTCACACTGCAGAGAAGAAGAAAACAGACTATATTAAAGAGGAATCCTAATTTTCTTAGTACCCTGAGTGCTGAGAGCAAGTTCCTGCCTGGAGCAGACCATACGTCCAACCATTCCCCGGTTTCTGGCCAAACTCAGGTCACCTTAGAGCTACCAAGCCCTCCCTGAGGTTGCAGGCTCGGCTGCTCTCTAGTCAACGGCTCTGATGCTGCCTTCGTAGTCACGAGAGCTGGGTCTGTATAACCTAACAGCGCACCCTCTGCCCTGTGAGAGCATTAAGGAGGGTTTTGGAAAGGGAGGCTGCATTAACAAATCGGCCTCCCTAACCTTACCAGTACCATAATCTCCAATTAATCGCTCCAGATGAAAACTTCATAATGCCAGTCAGCAAGAAATAAGCTGTAACAGTGTGGTCAATTCAAGAAGTGAAACAGAAACATGTAAAGCACTGCAAATTAATCCCACTAAAAATACACAGATCAGTGAACACAGAAACTGATCTCAGCCTCTTCTCTACACAGATCCTGTTAAATCTTTGCAGACTGCTTCCTTAAGAGCACTAAACCCTCTGCAAACACAACTCATTTGGAAAGCAGTTAACCAGTTTCTCTACTGCTGAAAACACAATAAACAAATTGTGGCAATGACAGTATTGTATACCTACTGAAAATGAAGCCTTGCCTACAAACTGCCGTCAGTTTCCTTTGGCAATAAGGAACGTGCCTATGCTCAGCTCTTTCCATGCCCACCCAGGGTGGAGGGAGGCATAGACAGCTACTTGCATTTCTCTTAGCTCCCCGCTACCTATGTTGGATTGTCCCTGCAGCTCCACAGATAGCCTCCTTCCCTTCAGCAGAAAGTGCAGACTGGTGACCTACTGAAAATCAGTGAGATTTGTGCTTCTGAATCATTTTGTCTTATTTTCAATTATATTTTTTATAATAGCTCACCCTGAATGTGGAGCACAACATTAACTCTGGAAATAACCAGAGTCCTTAGTTGTTTTCCCTCATCAAGACTGCTGTCAGTGAAGAAGTAAAACACAGCTACAGCATTTGGCATAAATCACGGTATGCTGCAGCTGAAAGTTCACAGTATCGAAGCCCCACTTGCTGAAAGTGTGATGTCATAGAAATGCAGTTATCATGCCACTGCCAGCATTTACATAACAGATGCTCATTAAAGGGAGGCTGAAGGACATTACTATAGAAACAGTTAGTTAGGGAACATCAGCCTCAGTTAAGGATAGCCACTCTGGCCAGAAACTTATAAACACTTGGAAACTGAAATGACTGATGAATAGTAGGTAAATTTATCTACTTTGCTTGTCATTTTGATTTCTTTTTCACTCTACTAGATTCTTATCCTAATTTAAGCTTAACAATTTCCAAATATAAAAAAGTATTTAAAACACTGGAAAGACAATACTAGATCTTCCTCCAAACTAATCTGCCAGTCCAAGAGAAGTGGCGCCACACGTAATGCAGCATAAAGCAAGTAAAGTTATACAAAGCCATGCAGCTGCAGAAATTGGAATTAGATCATCATAAATCTAGCGTGTGGCCTGGTGTGGCCACTTCACAGTGCTCCCAGCAAACTGGTCTTATACCAATGCTTTGACTAGCTTAATTGCTCTGCCCAATGGGCTTCATGGTAAGGCCTCAGACAACAGAAAATGAACTGATCAAAAGCAGAGTAGCCTTCTCTTCTTCACCACGAACTCATGTATCAGTGGTGAATTACATCATTCACAGCACACCAGGAGAGTTCCAGCATATGACAGCATCTCTCCTAACTCCAGATCAACTGCTAGGAAGAAACACAAAATTTAGGAAGGTATATTAACTGCAGAGCATGCGTGTGCATGTGCACACACACACACAAAAGTTTGTTACTACTTGCATTAGGTCTTTCAATCCAATACTTCTTTGCATTCACATCATCACTCTGCCGCGCCGTTATAACACTGCACCTCAGCTGGTCCATGTTATAGCAAAATCCATTTCAGTGATCACATTAATTTGCTCCAGCTGAAGACCTCGGTGAAGTTGACTGACTTCAGTGAGGCCATCAAGTTCAACCTAGGTCTTTCACAATATCTATAATCATGATGGTGTCCATTTTACATTTCAGTGGTGCTGAAAGAACTGGTATTGTTATGCAAGAGGTCTCCCAAACGGGGCTTTGACTTCTGTAGTGAAAACATGCTCTCCCCAAATCCCTATTTCCTTTTCAGCAAATATTTTTCCAGCAATCTGAAAAAGGTCACGGCCATCTTATATCATACATCAGTGTATTTTCTATCTTATCAGATCAACACTTCATCTGTTTGCCCCAGTCTTGAAAGGAGATATATGTCTTGTGAAATGTATTCACCAGTAGTAATGTAAAAATACAAAGAAGTCATCAGTAGAAGAAACATATGTCTGTCAAAAATGTACAAACAGACTATTATTTTGTATCTATAACGAATGGCTTAGATGATAGGAAATTGTTTTTCTTTATTTTTTTCATAGATAGGCTCTTACAAACGATTGCATGAGTTTTTCTTATCAATTGAATTCTAAAATTACCTTTCAAAATAATATGTTATGAGATATTATGTATGTTAAACTATTACGACTGAGATCTTTTTAGATTTATTGTGATTATTTAAATATATGCATATCACTGTAAGAGAGCAGAGCCATAGGAATTCCAAACAAATTATATTTCTGAGTAAAGGGTTCTTTGCTCTAGTTTATATATATGTAGCTTTTAATGTAAATATACTGCAATAAAAATCATAAGAAAACTTGGCATTCAGACTTTCCTTAAGTAGTTGAAAAATTCTTAGCTTGAAATTGTCATTTATCTGCCATTTCTGAAAGGTCATTATATCCATAATATAAACCACAATGTTAAAAATAAAGGCACTAAACATTTATAATAGAATATGCAATCCTTCTTCACATTAATCACAGCGTTCATGTGTGTGTTTTATGCTCTAATTCTTTTTAGCTTTGCTTATATTTATTTCATATAATTGTTTTTATTAATTGTTAAAATTACCCCACTGTACTTGCTATTATCTTTAATATTTCTCCAGTATTTTCTTGCACAGTTACTTTTAGGCATTTAAAATGAAGATTCTTTCTTCTAAAACAGCTCTTGAATGCTTTCTCTTAAAGGAAACTTCTAAAATACACAATTCTAATTAGCTGGTACCTTTACAGTCCCCAGTCTTCTGCTATTCTGTTCATTTAAAGAAATAAGAAGAGCAAGAGGCAAGTAGATGTTCTCTTTTAATGTTTCACCCACTGATTAGAAGTGACTCCAACTTCAGGCTCGCTCAGGCACTGGCCTCTCTGGGGAGAATGCGAGCAGAAAAGGTGTTTTTGAAAAACTACATGCTTTTGTGTGGGAAAGCACTGGGATAAGGAGCACACGAGGCAACTGCCCTATGGCAGGTAATGACTTCAGCGGTGCCTGACACGGCTGAATTCATTGGTACCAAGGAGTTTTTAAAATACTGTCAGTCCCAGTTGCTGTACTAAAGACAGAGTGCTGTTTGCTCTGTCACATTGCTTTGATCAAACCAAGTCCACCACACCTTTTCCTCCCCACCTCTGGAGGAGTCTACTTCTATCAACTTCTTCACCCTGGCCTTTGTGCCCAACATCATCTTTCCCACCAAAGTCAGAGGCAAATTATTCAGTTACTTTAGGGGGCAAACCTATGTTATCTGCCCTGTGCTTAATAATTACTGCCAGACGTTTAAAGAGAAACCTCTTCTTTCTTTGTTCTTTGTATAACTGTCACAAATATTTTTGCTATTGGTCCAGTTTTCTTTGCAAAGTCGAACTTATCTCAGCTTCTAGCAGTCCTCATTTTTTCCTTGATGTTTCTCCACCTTTAAAACATCAGATTTTTTCCCGCTAAAACCTTTTGCCACCCTACCTCTAATATCCTTCTGAATCTGGTTCTTCAATCAGTTAGGTTAGGAACATTTCTCTATAACCCTTCCCCCCCCAGCATGGACTAGTGAACCAGCATAGTTCCTGGTCTACCTGACATAAAGAAATTCCAGCCTGCTCACACATTAAAGTCCTTGACCTCTTCAGTTCCGTTCACATCTTTAAGAAATCCACATTTTTGCAAAACTGGGCTTATTAGGAGTTTCCACATATGCAAACGATGAACACTTCTCATGTGGACACATCACATGCATTGTTGCCTGTTTGGCATATTTCTTATCCTTAGACTATTTATTTTCTGGAAATTTTTCCTGACTTGCTTATGTGCCATAGGCTTGATGCTTTTCTTGGATGCCTTTGCATTTCTCTTTCTGATAGCTGTCTGGAATAGGAAAATTCTTTTGAAAGTGTCAGGTCAGACAGAAAGTAGCCTTTTCCCTACTTTTTTTACAGCTCAAATCCTAATTATAGTTAGTTTTTAATGAAGAACCTGCTTTAAAATGCCTAAAGATGGCTTTTTAATTGGTTTCCCTCATTAAAAAAAAATCTCCCTAATGGTTCTTCACCGTTTTATTTTGCTTCCGCATTAAGTAAAACACAAAACCATCACAGCTTTTTTCATGCTCTGAATGTAAGGAACCTCTGACTCTTTTGCTGCTTCTTCAAATCTTTTTCCCTCTTTTTTGTTACCCTGAGCATGAAATCTTCTGTAACTGCCCAGTGCTTCTGCACTAAACCACTATCCCAAGTAGTGCCATTTTTAGCTCACACTCACATCTGTGGATTTCCCGTACAGTTCAAATTGCTCTTTGAAACTTTTTCCAGGGCTGCAAATATAAATTGAAACTGCCACCAGTGCATTTGTTTTCCAGTAATTTTTGTACCAGTAAAACTGTATCAATAGAGCACTTATGAAAGTGATCTTAACAAGGATGGAAGAGGAGTCCTCTCATTTACTGAGCATATAGTGACTCTCTCTAAAAAATTATAGGGGATTACTAATCTTACTTTCTTAAAACAGCTCTCTGTTGAGTTGAGAGATTTGGCCTGGGGCATTTGAGATCTCAAAACTGAGTCCAAGTAGCAACAAAATAGGAAAAGATCTGAGATAATCTTTGTAAATGAGGAAATCATTGCAGATATATTTCACACTGCTTATCCATCACTAATGAATTTTTACCAAGCTTGGCAATTTTTCCTGCATTTTGAGCAAAAAGCAAAGGCAGAAAAAAGGGGTTTTTTTCTCAAAAAATGGTGCATATGCTACATTTTTTTCTACAGAACGGCAAGATGATCAAGAGTCGAGAAGAGGCCAAACCCTAACCCAAGTCATTTGGGTTTAGTCTCCTTCCTCAGTCACACCATCCTTCAGACAGTGAAACTTGAACGATGGATTTTGGGACTTGGCCAAAACCCAACGAGTTCCGCAGTTTCATAATTCCAAAGCAATCCTTATGATTACCCGTGAAGTCCAACTTGTATATGGTAATGATAATTCTCATTTTCTGTCTTAGCCACAAACTATGAGTGTGACTCACCAAATATGCTCTTTTCTGACTTCTGGGTTGTTTTTTTTTTCATCTGTGTGCCACAATGTTAAAATGCCAACTGTGTTTTTTGCCTGGCCCTCATTTTCATTTGCCACTGCCTGTACATGTAGTTATATTTTAATAAATGAAAAGAGTTCTTACTAAGAACCCTTATTAACAGCTTGCATGCTGTGTTGCACAGAGCAGGTATGTCTTGGCTAAAGATCCTTCATTCCAGCTGGAGTCCTGGAACTTCAAAGCACGTTGTCATACATCAGCCATCTAGCAAAACAAGCATAGCAATGAGATCTCCAGTCTTGCTGCAGGCACAAATGCTGTTGTAGGGACTCTTTCCATGGTGGATGTAACTTCCCAAGTATAATACACTGCAGTAAATATGCTGAAAGTTGGTGGAAGTCCCAGCAACAGGGAAGTCACTGTGACCACATTGCCAGACATGGAGCTCTAGCACTTCTGCCACTCACCAACAAAACCAACATGCTTCTGCAAATCCATAAAGATGATAACTACAGCTGGTTATCCGACAGAGCAGAGCTCCCCA
The DNA here is from genome assembly GCF_011004875.1 of Balearica regulorum gibbericeps. NCBI lineage: Eukaryota > Metazoa > Chordata > Aves > Gruiformes > Gruidae > Balearica > Balearica regulorum. Next base: position 56,903,740 of record NC_046186.1, on the reverse strand, counting down.
CAGTGGGAAATGCTGTGGCCAGTTCTGCCAAATATTTTCCATTTCCTGAAATTATTGCTTCTGTTTTGCTCACAGTGAGTTTTAGCCAGTTGACCTTTATGAACGTGTTAGCTTCAGCCAGATGTTCAGGCGTCTGGATTATCAGCACTGGGAATGAAGATGATGCATGGATAAGGGTACCTGCATGCTGCTGACCTTCTAGATGCTTCATTATTTCCTCCAGGGTATTCAAATAGTAGTTGAACAAAATAAGCAACAGTAAAAGGGCACACCGGATTCATTCTCATTACAGAGTCATCAGTTTGAGTAAAAAATAATAGCACTAGAAGGCTTCGATGTGCTCTCTGTAGACGAACAGAAAGGTGGGAAACCCACAAATCCCTCTGTTCCCGTGCTCAGTTTCTACAGCCCTAGAGGTCACCACCGACTCCACTGAGCTGCAGTATGAAATAAGCGGACAACTCATCTGAGTTCTTCAGGGTTAATGTGAAATAGTAGTGACTTATTATATGATTTACTGGGCTGAAACATGGTGGTAATATAATTTGGATGTGGAAAAATGACCAAGGAGGATGAACTGTGATTTAAGGATTATCTGTTGAGCAGGACAAAATAACCAGCAAAGAACATAAAAAGAAAAATAGAAAATCTTAGGCAGTGCTTAAAAGGCATAGACTTAGAGTGATTGAACTGATAAGGAAATGAGAGCTGGATCTGTCAGTGTTAAAAGAAAATGAAGGAATGCCTAATGATCAGAATCCAAATTTAGGAGTAACTTTCTTTGTTGTTCTTGTTAAAAAACACGTATGTTGCAATGGAAAGCAGAAACTTTGAGAGGCTAATGATGACTGCATGATTTGTCTGTGGGTTCCCACCATTGACTAAGACCCTATTGTGCTGGATGGGGAAACAAATGGATGGCTCCTGTCAGTACAAAAGAGAGTAGAAGAAACTATTAGAAAGCATTATCAACAGTGCCAACACACCAGCAGCCTACTTGCTGGGGTAGCAAAATTTGATTTTGCCTACTCTGCTGAGAAACCTTAAGCTGGGAATGTGCAAGTACATGTCTGAAAATCTAGGATGTGGGTGGTGAAGGCTGGACAACAGAGAGAACAGAACTGGCTGCTAGGGAGGATGGCAGCAAGCCACCAGGCAGCCTGGGAAGAGCAAGGTGTAGTTCGTTTGATGTGGCAGTGAAGGAGGAGCCAGCAGAAGAGCAGAAAGGGGGAGAGGGCCATAGGCACAGGCAAATAAGCACTGCAGAAATTTCCTGTAATGATAGGAGTAGGGCAGCATTGCATTAGCTAAAGAAAGAGAAATTAATGTTGCAGTATAAATGTTCACGGTGCATTAATAAACACCCCAGAGGATAACTCTGGAATGCCAGGAAAATTCTCTCTTAAAGGTGTTACAAGGAAGAGGTTAGATTTGTAAAACTAAGGGAGACAGTGTGGATAACGCTTTGAGTATAAATGGGAATGACAGGCAGGAGGGCGGTGTGTGAGGCACTGTACAGACATCAGGTAAACTCTGACCTGAAAAGTTTGCAATCTCAAACACAAGGCAGGTGCTTAAGACAAGCAGTGGCCAGTTAAAGTGGAGGGGTGAAATGTGCTTGTAATGCTCAGTGGAGCTGTAGCAACAACCACAATCACAATTTACATAAGATGTTATTGCACAGCAGGTTCCTTTTATGCATTACAGCGCAGATGTATTTTAAAGTGGCATTTGAAGTAAGATGAGTTGAGACACTGGCATGTCCAGACATGTGGAAAACAGCTAAGACTCTGCTTCTGTGCTAGTACCTAGATTTGGAGGCAGGAAAGGACTGAAGGGAACTGAATCTTCTGGTTATACATCTGGTTTTGGGTTGTACAGCATTTCTTGACTACCCTGCAACTAAATAGTCAGCTAAATATTTACTTGCTTGCATTACCACAACCAGACTAAAGTCAATATTTTCCTTTTAAACTGTTATCAGTACACTGCATACTCCTAAATGTGAGAATGTTTTTTCATATTACATAAAATGGGAATGTGAACAATAAACCCAAAGTGAGAGAGTGATAGTAACCTATGAGTTGCCATGAGCTTTGGAGAGGAGTCTAAGCAAGAAGAGAGGACACTGAAATCATGGAAACTGGATAAACAAATCCTTTGAAGATCAGAAAAATACTGGTAAGGCACAGAAACACTATGTCACAAGTTGAAATCCATCAGGAACTTCTTTTCTTGTAAGAAAGCTGAATGACAGAAAGCACAGACACACTGTCGGACAGATGTTCTCTCTCCCTGCTTTGAGGCATCCTCAGTCCCTTGGACCATGCTAGAGAGACACCTCACCCCTGCACAAGACTATCTTGTGCAGTGGATTCCACAAGCTCTGTTCCACCACATCACTGTCTTTCAAGCTTTTTCCCAATAGTGCAGCAAAACCTTTTTGCTGCAAATAAAATCAACATCTTCTTGTCTACCCGCCATGGGCATGGAGAACAGCTAGCTCCGCATACAGGAAAGCTGCTGTCATGTTGTTCTCATCTTCTCTTTCTAGACTAAACAGAACCAATTCTCTTGACCTTTCCCCATGCAGCATGTTTTCCATACCACTTATAATTCTTGCTCTTCTCCTCTGGATGCTCTCCAGTTTGTCTCTATCATTTTTAAAGTGTGGTGCCCAAAACAGGACAAAGTACTCAAGCTGAGTCTCCCCGGTGCCAACAGAGTAAAACAGAACAGCAATCCACATCTTACATAAGATACTCTTGCTAATATGCACGACCTGAGATTCGTCTTTCCTCAGCCATAGGATGCAGCTCACTCTTACTCAGTTTAGGAGCTGTATAGTCTTCAGATTTCTTTCCTGTCCTGCATTGCACATAAATATTTCCCATTTGTATTCATGCAGTTGATAGCTGTAGCAAATTACACTTTTTTCTGAATTTGTGCTACTCATATCAGATCATCTCTCCAGACTCTAATACAGTCCTCAAAAGTGCTGGCACGTCCTATCTGCTGGTGCAACTTGAAGATCCAGTGCTTCACCTTCCAAGTCACTCACAAAAATATTGAGTAGAACTAGACCAAGAAGTGACATCTGTTCCATCTGTATGTTATGGTGAACTCATCTACACTGTATTTTCCTAGTTTACTTTTGAGAAAAGCATGTAGGACTGTGTGGGAAGCCTTTTTAAAATCAAGATCTAGCAAGTCTACTGCTTCATTCTTACCCCCTGGGCCAGTTGCTCTGCCAAAGAAAAATGAGATGCATTTGTTTCTGATAAATCCATGCAGCACTTTGTTATCACTCTATAATGTTGAAAGTGTTCACAAGCTGATTATATATTGTAGTATTGTAGGATTTGTCTGGTAACACAGTTATCTTTCTAGGCATGTACAACTTATTAGGCTCCCATTTTTACAGATAGGTTTTACAGCAGACATTCTCTCACTCTGGTATCTTCCATGGTATTCCATATTTTCTTTAAAATACATGTTGATAGTTCAGTGATTGCTTTTGGCTAGCTGATTAAGTGTTGCAGGGTGTGTATGCCTGCCTGTTCCTGTTAATAAAGTGTTTGTGTTTGATGACTATATGGTTTGCTACACTTTACTGGAAGAAAGGTGTCTACATCACAAGCTGAGAACTGAAACCTCCAAGGACTGGAAGGAATACAGTGACAAGAGAAACACTCTCTATTTTCCAGTCCTTACTAATGGTTCCCTAGAAGAGTACTGAACATATTTACTCAGTCAATATAAGGAAACTTGCAGCTGCAACAAAGGAGTGGAAAGGGGATTTCTGTTTCAATGGTTCAGTAGTAATTTTGGTTATGTTAAGGCCAATGCTAACAAATATGAAGCTGAATTTTTAGGTATGTGTATGACAACCGGAAGTTAATTATTATCTGACAACAAGAGTATCTTAATATTCCTTACCTTCTTCGTATTTTATTTGATCACTGCTTAATATAATATAGCATCTACAGCTCTGATTACACTTTATCTGGCTAGTTAGTTTAAGGATTAGCAATATTTCCTCTCTTGATTCGTTATTCCACCTCTGTCATTGTAATGTATTGCCATCTATCCCAAATAGATTGGGAAGAGCAAAGTCTTTAATAAATGCTATGCATTATTACTGCTCCCTCTTGGAGTAACAGAAAGCATTGCTTTGGGTTGAATGTTCCTGCCACTTGTCTTAAAGGTTACTTAATTAAAACATAAGCAAAAGAAGAATGTCCCTGCTCCAGCCAAACATAAAATGCCATCCTAAAAATAGAACTAAAATCCTCACTTTGATGTGACAATGCTCAGATCCACCTCACAAGTTAGTGAAAATCTTTGTGTAGAGCACAGAGGGAACCTGACTATCTCAGTGAAAAGATATTTGTTGCATCATTCCTCAGCACCTCCTGCTGGCTAAGAGACATGGAGAGACTTTTACTGGTATGAGGGTTAGCTGAGCATAGCCAGTGTATAAAATCATGCGCACAAAGCTCAGCGATACTTTGCCACCACTCAGAAAGCCAGGGGTTTCTGTAACATTGTCAGTAGTGATGGTAAACAGAAAGAACAGGTTTGTACAGGACAAAAGAAAAACTAGAGACTTGAGCAAGTTATAAGAATTAACTCTCTAGGCCTGATTCTTCATATATCTCTCTATATCAAAAGTAATGCTGCAGAGACAATCAGAATTATATCAGAGAGAGGGATTTGAAGGTGAAATAAGAATCAAGCAGAAGACAGAATCAGTAAAAATGATATGGTGTAAAACACAGAAGTGCTGCAATGAAATGATGTATATGAGGGTTCTTCTTTTGTTGTCATTTATATTTCCATTTCAAACATATGGTGGGGTAAGGGGAATATTGTTTTGATGCACTAAGTCTTTAAAACTAACTTTACTGTAACCCCAAAGTGTGGCTTAGTATCTGAGGATGTGTATAGAGTGAGTATCAAAATAAACTACTGGTGTTAACCTTCTGCATCTATTCAAAATGAAAATTTCGGGGAAATTTGCCAGCTATAAAAAAATAAACATTGCTGGTTAATGTCCCTGGACCAGAACGAGCTCAGCGTGAATAGATTTTATTTACATAAGTGCAGAAGCAGGTTCCATTTGCTATTAGATATTCTAAGGTAAACTTTCTTATATAAACTATGGAATCTCCCACTAAAATAGTACAGTGAAAGAAAGCCAAAATTTTGGGTTAAATCACAAAGGCTGTATTTATTCTCTGAAATGCACACAAAACCTCATACTTTTGCTGCTCTGTTCATCCAAGGATCACAAAGGCAACCATCAGTTATAATAATGTCTATGTCTTCATTATATATCATGGCACAGTAGGAATGGACCTGCAGAGCAAAACAGATAGCACCAAGGGCCCCATGTTTTGGGGTTTTTACTTTGGAATAACTTTAATCCGTTCCTGTTGATTGGACTGCATCAGATGATGTGCAGCCGGAGTACTTCCTCCAGCTGAGCACAAGAAAGGGCCCAGCTAGCATGTGGTGAGGCTGCTCCATGATGCGAACCAAAGGTTGGTAATTGGGGAGGATGAAGAAGTACACTTCAAAAGCATGCCCTGATGCGAAATAAAGTAGAGACACACCCAGGGAATTAAGCCCTACCCAGCAGGCCAGCGCGCGAGGCAGATTTCATTAACCCCATTCCACGGGTGGCAGATGGCGGTACAGCAGATTTACATGAAAAGGAAGTGGCACAACCATGACAAGGCTGAATAATTTGCTGTCTAGAGACATTGGGCATTGTGGGGCACTGTGTCTGCGGCAAATGGACGTGGCACAGTGGTGGAGTAGTGAACTGATGCAGATAATCTGTATCAAGAAAAACAAAGCACAAACAGAAATTAGAGGGTCTGGCTTGATTAAATGATCTGTGAATGATCTCATTTAGCCTTACCAATGCCAGTGATGAGGAGGATAACAATTAGATTGGCTGTGATGAGTAGCAATTTAGAAATGGACCATGATTTAAGTGATTTAAGTGAGGAATATGAAGGTAAAAGAAAGTGTAGCCCCTGGTTTGGCATTGTCAGATGTAGCACATTCTCTTAGTCACTAGATGAAAAACATCACACCACTGGTAACCCATCCACCTCCATCATGGCTACCTTCAGAAATAGCTATATTCAACACCAGAGCTTCCAGGGGAATTCACAGAACCCAATTATTAGGACTCCATTGCTATCAGTTCAGTGACTTCACTACCACAGAAATGTGTATGTTATTTTAAGCAGCAGTAAGAGCTAATAATGTCTTATTTTGTATGATGCATTCTGTGGTTATCATAGAAAGCAGAGCTTGCCATTGCTATTTTTGTATGTTTTTCTGCTATTTAATATCTGATAAAACACCTATCCAGACTGGGTATGATATCAGCTAGATATTTAATTATTATGTGGCTGTACTGGAAAACGATGCCAGAAAATATATATACCCCCGATGTGCCAGTGTTGGTTTTGGGCTTAGCTTGCATTTTTTACCAGTGAAGAAGTCTCATAAGTATATTAAAGACATAATTCTGGAGAACTCTAAAGCAAAGAGTTACCACAAAATCAGTGGACACAAAGAATGACCCAATTCATTGGTAAACTCATAAGAAGGGAAGCAGCCTGAATGAAAAAAGGTCTTGGATGTCTCTCATTTGCAGCAGAAGGCAGCAGCAAGGACTTGTCATGAGACAGGGCCTCAACAGTAATTGCTCCAAAACAGTCATTCAATAGACGTAAAAATACCTCTGAATAAAGAACCATGTCTTTATCTCCTCTTCATGAATCCAGATGTATCGCACCTAGAGGAAAAATAGCTTTAAGGTTTCCATAAAAGATCTTATTTTTCTCTCTCCTAAGTGATTTTAGAAGGAAGAAGTCTTGAATGCTGTATTTCTATTTGCTTTTCTAATTTCATTTGAAATTATTTGATCATTATATTAAGACAGTTCAATGTGAGATTATTTTTTTTTAAATATTGTATAACTGTCCTTTAAAATATCAGCATCTGATCCTTGCCAAAAAGTTGTGTTGAATCTGTTGCTGATCTATACAAAAAAAAACCACTCAGGTTCCTCTCTCAACCTCCATTTCCACCAAAGTTCATTTACCATTGCTGTACTGTTCAACAAGAACATAAGATGTAATTGTTTCAAAAGTCACATCAACTCTGCGCAAAGGATTGAGCAGGGTGTCCTGCCACCAAGGTCAGAGATACTGTAATTCCTTCTGGAAATTCTGTTCCTTCCTTTCATCTCTATAGTCAAGCTCCAGAGCGTGATGCTGTTGAGTCACAAATATGCAAGTCAACAAAATATGAAGCCGTACCAAGATGGTGCATTTATAGGACCTGTGGTCTGATTATAAATTTGTCTTTCCCTGCCTGATATTTCCCAAATTCTCTTTCATACCACTTGGAACATTTTTTCACGAGATACTTCATTTTCAAGACTTTAGTAGAGCACTAATGTGCAATGATAAATACTGACCAAATGGTATTATTCAAAACTGGAACAAAGTAAGTTGATGAAGAGGCAGAAACTTGTCATGAAGACTAGGAACACATCCTATAGTATTTTAGAAGACGGAAAGAAAATTGTTTCAAGGTTTTCACAGAGAAGCTTTCAACAGCACCATTTTCCTTTTACTGTATTCTCTATTCATATTTACAAATGACTGAAAGAAGTGAAGCTTGTGGAAAACAGCAGCCTTCTATCAGTTTCTAAACTGATTGTCGTCTTCGGACTCCCTTCTATCTGTCCTCCTCTGGTAATTTGGCTTCATAGGTAATGGCAGGCTGCTTTTGCAGCCATACTGTGCCTTTGTAAATAACAACGATGCCTCATTCTAGCAAAGTTTAAATCCAGAATTTTTTTTTCTAATCAGCTATACTCTGTAGCTAACAAGATCATAAAGCTGGTCATTCAGTAAATTTCTTCCTTCTGTTTTCATTTTTTATCCTGGAGAATTAGAACAGCTGATTCATACTTTATTTGCTTATGCAGAGTTTCGTTGTTTCTAAGAACTTAAACTCACTTAAGCTCTAAGCTGTACAGCAACAATCCCAAGATAAGATTTTAGAAAGACAGCCTACACACAAAAAAAAAAAAAAAAAAAAAAAGGTAGGTTTAATTTTTTTGAGTTACAAAACCTTGAGAACAAACTGTTTACTTCTCCTAACTCCCTTGTTTATTTTCATTTCTGGACAGTCAGATTTTCTTGAGCTCTGCATCAACTTCAACACAAGTATTTAAGAAATTTCCTTCTATATTGTCTTAGTTGCTTTATGCCTAGAATCAAGACAATGTTTGGAACCTGCACTACCTACAGACTTTCAAAGATTATCCCATTGTCTTCCTACAGTATTTCTGTAAGGTTTAATATCTTTCAAAGCCATTTGTCTGTTGTCAGGCTCGCATAGCATCGCTGCACATTGCTAGGATACAGTAAATGTTTTTAAAAGTGAAAGACCTCCCCTTTTTCCTATTGCTATCTAGAAAATAAGACCAGATTTTACCCTCTGATATGTGAGTGCAACTCCCCGTGGAATAAATGGAGTCCTACATATGTAGAAGGGTGGACTTTGGCCTTAAAGATTTATAGAGCTGTAAAAACACAAGTAGATAGCTTAAATGATGTTTTCTGGAACTTAGGTCTGAATCCACACCCCTAACAAAAGTTTTATCTTAAAATGGTATTAGTATCCCTTGGAATATGATTTTGGATTATTATTATTATGCTCTTTTAGTTCTTTGGATTCAATTGACCTTCAGTCTGATCTGTCAAAGGTAAAACATTTGCACAGCAAGCCAGACCAGTTCCCTTCCCTCTTCTTCCCTTTCCTACCATCTTTTTTCATGGGTGGGGCAATATAGGAGAGAAGTCAGGAGCAGAAATGCAGTACCAGCTAACTCAACATCTCCTGGAAGTTGCAATAGAGATTGTCCCACTGTCCAGGAGAAGGGAGGTGAGCTGGGAGTGGAGCTGTGTGGTTTGGAATGACACCAGAGGCAGTGACCTAGAAACCTTACGTAGGAGGGAAACAACACAGACTGCAAGCTGCAATAGTAAATTACTCAGGCTTTGCGCAAGTGGGTGAATCTCATTCTGTTTCTGACTTGTCATGGTATCCCAGAATATTCTTACCTTCTTCTTTCATTGTTGAAAATAATTTTCCTATCTCTTAGGCACTCACTGAGGAGCCTTCCATTAGCCTTTTGAGAACTGTGTAGCATAATGTATTTATCATAGGCCTCCTTTTTATTTACAGTCTGGTTTTTCCACTCTCAAAACAGAATTATCCCAAAATAAACACCAGACAATGAGAATCAAAAGCATGTGTAATAGCCATGCCATTTCGTAACTACTTGCTACATCTTTGTTTGGCAGACTGGACTTTGTTTAGCAGAAACATGGTAGTATCACAAGGTCAGAGTCTCCACAACTTAATCTATCCCTAACAAAGGATGGAATTCATACAACACAGACTTCTGCACAAGAGTTTCAATCAAAGTTAAAAATAAATCCCCTCAAAATGGTGAACAAAATGTAGCTAATTATAAAGAGGAGAAAAAACCTGAAAAAAACCTTTCCACAAAGTCTTCTCAATTAGTTCAGTTGGTTTGTTTTTGTTTTGTTTTTTTCCTTTCAAAATTAGCACCTTCATATGTGAAAGATACAGTTGCTTTGTTCTCTTGGCTAGGTGCTACATCAGCTCAACTGTGATCATGCTCATAAACTAAGCAGGGCTAAGCCTGCTCAGCAAAGTTACTCAATGGGGAGTTCTCCAAGACAAGCACAGGTGCTTGCAGGCATCACAAGCAGTGTTTTAATAAATGTGGAAGGAGCACTCCTCTCAGACTCATAGGCCCCTGCTGAATCTTAGGAAGAGTTGTGCTACCAGGAAAATTACTGCAACTAGTGTCTAAAACAAGTGGTGGTGAAAGATGCTACTCTCTAACTCATAGGTGCAAGCGTACAGGTATGTGTGGATCACCTGGAAAAGTAAGAACCTGGGACAAATCACACTTCTGTTCCTGTGATGCTGATCTTGCTCTTTTGCAAAGCAGACTTAACTCTAACCTCTCCCTCATAGCTCAATGCCACCCAAAGGTCCCTCAACAATTCTTCTAGTTTAATATGTACTGAATTGAAGTGCATGAAATGTCATCTCTCTTCTAATCCTCATTGTGACCCAGGGCCATTTTTCACATCCTCTACAGTAATTCCACCGCTTTCATGCACTTAGAATCCTCTTCAGCTGCACAAAATCCAACTGACTTGTGGCCAAAAGTACAACAAGAGAGTATAAGTAGCATGAACATATTCTTTTAAATAGCCCTGGGGAAGCTATTCCTAGCTCTATGTCTCCTCCTTTGCAGAGTGCTGTTGGTGTTGCAAGACCAAAAGTTGTTCTAATGGGAATTACATGTCTTAGGACAGTGGGAATTCACACTCTAAATCTAGTCTAGTAAATGAAACTATTTAGGGATCACTCTCTGTCCTCAAGAGTAAATGTGAGCTCATGATTTGCACGCTTTCTGTTTGGCTTCCTCTGCCTCCCTGCCACCCTAGGACAAGGTAGCCTTAGCCTTACAGCAGTCAATAGCAGCTGACTGTAAAACCATGCCAGAAACTAAGTTAAAAACTAAGCAATGCAGATAGTTAAGGGAGAGTTATCAAGCCTCTGTCTTTTATATTACAGTAAGAATGCAGCATATAGTTCCTGCAAAATAAGCAGATACCACTGTGACCTGCCATGTGTCTTTGGCAATTAGAATATTACTGATAGGGAAATAAGAGTTATTATTATTAGTGCTTTAATCACAGTGAACAAGCCAATTGTCTTTTTAATTTGCTTAGTACATACCAGCCACTAAGGCTAAATTTGTAACAATTGCCATTTGCAATAGTAACAGACTGTAAGTTGATCAGTTGTGCCCTTACTCTTATGTGCAAGTGATTCCATCGGCTTGATACCTAGTCAGCAGACAAAAATAGAGTTTAAGCTAACACATTTAGCTGTTGTCTACCATCACTACACCATGAAGTGGTTGCAGTTACATTTTAAAGTTGTTTTGTTGGGGTTTTTTTATGCTTTTTTCTTCTTTTGACTTTGCTGCTACATTCAAAGCAGTGGGAAATAGCTGACTTGTGCCTGTATAGCACATATCTCACAAAATAATTCCTTTGGTCTTTTCCCAATGAGAGCAATGCTGACACCTGTCCCCCTTGGAGGCTGAGACAATGCATTGCCTCAAAGCCACCAGTCAGAAGGTATGTATTTCCTGGCTGGACAAGCAACCAACTGTGTGTATGTGTGCACACTTGTGACTGAGCCTAGAGGAAATATGCATGCTGGCCTGCTGGCTGCAGCTGAGAGATCTAGACAGCTTTTCAAGATTGCAAGCAAGCTAAACAGGAAGTGTCTACTCCCCAGCAACTGGTTTGGTATTAATAATTACTATTGCTGGGGAGGAGGCATTTGCAATAGGAAGGGGACTTGTGGTAGGCAGGAGGAAGAGAGGGGCATTGTTTAATCTTAATAAAATGGAATCTTTCCTGTTTTATCCACTTGTGTTGATGACATTTGATCCACAAAGAATGAAACTGAGCTAGCCGTAAGTTACATCAAATACATGAGCTCAACTTCTGTTTTCCCTATACAAGTCTTTTTCAGTGGTAGTAATTGTAAGTGTTACTTGAAACCATTGCAGGTAGTGTGTCCAGGAAATTGAATACCTGAAAGATATTTTTTTTAATGACATCGACCAGGTCAGCTCACACTGTTAAGTGAACGTGCTATACTCAACAGCAGAGACAACATCATCTTTGTTCAGGCTTGGTGATACAGCAAGGCTTGGTTGCTCTTCAAACCAGACTCACTGGATTTGCTTAGAATTGTTATTACAAAATTTGTAGTTGTAGTCTCCTGTACTACAGGATATTTCTCTGATGAACATAGAAAAATCTTCGTTTGACAGAGGTCCCAGAGTAACAGCCCATAATAACACTCCCTACAAACAGCACTGAATGGGTAGATGGGAAGAACAGATTAAGAGAACACAGACATTTGCATTTCAATAACACTTTCTATTGAACCACTATAACGCATTGATACCCTGAGCCTAGTTCCATTGAAGCAAATGGCAAAACTCCCACTGAGGTCAATGGAAGTCTTGATCTGACCCTAATTCATGAATGGCCAGGTTTTGGTACTCTGACTCCCACTGAATAAACTGTTCAGTCTGTGCTATTCCACTTAGCTGCTTACTTTTGAAGTAAAGTGCTATTCACTCTCAGTGTTTGTCATGAAGCTCATAACACTCCTTTGAGGTTCATCAGTAAAACTGATGGATCATAGCAAAGAAAACGTATTAGTAGTGCATACCATCTAGCTACTCTTTAAGTAGTTATGAAACATTTCTGATATTTGTAATTTTGATCGGTTTATGACCTGATGGTTTTACAACCTTTTTATGACTTCACTATTTCTTTTGTGAGATTAGTCAACTAAATCACATGCATAGTTTATCTTTGCTGACTGGATGCTAACGTTTTAAACATAGATCCCAAATAACTCTAAAGAACAAGTCTGATATTCAGAAAGGTAGTTACACAAATTTTAGCCACTCTTACGAATATCTGAGAATTTGCCAAGTACTCTGAATAAGCCAAATAAGAACAGGTAAACAGAATTCAGGGGTTAGTGTTTTCTTTTTCAGAAAAACAAAAGTATTGAATTTATTCTCTTTGGTGATGCAGAGGAGAGTATTTTGAAAGCAGAAGGGCAAATTCACATGTGACTACCAGTGAAGATCACTAAGAACTGAACACAAAACATACTTGTCTGTTAGAAACCCCTCCATATATTAATTTATATATTTACCTACATTGTACGTGTTGCACAGAGTGTTAAATAATTTTTCAAGGGTGCGGTAGCCTGTTGTAAGAAAGATAATGCTCTCCTGTCTCTAAACTGTATGTTTTCACCTCTTTGTGCTTTTTCCCATAAAGGACACATCCCTTTCTGGCACCACCTTGCCTACCAAAGAGATTAGGGAGCAGTGGCTAGAACAAAGTGTCTAATTAAAAAAAATCTTCATTAGGACATCGTAACAGTTAGCCATGGAGGGAGTGGAAGTGATGATCGAGATTGGGTGCAATCATCCAGCATGTGTGATGCTGCTAGAGGATGCACATTCACTGCCACAGCTGCTTTGTATACTCATACATGCCTAAAGTGGATCTTCATGTAGACTTTTAACAAAATAGCTAAAAGTTGTGTTTTTTTTTTTTTTTTATTTTCAGTATAAAGTCCGAACATCAATGTCCAAAAATACAGAGAAAAAGGCTTGCTTTAATTGTCATAATAAACAACAGAAATGACAGAAACCTCATGAGACAGCTCAGATTCACAATGTCCAAAAAAAAAAAAAAGATTCAGATAACCCAAAAATCATGAGATGAAACCAAACTCAAGCTTTCAAGAATCATCCATACCTCGTATTAACAAAAGATGATCAATAATCTTACCATTACAAATGTAGGTCTATAATAGAATGGTGAACTGAAAAGACTAGAATAAACTAGCACTTTTTCCCTAACAGCTGTGAATATTTGGACAGTTAAGTAACTTTCTGGTTACAGCTCAGCAGGAATTACTTTACTTTCAGCAAATATTGATAATAAATACAGAATCAGCAGGGCCTGGAAAACAATCTGCTCCAACACTCCTTTCACAATCAATTTATTTTAATAAAAACACCAAGATCTGTTCAAACTTGAAAGCAAATACAAAATTTGTTCAAGTTCAAATAACAAATGCCAGGGTTTATTCTTATTATCAGTACTGTAGTCATGAGAATTGCACAAGACAGCATGTCAAATACATCAAAAGCAATGGAATTTAAGGTCCAAAATCACTTCAATTCTGCAGTTGCATTAAAATTCTTATTTTTTTAAAAAAATATGTTTTCATCTGCTTTATTTTTTGAACTGTAGCATTATTTCAGTATAAATCCTCAGCTTTGTCTTCACTGGGATAAAGAGCTACTGAGATTAAGATTACTGATTGGTCAATTAAATTGTGCTCATCTAGGGGCTACAATCTGCTAAGTCTGTTGAAAAGTATCAATAATCTTTGATCCACTCTCAATAATCTTTGATCAATGATGGTGATTGGGAGAAGTGCCTGAAGACAGGAGGAAAGAAAATGTTGCTCCTGTCTTCAAGGAGGACCCAGGGAACTACAGGCCTGTCAGCCTCACCTTGTTCCCTGGGAAGGTGATGGATCAGCTAATCCTGGAAACCATTGCCAGGCACATGAAGCACAAGAAGTTGATCAGAAATAGTCAGCATGGATTCACAACAGGGAAGTCATGCTTGACCAACCTGACAACCTTCTATGATGAAAGGACTGGCTTGGTAGACCAGGGGAGAGCAGTGGATACTGTCTATTTTGACATCAGTAAGGTTTTGGCACTGTCTCCCATAGGATTCTCATAGGGAAGCTGATGAAGTATGGGCTGGATGAGCAGACAGTGAGTTGGATTGAAAACTGGCTAAAGTACAAGGCCCAGAGGGTGGTGATCAGTGGCAGGAAGCCTAATTGGAGGCCAGTAACTAGCAGGGTAACCCAGGGGCCAACATTGGGTCTGATCCCATTTAACATCTTCATTAATGACCAGGATGATTCAGCAGAGTGTATACCCAGCAAGTTTGCAGATGACACAAAACTGGGAGGAATGGCTGAAACACCAGAAGGTCATGCTGCTATCCAGAGGGACCTTAATAGGCTGGAGAAATGGGCTGACAGGAACCTCATGAAGTTCAACAAGGAGAAGAGCAAAGTCCTGTACCCTGGAGAGGAAAAACCTCATGCACCAGTACACACTGGGGGCTCTCTGGCTGGAAAGCATCTTTGCAGAAAATGACCTGAGGGACCTGGTGGACACCAGGTTGAACATGAGCCAGCAATGTGCCCTTGCTGCAAAGAAGGCTAACAGTATCCTGGACTGCATTAAGAGGAATGCTGTGAGCAGGTCGAGGGAGGTGATCTTTCCCCTCTGTTCAGGACTGGTGAGGCCACACCCAGAGTACTGGGTCCAGTCCTGGGTTCCCCCAGTACAAGAGAGATATAGACATACTGGAGAGAGTCCAGCAAAGGGCCACTAATATCATTAAGGGTCTGGAGCATTTCTCCTATGAGAAAAGGCTGAGGAAGCTGTGACTGTTCAGCCTAGAGAAGACTCAAGGGGCTCTTATCAATGGATATAGATACCTGAGGGGAGGGTGCAAAGAGGACTGAGCCAGACTCTTTTCAGTAATGCTCAGTGACAGGACCAGAGGCAATGGGCACAAACTGAAACACAGGAGGTTCCCTCTGAACATCAGGAAACACGTGTTTACTGTGAGGGTGACCAAGCACTGGCACAGATTGCCCAGAGAGGTTGTGGAGTTTCCATCCTTGGAGATATTCAAAAGCCATCTGGACATGGTCTTGGGACAATGGCTGTAGGTGGCCCTGCTTGAGCAGGTGGGTTGGATCAGATGATGTCCAGAGGTCCCCTTGACCATTCAGTGACTCTGTGAAAATGCAGCAGGTTTTGAACTGAGAGTGGATCCAGCTGGGAGCATCTCTGTCCCTGAATTGGAACTCTGCAACTTTTTGCCCTCAAGCAGAATGTAAAGCATTGGCAACTGTTAAAAAAGTCTCAAATGGACTGAGAGAGGCTAGCCCAAAGGAATATCTTTCGTCCCATGTCATACCTGCAGGCCATAGCTCTACCTTGTTCCAAAAGAGAAGCAGCGGACAGGCCAGGTTCAGTTCAGGTTCAGGTTCAGTTCAGGTTCTGGAATTTGCAAAACATGTGCAAAACAGTCTGAACATAATGATCCCTGTAACATGCTCTAAGACTTCAATGTGAGCTTTTTTAAAGCTTTTTTTGTTTTGTTTTTCTTGAGATGATAAAGAACTGGAAAATAGTTTGGGACATGGTGGCAGGGTTCCTGCTGAGGAGGCCATAACGTGACTGCTGAGACATGACCGTAGGGTCAGTAGCTTGCTAGGACACCTGCACCACGAATAGGTATGCAAGTTACTATTAAGATTTAAAGCAGTGATACATGTTAGTTCATGTGTGGTAACAATTATGGTAAAATTCTAGGCCATGTCTCCATGTAATTACAAATCCAGTTTTAGGGTTCCTGATACTTGCCATGTGGTCCAAAGCACTGATCTGATATCAATTCATAGTGACAGATCAACCATGTTCAAAAATAATGACCAATCAATGTCACACTGGCAGGTATTGTGCTGGTTCACTTATCATGTACTGCCCTTCCTGCGGTACTCCACTGGCTTCTTTCCCTTAATCTCTGCCCTTTATTTCCAAAGGTCACTGCCCCCCAGATGTCCCTACATCACATCATGGCTGCTGAGATGTGACTGCCCTCTTTTCATGCAGTGCCTTCACATGGAAAAGCACAAACTGTCTGTCTCTAATACATGGTAAAATGACCTCAAGTTTCAAAGGAAAGAAAACACCTTTCCTTTTACTACGGACAATGGTTGCAAATACATAGTACGTTATACCTGTGTAATTCAGCTTTTTAAGCATATAGGAATAGATAATTTGTATAAAAACATTTTAGATAACCAGACTTGATTCCAGAAATATGCAGATATTGATTAAAGGTCCTGTGTTACTTGTTTTCCACTAAGTAAATACTTGGCATATAAACAGTAGTGCTGGTGTCTTTCCTCAGGATTAGAACTGTCATATGCTGCAAATCTTAGACAAGCAGAACAAAACTCTTGAACAACATTCATAGGTGGGAAATCTAGGTGCCATTAAATACAAGATGCCATTAAAGTGATGAAAAAAAACCTGTTCAGACACTAGCCCTGTATGTGGAAGTCATAACACCAGCAGTGTTCTGTTGTGAAGACCTCAAATACCATATTAGAAGAAACTTTGCATTGAAGTACAAAGATAAGAGAAAGATGCATTCAAGACTGTTCAGTATATTTCAAATGGGTTTTGGAACCAGTCCTAGGAAATCAGTTATCTTTGTGAAGGTGGCACTTGCAACTCTTGTAATAATATCTAGAGGTGGTATATCATTATCCAGCAATACCCACCACAAAACAAAGGTACTTAGAACTTGATGCATATGCCTTATGCTACAGACTTTAATTACACATTATCTCTATTTTTCCCCTACAAGGTGCTAATGGTGGCCTCTTGAGCTGCATCAATACTGTGCAGTAAAGAAAACCTCAGTTGCAGGATCCCTATCAATGTCAGTCATTACCGAGGTTGAAAATGGGTAGTGCAAGACAGAAGGGACTGCAGAAGTAGTTTCTTCTTCAAGATGGACATTGGACTGGGGAACTAGGCTCTTCTCTACTGTGTTTCTACTGTGTAATTTTTAGAAGTTGACCAAATCATTCACTATTTGAAAGATGGTTAGTAGCTGTCTTCATCTTTTGATGAAGAGTATCATGTGATTTGGAAAACTGCTGAGCTCTTTCATCTGTAAACAAGGTTAAGGGGAGCTGTGCTTGAATATACATCATGCCAGATAACACAAAACACTTAAAAATCAGGTCTTAGATATCTCTAGTCAGGTGCATAAAATTAGAGATTATTCTAGTTTAATCTATCCATGCTCTGGTTCCTCATCTCTAAATGGAAATAAATCCAGTTTATTTCACAGCAGTCTGACAAAGATATGCATTGATTAGTTTCTGAAGCTCTCTAATACCACCAGAAGCACCACAGCAAAGCCTGTGAGGAAATTAATAATTCTAATTTTAAAAGGCAATATAGTAAGTAAGGCGTCCAGCCACACATTGAACAAGGAGAATGGAGCTGAACATTGGTTAGTATGTTATGTGAGTGCAGCCCATCAGGTGCACTGAATCAGGCAAGGATCCTCTTAAAAAGATGATGCATGATCACATAATCAAAAATCAAATTATAATGTATAAGATAATTAATTCAGCTTTATTTCCTGGCATTAGTATTTCATTTGGCAGCCTTAGTCATCTACCTCTTTTAATACAGGTTTTGTTTTTAATCACTGATGCTACCACTCTGCTCCTCCTGCAAGTTCTTCTTCCAAGGGACCCCACCACAGTTCAAGAACTGACAACAAAAGGTAGTATGACTGCTTAAGCCTTACCTTGTACACTGCCAGAGCTCCAAAAAGTTTAACAAATGCTTAGAGAGTAACCATTCGTCTACCACTCGGTCAGTAATGACAACCTCCTCACAGTCCTGCCCACATGTTTTGGGTGAGAATGGCATCTGCTTTATCGGGTCAGGTTTCACTCAGAATATATCAGGAGCCTTTAATTCCTACCTGTAACAAGAGGAAAAGGCAAGGGATAATAATTTGCAGTCATTTATTCACACATGACTGACAGAAGTTGCAGAAGGCTCCGAACTCCTTGCCCTATGCCCCAGCTTCCCCTCCTTGCGCCACTCTGACTCCCCACAGATGGGAATCTCCCGGTTACACCACACCACGTCTTACTCTTGCCATGTTCAATCAGAGGTAGCCTTTGTGCTTCTTAATTTATATCATGGAGAACCATGATATAAATTGTGAAGGAGGCTTACTAGGGTTCTTCCTGTGTGATGATTTTCCGTATTGAAATAAAATATTGTACCAGCAATTCAGTGCTACCGTATTTGCATCCAGTGGATAGTTGCCTCATATCCTTCAAATCCAAGGCAAGCCAAGAGCAACCAGATGGAATAGGCTCAGAATAATGAGCATAGTAAGGAAAACTGGACTTTGCTTAGAAAAATAGGACTGTCAGGTTGATAGGTATTTGAAAAATGTTTGCCAATCTTTAGAAAAAAATCCATCTGAACACACATTTCTACTTTATTCTGCATCTAAAACTCTTGTGCTGTTCTTTAACTGCTGCTCCTGCTGAACACCATCTTTACAACACCTGTCTCCACAGGGGATTTTGTTTCAGTGTGAGATTTTCTAGATCACAAATTTTGTAACTAAACATATTACTTTCAAAAAAATCAGAATGGCCACATATGTTCCATTCCAAGAACCTGATTCAGCAAAGACCTTTAAACACTTTACTAGTCTCATCTCACAAACTCCAACTTAAGATCAGAACACTTACTAGCATTGTGAAAAACACTATCTCTAATAGACATGAAAATAAAATGAAAACTAGAAATATAGCATTGATGTATTAAGATAAAAAAGTCCATTCCATTTGCACAGAACGATTAGCCCCATGTGGGATTCTTTTACAATTTTAAAAATTATTTTCTTGCCTGTTTTAAAGTGTGTCCACTGTTGACTAAAAGAAAAGATTATGTTTCTGTAAAATATTAGGCTTACATTCCTACTGAAGGATCAGACCTTTTCCACATTTTGTCTTTGAAAATTAAAGGTCTACAAAAGAAGAAAAACTATTTCTTCTGCTGCAGCACATCACTGAATGTAGGAATTTCGCTTGCATTAGAAGTACAATGGTTGACAAAGAAGAATAAAAGATAAATCAGCTAAGGTAATTATTCTGCCGTTTTCCTACCTCAACCATGACCATTTCAGATAGAGTTTCTGTAGGAGAGCTCATCACTGTGCAGAGCTCTCTCTACAAACATCATCCTTCACACTCACAAGAATTGCACGCTGTCACAGGTGTCCGTGCTCCAGTGGTATCTGCCATCATGGGGTTTCTAACGTCCAGCTGTAAATCATTCAACATCAGCTAAATGTAGATTCTCCCAGAACGTCTTGGGAGCTTTCCTGCTCCCACTATCTGGACTCCACAACTGCAAGTCTCCATTCCTCTGGCCAGGGTTGCTCAGCACCCTTGCCATTCAAATGGCAGGGGTGTAGTTTAGGGCCAGTTTAGTGAAATCAGTAGGTAAGTTCTTTTCTGCTTCTTTTCTCCTTCACCTCACAGACCCCATGTTAGTCATCTCCGTCCCTCTGGCCCTGGGAAGGCCAAGAGATGAGTGTCTCGGGTCTCGTCCCAGAGACTTACACCCCTCCACTTGAGAGGATTGTGCTGCTGGTCAGCTAATGGTATTTTTAACAAATCAGTGCAGATACCTTACTATCCTCCTCTTCCCTCTCACTATTGCCATCAAGCATCCTGCCCTTCTAATCAGGTTCAGTGCGAATGGACTTGCTTTATCACAGGACAGACTGTGTGAACTTTACCTACTAGGGCCAACAGCAATGCATCCGCTTATTTCAAGAACCTTTGAATTCAATATGAATCTTCTCATACACTTCAATTCTTCAATGAATTGTTTGATCAAGATGAAGAACAGTAGAAGTCTGACTAACAATGGTAGAATAGTGAAAAGAGAAAAAAAAAAAAAAAAGCAAAATCCAAACTGAAAATTTTCACAGCCTTTACAGCTTTAGATATTGGTACGCATTTTTTGAATATTGCATGTCCTCTAGAAAGTACTATATTTAATTCCCATACCACTATAGGTGAAATATAGAGATAAAGGTGAAAAAAAATATTTTAAAGAGCGTTTTTTCCCCCCAAGATTTAAAATATATAACAAACTTGAGGTACAGTAACAGAACAATTAGTAAGATAATGAAAATTGCCCCGACATTCTTCAATACCTGCCTGTCCCCTGAGGAGCATGCTGCTATCACATTTTCTGTCCTGTACATGACAGAGGTTTTATTGTTTCTCTGATCTGCTCCAGTCTGTGCGGAACAGTGTGATTACGATACTACCTTTATCGGACAACTTTCCAAGTTACACTGCTCATCCTGGAAACAAAATGTGCTCTGAAACGAGGAAGAAGCAGTAAAGGGGTAGACTGTTGTGAATTTTTGCTATTTTTTTTTTTTTTTTTAAGTAAAACATTCTAATTAGTTAGTTGGCTGAATGGGCTAAGTATCTGCCAAAGGAGACACATGTCATCTATTATGCAACACGGGGACTACCATCCTTTGCTGCTGAACACAGTGAAAATATAATGTGTAATATAAATATCCATAGGATAAATAAAGGCTCATACCATGTCAATGTGCTGTGTCTTGGGAAGCCAAAATTCAGTTCTGTTTATTGCCCTGGGAAAAAGGAGGACAGTATTTTTTCCCAGTCTAGGTTAACAGAAGGTTACAGTACATGCTGTATTCCGGAGCACACACTAAATGCCCTTCTTCCTATTCCATCACCTGGTCCCTTAATAACAGAATAAGAAACAGACTTCGAAAATAGAAAAAAGAAACCAGAAAACCATATCCAACACACACACACACACACATATTATATAAAAACATTTATGCACAGTATACATATAGTCAATACAAATAAATGATGCAAAGAAAGATCAGATGCACATTCAGCTAGTCAAACACACAATTCATTAACTTTATAAAACAGTCAAATATATGTCATCATTGATTCAGTCTATTAATATTAAAATGTTATAATTTCCATGTAGTTTTCCACAAGCTCCCTTAAAGGACATGCTGTTGATGTAGCATCAGCTCTTCCCATCTACTGTTTTCCTTACCATTTAGAGTTATATTTGGGGGCATTGCTGATAAGGAGTTGTATGAAGAATGCACAGCGATAATCTGTGGTAATGATTGTTGCTTGACTTAAAATAAAGAGGAGCAGCCTTTTAAGGTCAACATCAGTTCCATGTTTGGATTGTTTCTACTATTTGGAAGGGGTTGACATGTTTTAAATTACTAAGTAATGTGAAAATACATTGCGAGCACAAGACTGTTGTCTATGTAAATATTTTATGGGTAGAGTCACTCGCCACTGGTTAATAAGGTAACACAGATTCAAAGCTATTTATGTTGACTCATATTTTTAAGATGAGGAATTTAAAAACAAGAAAATGTGACAGAGTTGATCAGGATGTAAGACAGTGGCTCATAGACTGTTTTGCATGTCATGAACAGCTCTTTTAAATTACTTATTGAAAAGAGATGTAACATTATCCATGTGAAATATATTAAATGCATAACACAATGAGTTGCCTAATGAACCTAAGTTAAATAGCTATAATTCTTGGTTTTGCAGAGATGAAAGAAAAAGATCCTGATAGGCTTAGCTTCTCCTGGGTCAAGTATTCTCATAAAAATAGGAACTATCATCTCCTGTGTGTACATGACATCAAATACAATAGGAAACACATCTATCATAAGTGTACACGAATGCTCTCCCCTGGGGTTAACAGTATGGATAGGGAGTGAGTGCAGTTCATGGGCTTAACCTGCAACAGCCTTCCCCCTGCTACTCCCCGATTTGCCTTCATTCACAGGCAGCAGAAGGGCTTCCATGCTGAATTGCTCCGTTTGGACCTATTTGCTGCCTGGGCTGGTGCAGGTGGTCTTTCTCACTGCTCTTGTCTGACCTTCATCACTCAAGACCACACAGAAGGGTAGCTCATGCTGTCCCATTGCCACTGTGGGAGGGTCCCACAGTCCATGAAACAGGGAAATGGGGTATGCAGCTATGTTGGGCAGGGGCTGCAATATAATGGCTTGCCTTGTGCAGAGCCCATCAGAGATACAGCATGGCAGCCAGTGGCCAGCAAGCTTCAGGAAACCTTCTTCCTCTGCTTGCTTGCATTGAGAGAGATAAACCCTGTGCCACCCTTTCTTCTGGGCAATGCCTCAGAAGCCTGTCTTAGTCTTTTGCAAATGACTTGGGGGTAGCAAAACACATACAAGCACTGCAGCTGATTCTGCAGAGCTGCACAATGATGAACTCCTGTGTGTCATTTCTGTGTAGGACAGCCTTTCGAATTTATAGTTAAGGGAAACATTTCCATCAGCTGATCACAAATTTCATCAGGGCCATGAAGGCTTTGACCTAAAGTCTCTCCTGAACACTCTGGCCAAACAAAATAAATGTCTTTGCTTAAATACTGGACCATATGGCCCAATTAATATGCATTTGAAGTGTTTGTAACTCAGCTAGTTCCAGGGAGGTCCTCAGGCAGCATTTCAATTTCATTGTAGAAGTTGGTCTCCTGCAGTTTTACTATGTTTCATTACTTTTTGGACAAAAAAGTCTTATGTTCAACATACATTATGCAGGGTGAGAGCTGTTGAAGAAGCAGCAGCTTCATAGTATTGACTGTTTTCACAGTGGAAAATGTACAAAGGCAGATAATACTCATGTTTAGAATAATCTGGCAACCTGATACACTAGGATTTAAGCCACAGAATATCAAGGCATCATCCAGACCTGGAGCTGAACTAGAGGTTCCTGTTCTTTTACCACTGGGAGCTCACCTCTGTCCTCACTCCTGTATAGCTGGTACCGAGATGATTTGCCAATACTTGCAAGAGCCTCAAGTAGTTCATCCAGGCCTCCCTTACAGCCAGGAAAACACTTTTAGTGTGTGTCAGCACTTTCAAGACATTTACCATTCAAATCCAACAGTTAGAACTATATCTTCAGACGCCCCTTCTAGCAGGCTTCATCATTCATACATACTTAGATACAGACCCAAAGTGTTACCCTACTACTCTTAGAAGAACAGGAATTTGTGAAGAATACTCATAATGAATTTGAAAGTAGGTGGCTATAGAGCCACATTACACTCCAGAAGATACATCTAAGCAAGAGCTGCGGAGAGCCAAAAGTTTGGTGGAAATACAAGACAGCAATTGCAGTGAAAGAGTTTCTGAATCTGTAAAGGAGGTATGTATGTTTTCCTCAGCGGTCAGGGTACACCCTGGGCAATGTCCTTGCTGACCCGTTCCTAGGAAGAGAAATCATACAGGGGTGAGAAGATGTCTGGCAGTGCTGGGTGACACCATGTGTCAGTCTCCACAGGCCTGGTCAGGGCTACACAAGCAGTGAAACTATTTTCATTAAAGTTTAGGCAGACAGTGTAAACTTATCATAGGCATCCTCACACCCCCACACAGGACTATTGCACGCGCACACAATTGCAGAGGCACAGACACACCCACCCACCCTGAAGCAATTGAAGACAAAAACAAAAAATCCAAACAAACCCCTAACCCTTATGTTCACAGTTTGGTGCTGTGAAACCTCACATGGGAATGATCTGTTTCTGGGCTGCTAAAATAAAATCCCCGAGCAATGAAGTTTATGATGTGTGAAATAATGTACATGGACAACACTCCCTTCCCCCCACTCCTCAAAATAACCCCCGTGCTCCCCATGTACACCCAATCGATCTTCTTCCCTGAGGCCGCAGACCAGTGGAGCCTCATCCCTTCCACCCTTCACCGCCCCCCCCCCCCCTTCAGTTTACGCAATAGATTATATGCAACGCATGGTATTTGGAAGCCACATCCTGCTGTAGGCAGGGCTGGCTGTACTCCCTAACACAACACTTGGGGATGGCTCTGCTTCCAGCAAGTGGAGTCGATGTGCTGGACGTGGTTTAATTGGTGCCAGCTTTGTCCTATTAACAAGTGTCGGCTTTCTTCACTTGATGCATCAAGCGGTGATGTTCTGCAGGTTATAGCGCCCTTACGCATTAAAGCCTTTTGTATATGTTGCTGCCTGATTAGACAGGAAATAGTGCATGGCACTAGGGGATAATTCACGTGAGTAAAGTTACTTGCATGCATATGCATGTGCAAAACTGGGGCTCCAGATGCGAAATACATCTTTTTCTAATCCCTGAGCTATTCACTCTGTGTATGTCTATATACACATTGCATGCTTATTACTTTTTATTACTTTTAAAACTTAAAAATAAAATTGGCTTGAATTTAGTTTGAGGATTGGCACCAATCCAGGACAATTCTTGTTTTAACTGAAACAGTGTGCCCACTGCTAATTTTAACACAAGCAATTGATTTTATTAACATGGATGCAAATGGTAAGCACACTCTCCCTTCCTACCAGGAAGCCTTGGAAGCCTAGTACAAAGCCTTGGAAACAGCAGTGTCACAGATCTGGGGAGATGCTCTCCTTGTCTGGGAAAAGGTGTTTTTGAGAGATGCCAGTTTTCATACCTGCTTTTGCTACCAATGCAGGAGGGAGGGAGCTAAAAGGCTCACACTCCCAGATGTCTGCAAGGAAATAACTGAGTGAGACACTGAGTCTAATTCTCCCAAGCCTTTCATTGCTTTCAACTTCAGTGAACGCATAGAGGACCTGGCTCCATTATGGCAGATGTTGAGGCTGTAAGTGCTACACTTTCAACTAGGCGCGGGGCGAGGGGTGATTGCTTTGTATAGACAGTGCAGTCAGTGAGAGACCTTTAACCTGTTTATCTTTCTTTAATAAAGTTTTTGCAATCTATGAAAGAATGACTCTGTTATTCCTCACCAAGCTTCGGCACATGACCCAGCTTTTTCTACCATTCAAGGAATGTAATTTAAAATAGATTTAGACTCCTCTGCGTGGCCGAGCATGATGCCCACTGGAATGTTCAGCTTATGCGGAATTGTTTGGTTTGGTTTAAATAAATAAATAGCATTAAAATCTAATCATGGAAAGTATAGCTGTTAAAAATAGACTGAGGTAGTGCTCACCCAAAGCGTCAAGAAAAGGTATGCGCAGGAGGGATTCTGAGAGCCAATTCATCAAGTGCAGGAGCAACCAGACGACCAATGCTGGCGAGGTTTCAGGCACGTAAGCATCACTGCTGAGGCTCCCCACCCTGCAGCAGGAGCTCCCAGCAGGAGTTAGACCTGTTCCTTTTTTTTGCACTTCAGCCACCTGCTTTCCCTTCAGTCAGATGCTCTGTGGGGACACAAGATCCTCATCGAGCTACCTGTGGTGAGCCTGGCATCCTGCATGAAAACCACCACGTGCAATATTTCTCCACCTGTGAAGCAGCTGTTTAAAAATGAAGCAATATTAGAAAGGAATCACATTTTGTTTGTTTGTAGCTTTTGATGCTGAGTTTTGTGTATCTGTGCCGCAGTAAAACCTCAGTAAGCAAAAAATGTCATGAATCCAGACATCAAAGACAGTTTCTGTCTCAAATTGTTTCGCCTTGTGCCCCTTTCTGCTTACTTCCAGTCATCAGCCTCAAACATGAAACTGTTATCATTCATGATTAGGACATATAAGTTAATGAGGGCATTTAATGAAAAAAACCTACAAGACAGTTTTACATATCAGGTGCCATGATCAGGTTGGGTTTTGAATATTTTTGAATATTCATGAATGGAAAAGAATATTCCCTCTGGTGCAACATATTTTGGATTTTCCAGGATGCACCACAGGAACAGACAAGAGGGCTGGCCATGTAGTTTAAAGTAGCCAGGCGAGCTTAGTCTGGACAGCGGTTGCTGCAAAGACCTGGGGTAGCTTTTCCAAATGAGTGTGCTCCCTTTTTCACTAACATTTTCAGCTGAAATTCCACCGAATTCCACTTTCCTTTTTGCTCCTGCAAAATTAAATGCCTACGGAAAGTAAAAAACTTTCTGACCAACTGTACTCAAGTGTAGCAAGGGGTTCTGCCTATGTGCTTCTGACAGACAAATGATGGCGCTGTCAGTAGGGATGGCAGACAAGGTGCTCAGCTGCCTGCTCCACCAGCGCTGCACAGAGCAGACCAATTCATGCATCTGCTCCTGAGCCACTATATTACAGTGAGATTTGGTTTAAATTATTAATGATTGGAAATTGCGTTAAAATACTGATTTACATGCAAAATCGCTGCAGGAACTGACTGATTAGCAGGCTGGATCTTTCTGCCACAAGTACCAGGTGGACAGCCATATCCCTTCCCCAAAGGTGATCTCTCCCTATGTCTCAGCTAAGCCTACTTCTGCGTAACACTAGACATCTCCTTGTCCTCAAACCTTGTAATTTCCATACATAAGGCAGACAAGGGATGGGAGTAAAATCAGCATTTTTCAGAAAGGAAATCCAGCACTCAAGGTCCAGACTCAAGTCTCAGACTGGAGATTTCCTGAGTTTTCTTCCAGTGACCTGTGTCACTGCTTTTGGCTCAGACAAGTCCCAGTTCAGATGTTAAGTGTCATGGGTGACATCAGGTCACCCTGAGAAATTTCATTAAAGACTTCAGAAAATGTATGCCAGTTTTAAGTTTTTCAGAAGTTAAAAGAAAGGAAGTAAAAAATCTATGGGAATGGGAAGAAAAAGATGTACATTCATGCTGAATGTTGCCTAGAGAAAGCTGCTTAAGACTTCCAGTTCATTCACTTGTAAATTTATTAAAATGCCCGAGACCCTGCAGGTGCCGTAAGAATTATTCCCCGATACTCTAAAAATCTGCAAAATGAATCTTCCTCCTTTGCCCAATACATCTAACCATTAACAGATCAATTACTCAATTTGCATGCTGCTGCAAATGGCCTATTTACATTTGATAGGGAATGCCTGAAAAGCTCACAGTTTGAAAAGCTTGCCTGAGTATGACCCAGAGCAATGGAAAACAGAACAAAGAAGAGAAGAACAAGTGGCATTCAAAGGTGAGATGCCACAGAGCCAAGATGGGATGCAAGAGCCTAAGTAAAACCTAAGAGAAGGAGCAGCGTGGAAGAAGATGATGGGCAGGCCTGCAGCGCAGGGCTGCTGTTCTCTGAGATGGCCCATCTCTGAGCCAGCAGCAGCCTGGGCCAGTGCCTCCTGGTGACTCAGTGCAGCAGGGTGTGACAGCTCCAGAAGCCGTGCAGCCACACTGCTGTGGCACTCAGCCCCGGCTACTAACATCACCACCTCTGTTGGGAGTGTTGAGTCAGCCGCAGCGTCGCTAGGATGTGGAAATATTGCCCCCAGTCCTAAGGCTGCCTGTACCTCTGGATAGTTGTACCATGCTGAGCTATGCAGGGTGTATCTGACCACTGAGTGGAGGGAAAAAAAGGAAACAATGACAGACAAATAATAAACAAAGCAGGGCCAAACAGGGGTCCAGCAGGGAATGACGGTGGGAAAACACAGCTATACAATTGGTTTTGAAAATTGTAAGTCTGAATCTGGAAGAAAAGAGGAGAATAAGTTTCCTCCTCATAGCCTTGAACTGGACAGCATGCCTCAGCATGGCTCTGTAATGCTCGTCAGAACTGTGAAGCAAACCACATTTATCTGCTGAGATATGTATTCATCATATATTTCAAAGGAGTGCACTGTGAGGCCCAGAGAAAATCCATGAGTTGCTGGAGACTCTAAAGCTCCAAGTTTCTCACCTCCAACACCTTCCACACTGTCATCTCAAATGCAAATTTCCTTTATTGTTGCATATGGGAAGATCACAGAACACCTACTGTAGTGCAACTCTTTCTTTTCAAACATCCGTTTCCCGGTTGTCAACCTTTTTTCCTACACCACCTCTGATGTAGCTATGCCTCGTCACTCCCTTTCCTTCCTCCTGCTCTGAGAACTGCAGCTCCACCACTGTAAAAATAGCTGGTGTGGAAGGCTAACTTTTCTTTCTAGAGAACCGACACAGCTGTGGTTGCTCGAAAAATGTGGAAGGACTGCCCAAATGATTCATCTCGCTGCTCTTCCCCAGCCTTTTTCTTGCTTTGCTGCTTTTCCAAAACATTATTTCTTATTTGCAGGTAGCTGGTTGTTGTGGCTGTGCTGATGAAACTGTCCTGGTGTACCATGGGAAAGAGAAAAGGAAGCTTTAGGAGGTACCGCTCATACCTTTGAGGTCATCTGCTGACTTTTCCTTAAGTAGTCCAGGAGCAGCTAAAAAGATTCTGAATATAACACACAGAGACAATATATTTCACCTAAAGCAAATGGAATAAGCTGTAAAAATAAAAGCAAAGAGACTGAGTCCAAACCATCGCTCATCAGTAAAAACCTCATTCTGACATATGGTTATGTTTAGGGTTTTGTGTGATATTTAAATATAACAGGGAAGAACACCAATTTTTTAAAAAAACACTGATCTTAAAATGGAGCAAAAAAATCAAGGCATGTGGATGCATGTATCCATTAACTACATGGGAAGCAGAATTACTTCTGCCTGATCACAACTTTTGAAATCTAATCTCAAGATTATTCTTCAGATGACCGTTAATATATATACTATGGTTTAAAAGGGTATCCATTTGCCCTATTAAATCTCTATAAGAAGAAAATATTTGGAAAAGGCAAAGAAAGCAGATTAGTCTTTCTGCTGAGAAAATACATGCTAGTCAGTATACAAGTCTGGGAAAAAAGAAATTATTAAAGTTCAGAAATACTCCAAGTTTTCTTTATCCAAAATGTTCTGTTCCTCTGCACTGTTATATTTGCCAGATTGCATGGGCTGCTACTGCTCTTTTTTTCTTCTCTTTTTTTAATGGTGTAGTTTTGAAAAGGCTGTTTGCAAACTTACGTTGGGATGATAATCTCTGGCAAATGCCAAGCTGATTTAAAGAGCAAACTCCTGAACATTCACAAGGACCTGTTTTAAGCATGCTGGAAATACTTGGAAAATACTATAGTCTTTAAATTGTGCTCAGCTGGATTGTCAATTGCTGATGAGCAACTCCAACACCAGATAAATTGCTCCTCTGGAGTCTCACTAAAGTTTGTAGAAACCTATTTAATGTTATATTTATTATGTCTGCACCTCTTTTGGCTCCATCAAATTAAAGCTTTTTTAATAAAAAAAAAAAGATGGTGGTATTCTAGTCGCATGAAGATGAAGACTCCATGTAATGAGATAATCTACCTGTGATCTGCTGCCAGCTTGACTGAGACATAGTTCAAGGTAAAATGTGTTTCAAGATCTGAAGTAGTAGATTACCAGCAAAGAAAACATTCCTGTTTCCTTATCTTAAGAAGACTGGCTTCCTGCTAGTTGTGGATCCTCCTCCTCCGTGAAGTACTAAAATACCCTTGTTCAGCATTTTGGATTTCATCTTGTAAGAATAATGGCGGTTATGTATAATCTCTGTGGCTGTTCAGATTCCCTTTTTGGCTCCCACAGTGGGGAGTACTGGAGTTCATGTAGTATCATAAGAGATGACTCCATTGCACACTAATTATATAGGTTTTCAAAGTACTTTGAAGATGAAAAGTGCTTATCAGTGCAACTCCAGGTATTATTATTATTATTATTTATATAGCATACATAATCATTAGTGGAAGCCTAGCTTTAAGTCCCTTTGGGACTAAGGTGGGAGGAAGGTTTGGACAAACTCCATGTCCTCGCACTTTCACTGCATCTGGTTAAGGTAGATAACTAGCATTCTGAGTTCCTCTGCTGTCTTCCTTAATTATAAAATACTATGAAAAAGAAAGTGATTGAAGCAAATGTGGACTCCCATGAGATGAGATACGAAAATTACTCTCTAAGCTGTCAGCCAAAACTTATAGTAGTTAACACCTGTGAGATTCATTCCAAATGAAATTAATAGAACTAATTCACTCATTCTGAATGAATGAATGGAATAGGATAAACACCAGCTTGTTAATTGATAGATATTTAATGGAGCGGGATATTCTATGATATTTGAGTGCTCCTTACCACATGATGCAAGGAAAAAATAATCACTACAGTAAGCTTTTTCAGTACAAAGCATTAAATATCTGTTGCATAAGTGATATGCAGGAAAGAAGTGGGCAGTGGGAGAAGATGGCTGCATGGGAGGAGTTGAGAAGACAAAGATTAACAGGATATTACAGCTCGCAGCTGAAGTCCCAACCTGAATGGAAGACAGATGAATTCCTACAGTTTTCACTATCATCCATGCAGAAATCCCCTCACACCTTTACAGCTAGACTTTTCAGGACAAGGAACTACGACTGACTAGTTTGCCCTGATTCTACAGGAACTCCTAGGGGAAACAATCCAGACCCACTTTCTTTACTTGCGCACCCTTTGACAGCACGAATTGAACATCCACCCTACCACTGAGGGACTGAGCGCTACAGTCAGTCCAAAGTCCACAGAGCCGGGGGGGTACCAAGAACCAAAGTGGAGGCAGAAAAAAATCCTCAGAGATTGTCGTAGACCTCAGCAAGTTACACAAGGCCCACAGGTTTACAGTTGGATCCTCTGTGTGCTCCTGAAATAAAACTACAGGGACTTGAATAAAAGAAGGTACTAAGTAAAGCTCAGAGCAGGGTTTTCATCTCACGTCACTCAACAGAAACTCCTTGGCCTCAACAGAAGTACGCCAGGTCAGACCAGGTAGGATTCTTGCCTGAGTTATACTTCTTCACCTCCACAGACAAAACCCAGGTGACAATCTTACAGTTGGCTATATATTCAGCTTTCAAACAACTATGATGAGTCTTCCAAATATATGGCAGAGCAAAACACTTTGAAGTAATGATGCATAGATAAAAACTCGGGAAATTCAAAGTGTAAGCAGAGTCTGTGTTTTGAAGAGGCTTCCCTGTGGAGAGTGTCCTATTATATGTAAATACTACTGAGAATAGCATGCAAATATGGTCATTAGTGAAGGTTTGAACTTTTCCAGAACAACTTCAATTTTGAGCCAAGCTACTTCAACCTTCAAAGGCAACAAACTCTGTGACTCAGCAGAAACTGAGACAGAAAAAGCCTGTTTCAGCAAGGACCAGTGGTTTTAAGATGCTAAAGTATCCAGAGGCTTTTCTAATCCCTTAAGCTATTTTCCATGCTGTTTTCCTGTTTTCAGTTGCAGACGAGTGAAAGAGAACTACTGCATATTACAGAATCACAGAATGGCAGGGGTTGGAAGGGACCTCTGGAGATCATCTAGTCCAACCCCCGGTATTCCATGATTGCACTGGTTTGCTATCAATTGTCATGGTGTTTCCGTACATATTTGGGGCTGCTTATGGTTTCCCCTACAGAACTGGAAAAAGAAGGAGGAAGAGGAGGACAGAAACACTCTTACCCAAGCAAAGCTCACAGAAGAGCTACTGAGAACAGAGGCTCATTCAGCAGCATGGAAAATCTGCTCAGGTGTTTGGGATATGAAAAGCTTTCTAACAGGGATGAGGAGAGGCAAAGTGAAGATTTCACTCCTCAGCTGCCCAGCCCAGCAGAGTTAGATGCACATTATAGAATACCCTCCACTCCCTTATGCAGTCCTGTGTAAATTTGACATGTACATCATGTAAATGTATTTCATTACATTTACAGAGTACACGTCCATTTGTAAAAAAAGCAAATCTTTAGATTACTTTTCATAAATTTGCCACTGCACTGACTTATGGTAAAAAGAAAGTGGTGAGGAAATAGTATGATTACACATATTCACGTGGTCACCATTCAAGACTTAGTAGCTTATACCCATAAGCTTTCTCTTTGTATTTATATCAATGGAAATTAGATGTCATAATATATCTTTCTGGATCCAATCCGTTTATGCCTGAAATTGAGAGGAACTTTTACATTGCTTTAAATGACTGAAACCCTGGAACTCATGTGAGTATTTTCTGTCAGTTCTAATGGGAAGTATGCAACTGCAGTCTAGGCTTGTTTCAAGGAACAATTTAAATGTCTGAACATTTTCCCTTTCATGCTGGTCTAAGCTCACATGTCTCATTTAGTTATGCGCATTTCCTCAACATAGTAGCAGAGACCCAGTCTTCTGAAGTAATGGGAGAGTCCACCAGAATGCCATTATTTTTGTCTGGTTGACTCCCTTTACTGTGTATCACTAGTGCAGTGCAGCCTATCCCAAACCCCTTTGCCTGTAGCTGCTAGCACTGTGCTTCTTCAGTACTTAAAAGGAGTTAATGCAAAATGATCACTGTAAAAACATGTCTGTCTTTGCCCAAGGTGGCTTTGCATTGCAAATTCCAGCAAGCCAGTAAGCCAGGTGCAGCGTTTTGGCTGCCATGAGGAAAGAGTGAGGGCAGCCATTTTGGAGGCAGTTGGATTTACCAGATTACTGAGCAGCTGTATCTATTTAAGCAGTTTCTAGACATAGTACCCATAGATAACATTTACCATGTATACATGCACAGTGTCTGTATTGCTTCATAGGGTCTCCTAGTAGTGCTACATGTTGGGAAGTATTTAAGACAAGCTTAAGACAAACATTCTTTTTTGTGTCTATCAAAATACCTTTTAAATAAGTACAGGAACCGGTAAGCTCTTCCTGTTTCAATCTAGTGATGTGCTAGCATCATGTAATTTACATCTGACACACTTTCCAGGACTGACAGAGTCTGGGTGTGAATATGTCCTTGGGCACAGTCAAGACCACGTAGTTTAAGTAAGGGAAAGGCAGTCATCTCTTTGCAGAGCTGATCTTATAGCCCTCTGTTTCTGGAGCCATTATGTTAGAATAAATTAGAGTAAAATGGAGGACCTGCAAATAGTTTCATGGGCCTGAGCCAGAGAATATGTCTATGATGTAGTGATTTCTCAGACATGACTACGCTTCTGCCCTTATTATCTATGCTGCCAGTAGAAATGAAAGTCATGCAGGAGTAGCTTCAACAGTTCTGTACCATTACAGGATTGCTTTTTTCACCAGAGAAATCCTCAAAGGCCGTGCGCCCCACCTCAGTTGCCAGAGACCTCTGACAGATCTAACTGCAAATGGCTGGAGTGAATAGCATGAGAAGGAAAAAACGACAGCTTCAAGGAGATTATAGTCAAACTGACCATTTGTATAATATACTGTGTTAAAAAAAATAGTGTGTTGGGGTAGTTCATGAGCTCAGTAGAAGGCTCAGTCCTATCAAGTTTGGATTAGCAGTAAATAGAGAGAAAAAGTTCTACAGAACGTAAATCCCATTCTCAGCCCTATTTTTTAAAAATTCTGGAAAAGGGAGCAGTGGTACTTATGGAGGAATTAAAAGAAGAATTAAAAGTAATCCTGACTCAGTGGGGTAGAAACAGCCATCACCAGAACTGGAGGAGGTTTTGATCTGACATATCCAGAACTTCACGTTAACCAGTCAAAGTAACTTCAGATCTGGATCGACTCCCAGAGCTGAGTTGCAAAACTATACCCCTACATCACTACTTTTTTTTTTTTTTTCTTTTCTTGAATTGATACCAAGCTGCAGAGAAATTCCGAGGGAAACGTCAGCACAGTGGTACTGCGCAGTCGAGCCGGTGAAGCTGTGTAGCACAGCAGCACCGCTGACAGCCGTGGTTCTGGAACGGCGAGATGAGTACCCCGTTTAAAAATGACCGATCTCAGGGGGTGTCACAGGTACACTCACAAAGTCTGTTCCAGTTCTCAAAGTATTACTGTAGTTTCAACTTTAAATATGGAAATTTCATTTCTAAATTAGGAAATAACCTTTGGTGTGTGCTCACTGTATTTAAAACATCTTGAAATTACATGATCTGCATATAGATTTTAGGCTGTCTGTAACTTGTCCTTCTAACTTTACTCTATACAAACATTTCAAATTACTGGGGCAGGGTGGGGGCCTTAGGATGAATTTGCCTTTTTTTCAAAATACTTCTACACAAAACATCAACACCAATTTTAAATGCTTAACAGGTTTTGAATTTGGGTTTTCTTGCTGTTTTATTTATAACCCTGCTTTTGTTTTAATTACCTTCAGAGTTGTGTATTTTTACATCTTTTCCAGTTTGAATTCAGTATCTAACATATCCTTTTACAGAGGCTGAGAAGCATGCACTAGCACTTTATCACATTTTTTGTCAGCTGCAGACGATGCAAATGCTGCTGCAGAGATGCACTGGGAGAAAGCTTATAAAGAATTGGATGAAAGGCACACAGACTTGTTACTGTGATGACTTTGAAGTGTGTAACACACTCCATAGAAGTAAATTGAAGTGGGAGAAATGGCCCATGCAATGCCTTTACCCTACAGATGCACACACATGCATTGCCACCAAAAAGTCACTCAAGAGAGCCTTGGCACTGAAGCACTAATTCATATCAGTTGTCCGAGATGCCCCAAGGAACTTGGTCCTTAACTTGGGATGTACCCAACAATCAACCTGTCTAGGAGACACTGGATTTTGTCTCAGGGTGAGCCCTTCTCCGGATGTTTCTGTATCCACTTTTCCAAGGGCACGATCCTCACAAAATGCTTGGAATGCCCTTCCCTTTGTACAGACGAACTAGGACAAGCCAGCTTAAGCGTGACTCATTGCTATTACCTAAGGAATACTTTAGGGAGTCATTCCTTGTGCTGGTGCTTGTATAGTATCTCTCAGAACTGTAAATCCACCACCACTGTGTCCTGCTTATTTTTCCCCTTCTTTACTAATAGGAAGGGGAAGACTTTGGACTTAAACTGACAAGCAAATTTGAAAGTAGAAAGCTGTATGATAACTACATGACCATTATATTTTGATTTTTCAAATAAAAAAGGAGATGAACCATCCTTCTTTTGGAGCCTTCTTTGGCTGGAAAGCCAAGCACCATATGTCTTCATTAGTGATAGGGACCTAAATGGTGAAGCAGTAGACAGTATGTTAAATCCCAGCCGTATCAAAATCAGCACCTTTCTCCCATTAACTCTGAAGGAATGAGGATTTTAATCCAGAAACTGAAACTGTCAGTCAAGCAATCTGATTATGGGGAAACGCAAACTAGAGGCAATGATTTCATAATGTTGAATCTAGGCCGTATATAAAAATTGCTTCGAAAAATTATGTGATAGTATCTTACTACTATTGTTTTTATATAGTAGTTTGCAAATAAATATATATTTTCTGAGGCTCATGGCAAGACTTGAATTACAGTAGTTCATGCTGAGTGTGACTTTGTTCCAAGAGTGACACAAAGGATGCTTGTTTTTCCAGTGTTGTGAGGGTATGTGAATCTGGTCCTGTGAAATTTCAGTTCAAAGTAAATCCGGATGGATTAAATCAAGAATACTGCTGAAATGCAGAGTGACTGGGGAAAAATGAAGAGGGACGGAAGGAGTTTGGATTATAAGACTGAAACAAAAGATATATGGACATATAAAACAGTAAAAAACAATCAGAATATATATTTATACTAAATTAAAACTTTATTGACTAATGTTCTCCAGACAACATGATCCGACGGACTATGGTTGCATACATGCAATGAAGTTGAACACAACAGTAGTTTAACATGGAATGTCAAACAAATTAATATAATGTATTAAATGAAACAATTTATCTGTGTTGCTGCAAAATGAAACCAAGCCATGTATTTCCTTGGTCAATCTGTGTTCAGCTAAGAGACTACGCATTTGAAGAAACTGGTAGATTTCTTTAGCATATATTTCAAATAAATTAGCTAGAATTGTACTCTTTAAAAATCCTTTCAACTTCACTTGCATTTCAAACAAAATCTAAGTGTAAACACTAAAGTTGCTAGAGCCCTCTAGAAAGACCTAACTGTCAAACTCGGAGTGGACATTACAGTTCAGTAAATGTGACTATTTAGAACAAGAAAAATACCAGTTACTGCAAAAGTCATGTAGGCATATTTTATTATTAATCCAGCACAAAGCATTTCTTCTAAGTTTCTCACATAAAAGACTAAAGCTTGCTTACAGTACTACATCTTCTATCATTCAAGCATCATTATTACCTATCAGGGAGATTGGCTAGATGACCTAATGGGTCTTTTCCACCCCTAACGTCTACAAAAGAAAAATCATTCATGCCAGCAAGAACATGGTTCGCTACATCTTGGGCTTGATCCTGCAGCCTTCGTTCAGGCAAAACTCCCACTGACTTAGAAGAGAGATTTTCCAGAGCAAGACATCCAGGATTAGTCCTTTTTTATTTTTTAGTTTTAAAAAGAGCATCCGTTCAGGATACATGGAAAATATTCTATAGAATTAAAAAAATATAATGACATGTGCTTCACTTGCATTGAAGGAAGTCAGAGAATGTAAACACCATAGTGGCCCACATCTTCACAATATCCATGAAAAAGTGTCAACTGCAAGTAATCTGTGTGCTTTTACTTCTCAACGTATGCTTCTGAGGGTGTTTTGTGTATACCTTTACCTCCACATCCACACACATACATAGACCCTTAATATACATAAGGGTGTGATAAAATTCACTAAAGGCAGTTGCTTGCCTGTCTTAATGCTTAAATCTGCAAGTGGCAGCAAACTGGGTTTTATGTGATGTCAATTAGACTGTACGTAAGCAGCAGGACACGAATACCGCTGTGGGCAAGAGAGTGTGGTTGCCGGTTCTACGAGTGTGGAGCCACCCTGCTTACGCACATCACAAAATCTACCTGCGTGAAGGGTTGGAAAAGCAGGTGACCAAAGCATTTCTTGGTGGGCCATGTCTGAAATTTAAGTTGAATGATTCAAAGGCTGTAGATTGTCCTCACAGGAGCCTTTCGACAACCTGGAGGACCATATAGGAAAGTTTACCTTCAAAGTGCACTTTCTAAGAATGGAATGTTCTTGACAGGGAAATGATCAGAGGCAATCCTGGACTTTTTTGCTTGTTGAATAGGAAAAATGTTTTCATCTTCAGGCAGCACTTCACCCTGACAAATGTGAGTTCAGTTATTATTGGATTTTAGTATTACAGAAGATTCTTTAGAAACAAACACAATAGTACACACATACACATACACTCAGATATTTACAGCCTTTCTAGAAAAACAACCCCCTACCTTAGTACTGACTACCTATCTTTTTCCTTTTTTTTTTTTTTTTAGTATTTAAATTCTTTAAACCAGCTACATTAAATACCAATGTGTACTGTACCACCCCACACCAACAGCAAGTATTCATATTCCCCCCCACATTCCCCCCCACAAAACAGCAAGTATTTTAAAAGTTTGTTCGCTTGTTTCATTTGTTTTTACGATTTTTAAAATCTCCTGCTTGAGACTGTTAAGTACCACCTCCACTGGAACAAGATCAGCACTGACTGCATCTTCCAATGCACGTCGTTTCATAGTTGAGCAAGTACTGCAGCTAGAAGCTTAGATCTCCAGGTCATCAGGTCGAGGTCTGCTGCTGGCTCGGCTGCTGGCTCTGCTGGGAGGCCTCTGGTCCACAATGGTGAGGGGTTGCAGCTCGTGTCCCGACGCCAGTTTTTTAGTGTTCTGGTGCTCATCAGAGAAGTCGAAGGGCTGGGCGTGTGAGTTGGAGATGGTGCTGCCAGCCTGCCCCATTCTGTTCTGCTCCGCGCTGTAGTTGGCCCAGTTTTGCTCGCTGGCTTGCTTATTGTAGTTACGACAGGAGGAATTGTTCCTGTCTCCAGTAACGAGCTTGTACCCTGGGGGAGACATGGGAGACAAGGGGGCAGTCGGAGAGGAGCAGCCATTGTAATAAGCATATTTGGGGGAGCCACAGTCCTTGGAAGGGCTCATGGCACCGCTGTGGGAGTAGGGGTCGGTTTTCCCTTTCACACGATCCTTCACACCCTTGAAGAACACGTAGAAAAGCTCAATGATGTTCAAGGCAAGAGACACCAAAGACACGACCAGCATGAAGAGAATGAAGATGGTTTTCTCAGTTGGACGGGAGAGGAAACAGTCCACTCTGTGCGGGCATGGATCTCGCTCACAGGTGTAGATGGCATTCAGGCTAAACCCATAAATGTACCACTGTATCAGCAAGAAAGCTACCTCGAAGACAGACTTAAACAGGATGCTGATGATGTAAGTACGGAGCAGTCCCCCACGCATCTTTACTTTGCCATGCTCTTCGATTCCATACTTGAATTTCTTAATTTCTATTTGCTTGAGGTGCATATCCACATTCACACCATCATTTTGGACCACCTTGAGCTCTTCTTCTCTTTTGTTCAGCTTCTCTTCTTTCCTCATTACGTAGAACACATGTGCCAAGTACAAAAGGGTAGGTACAGACACAAATATGATCTGCAGAACCCAGAAGCGTACATGGGATATGGGGAAGGACTTGTCATAGCAGACGTTCTCGCAACCAGGCTGTTGAGTGTTGCATCGGAAAGCAGACTGTTCATCTCCCCAAGCAGATTCGACTGCTGTCCCCAACAGCAAGATTCGGAAAATAAAGAGGACAGACAGCCACACTTTCCCTCCTGCAGTAGAATAGGCTTGAACCTTGTCAAGAAGTTTTCCCAAGGCACTCCAATCACCCATCTTCACAGGATGCTGGCTAAAGGAGGACACAAAGAAAAAAAAAAAAAAGCAATGGTTAAGACAGAGCTTTAATACCTTTGATCAACAGTAATAGAGCAGTGATGTCACCTTTGTTTTAATTCATGTGTTTTACACAATCTGAGGAGAAACCAGAGTTTTAGTTAGTCTGCAGGTGGACTGGAAAGTCAGGGAAACTGAAAAGAGAAAGTAACATATAATGTCTCAGAGCACAATGAAAAAAGAGCTTTCTAATTTCACTCCAGTTTTCAAGAAGTCCACCACAACCCTGAGTTGCCACTGTGGTTGGCTCAGCTTCCTTGGTGGCAACCTCAGTTCAATGATCCACACCTGCCTCAGGTAGAAAACAGCTGTGACACATTGCTGAAGCAGGGTATAGGAAAATGTGGTGGCACTGCCTGAATAAGCTAGGAATAAATGAAAGATTTCTCTCTTTCAGTGTGGATCGTTCACAGTAATTTTTATGTTCACTCTTTAAGAGAGTAAGAAAGCAAACCATAGTATAACCTAAATACAAAAGGTTACACTAAGTTAATGTTAGGGTCGGATACCTAAAATTTTATCATTGCAAAATGTGTGCTATTTTTCCTACAGCAACATGAAACTGAGTTCTTGCATATCATTACATTTAAGAATACAGTTCTTAATGTTTATACTATACTCAACTCTGGAAAAAGCTTGCTATCTAAGTAAAGTTTATACATTAGTATTTCCAGCACAAAGATCAAAGTTAGTATTCTTTACCTATATGAAGGAACCAAAAATAGTAAATGCAAGAAGCACAGCTAAACTCATGTTAACATATTGGAAGAACTGGTTTCCTGTTTATCTGTGGCTTGCTTAATTTACTGAAATTTCAGCTTTGTATTTGCATCTTTTTGTATTTAAATTCCTTCACTGTTTTTTGAAAGGAAAAAAAGATTTAGCAAGAAAAAAAAGTAAATGAGCTCTTGAGTTTTAAAGTGCACATTTCTGGGACACAGACAGCTTCTCGGGGATATCTGGAAATACACAGGATGACGTAAAAGAAATGAAATGGTTTACTTGATGTTCTAGATTCCTAGGAAAAACAAAGTTCACTACAGGATTTTTATCAACTGGAGAATGGTAATCTTATCCGCATAAAAACTTTGATTTTAACTTGACCCGCATGAACAAACGTGTGAAATTGGGCACTTAAAAGGAAAAATAATCACAAAGTTTCCCATTTAAAGCAGATGCTGCTGGGTATAGGTATTTGTTCCACGCATGCTGACTAATCCCTTCCTGGTATTAATAGTTTTGATAATGTCCAAATGATTTCCTTCCCATCACATCATGGATATATTCCCTAGTTAAGGTCATTTATAGAAACAGCCCTTTTTGGATAATTCATAAAATAGGAAATCTTAGCAGCAAGGAGATTTTGTTTCAAGAAGCAGTGAGTCACTGGAAACACAAGATTATAAGTCTGGCAAATGCAATCATAACCATAGATGCCAAATAAAAAGACACCATTCCTGGCATCTGAAAGAGTCTGAGAGGGGAACGGGAGACAAGTGTTTAAAGTCCTTGCTTGGATAGCTCCAAGATGCCGGTTATCTTTGAACCCCTGGAAAATATCCGAGGGCTGTTTCCTCAGTCCGCTTAGTCCGCTTGCTCTGAAGTTTACCTACTGCGGCGTGCAGACCCTTGCTCACATAATTAGCTGTTCACACGCATGACGCTTGCTTCAGACTTTTAAATCTGGAAGCCTGCGCTGGGAGGAGTCCACAGCAGCGTGTTTATCTCTGACACATCCCTTCAGCCATGCCTAGCTTTAGTCCTTCCCAGGAAAGGCTACTTTGTCCTCATGGGCTCGAGGTGGCAGAGAAGGAGCCGGGCACACGAGCGCGGAGGTCTCTGGAAAGGCTGGAATGAAATGTGACCACGTTCCTCCTCAGGCTGGGATTGTTAAAACAGAGAACAGCCTGTAACTATACAACACGTGAAGTTTGTTTTAAAAGCAAGCTATTTGCTCCATGTCCTAGAAGTGGACAGAAAGAGCCTTTTTCAAGTAACAGCTTCTTGATTTAATTAGTCAGCTTTCCAGATGATTCGAAACTACTGCATTCACAGACTTTCCTCAGACTCAACGTATTTTTTTACTGTCTAAATGTTATTTCAGATTGGAAGTTTGATTAAGAAAACAGAGGACATGTTATTTCTAGGCAGTTATGTGTTGTTTGTTTTTTAATTGCACTCCACTCTGGTCCATTAATGCAACATGATTTACTTCAGTTTTGACCTACTTAATCCCACACCTGCAATATTTTGAGAATTTACTACCTATTTTTAATTTGCTTCAGCATGCAAAATTGCTAAGTTTCATTTATGTCCTCTGGCTATATAAACTCCAAGAGGAAACATTCCATGCTTGAATTACTCATACATAGTTTTGAAAAGCAACTTTTTTTTAAAGAGATCAGTTACACGCTAGCCTTTGCCAGTGATAAAAAACCCCACATCAATTCAAAACATTGTACTGTTAATCAGATAACCTTGTGGTGGCACAAATATATTATTCCTTTGCTTAAGTGGATTCTGTTGCTTTATGAAACACAGTACTTTGTTTTGTTGTAGAGAAAATTCATTCATCGGATCGAACTTGTTTATTTTCAGGACACTGAAAGACCATTTTTATTAACTGATTACAGTATCTGCTTACTAGCTTTAAAAAGAGGTTTTATATCAAACAGTTATTTAAGTACTCTAGCTTTGTAAATAGTTTGAAATGGATTGAGGATAAACTTTAAAAATAGTTCTTCAGCATTCTGGGCTTAAACATCTTTTAACACTCCCAAACACCTTAAATGAGTCCAAGAAACATGGGTTGACCTGATTGACTGATACAATTCCAGTACTTCAGGAATTTAAGGATATGGCTGATGATGACTACATGCGTTTCATGAGTTCTTACTGATTACTACTTACTATTATAACCTTTTTCTGAGATGGACTAATGCCGGCCTAGTAAACTCTTTGAAAGATGGATTTCTACCAGGTCCTACTGTGTGTGGGTAAAGAAAGGAAAAAAAGCCATAGAGCAGCAGGAGATATGACAGCATTCATCTGCATGGATTTTGGATGACCACATATGTAAGAAATTTTATTTGTAAGCCACAATTAAGAAATTCTAGAACTATTTTTTATGGACGCCATTCATCATGTCATCTGGTTCATATTTTCCAGAAAGAATAATGCAAACTCAGTGCTGTGGTAACATGCCCAGGTCTGACTGTAGTGTTAGGAGGTCACATGCTAGTGGATGGAAGAGCAGGAAGGGTTAGAGTGGGATCTAAAATGGGATTTTGCAGCTGAAGCAGTTGGGAAACAGGCCAAAGTTTTGGCTTCCCTACCTTTCCTGCCTTTTTCCGTGTGCTCACACACACATAAATAGCCAAGAAAAGGGAAGATTCTGGACCCTGAACACCAACCAGCTTGAGTATTTCCCAAAAGCAACCAGCGCTGCAGAGAAAGCAGCTGAGATGCACAGCTGATGGGGTCTGGATGGGTTGGCATAGGAAAGGCTAGTTTTCTAAATCTTACAAAAATCACCAAATGTCTTCCAGACATTCCCCTGGAAAGGTGTAGTTCATTTGTAGTTCTGCAGATGAGCCCCAGTTCATTTCACCCACTGGACAAAGATTACGCACTAAATGGTTGCAGTAACTAGACTCTTTGAAAGCGTCACAAGGGTCACTCTCTTCCCTGTCTGCTGCTGGTCAGCCACTACTGGATCGACCCCCATCCACAGCCTTTGCCTCTCCATGTTGTACCCTCTCCACCTAATTTAATTCTAAATCATAGTTGCAAAGGGACCCAAAGCAACCGTAAGCATTTCCTTAGACATTCTCTAGTTGTACAAGTCAGGTCTACCCTCTGCGTTACTGCCCAGACTTATCCCTCTCCTGACTATGGAATTAAGAGATGAAACGCGCAATTCCCTGAGGGGTCCTCGGGCCCTCTGATGCTTGCAGATTTTGAAATCTGGATTTCTAAAACGTATGTGTGGCATAAACAACAGACCAGGTGCCTCCACGCGAGATAAATTCAGTGGGTAACACGGGGAGGAGATACCAGAGACTGGTAGAAAGAGAGCAATGTATCTGATGAAACTGATACATTGCTCAATGTCATCTAACCTTCCTCATGCCC
Source organism: Balearica regulorum gibbericeps (assembly GCF_011004875.1). Taxonomy (NCBI): domain Eukaryota; kingdom Metazoa; phylum Chordata; class Aves; order Gruiformes; family Gruidae; genus Balearica; species Balearica regulorum. Next base: position 56,860,610 of record NC_046186.1, on the reverse strand, counting down.
ACAGGAATCCTTGGCCTAAACCAACGTTCGTTTCAGAGACAAATAAAACTAATCTTTCGGGCTTGCATAATCTCAGAGCTGAGATAACTTTACAGCGTTGAAGCTGTTTGGGCTGCTGAGTGTATAAGCATTCAGACTTCAGTCGCAAACCAAATCCCTTGTGTCCCCCTCTTCCCTCTCCTGAACTCGGCCTGCTGCTCACCCCTCTCCCATTTGTATGCTTGTTAGGTACCATGGGTCAGCGCCAGTGTTTGGCTTTGAAGTTTTCGAAGGAAACACTTCAGTAAACATCCCAAAGACTAGAGGCTTAAATTCTGCAGTGTCGTGTGCTGTCCAGATGTTAAAAATGGCAGGATGAAAGCTTCACGCAAGTCCTCCAACTCGCTCCCTGTGCGTGCACGCACACACACACAGACGTCGGGCACAAGGTGTCCATAGCCCAGTTTTTGTCCCCCTTACCGGGGGGGTTTCGTCATAAATCTCACATACAAAAGCAGAAGGAATTTCTCAGACGAAATACGCCACTTCGCGAGGCTCGCTGGTTATCTCAAGGCAAAATGTGAGGACAGATGTAAGCACACAATATTCTGGTTTAAGAAGGGAACGTGTTACTCGATAAGATAGACTCTCTGCTTCGCCTTTCAGCTGAAGGCTCTTTTTCCTACCTCCTCGTGTTGCTCTCTAACTACTGGCAAGCAGCAGGCAACAATTCCTATAAGGAATCACTCCAAGTCTTGCAAAGTAAAAAGCTTTTTCGTTCTCCAAGAGATGCTGCTCAAGCTTTTTTTTCCTCCGCATTTTGGTATTTAAGCCTTCAAGGTAATATAAAGGGAATGTGTCATATTGGGATTATGACACATATTGTGGATATTCTTGCACAGTTCTTCCTAGACAACTTTCATTTATATCCACCCAAGACTTTCACAGACATTGCCAACGTGGTAAGGCATATCATGATATCTCACATTCCTTCTCTAAAATCCCTCACCGAGGTTGCTAAAACAGAGTAACTATATACAAACCAGGTTAAAAATCCATAACGCACGTCTGGATTTTATCACATCTATTTTAAAAGAAAAGGGGAAAACTTATCAGGAAGACCACGTGAAAGTCACCCCTTTAGTTGCTGCAGCATTTAACAAAGCACCTCGTTAAGAACCTTGCTCTGCACAAACTGGTACCAAGGCATCAAGTCGGGATTTCCACACGAAGCAAAATGCGTGGGGCAGAAAGGGGACACTCAGGACAAGGTCTCCCTGCTACTCACCGATGCAATTTCGGCACGACAGAGGAGACTGGAGCACACCTCGGGTGTTTTTCTTTAAAGGAGCTCGTTTGGTCGGAGACAAGTACACAGAGGAGCGATTTCACCCAAACACTAGCAACAAGTCTGCAACTCAGCCCTACAGTTACAACTTCGCCGCAGTTTCTCCTTCAGTCGAACAAGGTTAAAAGTTGTAAAAGTGTAATATTTGAAGAAATGGGTAGAAATATGACAAAAGGAAGCAAAGAATTCCTGCAAGTTTGAACTTAGCACTTTAAGAGAAAACTTATACTTTTATGTATCTGTATTTTTAAGCAAGTTCAACCATCAGCGCAATAACACAAAATTCCTAGGGTGAAAAACAAGTGTTTTCAGAAAAAGTGATACACAAAAAAGATGAAAAAGGAAAACTTTCAACTTACCCTTGCTGATCAGCAGTGGAACTGGATCAGAATACTTCTTTGGAGGGTTAAAGTAAAATGGAAGAGCACGTTCAGGCACTCAGACCTGTCTATTTAAACTTTAAAAGTCTACTGCTGTTTTGTATTTTTCATCCTTCCTTCCCCACTAATGAAAGAAAAGTGCTGATACCTCGTAAAAGTTTTTTCTAACTTGGAACACTGGGAGAGCTTTTAACAAGTTTTCAAGCCTCTGCCTGTGAAAGAGGAGGGGAGAAGGAGGGGAGGCAGCCCAGGAGGAGGGGCGCTCTGCAAATGGAGAGGAGGAAGGTGGGGGAGGAGGGAAAGAACTGAAGGCACAGCAAAAACGAGCCCGGCGGAAAGGAGAGCGCCAAGGCATGCAGGTCCACTCTTGCTGATGTAACAAAACTATAAGGGCAGTCAGCAGCCACCTCACACGCACGCACCCACACCCCCCCACACCCCCCCGCACCCCCCCCCCCAAAGTCACTCAGGGCACCTGGGTGGCACTTCATCCAGATCTGGGCTTGCCCGGGACGGATGAAACAACTTAGCTCTCTGGTGTGCCCCAGGAGTTTCACTACAGGGAAAGGGAAAATTGTGTGAAAGGGATTAATGGGTAACCAGCGTGAACCTCCTGGATGCTGGGGCTGGACCGCATCGCTGCTGTCGCCATTCCCTCCTTGCCATTACCTTGGAGAGGAAGCCCTCTCAAGCCCTCTCCACTTTCTGTAGTGAACACTGCTTTGTTTACTTTGCTCTATTTCCTTTACGTGCACACATGAAAGTACACACCAGGAGCTGCATGTTTGTTTCTACAGGAGATACCCATCACACATTTTTTTTATTATTATTTGTGTGTGTATGCGTGTGTCCATCCCATGGGAGAAGTGAAGAAATGATCTTACATTCCAGGAAACACTTTCCAGGAAACTTCAGAAAATAAAGCATAGTACAGAGAACCAGTTTTCAATAATGACGAGAAATGCTCCTGATCATTTTTGAGCGCGTTTTACAGAATAAAAGCATGGTCTAAACCTGATCTATTCAATTAGAACAAAACTAGTTTGGCTTTGCTCCTGACCAGTCCCTGGTTAAACGCTCCCTGAAAAGTGCCTCCTCTGTAGAACAGAGATTAATTTATTTCTCTGCCCGGGTTAAGCTCCTCACACATGGAATCCAAACTGCATTAGGAATTGGTCTTGTACTTGTTCGTGTCATGGGGTATTAGCTCCTCTGTGGGACTGCTTAAGGGCTTCTCTAGAAGTGTTAGTGGTTAGATAGTTCTCAGTTAAGTTTCAAATTTTGGGTTGTACCAGGCTCATTTGGGTTTCAATTAATGTTATTTTCATGGGCTACTTCTGCACTCAGTAGCATGGATGAGCATTTTTTGCTCTTTAGAGGCTTTAAAGGAGGGGAGAAGTCCAGTAATGGCCATTGAGAAGTTCCCAAATAAAGGTCCTCTTTACAGTTTCTTCTTGAAATAATGAATGTTACACTCTACAACACAACCTAGATACTACTGCGCATTTTTCATAGCCTTTACCTACTGCTTTTCACCCAGAAATCTCTGGAGAAGAGAACTAAGACGAGATCTTTGTAGAAAGATACTCGGCAGGGAGCTTTGAAGCTGGCAAAGAACCCCACGGTCCTGGATCTTGCTCTGGAGCTGTTTGTAGCAGACCACACTGCCTCCTGTTTGAGAAAAAGAGCTAGTACACTACAACTGCACACCTTCCGTCCTCCTTCCTCTGGCTACAGGAGGAGATGGCTGGTTTCCCTAGCTTGCCCCCTTTGATATTGGCTGTTAGCTTTGACAGCTTTTTTAGTTTTTACAGTTGCCCAAGCCAGATGGCAGAAAGAAACCTTTTCTTTGTGTTCTCTGAGTGTTGTTTTAAGGTTGCTTTTTCTCTTTACAGCAAGGGAGAAATGGAGCTTTGTGCTTAACAGGCTATGGGCCCTTCTTGACAATCAAAAAATTATAATATGCAAACCATATGCCTTCATGACTATGGTATAGAGCGGAGTACACATAATGCTCCTGCTACTGCCCCATAAAACACTGGTTATTCTACAGCAAAGTACAATGACATGGCTACATGTGTGCTGATGCTGAGACAATGAAGAGATTTGTGATGTCGTTTATGTTGGTGCTGAAAAAGCTGCCCCTTTAGAAAAGCAACTTTATGCCAGGAAAAAAAAGCTTAAATTATAACATGTTAGAATACAATGCTGTCATTCCCTGTCAAAGCCAGTATGATCACAGGGTCCAGCTTGCCCGGTCTTGCATTTTTCCATGTATCTTCCTGTATAGACTGCAACGTTTCAAGCATTCTGTTTTTAAAAGAAGGACCGATGAGAAGTATTTCTCCACTTAAACAAACAAACAGGGTTTGTGAGAAGCCCAACACTCTTAAAATCTACTTTGCAAAACTAAAATGTATATGTTAGTAACAAGGGAAGAATAATTCTGCAGTAATAATAAGCATAACACTTGACTTTGCTATGTCATTATCCACATGAAAAGGGAAAGTATTTCAAGTCTCCACTGTGATACTGTGTAGAATTAGGAAGAGTTGTTATTAGTCCTGATAAAAATGCCTTGGAAATGTCTTCTAGAGTTTGGAAATATGTCTCCATGATGACGTTTCACAGCCTATTACCAGAACATATTAAGCTTCAGATCTTGCAATGATCTACCATTTCACAAGGTTACCAGAAAGTCTCGCACTCATTTGCATCGCAATGGAAATCAGCTTTTCAGATTGAACAAATGTCTTCATGCATAACCCCTCTTCAGCTGAAGCTGTTCAACAAGAAAGCACAGGGGTGTCAGACCTGAGATAGTTGCAAGTCTGTTCTTAATTATGGACTAAGAGACAGGTAAGAAGGTGACAGTTAGATTTGAAGCCTTGAATTGTGGAACACAGACTCTTTTTACACTGCAGAACTGAAGATTTTGGAGCCTAGAGCTCTCTGGGACCTATATTGCCATCCATTGACTTTTTGCCTTGCGGAGCAGACGGCGCTGTCTTGTGAAGCAATCTTTCAGCGTGGCATTGCTAGGACTGCAGAACCTGTTTCTCTTTGGTTTGGCAGGCTACAGCACAATCCGTAAGGGCACGTTCGCACTGCAGCCCAGACACAGAGCCAGAGCCCAGGCTCCATCAAGTGCACCTCCAGGACTGAACCTGGGGGTGACTTCCACAGGATTACTGTCTGCTCTCTACTGAATCCTTGGCTGAATCAGTGAAATAGTTCAGAGCCCATAGTTACTGCTTTTCTATCCAGACTTACCAAAAGAAACCATAAATTTAATTATTTAGTATTTGCAGTCTTCGACACAGATTCACAGTTAATACAGAACTCAGTCCACTGTTTTCTTTCTGTTATTACCTGGGCATAAATACAGAAATCTATACAGAAACTTTTTCCGCATGTCGCGTCCAAATACTTCCTTAAAAATATTTTAGAAACCTGATTTGCCAGGAAAGCCCTAGTGAATGTTTCATTTGGAAGGCTCTCCAGTCCTCTGACCATTACAGAATTTCCCGTTGATACCAGTGGGGTTCATGGTGTATTCCCAGTTAAGGATGTCTGTGATTTATGGAGCTCTTAAGACGAAGAGCATGTCTTCACTTGTTTTCAATTTGTTTGCAAAATTCACTTCCCAGTACTCCCATGCACAGCACTGTCCTCATCCTGTGCAAGTTGGGAGAGGAGTCCATGGTCTGAGTAAACTGAATATACAGTAAGCCAAGATGAACATACACATGCAATATAGATTGTCTTGGGTGCCTTTCAAGGCAGCTGTGCAGTCACTCACGTCCCTGGATGGCACGTAAGCTTCGGCACGTTTTCACCGATATCCTTTCTTACACATTTGGCTTTGAAGACAGACCTGTGAATAATGCGTGGCCCTGTTTCATGCCCTATTGAGGTAAAGCTTCTCAGAACATCCAAGGAACAATAATGCAGTATTTCTTGATTACCTAAGCACATAAATGTGCAGACTAATGATTTTTTTTTTTTTTTTTTTAAAGCAGCCAGTGTTTTTTGATTGTTCAAGGAATTTACATCACGTAGAAATATAACACAGCTTTGAAGTTGCTGGCCACAGCCCTTGCATGTTCTGTCAGTGGGGGTGACCGGGCTGTGGCCCACTGGAAGCTGCTGTGTCCAGCACCCCCTGGTCTGCAAAACAGCCTCCCTCCCCACCCCGAGTTTCAAAGGGTCGTCCCTTGTTCAAAGCAAAGGCAATTAAAGGCAGTTGTCATCCCTCGAGATGGTAGCTGTTCCCACTTGGGTGGCAGAGCACATGGCATATAAAAGAATATTTTCTGATAATCGTAAGGATCGTAATAATAAAAAGTAGGATAATCGCAAGACTGTCTCTTAGTGAGCACACTTGTCGTTCCTTGTTGAAACTGGTCTCAGATTCATTTGCTATGGGGCTATTAAAACTAGATATTCCCCAGGGGGAAAAGAGGTTTAGTCAGCGCAAAATAGATTCTGCTCTTACTGATCAGCTTGGAAAAGAAAAAAGCTGCTATTTCAAAAGCGACCCTGCTGGAAACACGTCAAGACTGAAGCACCTCAGATGAAAGCATGGAGAAGTTCTCAGTGACGGATGCCATCAGATCAGAGCCCAGCCTAGCAAATGGTCGCTGTTCTCTGAAAATATTTTGCACTGTTGCATTGTCATCTGTCTAAAATCTCAGAGTCCTTTATAAATATTAACATAGAACAAGTTACGTTATATTAACCTCTTTTACGGAGATGGGAAGTTTGTCATGGAGAATATCAGCAGCTCTTCTGAGTCATAGACAGCTCATGATACAACCACGATTAGGAGTAAAATTTCTTAATGTCTGGCTCCATCCTTTAAGCCAAAAATTATTCTGGCCTAATCTCCAGTTGCTTTTTGAAATATCAGCTAGCAATGAAAACAGCTAAGATGGGTGTTTCTTTTTAAAATTTATGAGGATCACAGAGAAGTAAAATACAGTGTTCAAAGTTTGGGGCGATTGTCTCCTTTCGGTTCTTTGTGCTGGTCAATGCCTGCCACTTCATACCACTAAGACCTCACCATGGCTTATTCATGGTGATACTCAGCTTGCTCACTTTCCCATGCTACATTTAGAAATACCAAGTTGTTCCTGGTTTGCCAATGGACAGAAAGGGAGAAGGGTAATACATGGAAGCTCAGATGCTCTTCAGCTGTGCCAAGGAACCTCTAAAGCTCATTACAGACAACTTAAACACCAGAAAAGCTGGTCTTAAAATGACTGATCCTAACATTGTAACTAATTCTGATCAGTATCTCCTCAGAGCAAGCTGCCCCTCTAGAAAGACAGCTGAAAACCATTCAAAGAATGAAGTATGAGTTCACAGATCTTTATGAATTTGGCTCCACCTTCTGTACACAGTGAAAATAAACATGAATTATATTGGATCTTGAATGTCAATTAAGTTTTTTGTTTATTTTATTTTCCATTTCACTTTCAAAAATCCTGCACTGAGATGGTCTTGTGATATTTTGTGAGCTTTTATTTGTCTGTATTGGTGGTGAGGTTTTCCAGTCATTTGGTTCCAAAGAATGGGAGTTTTTAAAAACAAATATGGCTGTTTCAGGTTTTCAAATTGTAGAGTAACAGAGTGTGAAAGTAACACAGTCTTTCACAAAACAGCCTTTACATTTCTTCAATTTCTTTTCAATGACCTAATACATTAGCACTGAAATAAAAGAAAATTTCAGAATGTGTATTCACACCATCTGCTACTTACTCTGATGGGTAACCTCACTGAATCTAATAAATCTGTGCACATTAAGTGCTACCCAACAATGTAAATAAAGGCTATACAACCAAACTCCAAAATAGAAACCTACTCAAATAAACGAAAACCAGAGTAGCTAACTCCCCCAATGCCTACCCAGTTGAAGATACTTTTGCACCTTTATTGATTAAAAACATTTTCTTTATTGCCAAATGTTTAGAAATGTGAGTGGTGAGTGGTTTTGGCATAAATTCTAATACTTTTTATCCAGGCTTTACAAACAGCAACTGAATTTCCATGGTAGTCTTTGAAATCTTGTAGAGGTTGATGAGTTTTCCACATGTGGCTGAACTGAGGGACAGAAAATTTGGCTACTTTGGCCACGTCAGAAGAGCAAAGGGGAGATGGGTGAGCTCCCTTCCCCTCAAGAAACCTTTTCCATCCTGTCCTCAGAATATCCTCAGGTTTTATTTCGTTTTGATTTTTGGTCTTCTCATTTAAATCATTCTGGAGTTTCACTTGGCATTTGAATGAATTTGGTAATGGGAGGCACTGTGTTTTAGTCACAGATCAATATATCATTGGTTACAGCAAATTAAATTGAGCTGCTTCAATACTTAAATAAGCATTGAAGCCTAACCAAAAGTACTTCTTATCTAGAAGGTCAAAATAAACATTTTATTTATGTTCATCTACAAATTGTTTAATATTTGGAAATAAGTCCCCTTTTTCTACCACTTTCTACATAGAAACAGAACTAGAATCAATTATTTATAGGCTGTCATTTATTATTCCATATGTTTGAATAAGATTTGTTAATGACTTTTTTTTTTTTTAATTCATCACAAGATTAGAGAATTCTCGTGGGCAGCCTTTTCCTGTAGATACAATAATTTTTAGATTGACTAGTTCATTCACATTGAGCTGAGTGACTGTGTTCACTCACCTGCAGACAGCCCATTCTGGTCATTTTAGTCTTCTCCCCACACAACTGCCACGGAGACAAAGAGGATCGGCTGTCCTCTCACTTTATGTTTTTTGGGCCGCAGACAAGAGAAATTTAATGTCACCTATGAGAATGGGCCTGAAATACACTGTTTCAAAAGATTTCTGAAAGACAGAGGCAGGGTGCGTGAGATGTTCGTGGCTGAAAGGCAGAGGCGTGCTCGCTAGGTTTCTTGATAGCATCACAGGGGTGTTTGAGGACATGAACATTTCAAAGCTTCCCTCTCATTTTCCCTACGCCGCTCTGTTGCCATTTGTTGTACAGCTGCATATATGTTGGTCAGAACCATTTGAGGAGCATAATTACTCCTTTCTTTTGACAGTCTGCAGGATTAACTGTGTTATAGACCTGAAAGGGTCTGCAAAGAACTGAACATCAAGAAATTTTACGTAAAAGCTATTAATAGGATTGACTGCTGGTAAAAACACAAATTGATTAAAAATATACTACTAATTAAGAGGTTCCCATAAGAACAGCTTTGGGAAAATAACTGGAAAATTAATCTACTGGAAGTAGTAATTTCTGTTACAAGAATTTCCCAGAAAGGGATCTCCCAGTATAATCCATGAGTCCTTTTCCCAGGCAGTAAAGAACATCAACTCCAGTAATCTGCTTTGAATTTAAATGTATGTACAGTCATTTATTTAATTTCTGAGAAAATTTAAAATTAACTGAACTGCAAAAAAAAAAAAAAAAAAAAAGTCAAGTTACACAGTGTATCAGTAATTTATTGACATGTCCGAATGAGGCATAAAAAACATAAAAATCCCTTACTCCACAATTCAGGCTCATTAGCTATTGCTAGCACTGTTCAGCAAACATGAATGGTACATAAGGGAAAACATTGCATAAGAGATAACAATATCTTTCAGCTATTAAACTTTAATACAAACTACTTTGTATCAAAAGCATTCTAAAACCATACAAAATAAAATCAGTACAATAAAGCGAGGAAAAATAGTTGTAATGTATTGAGCATTAAACCAAGGGTTAACTTTAACACGTCGGCTTTGAATAATAAACCTCATCAGCTTTACAATTTTCTGAGGCTCCACTGAAAAGAAACAACTTTCAGTTATTTGCCCTTAAAACTAACACTGGCATATTATCCATAAGCACAGTTCTTGTAAACTTAGAGAATCAGAGAATCATTTGGGTTGAAAAAGACCCTTAAGATAATTGAGCCCAACTATAAACCTAACACTGCCAAGCCCACCACTAAACCATGTCCCTAAGCACCACATCTACACGTCTTTTAAATACCTCCAGGGATGGTGACTCAACACTTCCCTGATTACATTTCACTTGATTACAATAAAAACCAAAATGGGTACCAATAATCTCACACTATTCCATATCTATAGAATATTTTCAGAAGATAGGAATGTAAGAATTAATTGCATGTTCTCACGGTCAATCAAGGTTATATCTTGCAAATTTTTCTGTCTAAAATCTAAGTAAAAATTTGTAGGTAAAGCCAGTAAGATGTTATCTCCTATGAAAAAAAAAAAAAAGTGTCCTCATAGGAGTGCTTTTTAAGGGTGATTTAGTGTAAGCATTGAGGATGAGAATGAATACAGAATTTAGCTCCTACTACAGATACGTGGAACTGAGGCACACAAGCCCTAATTTCTGGCCCAGCATGAACTCTTGCAAAGCTCAGGCAGCCCCCGCGGTGCTCGGCATGCCCAGAACCACCCCGCGTTGTGCTGCCCGGAGCCCATCCTCGCTCTGGCCAGAAACCCTGAGAAACCAGAGGCACCCCCATCTCCCTCCCTCCCTACAGAGGCCCCGTTTTGCCGTGGATTTTCAGAAGCAGCCCAGCACGGGCTGCCACGTGGGGCTTCCCACGCCACGCGCTTCTTCCCAGCTGAGGCCACTTGTGATTCTGCTCCTGCTGCTGCTGAGGGTTTTGCTAATTATTTAGTGATCAGAACACTTGCTCCCAAAGTGGTAAACTTGCTTGCAAGCCCTGCTGAGCGTGTAAGCTTCAAAATGGTATCTTGAACTTTCCAAGCCACTGCTTTAATTATTAGCAGGACAGAGGACAACTGAAAGAAAACAGATGCATCTTTTATCCCTGTAGAGAAAGCTGCATTACTTTGCAAAGAGATTTGAAAACTTCATTAACCTGAGAAATAATTCAGAAAAAAACTACATGTGAGAATATTTACAGAATACTAACAGGCTTCTGTTTGAACCAGCGCTTGAGCCCTACACTGTGTAACTAAACCTCCCCATTTTATTCTGGTTTTCCTTGAGCATGCCCAGAAACTCCAGGAGCAGAATGACATCTCTCCCGGGGGAACCTGAGCTCCCTCCTTCATGCAGAGAATCACAAGCCAAAGAAACTCTGTCTAATGACTGGGAGATGGTATTGTATTACTGCTACTAGCAGTTTAATGCCACACAGAGAAACAATCCCCCTGGCAGAAACAAGATTCACCCCGCCAAGCGCTCAAACCACTAAGGCAGAAAGTGAGGTTTTCACTATGCAAGTGTCCTTTTTTTCCCACTGCTTTCATTAAGGCTCAATTTCAGTGCAGAAGCTCACACTTTCAAGAATACTATATATATATGCATCTTTAATACATATTTATATACCTTTGAGATATGTATATATACACATATTGATGCTCTATATCAGGAATTAATTGTGTAGTCAGTACAATATTCACATCCCAACAACTTGCAAATGTAGTTTTATAATCCTGTGAAAATATTGATCTTTCTCAATTTTGTATTTTTGGAATATATTAAAAAAAAAGAAGAAGAAGAGGTGTGAAACAGTAAATTTGGAAGAGAAAAGTTGACTGCCAATCCCTCTGTTCACACAGAATAACATGCACATTTTCCAAGCAGTAAGCAAGAACTTGTAAGAAAGAATTGTCTTCGTGTACTGAGTTATCAGAAGTTCATTATTTCCACTGAATGAAAAATAAAAATATTAAATTAATAATACTTCAAAAGTGAAATTTGAGGAAAATTGGATCATCAGTGTAGTATATATATTTTTTTTAAACGTTTCACTAACTGCAAGATACACGGTAGAAATCCAAATACTTTCATAACACGCAATGTGAGAAAGCTCGTTACATTTTAGGAAACTTTTAGAATCCAAAACACTGATAACTTGCTTTTCTTAACATCTTTTTTCAAAAATACCCTTAAAGACAGGGTAAGTATTCATAACATGGTGTTGAAGAAAGTATATTTATTTCTGACAATTTCGGATGGACACAGCACAAGCTGATACAATCTACATGAGCCTGAGAACTCCTTTTGCTATCCATTGCACACGAGTTTATGGAAATTGTCAGTGATTACTATATTTCAGATGAACTTCTTCAGTCACTCTTTATAGTCCTCTGGGTAAATTCCTTTTCTGAAACCTGGAAAGCAGTCACAGGTACAAAGCCAGTTAAGCTGATAAGTATAGAAGAAACTGCTGAAGATGTTTACTGATAAAGGAAGATCATGCTGATTAGCCAAATGAGCCTGAAAATAAGGGCTAATCTCAGGTACAGGAAAGGGAAACACACACTATACACTGCAAGTAAAATGCTAAAACCGAAGTAAAATCTCTTTGTATTTCTTTATGAAACTGCTACTTAAAGCACAGATCATTTTACAAATTCACATAAAGTGATACCAATGCACTTGCACAACTTTTTTTCTTTCCATGGCACATAAATAGATCTTCGTTACTTATTCAACTTTTGTTCCCTGCCCTCAATACCATTTGATTTCAAGTAGGAATTCTACATCAAGAACAAATAGGGTCTCTACCAGCCTTTGAAATGGAAATGTAGAAATCTCAGTGTGAAACTGTAAAAGTCCTTGATATGCAATCTGCTCGACCCGCCGACTACATCTGAAAAGTGCTGGCATATGTGTTGCAAGCCCTGGTGTTATACACCATCATAAATCAGCTTACTTCCACCACTGCTCTCTGCTGTGACAACTCACCATGAGTTTTTAAAAAAGTGGTTTGCTCTGATGGTGGATATGTGTAGATTTAACGTAGGACAGGCAACTGGGAATTGAGTATGTATTTCATATAATTATTTTGAATCTTAATGAAATCTAGGGAAACACATTTAAGGCAATACTATGCGCTTAAAAATGTGTGAAACTTCTGTTGGCTCCCTTGCAAACTCCCTAGGGCAGGACTGGTAGGCAAAAGCATATTGCTTCTTTTATTCTATAAATTGTCCTGAGGAAGGTTTATTCCCATACACCTATGGTTGTCAGTGTTTTCAACTTCAGGGTGAAAACAAAAGCAATGAAAGAATGAACCAAAAGTATAGCAAGATTGCTTGTCTTATTCTTGAAGATACCAAAATATTCAGGAAAAGATAACAATGACCTTTGCGGATCAAATCTGTGAAAGGATCCTAACACTGCAGTGCTAATCGAGGTGGCCACGCGGATGATTATCACAAAACCAACCTATTCAAATTCCTGCTGTAGCTTAGAAAGATGCTTTCCTTACACAGACTCCACAGACCGAGGCACCAAGCAGCTTCACGCTCTCAAGACCAGCGTGCTCCTACGCAGTCACAGCAGGAAGCAATTAAGGGACTTCTCAGAAAATTAGGTGCCTCCAGACATGGCAATTGCTGACTTGAAGCTTCCAGGCTATTACAGCAGTACAGAAAGACTTAAAACATAATTCAGCACCAGAAACATTGTGTGTGTTTAAGCCAAAATCTTTATCTTAATTCTAAATGTTATGCTGAAATGTAATCTTTCTTTATGTCACCGTTAATTACCAGTTTTACCACAAGCTCACATATCTATGCAGCTCTGCAAACCAAGGTTGCAGATAGATATTAGACACAATTTTCAGATTGTGCCAAGAAGAATAACTACTACTGGGCAAAATGCCTGACGGATTGTTTAACATCCCAATCCTAACCAGGGTTTGAAGTTTTGGTGGCTAGGAAAAAGTGTCATCTGCACACTCAGCCAATTAACCTGGAAGACACTGAAGGGCAGAACATATGAATCTCCATATTGTCCTTATTCAGATTTGCACCACATCTAAATATAAAAGCAGCTCAGAAAAAAAATAAAATACATAAAAGCACCAGAAAATGTTAAAAAATAGATCCTTTTCATTTACAAAAGTTTTATTGGTGGCTATATTATTATTCTAAATAATTTAAAGATTTCTGAAAATAATTTTGATTTTATTTGAGACTAAGGTTTAACCAGACGAGCTCCGACAGGAGGCCGAGGTCTGGAGCGGCGGGGCCCGGCAGGAGGACCGCGTTTCGGCAGGTCCCACTAGGGGGGGATGTGACCTAAAGGAGACCTTGCGTCCCGGCGCTGCTGGCAGGAGGCTGGCTAAGCCTGGGTGGAAGGGGCTCGCATTTACTGGGGGAAAAGGAAAAGTGCGAGTGGAAGAAGGGCGCAGAGCGGCGGCGGGCCGTGCCCCCGCTGTGGCTGCGACGGGGATCCCCCGTTTGTGACGCTGCTTCCCATCAGCAAGGCACTCCACAGCCTCCCCGCTTCGTTGATTCCTCATACCTCCATCAGCCTGTACATATGCTCACGTATACACGTGCAAACGCAAAGAAACATTTTTCATAATATCTATTAAAAGCAGTATACATTTTTGCGAATCTACCCCCCCTCCTCCTCAAAAAAAAAAAAAAAGTTCATTAATGCAAGAATTAACGAGAACTGTTAAAAATATCACTCGGACATCAGGAGTTTTGGTTCATTATGGACATTCTTCTCTTATTTCAGGAATGGATATCTCATGATTTCAAACTAGTGAGTTTTGAAGGGTCTCCACCTGAAACAGTAATCATTCTTGAAATATATTTCAAGGTCTTTTATATCATAGTCTATGATGTATACTTGCTATAAAATTTTCAGACTTTGACAAACTGATCAACAATTTCAGTTTGGTTTTAGTTTTCCAGTGAAAGCCAAGATAAGTTGCAAGAATGTTTGTTTCACTATCAGCTGGGAACATCTGCAAAATCAATCAGCTTTCACCAAAGGCAAGTACATCTCAGACAGTCAGTCCTTATTTTTCCTCTTGTACCAGGAATTCTGCATTACATATGAAATAATACAAAATGTACATAGTGTAGTGATTTGGCTAGGACCCCAGAGTTTTCAAGGTCTATTAGTACAACTAATTAACTGTCATAAATTGTCTTCCTGGTTCTTTACTATCATTCATATTACTCTATAAAAATGTTCTGGCTCTTCTGGGAGCAATATGTTGTATGATTTTGTCAATAAACCTACAACACATTTTTCATTAAAGGTGTCAGTTGTATATGAAATGAGTGATTACTTATAACTGATTTGGTCAACTCCTTCTGGGCACTATGATAGAGCAATTGTCTTAACAACATTTCAGAGAATGTATGTAAAGCCTTAATATTTTCATCTGGAGATTGTGTTCACCTGCAGTAAACCCAGATACTTAGATCACTTGAGATCTAATTATCTCTAGAAGCATGGAAATTCCTTTACTACAAGTTAATAGAAAAATTATCAATTAATAATGACACATAATGGCACGCTGCCACTTGACATCACTTCCAGAAAAGGCACTGTATGTGTTTGGGACATAAAAAAAATACTGTGTAAGGTAAATAACCATAGGTTACATGGAATTGCTGGCAGATGCAAGTAGCGGGAATTTAAATCCTTTCTTATTACTATTTATAATATAATCAAATCACAGGCACCTCTCCACTTGTACTGTAGATACAAGTTAATGCTAAGGGAAACAAATTAGCAAAAAGTCAGGAGTATTATGGCTTCCATTAGTTTTCAGTTGTAGCAGTTATGCAATGTTGACTGCAACAGCCATAGTAAATAGTATATCTAATTATTGTAGACATTTTCCATCTTTATATGATATTTCCAGGCACAGTTTGATAATTGCAAACATATTTATTGTTCAAAATTATCAATTTAGATGTTTACATTAATGTATATCAGGAATGCCTCAGGAATGCTCCTGATACTCATCATTCCAACCCTTGTTTCCAGCATGAGTTATTTGTAGGCTACAGTTTTTGCTGCTATTTTTTCTACTGCTTAATCTTAAACTCACAAGGGACTTTCCAGAAGATCATGTGTACTCCTCTAGTTCACCTCTAATAAAAAGACATGTACAAAACCACATTCATTTGATTCTAATATTTGATTTTCAGCAAAAATCTCTGATTATGCCTATCTTATATGGCTGTCCTTAAGAAAGTGTAGAATAAGGTGAATGTGTTGTGGCAAAATCTTGAGTTATTTGGCTCACTAAAAAGCTATAAGGATTAAAAGAAAAAAAAAAGCATAATAGGTACAGTACTTAGGAGGTGAAAATAATCTACTGTCCTCTCTTGGCCATAAGCTTTATGACTCCACTGATGATAATGACAGAGATATGAATTTTAATTAAAAAACACACTTTCACAGAATCTATCCTGCAAAAGGTTTTTGTGTCTATGACAAATCTTCTAATGCTAGCTGCATCTGAATTACATACAGACAAATCAAGACAGTAGGCAGAACAGTATAATTTACAATCCAAGCCAGTAATACAAATTGAAACAAAGGACAATGGCAAAGTTTGGGATTTTCCTGTCTGCCTGATTATTTGGTTTTCTGCAGGTAGGGTGAAGAAATACAAGAACTGAAAATAGAAGGCAGACTACTAAAGATGCTCTCAAATGAAGGAAAATCTTTTCCAACTATCGGGGAACTGAAACTAAAAATTCATTGCTTTTGTTCTCAGTTTTTGTGTGGCCTGAATTATTTATAACTAACTTGGACAAAAGCCCTTGAAAGACAGCAATTCTGAAATGGTAAAACTATAGATGAGAGGACCTAACGAAAGCAATTTCCAGCTCTAAATCTTCTGATTTTGTATTTCAACAACTGAGGTCTACTCCTTCATTGTAGCAGGGAGAGCTGAAATATAGTCATAGGAAAATCAGAGATGTCTGCTTCTTGTGTCCTCTTTGAAGGCTGTGGAGATTAATCTCCATGAAGTGAACAGTATAAAGAGATATTGCTGAAGTCATGAGTGATTTTTAAACATCAAATCAAAGAAGATTAAACAATCTGAAAAAGAAATGTATCACATAAAGATGAAAAACTCTTATTGAAACCCATGCACTGCATGATGGATGTGCACAAACTTATTCAAAGCACACTTTGCCATGGCAGCTTCTAGTAAACTATTATCTCTTTAGAAAAAATGCTGTGATATTTTAGAATTTCCAGTGGCTGGAAAGACCCATCAACACTAAATTGCACTTAATAGTGGTGAATCCTAACGGAGTGTGAGAGATTTTCATGGAAGAAAAATGCACTTAGGTCTGTATGAAATATTAATGATATAAACCAGACAGTGATAGGCTTAATGTTTCAATATGGATTATACTTCTGTAAACGTAGTCTGATTTTGTTCTCGAAACAACCAGACTGAGGTGTTTGTTTTACTGTGATCATCACAATGACTTGGATTTTTAGTTTGCCTTTTCATTTTGGGAGTGTTTTTTGTTTGTTTGTCTTTTTACTTTGTTCTCTGTTTGGTTTCATAATAAGCAATATTTCCTGCTCAGTATTAAGAACTTTGCTGGCTTAATATAGTTCTCAAAATCAGATTGAGTGTCAAACAACTTGGACTTTGAATCACGGCTAAGGGTGGAGCAGCAGATAAATGTAGGAAACTGGAATTATCTCAGCTGTAAGGACTTACCTCGAAAGATAATTCCTAAAAGTATTTTGTTAATATAAGATTTAGTGGTTGGACATAATCAGTAAGAAGTATAGCTCCATTATGAATTTTATGCAGAGACATGGACTGCGCATAAGCAGTGTCATGCCAGCAACGCTTTGGGTAGATCTTTCTCTTGTTTATTTGGTTGCCTTCTTTCCCCAGCTTCTGGAAACTATTCTCTTTTTGTCAAGCAGGGTTATATTTTATACGTACCACCTCTGGCAACATATGGAAGGAAGATATAGCTATGAAAGTGGTTGGATTAAATGACAGATTCAACTTTTTTCAACATAAAATTTCTGTGGCACCAATTGTATCTACTGTATGTGGGTCAGATAGCCTGCCTTAAAACTCACAACTAGAAAAATCAGAATAATTAGTATCTAGCAAGCAGATGCAAACTGTTATCTGGAGGTGAAAGAACCAGAAGATCATTTGGGGACTGTGATAACTAAACAGGGAAGTAGGGACCCTATCAGTCTCAATGCCTTCCCCCAAAGCTGAAGGTCCACCAGTCTTCCAGTTATCCCCTGATCTAAATTCTCCTGTAGATTAGCCCTTCCCATGCTCCAGGTTGTTACCCAATAATTGCTTCCAAGGCTGTGCTTTTGCACAGGTAAATGCACTAATGATCAACAGGTTTGGCGAATGATCAACAGGTCCGTATCTTACTCCCGTTTCTTAGTACCAATAGTTTAAAATGAAAACTTTCTCACTTTTTGAGAGCAATTGTAAGTAATGCTCCTTTTTTGTGGAGACAGGGGTTTTCCTAGCAGTGATTCTCTGTGTGATTCTAGGAGCTGGTTGCCTTACTCCCGACTTTTCCTGTAGTTGTAAACACAAATAGAGGCATATGAATTCCTCTCAGACAGTTTTCAAAATAACTTGGCTACTGAAGGATTAACTTTCAATTTCTGTTCCTTACTATTCCTCCCTCCAAAGCATTATTTGCCAAAAGTAAGACTGTTGAATTTTCTTTCTATCTTGAACTGAGGCATGAGAAAACAGCTGGCTTACACATGTTCTTCACTTTGGAGACTAATTACTAAAATTCTCAAGATCGTTGTATAGTTGAATTTGCTAAATTATTAAATAATGCTGCAGGGTAATGCAGTTGTTCATGGTCTGCCCATTCAAAAATGTGATGGTATTTTTATCAACATTTTTAATAGAAATTCATATAGACACCCACCTAGTGAGCTATTAATCTGAACAATTTCTGTCATACTGAACCAAGAATATTGATGGCTACGTATTTGTCAGAATGCAGAACAAAATAATATGAAACCATTTTAATAAAAGGCAGTTTCCCCTTCAGCAGGATTTTAGTTGAAGTTTACTTCCATTATTTATTTGAATCATTTAATAATCTGTTGCAGTCCAATTAAAAAGACAGATTGGACTGAACCCATATTTGGAAGAACAGGGCATATTACTTTCTCCTGCTGTCACAATTCTGTTTAATTAGCACTGAAATTTGCAGCACCTACCTTTCCACCTAAATTACTGTAGTCAGCTGAATCGCAACATGTTTCCATACCAGTAAAATGTTCAAGATAATGAGGAAGAAGCAAGTTGTGCCTTAGCTCAGATTTTCAGATTCTCCTACACACCTAGCTGAATGCACTTACAAAGAAAATCTTTGCCAGTATCAAAGAGGCAGATCACAGACCTGGCAACACATTCAGATTTGTTACAAGGCAATGAACCTATTCAATAATTAAGGTGAGTTGAATCCATTATTAACTTTTTCTGAAAGCAAACCTGTTATTTTGATGTTCAGGGTGTTCAGTATAGCCAGGCTGTGGGATGTGTGTGGATACATAAGAAAAAGGAAGAAACACTAACTACAGAACCATCAAGCCCCGTATGTTCCCAACAGCTGCACAAGCTGGAAACTTGTCAGGAGCTGGGCAGCATCGGTCTCACAATGTCACCTGCCTGAGCGCGCACGGTGCGTGGGTTTAATGTCGCACTCAAATTGCTACATATGCCGCTGTCTCAATGGCAGTTGTGGAGACATAGCTAACTCCATGAGTACCCTTCATCTTCTAGATGATTTTAGTGCAATGAATAGCATCTTTCTGCCCAGGAGCTCCTACTGAGTTTCAGTGGGACGACTTCCAGGACAAAAGACTGCTCTGGTGAGAAAGGTTGGCAGACTTTGGGATGGAGAATAAATCAGGGGCAAAAAGGTGAGGAAAAACTGGGGATAAGATAATCTTACTTTACAAAGAATAGTTTCTTTGTCTTTTCAATAATTTATCATCAGGAGTTAGAATTTCTATCTGGGCACCCAGAATTTCAGTGAGCAGTTTGCCACCCAAGCTCTATGATTTCATTTCGGAGACATCCATCTCCTTGTCTGACCCTCCTAGCCACCACTAACTCTCCCTGTTGACCCTACCTCTTCTGGGGTGGCAGTGGCAGCGGCAGGGTTTATTCTTACCGAATACCTCTTATGGCCCACCCATGACACGGCTCAGGGACCTCAGCGGAAGAAGTGTGGTGCCCAATCTTCAAGCACCAGTCACTTGGTTCATAGTAACAGCCAAATTTACGTAAGTACAACATGGAACAAAAGTAGTTCTTAATTTGTCACTACAATATCCTTCAATTGTTTCCACTCACACATCCTAAAGCTCTTGCCCAGGTTTGTCCTTGAGAAGATTCAACTAAGTTCTGTGTTTCCACCATGGAACTCCCACCATTTTGATGTGCATTGAACCAGAGCTTTTCCTGGAGCTGGGTAAAGACTTCGTCAAGGTGAGTTGAACTGCACAGCTTTGAAATATGCTTTTGTATTAGGAACCTGACAAGTATCACATTTCTACCTTGTGCATTCATTCTGTGAAATATAACTACAGTTAGCTTCTAATATGCCAAACACCTATGCCTCTTTTCCCTGTCATCTATGAAGGAGTATTTTCTTGATATAGAAAACTAGCTGTCTATTTTATTTTTTTTTTTTACTTCCCTGGAAAACAAAAACTATGGATTCTAATTTGAGTGATAACATCAGTTCAGAATGACGAATTGTCACTTTATGTGGGAAAATTCAAAATTGCTAAGAATAGCAGACTCCAATAGAGATGTCACTTGGAGGAAAAACTTGTATGACAGCAGGTTTTTTCTTTGCTGGAAAGCACATTAAATAAAACACTGCTAAGGCTAAATTGATCCTCCCATAAGAAATCATAAGCTCTTGTATTTTATTTAAAACGCAAATAAAAGGAGTTGATTGTCTTTAATTTTCACTTGTTTAACTTCTGTGTTCACGGCTCTGATCCCACACTGTAATTCATTTCCGCATGAAATGCCTCAAAGTTAAGGGGGACGAGCATATTAGTGAAAAGCAAATGCACTGAACTAACATGTCAGACTTAAATGACAGGTACTGTTTCATACACAGGACGTAGGAGCCTAAACAGGAATTAAGTAGATGTTAATGATGAAATTTAGTTGCATGCATTGCAGGTGGTGAAACTGTCTATAATGGCAGGTGGCTAGTGCCACTTGGTGCACTTAGGATATCCAAGATATATCCATGGGACTGGGGAAAAATCACAGAAACAGAAGAGACGCTCAGCTCTCTGGCAAGACTTGCTTTGAAGTTCACCTTAACTTAGGTCATCTTAAACCCACCTGCAATTTAGGATCACAGAAAGAAACACAGAAAGCTTGATTCAGTGGACTACAATGGGCATTTAGTGCCAGCTGAGATGCCCTAGAGCATTTGAGATTCGCACATGTGTTTGGCAGATGTGACACAGGACAAACAGGATGCCTACACTGTTCTGGAGCAGCGGGATACCACACACTGTGCCTGAGGACATCTCAAATGACACTAAATGCCATTTTTAGACAACTGAATTTGCCACTTGCTGCCCCCTAAAATCTTTCAAAACCATTAGCCACAATAATCTATTGTAATATAGCAAAGGAAGGCCACACTTAACCAAGGAATTTTAATGTTAATTGCTCCAGAATAAAAACTGGATTTTGTTAACAGATGGATTATTTCCCACTGTTATCATAACGTTGTTCCAAACCATGTTCAGTACATCTGCAGGGCACTTTGCAGTCCTCACTGCCGATGACAACTCACTAATACCAAACAAGGTGGTTTTGCACTGGCCCAATTCTGCACAGCAGTGTGTTCCACGCAGTCGACAGATTAACACTTGCCAATACTCCATCACTAAGAGCCCAGGGAGGACCGGAAACAATTTTATGAGTTTCCTTTGCGTTCACTAAACAGAATGTTGTCATTAATTGTTAATTGTACTTTCATTCTCAGCACTGATGATGTGGAAATTAATGACCTAGATAGAGACAGAGCTGAAGCAAAGGCTAGTGACTGCTGCAAAAGCCTCTGAGCACTTGCGCACTTCTGTCGCAGACGGTCTGTCAGGGGAAAGGGCTAGGCAGTTACATACCAAAGCGGTCTAGCAGAAAAGCTATTTAACATGAAGTCTATGAATCCATGGACCACACCCTAGGTAATTCAGTTTGTCTTTTCTTTTGGCTCCTGGCTATGTGATTCATACTTACGGAGATTTGGAAAGTTTATTTCAGCCAGATTCTCCCATCAGTTAAAATACTATAAATGAAGGATGACTTCTAATGAACTAATTTACCAGTGTAAAATAAGCAAAGACAAGTCAGGAAATCACATAATTTTAGATTCCGTACATGCCTTCTATCCATTTACCAGTGTGCCACTAATCCCTTTTGAGTCTGTTCTGTTTATTCTTCTAGTTAGCAGCTTCCCAATTAAAGAATGTAATTTTGCCTTGTTTGTTATTCTTAGACTCCTAGAATCATCTAAAAGAACTGACTTCAGTATTTCATAAACTAGCTGGTTTATATTCCACTTCTACTTAGCAGTTTTCATTAATGTAAATGCTTTAAACAAATTAAGGGTTCTGCCTTTATCAGGATTGAGATTTACAGTTCTAAATGCCTTCAGATCTACCCAGCAGGATACTTAACAGTAATACAAAAAGGATGCAAATCAGTGAGTTTACAGAGTTAAAACAGGTAAATTAAAGAACCTTGAAGATCGAGAAAGTCATGGCAAAATATTAAACTGAAAAAGCTCAATACTGGCAGTGTGACACTTTTGAAGGGAGGTGCTAAGTGTATGCAAACATTTAAAGGGTAAAATATCCACTATGGAGGAAGTTGGTTTATAGCAGTGGCAAGCTGAAAAGCACAGGACAAAGCCTCTGAGAGTATGGGAACAAAGCATTCCTCACAGAAGGGATCCAGCTATGGTAAAAGAAAACAAAAAATCAGAAGATATTATAATCTCACTTTCTTTAGGAAACACAGAAAAACCTTAAACAGGAGAGACTCTGCTCCATCTAAGAACCACCCTGCTTTGTACTGAGAAACATTAAACTCCATCCCCCTACCCCCAACCTCAATTGCAGGAATCTGAAGAAAAAAAATCAGTAAACCAAATTATTAGAATCTCAAAAGTTAAAAATCGCACAGCCCAAGCAAAGACCTACACTAAAAAAGAAAAATGCCAAAGAAAAGAAAATGCCAGGGACTCTCTGATGGCCTTTAGGAACTTCTGTTGTTATTGTTTAGCATGAATGATGATCAGCTACTATGATAATGGAGTATAAAACTATATTGGGAGTTATTTTCAAGATAGGAACAGTGAGACTGGCTAAACAAAATGTAAATCTGATTATTTGGATTCTCCCAAAGGTTGTCATTTCTGCCATATCAAAAAGAAAACAAAATAAGACAAACATGCACCAGAAAAACCTCCTGAAATATCTTGTAGGGGAAAAATCCTTGACAGAGGATATGACCTTAAGAGCCAACTTTCAAAGCTTTCGCTGTAAATTGAGTATGCTGCCTGCAGGCACAAATAGGATCTATGCTTACAGATAAGATTTTGCAATGTTCTCAGATCACTGCTGGGTCAGTCACTTGCATGCAGTAGATCTGCAAGGGGCCATTAAGGACTCTTGTAAAGTTGGTCTGACAGGTCATTTCCTTCTCTAATTCAAGTGCTTCTGTGACAGCATACGCTAATCTATGAACAGTTCATAGCATGAACATATTCAGGAATGTTCCATGCTCTACATCCAGCAAGACACAGTTTCCATCAGCAAGTGCAGATAGCACGAAGCAATGAGTTTACTCCATCAGCAGGCTCACAGCTTTGTGCTACCAGGAAAATTATGCCATTATTTATATATAATGCCAACTTTAATTTCATTGTGACCCTGTCTTCAACTTACCTCTTTCTTTGTAGCTCCCCCAAACTTTTTCCTCTTTTTCTCCCGGTCTTTCATGCTGGTCTTTCTCTCTTTCTGCCCTCCTACTCCAGACAAAAGCAGCTGTTCTGAGTCTAACACAGGCTGCAGGTTTTACCGTGCTTTCTGGCATCCCTAAACTGTGGCTTTACTTTCAAAAATAGTTAAACTGGGAGAATGCAAAGTCTTTATTCAGCTTCCCTAAACAGAATTTTCAACTTTCAATTTCCTGCTGTTATGGACAAGCACCACAGGATATACTGGCACACTCGCAGAACAGATGCCATTAGTTGGAGAGGAAGGGCGTACAAACAGAAGTTGGAGTGATTTATTCACAAAGCATGTTTTTTCTTGTGATGCTGCATTGGCTCTTTTAATTAGTTAGTTTTGGGAGGTTTCTCTCATCACCCAGAGTTGATGCCAGTATTAGTGAGAAACAGGACTGCAAATAAGTAGCCTGAGTAGCAGCAGCAATGTGTGCAAAGGAGACACTTGGGGCACTACAGAGCATGGATACACAGTGCTTCCTAAAAAGCACGCCCCACCAAAGTTTACTGAAAAATGCTTAAGCACCTCAAAAATCAACTATCTTTTTGGAAAACCCTGGTCTTAGCATTTTATTGTCCTGACACTGTTTCACTCTGAAGGAGCACTCAGAGGGATCTCTGAAGGACCATTCCCCTTCTCCTGCTACTGGAACCTTCTCCCATACATGTCCTCGATGAAGTTAGTCAAGTCACTTATAATGTGATCTAAATGAACAGGAGAACCACTGCATGGCTTGTTGCATTAAAGAAGCCACTGCTATCACTCAAAATAACCAGTATCAGGTGGTGTTTTATTTTAAGCCCTCGGTTTCCTCCAGCAACCACTGCAACAATCCCTGTGGCAGAAATGAGCTCCCCATTCAAGCACAAGCCCAGCTTCCCTGCCTTTCCTCTGTCCTCGATGCAACCGCCGCTGTCCTGCCACTCAGGCCATAAATTGTGCTTTCTTTGTATCCAGTCTTGCCATTAAAATGTATTGAGAAATCACTGTGTAGCCATAAGTCATTTTTTGTTCTCTTTGCCCTCCAAAGACATTGTCAGGGAGCAGTGAGGGCTGGCTGTTCCTTAAGGGTTACAATTGCATTAAACAATGCTGAAAATTCAGATTTAAGGCAAAAGAAGCAACATGTAAAAATAAGGTAAGACCTTAAAAAGACTATCAAGAAGCTGTGTTGGAGAAGACCGACCTGTAACTACAGGATCTGTGTAACTTTTCTTCATTAGCAAGGAAAAAGTATTTTCTCAGACTATATTTTGTTATACATAACATATCTGTAATACACTAGTGGTTTTTAAAAGCAAGCACACAGCCTCATCAATTTTTCATGTTTCCCATTTTGTTTATATCATTACAATGGAAGTTGTACTACGGGACAGAAAAGCAGCCTCAGCGGACAGAGGTGAGGATGCTATGACTTTTTACTAAATCCATTCCACAGACACAGTACACACAGCAACGTGCTGTGTAAAGTATCAGCATGAGACCCTAACAGACCTTAAACACACACAGCAGTATGCAGCACTGGGCAAGCACTGTCCTCCTTGATGGGAGAAGTGGGAGCTTTATGGCCGGCTCAGTGCTCAGTCTCTCTCATCTGGCAGAGGTTCATATAGCTCACTGCATCCCGTACAGCTGTCTGCTTGTTTTCTTCCGGGGACCACGGTTTCCTGTTCTTTATACCAGTCAGGCATAAGCCAAATATTTCATGGCAGGGAAGGTTATACTATTATTTATTAATAGTGCACGCATTATTTCTGATACACCTAATGGATAATAAAAAATTGCTGTATACTTGCATAGTGTGTGACTAGGAATGTGGGGCAGTATGGTGCTGTGCTGAAGGAAAAGCCTAAAACAATGGAAACACCTATTTCTTCCTAAGTATTTCTGCCACCATCACATCATTATACCACTAGATAGAGCAGCTACTGTTGCTCTCGCTGTCATCTCCTAGTCGGTACACGCATAGTCAGCATGGGTTTAATGACTACTGTTTGCTCCCAGATCAGCGGCCACAGGTGTTGGCATCAGTATAGATGACTATATGCTGTACTGTGCACATCGTTAAGTAGAGCTCATCATTACTAAGGGAGAAACTCCACAACCCTGCCGGCTAGGCAGAGATTCTGCCCCGGGTTCCTGGGACCAGGTTTCCATTGC
Organism: Balearica regulorum gibbericeps; assembly: GCF_011004875.1. Lineage (NCBI taxonomy): Eukaryota > Metazoa > Chordata > Aves > Gruiformes > Gruidae > Balearica > Balearica regulorum. Next base: position 56,834,899 of record NC_046186.1, on the reverse strand, counting down.
AGGTACCTTGCATCTAGAGAACACACTCAGGATTTAGATTGTGAATGGCTCCATTTCTGTGAATAACTTTCTTTATCCTTTGGGTAAATAATAAAGTTTAGCAGCTTAAGATAAACTCACATTGCTCACTCTTTGGGTTTTTCCCCACAGAAAAAAAATAGCAAGGAAAGGAAGCTGCTGCGGTCAGAGGTGTGGACTGTACTGAAACGCGGCTCAGCTGTCTCTGCAGCACCATCTCCCCAGGCCCATCAGACTCGCTAAGTGCTATCTGCAGGTCTGCTCAGAGCACTGAAAACAGGAGCTTTTATTACTATCTGGTCACACTGAACATAACTGAAAAAGATTTTGCAACCTAGAAAAAATATAGGAATATGAATGAAATTAACTCCATCTTGTCTAGTAATCATTTAGTAATTTTTAAGAATAAGGATTTCTCTTAGGATCCTCCTCCACTGTCCCCCCAAAATCTTAATCAAATATTAATTAGCTAAATAACTGATTTAGATTTACTGTTTTGTCCTGAAGGTCTAGGCAAATTTAAGCTTTGCTGGTTTTCAGGTTTTTTCCCCAGGTACTTTGTACAGACTGATTCAGTTCATATGGGGACAATAATACCACCAATGTTATCTTCAAAATACATCAAATTACTGTTTAATTCACCACACAGAAAGTTATATTTTCATGGAAAATTAGTTTAATTTTCCTTATTGTTAATAAAGCCATTTAAACCATCCTTCAGTAACACAGTGAAAACATAGAACGGCTCTTCCCATAACACAAATTCTCCATTGTCACATATGCAGAGAGGAAAAGACAACAAACACAGTGAAGCAAAATGCCTGATCAGGAGGATTACATCTATGATTCAACAAGCAGGGTATCACTTTTACAAAGCATGCCCATCCGTCGTTGTTTAAATTACTGTAAAGAATTAATAAACTTTTTTTTTTTTCAGTGCAGTTTCAGCTTTTTAAGAAAGAGTTACAGTCAGCGAGGCACCTTGCCACTACACTGCAACCCTCTTGCTGTTCGGTGCCTGCATACACATCTGTCTGGCTGATTTCATGCTTCTCCATTCTCCCTCACTTCAGCAGACCACAACCACAAGCACAGTGGGGAAATGTTCCTGTGATGTGGTTTCTGAAATTTGGCTCAGTTTTTAGTTCGCTTGGCAAAGGCTTATTCATTTCCATGCTCTGAGCCAATCCTGTTCCCAGTCAATGATAGCTGTGTGCATGCATTTGAATGCTGAATTTGGCTTTTTGTGTTCAGCTGGTTTCACAATGACTTTTTCTGACTCAGCGCTCATTCTGGCAAATAAATTCAATTTTTAGTAAGTAGAGTTGATACTCAGCAGGTTTTTTTATTGGTAAGTAGACCTATACCTATGTCACTTTGATTTTTTTCTTTTTTCTTAAATTAAAAAATCAAAACCTCATTTCTAAGGACTGTTTAGAGTCCACACTATATTAAATTTTCAGGTGTAACTAACAGATTGTTCAGCCTTAATAGTTCTCCAGTGATGTGTGGTGCCTCCTGTAAGTAGGCTGAAAATTACTTACATGATAAGAACAGGCTTTCAAAAGCAAAAACCGAGCATCATTTCTAAACGCATCCTTTCCAGAATGCAGACATTGACAGTTGTACAAAGGATATACCATAAAAATGATTGGGAGGTCCCTGGTCCAGCCCCGCCGCCGCAGGCACAGCGCTGAGGTCAGAGCGGGCTGTTCCGGTGATGTTAAGCAGAACCGGTTCCCAAGGCAGACCCCTGTGGTACTCCGCTGTCACCAGCCTCCAGGTAAACACGATCCATTAATCACTGTCCTTTGAGCCCAACCATCCAACCACTTTTTAACCAACTAGCTGTCCGTAATGTCCCAACTTAGTTACTAGGATATTGCAGGAGACACTGTTGGAAGCCTTGCTAAAGTTAAGGTAAATGACATCCACTGCTCTCCCCGGTCCACAAAACTAGTAATTTCAACATAGAAGTCAATCAGGTTGTGTCAGTCAAGCACAATTATTCCCTGGAAAATCCATGCTGGCTATTGCCAATCACTTCTCCTTCATGTGCCCAGAAATGTCTTTCTAGAGCACTTGCTCCATGGTTTTCCCAGGGATTGGAGTGTCCTGGAGACTACTCTGTCGGTAGAAATTGTTCCAACTTCTATGTAAAATAAATTGTATCGTTATTTCCTTCCATGCTACTAGACAGATTTGAAATCTTCAGAGTGGATAGAACATTAGGTTAATCACTCAACTTCATTTTAAGTTGGTATCTTCAGGAATCCCATTCATTAAATTCCACTTCTTTAATGGGATCTTTTGTCCATGGCTTGACAGTGGAATTTAAGGCTTGGGCTATAAAATCCCACCAAAGCTGCTGAAATCTGTGAATATAGCTGAGGGAAGCTTTTCTTCCCTAGAAGACAAGTGGTGACCATAATTCATTAATTCATTATCAAAACAATGCCTTTAGTTTAATTTATTATTAGAATTGTACTTATACATTTATTTACATATTTTTAACTCTCTTAAATAAAACTGAGCTAGGGTTTGAAATGTTATACATGAAAAAGTTAGAAAGTTCTACCTTTAACATTGCTTTGTGTATTAAACTTGCGTTTGGGATATATGCCCAACTCTAGTATACATGAATGCCTACTGAGATGTTTGAAAGCCAGTTTTGCAGGAAAAGTTCACTTGACATTTCCAAATTTCAGCTCAGAAAATATATACTTTTTTTAAGCATATGGTTTCTTGCTTGCTCCTGTTATTTTTATGCTGTGATTGTAAACTGTGACAGGGAGTGTCTTTCTGTTCTATGTTTCAACAGCACCTGGGACAATACAGCCCTGGTAAATGACTGAGCTCCTGGCAATAGTGAAGGGGAAGGATATGTAACAGGTAAACATAGCTGCTAAGTTTTGAGACACTTCTAAGTTATGTGTCACTGCCCAGACTGATTTTGCCATAACTTTCTTTTCTTCCTTCCTTTCTCCATACTCATACAGCTTCATATGATGAAATGGGGAGTGTAATAACCTAGTCTGCTCATACACGGGCCTGGGAGATAGTTAAGAAGAACTTGGATTTTCTTCTTTCATCCTCTCTCTATATATCATACTGCAGGGAAATACATGGATTTTTTTTTTCGGGGGGGGGGGGGGGGGGGGGGGAAGCCCTGCAGCAGATTTAGAGATAGATCTCACTCCACTGTTTCAAGAGTGTATTTTGGCATCACACATGGATTGCATTGGAAAGAAAACTGTTTTCTGCTTAGGCTTCTGAATCAGCCCAGCCAGAGAGCTTCATGGTTTCTAAATACTTCAGCTTGCTGTCATAGTTTTTTGTTGTGGTGCATGGGTGAAGGAAGAGAAATGGCAATATCAAGCATTTACATCTCAGCAGAAATTCATCAGAATTTAACAGAACAAAGAAATACTTCATTAACTGTAAGTGCTCCTTATTCTCCTCAAAATCCTCCTGCAAATAATATGAAAAGAAAAATGTCTTATACAAAAAGCTACAAGAATATTAATAGTGGAAAGTGTTACAAAGCCAAGATGCCCACTTCCCTGGGTCTCCTTCTAGTGGTAAGGGTAGGCAGCATCCTCACGCTTTGTAGTTAGCAAAATTTAGTTGAGTTTCAATACTGTAAAAGGAGAGTAACTCTTAAATGCATTTCTGAAGGCTATCTGCAACTGTGCCATTAGCCAACACAAATAAGGATATACTTCAGCAATATTCAACATTGCATTCATTAAAGAACAGCCTTTATTTGGCTTAAATTACAACAGGAATTTGATCAAAGATCTTTTATGAGCCAACAGGTTAAATTCAATGCCTGAATCAAATTCAATGGTGTGGTCTCCAAAGGTGCATTTGCTCAACAACTTTTGAAACAAAATGGACAAAACTGCAAAAAGATGCTGGTTTATGGCATTTTATTTAAAATGAGTAGTGACTTCTATGAACACCAACAATCTCTGGAGCACCAAGTAAGAAGTACAGTCAGCAAACATCTCTGCAGAAAATATTTTTTAACTCCAGACAATAACTTTTTATTTTCCATTCAGTTCAGATCTCCATCCTTCCATGGTTCCCCCCTCCCCCATGTAATCTATTCATCATTTTTCAAGAGGATGGTTTTAAAGAGGACACAGACAAAAAATCCTGCATATCTCTACCTTCTGCCTATGGGTAAACCACTTGGTCTGATCATTCAGGTTGTTTAGCTTTCGAATATCGCCTGGCTTTCGTAGCCTTGAAACAATTTTTATCACGTCCCTTGCGTGTTTCAGTGGTGCCTCCTTTTCTCCCTTATATAAACTGCTGCAGGCCACTACACACATATTGTCAGAACATTTGGACTCCAAGGAAGATGGTAATTTAGCTTCCCAGTTTTAAAGCCTTATATTTAGTTAAGGACCTTTTCTCCAAATATTGGTTCTCAGAGCCACATCCAAACACAAGGCTAGTACCAAAAAGATATCCAGCAGGGATCTTGATGAGTAGATTAAACCAACAATTAAAACTCCTCACTAAAATTATGAGAGACTGCTAAGTAGACTCTTTACTCTCAAACAAATTCATAAATGATGTTGCCCTAAATTAAGGAAGGCAAATTGCTGATGAATAAAAGGAGTTACCTTCCTCCACTTTCATAAGGCAAAATCTAGCACTTCATGTTCTACCCACTATTCTTATGAAGCCATCACAGAAAGCTTGAGGGCACAGCAAAAAGATATATCAAAGAAAAATCAGAGATGTTAATTGCTAAAAAACCAAAACAAAACAAAAAAACAGTAATATGGTAGAGTGACAGAGAAATATTTTAGGGAATCTGTTCTTACCCTGATAGTCTGATGATCAATGAGTAATCCGGTGATCAATGTTTTTTTACTCAGGCTGGCAGCCTGTCACAAGTGGGGTCCCCCATGGATCAATACTGGGTCTCATGCTGTTCACTGTCATAAATGGGATTGAAAACACCCTCACCAAGTTTTCTGATGACACTAAACTGGGTGGTGAGGTGGAGATGTCCGAAGGACAAGCCATCTTACAGAGAAACCTGGACAGGCTGAAAGAATGGACAAGCAAGAACTGTATGAAGTTTAACAAAGACAAGTGCAAGGTCCTGCAACCAGGACAGTGTAACCAAAGAGTCCAGTACAGACTAGGATCTGTGTGGCTGAAGAGCAGCCTTGCTGAAAGAGACTGGGGTCCTGGTGGACAACAAGCTGGAAATGAGTCATCGGTGCACTGCTGCAACAAAGGTAAATCAGATCCTGGGCTGCATCCACAGGGATGTTATTAACAGAGATAGGATGTGGTCATCCCACTCTACTCAGCGTTTATCAAACCACACCTGGAATACTGTGTCCAGTTTTGGTCTCCACAATTCAAAAAAGACATGCACAGACTGGAGAGGGTCCAAAGGAGGGCCACAGAGATGATTCAAGGGCTGGAGAACCTGCCTGTGAGGAAAGACTGAAGTAGTTAGGTCTTTTCTCCCTGGAGAAGAGAAGGCTCGGGGGGAATGTCATCACAGTTTTCCAGTACTTAAAGCACAGCTACAAAGAGGATGGAGGCTCTTTTCACAAGGAGCCACACGGAGAGGACAAGGGGCAATGGGTACAAGTTGTACCCGGAGAGGCTTCATCTTGGTATAAGAAAGAAATTATTTACAGTAAGAACAATCATTCACTGGAACAACCTCCCCAGGGAATTGGTGGAGTATGCACAACTGGAGGTTTTGAAGATATGACTGAAGAGGCTGCTAGGTAATCTCATCTAGGCTCCCTTTTCCATGAAAGGTTGGACCAGATGAGCTTTTGAGCTCTCTTCGAACTTTGGCTGTTCTATTATTCTATGATCCAAACGACACTAAGGTTTTTGCCAACATTTGGACATTCATTTTTGATCAAGAAAATGTCCACACAATCTTGTTATTAAGACACAGCATCCTCCAGAGAGCATCACATTAGCAGCTTCTCCTCATGAGAATTAGAAAAGAGGCCAAATTAATCCCCAGACAAACCTAGATGGAAATGGTGGGCCAAGCGTTCTTCTTTCTATTAGGCCCCAGAGTGTCCCTTTCTTACCCAGAGTAAGGCAACAATGGCAGAGGTTGTTTGGTGTCATTTCTCAACTTCCAATGATATAGGTCTCAGCATGTCTTAAAGAAAAACAGGTGGGTTGGTTTTTTTTTTTTTTGGTTGGTGGCTTTTTGGTTGTTTGGGGTTTTTTTTGGGTGGTGGTGGTGGTTTTTGGTTTTTGTTTGTTTTTTTGGGGAGTGAGTGTGGGGTTTTTTTTTCTTTTAATGTAAGACTTGCAGGAGTCCTAACCAAGCCTGAAATTGAGAAGCAGATGGGTCAGTTCACCATTTGCTTGCCTGAATGAGATAACATCAGAGATCTCTCAAAAATGTTTGATTGTCTCCTTTGTCTCATCCTCTTTACAATTCTCTTGGAATCTAAATCAGATATGATAAATTATTTGAGGATTTGCTTTTGACAGGAATGATTGTGTCTTCTGTCCTGGCTCCAATTCATAGCCAGCGCTGAACAAATGGCTTATCTGCTGCACATTACCATTCTTTGACTGTGTAAATTCTGGCTGTCTAAAATAGCAAAATTATCATTGTCACAGTCACTGTTTTACTCCTTGATGAAGGATCATGCTGGGTTTTTTTATCCTAAATTAATTACTTTGAACATGTAAGTTGGTAGAGATACAGAAGAAGAAAAATTCCACAGTTGAGAAATCATAATGAGAGGAAAGGATTATAAATATCAACCAACAAAACATAATTTGTGGGTCAACTTGCATAGATTTTGTAATTTAATATAACTTTCTTAATTTAATGTAACTTTGAAGCACAGATCCAGCACATGACACACAAGTATTTAAAAGCATGCAAGATTCGAGTTATTAAGAAGAAATAAAAGACCCCAGAGGATATTCTAATTTAGTTTTAAAGGCTGGAAAAAATGCAAAATTGCATCTTGAGGTCACAAGTAACTGGCAAAAAACATTTACAGAGGAAAGATCTTGTTATGAAAGTTAAGCCAAGAACTCAGGAATACCCAGGTGTGCATAGTTAGGAGATATATGCCAAGAAGAAAATTAGGAGCACCAAAATTTGCAAAGTAATTTCTTCAATAGTTTGTTAAAAACATTAATGTAAGATGCCCACCTTGTTGTACTAATTTACCAGTCAAATATTAAAATCTGCATGGGACAACTTGGCTAATAGGTTAAGAGTTTTAAAATTAATTTCTATAAGGAGAAAAACATTACTAAATGAAAAAGAGTTTCAGTGAAGAGTAACAGAAATGGTCAGAAGGCTGGGACTAATTATAAGCTACAATTAAAAGTGCCAAGTACATCAAACTTAGCAAAGGGTTGACTGAAGGGTAATGTAACCATAGTCACAGATTTTTTTTTTTTTTTAAATATTAACCTCAATATGATATGGATAAAGTAATGCTGGAAAAATTTGGCTAAATATCAGTAGAAAGTGAGAATGAATGTTTTCTTGATGAAAACTAAAGGAAGCTGCATAGCCTGGAAATATTTGGTACATGAGGCATCATTATCAAAGTGCAGATGGATCCAATGAATCAGTTGGCCACTGCCTTTATGAAAAAAAAGCCACACACAAAAAAAGAAAAAAGGGTTTTTTTTTGTGAAAAGGGAGCAAAAATTCTTAATATTATCATCACTGAAAAGGTAATTACATTTCAAATAGCTCAAGACACAAGTCAAGAAAGAGCTCCTCACTGTTGCTGTAGTTACCACTGCCTAACAGCAAGCAAGTGTTCTGGGGAACGAAGGTGAGCCATGGCATTCCTCTGGCTTGCTGGATAGGGTCGCTACAGAAAGAAATTCTGACCAACACAACCTGTCCTGTGGTCTCATGGCCATTATCCAAACCTCTCCGAAATCATCGGGAGTCTTTCCACTGACTTAAATAGACTCTGACATTCTCTCATAGTGAAATGATCTTATGGCTAGCACCCAAAGCTCAGAGACGAAGTCCTGACCTTTCTATGCCTAACAAGGGGAAAAAAAAAAAAAAATAGTAAGGGAGGAGGCCAGGAAGGCCTTGTAAAGAAGAATAGCAACTTTGTGACTTTCTCCCCTGAGGCATGTCTAAGGTAATGATACATGCTGGGGGCTCTGCTCCAAACTGATAGAGAAGGGAAGAGGGATCGTAGGAAGCTAGGTCAAGGAAGAGGGAGGAAGAAGAGCCTGGCACAGCAGAGGGGAATGAAGAACACAGCTGGCAGCCCTTCCACAGAGCTCTGATAAGAGCTGCAGGGATTTAAGATCCTCCAAGTATCTTATTGATGTCTCCCACTTTCCTATTTCCATTACAAATTTAAGCAAAACTGAAAGCAAAAAAGCAGAGGAGACAGAGAAGAAAGGGTTTGCTTTGGTGGCAAGAAGATGGAAGAAGGCTAATGTCATGATTTAACCCCAGCCGGTAACTAAGCACCACACAGCCCACACAGCTGCTTGCATTCCCTGTCCCGTCCTGTCCCCCCATCCCAAAAAAAAAAAAGGGCATAGGGAAGAGAATGGAAAAAAACCTCATGGACTGAGACAAAGACAGTTTATTAAGATAACAAAGGAAGAGAATAATAACAATAATACAAGTGATGCAGAAATGCAATTGTTCACCACATGCAGAAGGAAAAAACCCAACAACCTGATACCCAGTCTGTTTCTGAGCTGTGATCCCACCTCCTGGCTAGCTTCCCCAGTTCTATCTGGAGCATGATGTTCTGTGATGGGGAATATCCCTCTGGCCAGGCTGGGTCAGCTGTCCTGGCTGTGCTCTCCCAGCTCCTTGTGCAGGGCATAGGAAGCTGAAAAGCCCTTGACTTGGTGTAGACACTACAACTACCTAGCAACAACTGAAAACACCAGTGTGTAATCAACATTATTCTCACACTAAACCAAAATACAGCATAATGCCAGCTACTAGAAAGAAAATCAACTCTCTTTCAGCCGAAACCAGGACATGAGAAGAGATGGGAAGAAACTGAACATCCACATCAGAAAACTGGTGACATCCATAATAGTAAGCTTGCACTAACAATGTTTTAACCTAAGACTGCACAGATGGCACCTTCAAATTTGTCTTCCTGGGAGGTGGCGAGCCTCGGCAGTCACAGACCAACTCTGTAACTACTGCTGAGAGGACAATCCCTCCTCCGGGCATGTGCTGTGTTCCACGTGGAAGGTGCTGCTCATGGCTTTCACCAGCAGCGACTTCAGTGGAAGGGTTTTGCCTCTCTCCCCTGCCAGCCAGTCCAAGCACAAATATTTATTCAAATGGGATAAACAGCAGAAACAATTTTTGGAAGAAACAGAAATTCACTTTATTAGGACTGGGGAAACACAGTGCCAAACATTTAAAAGTATAATCAAGCCACTTAAGTCCAGCCATAACATTTAGATTCTATTTAATCCTAATGTATTTTTGTAACTGATTTTTGATGAATCAGCCTTTTAAAAATCTTCACGTAAACTGTTCTTTGGATTTATATGCAAATACTACCCTTTGTAAACCTACATGTTGGCTTATATTCCCACTACAGTTTACAAGTAGCATAACTATTTACCTTTCAGATTATTCCTAGATCTTTTGATGGTAAATAGCATCCAAAGAAAGGAAAGTGCTACCTTTTGGTACATCACTAAAATAAACAGGCTTGAAGACCACAAAGTCCCTCTGCTGACATGCTGGCAAAATGGCTAATCTGAACAAGATGAGTTAGTTCGATTTTGTTTGGATTATTTGCTTAGCATGAGCAATAAGAACAGTTTGGGAAATTATCTGCATTATAAATGAGCTACTTCAAAGACTGCTGGAGTATGTCAAAAGTGCTTCCACATTTTATGTTCCTAGTTGACCAAAATGTTACTCTTGACTGGAACTGAAGTGAGACACCTGAATAGCACCAGATTCAAAGCAAGCAACAAAGTAATCTTGTAAAGACTTGCTAAGCTTCCCTACCAGGCCAAGCGCATTCAGGAAGAGGTAGGACAGGGAAGGGGACTGTGGACATCCTTCTGCTTAAGAGGGATTTCCTATTCTCTTCTGTTCTATGAAAAGGGAAAGAATCTTTCATCTTCTTGTGTGCCACGTGCTGCTTCTGCAGTGGTGCTTCTTGCTGCTACCTGCTCTCATGGAAGTTTCCCTACTTACATCATTTCCCTTGCGCTACAGATATCTTCATCCCTGTCCAGTAGCCTGGAGCAATCCAAAAAAAGTCAGTAAGACTACAGAAAACAAGAGTCAGAGTCTGAGTAAACAGTCAGCAGTGAGATAAAGATTGGGAATACCTATAGCCTTACACATAGTAAAGGGCCCAGAGATTGCCAGTTGGAGCAGAAAGTACCTAACCTCACTTTTTAAGAGGAACAGAGATTCAAATTTCAGCTCATGTCACGTCAGATTTCCAAGAGATCTTCCCACACCCTATATTGCAGGTGACAGTCAAAGCTATCATTTCACTGAAATGTCTGTAATATTCATGCTGCATTTTGGTGCAGTCTATAATTAAGTGCTCATATGGAAGCCATCAGATCCACTCAAACTTCATTTATGTATTTCTCATTGTAAAGATTCACAAAACACTCTGTCTGAGTAAAACCTTCTGCTTAACATACAGAAACATATAAAATCCCTCCAACAACACATTGCTATATTATACACAGTACTTCAGCCCTAACGTCAACTCATGCCATTCTCAGTTAGTACACCCTATACAAACACCCTCAAATCATGCATTTGAAATGCAAACATACAGGATAAGACACAATGAAATAATATGCTATATATCTATATAGTATAATATAACATAAAGACAAAGCACTATTCTTTCTCATCAGCAAATTAAGTCATTTAAATAGGCAGTAAAAAATTTTAAGATTTAAAGAGTCAGGTGTTCTAAAGGGTTAAGGCAAAGCTCTATACAATAATAAAAAAAGCTACCAAATGTAACAAGGTTTACCTGGGGAGACTTTTAGCTCATTCTCACATATGTTCTTTAAATCTACTTTGTCCCTTGGTGATGCAGAAGCAAATTAGCAACATGGGAAAAGTACTAGGGAAAACAGAAGGTGTACATTAATTTCACACCTAATTATTAATTAATTTGCTCAGGCTCTGCTGGAATAATCAGCACTTGAACAGCTTCACTTGTTCCCAATGAGCCACTGCAGTGTCTCTGTTTAAAATTCTGGGGCGCAGAAGCGGGGGGGTGTCACAGTTGCAGCAGGCTGAATAGTAATAATTGCAGGGAGCCTAAGCCTGGCCCTGGCCCCCCTCCCATAGGACCTGCACCACATGCTTTTATAGTACCAGGTATGGCGAGGCCATGAATGCTAGGGTAGATAGATGTGATTTCTTTCTGATAGTTGAGTTACACTAGCATAAAAGTGAAGAGAAGGAGGATTCAGGTGAAGTAGCTCCATTAGTCTTGTGTTGCTGTTAAATAGTTGAGTCTTAAGACAAAGCCAGTGTTACTGACATTGGAAAAATTATCCAGGACAAATTTATCTGCATAATGTATTATGAACCAATGCTTTGGTGCTCTGATACAAGCAATATGTAGTGTTGGGAGATGACAGGTTCTGCTAACTTATTTAATAACACACAAATCAGACAGATGATGTCAAAGGCTGGCTGAAGTTTTCCTACAGGTTGCTTCTCTTTCAAACTTCTAAAATACAGCATATATGAGCAGTTCCTTGTACATTTGATCCAGATTGCCTTTCACTCCCTTCTGTACCCCAAGTAGGTTGTAATTTGCTATAACATCTGTCTGATAAAAAGCCTTTCATTTATACAAAATAAGTGACAATTTGAAAAAGAGCCTGATTTAAAGATATGACACATCTTCCACATCCTATCCTTATTATGTTATCCTAGGTATCAGAAATTGGTCTAAGAACTCTCATTGACCTAGAGAGAATTGAGTAGAGAAAGAGGCACGTGTGAGGAAAAAGGAAGGCATTTAGGACCAGATTCAGAAGGAACTCTGGTATAAACAGGACTCGGTAAACTTTACAGCCCAAACTGAAAATTAGGATGCAGCCTCTTGTTTGGCTCTGAAGATCCCCAAATGCCTGCACACCTCTTTCTGCTTCAGTCTCGCAGTGCTCGCTGATGCTATCTAGCTCAGCCCTAGAAACCGGGAATTCAACGCAAACCTGCTCCTAGGAGAGCTTTAGAGCTGGTGAGGAGTAGGCTAGGCTGAGCCTTCCCTCTTCTCCTGCTGAGGATTTGCGAAGGAGGTCAGGATCTGCCAAAGAGGGAGGGAAACCTGTCAAGGTGGAGCTTGGCTCTGCAGAGCCACTGGGACACTTGGGTCGGAGTGAAACCATGGGACTGTCTCTACTGTCAGGACTGACCATGCATTTTATATTAAACACTCACTGGACTTAAGAGTAATAAAAGTATCAACACTCCCACATCAGTACTTAACCACTGTGCTACAGTCAAGCTCCATCCCCGTATGCGCTTTTCAGCTACAGGAATTTAGCATTGCTTTGGGAACCCTTCCCCTCCCTTGCGTCGCTCACATTACGGACTGCTGACAGGGACTTTGCTGACAGAGGAAGGTTTGGGGTCCCTCAGGCTGGAGGATGCCTGATATGCAGATCTACCACTGCTAATCTCTCCTCAGACGGAGCTAGGGCACAGTCTGAAAAGACTCCGGGAGCTTTCAATAGCTTATTCAAGCCATCTTGATGGGCACTTATCCTGAGGAGAGAATATGGACTCTGGATACCAAAAGTAGAAAGAGGCACATACTTGCAGCCCTGAATAAGACACCTAAGCTCCAGAAGAGGATTTGAGGGACAGTCCCTCATTTTATATTGTCTACCTGCATCTTCCTTGTTCAGTATGTTGAGGGAAGGTAAAAAACCGAGTAATAATGAGCAGAGAGCCTTGGGACACTGAACCTTTCCATGCACTGCCTAAAAATGTTATTTCAATGATCTCTTTTGGATTATTAGTTCCCATTCTGGAATCAAGTCCACAAAATGAGAGCCATGCAGTATATTTCTGTAAGTAATTACAGTGGTCTGCAGAGGACAGCTCACGTCAGCAAGCTTAGCTAAGTATTTCATAGGAAACTGGAGCGTCCTGGTTAAAGTGCAACAAAATTCTACATATGGGTAAATAAGAGAAAGAATAAATGGGTCTGTTCTGCAAAGTGAGATTCTTGGCATTCATTGCCTTCAGAAACAACTGAGAATATGCAATAACCCTCAGGACTGATCTTCAAGCAACCTCTGAGGCAAAGCATTACAAACATAAGCTAATTTTAAAAATCAGGTGTAAAACCCATAAAATTCTAGCAGAGCTTATTTACTGGTTTTTACCAAGATCTATGTTTGTACAGAACTTCGTGAAAATTGAACCTAATTTACCAGGGGTTATTTCTTGAATAAAAAGTAGGAAGAAAGGGAATAATAATTTCCCTGTATTTTTATATTATTTTCATCACAGTAGGTAACCTATCTGTAATAAAGAAAATGCAAAAACTCTGTTTTGTAATGCTATGTTTATTGTATTGAGTTATATGCAATATAATGCACATCAGTACCATATGGTGCATAAGCAGTAAAATAAAGAGTATGAAACACAATGGCATTACAATTATTTAGTGCTATAAACACTATAAAGCATCAGAGTAGCTAGCAAAATTATGCTGAAAACTAAGCAGGAATGTATTTTTAAAGTTTTCGGAGAACTTTGCCAAGAACTATTCAGCTGTGAGTATATCCTCCTTAAGACTGCGGCTGAATCCTCCACAAGTATAATTTAACATAGATCCATCAGCATAAATCAAGTTAATCAACATACACCAGCTTAGAGTCTACATCCGCATGGATTCTTCCCTTCAGCTAGCACATTATTCTCCAGTGCAAGCCCAGGAACACGAGTTGAGCAGAAAGAGTGCACAAAAAGGGAAACAGACTTAAAATAGTAATTAACACATTATTAGCATACTTTGCATTGCTATGGGAGTGCTCCAAGAATTCCAAGCAGAATAATCAGTCTTCAATCAAGTCATTACAAGCTCACAAAACCCATTTTACAGATGAGATATTCATTATGTGAACAGACTGAAGATTACACTCAGCCTTACCAAAACAGGATGTGCTCGCATTTTCTTTGATGGCAAAGCCAGGTTATGAAGTTGCAACCCCCGTCATTAGCTGACTTCTCCCACCCCAGAATCACAGCTCTTTTCCCTCTCAGCAGCACTGACTTGTACACTACAGGTCTGATGCAGCAAAAAAGACCATTCACAAGTCTGGAAAAAAGGTACCTCCTGAACCAAGGGAACCAAGTCCCACCTTCCAGATCTAAATAAAATTCTGACTCAGGAGAATAGAGAGTTGGTGTTTTTTCCAGTAGTTGCCACAGACAGGTATCCATAAGTACAATTGCCTGGATGGAGGAGGTGCTTCCTTTAAAAAAGAATTGAAGAGATGAGTTTTCTGAACTAAAGAAGAGGGTGGATATATTTTTTGCAGGCTGTTCAATTTTCTTTCAAGTTTACAGATAGAAATTAAAAAAATCAGGAGATTTCATGTCAAACAGGCTGTAACATTCAAAGTCCTGATCGGGGGGACGCAAGACCTGTCCAGCTGAATGTAGTTTTGCACTTTTGCATCCTAAAGCACTGGCAGAGAGCCCTAATGATTTCTGTTGTGCCTGGTCTGTGGATAGATCTCTTCATTTTGCTGTAAGCCATATGGCTTTCATGAAAATTACTTTTTTTTTTTTTCCCCAAAATACTAAAATTAAGTAATATATGGCTAATGTTTTATTTAGTTGCCAACATCTTTTGGGGAACAATGATTTAGTCTGGGATAAAATATGCATTACAAAAAAAATTTTGTAACAGCTACTGTGGAGGTGTATCAAGATATAGAAGTATTTATCTTATTCCTCGCTGAAATGAGATTGATAAAACCATGTCTCTATTGGAATTCTACTCATGCCGTAAGAGCACTAAAATAAATGTCAATGAAAATATTAAGTATTCTGTTTGTTACTTAGAGATTATTATTCATGTCAGAGAAATGTATTTGCAGACTTATGGAATCAAATTCATTTTTAACACTAAAATTCACTGGAATTATGCCAGAGATGAGGGTGGCATATTGACTCAATAATACAAAACTATAACATATTTTTCTTCTCCAAAGACATGAGATTCATTATCTTAAGGGATGTCTCTGTGTTACCAGTGAGATTCCATTGCAGAACAGATGCTGTTACACAACAATCTTAAAATCAGTTGGCATTAAAAGGCCATTCTCTTAATCTGAAGATACTCAGGACTGGTGTTTTTCTTCATCCATCTTCCTTTACTCCACACACAGTATTTGTTCAGAGAAGCTCCAAAAACTTTTCTCACATGTAAAATTATGTTAGAATCCCAGACATTATCTAAGTGAAATAAAAGAAAAAGCTAAAAAGTGCTTTCTGGAATTTAAATAAACAACATTGTTACCAAGCAATGCTTTTACTATTTCTTTAAAACACCACTTTGATGTTTGAGGAGGTCACAGTTTGCTAGGACACAAAATATTTGAAAAACAAAGCACACATGTTGCTGAAAGTACACAGAGGAATAAAGCATGGCAAAGCACGGGCCAAATTTTGTCCTCCTAGGCAAGTCTTACAAAAGAGTATAGTTTCAAATCAGCAGCAAAAAGCATGACTTGCTTACTTCTCAAGCATTTTACAGCATTCCAAAAATGAAGAGAACAAAGTTTTCTGTGCGTCATATCTGGCTAGATTAATCTGTACTTCTAGAAGAAATCCTTAAAAACAAGACTATAACTTATATTAACAAAAGAATATAAAACAACAGCTTACGTAGCAAATGTCGCAAGTATTTGACTCCCTGCAAATATTAAGATTACAAAAAGCACTTGGTGTGACGGTGCAGGGAGGAAGTTGCATTATGTTTGACGGTGGGATTCAGAACTATAGCAGGATAAGCCATTGGGTAAGGAGAGCTGTAGTTTATCTGGATGGGTACAATTTTCAGAAGACAGGTGGAAAACAGGATAGAGAAGCTGTGGTGGCTCAACAGAAAACCATTTACACAGGGTTTATAGTACAGATGGTATAATAAAGGAAGTGATAGCAATGACATATTTCAGGGAAACCTAAGACAAAAAGGAGTGAGTAGCAGTCGGTGTCTGCAACAGAATACCACATCAGCAGCTCAGAAGAGCTGATGAATGAATTCTGAAATGCCAGTGTGATGGGTGTGGGAATTAATGCTAATCTTGGGAGGAAATCTGAAGGAAGTCACTTCAGTGACATTGCACAAAAGAGGAGCATAAAAAGACGCAATTATAAAAATATCCAACTTCAGGCTATCAAAGTACTGGTTTGCAAGGTAGCACAGACAGTAATTGGGGAGGACAAGAAGACAGACAGGCCATTCTAAGGCACCGCAATCCCCATGTACAACTACAAAAAAGACCACCAGGTTTGCTGAGCAGACTCCTTAGAAAGCACAGTGTAATAAACTCCGTTAGCATAATTTAAAATTGTAGCTTTTGTGCTCCATGCACATTTAGGTGGGGAGGTTACATTTAAAACAAACGCAGTTTCGTCCTTACTCTTTTCTCAGGATGAGACATTCAGGTCTGAAAGTGTAAGAGGATTTGGGAAGTCCATTTGAACCAGTGAAGACTCATGGGGAAGCTCTGCCTCCATTTTGCACCTCCTTTGGCAGCACGACCATCGGCTGCTATACAATCCCTTTCCTCAAGTGGCCTTTCTGGGACAGCAGTACCAGAACCTGGGCCCCGTCCTGGATGCGTTGTGAGAGCAGACCTGGACCCAACAGAAGACTTTCAAGCATGAGAGTCACCTAATGTTATGGACTCCTGGGGTGAAAGACAAAGGGGAGGAGAGTCCTGCTGCAGAGATGTCTTTGCTGGCTTCCATGATTCTCCACTCAGACTGCAGCTGGGATCTGCAAGTCCCTGACCAGGCAACTGCTAGCAAAATGAAAGGAGAAGAGAGTTCTCTAAATTGTTTCCTATTTCTAATGTCAACGTTATTGCCTCTGCTCAGTAGCAAAAACATTTCACAATTGTGTGAAGTGTATTAAGTCTAAGGCAAAAGGAGAAGTGTTAGATTCTTTTTGAATTAAAACCCTGCGATGCTGGTGTGAGATACGGTTGGCCTGAGTGACTCTAGCAGTGATTATAAATGATTAAGATCAAATGGAGGAATGGAACTGAAAGGAACCCTATAGACAGGCTATAATCTTCCCTCAGTGATCACAGATAATATTTGTACGGCTTTGAAGTGCTAATGTAGTGCCCACAAATGAGCTAACAGTTCATTTCAGAAAATGTACATGATCCAGGCTTCACTGAACTCAATGAAATGGATAACTTTACCTGTGAGCAACAGTACAAAGTTAATGAAAATATTTAATACCTTAGAAATATTCCTTTAGCTTCTGAATTTTTACCAGACAAAAGAACAGGCAATCCTGTCACCTCAGGTCAACAATGTTCTTCATGTTCTGTGGTGATATTGTACATCATATGTCCTCAACTACAATATCTATGCCATTAAAGTTTGATTTTACCATGTTATAAATAGCCATAAATACAAATATTTTACAACGAAAGAAATGCTGTATTCCAGGTCAATAGGTTCAAAAGTCAGACATCCACGCAACTCTTGAATATTGCTGCCACCTTCAGGAAACACATGATAAAAAAACCCCCAAAATATTAACCAGAAAAGAAATGGCAAATAAATCAGAGATTTATGATGCCATTTGGTTATTATATTGTACTTCTGTGACACTAATTTTCATAATGGAATATAAAGGTAATTTTATTATCCTCAATTTCCAATAAAGAAGTTAGTCCAATGTTAAGAAGTTTGCCTAAGGCCAATTAGAGCCAGTGACACATATGTCCTTAGCTCCTTGAAGTTTCACCAAGAAAGGTTTGTGGATCAGAAAATAATTTTATTGGCTTTTGGATATTTATATTGTTATTGAAGCTTATTTTGTCTTTGATTCATCAAGGCAGTTACTTAGCATTGCAGTGTAGATTTTATTGCCTGCACTGAACCTCAGTTCTAGTAGTAACTTTTACAACCACACGCAGAGTATCTATTGAAAACTGCATCATAAAACACAGATGGAAAAATCAGAGTCTATATATACACTAAGTTAAATTTTTAATCAATAAAATTCCTGATTGTTATTGGGCAGGATGGTTCCGAGTTGGTGCTTTACAATGTTATGCGAGAGACCTACTGATGTCCTGCCAGTTTCTCACTTCTTTTCTCAGACAAAAGAAATCAGGAATAGCAATGTAAGATCTTAAGTCTTTATGAAATGTTAGAATAACTGAAGTTTAATTACCAAATAAGTAAACTGACCCAATTTTATTTTTTGATACCTGCAAGAGCTTATACGCATCTCATATAGGCTTAGCTCTCAGTAGTAAGGTACAAACTCATCTGATGTAACTTTAGACTAAAGTCATGATACTTTACTTATTTTGTAATGTAACCAGTATAAATTCTATATGGAAATGTTTTAACACAGGCTTTCCAAGTGCAGCTGATAGTTTGGAGTGATCCAGCCTGTGACCCTTGTGCCCATTTACCCACCGATTCCTTATAGTTTGTTTCAATGGAAACATCTAGTAATGGGTTAGTATTTCCCCAGAGTGCACAGGGAGGAAAGGACAGATGGTCTCCAAAATAGAAAATTTCCTTTGGAGATTATTTAAAAAGACTTTCCCATCAGCAGTAATATTTTAAGCAGTTCCCTTTTTGATATTTATGATTAGATTATGATCTAATGAACTCTCAAAACATACTCATTGTTCCTCCAAATTTGGGAAACTCCCATGATTAGTGATGTGAGAGGGCAACAAATGCACAGTGGTCATAAAAAGATTGATGAAGTGTCTTAACCTTTTATTCAGGGGCTCAAGAACTGCTTAAGAGATGTCAGAGTATTCAGAAAGGTGGAGTAGGCTTCTCGTGTTATCTCCAGTGCCAGACTTCACACTTATTTCTATTTCTCTGACATCTATCTTAGTCCTAGTTTGGGAAACTAAAGTGGGAATATCCTGACTCCTCCTGGTCTTGATTTAGCTCTGGAATGGAGTATAGAAAGTTGATTTTGTGTTTGTTTGGTTGGTTGTTTAAATCAAGTGTTGTTTCCCTTCCTCTTTAGTTCTTCTTTGGTATATACTCCTTTGAAAATGGTATCAGCCGAGAAAAACATAAAGTGAGATTTCAGTATATACTGGTTATGGTAAGTTATTCTACCAGATACTAAAAAATAACCCTTTTAGTTTGCTAAAACAAAGGTCCTACCTACTGAGTTGCTGAAAGTCTTATTTAAACATTTTTGGAGTCTTTCATAATGGCTGTGTATCAACTGTATAAAACCAAAATCTCTCCAGACCTTTCTGTGCCATGCACAAAAGGGTCATCCTATGGACAGTTACAATGAAGGAAAAGAGAAGAGGGCAGGGCAGAAGAAAGGAAAGGAGAGAAATTATGTCCCTGGTGTAATGACATTAGCACTAAGACCAGATGTTCCCACTAGGTGCAAAGAAGATTTCTTTGTTGTCCAGTTTCCTCCTTTCTGAACTGCCATGTTGGAGACACTGCAGGAACATTTTAAATTTACAGAAATTTGGAATAAACTAGTAATTCGAATTTTGGGAGAAATTCAAGGTACGGAGAGAGAATCTTCTTACTAATCCTCAGGTCAAAAAATTAAACTTCTCTGTAATACTTAAATGACTCACATCCCTATAATATTTTACAGTTTCAAACTTTGCTTGCTTATATGCTACACATTCTAAGAACTGGTGCATTTGCTGTTTCCTTTAACTTTCTAAAATTTTACAAGTCAGCACTGAGACTTCCTACAAATGTTGAAATCCTAAAAAACAATGTTTGTATCTCATGTCTTCCCTAGCCAGGGTTAGGAGCCAGGGGCTTTCCTGTTTGCACAACTGGAAGAGAATATCTGGAATATTTTCGCCATTGAAAATGATGCCTCAGTCTAAATGACAGTGGAATACCACCAGTGTGAAATCCATATGAGCAATTTCACAGCGATTGCAACCTCTCTTATTTGACTGACATCCGTCCATGTAAACATAATGCGCTTCAGAATAGCGTTGCTCACCCTCAGAAAGTATCTGCCTGGATGCACCCTAATGATCATGCCAAATGGCACCTGAGATCTGCCAGCTCGGCTCAGGAGAAAGGGCTCCGGGTTCCAAATGCTGCAAAATATTTGGCAAAAGAAGCTGGAATAAATAATACAGAAGGTGGAAGAGAGTAGAAAGGAATGGAAGGATTTAAAAAACACCACAGGTACCAGGAGAACATCTTCCTGTGATGCCACTACAACTTCAATTTGTCTTATAAGGTGTTTTATAAAACAGGAAAGGCATGCTAAAATGGATACTCTCTCAGTAAGGACTAGGAATGCTGAATGTTACGTACATCGAGTTTCTTTACTCCACACCAGCCATGAAATTGAGGTGCTGTCACTTGAATCAGCGCTTGTGAAGTGACAGAGGAATTAGAAGTGTTGTACCACGGCACAGCACCTCTCAGTTGGTATGGGGACAGGAAAGAAGCAAACCGCTCTGTGGCCTGTGAAAGAAGAGCCTGGCATGGACGAGGAATAAGCCACTGTCACTTGCAGCCCATTCCAAACAGGGCACTTTTAGAAGATGTGGAGGGTGCACGGCTGAGCTAACAGGACTCCGGTGAGTTTACTCAAGATCCTTTGCAAGCAGCAGTCAGCAGACAATCATTGCAGTTTTTGTTTTGTGGGTACCTGAGGGCACTGGCCACTTCACGGCACTGAAGAGAACAGCGTTAAGGGTACCACAGAGACTCCATTGCAACCTATCAAAATCTTGTTTTTGAGGAACTAGCAGTAAGACACGTTTATGTTTCGATTCCTGAATCATCACTTTTCAGTAGAAAGACTGCATTTTACATGCTTCGCCCCAATGTGCTAGTAGTTCTACTGTGAGAGTGGATCCCCGCACTTAGGTAGAGCTCTATTAACTGAAGGGGCTACAGATCCACTTACAGGAACATGTAGTCATGGAAGATTAGTATTAATGATATTATCAAAATCATTAGAAAAAAGTAGGGAGTAAAGGATGAAGATGTACTATGTGTCACCTTACATGCAAGCACTGTCAAACACCATTATGAGCGTTTGTTCTAAGTAATTTCTGGCTTGTTATAGCTAAGGTAATGGAAAATGATTTAAAATCAAAATGCTTTTGCTGATTTGTGTTAAGCATTTATTTTTAATAGAAAAAAACACCCCATTTGCTCTTTTTGTAGTAATTTCTCCATCCCAGGAGGGGATGGAGAGTTAAAGAGCACTGGAAAATACCTTGCCATTAATCTTTTTATTTATTTATTGAGACCATCTGCTGCCCTGCTGATGTAAATTGGGAACAACGGCATTAGCATACCCCTTTGCTTTCAGTGGAAAACCCATGCCACACCAAGGGCTGGGGGCCACCACGGACTGGACAGAGGTGAGCCCTGACACACTAGCCTGAAGACAGGGAGAGCCAAGTTACCTGCGGCTAAATGTTTAATGAGCTTTGCCGAGGGGGGGGAACGGGACACGGGATGCACAGACACCACCACACCCTTATTGATAAACGAGGCCCAGCTGGGTTTTCGCTTGCCGCCGCCTGGGTGCTTCACTACAGCGCTGAAAAAGAGGGGGAAGCGCAGATCAACTTTTTTCAAGGTCAGTGGTATTCCTCGGCACCTTCGTTTTACATAACTTGGCCGACAAAGCAGAGACCACCAAGACGTGCTGTAAACATGGACCGCGAGAGCCGAAGAGCCTCCCTGCGCCAAAGGAGGCCGTTTCACGCCTGAATCCGCTGCCGGAGGGCCTCTGGGGCTGCCGGCCTGCCGCCATTCCCGCCTCCGCGTTGGCCGCGCCCGTGGTCGGGGAAGCCTGCGGCGATGGAGAGCGCTGGCGGGGGGCCGGGCCTGGTGCCAGCGAAAAGCCGAGATCCCGGGCCAGGCTGCCATAACAACTTCCCCACCCGGGCAGGGGAGAGCGGGCAGTGGGCTGCGGTCCCGGCCCTCCCGCGTCCCACCGGCCTCTCGCGATGTTGCTAAGGGCCCTGCGAGACTCAGCAGCGGGCGCCGCCGGTTGCTAAGGGCCGCCGCCCGGGGAGACGCGCGGCCGCCGCTACGGGGAGGGCAGCCGCCGCCTCAAGGTGATTCCCGCCGGCCCGGGGGGCTCGGTGCGGGGTGGGGGCAGAGAGCCGGGGAGGGCGGTGATGGCGACGCCCCTCTCCACAACCCGCGGGGCCCAACCAGACCCCCGGAGCCTGGGGCTGGGCGGAACTGGGAGTGCGGGGGCCCGGGGCCGGGCGGGGGGGGGTGGTGTCGGAGACCTCCTGGAGGGGGGAGACCGGTGCAGGCGGCTGCAGCAGCCGCGGTGCTAAACGGGTGCCTGGGGCGAGCGCGTCCAAGGTGCCCTGGCAAAGCCCCGCTGTGGTTTTAGGGGTAGCGTGAAAGGCCTGGTCAGGTGTGGGCTTTCCTCCTGACCCTTTTAAAAGGACAAGCTGCTTTCATACAGGAGTTGTCACTAGAAATCTGGTTACTGCCAAAAAGTGATGGGCAGTTTAGATGACTGACGATAAAAATCGAGAGGGGGTGGGAGTTCTCGCGCTCCTTTTATTTCTGTTAACTGCTGTCGTTGGTTTGTTGCGGAAAGTATAACTTTTTGTTGTTCAAAGCCTTGCTCAAGCAAAGGCTTGTGTAAGGATCAGTGCTGGCTGCAACAGGCCGCTTCTGAATCGTCCGTGGGTTTGGTCAGGCCTCGCAGTTGTGGGACAGTGCTAGGAAAAAGAATTTGAAGTTGAAAAGACTGGACAAACTGTACTTGGGTAAGGTTTTTTAGGGAGAAAATGATCATTTAAATTTGGCATGGAAACTGAGTGGGAGATATGTCTGCTGGGAAAAAACCCACCACCATAAAACCAAACACAAGAAACCACAAACCTTTACAAATTAATTTTAAGATACGTGTCACTGTTACTGATTACGTAAGTCAGATAAGACTTTTCAAAGCAAACTGGAGGTGAAACTGCAATATTCTCATGGTTTGTCTTTATGAATAATTTTAGTGCGGCTTTGCAGCGATTGCCAACCAGTATCCAGATACTTGCACTTTTAAAAATGCCTAGTTACAGCACAATACAAAGTGAAGTTTTTCACAGGGAATTAGGATATTATCTAATGTTAAGGTCAAACTGTAAGACTTAGAGTGGTTTATATAGACCTGAAAATGCATTGACTTTGGTTAAATATCTTGAGACTCTAATTTATAAGCAAGATGGCTGCAGATCAGGGAGTTAAGGCTATTACAAGGCATTTGTGTTTTTTCTTTTGTGTTTTGGGAGTATTTTTAATATAATTTTTTTCTAGTGCAGTTTCTGTTAAGATGATTGAGTTAATGTCGAGTTATGTTTGATCAAAGTAAAATGTTCAGCAACTGTGCTACTTAACCACAGCGAACTGCTAACTCAGGGAACCATTACCTTTCATAAAGGGTAACTCCTCCAGCTGGTGCTATATGGCTTTGATTTTTTTGTTTGTTAATAGCGTTTAAGTCTGAATAAGTGATTTATTATATTGTCTTTTCCAAGTGTGCATAGTGGTTTTTTGCAGGTGCTTAGAGAGTCTTTGGTTGACTTTTTTTTATATATAAAGTCAAAGGTCTTTAAATCATTCTTCCTTAAATAGACTAGAAATATATAAACTAGAACTGCCACTGGGGGTTGGAAGTGTTCCTTGGCATATAAAGAAGTTTAAGCCATGAATTTAGTTTAATTAATCAAGATAGAAATGGAGCTTTTGGGGGTTTTTTTGCAGCCTTTGAAAATTAAACTGATAAGATGCTGTCTTCTGGATTTGACAGCTGTTTCCAGTTTCTCACTGCTGCTGCTTCTCCCAGTTTTTCCCAGTAGCTATAGGGTTC
Organism: Balearica regulorum gibbericeps; assembly: GCF_011004875.1. NCBI lineage: Eukaryota > Metazoa > Chordata > Aves > Gruiformes > Gruidae > Balearica > Balearica regulorum. The sequence continues at coordinate 56,810,777 of NC_046186.1, read as the reverse complement.
AATTGACAGGACTCTGTCAAGCCACTGCAGTTGATTACCACAGGGAAATTAAACAGCTGTGATAATTCTACCTGGCTGCAAAAGCTGCCAGCACCTTTCATCATGGGCACAGCAACAGCTCTCAGTAGAGGGATCCAAAAATCAGAACTGGGTAGCAATAGTGGATGAGAAGCAGCTGAGAGACTTGTAGAAGTTTCTCATCTAGATACAGTCATTACATCTGTAAACCCCTCTTTGTTTTAAATTACAGTGTAGCCTTGTTCCTGTTTGATGGGCAAGTCCTCAAGCAATTACGAACAGGAATATGCAGGTTTTTCTTAATGCAATATCTCGTTTAAGAATATTGTACTAAGATAACAGGAGGTTTATTAAAACTGTTTTGATTATTTTGTTTGAAGATAAGCTCTATGAAATATTTCCTGTGATCATGTTTTTTTGATGGAAAATCTCACGTCGTTGGTAATGGGGGAAAAAAGTGGCAATTTGAGGGATTTATGCTTTTCTTAGCATCTTGAGGGGAGGAAAACAACCAAAACTATGAGAGCGTGTTATTGTTATATTTGTTTTATACAGATGTCTCACTTCACAAGTGAAGATGAAGCTCTGCTACAGTCTATGCTTAGACGGTTGCTGCAGAGCGTGAAGGAAAAAATCACTGGAGCCCCATCAGTAGAATGTGCAGAAGAGATTCTTTTGCATTTGGAGGAAACAGATGAAAATTTTCACAAGTAAAAATTTTTTTGCTGTTTTTAATATTTTGAACAAGATAAAATGTGTTGAACTATGTTATTCCTTGGAAATGTTTACAATTTATATTGCTGTGTGAATGCGTATGTATTTATATATAGAGATATTCCTGTCACTAATCAATGCTGAAAAGATGCTAATTTAGAAAATAAAATTAATGTTGCTGTTTTTCTGATTTTTTTCTTTTATTTTTTTCACCCTTGTTAATATATTTTTACTGTAATAGTAATCGATGTGCTGTTTGTGAGAGAGGAACTTACAAAACTACTTAACTTAGCCAACTTGGGTTCATGTGTACATGTAATGTTCTAAATGCACATGCAAACAGAAACTAGAAGAAATCCTCACTGAACGCTGTCAGGCAGTATTTTTTACACCTGCTAGATAATATAATTTTGTTTTTCAAAATAAGATAAATTTTCAGAAGGCAATTGGCTTCCATATTTGATTGTTCTGTCTGGTTTATATTACTGAACCCTTGTATATTTTTATCAGTTATTTGTTCTTTGAATTTATGTTTTGAATAAAGCAGAAATGTATTGCCATCACACTTCTGTTAAATCAGACTTGACAGTGTGACCTCACTTTACATGTGATCTAGATTTCTGGAGCCCACACTCCTCTTTCCTTTCCATGCTAGTCTAATTTGTTTATTTTTTTACTACATAGGAGATTTTTAGTATGCATTTGTGACAAGTCAAGAGAATATCAACTTGAAATGATCTTGAAGACATTTTAATAAAGACCAGAGGTCTGTGACCTGACTTCTGAGAAAGCTGATTCCCTGCCAGGTTTTTTTCAGACGTGGGACTATCCAAATTCTCTTAAATTTGTCTAGTTTTTAGCATTGCTTTGTCAGTGGTAGAAGTTAGGTAAAAGTAAATAAGTGAAATAGAACTAGAGTTTGTCTAAAACTTCACTATAATTTTGAAACTTTTATGCTTTTGTATGTTCTGAAGATGCTAAATGTTTTAAAATGTATTTTAATTTGTATTACAAATTGTATCAGGTAACATTTCTGTTGGCAGTCTTGTGAATTTTGAGCACCAGATTACTGGATGACAAGTGTGAGAGTAAAAATGTTGGTTATAAACATAGCAAAGTTGAAAATTACATGTAATTTTGAAAGAAAAACATTTTTATTTAAAGGAAGATACATAAAGAGACCCAAACAACCAAAAAACCTATGAAATTCCTTCTGTCAGTGTTTCTTTTGAGGACATACTAGGAGAATACTCAGGATAAGGGAGTAAAGTCTACAACTGGTGGCAACAATGCATACATAGCTTTCCCTTTAGAACAGTGAAACCACGGCATCCATTACTCTTTCTGATAAAAAAAATGGTGATCCTAAAGATTCTTTCTTTTCATGAGAAAAGTTTAAACTTAACGTGTAATGGAAATCCAAGTATTGCTTTAAATGCAGAATCACTCTCTGGCGCTGGAATATTTCTGGAGGTATTCTAGTCTTGTTCATGCCCCATAGCAGTATAGGCTGGTTTTCATGGGAGGTCTGAGAGGTCATACAGCAATTTATTAGTGAGACCATTAAGAAACTTTCTCCTTGACCTTTACCCCATCCACCCAGACTGCAAGCTCATTGATTAGTAGTGTGTGCTCTTGGATTGTCTGATAGGTTAGTTCAGCTCAGCATTTTGATCAGCGCTGTTTCTGCCTCATGGTTATTTTACCTCAGTAATTTTATCAGATTTTGAGACCTTACTTTATCCTGTTCCCACTTTGATGTAGAAAAGACAGAAATACAGGTTCCTCAGAAAGCTAATTAAAAGGAAAATTGAATCAAGTTCAAAATGTATGTGCAATAGTAGAAATCAGGATTTTTAACTATATGTTTTATGTTGTATTTTTCCCTTAAAGTCCTAGAGTTTTTTTTAACGCCTTCCCCCCCCCCCCCCCCCCCCCGCAGTGCTTCCTTTGTAAATCCAACCAGATCAGTCTGACTTGATTCTGCATGTGAAGATGTAGTTCTGTCATTGCCGAAACACTTCTTTGTTACAAAACATGTTTAAGGGGGAAGAATGGTAGAGAAGATCAAGGCTAGGACATCGAGGAGACATAAACTTAGTGGCATGAGTAATGATGTGATTGCTGTGTACTTCAGAGCAAAGCAGTCACTGCAAAAATGTATACCCTGGAGATGTTACTGTCATAAAACAAATGGGAGAAAGTTTTATGAAAGCTTTCATTCAGTGGAGAGTCGTGTGCGATTTCATTATTGCAAAAGTAAAAACCTAGCCTTGAAGACAAATGAAAATGCAAATAAATGTAGTTGCATCTTTCTTGAGATGTATTTCTTTCATTGAGAACAAAAGTGATGTAAGAATGGAAACAAGTGAGAAATAAAAAAAAGACAAAAAAAAAGACTGTTATACCTGATGGAACTTGAGGTGGGCAATCCAGTGAGGAAGTATGTATCATGATACAAGACCAATTTCTGTGCTTATTTTTTTAATGTATCTTGAATATAGCCTGATTTTTAATTTTTTTTAATTAATATCCAAAAAAGGCAAAAGCTGCTGCCTGTTGTGACAGTTGCTTTTATTTACATACGTTTGCATTTTATAGCTTTGGACTCTACCTACACGGTGAACTGACTTTTTTAGTTGAATTTTTCTCACTCTGTATTTATCCAAATTAACACAAAGTAGTTGCACACTGCACTTGATATAATGAAAAGATAACGATGCATCTACTGTTTATGTATGATTACTTTTTTGTGTATTTGTTTGCCTTGTGCTTTATACAAATCAGAAGACTAACAAAAAAAAGTTCATATATTCTGAGCACCACTTTTTAGAAATTTCTGTAGTTAATACAGAGTCTGAGGACCCAGCCAGAGTCTTTCATTTGAAGTCCTCCTCCGATTATTCTTGTGTTTAAACAAGTTTCCATGACTGTCTAATATTAAGAGTGCAAAGTGCCAGTTTCCTTATGTTTAACGTACACATGTAATCAGACAGCTAGTTTGTCAGTTTGACTGAGATCTTCTGTGTACTGTCACAACACACAGACTTTCATAAGCCTAGACATGCTCATATGCTAGAATTTATGAATTGTATTTTCTGTGTTTCTTCTCATTTTGTATGTATACTGCATAAATAATAATACCAGGTGGATATACCATAAGACAGTGCTATCTTCAGCATGCTCCAAGTAATGTTTCTTTTGGAATTTAAAATCTGAGATTTCTTGATATTCTATGATTTTTGTTGACAAAACCCTAACCTTTTGTCTGAGTAGATTTTTACATTTAGAAGTACAAAAGAAAATTAGAAACTATGGTATTGTTTCTTCCTGGAATATGCTGATAATGACCATATTAAAGAAAATCAAACTTTTTTGTGGTTTTTTTACACCATTGAAGTTTATTTCTCTGCAAGTCATAAACCCTTACCTTAAAGTAACAGGTCTGCTGGGAGAGAAGATAACAAGTGTTAATATAATGTCAAAAATGTTTGACAGTGAGCTCAAAGAAATGTTACATTTTAATTTTGTATATTTGTTACAGCTATGAGTTTGTGAAATATCTTAGACAATATATAAATAATACTGTGGGATCTGTGATTGAAGAAGAAACAGAAAAATGTACTTCTGCTCAAAATCAGGGTGAAGTATCTGGCTATGACACGCTTGTCCAACGTGTTACTAAGAAGACCCGTGAATCAAAAGAGTGAGTATATGCATGTAATTCACATTTTTGTTTCTTCTTGGTCTTTGTCTTCCTTTCTCCTTTTCAGAACTTGTTTTGAAAAAAATAAATTCTGAACCAATGGGTAAAAAAAAAAAAGAGATTCTTTGCTTTCAAAAATCAGTGCTAAGTAATTCAGATATTCCCACCTACACTGGAATTTTTGTAATGCTTCATCTTACTCTGGAATTAAGACTGAACTATTGCATAAAAAGATTGGTAGCAAATCTATGAAGTTTTTGAGGTATCTAGGACTAGAGTTGGGCAGGGGTAAGATTTGCGAGAAGAATCACTACTTCGTGCTATTTCACTAGCTGCAAATTAAAATCGGTTGTGATATGGAAGTTAGCTAAAGGAAAAATTGGTTTTATTGGGTATTAAAGTCTGATAATTTCCTTAGATATAAATGGAGAGTCTGCATGACAATGTTGTTTTCTAAAAAAACTCCCAAAAACCAAACCAACCAAAAAACCCCAAAAAACCTGATTAGAATACATGAGTATTTTTTTTTAAATTGCCTCCTTGGGATCTAGCCAGGTGTCTTGTAAGAGTACTGTGTTTAGTCAGATCTGATTTCATTGACTGGTTTAAAAGTTGAAGTTTGAGCTATCTTTCTTTGTATTTTAGTGTACATGTAAAGATACTCTTGCAGTGCTGTCTGTATCATGTATTGTGGTATGTGGACCAACTGTGTATAATTATCAAAGGTTTTTTGACTCAGACTGTCAGATGGCCAGAAATCAGTAGGTGTGCAAAACCCCATAACAGCATATTACAGGGTCTGTGGTCCAGATTAATTGGCTTTGAACACTGTATTTGGTAAAGAAACCTTAAATAGAAAAAGCTCTGTGAGTACCAGTTAAATTATTTTCTTAGTCACCTCTTCCTTACTGACTTTATTCATCTTCCTGTGGGCATTAAAATTAGTTTTCCTTGGAATACAGAGGCTGGTAGCTCTCTTACTGAATTTTTGTGTTTTGGATTTGGAATTTGCAAAGGCAGATAATGTCTCTGATTCTTTAAAGCTGTAATCAGTAGTACTTATAAAATAGATTTTAGTATATACAGATGTTATTTCCAGAACATATGTAAAACTTGAAAAGTTTAGTGTATGCATCATATTGGTTTTGGAATTCCTATACAAAATCTAACTACATCATAATGCTTAAAGCAGTTCTAAAAGTATTCTTTCTTTAATTAAAACAGACAGTATACTTCTGTTATCATAGTGAACCAGGTCCTTGCCTCTCTTTTTAATTGTCATAGAGAGCCATGATGAGAGCTTTACTGAGGTTGAACCATTACAATGTGAAAACAGTGAAATTAAAGTGAGCACCTGGAATGGTGAATATTGAAAAATTAAAACCAACCACCACCCCCCACTACTTTCGCTTCAGTCATCAGTTTTATGTGTTGCAGAGGAAGAAAATGAAACACAATTTTTGTGTCTCATATTTTAGCCACTAAAAAAAATTTATATACTACTTCAGCTGAACTATTTTTTTTCATTCACTTTTATTGCATGATCTTAACTTAATCTCTGACTCTATAGTGGAACTAGGATTTTACTGTCATGCATACTGTTTACTATGTCTCCTTGGTAAGAAATTAATTAAAAAATATTGTATGTTTCTGTTCCAGAAGATTTTATTTTCTGTTTGTTTTCAGAAGGTTTCTTACCTAGAAGTACACAGATATGTTTTATGAACCATTCTTTTATAGAGTCCTTTTCTTGTCACATGTCTGCAAGCATCTGAACTCTGAGCATTATTTGATCTCACTGTGATAGTCTTGATATCATTTCAGATCATTCAAGGTTCCAGTTTTGTTCATTTCAATTACTTACTTTCTGTGGTAGGTAGTATGCTTAAAGGTATTTATGGAGAAAAATGTGTTAAGGAATTTAACTCCTTAGTGATACGTTCTGTATTTTCATAGTACAGTCATTTATGTTAAAAATCAGTTCTTAATCAACTACACTTGGCTTTTATTTTCACCTAGAAAATAGATGTTAGGATGACTTTTTTAAATTACACTGTTTGTGCCTCTTTATTTCGAGGATCAGGACCATTAGGGTTCTTGTGCTTGTTAAAGTTTGTAGAAGAAGCTCCAATGAACTAAATGTATCTAATATGTTTAATTTGAGAGGTAGGTGGATATTAAAGCATAATATGGTAATTTATATCTTTGACTGTAAAATAAGTTATAAAAGCCTTAAAGTAAAAAATAATTTGAAATAAAATATCAACATTTTACAATAGGATGTTTTTCTGAAGCAGCTTTATTTTGAATTGCTTCATTGTGGCTATTATTATTTAATTTATGTAACTTAGAAAAACCCTGTCTTTGTTGAAATAAAATTATTTTGTGTGCATGACCTGTACTCAAGATCTTGAATCAGGATGATGTGTTCTCTTCTGTTGGTTCTGCTTGAGGCTTATAGCAGAAGAAAAATTGGGTGTTGAACTTCAAGAAACAAACAGTAACAAGGATGAGAACTGGCCTGTTTTCTCAGGGACAGATTCTCCCTTTTGGTGGATTCACATTGTTCTTTCTTAAGAACTTCCCAGAACAGGATTATGTTAGCAGTATTTAACTGAATAGTTTTAGAAGGGCAAAAAGGAATTTTATTGTTATTTTAAAATATAGTTTTCTGAAACATTTAAGGTACATACGTGTTTTGTTGCTCATTTTGGATTTGCATTTGTTTTACATTCATTTCTGTAAATTCAGTGAGTTTGGATCTAAGTAGCATTATGCCATATTCAGTTATTCACTATTTAGTGATTATTTAAAAAAAAATAGTGATTTTTACACTCTTTAATGTTAAAATCATCTTTGCTTTGAAGATACAGGGAAATGATGCATGCCTTGAAGAATGTCATGATGGTTGTGGTAGAATCTTTGATTAACAAGTTTGAAGAAGATCGGATGCGTAATAAGGAGCTGGATAGTAAAACAAAGAAAGAATGTCAGACTGGCTATGATACAGACAACTGTTCTGACAGTGACTCCTCGTTCAACCAAGTACAGTGTGTTTTCTCTCTATGTTATGAAATAAGCATGGTACTGCAAAATTGTTAAGTTTCTGTCAGTGGACATTGAGAAGCAGCCCTAGAAAAAGATTGATCCTTCCAATCATTGATATATCCTAAACTGAATTTGTTACCTTTCCTTCGCTGAAGTATAAGCTTATACTGGTTGTCTAACCTTTAGACAGCATATACTAGGTGAGATTAATATGATGCCCATATGCTCTAAAGTACCTTTGCGAGTACTGCACAGAAAAAGATACAATAATGGTAAAAGCAATACATCATCTAACTTTTTGTGATTTTACCTTAGGAGCCAAGTAATGTGCAGTTCATTTCCAGACTGCTGCACTATGCTGTATTACTTACTGAATGAATTATTATGAGGGATTTTATGAAGATACAGGAAACTTAAGTAAAGAAAAGCAAAATATGGAATGAGAATTTTGTTGCTGTAAATTTAACTTTGGGCAAATGGCAGAAAACATTTAGAATGTTGACTTTAATGTAAAATTAATATAAATTTTGAAGTCCTAATTATTAAAAGTAAATTAGATATCAAAAAGACTGATGATTTTAATCTTCTGCTATTCAGTTTAATAAAATATTTTAATGATAATCTCATAATGTGTATTACAGAGTTATACGTTCATGAGTCAAGAGCAGTTGCAGCTGCTTGTAGAAAGGCTTGACCCTATTCAGCCTAAGGAAGTAAGTTTCAATGAAGAAATAAAATGTTAATACAAATGAATGTTTATGGCATAGTGGAAAACAGACTGTATGTACATAAGGGTTCATGTGTACCTAACTGGAATCTTGTCTTTGTTGGTTTATATATCTTGGCTTCAGTGCAGCAACTGCTTTCCACTGCAGTATTTCATTGTTCATAACCATCTGGTTCAAAAGCTAGTGTTTCAGCAAGTATCTTATTTTTTTTTGTTAGGAGTTTATGTGCTAGAGATGGGTATTTTTAATTTGGAAAAAGTTGTTCTGTGAGAAATAAAGTTATTGAAGCTTATTGTCTTGTTTATGTGCCCCTTGCCCTTCTTTGTAACTTCCATGTTGTCCTTTCTGCTACCCCTATGAGAAGAGAGAGATGGCTGCTGATTTGCCGAGAGACCGCTGCCAGATGGAATATATAAAGTCCACATTAGGTTTGCCTTCCTGTCAGTGGCAGTACTAATTTGGGTCTCTAACCACCAATCAGCACCAGCTGCTGATATTTTTGAAGCTTGGAGAAGCATCATTTTGAGTGCTGTCTCAGTAAGATTTGTTTAGGATTGTTTGGCAGTTCAAAAAGGCATGGTAGATGGAACTGGTATAAACATTGTGATCGAGTTTTTTAGATAACCAGATAAAAAGTCTGATGCTATTAAATATTGTTGAAATTTCCTACAGTTTGTTTCGGTAATATGAAATTACTACAGATTACAGTTGTCTACAAATAAATAATTATTTGAAATTATTTAGATTATAATGCTGATGCAAATTCAACAGTAAAACATAGTGTCTAGTAATTCTGTTTCCCCATTCCCTTCCTGACTTTTTAGCGAGCTGCTAGGCACATTTGTAGTATTTGATGATAGTTTCCTGTATTCCCTGATAAATATTTTATTATAAGCAGAAAGTAGAACATAATCCTTGCATCCAGTATTGATAAAATGGTTTTGTTGCTTCTTCAAATATATGTTTGGGTTTTTTTTCCTCGGTGTTGTAGTGTTTTGTCTAAATCACCATACAAATATAGCAGAGGATAAGTATTCTAGAATTCCTTGTCTGTTCTACAGTCAAGTCCTGTTCCTTCCTTCTTCCAAATTACATTGTAAATTACATATTCGAGAGGTTGCTGTGAATGAATTTGTGTCGTTTATCTTTTCGACCGCTTCAGGTTCGCCAAGAAGCATTGCAGACACTCTGCTTTGCCCCTCCCTCTGATATACTGAACTCTGAGAGCTGGCCAAATCTGCGTAAGCATCTAACGATGTCTCTGTCAGATCCTGATGCAGCATTCAGTGTAAGCTTATGTTCTGTATTTAGTTATCAGATATGTAGCCTTAGTAAAGAGTACTGAGGAGGAGTAAGAAGTTACATACGTATTATGAGTTGTCCAGCAGCATCCCAAAACATTTTATTATTTGTGTATGTATCAGATAAACTCTTTTTGAAGTAAAAGAACTATAAGTTTCCAGTAGGTCTTGATTTAAAGGGTTACAACAGGATTTCAATAGGATTTTTAGAGACTGGAGTACTTGTTTACATATCTTTTAATGGGAATGAAGAGGTTTGAATGTCTTTTAGCAAACAGGTGTTAAAAAAAAAGTCAAACCTTCTGCAAAACTTGTCATATTAACATTTCCTGTTTGTCAGGTATATGCTCCATGATTATGAGAAAATGATACATAGTAATATTACACAGGCATTGATGAGAAAAAATGGCAGCTACTTAAACAGCTTTTAGATTATTTATTCTGCCAATTAAGCTTTGTTTTCTTTTCCTTTGAATTTTAAAGTGATGATCAAATAAATATGAAAGTTGCCGCCGCTGCTGTCATGTATTTCGGCTTAGAAGGTCTACAGTTTCTTTTGAAACAATGCTACTTACAAGTCATTGGTACATTTAATAACATAAAAACATTAATGTTAATGGAAAAGTACAGTAATATTCCCCGATCTGCTTCTTTTTATCTCAGTGTGGCTTTGCATTGGTGCTGCCAGTTAAAGTATTCGAGTAAAATTTCGTTCGGACTGGAGGTTTCTGTGGTCTCAAACAGTATATTTTTATAAAATATGCTTCACATCTGTAGAGATATCTGAGCAACATGTAATATTAAGTAGAATGCCACTACATATTGATTATTGTGCAATAATAATACACAGTTACATGACTACTTAATACATTGCTTACTTTTTCTCCCTTAGGAGAAAATTCTTAGGTTCTATGCAAAAACCTTTTCTTCTTCTCCATTTAATATGACAAGAGAAGTCTATACAAGTTTAGGTATGTGCATTTAATTACATTTAAGTCTTCATGATTCTATGTGCTTCCTGAATATCAATCAGTTAACTTTTATAATGAAGCTGTATAATACAGTCTGTTTTGCCACTATTGTCATGGAAGTGAGATGGTGTTTTGTTTTTTTTTTTTTTTTTTTAGCCAGACACTTGGAGTTGTACTTTCTTTCTGGAGAATATTGTCTTCGTATTTCAGCTGGTCTGGATATATCTAACACAGATGTAAATCGTTTACTTAAAAAGGTATAAATGAACTTTCCATACCTTTTTTGTCATTACTGAAACATCAAGGATTATTTATTTTTTAATTTTAATAATTATGTTTTCAGGTTCGCCTTTTAAATGAGTACCAAAAGGAAGCTCCCTCTTCCTGGATTCGTCATCCAGAAAAGTATGTCACCTTCAAAAGCCTGTCACTGTTTCTTAATGTAATGATTTTTGACATATAGTTAGATGCATGTAATTTTAGCAAAAGGTTAATTACAGGATGTGCAGATGACTGGTCAGTGATAAGGGAGGGAGTATAAATAGAGAGTGGTAAAAGCGGAATAGGGAAGTTGCATAGGAGTAGTCATGGGTCATATTAAGCTGCTTATTTACCTTTTGAAGTGTTCTAAGTGCTTTTTAACAAAAATAATTTGGAAGTTTTACAAAGTAACAAGTATAATAAAATACATAATCATGTAGGAGAATACACGTGTATGTTCTTATTAGTTTTATTCATGGTAACCCAAAGAATTAATATCCTTACAAGATCAAGTTAAAGATAATGTTGTTGATATTTATGATTTATCTGAACAATAAGGTTTTACTAGAAATTTTTTTCCTGAGTATTACTGGTGGGAAAATTTAAAAGATTTTTGTTTTCTGTTCATTTTTTCCTGTTTGTGTCATAAGATACATGGAAGAAGTAGTGGAGAGTACCTTATCGCTTTTGTCAGTAAAACACGAGCCTGATCATCCTGCTTCTCCAGATTTTTTGAGTCCAGTGTACTTCTTGGCTCTGCTAGATATCAAAGCAGTATGGTTTAAAAAGTGGACGGTAAGCAAAAAGAAAACCAACCCAACAACCCGTAACTTGTTCGTCTGACATGTATTTTGAAAAGTTTGATTTATGACTGTTATTATCACAGACCTATTGTGACCTGATAACAACCTATAATGAGCACTGCAATTAAGGAAGTCTGGGTTTTTGTGGGGGTTTTTTTCAGGCATTTATGTCTTTTGCCCTTTAACACTACTTTCCCCCTCCATTTCTGCTCAGTTACTAGTTTTCATAAAATTTCTGAAGACTTACTGTGCTTTGGGGCTTCAGTCCCTTTGTTATAATTGATGGACAGCTATCAAGAGTTGCAAATATTTTTCTGGAAGAAGTGATGAGCATGAAAGTACAGTTATGCATATGATATGCTGCACACAATTTGCTAATTTCCAGTGGACATTTGAGCTTTTTGCAGTCTACCTTGTGTAAACTTATAATTTAGGATTTACGTGGCAATGTCAAAACACATAGTCTAACATTTCAGTGTAGTTATTGTTTTTCTGTTTATTGTATGTTCTCCTACACATTTTACTAATGACATAATTTTCTTTTTGTCATCTTAAATGTACTGCAAACCAAAGGCTCAGTTGAGTATAATACTGGTTTACACAAGCTGGAGTTCAATAGATTGAATATGTACTGTGCACAAGATCCCTAATAGAACAGAATTGGAGATAATTTCTACTTCTTAATTAAAAAATGAAATTTATGTGTTTGAAGTTGACATTAGGTCTTCTTTGTCATTTTAGCATGCGTATTACAGCAGAACAGTGGTATTTAGGCTTTTGGAAAAGAAATATAAATCTTTGGTAAGTATTTCCCAAGGCAAATTTACTTGGAACTTGTTCTTGCTTTCACATTGTGGTTTGAGCATTTATTTTTTTTTTCCTTTTTCCCCTTTTGTCAGAGCTGTTCCATGTTGTTTAGCTAGATGAGCTTTTTGATTTAATTTTTTTTAATTTCTCCTTGCTTAAATGAATCTGTTAAATGCAAAGAAGGGTATGTGACCAGCTCAGAGTAAGGGGAAATTTGGATGGTTTATAGCAGGTGTTTAATGAGGAATATTATTTATTAATTCCTTATGTTGCATTCGTATTTAGAATTAATTCTGAAAATGCATAAAAATAGCAAATGGTGCGTGAAAAAATATAAAAACTCTGTGCTGAATTTGGATTTTTGATGAAAAGAGACTAAAAAACCGCCATTGTGTTCTTTAAGTTGTGATATGAAGCATTAAGGATTCAAAGTGTCAGCAAAATAAATCAAACTGGGAAAACATCTTTAGTAATGTAGTTTTTAATCCAATCACATTCCATTCTGTCCATTCTATACGAACAGATCTCTTCACTGGGATGGAAGTTTCATTGTTTCAGTAAGATCAATATAAATGTGAGATATATTCATATAGACAGGACTTTGGCTATGTTTTGTAAAATCTTGTAATACGAATGAAATATAATGTAAAATATATGTAACTGATAAAACCTTAAGATAGGGGACAAGGATACAGACAACTATAAAAGACGTTTGTCTGTGTGCATAGAACAGAACATAGAATAAAGCATGTTCCAAGCAACAAAAAAAGTATAATAGGAAGTCCATGACCAGGGTAGTCTAATTTATAAACATAGAGTAACCAACTGATTAAGTATTTTTTTTTATGTTAGTCTGTATATTTTACTTACATTTGAGAATAAATCCTAGCAGGTCCAAACTGTGATAAATCTAAATGTACTTCTTTGTTCATATGCTATATTTCTGATTAATTTTTAAATCCATGCTGATAATTTTTAAACTTTTATATACATTGATTTGATGATAATGCTATGATAATGATACAACACATCTGCAAAGAACACTAAGAGCACTGACACCACCCAACAACCAAACTTACAGTTTAGTAAGTGTGTTCAAGACAAAATTTTTCATGTCTGGAAAATTAAAATCTTCCGTAGTAATGACAATACGGCAATCACAGATTGCCATTAACTTATCAAAATACTTGCATGTTCTCTGTACTCTTTTTTATAGATTGTCTTAATGCTTATAGAGTTGGTAGTATGGTAATGTAATAATAATGGCAATGTGTTTTAATAGCCCTGTAAAATTTTACCTCCTGTTGGTTAACCCATCCAAAGCACTGAAACATAAGGTAGTTGCAATGAAGTAGATATTTAGGTTCTTGTGTTAAAGGACAGTACTTGGATAAGAACGAATGACTTTATTGTAAAATACCAGGTATTTTATTATTTTGTGCTTTTTTTTCCCCACAGATTAATGCAGCTGTCCAGCAATGTCTTGATTATTTTGAATTTTGCAAGACAGCTGTTAATAAAAATTCCAGAGTCAATGACTTCTCCCAGCAGCACCGTAGTGAGTATCTTTGCATGTCTTGCATTATATGCACGTACATCCACATTCGCTAGGTCTTTGAGCATGCTACCTCAAGAGGAAGACATTCTATCTGTTCTTTTTCTTCTCAAAATATTGTATGTCTATCTTTTGAGAGAATGCTAACAGCAGTGGTTAGTTACTTAAGTTGTCTGTCTTTATGTACAAAATGATCCATGTATGTTGCAGGTAGGTATGTTGTAGCTAGGTACTGTAGAGTAAACTGAAAGAGTCAAGTTCTAATTTTTTGGTTTTATTGTTAAAGGTGATAAGCAGAACTTTTCTTACACTGGACCAGAACTGCAGTACATCTATTTTGTTCATTCGTTGTGCCTTTTAGGAAGATTGTTGATCTATAAGCAAGGCCGAAATCTGTTTCCAGTACAGCTGAAAAATAAAAAAGGTAAGGGGAGGGCTGAGGAAAATAGAACCTGTTGAGTAACACTTTATCCATACTTGGTGTATGTTTCCACTGCAATATTGTGGATGTTATAGGACAATACTCTGTTCAGCAATTTTGTGCCTGGAAACCTTTCTTAAAAGATGGTATAGGTCATTTGGAGCATCAGCACAATTTTTTAATTTTTGATGGATGTTGTTGAATAGATCACTTTTACATTTAATATATTAATTTCATGTTGAAGCAGAGTTGCATCAGTGTGTAAGTAATTGAGTCTTTCTCAATATGAGTAATACCTTTTGTCAAACCAATTGATACAATTGGTTGGAAAGGAGACATGTCCAGGGACCAAAACTGTTTTTTTTCAGGTGTGAAACAAAATCAGTATTTCAAGCTAATTGCAAATTGAAAACCATTGCTCTGAGCTTAACCTATTAATATAATTAAGGTAAAACAATGGTAGAGGAAAAGGCTGATACCTGAGGAACAGAGGTGTTAATAGGAACAGAAGATAGGAGATGGAAAAGCCCTTGGACATCCAGAGAAATCTGCATATGGTGATACATTGTGCAGGGTTGGCAAATGCAAGTGGGTGAGAACAATTGTAGTGTTCCATTACGTTGATCTCTCCATTCAGTGTAGAATTCAAAACATCACTGGATACTAATTCTGAGAATTGTCTTTTGAAGGTGCTTTGTCCCTTAGGTTTGAGGATCAGGACTTAATAGATCCAACGTAGAGCAGTTGTGAGGAAGAAAAATCTACTAATCAAGTGCTTTTGTCATTTATGGATTATCTGTATGACACCATTCAAGCACTGATACATTGCTGATGGTTGGGGTTTTTTGTCTGCCCTACAAAGTAACAATCTCACTGTCTGTCTTAATAGTGTCCTTCTCAGCTTCATAGATAGCAACCCTTTCCTCACAAACTGACTTAGTAACATAATTACATTAAACTTGGAGCAATAGTTCCCAACCTGCATTTAGCTACATACTTGTTTTTGTTTCAGACCTGAGGAAGAGTTGTCTGACAGCTTGTCTCTTTTCCAGTTGTTTCACTTAATCTAATAACAAGGTAATGCTTTTTCCTACAGCCATGTGCGTTCAGCATTCTCAAACTTTGGCTGCCGTTTGTTTCAGTGGAAGACATGGTAAAATGAACATTGGCTAAATTGGCAGCAAGAACAAGACTTATAAGTTGATCATGAAATACCTTGGTAGAGTCCCAGGGACATGCACATACTTTGCTTTATCGGTTGTACATATGTTGATTTCCTCAATAAAGCATAGCATTGTTTACATATATTTACAAAATCTATTTTATTTGTAAAATTGAAGTGGCATTTTTTGCAGAGTACTTTCCTTTTTTCTTTTTTTTTTTAATAGGTAGTGTCTCCATAACCGATCTGTTGGTGTTATTTACTCAGCTTATTTATTACTCTCCAAGTTACCCAAAGACAGCTTTGGCAGCACAGACAGGTAAATATTTTTATTTTAATATATGCTATTATATATAATTATAATGAGGCACGTGGTAACTTTTGCAGTTTTTGAGTCTGCTATTTGTGCAGATTTTTCTCTTCCCTTCTTCCCTTTTCTTCTTCCCCTCTAACTGTGTTAAATCACTGCTTAACAAAATGATAATTCAGAAGCATCTACATAAGCCATGTAGATATGTTTGTGTACATTAAAATATAAACAAATACTTCTTGTGTTCACCAGACAGTTATTCTCCAGCAAGTCTTGTTATGGAGATTCTGCAAGTTTTTTGTGATCAAACAGGATGTACTGCTGAATGTTTATATACGGATGCAGTGATAGATGCCCTACTTCACCCTGTTCAAAGTTTACTGAGTGGCACAGAGGTTTGTAGTAGTCTTCCAAATTTTAAATCTATAGAATATTATCATTTTTCTGTATTTTCTATGCAAAAGATTTATTTAGACACATGGTAACTTCTGTTGTATTTTCTACATTAGCTATTATATTATGCCTTAAATAGTGTAGGCTGTCGTGATTGGTCTGACAAACTTGGTTTTCTTGAAATCCTGTGAATAGTAGCAAAAATTGTGCCATAGTGAGACCATTCCCTTGGGAAAGTCATGTTACTTAATTTATTTTTTTTCTTCCAATTTTTTTGTGTCTTTTGGATATTGCTTGGATGCTTATTTGCTTTACTTGCTTTTTAAAAGGCAGCCTACCTGTATTCCTTTTTAAATTCAGCTTGCAACCTGAAGCGTTCTCAATAATTAGTATAGGTAAAATACATAATTCTTCATGGAAAATTATTATTTTCTGAATTGCTAAAGGAAGAGGTTTTGTTTGGGTTTTTTTTGTTTTGTTGGTTTTTTTAAACACTTCTGTAAGAATTGTAAAAATCTTGGGAAACGTTATCTACCTCTACGTACTTGAAAATCTAGTTATAGTTTCAGCCTGTCCTAATGTTTTTGTTTTGACTGAGATGATTTAATTGACCTAGGTGACTCTATGTCTCAAGACAGAGAGGCTGAAGGTCTTGAGATGCCCATGGAGGAGCCTGAGCTGTCTTACGTAAAGACACTTTGAGAGGAATTAATGGCTAAGAAGTTTTGAATTTACTTCCTGAGACTCATGCTTGCAAAGACAGTCTGAGTTCCTAATTTAAACACCTCGTCTAGGTTCTTAAAGTCGAATTTTGTCAGTGTCCTTCTGATCATTTTTTCAGTGCAGTTTGTTTATTTTTTAGAAAAGGCTCTCCATATTAATTACTGAAAATATTTTTACCTATACAAAATTTTTCCAATGCTATTTCAAAAGTGTAAACAATCAGTTTCCAAGTAAATATTTCAAAGTATGTACTTCTGTAAAGCTTAAAACCATAGTCCTGCAAAAACTTGATCATGTCAATAATTTAGCTCTTCTGTGGATATCGTACTGAGTACAGTAACATTACTTATACATTTTATTATATGGCTATCTATCTTGCTTTTGCAAGATTAACACTTTAAGTCATCTTCTTTTTACTCTACGTTGCAAAAAATTAGTGCAAAATTTTTCAAGTAAAAAAAAAATGACTGAGCCTACATATGCTTTGAACACTGATAGTCAAATTTAAAATCAGTACTAAGGCAATACTTCATTTATTTGCTGTGATGGAGGCTTGTGTAATCCTCGAGGCAATCTCTTTGGTCACACGGTATTCTAAAGCATATACAACTGTCTCTTCTTTATTATACATCAGTAGTTAAAAAAGAAATTATCTCAATGTTTAACAGTTCTTCCCTTTTTTTTTTTAGTTTCTGCCATGCTCAGCTGTCTTTTGTGGGTAGCTGAACTCTTAACAAATTGTAAGCCCTACTGTGACTTAGTAACTGATCTGTTTAGAAAAAACGGGTCACGTTCAGGAATATTTAATGCACAGTAGCTGTAGTAGGTTGTTATGTGTTGTGAATCTGGAATGTGTCGTATTTGTTCTAATGAAGGTGCAAATTGTTTTGTATTGCATCTGGCAAACCAAGAGCTAGAAAGGTATACCAAGTCAGAGTGACCCTCTTCCTCTTTTACAAGAATTTGAAATGTTTTGCTTCCCAACCAAATCACTGGCACTTCTTAGACACCCAGGAATCCTAATGCTGGGCCATGTCTACCTCAAAAGGAAGGCTATGGCCACACATGCATCTCTTTTCAGCTGGGGCTGGCGGGCAGGTAGAACTGGAGCTGTATATGGGGCTCTTTTGTTGTACGGTGGGCCTAATGAGCAAACAAAATGCTCTTATTTTACATTTGATCTCTGAATTCACTCACATACATGCAAGCCTTATGTGCCTTTTAAGCAGCGTAGTATTGGGTATGTGTAGTGGAGAGGAGAAACTCAGTGGCTATCAGCAGTTGTCCGAAGGATCAGTTTGTGGGCAGGGGTATTGACCTTTTGGGTTCTGTAGCCTCTGAGTTGCTGCTAAAGCATAGCTGGTGCAGAACATTGCATTCACATTTTAAATAAACAAAGTACTGTGTTTTGGGGTGTTTTTGGTGTTGCACAGGGAAAGCAAAATAATAACATTCTTGAAGAAACTGTGACAGCACAGTGTGTTCCTTTCTTAGAATCCTGAACAATGATATTCAGTAAACTAAAAATAAAAGGTCAGGGAGATTAACCCTCTGTATCACTGAAAATTTTAACTAAAAGAGTGAAGTAAAAATGGTATTTTTCTCTTGGGTTACTTTGATCACTGCCATTAATAGTAAATTCCTTACATTTTAAAGTAGGAAGACAATTTATTTTTCTTCTGTGCACTACATAAAATACAGAGCTGCCTGTAAAAGAAAAAGTAGGAGCTGGATTGCATAGCATTTTAAAAAGTAATTTCTCTTGTGAGTCCAGCTGTCCTTGATGAGTAACAGAAGAGTGGAAAAGATTTAAGCAGTGGACTGCAACTTCAGGAGAGTGGTGCTTTATTCCCCATTCTGACATACTAGATATCTAACAAGTGTTACTGTAACCAATAATCCCCCCTAGGTGTTCTCATTGACTACACTCTATTGTCCCAGGTGTGGGTAGCGGGGACCTACCAGAGAGGAGTTCTCATTTTGAAAACTGTCCTTCTTTTTAAGTACTTTTGTGTGTAAGTCCAGGAATCTGGAGTGTTTCTCAGTCCCTGGGTGTTAAGGTACACTCTGATTATCTCATGACCAAATTATTGAGGCATATGGACAGGAGTAGAGTTTTGGTGAGCACCTTTAGGATAGTGCATAAGTCCTGCAGAATTACAGCTGCTGTCTACTGTCAGGCTCTCCCCATTACTTCCCCTCCCCTGGACTTGGCAGCCTGGGCGCAGGGCCAGCATAGGTAATGCTGTGGATGTCCAGCCTCAGAGACAGCTGAGAAAGCTCTGCTAGGAAGTCTCAGCAGAGATTCCCCCAGCGATGCATCTGCTAATAATCCTCTGTGGAACCTTCCACTCAGGAGTGTTTTTTAAGCTGAGATTCTTGTCCTCATTCCTTGCCTGTACTATGTTGTAGCAGCACGGAAGCCTAGTGTCCCATTGATCTGAACCCTGACCCACAGACATGACTTCTTCGCTTGCTTTGCCTCAGACCTGCTTTGTGACTATAGATCCAGATTCGTGCTGATCATTGGGCTGTGCCTGACTCTGATTATGGGGTCTGGAGCTGACCCTGACTCACTGGCTTAAACTTGGACCTCCGTCGTCACTGTGGAGGGGATCTGGACTGTTAGGTGAACCTAATTACTATCACCGGACCTTGTCTGCTCACCTTGCTTGGGTATGGAGGATTGCCTGCCCATCTGATGGCAAGCCTCTGCCTCTACCTGTCTCGTTATCACACTCAGTTCCTGGCTTCTGATCCCTTGCAGAGCATCCCGCCCCTGCCACTCCCTGATAGGTTCTTCATGGAGCACCCATGTCCTGCTTGTCTACTATTGGAATATTGACTTCACTTATTAATGAGCAATGGCCAGTTTAGCATTAATTCGGGTAGTACATTCATTAGTGATGGTACCAGACCAAACAGTCTGAATCCCCATGTTAAATGTTCAAGTCTGCTCGATTACAGCCTAGTTGTGCCTACAGAGTCAGTGCTCTGAAGTGAATAAGGCATCGGCTTTGCTCCAGTGGGGAAGAATTTCCTCATGATTCCAAAGCTGTTTGGGCCTACCGCAGCCTAGAGGTGAGGTGGGTGCAGAAGATCTTGGGAACTAGAATTCCATTCCTAGCCAAAGAGTTGCCAGTGCATATGCAGCAGTGAGGGAGTTAGCATGTTTCTCAGCTTGATTCAGGTATTGCTTTTGTACCCCTAGATGGCATATCAAGAGCCTTTCCACATTCATGGTGGGAAAAGAAAAAAAGTTTAGAAATGTCTGTTCTCTATATCTATGCAGTCATTGAACTTCTGCCATTATCATTAAAAGTGGCAATTACTGCCATTTGTGATGAAGATTTCTATGTGATGGCATTTGAACATAGGCTGTTTACTTACTTTGTTTAAGCCATTAAGCAATCATGAGAAAGGTGACCTTCAGGTTCTGCATACATAAGCTTGACTTGAATAAACAGCTTTCACGAAGGCATTGAATCAAAACCTTTTTTTTCTTTCTTCCAAATAGGTGTGTATAAATTATCTTGAAACCACTTTAATTGATGTAGCTGATATTTTGGCAAGGATTGCTGCTGTAGAAGATGGTCTTTCTTTTCTTCTTTATGGAGAAAATGAAAAAAATGCCAAAGAAGATAGGTAAGACTGCATTAATGAATAGTATTAGTGAGTACTTCAATGAATTACATTAGTCCTATGAGATTCATTTTCTCTTTTTTCATGTATCTATAACATGATTTGTTTATGTTTAGAGTAAAATATCTGATTATCAAGTAAAGTAGTAAGTTTTTTAGAGAATGATTAGGGAGACATGTATAACCAGGTGAAATGGAAATTAAAAAAAATACTTTTATTAAGGGAGATTTCCATGGTTTACTTGTTTTTCTTATTCATGTGAGAGCTTTCCTTTCTCTGAATGTAGTTCCGTTATATTCGTAGTGCTGCTGTTCAGGCCAAAGGCGTCTCTACTCTGTTTTTTGTTTGTTGTCAGAATAAATATTAAAAATCAACCTAATTTATTGAAAGAATAGATTTAATGTAGCATTCACTTTTCATTACATCTAGAAGAGACAGATTTTGTATCAGAAACTGACATTCGTAACACAGTACCTAACTTAGGATCTGTATGATCTTATGGGTAGTATGTGGTTAGCTGATGCTAAAACTTGAAACAGGGCAGTAAAATTGAGACTAGCCTTTAAAAATATCTAAGCTGCATGTCATGGAAATGTTTGGAATGTATGTCTTCTAAGTGGAGGAATCTGAGAAGTTGTGTATATTTTTAAGGGGGATTGGAAGTAAAAGATAGTATTTTGGAGAAAGAGTTGTCCTTTGCATTGTAAGCCTAGAAGACTTCAGAAGGAGATCTCAGATAGGAAAAAGGAAGAGCAAGGACGAATTTTGCCTTGTGGTGATATCCTTAACACTGATTAAGCGGAAGCTAAAATTGTCTTGTTACTCTTCCCAACTGGACTCCTATAAAATACACAGCCTGTGCAGCTCATGCCTGCATGGGCTGGCTGGAAGGCAATGGATGCATTTTTCTTTATGTAGACCTGTAGCCAAAGTAAAATCGCTTGCTGTACATTTCTTTTCTTCTGACTGCTGTTGCGAGTTATAATATAGTTGGTCCCCCCCCCG
Organism: Balearica regulorum gibbericeps; assembly: GCF_011004875.1. Taxonomy (NCBI): domain Eukaryota; kingdom Metazoa; phylum Chordata; class Aves; order Gruiformes; family Gruidae; genus Balearica; species Balearica regulorum. The sequence continues at coordinate 56,789,209 of NC_046186.1, read as the reverse complement.
TAGTGGGTTGTAGTTTCTTTCCATAGTTTCTTTTCCCCTAGAAAAATTTAAATATGTTTAGTCAGAGGATTTGTTTCAAGGCTTATTGACGACTACAAACCAACATTTTAAAAGTGTTGTTTTATTTCTAGTCCTACAGCTGTTCATGTAATTGTTCAGTTTACAAAGAAACTTCTTCATGACGACATTTCTCTTTTATCTGGATCTGAGATTTTGCCAGTTGTTAAAGGAGCTTTCATTTTTGTATGTCGTCAGATGTACAGAACTTGTGAAGGCCTGCAGATGCTAATTCCTTATGGCTTGCATGAATGTATTGGAGAGGCCTGGAAAAAGGTAAATCTTGTTTTGTGTTGGAAAGATTGGAAAAAATCTTACTGTAACAGGTTCAGCTTATGTAATAGTTGCTCTTTGCTTCAGGTTGCTTATATTTAAGTAGTGAGATAATGCTCGGAATTGTTCTAAAAATGAAGTTCTACTTTTCAAATTTGCCTTTTGTATGTGAACCTAGCAGAAGCTTAGTTTGAGACTTCTGTGCCATAAGATTAAACCAGGAACTCTCAGGATGCATCAATAGACCTACCATTTGTAGATCAACTCCTTTCTAAACATTGTCCTTGATGCTAGAGATCACCTGATGTCATGATAGCTGGTGTCCACCACAGATGTGGCCTTTACTCTTCATTTGGGATATTTTGAAAGGAAAAACTCCTGAGGTGTGGTCTTAGTAATTTTTAGGTTAAACTAGTTAACTTTGGTGGGAGATACGGGGGGGGGGGGGGTGGGGGGGAAAGGAGATTCCAAATATTTGACTTAAATAGTTAGTTGCCATTAAAATATTCTCAAGAGATCATAATGAGAAGTGCCAGGCAGGAGTTCTTGTCTTACCTGTGTACTTGGATATCTTATGGAGTGTAGAGTTTGTACTTCAGCTTCAGTTTGATTGTTAGTCTAATCCTTTTTCTGCGTAAAAGAGTTTCGGTCCAACAGTTCTGCGTATTCTGCTTTCTGTTATAAACTTACTGAAGAAGGTATAGGATCTCTACTTTATTCACTAAACTTTTCTATTGTCATTGTTCTGCTAGCTATATAGAGTGTGAAAATTCTTATTCATTACTATAAAGATTCAGTTAAGATGGAAAAATAACAGCAGATTTTGCAAGAGCAGTTTTTAAAAAGTTCACAGTGAAGTAAAATTCAAACAAACGTTTGAATCATTAAAATAACATTGGCAGCATTTAGGTAAGGGTAGCACACAGAGCTTCAACTTTGGCTTCCAGCTAAACTGAAAGCATATTTAAACTATAGGTATTAGAACCCAAAATTTAGCTGTGTTGTTTCACTTTATACTGAAAAATGGAACTATGTCTTTTTACCTCCAGTGATTGCAAAATATTTTCATAGAGAAGGATCAGACCAAGATGGAAGAAAAAATTGACTAAAAACCTAAAGATTCTTTTTGGAGGCGAGGAAGCAGGAAAGAGATTGAATACAAGGGACAGAGAATGGAGCTATTCTTCCTGTCAAATGTTGTATGCTTTTATTATGATTAGAATATAAAAAATGCAGTCATAATTTAAACTGAGGCAGAAAATATCAGAAAGATAGAACATGAATAGAAGAGAGACTTAAATCACCAGCTTGTGGGTATTTCTCACTGCTTTTGTATGAATATTATCATGAAAGCATACATTTTGATTGAAAAATAATTTATTTTATTACTTACAACCATAATTATACCAGAGTAAACTGTTTCTCATCAAAGAACGTTAGTTTTGAAACGTACGTTGTTCCTTGCATTGAGAACTTCAGGATTTTATTGAATTAAGGAGTTTAGTTCACTTGAATCATGCTGTAATTTACATAATTCAACAATCTGTCTTTTTGTGCTTTGCTGTTGTGTAACTAGTCTGTCTTGAACTAACTTGTTACTGTATTTAATGTTTATCACAGACTGTTATATGCTTTTGATGGGCATTTCCAGTTATTTGCTCTAAAGCACCACAGCATTTGCACATGCACAAAAGACTTCTTCGCACATTAAAATCCTTTATTATGGTATACAACGTTGTTTAGACAAATTGTTTTGACACATATGAGTAGGCTGAATGTGTCGAATTAAAAAAATCATGAAACATTTAACTGAAAAAATGCCATTTCCTCACTTTGGAGGTCAAATTGAGACTGAAGTGGAATCATAAAATCACAGAATGGTTTGGGTTGGAAGGGACCTTAAAAAACATCTAGTTCCAACCCTCCTGCCATGGGCAGGGACACCCTCCACTAGACCAGGTTGCCCAAAGCCCCATCCAACCTGGCCTCATGCTAAGGAGTTCAGGAATTGTCAAGTTAGTACAGGAGAGTCACATCTGCAACTCTGCCATCTTGATTACTTTTTAAGTTATTTTCTGTCATTGTTCAATTTTAAAACAACTGTAGTTTATAAAATATTCTACCATTTATAGTGCAGCGAAAATGGTGGACTATGGTGGACTTACTCAAGCAGTAGTGACAATTTTTTAATGGCTAGACGGGTGTCATGGTTTAACCTGGCAGGCAGCTAAAACAACCACACAGCCATGTGCTCACTCCTCGTCCCCCAGTGAGATGGGGGAGAGAATTGGGAAAAAAACATAAAACTTGTGGGTTGAGATAAAGACAGTTTAATAGGACAGAAAGGGATGGGAATAATAATAATAGTAATGATGATGGTAACAGAATATGCAAAACAAGTGATGACTACCACAATTGCTCACCACCCACACACCACTAATGCCCAGTAGTTCCCGAGTCGCAGTCTAAACCCCCAGCCAGCTTCCCCCCAGTTACATATTGAGGATGACGTCATATGGTATGGAATATCCCTTTGGCCGGTTTGAGTCCTGGCCCTGTCCCCTCCCAGCTTCTTGTGCACCCCCAGCCTCCTTGCTGGTAGGGCATGAGAAGCTGAAAAGTCCTTGACTTAATGTAAACATTGCCTAGCAACACCCAAAATATTAGTGTGTTATCAACATTATTCTCATCCTAAATCCAAACACAGCACTATGCCCACTGCTAGGAAGAAAAGTAGCTCTATCCCAGCCAAAACCAGGACAACTGGTAACTTGTTTCCTCCTATTTTACACGTCTCCTGGAGTTTTAAGACTGATGGAGAAACAATTTTTTTCTTGGCAGATTCTGCTGGAATTCTGGGACAGAATGTGTACAGAATGTAATGAAAGGGGAACTTAACAGATTCAGGACAACTGACTAGTTTAATAGAGGAATCTTTTGTGCATTTATTAGATCACGTTTATAAGAGAGTAAATTTATGACTGCTCACTTTCATTTGAGGGGTGCAATATGCTTTTTATCCCTAGAAACATAAACCAGCTTTAACCATTCCTCTTAAATAAACAGTGTTTTTCACACCAATTATTTTCAAATATAATTTAAGTTAGAAACTCCATCAAATATAAAGACATACATATTTTTATGTCTGTAGCTCTAATTATATCCATACTGACACAAATATATATAATTTATAAAAAAAATAAAAATTAGCAGCATTACTGAATAAATTTGGTATTGAGTTGTTGGTTCCAGAGGCTGTTATTTTCATTTTCCTGTGACAGAAGTAAAGAGTTGCTTTCTGACATTGTTTTTTTAATGCTGATTTTTTGCTTTGGGCATTTCCAGTTAAAAAGTAAAGACAAAGAGGTTTTTATTTTAAGAATTTTAATAAAAAATTTTAAAATGCACTAGCTTTAAAATGGCTTGTACCCAAGGAAAAAACAAAAAATAAGCTTTTCTGAAATAAAAAATGCAGTGGAATAGCATATTCTGTGCCAAAGACTAGATTACAGCGTCATGACTGTTTGTTTTTTTAAATACATAACAAGAGAACGAGGAAGATCTGGAATTTAAAAATGGTGTAAATAAACAATGAGGAGATATTGATTTTATTTTTTCTTTCACAGACGAGTTTGCTTTCCGAAAGAGTACCCACTCCTGTAACTGATGCGGACTTGACTTCATCAGTAAGTCTAGAGTCAAAAAACACGTAAGTTGATGCTTAATTTATGCACGTACACAAGTATGAACACACACTGCTACTTTATCCACAATTGAGGCATCTCACTACCCTGTGGATTTTTTGCGAAAAGCGTAGGAGTAGATAGAGGGAGTGGAGTCATGCTAGTGTATTTCTCGGTAGAGTTACAAAATTGTTCTTGACCTTTCAGGACTTTCTTGGCTTACAGAGTTGTGTCTGATCTATGTAAAATTGACTTATAGTTGATTCTTTCTGACTACAGAAATTGGTTTGAGGAAAATGTGAATTAGAAAGCATAAAACAAAATAGCTGTCAGAGTTTATCTTACGGTTTTGATGTGGTGTTAATTTAAAATATTGTTCTGCTGAATGGTATCTACACCTTCAAAATATTATGTAGCAATATTGGCAGCATTGTGGCTGAAAGTCTGATACGTAATAAGTGAAAGGCATCCTTCCTTTTATACTAAAACTTAATGTCCCTTTATAGGTGTTTGTATGCATTATGATGAGAAATACACAAATACTTGTGAGCCTGAAAATTCAGAGTTATGTTGGTGTTAGTGCAGAACCTAGTTAATTCAGTAGATTGTTGTTTATGCTTTACCATAGATTTCATGTATAATTTGCAAAGATACCTCAACAGTTATTACTCTGGTCTGTAGTTACTGGAGGCATGTGAACTGGTTATAACAGTTCCATTCTAGTGGTAAAAAGCAATCTAGGGATGCAGAGCTGCAACTGAGGAGGCTGTTGCTAATCACTGCCATTGACATAAGCTACAATTTCCTCCTAGCATCTAGATTTTTCATTTAACTGTGGAACAAGACATACTGATATATTTGTGGGTGAATTTTTTGCTTCTGAACATGACATGGCAGGGATTCTGCAGAAGTGGTTAAAGCGGGGTTGACTGGTTGACTGCTATGAGAAAAGGTGTGTGCTGCTTGTTGGTGATAGGAGTCAAAAATGGGAAATGAGAACTAGAGATGAGAATCCAGTAAGCAAATGCTTTTAGAGAAGAAGAATCACAAGAGTCTTGTAATACCTGCAGGGATGATACCTAGTCAAATGAGGGCTGGAGCACCTCTCCTATGAGGACAGTCTGAGAGAGTTGGGATTGTTCAGCCTGGAGAAAAGAAGGCTCCAGTGAGATCTAATTGCGGCTTACCAGTATCTGAAGGGGCCTACAGGAAAGATGGTGAGGGATTGTTTATTAGGGCATGTAGTGACAGGACAAGGGGTAATGTGTTTAAGCTGAAGGAAGGTCGATTTAGATTAGATGTTAGAAATAAATTCTTTACTGTGAGGGTGGTGAGGTTACTGGCACAGGTTGCCCAGAGAGGTTGTGGATGCCCCCTCCCTGGAAGTGTTCAAGGCCAGGTTGGATGAGGCTTTGGGCAGTGTGGTCTAGTGGAGGGTGTCCCTGCCCATGGCAGGGGGGTTGGAACTAGATGATGTTTGAGGTCCCTTCCAACCCAAGCCGTTCTGTGATTCTGTAATTGCTTTGCTTTTCTTTTTAGGGCACAGAATATTTTGTAGGCAAAGGATATTGTCATACTTTATTCTTGCAATTGCTGTTCTTCCTGCCATGTCTATAGAAAATATTTTCCATTTACTATTGTTACTGTGTGAAGCTGTTGTGTATATACAGCACTTTGTTTTCATAATTCCGTACTAATTTCTAGGAGGAGCCTTTATCTCCTCAGATGTGAGTTTTAGTTCCTCATAGTGTTTTTACATTGGTGAGAAGTTCTGTGCCTGCTTTGCCAATTTCTAACTGCCACATTAATACCATAAAAGACTTGTCTAGAGTTAGATAGTAAGTCATAAGTACATTTAAGGATGGCATGGGTCTTCTGGGTTCCCCATTACATCATCTTTCAGTTCTGTGTTCCTACCTTAGTTCCTAACCTTAGTTTTGCCAGGATGAGTGTGTAATACAGTGTAATGCATACTATAACTTTCTCAAATGCTTTTTTTTAAACTAACATAGAGTAAACATACAAACATAGAGTCCAGTGAATGAAGTGGTGTTGTTTTTTCGAATTTAGAAATTGTAGTTTTCTTTTTTCCATGCTTTTTTACATATCTTTTTTTAATTATTATTTTGCTACTCTTGCAGTTTGTTATGGGAAGAGACTTTATTAGATGCCTTGCTAAATTTTTCTGCTACACCCAAAGGACTATTTCTGCTTCATAGCACAGGTGCCATGAATGACTGTGTGAACTTTATGTTCAGCAGTTTATCAAAAAAACTCCAGGTAAGCATTAGAGGATCTGTACAGTTTTTCTTTCTTTTAATGATTATAATAAAGGAGAAAGAAAATAATAGGAAAATAAATCCAGAAACCATTTTTTCATTTTTTTTTTGCAAAAATTAATTTAAAGTGTAGCTTATGATCTTTGGTATTGGTGCCATGCTGATTTAAGTTTGTTGGATGTTACTTATCTTCAGAACATCTGCTATTTATTTAGTTTTTCTGACTTTACGGTAAAAAGTTTGAAATTCTAAGCAAAATAGTTTTTCATTTTTTTCTTCTAGACCAAGTTACTAAGTGGTGTTGAAATCTAGATATGCTAGATGATACTTGAAATGTAACCAAAAATAGGATCATATGCATTTTAGGAGGAAAAGCATAATCTTATAGACATCTTACTGAATGTGTGCAAAAAACATTATAATACTAATTCTTTATTTGCTGATGTAGCACATCTTAAGCATAGTATTTTGCATTTAAATTTTGATAAGATACTTGATAAAGATGTTTGGTTTGGAATCTGACCCTGGTACATCTATGAACTGTTCAAGTCTAACCACACAGTGGATTAAATTCTGTAAACAAGTGTAGGAAAGATCAATATTTAAGAGATCATTTGAGAGTTTCATGCCCTCTGAATAACTAACACTGTGCTTTTATATTTGTTACTAACAGACAAATGAGTATGAAGAGTTTGGTAATAGAGTGATTGTTACACAAATGGCAACAACACCAACAGGTGCAGTAGCTCTACAGCGTTCAGGTAAATTGAAGAATGATGCTGTTATGAATAGTTACATGCTGTAGTCTTGCATATTAGAAAAGGACGGTGAGAAAGATGTTAAAAAAGATCAGCTGAGTGGAATGATTATGCAGTATTAACAAAGACTGCTTCAATGTCTATTGATTTCTTCTTGATGGAAATTTATTCTTTCCAACTCTTAAGTCATTCACTTTTCTTGATGCAGGATTTTTTTTCCCTTACATTATGCAAAAATCTTTGCTTCATTGGCTTGGTTTTCCAGAAGGTTCCTGTACGTGCACAAAGATATTTATATCTGTTAAAAAATAAGTTGCTCACAATTTGCAAGTTCTTCTTAGTGATCTGCAGATCAGAAATAATAACTGTTGATTTCTGTAATTTGTATGTACTTTTCCATGGCTACTGACTGCTCCAAGAGTGAGAAACTGCAAAGGCTTGAGTGTCATTGGCACTCTTATACAATAGTGAGATGGAATTGAGATTGTCTGAATTGGTGATTTTTCTCATATGTCAACCCATACCACAAAGTCCCTTCACATTCATTCTCAGATAACTGAACTGTTGCCATACCACCCAGAAGTCTAGGTAGTCATTTTGTTAAAACTAGAATCTTACCAATAAAGTAAAACTACCATCTTAAGTTGCTAAGGAAGTCCACGAGGTACAAAAGTTACAAATATTCTTTCTGAATATCTAGAGGTGGCTAGTGTGGAATAAAAATGACTTGACTGAAAGACTGTCAGAAAGGCAGGCAAATTCTGCCAGTCAAGGAAACTGATTGTTAGTTGCTTATTTATGCCTCTGGGATCTTTCAGAAAGCAGGGAGCAGATCTATATGGGGAGTAACCCATATGTCCTGTTTAAGGTTTGCAGCCATAAGTTCGCTTCTTATGGCCCTTGGCGTTAAAGTCATATGGTAGATCAAAAATAATTAGCATTGATTTTTCAACCCTGAGAGGCAGTAGTGTGATGTATGTGAAGTTTGTATTTAGCCTGTAACTTACATTTGGAGATTTCAGAGTTAGATGGGTATCTCTTCCGTTTTAATATTTAACATTTCAAATTCAACTAGTAGTGCTTGTCTTAAAAAGATTTTTTTTTTCCGTTCTTAACTTTTCATTGTGGTATGTTTTAATTTATTAATGAATCTGTATTTTTAAAACCACAGAGCCAGTACTAGCTAATCCTTGATCTGTAGCAGATAACTTGTTAAAGAAGGTCAGCATCTCATTTACATGAAAGATAAATGTCATCCTTCTTTAGTATAATAGTCTTTGAAAACTGTTGCTGTAGATTTAGGGTGGAATATAAGCAGACCACTGTAGAAAGGTAGTTTGACTAAAGGATTGAGAACAACAGGGAGAGTAACCTTCAGTCTGTCTTGTAAAATTTTAGTCCACAATGTAGAGAATTTTGAGAATCTGAGTTGGAATCTGACCCTGAGTTGGAATTGTGGTGAAAATACTTTAAAATATGAAAATTGTTTTTTTGGTATTCATGCCATTTTCATGATTAGAACATAAATTTGTTTTAGGCTTTATAAAGGCACTTGTAACTGAATTATGGTCTCTTTTGGAATGTGGAAAAGATGATTTAAGGATAACCCAACCCAAATCTACTCCAGTTGACCCTATTGACCAAAGCTGTCAGAAGGTGAGAAATTATTTAATATTCTGTATTGGCATGGAAAAAACAGTGCTGTATTTCGGATAGGATGACACATACCTTTCTGTAAATTTTCATTGTGTCTATACCTGCTTCTTGGCACGTGGGGGAAAAATTAATATAATAGTGAAATTATGACTGATTGAAAGGATTCTTGTGTTGCATGGCAGGTCACAAAGCCAAGGATCCATTAAAGTCAATATAAAATAATAAATAACAACCGTGACAAAAGTGAAAGTCTTAAAATACTGGCCATCAGTTCATGTCTCTGATTACTGTATTAAGATCAGCGAGAGTAACGTGTTTTAGAGTATGCTGTGTCTCTAGATTTTAGAATTACATGATAATACAAATATTATCATTTTCAAAATTCCTTGTACAATTTAATAGATAATACATATTTTTCAGATACTATTGCCCTTTTATATAGACACCTGCCAGAATTTGTAGTCTTATTTTGGGCAGCTCTATTCATGCCAGCCTACAAAGAAGGATAAAAACAAACTTAAATGGCAAATGATTGTTAATGTTTCCTTGGTTATACTTAACTGATTAACATTCCCTTTTGTCCTCCCTTTTTTCTTTCTTTAGTCTTTTCTGTCTCTGATAAACTTGCTCACTTACCCTGCAGTTTTTGAGTTCCTGAGTAAACAAGATATACCAAATAAACCAATGTATTCATTCCGCGAAGTACCTACAGATATTATTGTAAGTATAGTTTTTTTATTTGGAAAGAAAAATTAATACTTCTGTGAAGATATTTTTCCTAGGAAAAATGTTACTGTAATTATAGAGTAAGTTTTCTCTTCTTACTGATAAGATTTCATCTTTTTCTGCATTTTGTATTATATACAGCATGAGGGCAGTATATGCACATATCACTTCATGTTAACCTAAATTTTCATTTTGAAATCCTAAAGATAATATAAAATTTGGTGCCTAATAGGAAGATCATCTTTCCTGGCTTGTGTTAGAATTATGTTTTTCCATGGAAAAAAAAAAGACGTACATAAACAACTCTGTGCATGCAGTTACATGCTGGTAAATATCTATATTTGTATTTTTATAAAATATTTCTTTTTCACACTATCTGTGAATTTAAACAAAAATTTAAAGAAAACCAAACAACAAACTAAAAATCAAAAACCTTCAGGCTTTCTTAATAGCACAGATGATTCACACACAGAAAAAAATCACTAATTGGAAAGTTACTGATTAAGGCATATTTCAGTCCTAAGAAAAACAGTATTGCTATTTCTGTATTTAGTATTATTTCGTATTAGTTCATCCAACTGCAGTCTATCAGTTTTTTTTTCTCGTCTACAAAGCACAGGCAAATTTAATCTGTGACCTTGAGTGGCACTTAAAATCAGATTTTTTTTTTTCTAATGAGGTAGCACTTTGAGTTGCTGTTGTGTTAAAGTGTTTGTTTAGCACAGGCTCTGAATTGGTGGTAGTTTAAGTTGTTTAGACAGAGTATATCATAATAGTATATGTTACGTTTTGAAGGGATTTTTGTAGTTCTTCATTTGTAATACTGTTTTGATGATTTCAGGAGGAAATGGGATGATAAACTTCGTTTTTCATTCCATTCAGTGTTGGTGTGTCCACTGATGGATAGTTCTGTTCAGTCGTGAAGTTTTGAGGCGCTGGGAGCAGGGGAGGTAGATGTATGTTGAAGGTGATACGTATTTGAGAGCTTTCAGATTGAGGTAGATCTTAAGTAATGATTTGTGTGACTTTTGAAAGCTTACGTTGTTTTAGCTTTTGAGGCACTTCACCATTTTGATGGAATTCTCTAGGTTCCAGAAATAGCAATACTGATAAAATTGTTCAAAGTTCCCTGAAGAGTTACAGATGTTTTGGGTGGGATTTGTCTCACTTAACTGCTGTGCAACAGTGCGTTTTGTAAGCCTAAACTAGACATCCAAGATTATGTAGTTAACAGAAGGGAAATGGTTTATCTAACGTTGATGTAACATACAATGTTTAAGTCTAAGTACTCAGAAAAATTCTGGGGTTAAGTAGACATACAGATTTGTTATAACCATGTTTTTGGGCAGTGATTGCAGAAAGGTAAAGATAAAAGATTTGACCAGATGTAACGATGGTTGGTTAGAAAGCTAAGTAAAAGCAGTTTCGGTGCCACTAGAAGATTTGGTTAGAAGACCTAATTGCTTTGTGTGCTTCATTTTTCTGTATTTCTGAATCGTGTCACATTGCCACAGAATCTGTAATTTTTCTGCAATTTGTAATATTTATGCTGAACAATATTTGATAATGCACAGAACTTAATTACCTTTCTATGCCCTTTATTTCTTAAATACATGCAATTTAAACATTTTCCTTCCTTTGTATTTTTGGATAACTGGTTGCATCATTGACTGAACAGATTATCAATTGGGCTTTTGCTGCTTTTGACTGTTGACTAATCTGGTTCTTATTTTGTGCCCTTAGAAAATTTTTCTTAATACATGCCAGATTTTTTTTTTACTCTGGTTGCCATATAAAAGTATTTTAGAAAACTGAGCAGATGAATCAGGGTCCTTCTGCCTGCCTCCACTCTTCCTTTGAGAGGTTCTATAGTACACATATGCAAGGGAATTTGACTTGGAAAGTACCCTGCAGATCTGTAGCTTTGAAAGACATGTTAAAGCAGGTGAAATTGCTTTTTTTTTTCTTCTTTTCTTTTCAGTGATTATGGAGTGTCTTATATTTAGATGGTGTATCTTAGGTATTCAAAGTAGATGACATCCTACCTGTAATAATTAAGCTATGCTCTGTAGTTGAGCAGTGCAGATCTATCTGCACATTTTTCTGATTGGATCTTGTGTTGGACCTTATTCATGGTCTTCCTTCCTAGTATCCCAAATCAGAGCTTGGTCTGCTTTCTCAACAGTCCTCTCTCTCTCTGTGCCTGCTCTTTCTACTCTTTTGCAGGCTCCAAGCTTTGATGTATAGATGAGAGGAGGAGGTTGTTGCCAGAGAAACATCCCTTGGTGTTTAATTCTTTATATGTGCGAATATCTAAAAAGCCTTAAACCCTAAACAAATCAATTGCTTGCATTAGCGATTTTATGAACAGCCTTGAGGTCCGAGTTGAATTGTTTTATTGTGAATTTTGTTGTGAACATAGTATGTAGAAAAAATGCATTCTTCGCAGCCCTCTCCCCTGCCACTCAAAAAAATATAATAGGGAAAATATGGTTTCACCGTATTTTAAGTAAGAATGTGTTTTATGAAGACAGTTTACTTTGCGTTCTAGATTTTTTTTCCTGCTACTGAGAGTTTTACTTGTGGTGTTTACTTTTCTTTCTGTTGAAAACCAGAGCTTTGGTTGATTTCATGAAAGTATGGATCCTAATTTTTCTCTCATATCATATCAAAATGACTCATTGATCTAACCAGCTGAATAACAGCTCCCTCTGCTGTCTCTGAGACTATACTTCTTAAATGTGGGGGAAGTAAAAGTTTGGATTTAATCCAGATTAAATAAAGCCTATAAGGATTTAGTAGTTTGTTGCTGTGCTATGGTCAGAAGAAATCTGTCTCTGAGATGGTAACATCAGTGAATGTTTTTATGCGTTTTGTAGTCTTTTAATGAAATTATTTCTTCAGAAGCATTTTGGATATCCAGTGAAGTAGAGGGGAAGATAATTAGGTTGGATTTCTGGAAGAAGTGGGAAGCAGCCACAGGTCATTGTCTATTACATGAGATGCTTTAGGATGAAAGATGTGAGCCTCAACATTGAAGCCAAGCCTTGCTACACTGAGAATAAATGGCTGTGTTTTTGAAGCATGTAGTACTAACCAGTGTTAGAAAGAGTATTATACTAAAGCATTTGCTGTTCGTTTCATTAAAATAGATGTATACACATTTCAAACATACAAAAAACAGTTTAACATTTCTTTTGTGGTTTAATACTAAATAAGAACTAGGATACTTGACATGTTAGGATCTTTTTGTATGTTTAGTGATTTTTTAAAATTTTTTTTTAAACTGAGATTTTTTTTTTTTTTCCCCTAGCCTTCTGTATGGCTTCTTGTTGCCATTGACTTCTGTGGTGGAAAGCACCTCTTCTTAGAGAAACAATTTTAGTGTGTGTTTTAGTAATAGGCTTCTTTTTATAGTAAACATCCCTATGTAACTATTACGTGCCTGAAATATTAAAACATACGTGAGTTTTTTATGTTTGTCTTCCTTTGGCAGGATATCATTGACAGGCTTATAATTTTGAATTCAGAAGCTAAAATTCATTCCTTATTCAGTTATGAACAATCACATATCTTTGGTCTGAGGTAAGATGCTCATTTTTTATTCTCTGGTCACATTAAGTAAATGGGATATAACATGCTTGAATGTGTTGCTTCTAATAAGATAACATTGTTTGGTTTTTATTATGCATGAAGGTGAAATTCCCTCTTTTTTTAACATAAGAAGATTAAATGAAAAATGGCCTACAAAATGAAAATAGCAATGAATCTAATCTTATTACCTGTAAATGGATATATTTTAATATGATAAGCAGTAATAGAAATTGCATGTTGTTATTTTGCCTCATTGATTGAGAAGAACATGTGGCACATCCATTGCAGTGCATAAAACCATACCAAAATACTAAAGTAAACCAAACTGATAAGAACATGGTAAAAAGTACTTTGTTTATCTAGTATCCCTGTATTTAAAATTATTCTTTTTAATGTATTGCTTTAATTACCACCAATTTCACCAAAACTTATTTTGAGAAGAGTACCATTTGATCCCAAATATTTCTACAACCTGAAGGAACACTTAAAATATGCTCACACTGTCATGCTCATGTTTTTTAATATTAAGTTCTTTCTAGTATTTCAACATGGAAATTAGTTTCTGCATTTTTTTTCCTGTTTTCCAAAGTTGAATATAGAAATCCTTGAATTCACACTTTTGTTATGAACATATTTTGTGCAATTGAAATAAAAGATCTGCTGTATTGTACTTCATAGTATGGAAAACTTTGATAGCCTTGCTTGGGCAAGACATAGCCCATTGATTAAGTACTGCAGAGTTAGCTTTCTGCAGCTGTATTTGTACTTTGATATCAGAGTAAAATTATTTCATACTATGTATGAATAACCATAAGGTACAGTATAATTTGCTGATAAGGATGAGCGTGGAGGAGATGAACAGTGGCAGAATTTGGACTTGCTGCAGCGCGGGCTTCCCACCGGGTCACAGCCTCCGTCAGGCATTCACTTGCTCCAGTGTGGGGTCCTCCACGGGCTGCAGGTGGAAATCTGCTCCACCATGGACCTCCATGGGCTGCAGGGTGACAGCCTGCCTCACCATGGTCTTCTCCACAGGCTGCAGGGGAGCGCCTCCTCCCCCTCCTTCTGCACTGACCTTGGCGTCTGCACAGTTGTTCCTCTCGCATCTTCTCACTCCTCTCCCTGGCTGCAATTGCTCTTGGTGTTGCACAGGGTTTTTCCCCCTTCTTAACTCTGTTACCCCTGAGGTGCTACCACTGTGACTGATGGGCTTGGCCTTGGCCAGTGGCAGGTCCGTCTTGGAGCCGGCTGGCATTGGCCCTGTTGGACATAGGGGAAGCTTCTAGCACCTTCTCATAGAAGCCACCCCTGTAGCCCCCCGCTACAAAACCTTGCCATGCAAACACAATAGAATTGTGTTCTGTCTTTATAAGGTAAAAGAACAGATTTCTTCTACAATGATTTTAGGAACCCTTGTAAGGTGCAGGCAAAAATCATTTATTCAATCTGATTGTGTAAGCAGTTGGCTCCCATGGTGTAAGACAGAGACTGGTACACAGATACATAGATCATGTTTTGAAGTTGTATTGAATGCTTACAGTATTTTTAACAAGGCCTATACCCTATGAAGCAACAGAACTACTCATAAGGACACATATGAGCAATGTAACAAGCTCATCTGTAATCACATGAAAGAAACTATTGTTACATGAGCTTCAGAGTTCACTGTGGTAATGACATTTTGTGCTGGACACTGACGGAGTAAAAAAACAAGTGAAAATTCAGTCAAAATGTCAGATTTCAAGAAAAGATTTAGTAGTATTTTCAGTGAGGAAACCTACTCATAAAAGTGGTAGATACCTTAATAATTAAGTAGTAATCAGATATTGAAAATTATATTTGTTTTTTAAAAATTTCCTTTAGATGCTTTGTGTTTTACAGGTACTTCTGGAATCTCAGTGATACCTAGGATCTCATATTTAGCTTTAATTTTTAACAGAGTCAGTCTTTTTTTTTTATTGTTCAAAAGTCCTGTTCCATTCCCCACTTTATTTTATTCCCTTTGCTATAAAAGAAAGGCAGATACAATTCTAGGGATTTTCATATCTGGCTGTGTACACCACAGATAATGTAAGACTGTGTTTTCTTATTGTTTAAATGTCTTTTCATGAGCATGTGGGGCTTGCTGTACAATTGTTTTTTGCAGATAATAGCAAATTGGCACATATAAGCCTTTTATTATGACTAATTTGACTGCCTGCACAAAGAGAATTTTTATTATTGCATAGTTATTCAAAGTTCCCTATTAAAATGATACCAGAATTCTGGATGATTTTGGAATTTGTCATGCTTACTGTATTATTTTCAGTATTAAGCCTTGTAAGAAACCCTAGGCTATATTATCTGAATATGAGAGTTATAGAGTTCATTTTATATACCTTTTGAAACCAAGTTCCATGAGCTTTTCTGTGAGTGCTGCTGATTGCAGACATCTGTGTTCTGTAAAGCAAACCTTGCCTTGTGTGGTCGGTTTGCTCCTTGAAGAAATTCCACCAAGAATACCAAATTCAGCAGCAGTTAGATTGAATAATATCAAATGCTTAACAGATCTGAAAATTTAGAAAGTTAATGAGAAAGAGCAAAAGAGCTGCATTTCTCTTTCCTGCTATGTAGAAATAAAATATGTAAATGTGTATGATAACCGTAACATTGAAAAAACAAGTAGTTGTGTGACCAAATGATTTTGGTGAAACAGTTGTCTAGAAACATTTATTTCTACCAGACTTAATACCAGTGGTACAGCCAAACCCACATTCTTTAATCATTCACAGATCTACACAGCCATATGCTTTGTTATTTGGTCAGCTATCACTGTGCATATCACTCACCTGGAGCCACATTATTATTAAAGGAAAACTTTAGGCAAGAAGTTGGAGATGAGAATAGAAAAGTGGAAGTAAATAAATGGTTCCTAGCTTGTGTATAGAAAGATCTTCAAACTGTCAGTTCAACTTTTAACTTCAAAGCAGATTTGTACTTATTTAGAAGCAGGAAGTGTATCAATCAGCCAGTGCTGGTTGATAAAAGAACACTGAAGGCTGTCTCAGCCACTTTTTTGTACAGCTTGAAAATCTGGGTGCACAGGAACTGATGCACAAATTCTCAATAGTCTTTCTATTTTAGAAGATTATGAATTTAAATTGCCATCAGAGCACAAATCATAGAGAAAGGGAATTCACAACAGTAATCAAATAAATTTATAACATACTAAGCACAGAGAATTTTCTTAATGAACAGCTTTATTTCTCTCATACACACATACCCATTGATCTGATCTTATAAGTTATTGGATGTGAGAGAGACCAATTTTCATAAAGGTGTGACACTGGAGATCTTAACCACCTCCCTTTCAAGGCCAAGCTCTTTCAATCTCTGTAACTTACTTTAACAAAGGAATTAAGTCAACAGCGGTAACATATTTTTTCTTTCAGACCAATGAATTATATGGCATCAAGGCAACTTACCTAGTATTTCAGTACAGTGAATGTCACATCCACGAGTTGTGAGTTTTTACAGCCTGCCAAGAAAACATATGCATAATATATATTTTTTCAAAGCCTCTGCCTAAAGCATTATTCAGGCATTTACATATTGCTGTTCTGTCTATTCAGAACCTGAGTTTTCTGTGAATATTAGTGAAACTTTCTTGTTAGCTGGATTAAAGTGTGACAAAATACCAAAGTTTTACCTTGATAACCAACCCCTTGTCCCTAAAAAGTATCAATGATCCAAAATAAATTCAAAAATAGTCAGTGTTGGCTTGCATAAAAAAACAGAAGGAGAAATGGTTGCTGGGAATAGGCATAGACTGTGGACAGTGGAAGGCATTCAGAGTTGGTTTACAGGCAGCTTTGCAAAAATTCCCCTCATTTAACAGAGTACACTTATATACTGTTCCTGGAAAAATGTTGTTTGGTTTTTTTTTTTTTAATATATCATATTATGGTAGTAATAGGCATCTGAATACTTTAAAGAGGAAAAAAAACCAAAACACTTTCTTTGGTTAGCTTATATACATATGCCACTATGGAATTATTTTTTTTTTCCCTTTCCCCCACCCCCAGTGGCTTATTTTGGACATAAGTCAATAAAACTCCTAAATATTGTGAGGCAAAAAATCTTTTGTATGTACATTCCAAATCAAATCAAATAACAAAGATTCTTTGTTAGCCCCACGCTTGTTCACTAGCCTCATGATAGTGGGCATCAAGCAACAAGGACAGCCCTCTGAGAGTTTGGCTTTCTGCAGGAAAATACCTGGAATACTGAGAGTAAAATACTCCTTCATGTATGCAAATTGGGACTGTTTAATTTTAAAGACAGAATGTCCTTGCTTAGCACTAGAGATATCTGAAGATACCCTGTTTTGTAGAATTGTAATTTGAACTGCAATGAAAAATAGATATTTTTTTTTAGATCTGTGTAAGGTAAGGCCGAAAAAGGAGTATTTATTATAGCGTGTGAATTTTCTATATGCACTTATGTTTCTGTGGAATTACAGAAAATTGTAAATACTAGTTGAAGTCACGTGTTCATCAATATTAGCCTCAGTATTGTGGAACTACAGAGCCTGCTGCAGATAGAAAAAGAATATTGGCTTGTTATTTTCAGATTTCTATAATAAATACTTTGACATTAAGTCACATTTTTTGTCATATGAAATATCATGGTGAGTATGTTTTTTTTCTTATAATACTTATTATTGGTGCAGAAGATAATAAAAATGCATCGTATCTATTTCTGTTGGCCTGGAAAACTAGTAAGAAAAAGATTTTGGAAAGAGAATTTAAATGGCTTATACTATATTGACATCTAAATCAGTGTATTGAAATTTACCTCAAAGTAGCATGTATTAATCAAAATTTCACCTAGTGTACTCCACTAAAATCCAGGTGAATGAATTCAATCCTACAGGAGCTGGGAGATGAACAAACATGTGACAGGCAGGAGACAACTTTGTGGGTTTAGGAAATACAGATAATAAACACCTGTGCATTCTTTCCCATTGTGTTTTCTTCTGCATTGTAAATACACCCTCTTGCATATAATTGCATTTTAATAATGAGGTAGCTTCAGCATATGGAATAATTTGTTCCCTTAATCATACTTACATTATGTGTATTGTTAATTAAGAGAACGTGTAATTTTAATGATTGCAACACAATGGAAGGAGCATTAATTATCTTGTTTTCTGAAGGTAGAAGATATGAATCCTGATAATTCATTTTCCTCAGGTCAACATGCTCTTTAGATTTATCCCCTTTTTGTCTTTCTCTTTATTAAAAAGCATTATGAGCAGCAGAAGCTTTTTGAAAATATTTATATATTATTCTTTAAAATCTCATTCATTATAAATTCAAGCAAGACTTTTTATTTAAAACTGGTTTTAAACAAATTTGGTTTCCCCCTTAGAAAATGTGACATTCTTTTACTACTTTCATGTTTTCTTTTCCATCTTCCTTGCAGCGCCAGAAACAAGGCTGTACCTCTTGCTTTCCACCTATCTTTCTTTTAAATACATTGTCATAGCCCATGAACACTGTTGTCTAATGTCGCTGGTGAATCTTTTTGATCACTAACATTTGAATGACTGCCTGGTACATCTGTTCTTGCAACAACATTTATGGTGCTATTGGCTGGATGTATTGAAGAAACCCTTCTCATGCCACATCCTGTGGCATTCGACATCCTTATGTCTTTGTACACGGAAGAAAGCCATGTTCACAGAGCTCCTTGTCTTGAAGGAAGAGAGGAGTGTGGTGAGAGAGGGGAGGAATTGAACCTTGCAGTGTTGGTTTCTTCCTCCAGATCTACCAGATTTGAATTTTTATGATGGAAGCATGAAAGACTATGTAGTCATCAGTTATTTTCTACCAACCTTTCTTCAATTAAATAAGGAGAATTGATTGAGTTAATAATTAATTAATGAGCCATTTTAAGTATGATTTCTGTTTAGTAAGTGATACACAGTTCTTTGGGAACTAACTTCTTCCTTCCAAGTGTGCATGCTGGATGTCTGTGAGGGAAAAGACTTCTGCAGTAGTATACGTGTCTTGTAAATCTTTGACCCCTGTTTAATAATCCAAAGGTAAAAGAGGACAGACTCTACATTAGTAGTGATGAGAGTTGCAACAGGATTATGTTGGCATGCTTCCACATCATGTAGTTACACAGTTAATTCAGTTTTTTGTTAGTTTATATGTTAATGGAAGTTTATTAGGTTTATTAATTTAAAACAATTTATAATTACTTAAATAGGAACAGCAGATTCTGTGATAGGATTGTGTCACTTATTTGTTGATGGTTTCCTTTACTTCACTGAGGGAAATTTCAATGCTTCACTTCCTGCAATTTAAAATCTGCTTCACTTCTGAGTCCTCTAGGCTGGCAAGTGATGCTCATGAAAAGCATTTTTGTTTAGCTAGGGAAACTCTTTAGCAATCACATTACATGTGATTTGTAAGTACATTGGGTAGCTAAAGTGCTGTAGGTGCTCTTTTGAAAATCTTTTCATGTGGAAAACATCGTAAGGAATACATCAGTCCCTGAATTTTCTTACTGGGGGAAACATGACTGCCATGAGGTAGTAGCTTCCAGTGCCCCGGGCATTGGAGGTGCAACTCAGGGTATTGAAAAATACTCTGTATCCAGAAGATCTCACATTTTTCAAAACCGCTATGAGCATTGCCTTCAGTGGGACAATTAAAAGCCTTGATTCTTTAGAAAGACAACATGTAGAGGCATGTTCTCTCTGCTCATTACTAATGCCCTTTGTTCAATCTGCAGAGGCAGTGTGCAAAGCTTTGTGTGGCTGAAGCTTCCAGTGTTCTAATGCCGACTAGGTAACTTTTGGCTTTTTTTTTTTTTTTTTTTTGCTAGCCATTTGCCTTTGTCTGCTGGTCTGGCACACTTCATAGTAATTGCCACTCGCTGTTTGAATCAGTGTTCTCATTGGAGCTCAGGCCATTGCTTAAAGCATAATAAGAATAAATCAAATTGGTAATGTAGGCTCTGATGTTAAATGTTTTGAGGCTTCACCCCATGACAACAACACTGGAATTATTTAATGAAAATTTTGCTTTGGGTTTCTCTGTTGGTATGCACGTTCATTTAGCAAGAAGGAGGTTCTGCTACTGCAAAGAGGTTCCAGTCCTCTTTTTTTTTTTTTTTTTTTTTTTCCCCACTTATGTTTTTAATATTGATTCCTGGGAGAGAAGGACAGACCTTACCTTGTCCCATAGCTGAGCTCTTTAGAAATGTCATGCTGTATATTTTGTACTGGCCTGAATCAGCCATGTCTGTATCTACAGCAGGCAGTAACTGCTAAGCCAAAAGAAAACCTTTAACAAATACCAGTTTAGCCCACCATTTTGGGGTCACATCACTGGAACACCTTATAGACAGCATAGACGCAAACATTTCAGGTTTAATTAGCCATGGCACACTGCCTGAATGCATATATTACTGAAATTGCAGTATAGGTTACTTTGGATGTGCCAGTTTATTTTTTCCCTATGGTGGGTGGACTTCTGGTTATAGCATGAAATTTTATCTTCTTTTGTTAGGCCTATGTACTGGCTGGGGTGGAGTTAATTTTCCTCATAGCAGTCCACATGGTGCTGTGTTTTGGATTTGTGACTAAAGCAGTATTGATAGCACACCTGTGTTTTGGCTGACACTGTGCAAGCTCCGCTCAGCAACAGGGCTTGCCTTCTTTCCACGCACTTCCCAGCAAGTAGGCTAGGGCTGTGCAAGAGGCTGGGAATGAATGCAGGTGGGACAGCTGACCCAAGTTGACCAGAGGGATGTTTCATACCATATAACATCACCCTCAGCAATAAATTCTGTGGGAGTAGGGGGAGTTGGTCTTGCAGGTAGCCATTGCTCAGAGGCTGGCTAGGCGTTTGTCTGTTTCTGGGAGATGGGGAGTGAGTGAGCAACTGGCTGAGTGCTTAGTTGCTGGCTGGTGTCAACTCACCACGGACTATTACAACTGCTGTACCCAAGAACAGGATCTTGCATCTTTCAGCACCAGCTGAGCATTTGCAGGCATCCCTGAAGTGAGGACAGAGCATCCGACTGGCTTTGGAAAGAACGTATGTTATGAGAGTAAGGAAGAATAGTCTATGGGAGTGTAGAGGGAACTACAGAAAAATAGTATTGGGTTTACCATAATAAAGGTGAGAGAAGTATGATTTGAAGTTGGGGGGGAGGGAATAAAGACGAGAAAATGGGAGTACAGGGAACATCGTACTATTTTATGTTCTTAAAAGGAACTCATAGAAAAAGTATTGAGAAATATGATAATAACCTATCCTCGTAATAGGTGTTTTTAGCAACTTGGAGAAATTCATAGGTGGTTTCATTACTATTAATTAATTAATTCATCTTCAGGTGAAAAAATTTAGAGAGACAACATAAAAATTGACAAGGTTTTTTTAGCAGCTAGAATTATTTACTAGCTGGTTTATATCCCATGAAGGACCTCCTTTTCTGCTGTAATTAAAGAAGTCATTATGATTCCTACTACCAAAACCAAGGAGATAGTTTACATAGGTACACAAGTACTACTTAGCATGCCTTCTTTCAGACTAGAGATTTCCATAGTGAAGTATTAGTTGTGAAATTATAGTTGAAGGGGGAGAATCCAGGGAGCACCCTCCAAGAAAAACAGGGATGACATAGGACAGGAAATGCAGAATTCAGAAATAAAATCACTTATTGCTACCATATTTTCACAACTATGACACATATTTTGATTTTTCTTAATTTCTTTAAAATTACAGGTCTATAAAAGACTACCTTCAGATAACCTTGTATTTTATCTGTATTGCAGTTTGTTCCTGGGAATATGGTATATCTTACTAGGAGTTTTCACAGAATGACAGAATTGGGATTGAAAGGGAGATTGAAGATTGTGTAGTCCAACTGCACTGCTCAAAGTGGGCTCAATTAGAGAGTGTCTCTCAGGACTGTGTCCAGACTGGTTTAGAATATCTCCAAGGCTGGAGATCCTGCAATATTTCTGGGCAACCTGTTCCACTGTTTAACCACCATCACAGCTTGTTAAAATGGAATTTCTTGTGTTTCAATTCATGCCCATTGCCTCTTGTCCTTTCACTGGGTACCACTAAGAAGCGTCTGCCTTAATCTTCTTCAAACCTTCCTGTCAGATACATCTACACATTGACAAGATCTCCCCTGAGCTTTCTCTTCTCCACGCTGAGCAGTCCCAGCTCTCTCAGCTTCTTTCCATGCATCAGATGGCCTTTAATCATCTTTGTGGCCTTTTGCTGGACCTGCTCCAGTGTGTCCATGTCATTCTTTTACTGAGGAGCCCAGAACTGGACCAAGCACTCCAAGTATGACCTCACCAGTACTGATAGAGGTGAAGGGTCACCTGCCTCACATGTCCTTCTGGTAGCGCTCTTCCTTACACAGCTCGGGATGCTGTTGACCTTCAAGGGCGTGTTGCTGTCTCATGTTCAACCTATTGTCCACCAGGACCCCCAGGTCCTTGTCTGCAAAGCTGCCCTCTAGCTGGTCAGTCCCCAGCCTGTACTGTTGCATGGGGTTAGTCCTTCTCAGGTACAAGACCTTGCATCAAAGCATACCTTCCAATATTCAGCAACATTTAGGTTGGGAATTCTATCTTCTGCTTTAAAACCAAAATTTTAAAATATATCTCAAAAAGATATGCTTTGATTTTTATTGTATTGTATCTGTCAAGGTTTCATACTTTATCATAAGCGTGGAGTCCTTATAGATAGGATATTGAGCTGGGTGCTCTGATCCAATTCTTATGTTCCAAAAGCAATTAAACAAAAAAGAGAAACTCCACAGCCATATTCAAGAATCCTCATGAATATACACACTATAAAATGTGATATTTTTTTTTTTTTTTTTAGTTTCAAACTTTAGTCTGTACATTCATGACTTTGGAAGATAAAGCAATGGAATATTACCTTAAACCAAATATCTGTACTTCAGTGGTGGCATTTTTAAATGGATTTTTCCATGTAGATGAAAATTTCATTTGAATGTCCTAGCAGAGGCTGCTTATGGTAGGTCTCGTGTATTTTGTCATTTATCCCACCGCTATCCTTTCTACCTAATTTTATTTGCTTATCGTTTGTTTTATTTTTTTGCTGTACCTTGTGTACCAGAGGAGATGTTATAAGCATTCTCAGCAATCAGTTTTCTCCCAAGTGGTTTTTAACTGTTGGAAACAGGTTCTTTTGCCATTTAAAGTCATCATACTTAACAGAAGAAATGGTGTATCTTCATTATGGTTTCAGTGCTCTTTTTGTGGATTTTTCTTCTATATAATAAAAAAAAAATAGTTGAACTGTCATTTCTTCGGTGATTTGAAAAGTATTGAGAACAAATCAATGTCAGGAAATAGTTAAAATAAATAAAACTCTAGAGGACTGAAACTGAATAAATCAAGTTATATTAAAAAAGCAACAGGGAAAAAAAATGTATTATCATCTTGACTATTTAATCCTTGGCCACAGTTGTGTGAATTTGCAGGTGTTAAATTATCCAGAGAATGGCTTGTGAATTTTTGCTATTGTCAGTAGAAGCATATTGGGAATTACATGGAAGAAAATAAGCATTGACTAACAGACTACAAATTTCAAATATGTATTCTGTAGTTCTTATCAAGGCTGATGTGAATGCAAAATACGATGCTGATCGGACTTAATTTATGTTGTGTTTTATGACTGTGATAAAACAGAAAATAAAAATAGCAACAAGAATGTTTAGTCATATTATTTTCCATGAACAAGAAACCTTCAATGAAATTATTCTGTTAATGTGTTAGAGTGAATAGATTAGTTTGGGGTTTTTTGTTTGTTTTTTTTTTTTTTTAAAGTAATATGATTTGGATTGCCCTATGTCAGATTTGCATGAAATATATTGGAGTACTTTCACTATTAATTTGCCCTGAGGTTATAAAAGAAAATTGTATGTAATGTGCTGTCATATGCTCTTGTGATTAACTTCATTTACCGTTGTTTTATGTTTTTCTGAAATAAAAAAATACCAGCGGATTTGTTGGTTTTGTTACATGTTAAATCTTTTATTGCTTTTGAACTGTGTTAAATTTGATTATACAGAAGTGCTTAAAATCCTGTTTTCTAAAGGAAAGATGTATTTTTGTCTCCCTCTCTCTTCGGACAACCTGATTCTGAGTTGCTTTACCAGCCTATTATTGTATAATTTCTTCACATTTCCTATGGAATGTCTTATTAAGTCTGTGTCACTTTTTTGTTATTCTGTGATATAAACTCAAAAGCAGACTGAGCTGACCAGTATTATCTTTGATTGTTCAGTGTACATGAAAAATCTGTTGGGAACCATTCCCTGTTTGCGTAAGGCTGTGCCTCTTGAGTGGCTAAAAAGGATATAAAAGAGTGTTCCTGACCTAGTTATGTCTGGTTATTTTTCAGACATTTCAAGGGTTTTTTTGTTTGTGGTATTTGTTTGGGGTGGGTTTTTTTTCTTCTTTCCATTTTGAGATCTCCATAAACACGTTTGCCTTTGTCTTCCTCTGCATTACTGGATTTCTGACTGATGAGGCATCATTTCAATGTGTCCTTCTGCAGGTTGTTAAATGTGCTATGCTGTGAGCTCAATACCCTTTTACTCTTGGAGACTCAGTATAAGGTGTCACGAGTTTTACTAACTGCTCAGGAGGAAAATGTCACAGAAACTTCGGAAGGACCAGGGTAAGAAGTGACTGATCTACATGTTGTTTTAACTGTCAAACTTTTCTCCTGCGAACAAATACATGACTACCTTAGTGCTTTAAACATACAAATGCTCTAACTCAAGTTGGCTTCTAATCTGCATAGGTTTATTTACATGCAGGTTTATCATCAATATTAAATTATGAAAAGATACAACAGTCTTGTTCTTTCTCCCATATCCACCTCAAAAGTGTAAGAAATAAAAAAAGCAAATATTTTTATGTTAAGTTATTCCTTTAAAAAAAAAGTGCAAAATTTGATGTAAGTATGCCTTTTTATTTTATAACGTTCTCTTACGTTATAGATATAAAATATAGAATTAGGGTATTGTTTTAATGTTTATGAATTAAAGGCATCATCAATACTTTGAGGGGTTTTTTTTTTTTGGTTTGGGTTTTTTTATGTATTTATAACTTAGTCAACTCTCCAACTTCTGTGACTTTCCATCACTAACTTCTAAATAAAATTGCACAATGCATCCTTTCAAAAAGAAAAAAATGCATTTTGGGGACAGAAGTGGACAGTCATTCAGTCACAGACGTTTTGTCCTTTCTCTCAGCATGCTGAATTTTAGAGAACTTTCTTTCCTCTTACTGTTTGCTATATGGGACCAGTACAGAGTTCAAATCAAACAGTTTGAGTGAAATCTCAGCAGATATAGATGACTGTTGTATACCACTTGAGGATGAAACTTACTATTTCCTTACTAAGGAAAAAGTTGTAAGAAACTTGATGTATAAAACCTGATTTTTATTCCTTTTAAAAAAAATTGGTACCTTGGGCTACACAGTGACTTCAGACAGCAAGTTGGCTGTGTGTTAAGTTATGAATAACTCTGCTTATTTGTGACAGCAGAAATTTGCTGGTAGGCCAAATAAGGACCAAATTTTGATGATCCATTAACTGTCTCTGCCCTAATTACTGAGCACGTGGGCATAAAAGAGCTTGTGAAGCTTTCTACTCTTGTGTGTCCAATAACTGTTCGGATGGTTCTAATCAGCAGTATGTAGGGAAGTACAAAGTTAGGATAATGCTTGGAGACATCTCAAGATACTTCATGTTTCTGTTTTTCTTTACACCTATGTGTTTTCCAGGTTGTGTTTTAGCTCCAGTATGTCTCTGAAGGTATCTTTGCTCATTAAAGTTTTCTGAATTAAAAAATCAGTAAATCACAGGGATTCTGATTCTTGGAGTTTTTTGGGTCTTGTTCTTTTTTTCCCAGGGATTTTATAATTGATGGTCTATCAGTGGAGAGAAACCATGTTCTTGTAAGAATAAATCTGATTGGAGGACCACAGGAAAGGATATTGCCTTTGAGAGTGCTAGATAAGGTTAGAATTGAAGTTTAACAGTTTCTCTTTCTATAACTCCTGTCTTCATTAATTGAATGTTTTTACTGATAATTCAGCATGTGGAAAATTATTTAACATTAATACCAGTCCAACTTTAGCTTTATAAAGGGCTAATTTTTTTAAGAAGTGATACGCTGAAAAAATACATTGTTCCCACTATCAGGGATTGGCATGTGCCTAGGATGTATCAGTTTCAGATGACATGTTTGTATTGCTCCATTTTAATGTTACTTTTACTACTATAAAAGTGAATGCAGTTTGTCTGATTTTTACTTATATTTTTCTGTGCTTTCTTTATTAGCTTTCCATTTGTTATATCACCCTTTTATTTGATTTTTTTTTCTGTGCTTAGGTTTTCATGTCTAGTATCTAATACCTCGAGCTTTCATCGATGTTCTAACAATACAGTGTTTGTTAAGTACCTCCTTTAAATGTTCTGCTTCTTGCTGGCTGTCAGTCTCATAAAGACAAAGTCTTTGCTGTGCTGACAGTAATTTGTACATCTAGATCAATGTATAAAATTGGAAATACAGCTTTGTGGGGTTTTTATGTTTATATAACTGCAATTTCCTTTTTGGTTGAAAAAATATAAAAACAAAACTGTCAGTGCTATATACTGGAAAAACTTCTGGCTCAAATGCTTTTTGGATTTTGTATCCTTGAACTTTTTTTTTTCCTTCTTAATTACAGAGTATCTCATTGCAAATTGTATTATCAAGCATCATTTTGGTGTGTGGGCAATAACTCTGGGAACTTTACCTGCGTGTTAGTCTAGCAAATGTCATTAATTCTTCTTCTAAATGAATTTCTTTCTGGTCCTGTTTCTAGGGCAGTGATCCATATCCTTGGCCAATGTTTTCATCATTCCCTTTGCCAAAGTGCTATCTTGCAGAAATTCCTAGGAGAGCTGAATTCAGACAAGGTATGTACAAAGCATGCAAGCAGTGTAGATGTCAAACAAGTATCTCTGTCAATTTTTAATTTTTTTTTCTTCCTCCCCCCCTTCCACTCCCCCCATCCCCCAGATTATAAGCTCATAAGTACTTAATGACTTTTTATTGTTGGCTGCGTTTGTAGTTAAATAAGTTTGTTTGGTTTTGCTTGTCTGGCTTTGTGCAACTGTCAATCTGCAAAGGTCTGTTTAGTAATCTAATTCTTATGCAAACTCCAAGATTAACCTTTTGGCTCGTCTCAGGTGGGTGGCTCATGAGATGTATTTATATGATCTCTCTAGTAACTGAAGCAAGACAGTATGGTTAAGCTACAAATTTTTTGTACACTATTTTCTTGATTCAGATCTCTGTGTTTACAAAGCTTGGTGGTGTGTGAAATAGACAGCGTTTAGGATAGTTGGTTTCCACACTGCACATCAGTTTGGAGTGTGGGTAGACTGGAGAATCCTTTGAAGAACTATCTAGGCAAAGCAGTTTAATTCATATAGAGAAACCATTTTAAGGTTTTAATTTGCATAGACAATGCAAAAGAATCTGATGAATGGGTTATAGTAAATAAATCATTCTTTGTATTTGTTCATGTTTACTGTATCCTTGAGATGTACTTACTAGAAATTATTTGTGAATTTCCTTAGCAGATACAGAGTTTCAAAAGTGATAGAAATTCTACGTTAACTGCAGAGTACAAAATAGTCTGTTTATAAATATCTAGAAAAAGCTAAAAAGAAAAAAAGAGGAAAAAAAAGGTGATTCCCTTCTGTGATGAGAGGAAAAGCCATGTAGTTATAAAAAAAGGGAGTTTTCTGTATCTTAACTTTGGTAATACTGTTCCAGGCTTCCCAAGGCAATTTTTGTAAGGAAAGAACCAAATCACTGTAAAGTGGGTGCCTAATTGTTTTAAATATATCTTTAAGGAGGCAGGTAGTATTACTCCTGGATTGGAAAAGCATATTTTATTGTATCCCACAGAACCTCTCTGTTCTCTGGTTCAGAGCAATTCTGTGGGATAATAGAATGAAGACTGTAGTTGTCACTTTTGTGGATGACAGCCATCTAGGAAAGCTAGGGTAAGACTTTCCAATTAACAGTAAATTTGCTGATATGAAGTTTCAAAGGTTTGCAAATGTGTTTGATGAAGTATTGAAATATTTTTATTTGAAATGGCATTTTTGATATTAAAGGAAACTGAAATGAAGGGCTATCTAACTGAAAAATGAACAGAACATTTAGTTTCATAGTCAAACAAAATATTTGGGTTTTGCTGTTTGGAAAAAAAACCAAAACCAAAACAAAACGCTGAGTGTTCAATTTCAGTTCTCATTAAAAAACTCCAAAACTTTTATAGTGGAAAAAAGTATCAGAATTAATAGATTAAAAATGAAAAGAATGAAATTAATATCTATTTCGGTGCTTGGAAAAAAAGAAATCAAGAGCATGCATAGAAGGTGGGGAATATCTGAACTGTATTCTTCAGCATGACAGTATGGCAGTGATAGGAGTGCTCTTTCACAAAAGAGGTTAAAAAATATGATTATAAGATCTGTGAGTTGTATTTATACAAGACAGAAGATGATCTTTGTCAGATGAGGGTGGTGAGTCCTTGGGTGGAGTACCTCTAGCACATGGGCACAGCAGTCTAAGGAAAACAGGTACGTTCGAGGGATTCTAGAGCACAGGTACAGATCATGACTTTGAAATGTGATATGTGAGTATAGATTGAAGTAATACGGAGCTGGCCGATGTTGAAAAGACAGAGGTCATGCAAGTCTCTCAGTATGTTAAAAGCAGTTATAAGGAGGGCAGATTGATTGTTTTCTACGTCCTTCTGCAGAAAAAGGAATAGTTGGCTTACTTGGCAATAAAGATTTGTTACAAATTAATAAAATAATAATCTAGTAGGATACATCTGAAAGTTGTGAAATCATCATTGGAGTTTTTAAGAACATCATCTCTGATGTTGTGAATATTCAGAATTCATGTTGTGTGTTACATAGCTTGTTCAGAGGTTTTAAAAACATTTTAGACAAATACTTGCTATATTTTAATTCTGCTCCAGTGAGGAGATGGACAGGCTTCACACAGACTTCTGAATGGCGAGAGTTCTGCAGCCCTGCAAACACTTGTACATCGTATATGAGTGGGAACGTATGACAGCTTTGTTACACCTGTCAACAGGGATCGAAGACCAGCACAGTGTTTCCGCAATTCCCTGAAGCTGTCTGCATTCACGTTTCATGCTGTGGTGTTTCATTGTGTCACCTGTGCAGCATCATTCCTGTCCTCTTTTTGGGGTGTTTCTATTAAGTGAATAATTAAGACTACAAGGTTCTTAGCACTGTTAAAGAATGTCCAGTTTCTTTGGCTGGAAAGGCTGTAACTAGGTTTTATTCTGTCTGTCCTGACCTCTTATTTACCTCCTCCCTTATTACCCAGGAGACATGGACACCCGAAGAGAAGCTTACCTTTTCTTTCATCTTTGAAAATTGGCCCTGTGTTCATCATGTAATTGTGATGTTAACTATAAAAACATAACCTGAGTTGATTTTTTTCTTTTTTTTTCTCCTTAATATATCTGTAGATCAGATCAGGGAATCAACACCTCTTCCCAATTTGGTGTCATCCGCAAACTTGCTCACGACACCTTCTAGTCCTACATCCAAGTCATTTATGAAAACATTAAAAAGAATTGGCCCTAAAATGGAGCCCTGGGGAACCCCACTAGTGACTGGCCACCAGCCTGATGTAACCCCATTTACCATAACAATTTGGGCCCGACCCGTCAGCCAGTTGCTCACCCATCGCACTATGTTTTTGTCAAACTGTATGCTGAACATTTTGTCCAGAAGGATACTGTGAAAGACAGTATCGAAAGCTTTTCTGAAATCTAAAAAAAGGACATCAACTGGCTTCCCTTGGTCAACTAGATGGGTGACCTTGTCATAAAAGGAAACTAAGTTTGTTAAACAGGCCCTTCCTCTTACGAGCCTGTGTTGGCTGTGACCAATGACTGTGGTGTCCTTCAGGTGTTTTTTGATAACTCCCAGCATAATTTTCTCCATAATTTTACCAGGCACTGAAGTGAGACTGACAGGCCTGTAATTACCAGGGTCTTCTTTCTTGCCCTTCTTGAAGACTGGAACAGGGTTTGCCAGCTTCCAGTCAACTGGGACCTCTCCAGATTCCCAAGACCATTGAAAAATAATTGAGAGAGGTCTCGCAACGACATCAGCCAACTCTCTGAGCACCCTGGGATGAATCCCATTGGGCCCCATGGATTTGTATGCATCCAGGTGGAGCAGCAAGTCCTGCACAAGTTCAGGGTCAGCTGGGAGATTATCGTTACCACAGTCACAGCCCTTCAACTCGGGGCATCTGGGGTCCCAGAGCCCATCATTAGTGTTGAAGACAGAAGCAAAGAATGCATTAAACGTCTCTTGCTTTGTCTATGTCCCTGTTTGTAAGGTGACCATTTTTGTTGAATAATGAGCCAATATTCTCTCTGGTCCTCCTTTTGTTATTAACATATTTAAAAAAGCCCTTTTTATTGTCCCCCACAGTACTGGCCAGCTTCAACTCTAACTGAGCTTTGGCCGCACAAATTTTCTGCCTACAAAGGCGAGCAGCATCCCTGTAGTTCTCTTGCATTGCCTGACCCTGTTTCCAGTGGCCATACACTTTCTTTTTCCGCCTAAGCTCTAGAAGAAGATCCCTGTTCAGCCAAGCCAGCCTTCTGCCCCGCCTGCTTGACTTGCGGCATTTTGGAATTGCCTGTTCCTGAGCTCTTAGGAAGTGGCCCTTAAAAAGTGACCAAAACTGATGGACCCCGATGCCTGCAAGAGCAGTTTCCCGGGGGACCTGACTGACTAGTTCCCTGAGCAGCCTGAAGTCTGCTCTCCCAATATCCAGGGTTGAAGTTTTGGTGGCAGTTTTCCTTCTATCACCAAAGATTTCAAATTCTACCACTTCATGGTCACTATGGCCACTTCCCCCCCCCCCCGAGACCTTTTCTGTTCACGGGTAACAGAGCTAGGAGGGCACCTTTCCTCGTCAGCTCCTTTAATACATGTACCAGGAAGTTGTCATTGAGGTGTTTCAGGAAACTCCTGGACCTGTTGGTATCAGCTGTGTGGTGTTCCCAGTTGACATCTGGCAAGTTGAAGTCCCCCATAAGGACAAAGGCAGTTGATCTAGAGGCCTCTCTTAGTTCCTTAAAGAATAATTTTGGAACTAGTGTGGTTGTTGCTCACTGAAAAGATTATGTACGGCTGAGGTCAGGGAACACGAAGCTTCATTTCCACAGCCCTAGACTTCATGTAGCCTGTGAATGTATCTAGTGTAATGGCAACCATTGATAAAGTAGCATATGAGGGGTGGTCACCGAAGAGGACTTATTCACAATGAGTTTTCTAGGAAGAAAACTCAAGAAATAGTTTGTCGGTTTTTTTCTTCCATCTCTAGATTCTTTTGAAGGACAGTGGTAAATATGCAGCACTGGCACCTTTTTGGCTGTTCAATTTGAGGAAGAAAGAGGGGGAGGACAAGCTGGCTGTAAGAAAAAGCAGAGTAGTGCTAACTTTGCAGTATCTGGAACATGTGTTTCCCAGCACCAAGGCTGCATGTTAGAGAACTTTTTTTTAACACTCTTACTATTGCTCTGTGGTGATGTAGTGCTCACAAACACTGGCAACTGGATATTTTGCCTCACTGGATCAAAAAATGAAGCTATCATAAATTATGCTGGTAAAATTAGTAACTACATTGGAGTAGTGGAGTAATTCTTCCATTTCATGATGACACTTTGAATAGGTAGACTCACCTAAAAAGTATATTTTTATTTGAGGAAAACCTGTAGTGAATCACTCTTTACAAATATCTGCCCTAGTTTTGCAGATGTTAGGCACTTGCCTGTATGGTATATGTGTCCGTAGGAAAGGATGTATGGAAAAATAAATTTATTGGGTTGTGTATTAATGTGCATAAATTATTTCAGCCAGTATTTAGAGTCAGAAAACTATTGGATAGCAGTGCATTAATGGTTCACTTTTGTCAAAGATAATTTATAGTGAAGCTTCAAATGATGTATGCAGATCATTATTTACATCTGGAAATTAATTATGCCATTTCCACCTGTTTACATTGCGGTGAGATACCCCATTGCTTTTCTTTTGTCTTAATTGTTCAATTATTGTTTCAGTAAGATAATTTGAGAAAGAACTATTAAATAGTTTTCAAAGAGTGATATAGTCCTTTGTTATTCAGGATACAGCTATTAAAAACAACGATGATTTTACTTGTAATATTAACAACACTGTTAAACGTTAGACTTTTTAGAACTATATTAAACTGTAATATTCACCCTTCTGATTGCACAGAAGATCTATTTTCCTTTTTGTTCTCCTGGCTCTGCAGTTGTGACAGCTGATGAGCGTGACTGAAGAATAGTGTCTGTATTATCCTGCAATGACACATTCAGTGCTTAGCATTTCCATGTACATAGGCACCCCATCATTCATTAATCTTACTCTGACTTGTACAGTCCAGAATTGCTACCAAAAAATCTTCTGTGATAGTGTTCTTAAAGTCTTTTGATGTTTTATCTCAGCCACTGTTCTCTGAGTTTTTTACTGTATACTTTAACTTGAATGGGAACATGCTGCCATGTTTCTGTTTTGTGGTTGTTTTTTGTTTTAATCAGACTTCTTTTCAGCCTTTTCTTTTATATATCTGCCTAAAACTAGCAGTCTCTCTTTTGTAATTTTTTTTTAAACTTTATCTGTCAACAAACCAGCTATATTGGCTTTCCTGTTATCCCTTAGAATTTCACATAGATGTCTTCATCACCTACACTTCTTTGCCTTGTGCTCCTTTTTATTTTTGGCTCAGTATTCATGTATGAGCCTGTTGTCTTCCATCCTTTGAGGAGTCCGCTCAATTAATGAAAGATGAAAGAGAAATAAGTGGACAAGTCTATCAGAAATGTACATGAGCTTTCCTAAAAATATATATACTTCTATGGATTTGTTTTCATGTAGTAGTCAAATGCAATATGGTCAGGCTATTCATTATCTCTAAATATAAATTTTGAATAAGATACACATGGATTTACAGACCTTAGTTTCTTAGTCACAGAAAAACACTTTTATCACAAAACACAGTCAGATGAGAAAGGGCTTGTGGCATTTCTGATGTTTTCTGAAACATTTATGAATTTTTCTAGGTCTTACCCGCTTTAGACACAAAAACTAGATGAAAAATTATTTGAGGAATTATAAAGCAGCATCTTTTAGAGAATGAGATCAGTTTAAATGTGCAGAAAGTTATGATGCGGTGTTCAGATTTCATACATGCAGATAACTGTAGATTATTTATAGTGCAGTTCCATAGCTTCATAAACTAGTAAATATGGTGGGTGGTTGGTTTTTGGGGTTTTTTTCTTCCTCTGTTCCATCACTTTCTGTCCTTCACCTCCTTCAGCCATTCTGGTATTTCTTCCAGGAAAAAAATTAATTCAAGTCATTAATCTGGGATAACTAGAGAACCCATTTAGTGATGTACCAGAAAAGAGAAGGAAGATAGAGCAGGATTTCTCTCTTTTGGCATTGGCATGTGTTTAGAACACCTCTAGCAATGATGTGAAAGCCCAGCCTCAGTAACAAGCCATATGCATAGCCCAGGACTGTGTGGTAGTTGGAGTTCCAGTTATGTGGTAACACTGTTAGGATGTTATAGTTTTCATTCAAAAAAACCCCCCAAGGTTCTCTCTCTCTCTTTTTTTTTTTTTTTTTTTTAATTATTTATAAAATGCTACCTTCCCAGAGGAACCTTAAGGCAAATACAGTGGTCCACGGCCTTTAGCAAAATTTCAGAAAAGACAGTAATAGTGTAATCTTTATTTACTTATTCTATTGGTGGAGCATAAATTAACATTGTAAAAGGTTACATGTTTAAACCACAATTTTGGATGCACTGTTTCTGCTAGATACAAGCATGTGTGCATTTCAGCAATCACAAAATGAAGATTTAATTTTGTAAAACCTGCAGGAGAGGAAGAGTATTAGGGAGAGACAAACTGTGCAAAGAAAAATAGGGATCAAATCAAGAAGCTAGAAGGAGACAGCAGAGATGGATGGGCCATGGCCTTGAAATCCTGCTGTCTTGAAATTATTGGGATTTTTTTTTTTTAAAGTAGTTTTCTTTCCTTCAGAGGAATCAAAGTTTCACCCTGGTCTCTGTTTGGTAAGTTGACTGATTAAATTTCAGCTTGTATTCTCTGATCCTCATGTGCCAAACTGAATTACTACAATCCTTTAGGAAGTAAAATAACTATTTAACTTGCAGAGGAGTGCTGCTTTGCAGTTCTAAGATTTTCTTCAATCTTCACCTGTTATAGAAATAACAGAAAAGGGCAGAGAAAGAACTAGAAATCCTACTGATAATACTATAAAATTAAATCCTTCTTCACATTAAATTTTCATACTCATGTAAGCTGCTCGAAGCATCAGTGCATGTTATTTGGAAAGCTGTTAACTGAGGGCTTAGTTATTTGAGGATAACAAAGGAATTTCAGGTTAATTAATTTGGAGTAAATATTAATGATAATAATTAAGTTACTATAATAAGCTTCTTTTGAGATACTGTATAATAAATTCCAATGACAGACAATTTACTGGTTATAAATCATTGAGGTCTTTAGATCAGCTTAAAATAAATTATATGCAATATTGTAATTACGTTGAAAATATTCTAATCATCTTAAAAGAATAAGATAATTTGAAAATAGTATTTTGTTTGTAGAAACAATTGTTTTATTGAAAAACTGAAATGCCTAAAAAGTAAAAGTAACAGCAGGTATTCTAAATAGCCATCAACTTGCTCAAACAATTGTTGAATCTTTAATCAGAAGTCACCTTTCATGACAGAATTCATTTCTATAGTGTCCAAAATATAGAAGGAGAACAAAGGAGAACTTGCAAGGTATGAAGAACCTTCCTCACCTTAGTGAATAGTTAGTGAAGGCTATGATCCTTTCATCATGAGGGCAACTGCATGGTCCCACAGCAAAAGGGATTGTGCACAGCTGGAGTGAGTGCACGTGCATTTACCTTAGTACAGATACCACCTTTATTTTTCCCCTCAAGTTGACCAGAAAGTATTTCATAGCAGCATCAAGTACTCTGGGAACCAAGTTGCCTGAGGAGAGGAAGTCTAATTGTTTCCATTTTGTATGGGCCAGTACTTTCTGTGAGAAAACTGAGTTTGATCAGTTTTATCATATATAAAATTACTGTATAAAATGACTTGACATTTGAACTTGAGATTTGTTCCGCCTTCAGAGAGATAGAATTGGAATAGTCAGCCCTTCCTGATACATTAGCATTTTATAACAAATGTTACATATGGGAAGAAATTATTTGCTCTTTGATTTACCAGAACATGTGTACACATTATTTTAATCACTATATTGCACATATTATTCAGTTCGCTGTGTCATCATGCGTCATGGTAGCTTGCTAATATGCATTGTTCAGTGTGGATTCCAGAATAGACGTTTTGGTTGCAGAAGATGTTTGCTTAAAGAAAAAATTCTTCAGGCTTTAAGTACAGCTATCATATTGTTGAAAGCCAACTTAACATTTTCAAGTATGATTACACATGCTGGTTCTGTGTTTGTCACTATGGTGGTTCTGTTTTCAAACCTCTGAGAAACTCAGCTAGTTAGGAAATTTACTGCCTCAGCCTGTGATATTTTATTCTATAAAATTGGTGAAGTACGTGTAATTTCCTCTAACTTAGTAGAAAATAGAGGGGGAAAAAAATCACTTTTAGCCCAGAGAGAACATACTTACTGTCCTTTTGTCATTGCATCACTGGGAATTTTAATTTTGAAGGCATGTCTCCCTGTTAGAGAGAGTGTCTTTAATAACAAGGTAATAGTAACTGTAAGGAGCAATCTTTGAAATTCTTTCTTTGTATTTAACAGGTATCTTTCAGAAAGATCTTCTTGTACACTGTTCCGCAGATTTGTTTTATAAATAAGCTGAACATATAATGAAAAACATTATCTGATACATTTGTGCCTCATATGTAACAATTGTACCAAAAGACTGTGTTTTAATAATGCTCAGGTAAAAAGTCAGGCATTCAGAAGTTAGAAAATGCCTGAATTGTTGCAGCCTCTGACAGCACCAGCAAAGAGCCTGGGCCCTGGCATGTTGGGTGCACATATTTTCTTCAGAAAACTCCATTTAAAATTCAAGTTTCTCTAAATAGTAACACAAAACTTGCAAGGTGGCATTTCAGCGACAGCAAAAGTATACTTTTAGCATAATCTCTTATCCCAATTTTAAGTCCTTGTGTTAAAATTGGAAAACACTGGAGATTATCAGCAAAGCTATTATAAGAGTTCCCATAGCATGGGCAGCCCAATATATTTTCACAAAATTTACTTGTTAGGTATGCCTAGCAACCTGAAGGCATACGCATATATGCCATAATATCTGTCCATGTGGAAGGAAACCTGCTTACAGAAAGAAGCAGAAATTTTCTATGGAACACTGTTATGTTGCTGTCTATCATGCTTCATTTCATGTTCTACAAAGTTTTTGTTTTATTATTAAACCAATGATATTTGGCGGAGGATCTTTGCCTATCTTTTCTATTTTAGATTTTCAGAGTGGTAAAATTACATGGAAATACCAAACTACTTTCTTTAAAATGTCTTTCCAGTTCTTATCACTTCAAGACAGGGGAGTAACAACTTTAGGGGAATTATAAAATGTGCCTCAGAAATGTCTTAGATGTTCAAAACCCAGCAGTGAGTAGAATGAATATTTCTGTTCTGTATGAAACAGAATGTTATCAGCTTTAGAACTGCTTCTTCAATTTAATTGTCATAGAATAAGGGATATTTATTTAGTCTTTTCTTCCTAAGGTATGAGATTTGCCAAAAATACCAGGCAATGACAGGGCTCTCAGCTGCGTCTGACTTTCCTGTTCTTCGTTGAAATGGTAGAAAGTTTCTGAATGCGTCTACTTGTCTCTGTGGCACTCTGTAACTGATAGCTTCTTATTACTTAGCATAATAAGTTTAAAAGAAAGTAGAAAGAAAGAAAAAAAAATGAACCAAGATTATCATTACAGAATAACACTCATTTTTCATTTTTTCTAGATAAAGATCTTGACATGCTCTTGTCACTCTTAAAAAGTCCAGAGAAGCAAACTGGGTGGACAGATATTTGTAGAAAACAATTCTGCAAAGTCATGAAAACCAGACCAGATGTCATCAGTGGAACAAGTGAGTGTGACTACTGAGTTAAACAGAGCAAGCAAACAGAAGGCCACTAGTAAGCAACTGTTCTTTAAAGTTTCATTGAGGATTGCATTATCTATATAAGTAGTCAATAATTTTGTGTCGATTATGAAAACTATTTCAATGGGATTTTCCTGAGAAAACAAGGCTTATGTCTCATATCCTATTTTTCTCTCTTTATGGCCTATGTAGGCTATTTTCACATTGACATGTGAAATTTCACAAATTTGACACAAAAAGAGGGCTGAAATATAAGTATCTTCTATGTGGGATCAAAGTAAACCAGCATGTGTGTTTTACATAAGAGACTTGAAGTTTATGATAAATTATATAGCGATATAAAAGTTACAGGGCAGTTTCAGAAGCCTTAAGCAAGTCATTTATACAGAAACTGATTTAATATTAAAATAGTTAATAAGAAATTTGTCATTTGTATAATGTGGTTAAAGATGATAATTAACGTTTCTAAATTCTCAGAGCTTTCTGTTCTTATTGCATGTTTGAAACAAGCTTGAGCTTATAGTGTTAGGTGATTGTAAATCAGTCTCAGTTTTTACCTTCTCTTTGGAATAATGTGTGTGTATACAGAATATGTATGTATTTGTAAATAATGCATATATGCAGTTATAATATATATTTTATTGTGCATGTCCACAAATGTATATATTCAGACAGCTTTGTGGAACAGGTGAACAAATAGAGATTCATAACTATTCGGAAACAACTTAATGTATTTTCAATGAGCTTCTGCTAGCATAAGAAAAATAAACTGAAGAGTAGCAATTAAAAAAACCCCTAGATTTTTCATGTGAAACTGTGTATTTACTTTTCTTGCATGACTCTGATCTAGTAGTTCAGTAAGGGCTTTTTTTGATGTTATATATTGTGAAGTGCAAATAATTTAGTCATTGTAAAATCAATTTTATTTGAATGCAGCATATTTACTAGACTGTTCTCTTCTTGGATTATATATATTTTTTGTTGAAAATTGTTAGTCTTTCTTCCTGCATCTAAAAGGAGTTATTTGTTGAAAAAATGTATGTTCTGGTTTTTGTAAAAATATATTTAAAGTAGCTGGCTTACAAAGAAGTGTAAAAGTCTTTCCCTTTGTGCTTTGTAGTTATCCATATACAGCCTCAAAACCTGTGTAGGTTGTTTTCTGTAACTTTGGAGGTACCAGAAGCTAGAATGAGGAATTAAAGAGAGTCTTTTTGCTTTGGGTTAACAAATCTTAATATTATGCTTTCTTCTGAATAACTGTTTCCAGCTGAGGTGGAACTGGGAGTAAAAGTCAGCAAGAAAGTATCTGCAGAATTGTTGTTAAGGCTCACATGGACTTGCAAGTGCTTTCGCAAACCACACAAAAAAGTAAAGTATGAAAATAGAAACAGAATAGCATAATGAAACACTAAATAAATAAATAAAAATGCCCTACAAAATATTGTAAACTAAGTGTAAGCACTGGTAATTTAAGGTGGATGCAAAGCTGTTCAAATGTTGCGTATTTGCTTGGAGATATTTCAGAAGCAGCAAAATACCTGCTAGCAGTGTGGTTTGACACAACATCATGTTCTTTGAAACTATTTTATGAGAGACAGCTGTGCTGCTATGTATCTTTTGAAGCATGTGAAGCTCTCCCAAATTTAAGAGGACTGAGAGGCTTCAGTCCACATCCCAAGAAATCAAAACATTCTCTTGTTACAGATGGAGCAAACTCAAAGGGTTACAGAACAAAGACACATACTTACGCTTCCTGTACTGGGCCCTTTCTAAGGGAGACTGACATTAACAGCAGTTGAACCAGAACATAATCAGCAGAGAAGACATTGGATTCAATGACTGCATAGTGTAGCATTTATTGATTTTAAAATATTTTGTGATCTGGTGTCAGGATTACCAGATGCTGAATAATCTATAGAACCTGCTTGAACTCCATAAGAAAATTCTTGAGCAAACGATATAGTATTAATATCTCTGATTCACTCTTCTGGTGTTGATTACCATCACATTGACTTGGCCAATGTTTTTGTGCTAAATGCTGTAGGATCACATTACTTTGGGGAACGTCCATCTTCATCCCTAGATAAATGTTTTCCTTGCTAAGCATCACCTCTGACTGTGGCTTTTAAGTCTTTCCTTGGTCAAGCATCAAGATCCAGTTTTGAATGGCTTTATTGAACTGCTGACAGGAGATACGAGCCTGAGGAAGGTTTGTATGTCTTTTAGTGTGGCAGAACTGAAAGTGTGGGATTTTTCTTGATCATCTAAAAGCTAATCATATTATACACAACCAGCTTCCATGTTCTGTTGTTCTAAGCAGAATAAGCTGAGGCAAAGGCATTCTTCTAGTCATTCCTTCTACAGAAGTGCCACAGAATTATGGATGCTGGGGATATAGCTGTTTGTTGTTGAGTGTCTTTGCATAGGTCACTTAGGTCAGCTAGAGAACCTTCGATAGAGCCCTTGGTCAGGTTAAGTCTTGGCCTCTTTTGGACTACTCTTTGCAATGCTTGTGGCCTCCCTGAAGCATCTTTAGTGCATCTAGATAAGAACTTTCTGTGTGTTGGCATCTAGGCTTTGGCAGGAAAAGGAACAGACAAATCAACTCCTCTGAGAAACAGCTTAGATTTATGTAGAAAATTACTGGACTTTGTGAATCTATTGCATGTTCAAATCATTCATATCATTGGGAGGTATTTTTTTTAAACCAGTGATCTTGGCTTGACTGCCTTTTCCAGTTCTCTCCCCCCTCTCATCCATCAGGTTTTGCAGAAGGCATTTCTGTTGTTTTCAGCCCCAGCAATTCCTTTTTTTTTATCTATTCCTAGTTAGTGTTGTGTCAGCAGTTGAATGTCTCTCCTGTCTGGGCAGATTCAATGCCCTTAATCCTTTCCTCTCTTAGGAGACTTTAAACTCTAAGTAACAGAAATTGAGGGTGTTGCAGACATCATATGCTGACATTCTTCCCTTCATAATTGAGAGGTAATCAGTCCCCAAATCCTAATCATTCTCCTCAAGCTTTATATCCATATGCGGATATGGATAGTAAACTCAGCTGAAGTGACTTGTTCCATGGAGTCATTCGGAATTTCCATGACACATCTCCCTCAGAAATCTGGACTTACATTACCAATATACTTTTGGGCCTATTAATTTACCTCAAAAATGTTCTCTCTTAAACAAGCAAATACATGTGGGAGGTATATTTCTTTTTTAAGGTAACTTTTGTCTTCAGGCAGTTATTCTTTTAGTCTCAGCAACTATTGATGACTTCAAAGATATGAAAAACATAGCAGGTCTTGAAATTGCGTATGAGGTCTTACTCTAAACACAGGATTTTTCTTAATTTTCTTTACAAGGGGCATGGTTGATGAAAGCAGAGTGGTTATGATCAACACAGTGTTCTGCAATCCGTTAATGCTTTGCAAGCTCTTCATCATCTGAGGTAGCTCTGTCAAAACATGCTGACAAAAAATACTATGATCCTTTGAGGCGGTGTCATTGTTTGTTACGTTTGAGTGCTACAGCCTTTAGCAATTGCTGCAAAAAGTTGAAAGTAACCACAGAACTTTCCCCATGGGATGAAGAGCCAAAAAGAATGATATTTTCAGTAGGTATGACTGTTGTGTGTGGTTGGGGGTTTTTTTTATTCAGGAAAACAAAATGCTAAACTTTGGCAGTTTGTCAAAATAGCCTAATCAGGCATTGTAAATGTAGCTTATATCAAGGTATATTTTACAGCTACTAGAGTCTCAGGAAGGAAGGTATCTCAGTTATCACCACTCTGCCTGTATGTAAAAGTAAAAATAATAGAGACTTCAATTTTTGTTGGAAAGGATCTTCTAGATTCAAAGACAATGAAATATTACATTTTCAGAGCTATTACTTACATGTTGGTCCTTCTTTTAAGGAGAAAATTATTTAAATTTCAGTCTTCATTAGGTCCAGCTAAAGATTTGACTAAATTTAGTCTTGTGTAGTAGTCTTCTGTAGGCTCTTGTTAAGTGTGTGAGAGAGAATTCTCTAGGCTGTGATTTCAGAAA
Source organism: Balearica regulorum gibbericeps (assembly GCF_011004875.1). NCBI lineage: Eukaryota > Metazoa > Chordata > Aves > Gruiformes > Gruidae > Balearica > Balearica regulorum. The sequence goes on along the minus strand of NC_046186.1, from coordinate 56,747,770 downwards.
GACAAATCAGGGAAACTGCATTAGATTTCCATTCTGAATTGATCCTCAGAGGAGCCTATTCTTTTCTGCAAAAAGGACATAGATTCTCTAAGCTCAGTTTGATCTTTTTAAATATAGACCAAATCTTCTGCCTAGAAGATTGCTCAGTTAGTTGTAGATTCTGCCTGTGGTCTGCTCTCATTTTTTAGTATGACCAATTTAAAAACACTGCATTTGCAAAAGAGGAAAGAGGGGTTTAGAATAATACAAAAGAGGTGTTTACCTTTTTATGCCCCTACTTGATTTTGCAAGGAGGCTTGTTTCAAAATTACAGTGGAATGGTGGGTCTTTCCTGTCACACAGGAAGAGCAATTGCAGATCAAAACTTTTCTTCTATCCCCCAAACCAGTTTGGAGCAACTTCCAAAGGAATATCCTGTAAGCAGTGTAAGTGCGTGTGAATGTGCATGCATGAGTGTGAAGATTACGACATTTGATTAGGACTTGAAAGGCTGTTTTTTCCGTTAGTAAAGAAGATACTTGTATATTGGTATAAGATATGTGACCTTTATCTCTAATGGAAGCACTGTCAGAATTTTTATTATCTTGTTTTCTTCTTTTCAAAGAAAATGCAGATTGTTCCTTTGCCATTTCAATGTACAATAATTGAAAGTCTCCCATTATCTTAGGAATTCTCAAAAGTCCTCTTTATTCTTGCCATTAGGAAGGTAATTGCCAACTGTGTTTTTCACAGATTTATTAAACTGAAGTATGGTTGATGGAGTTGAAAATTTCTGACACTACTCTTAGAAAGAAGTCAGCTGTCTGAGGTTTTCACTCTTGAATTTTTAACCTCTAACACAAGTCCAGCAGGTCTACTGTTAACTCTTTTAAGAAAGTTCTTTTTCTTTCGAACTGCTCTGAAGCATCTGTGAGTTGGTATAGAATATGATCCAGTAACCCTAGTCACATTAAAGGATCTAAAAAAAATCTGATGCTTTTCAGTTTTTTTACCTTTTTTGGCTTAAACCAAAATTAGAATTAGATAACCTCTCATGGTGTGGTTACCTATTAAAGAAGTTTTAAGCACATGAATGTTTTTTGATCAGTGTTCTTATCCAGTTTAGAAGCCATTTTGATTACCTTCCTTTTGTACATTAATTGTTCAAGGAAAAAAAAGTTGCAGGAATTCAGTTTGTTTATGAGCATACTGCAATCACTTAGGCAATTTTAAAACCTTTTCATTTATTTTGTATATGATTACATACTCCTAAATTAAAATTGTCTTTATTTTGGATGCGTGGATTAAATTTTCATGAGGTAATTGCCAGTCTCTTAAAAACTTCAATGTTAATGCAGCCAAGCTAGCAGAATTTAAGAAAAATCAACATTTTCACTGAGTTGGTAAGCCACAACACTCATCTCTATCTCTGAACATAACCTGCATGAGAACGTGGGCTTTTACCGACTATTCTATGCAATGAACTTTCCTAAATGTCTTTTGTCTACTTTTCCAGTTAAATGAAAAATCACTGAGTCAGCTTCCACCTTTTTATAAAGATTTTCAAGGAGTGTCCAAATGGCAGCTAAATGATGTAGTATTAAAAGACAAAAATTAAAGTAACTACTTGTCATTTCTCCTGGACATTCTTTTGGAAGAGAATGTCTTGTGATAACCCTCTATTTGTGTATTAAGCAAATTTGTTTTGATAAACTCTTATGTGTGTCTTCCTCTCTCAAACTTGATTAAAAGCTTCTCAGAGATCCTGACAGGCACTTAGATAAATACTTTCAAATGGTGGAAATCAATTTAGTGCTTGAGTTTCAAAAAATTGCTTAGCAGTTGAGCTGTCACTTCTCCCATTAACTCAAGCATTGAACCGAAATATTCAACTGCTAGGTCAAGTGTGTGGATGCCTTCCAACAAAAAGAGAAGAAATGTACAGTGTTCTGACTTGGTTTTAAACTTTCTGAATTAAGTGGTATTTCAGTCTTTTTAACATAGTTCCTGTTTGTTATTGTAGTATGGCATATTTCAGTAATCACAATACTAATAGTCATACAGACTAGTCATACATCTAGCTAGTTACAAATTTTAAGTGTAATTTCTGCTTTTTGCTATCTACAGCTCCAGGTATAGCCACCTTTTCTCATTTTACAGAAATATTTGTTATATTGTTTGTAGACCAAATTCCACTAAGTGTATTAGTGAAGATTAGTGAGATTGTTTATTCTCACAAAATGAATAAACTGTTGCTCTTCTATAAAATAAATTGCTTTTTGCTAGCCCCCTGTGGCTTATTAACCATGATTAAAAATAGCTATATTAGGTTTAATTAGCAGTTTATTCTCTCCATAAAAATGCATAAGAATATAAATTACACGTGTAATTTTTTTGGTTTTGATTTAGTAGGTCTTTGCAATGCAAAGTTAATTTTGTTACTGTTGGAGTTGGCTACTCGAACTGTAAATCCATGTTTAGCTGTTGTAGTGAAACTTCTTGTCCCCTTTGCCCTACCCATCAACACAGTATTATCAAAACTCAGCCTCTTAAAAACTTTTTCTGGACTTGTCCAATGTAAATGAATTTCTGTAAATGTTTTAGACAACTAATCAAGAAAAAAAAAATCATGATTTAATGCCAGTATATTAGCTTAAGATGGTTGGAAGAAGAGTTAATTGTCTCAATGATATTTTTTCCCTCCCTCATTTTTCTGGCATAACAAACATCAGACTATGGGTGGAGGTTCCATCTTCCTCCTCCTCACACATGGAATAGCTTGCACTGCAGTCTCCTTCTGTGTTGGTTTTCCTGTCAGCAAGGCTAGTTCAAGAACTTTCAAGCTTTCTCCATTGTCACCTCCGCCACAGATTGTTATGCCTTACTTGTGCTGCCACAACTGTTCGTACAGCTAACCACTAAAAGGATTTTATGGATTTATTCAGTCTAAACCAGCAAAACCACCCATGGGAGCATGGATTTATGTGCAGGAATGGGTGGTTAGGGGCTGAAGCTTCAGTGCCATTAAATTGAGGTGCTCCCAAGGAAGTGGTTACAAACCAGGACGTCCCATGGGTAGCAGCACTTGTTACTCTCTAAATACACTTCCTTGCTTTGCATTATTGTGAAAAGACCATTATATCACTGTTCTTTAAATCCTGTTTATCATGACAACAGCAGCTGTTCTGGGATAGTATTTACTTAGAAAAAAATGTTCACTGTTGCTATGTGAAATTCTTAACGTGGCCCATCTCAGTATGGGCTTCCTCCATGCAGTTATGTAAAGGTTTCTTTGCATCCTTTGTTTAAATCTGTAAGGTGGCAGCATGCTCAGTTGGAGTAGCCTCAAACTTGCAGAATTGAAGAATTTGGAACAGTTCTTGCTAATGATTTATCATTGAGAGTTCTCACTAACTTCCTAGTTAACATCCTGTGAAGGTGGTAGATAGGATTTCCTATATAGGGACCAGATGTCAGCATATGACTTATCTATGCAGTATCTGCAGACTCAAAGTTCCATGACAAGAACTGAATAAGAACATTATGGTCATCATAAAATACAGAATTTCCCAAAGGAAATGCTCCTAGTCATAAAATACAGAATTTCCCAAAGGCAGTGCTTCTATTGCTTTATTTTAAGTGAATAATTTTTATCTCGTGATGGCATAGGTGGTTTTATATCATGTTTTTTTTGAAACAGCCCTTAAAACTTTTGTTAGCATCATTTTGAGGTGGTATGGATTTTTTTGTTGTGTGGGTTGCTGTTTTTTTTTCTTTTTCCTGTCTACATACACAGACAAATATGGTAAGATATTGTAGTTTAATTAAGTTAATTTTCATTTCATATTGAAACTGTGTAACAAATTCTGAAGTAATCCTTGGAGGATATAAATATAATATGGGATTCTCTTTCCATTTACACTGAATATATTCTCAGTAAAGCTATTAAATTTTAATTTAAGTTAGGAATGCAAAAGCACAATGCATGCTTTGAAATGTTCCCCCATAAAACCATGAATAAACATGCAGGAATTCAAACAACTTTAGTTTCTCGCATATTGTCACTTTGTTAGGTAATGTAGTTCCACATTTTGTTCATTGCCTCTGATGTTTTAATGGGTTTTTACTTTTTGCAGTTTTGGCAGAATTAATTGAAACGTTCGTGTCGCATCTTTCTGAAAGCCGATCGGATTGTTATTTCAGCACGGGAAACTATAAAGGTCAGTTTCCTCATCATTTATTGCCAGCAGCCTCTTCATATTTAAATTACTTTCCTTTTAAATGTATCTGCAGCATTTTGGGGGTTGTTTTAAATGTTCTTTAACAACTCAGAAATTCATTACTTAACTGGTGGGAAATACCTCACTTTGGAGAAAAAAGATGATGTGCTTGAGTAAACACTACAGATAATTATTAATGAGGGGCTTTCATATTTCTGTGTGTGTAATGGAAAGATGGAGATGCAGAAAAGGTGAGGGTATGATTCAAAGTATTTGTTGACACCTATTATAGAATGATTTGCAAAGCTGGTGGCATAAACATTTAAGATGGTGTAAGCAATCTGGCTCACCTTTTGAAAACCCCATAATATATAATCAACCCAAAGGCATGCAATTTATATTGTGTTAAAGGATCTGCATTAAAGAACTGCTATTATTGGCAGAGTAATCTGAGTGTTAGTTTCGTACAGATGTCGTGCTTGCAGCCAAGAATAAAGGATGAATGATAAGTTAATTTATTCTGAGTGTAAAGTAATAGATTTGAATATTTTGAAGCACTTGCAAAATTAGAACATTTAGAAGCATTGTTAATATCTGCTGGAAAATGCACTTTCATTCTTTACTATCTGTCCAGGACTTTTCTCTTAGGTTGTAGTTCAGTCATTTAAAGTACTTACTCTGCCACTAACTGTGGACAACCAAGCCTGTTTTGGGAAGAGTCTGTTATTTATACTGCTGTTTAATTCTCACATCCATAGGATGCAGATGTAGTATCCTTGGAGACTTAAGACTTGCCTTTGAAGTTTCAAAGCATAAAACCCCTTTAGTAATTTAGAGGATCTCTTTCTTTTATGTAGTGGCCTTTACTTTCTGAAACCTAGCTAATGGAATACTCTTAATTTTATTTGAGAATCAATCTCTTTGCTTAATGAAGAGAGTTGCTGAAGTGACAGTTCTTTCTGTCATTATTTTATTTTTTCTTAAAAGGTTATTTCATTGTCCTGCATTAGTTTGTTGTTTACCTTTCAACTTCTCAGGACGCATAATGAGCAACAAAAATGCTTTCCTGGACTCATAAGACTCGCTATTTACATATTTCTGACACTTCCCAATTCAAAGGATGATTTTGATGGTTCGTTGAAAAGCCCACATAATGTCTTCATGACATAAATGATTTATTTGACACCTAGACTGCATCTCTTGCTTCTCTCTGTAGATCTCTCTTTTTAGGTTGCACTTGAAAGTATCACACATTCAGCAGTGATGAGGAAGGCCCAGGTGCAGTTTTCTTTTCTGTCTTGGGGAACGCCTATCTCACATTTCTCTGGAGAGCGGTATAGCCCACGGACCGAACTTGTCAAGGTTATCTTAGTGTTTCCTGTTAGAAAACCAGGAAAACCTGCTTGGTTTGAATAAGGCAAAAACTGACTAGAGGAGGAGCACACATCGAACTGAGCAGTCTTCAAGTGGATGCCTTGCCCAGTGAAGATAGCATGCTGCTAAGTGCTTCCATCCCGTGTGGAAGAACTGTAATGAAGGGAAGCAGTAGTCCATACTCTGTTCACTTAGAGGTCAAGTACCTTAGGTTCAATCCACTCTTCTCAACCTTTTGTTCAAAGCTAGGATTTAAAACATGTTCAGGAAAGTTGAACCTGGATCTTCTACTTCATTGATGTGTGATTTCACCATGGACCATTGATTAGGTGGAGGTGGCAAGAGCACTATATTATTTATCTAAAATTTAGTGTCAGCTTTGAAGAAACACCAGGTTTGAAAATCCTGTGACAATTGCATAGATTACATAATATTTTAGAACAGAAAATCCCCAAGAATAGGTACAGAAGTAAAGCAAAGAGAACATAGTAAAATTGAAGCTATGATTGTACTCTAGAACAGTAAATGGGATTGATTGCAAGAATCAGTTGTACAGCTAAATTTACGCTCATTTCAGGTTCTTTTCTGCATAATAAAACATACAGTGTGGCATTCCTATGAGGTAAGGAATGCACTTTGAGAACCCAAATCTGTATTTGCTTCCTTTATTTGTACAGAAGGGACAAACAAAACACACTAAAATCTGAAGAGGGAGTGTTTATCAGGGAGTATAGTGACAGAACAAGGGCTAATGGGTTTAAGCTGAAAGAGGGTCGATTTAGATTAGATGTTAAGAAGAAATTCTTTCCTGTTAGAGTGGTGAGGTACTGGCACAGGTTGCCCAGAAAAGCTGTGGAGGCCCCATCCCTGGAAGTGTTTAAGACCAGGTTGGATGGGGCTTTGGGCAACATGGTCTAGTGGAGGGTGTCCCTGCCCATGGCAGGGGGGTTAGAACTAGATGGTCTTTGAGGTCCCTTCCAACCCAAACCATTTTATGATTCTATGATCTTTATCAGACTATATTTGCTTAAAATTAGGTTTCTCACTGATTGAATAACGATTGATCAAATTTGTATACGTCTTCCAAGATTTTTGGCTAATGTGTATGAAGGGTTGGAATTTCTCCAAGAAGAACAATTAGTTATTGAATGCCATGTTATTTTGTGGTATATTTTCCATATACGTATATTTAAGTGCTATTTAAGCTAAATCCTAACACTGCTGTTACAGTAGAGACATTTTTCTGAATTAGGTAAAGCTAATGAATTGTTAGAAGGTAAGCTATATTCCAGATAGATGTGCAGCTAGAAATATGCAAGTAAGCCAAACATGTGCTTGGCGATTGTGTGTGTCCACCATTCTCTTGAATAAATTTGGGTCTGAGGAACTGAAAAACAGTTTCAAACAGTTGTTTAATTTTAATGAAGAGCAGCCACAATTTTCATGAAAGAGGATTTTGTACAATGCATAGATATTCAGTGTTTATCGTGTTTCTTGAAATGAGAAATTGATTATCTTAAAAAACGACAGCTTTCTAAACCCGTAGGTAGTTGTAATTAGAATAACACAGTCATCCATCTGTTGTGGAATCCCTCAGGATTTCAGTTGATTATAAAATTTGCAAATATGGAAAAATCAAATTAGTTTGGGTTGTTATCACTTTCTAGATAAGAGAGAAGGAAAAACATCTGATAAACCACTATGCAGTTGCAGAGTTTAATTACAAACAGTAACACAAATCTTACTTGAAGTTTACTTTCAGCTAGCAGCAATGATACTGCTGTGAGGTGGATTCAGATTCGTAAAATAATATACAATAAGTACATTAAATGTTAATGAACTCTGTCTATCCCTTTCCCAGAATTAATACTTTACAGTTTGTTTTTATTTTTCTTTCTTTCTTAAAAATCGTAATCATTGAAAACCAAATCATTGATGTCTAGCTGTAATAGGCAATAGGATGGCAAGAAACTGAAGTTTGCTATAGTAGTAAAATAGGCATTACTCATTAGGGATACAAAGTTCCTAAAATAGCCACTTGCTCTTCCTGTTGTTAGTAAATTGCGGTTTATTGCAATACAAATGCTCTGTGGAAATGTAGTAGTTTTCTCAAGGTTCCAACAAACCCATTTCTCAAAGAATTCCACTTGCAGAGTAATCTAATATGCTAGTGTCTGGGTTTCTTAATTGATCTCCGCCATGTATTGCAGACTGCCCAAACTTGGGAATGCTATGACCTTTCAGGATCAATTGGGTTTTTTTGGTAGCTCTGGTTGTGCAGGTGACCTTGCAGATGAGTTCTCTATTTCCACCAAACTTTGTCTCTGAAACAGCTCTGCCATGTACTGCCAAACAGACAGAACCTCAGGGACTTCGGGTCTTGGCCGTTAAACTCAAATGTCATGGTGTGTTCCTTCTCTAGATGAGGCTTAGTTCTCTGGCTGAACAAAATCTCATAGGAACTTTCCACCATTTAATGAGTTCTTAATCTTCCAAGGGTCAGGAGGATTGGGTAATGAACTGAGAAATTTTAAAAACACCAATGGGAAGCTATCAATATAGAGCTGATCGGAAGGAGTAGCAAATGAGAAATACAGGACTACAACCCCAAATTAGGCTGGAAGGAAAGGAGAAGGAAGGGTGTTCTTCCCTTCTTCCTGCATCATTTGATGAATTTGCTTCTTTAAAGATGCTGTTAGCAAAAAGCATTTTGACCCTTGCCAGTTTATATGTAACTGGTCTGAAAATGTGGTTCATTCTTAGTGATGTTGCTGCCAAAAATAGCTTGAATATTTGTCATGACCAATACATAAAGAAGGTCTATATATGAATATTTTGATCTTGTATTGTTATGACAAGTGTACTGATGACGTAACAGATACTAGTCAAGGTGGAATTGCACATGCGATTATCTAGCTCTGATGAGAAGCCAACATTCTCCAGCAATTATTCTTGGATCTTGTTTACATCTTCTCCATTCACAGTTCAAATCCAACAACAATGATACTTTTCTTTGAAGTGGGATTTTTTTGTAGACCATTCTCACAATGAATATGAGATTCAGACTGTCAGAAGTGCTCTAGATGAATAGCCTGGTGGAGGAGATGACACCATCAAAAAGTGGTAGCAAAGTGGCAGAAGAGAATACAGTGAGAAACGTATGACTTCTGCTCTGCCCCAACTCAAAGTAATGTTTTAAAGTAGAAAACTTTCATAAGGACAACAGGAGAGACGATAGATACTGACAAAACATAAAGTTCTATACTGACTGCTTGTGCACCTGCCCACTGACAGTGTCAATGTTTAGATACCCATTGAAAAGTAAGAAAGAAAATGGTTTTGGTTTAAAAAAAAAAAAAATAAAATTGTGAGTTCCACAATTTCAGTTTATATGGACAAAGCCAAGGACTAGGATCCAATAACTACACGCTTTAAAGATTTTTGAAGCATCTGCAGGAATTATGCAGATCGCTCTGGCCATCATGGGATTTCAGTAACTGTTTGCAGTATTGTTACTTACATGGTTCCTTTGAATCAAAAGTATTTTGCATCTGTACAAAGACAATCTTTCTTACCATCACTGAAGTTAAAATGTAACCTTCATTAACATTTTGCGAAGATTATTTATACAGCTATAAAAACATTCGGCCTGGGCACCAGGGAGAGAAAAAACCTAAATCAATAATGTCAGCAACAGCTTTAGTCATTTCCTCCACTTAACACAAAAGGGAAGCCGGTAATTTTTGGGGGGTTACAGCAGTTAAACAGGAAAATAAATTAATTATTACCTAAAGACCATATGAGTTGTATGAAATAAGCTGTAAAGCTGTTTTAGTTTGGCATCCTGTCATTTCAGGATGAATGTGATGTAGCCCATTTTATGACTTAAGCATGTAAAAGCATCTTCATGCTAAGCGGGAAAAGGAATGACAAAGCAATCTTTCAGAGAAGTTGTAAAGTTGATTGAAGTCTAGTCTGATCAGGGAGAATACTGCTGGACTATGTGTGCCAGTTAACTGACTCTGAAGTGTTTGCAGCTATAGACTGAGTTTAGTAATACTATGTAATTGCCTTTGCAAATCATGCCACATGGGATGTCGGGTTTTGTGCTCCTGAATGCTACCAAGTGTTTTTGAGAAGCACTGCCCATTGAGATGTTTGAAATGGGTATGATCAGAGTTAGTACAAATGATCAGTCATGACCTCGAAGCAAGGAAACACTGAAATTACTTAAAGAATTGCTTCCTGTCTTCCCTTCATTCTGTTCTTCCCATTCCCCCTAATCCCTTTTGACACTTATGATTCCTCAGAGTTTTGCAGGAAGACCTGGAAGACAAAAAACAGAGAAGACAGCCTATCTTTTTCTGTTGACACAAGATGAAAACCTTCAAATCCCTTTCTGTCACTAGGTTTGTGCAGCAATAAATGAATGACTTGTAAGCAGAAGTCAATCCCCACCTCTCTCCAGGATCACCTGATTTGCATCTGGAACTATCCAGGATGCACAGGATTGCTTCTCTTTAAAGACGAAGACAAGATTAGCAATAGGAGTGAAGCAGGCTTCACCTAGGAATCCCACATTTAGGCTAACGAACCATGTGGGCCAAGTTGCTCAATGAGCCCTCTTTGCCCTATGTTGCCCTGCTCCCTACACTCATTGCTCCCCCACCCCAAGCAACAGGGGTCCTCTCTTTTTGGCTCCCTGTGGAACATGGAGTTTGATTTAGAGGTAGAAAGGTTGGAAGTGAGAGGAAGATTACCAAATGATAAAAAGAAATACTTTATTGTAGAAAAAGATAACACTACACACGAAAAATTGTAGAATATTCTTATCTTGTTGTTGTTTAAAGTTGTCACTGGCAATTAATAGTTTGCAATCTTTGGTGTTTCAAAGGAAGTATTTTCTCTTTTGAATGAACAAGATTGTATTAAATAGTGGATTTAAAAAAAAGATTTGAGAACAGGCATACCGATATTTCTTATGATTAGCTTATCTGAAGTATGTATGGTAGGTTGCTAATATAAAGAGGAGTTGCATGGCTAAGAAAAATAATAATATCATTTACCCTTAAAACAGTCCATATTTATTGCTCTGGGGTTTTTATGCATTTTAGAATGAGAGATAAAGTCAACTTTCTATAATAATATTTTTTTAAATTGTAAATTGGCTCCTAGAGAATTCTGCTATCCTTCAAGTCACTGATTTCATTTTGGCTTAATTTCTATTTTACAGTTTTAATTTCTGTTTTAAAGAAAGAAGTGTAATATACCTGTTCAACATAGAATTTTTGTTTTATTACATAAATAAAAAGGAAATTGCCAAAGCACATTGTTTATTCCATTTAATAATAGCCACAGTGCTGTATTATGTTGTTATCTAATTCATGTTCAGAGAGGTGTTCTGTCCTTTGTTTGTGGATAAACAGCATTCTTATTTGGAAAATTGATCTGTCAGTGCCTTTTGGTTTGAAACACAATGGGTTTCTAGACAGTTAGTTATATTAGGTGTATTGATAAATATCTGTCAAATGACTTTTGTAGAAAATTAAATTTAGTGTATTAAATCAGAAGTATCATGAGTATCATTACAATAGTACAGTCTCAACATATTCCTGCAAGCTTTCTAGTCAACTTTTTATCCATTAATTGCAATATGCAGTATTTCAATATTCCACTTAGTAATAATTTTCTAAGCTCAATGGAGCATTTAAGGTTTCTAGGTCCACTTTTTAATCAGTGGGAAGTGGTCCTTTGTGTATTCTAAACGACTTTATAGTTTTCTAAAGCCTAGTCTTCCCAGTCTATTAACTGGTAAACAAAATGGAAAATCAAAACTTTTGACCCAGGACAAAGTTCCACAGTTTGTGTGTTCCCGTTGAGTTGTGCATTGGCAGCAACTTGACTGCCTAGTTTACGGAGCTATGATTATATAAAATACGCTGGTGCAAAAAAGCAAGAGGTTTTGCCTTGATGAGGTACTGTGTGATATGAAATTATTATTCAATCCAAAGTCTATGTTAATTTTATATTCTTTCACAGTACAGGGGGAAATATCAAAAGGAAAACTGATAAGGAGGAAACTTTTTTTCAACAACTAAGAAATTATTACAACAGAGAAGAAAAAGCAATGAGAATCAATGAAATCAGTTGTGTTCTTTTAACGTTAATGGGAAGTAAGCATTCAGTACTTGCTGTAAACTGGTACAGAATGGAAACTGGGCTCAGATTGTGGGTTGTGATACAGCTGTTCCTCATTCCACCCTTGCTGGACTGGGATACCAGCTCTTCCATTGCCACCCACAGGAGAATCCAGCTTGGAATGGAGGCAGGGCTTCCTTGTGGCTTAGAGATTGATGTACCACTTGCCTCTCCCCTCCCATTCAGTATGGTCATGCCAGGACTGAATTAGCTGTTAGTCATAGCAAACTCATTCAAATCCCCCTGGTTTGACTTCCATCGTGGTTTCTGGGACATAAGTATGCCTCTTGCCTTCACAACTGCAAACAGGAACCTGAAAATGAATTGACTGTTGGTATAGTAATTGCAGCTTGAGTAAACAGGTAACTTGGAACAGGAGCTGTAAAAAGATATGAACTGTTTCACTCATCTCTGTGGGTTTTTAACTGAAATGCCTTGTGATTTTATATGTATTCTTCCAAATATTGTGCTGCTGGTATACTATGCAAAAGATACTTCAACTTCTGTTCTTGGGTAAAAAAAAAAGTCTCTAATGTGGGATTGCTATTTCAATCTCATCAGATTATTGAATAAATTTGTTTTACTCAGACCAGCTGATTTTACTTATGTATACATGTATTTGTCAACAGGACAAGGTTAATTGCTCATGAACCTACCACTTAAATCATTATCCTTTATTAAAGTTATAATAGAGCAAGATTTTTTTCTTATACTTCCTCTGCTGAATTGTATTGCTTTATTGTTGAGTGTAACTTTGCTGTATTGTTTTCTTCAAGAAAATTTCAACCTACTTCATCTCATCTGAGCAGAGTGCTTCTTAATTTGGTTTTCTTTAACTTTACTTCCTAATCAGAGGCACTTCCTCCCTTAACCTGTAAACCTGTATCTTTAATACCTTAGTCCCCATTTGCTTACCGGGAGCATAGAGTGTTTACTGGAATTGGTTGCCAGGGAATCCTTCAGTTTGATTTCTCTGTCTGTCTGAGAAGGACTTAGAAAAAATACATATCAAGTTACTGTGCAATCTGCTTAAATGAATATATTTTAACTTCTGTTTCCATATCTGTTATTTAAATTTAAAAAAAACTAACAACCAACATACTTTGTTAAAAATTTATTTATCTGTATAACTGTATTTTAATTTTTTTTCTTTAATTAGAACTTTGTGTGAAAGAAACATATTAAAGGTTTAAGCTCTTAGCTTTGTAACTCATAATATTGGACTGTAGTTTTTCTGAGGTAGAGCTATATTAGATGATATATGTACATGAGAGAAACAGTGCCCAATTTTTAATTGCATTTAGAATTCAAAATTTTGAGAAAATATTACAACAGAGGTTGCTTTAATTCAGATTTGTTAATTTGTCTAACTTAGATTTTTAATTTAAACAAATGCAGGAAATGGGGTATATATTACTGTGTGAAAGAACAATGCATAGTAATACAGGATTTTTGAAATCTATCAGTTATAAAACTTTCTGACATTGATATCAAAGTGGAATTTTTGTTAATAAGGCTGGGTTTACAGCTAGGAGACTTCAAGGCTACTGGAATGGAAAAAGTAGATCAGAAAATGCTGCTGTGTCTCATTTCTTGACCAGAAGGAATAAAGCTCTACTAAGAAATGGATCTGAAAAAGATGTTGTTTGTTTACATCGTGCTGTAAAGCTAATGATAACCATACTACAAGTGAAGATTGTCTTATAAACAAAGTGATTTTAATTAAAAAAATAAGTGTATGAGGAATGCAGATTCTTCATGCATCCTTTGCAAACACTACTAAACTCATTTCAAATAAGAAACAGTTCTCCAAAATTGGTATTCGTACATAAAAGAAGCTTTACATTAGTATTCAGTTAAAATCATATTTATCACAGTACTTTATTATATTTTTTTTTTGTTTTAGCCACAGATGCAGATGTGAAGAATGAAAGTCTTTCATCTGTGCAGCAGCTTGGTGTTGAAATGACAGTCAGGTACATGGTATTAAAATATTTCCCTAGTGTATTTCTAGAATTTGTTTGATTTTCATGGAATGACTTTAATGATATTTAATCCATCAACTCAGTGCTTTATACCATTTAAATCTAAAGATCATCTTTAAGAAAATGAATTCTAACTTGGAAAATGAAAAAGGTATTAGTACATAATTAAATTATCTTTACAGATTATATATGTTATTATCCTTTATTGTTGTAAAGGCTAATTGTAACTTGTTAGTAAGATTTACCGTAAAATTACATTATCCTGAGTTATGTGTCTGTCTTTCCTCACATTACTTCTCTAAATGGTTCTGTTTAGCTAAGCTTAGTTATATGCCATTTAAACATTTTATTTGGCTGGTAATTTCCAGAGCCGTGATGAAGGAAAAGCTAATGTGTCTGTACTTCCACAGATTGTTATCTTTAGCATTAATATTTGAATTCTGATGCTCATAATTACACGTACAATATACTTAGATGGAATTCTAAATAGGTATGTGAAGAAAATGACTCATGTGTTAGTAGTTGCTCTTCCCCACCACCACAGTCTCTGAACTAAAAGGAATGTAGACGAGGGATTGTACCACTGAGTAGCAGGTGTTTGGTGTGTATCCTTCCTAGATAAAGCATTACAGGTTTTATTAAACCATTTATGTGTATATCTGCAACACAGTGTTTGTGATGAACAACGCTATGACAGCTTAATTTTCACAGGCCTATTAAATATGAGTTCTTGCTTTTTAGGAATTAAAAAAAATATTTAACCAATATTTAACCTTTAAACAGTTTTGGTTTTTAACTTTTTGTGCTAGATATGGAAAATATCTAAACTTGCTAAAAGAACATGCTGAAAATGGACTGTGTTTCGTACTAATGAATTGTGAGAAATTTCTGAAACAGCAGCAAAGAACTGTGGTATCTTCACTTTGTATCCTTTCTTGATGGCATAAATTGTATTACCTAAAAACGCTAGTGGAATTTGAACTCTCAATTTGGACTTTTGATGGTGGTGTAGGTGTGTAATATGTAAGAAAGAAAAAAAAAAAGCAGCGTGCTTGCTTTGAAATTTTGTTACGTTACATGCACATGCAATGCACTCAAGAAAATCTTCACCCTTTTGTTCCCATACTTTTTAAAAATTGTAAATCTCATTAATTTTTGTCACAAATTGTTTTGGAGCAGGGTCACACCTTCCTGTATGTAATAGTGTAGAGCAACGCGTCTTTGAGCATTAATGAGTATTTGTGGTACTCCTACAATACCAACGTTGTTAATGGTAATGCCCATGTAACGATACATGGCTGTAATCTGATCAACAGGAATGATTTTACTTCTGACTCTTACACGTGGAACTTTTTTTTTTTTTTTTTTTTTTTTTTTTAAATAAAGCAGATAGCCCTTTCCAACAAGCTTTGTTATGTTCTTCAGGTATTAGACTTACAAATCACTATTAAAACTGCTTCAGGTATATTAGTCAGAATATGTTTAATCTCCTTTTTTTAAGCTTTTCTTTTACTTTGTTTTTTTTCCATAATCTTTACAACTCCTCTTCCTCCACAATTCTCTGTTTCTTGTAGTATAGGCACACTTGTTTTGGTGTGGGGTTTTTTTGCAACTTTTTGTTTGCTTTGCTTGATTTGGCTTGACTGCTTATGGACTGGAAAAAAAGTAGTGCATAGGGAAAACAGCTTAAATTGTTTCTCTTCATTCAGTTTGAGAGGCAGCTGTGTCTCGAGAAGCTGCCTTCTGCGCAGCAATATTCCCCTTGCCCCATCTCTAACAAACCAGCTCCTGCCTCTTGGTGCGTGGGCCTGGGGAGGAGGAGAGCAGCAGTTCCCACAGGGCAGCAAGGAGGAGATCTCTGTTCCTTAACCTTGTCACGCAGGCTGCTTGCAGGAGCGCTATGCTGGCTACGACTGGTTTGCGTCTTCTATCTTCCTCATAATGTCAGGGGACGGAGAGAAGACACTGACGTTTCTTCGGCGGTTTTCGTGTCTTCTTGTTTCAGCATTTCTCTGGCTACCAAGACTGCATGTATCTGTAAGAATTTAAAACCTGTTTCTTTGTGAAAGGCAACTTCAAAAGTTTCTAAAGGAGGCTTTATCAATTTATGTAGTTTTGGGTGAGGTTTTTTAATGCATTAAGTTTTCATTAAAGCCCTTTTACTGAATATGTGACCCTGAAAAATTTTCTCAGAAAAATATAGATTTGGCATTTGCTCAAATGGTTGTTTAAAAGTTGTGAAATAACTGGTGGACTGATAGTAAAGGCAATGTTATTGAATTTTGAAGCTGGCAGTAAAATAAACTTTGTTAGTGGCGTTAAATTCTGTGTGAAGGCTGCAATACTGTTGAATGACCTTTTCTTCATTATTAGAGTATGCAAGTCCATCCTTTTGAATTTTTTAGTAAATCTATCAGTTTTAAAATTTACTCAATATGTAAATACTGAATGCTTGGCAGTTTTAAATTATTAGTATTTTGGATGAAGTTTGTAGTATAAGAAACATCATGCCCACTTTTATTAGATCTATTTTAAATTCGATCTATTTAAAATAAAACCTTTTTGGTTTGATTTTGTACATTGCCACATTGTCTTGACTGTTTTGAACATAAACAACAGTAGTCTTTACTAGAGAAATCTGGGGTATAAGAAACACAGATTAGATTCCGTACCTCTTCTGCAGACAAGCCTCTGTATTAATATGAGTTGGTCTGTCTTTTCACCAGAAGCGACCATGTTGGTCCACTCACAGCACTGAGTCCAGCTCCGAGGTTGTTCCAGCATGATGAAATATTCCTCCATTGTGTGAATATAATTGTGCTGAACACCCTCAGTGCTGAGAACCTAAGTGTCATCTTCCATACAAGAACTAGTCAGCATTGCAGGCAGGTTGCTGCAGTGCTAATGTTCATTCTCAATACCTAAATGATTTCTTTTGTAATATGTCTTGAAAACACAAAGAGAAAATTCATTAATTAACCTATTTGCATAATTTCCACAAGGTAAACTAAAATAAAATGTCAAAACATGAATGAGGAATTATCAAGCCATTGGACTGTGATGCTGCCTACCTCAGGAAGGAGGAAAATTCCAAAGGATGTACTTTGGCCTTCTAGCACAAAGCCAAAGATTCATTACCTAGAA
The DNA here is from genome assembly GCF_011004875.1 of Balearica regulorum gibbericeps. Lineage (NCBI taxonomy): Eukaryota > Metazoa > Chordata > Aves > Gruiformes > Gruidae > Balearica > Balearica regulorum. Next base: position 56,730,870 of record NC_046186.1, on the reverse strand, counting down.
CCCAAGCACTGACATCCAGAGCTTTCCGTACTGATAAAACGTGTTCCTTTTGCTGCACAAAATAGAATTTCACTCATACCAGCCACACATACTGCAAAGAAACATGCACACAGAAAACAACTTCACATCCTATAGAAGTTGCACTTTCTACACCAGTAAAAGGGGGGAAAATATCCAACAGAAATTAGTCTTTTTTTTTTTTCTTCTGTTCTTTTGTTTAAAGTATAACAATGGTTTCTCCATCCCTACTTTGACAATTAAAGCTTGCATGCAAAAAACTAGATTGCTAATGCAAATGAATAGTCAGGATATATTTTTATATATATATAAAATAACAGTTTCTAACTTTTAATTTTCTTTAATTTAACAACATGTTTTTCCTGATGGTAGCACCAGCTTTTTTGTTTATTCTATTTCCTATCTTTAAAATAATTTGGATGACTTATCTTGCAAGTAAATGTGTATAATTTTATATATTGTTCTTAGCAAAGTATTTTAAAAAACACATTTTTGTAGTCTGTAATCCTTTTCCTCAAAGTTGTTGTTGTTGTTAATCAGATACACCTGCCTGTTACCACGGTGGAATCTGGCATCCATCCAGTCTATTTTTGCAGTGCTCACCACATTGAAATGTTGCTGAAAGCTGAGTTGCCACTTGTCTTTTCAGCCTTCCACATGTCTGGTTTTGCTCCATCCCAGGTAACTGATGAAAGCATATCAAAGTATCATCAACTTTTTGACTTGAATCCACAAAATCAAGGATGTTCAGGAACAACTGTGGTTTTTCTATATGGCACTTGTATGGTGGTTATGAAACTAGGGGTAATAGATGGTATTGAGTGCGTAGTGACTTAGAGCATCTGAAGATAGAAAGCAACTGACTTTTGTAAAGACAGTGTACTGCAGTGTACTGATGACCTTCCATAACGTGTTCATGCAGAAAACCTGATAAAATTAAAATATACTAAAACCTCAGATTTCTCATTAAAAATAAATAGAGTATCTTATTACCTAGAATAATTTTCTGAATTTTCCATAGGAGAAAAATGAGTAATTTGGGATACGTGAGTAATAGGAAGCAGTTCAGGTGATATTAGAGCAAAATTAATTTTATATAAGCTGGCATAAATATTACAATCAGGTAACACACTATTCTTCTATATTAGAGATGTTTCTACAGAAGAATATTTGTCCATAATGTTAGCGCTCATTTTACCTACTTACTACAATTCTTTGGTAATATGGAAAGCTATGTATGGAGCATTGCTTGTAAAGACTACAGTTCTGATGAAGTGTAAATATCTTTGTGCAAAAATGAGTTAGATTGCCCATGCAAACGACCTCTCACCACACTAAGAAAGTTATTGCTGTTCCAAGGCAAGAAAAACATTTTTTGTCTTACACCTCCAAAATTCCTTTCTGCCACAAGTTTTGCAGCTTAAGAGACTTCTTAATGGGGGCAGATGCCAGTGCGGTACGATAGTCAGCTTGGGATTTGGTCTTTGAGGAGAGAAGATTGGCAGATGAGGGACTTTATCTCAGCATAGGAATGAGATGCCTATAATGAGGTTCCTCTTTTGGGGTGGGAAAACACACGGGGACAGTCGCTCCTTCCTCAACTAATCTTATGTAAGTTATACTGTATGCTTTTTAAATTGCATTCAATTCGTAATAGACTAGTTATTGTTCTAAGCTGCTGACAAGATTTTTTTGTTCAGGGATTTTTTTTCACTTAATGTGTTATTGAAATGCCATTGGTGGGTGCCGCTGTACCTTCGATGTCATTTTGCAGTTCTCCTGCAGGATTAAACCCAAACAAACCCTGAAGTGCGAAAACAACTCTGATGTATTTAAGTGCTTGTGTGTATCAATACCTGAAAACAGATTTAATGCCAGAGTATGGCTGCTATCACCTAATTAGAATCTTGGTACTTCTGCTGCTGCATGTTTTTGAACACTTTAAGGACTGATTAGCAGAAGATTTGTGGTCTAGAACTAAATGAAATGTGCTGTACACTTCTTAATACATTGTGATTTTGAACTGGAAAAAGAAGTCACTGTGTTCCACACCCACTTCATTAAATGAAAACATGTCTTAGGGAAGGACCTGACGTTCATTTATAAGGCAAAGAACTACATTAATTTAAAGGAAAATCCACATTAAACACACCATCACCCTCATTACCCTCTAGGCCACGTTATAAAAAAAATATTGAAAAAATCACGTTTGCTGTCATTGGACTTTAAGTTTTATGTCTCGACCTCAGGAGTTGCCAGAATATAGTCAGATAAGCGAGATGCACGGATACAGGATATTATGTCTAGCAGAACTCACTGGAAGTCTGTTCGGAGTCTGTAATGTAAAAAAAAGTGATTCTTGGCTTCTTTTGTACTTTATCCCTCGTATTTTCATAAGGAGGGTACTGTTATAGGAAAAAGGGTCTGTAGTATAGAAAAGTTAAGAAATGAAGCTGATAATTATGTCTGAATGTCTACAGCAATTATAATTATATATAATTTCATTCTCATCTAGATTTGTCTGCAGTGGATAACTCAGTGTTTCTGGAATTACATGGACTGGAGCGAAATCTGTCACTACATTGCTATATGTATTTTCCTGGGTCCCGATTATCAAATATATATGTGTATTTCTGTGTTCAGACACCTACAGGAAGACATCCTGAAGCACACTGAAGCCCAAGATCTCCAAGTTTTTCTTAAAGTAAGGGTTTCTTTTTTAGTTTTTCAATTGCTGAAGGGAAGCAAAGCTCTCAATACTGAAAATACATATGTTACTTAATCTGAAGCTTTTACTGAATTTCACTTATTGATTTTAAGTGAATGAAATAATGCTTTAATTTTATTTAGTTCCTGGCAAGAAATTGTGGTATAGTATTTTCCAGACAATAGGTTTCCTGCATTTTGTCCTGATCAGTTCCCTTTGTATGCAAAGTAAATAGCCATGTTAAGTCATGAGGGCATTTGATTTAGTTCTCTGTGTGGCCCTAGTCTCATTAAACTAGATTTTCTCCAGAAAGGTGGGGTTATGCTGTGGTCTCCTGCTGAAGCTTGAAGACGTGGCACAAAGCTCAGTGAGCTGTTACTTTGAACAACTATTACAACAATTACTATACAACTAGCGTCACAGTTTCATATTTTTTGCCATATTATAAATGATATTTGGTTATTGGATTCTTTTTGAAGGGTAGTGCTTAGCTATAGATGCAGTCATGAATAGATGCGAATATTTGACTCCTGCTCTGAGACAGTTTTGCTTTTTTCTCTTTTTTATTTCTCCAGTCAAAATCCTTTTGAGAGCTATATATCTGCATTTTAGTCTGTCCTAACAACAGTAGTTTTTTGACTAGTTTGCATCCAACTTGCACATTCTTAAATAGGAATAATATGTCAGATCAATAATTTTCCTTGAAAATGTTAGACTGTGTACCAAACAAGTGAATTGTTTTGTTTGACCTGGTTTTAGTCAACGTGACTTAAAAACTACTTCATCTTGATGGCATTATTGGGATACTTTATGTAAATTATAGCAGAGAAAATGTATATGTTGTCACCTACAGTATAAACAGGCCAAATATTTGACATGATACTGTTAAATTAATGAGAAATACTGTATATTAATGCAGTACTGGAGTATTTACAATTCATTGAGTGCTGCAGAAAAAGAGGAGTTAATAGCATACTTAAACTGTACTCTTGCTTTTGATAATCTGTCATTGTAGTCATTCAGTTTCAGCTATATTGTGGGCTTCATGTGAGGTTACTTGGGTTTAATAGTTGCAAAAGTGTTAGTCAGCTGCCCTTTTATTGAAATAAGCGAATACAGTTTCAAGATTTATCCTATATCTCAGCACAACATTCACAAATTTGGATTACTGTAATGGAGTGATTCTCTTAAAAGAGGAAGTATAAACTATTCTAAGAACATAATCCTTAAGTTAAGAAAAAAAACCAACCATCAACAACCTTTGAATGTTCATTTTATATTTTTTTTAAATGTAATGTCATATCTTGAACTTCATACTAGCTATGGTCATTTGCTATACAAACGAGTCCTGCTACCTATTTTCCTTCCAAGAACCAATAGTACTTTCTGTTTTTAAGCTACTAACATGCATTATATCTGTCATGAAAAGATGACGATTTGACAGCAATACACCTTTGCTGGTATTATCTAGTAAGTAGTTACAGCTGTCTATTAAAATTATAAACAAATATTTTCTTCTTAAAATATAAATATACTTTCATTTCCACATGAAAAAAGAAGTTGGAGACAACTTTACTGTCAATTCAGATGACATTATGCCTGGCACTTAAAATAAGTAATTCTCCCATTCAATGTGTCCTTCTAATAAAAAACAAATGACAACTCATGAAAGAGATCATCTTCTATTACTCTATAATTTGCCTTTCCTCTGTGCCAAGAGGAAAGTAGAAGTAATGAATTGTCCATGAACACTTTTTCCCTTTCTCTGGTTCTTCCTGGTGGCTGAGATGGATTACTAACAGTTATGATCCCTTTGAGATATCTTGAAGTTTCAGCAGTAACTGAATTTTAAATTTATTGCTTGGTCTTTTATTAATCCTTTCATGGAAGGGTGAAGCTGCATAACTTTAATTTCCATATGTGAACCAAGAATACTGTAACACCTCAGAAAACCTGTCTTGACTCTCTTGCTTTCATTGGTTTCATTTGGGTTAAATAGAGAAACTGAGGCTACAGGGTTTGCAACTTGTTGTAATAGCGCATGTAGGCCAGTGTGTCACTCTCTTCTAGGAGTAATTTAGCTACTCTTCAGTTTATCTTCTGTGAGTATGGGCCATGTTATTGACAACTAAGTTGCTGACCAATGCTTTAAAATGTGTTCACATTTAATCAATATAGCATTTGACTGCTTAAAAAGAACAAGAGTTAAATATCTACTATAGTTCTCTATTGGAGTCAGCTTTCCACTGTAGTCAGCCTTCTCACAGTGCATGAAGAGCAACTTGGAAGGTAAAAATTTGCCTTTGCTTTCACTTTTGAGTAGGGGAGCAGAAATATGAGGACCATCTTGAATTTCTGTTCAGATGCCAAAGTGCGGCCTTCCAAGCCTGAGCATGTGTTCTCAGGAGATTTCTGCTTAGCAGAGGTGCACAGTTCATACACCAGCAGATATATGTCCACAAGGACTGTCTGAGTCCAGAGAGATTTTTGCAGCACATGCTGCCACCAGTGGTAATACTGTGCAGTAGATGGTCTGCACACAAGTTGTTCCAGTTGAAAGCATCAACAGATTCACCCATTTTACCTAGACTATTCTTCAGGATCCTGCTTTCTGCAGTGCATCCTCTATCTCTAGTATAGTGGCCATGAGAAGGAATATGGCCGGTTCGTTTCTTTTTCCTGAGGGCACCTTCTTTTACTCTACATTTTGGAATTAGTAAGAATTAATCGTTTGTGGTTATGCAGAAGTGTTTATTCTGTTTTTATTTAGGCACTTCATAAAGATCTTTCTTTATCATTGATTTTAAAAATAAGTATCTACTGTTACTCTCCTGGTTTTATTGACAATCTAGTTGATATAAAAGCCACACTAACAGACTTTTAGCGTGTCATGTGCTGGTATAAAAATCTTTTGAAAGAATATTTTAGTAACTGGCTTTGCCTTTTTAAAGCTTACTTTGTTTTCCTTAAAAATCTTTATATGGCATGTTCTCCAAAAATGAGATGAACAACGTCCACCTGAAAAAAAACTATTTGTTAACAAGACTGTTGTTAGGAAGAACTGTCTGGAAGCAGAGATTACCAATCCTTTATTTCTAAATTAATGTAATAAAATCCGTGTATTTTAAACACCCAGGCTGTGACAAGCAGAACAAAATGAGCTATATTTAGCAGCTTGGAATTCATTAAATTTGAGTTGTGCATCTTTTTTTCCTAACTAATAAATGTTTTCTGTATTTGTGCAGGAAGAAGCATTCCATGGATTTCGAGTGAGTGATTATTTAGAATATATGGAAAGCTTGGAGGCAATCTACAGATCTATGCTGCTGGAAGACATGAGGAACATAAGAGTGCAGAATACATAGATGAAGCAAACAAGCACTTTATTTTCCAATTTTGGTTACATCCTTTAAAAGGATGCTGATTGATTGATATATCAGTCTTAGCTAAAATAAGCCAGGCTGTGTAAATGTACATACTGTAAAATAAATAAGAAGGGTTTTCAGAATACAGTTTTTGCACAAGGACCTTAAGTTTAATGACCTAAAATACCACATTTTCCCAGATAGGCTTTATGCAAAGCCTCATGTTCAGTTCGCAGAAGGTAGCTTCTAAACCCACCTGTAGGATGTTGAATTGCCTTCCTTAGAACATAAGTCTTCCTTACAAAGCCTTGAACTTGTTCCCAAATCATTGCATTATTGTTGTCATCTTGTAGCACAGTCCTGAAACCTTCATATTTAACTAGGGTCTGATAAAGTTATTTTTCTTAGAAACAAGTGTTAGTGTGTATTCATATGCATGAAAAGTCAGCAAATGAAGAGCAAATTCCCTGTACACAGCTGTTCTGACTTTGTGGTTAAGGTTGAGAAAATGGGGTGTTAAAATACATACAATGAAAAAAGACTGATATTCCTGTCTTTTTTTTCATGAGTCATTTTATGTCATAAAACATCTATTTGTAACATACACTCTCCATATGCGTAAGTGAATGAGAAGCCCTTGAGCGGCTTGCTTTTCATCTCTCTGGAAAATGATCATTTTTAAATGTGGTTTCCTTCAGACAGGAAGACTAGTAAGAAGCATCATCTGTGCTTGCCTTTCATAGAATGGTTTGTGTTGGAAGGGACCTTAACGATCATCTAGTTCCAACGCCCCTGTTGCGGGCAGGGACACCCTCCACTATACCATGTTGCCCAAAGCCTCATCATCCATAAAAAGCAAGAATTAAGGCTGCTAGGTATTTTCTAACACCAACAGTGTAGGTGAAATTTCAGCATTGTTGAAGTTGACTGAAATGCCCACTTGGAGAGTGCTGCATCCCATTTACTGTAAGGATAGGTTTTAGGTAATGATCAGTGGGCAGCTCAGGAAACATTGCAGTGTCTCTCTTTTTCATATTCTATCACTGTTAAATATTATTTAAAAAAACCTATATATAGTTGTGCACCAATTAATAGTTATTTTTTGAAATCAAATAGTGATCTGGGCATGATGTTGAGTCAATAAATAATACTCAATTAGATGACAACATATTCCTGAAATGAATACTACAGTTGGCTTGTCAAGAATTAATAAATACCTTTGTATTTGATTTAAATTAAGGCCAATAAAATGATAGTTATTAGCAAGCAGGAGGGCTTCCTTCGGTACTAGCAAGTAATCAAAGTATGTAGATGGAAAATGACAAGGTACCATCCTGTGGCCTCCCCCCCCACAGTATTTGTAGATTACTTCTTTTCATTTTGCAAGATTCCGCCCCCCCTCTACCCCCACCCCTTCTATATTTTGTTATCCTTCAGGGCTTTTCACCTGTGCTTCCAGGTATTATCTCAGTTGATTCACTAATTCCCATTTCTCAGAAGGTCTGTTCTACCCTATTTTTTTTTTTGTCCTCCACTACACAAGGCATTATAGTGACGTGGACTTTCATCTGCTTTTTATGTACTACCTCACCAGTAGAACTTTATGGTTTGAAGCTCTGTCTTGTGAGTTGTCCAAGTTCACTGAGTATTGGGAAGGTTGAAAGAGTTCAGACAGTGGGATTAACTCAGCCTTGGTGCAAAACTTTTGGGAGCGTTTCAGACACACTTGCCTGCTTTTTTTCCTCTGCTACCCTGGGTGTAGAACTGGCATTTGTTGCATGCTGGTCCACAGCCTTCCCCTCAAAGTAATAGTACTGGTGTTTTATAATACTCATTCATCCATACCAGGTAGTTTTGATGGATGATCTCTGACTTTGGTCTGAAGGCTGGGTTTTTCTTTTTGTAATTATTTCACAGATACTGTCTTCTGACAATTCCCTCTGCTTTAGGCATTACGTTCTATAAATACCAGCATTATGTCATACCAGTCTACATCAATTCTCTGAGGCTTCCATGCAGTTCCACTTCCTATGTTGCATTTTCTTCTTTCTGGGATTGTTGAAGGGTAACATCTGATACAGGGTATCTTTGTGATGGCAGATGGGAAGAAGCAGGTAAGGACAGGCTGTTCTCTTGAGGAAATTTCTAGTATAATGGCTTCTGGAGTATCCAACTCTATCTGACATACAGATGGCCACAAAAGGAAGAAAGAAGTGAAAACTATCATAATCATAGAATCACAGAATGGTTTGGGTTGGAAGTGACCTCAAAGATCACCTAGTCCCAATCCCCCTGCCATGGGCAGGAACACCCTCCACTAGGCCACGTTGCCCAAAGCCCCATCCAACCTGGCCTTGAACACTTCCAGGGAGGTGTTAGCCACAGCTTCTCTGGGCAACCTGTTCCAGTGCCTCACCATCCTCACAGTAAAGAATTTCGTTCTAACATCTAATCTAAATCGACCCTCCTTCAGCTTAAACCCATTACCCCTTGTCCTGTCACTCCACTCCCTGGTAAACAGTCCCTCACCATCTTTCCTATAGGCCCCCTTCATAATAAAGCTAGTTGTCATTAAACCAAATGTTCAAGAGTTACACTGGGTTTCACAATATTCTGTAGTAGCTCTAGAACTGGTTTTAAAAGCTACGCTCACTTCAGAGTGTTTAGAAATCCTTTTGCACACTTTTCTAAAAGTGGCCTGGAATACAACTGGATGACTATTATCTATTAAGAATGTTACGTTGCATGAGAAAGCTTTACACAAAAAGGCCTAAGGGACCTCTGGATAGGTTCTAAAACTGGTGCATAGCTCCCTTTTGGTTTGGGTGCTGTGAAGAAATTCACCAAGGAATCTTACTCCTGTTTTGTGAGTTGGCTCACTAGCAGCTGCTTAAGCAATGACTGTCCTTTTCTCTTCCTGTTTTAGAGGTGGGAAGCAGTCTGTTTTCAGAAGTATTGCAGTCAGTAGGCAAATCGTAGGTGAAAGTTGACTTAATGGAAGAAAGGAAGTAATGGCTTTAGTGGAGATTTTGCTTAGAAGGCTTCATTCCTAGACATTCTCTCCCCCCCCCCCCGCTTCTCTCCCCTGTATCTGTCCTTTATTAATGCATTTCTTCAAACTGTGTTCTTTGGGAAAAAAAAATTTTTTTTCAAAAACTCAGACATAACACAACAATGTTCTCATCTAGCCCAGCCTTGATCAAGACTTAATTACAAAGTCTTTCCATGAAACTGCCTTAACTTTCATTCAAGGTCTTAAGATCCTGTGGTGGAACCTAGTGTCACTCACTAATGGCATGTTCAGTGATGGCATCTAAATAGACTTTGCAATTGGATGAAGTAAAAGTTCTGCTCCATAGAAAACAGAAAATACTGGGTTATTATTTACTTTGAAAGTATAAGAGGGTCTCTAGTGTCATCAGTATCAAGTTCCTGAACAGCTTTTTGAAAACACAAGATTATTTTTGGCTTAGTCTTAGACAATAAACCTGTACTCATTTTCCCTGATTAAATTTGCATCAAGAATTCTGAAGTTTCTTGAAATTTGTCCTTCCCCCTTCAACCACCCAGAGTTTCTAAAAGGCACATAATGTATCTTCTTGTGTGTAGATCTATCCTTTCTTAGGATTTCAGTTTTATTTCAGCCAAAGTAATTGTTGCACTACTTCAATTGAGAGTGAAATGCCCTGTTCCTGCTGTTACCTTCAAAGAGATTTTTGGTCTTGGTAATTATTTTGCATGGAAAGTTGGTAAAATTCCCTTGTACCTTGTAACATCAGACCCTAAGTACCTTGATGTTTCCAATGACATTGCTTCTTTATCAAGAGAGACAAGATACAACAACTCTAGCAAAAAGTTACTTATCATCTGTATTTTTACAGGAAGAAGTCTTTACACTGTGAAATGTAAGTAGCCAGCATAATTGGTCAAGTCCCTGCTGCAGCTAGTTTAATAACTAAGCAGTATAAATTCCCCAAATGCATCCTAGCTATGTAGGCAACATGACCAGGTGATGTTATGTAGTGAAAGTTAAGTTCTTTATTTGGCTAAAGAAATAGGGAAAATACTATGTTTTATCAACACCTGCAATAACATTTTCTTTACAGAACGCCTGGAATCTCAAAATATTTTCATTAGAATGTGATATAATAAATGCTTTAGAAGTCCAACAGAAACCACAGATGTTGAATTTAGACTTACCCAATATCATTGCCACACCTTCCTGTGAGACAAACTAAACATTACTGCAAACATTCTTGAAAACAACTTCACTAGATGAAATGAATGTGTGAGCACATAAACAAATTCAAATCATAAGATACGGTAGAACCTGCAGTTGAAATTTCTGTAATTATACGCAACCTAAGAGTGAGCAGCACTGACAAAGGTTTTGCCACTAATTTCAATATTCCTCACAGCGCTTTTCATAAGTTCAGGGGTTTAGCTTTTTTTTTCCTGTCTGGAAAAAAAATGTTTTAAATATTTTTGGACTTTTGTGAACTGTGTGGGCTTACCTACGAGGCTGGCAAGCATGAGGAAAGAATTATGACAACAACTGATAGAACCAAGTATTTGTCTGACACCAGGGTCAAAGAATGCTAAGACTCCCATAAAATCTGTTCTTTTAACCTTAATAATAGTCTCTTTTTAAAAAAATTTTTTTTGAGCATATATCTCAAAATAACCAAATGACAAACACCCAGATGGCAAATAAAACTAATATATATGTGTTTCTAGAAATTCTATATGTTTTTAAAGAAACCATGGTTGACTAAGCTACCAATTATGAAATCATCAGTTCCTTTATCAGCAGCAGATACTTGTCAGGAAAATTAGCTCTTAATGCTAGGCACTTGAGTAACCCAGGGACTCTTGCCATCTAAATAGCTGCCACTTTGTATTCCTCCTCCCCCAACAAAGAAAAGCAGAGGCACTGCAGACCTGACCCTTAATGACTTTCATCAATATTGCATCAAATCAATGCAAAGAGGTCCAATAGACAATAATCACAAAGAGTCGAATACAAATATAAAGCAAACAGCCTGAGTACTGAATGCTGCTACTGACAGAAGCAGTTCTTGCATTGCCTCCAGCAATTCAATCAACTGCAGGTTCCCCATCTGCAAAACAGCTACAATTTCATGCAGTCCATGTCAGTGCTGAGATAATTAATTAAAGAATATTTGTGAAACATTTAGTGAATGAAAATTTTATGTAAATCTAAATCTTAATACCTGATAATACTATAAAATTCCATTGTGCCCTATGACAGAAACAGGACATTGACACATGTTAACAAGAAGACTGAAATGGAGTTTGAAGTGATGGTAGTCAGGGAAACCAATGGCATCTTCTTTGGATCAATGACAGTCTAAAAACAAATGACCATTTTAGCAACAGATATCTGAAGACATGCTTACATGATATATTATCGCTGGTTTGAAGACTCCCTCATTCAGGCTGGCTTATATATAAATTTCTCCATTCAGACAGCTCCCCATTTTCTTTCAGGGAACTAAAGTCTGCTGAGATGTAGACATTTTCTGTCTCTAAATCTATTTCTGTTTTTCTTGTTGCCTCTTCCAGCTTCTTTTTCCCTGCTTTTCATCTTGATTCTATTTCCCTCCCTCAGGCTTTTTCTCTCTCTTATTTTCAGCTGTCTCATCATTCCCAATCCCCAGTGACAATCTAAGCGCTAAAGGATATGTTATAGCCCTGTTGTACCTAAAATGTGTAACTAAGCATGCTTTCAAATAAACATAATGGCACTAAAAAAATGGAAACACTAAATAAAACCCCCACTTGGAAAAACTGGGAAGCCAGTTGTAGGAAGACATGACCCCCCAAACAAGCTATCAACAACCCTGACCCAGTCTCCTGCTGTAGGGAGCTAAGCCCTGCTGCCTCTGCCTGTCTGTCACATCCCCCTCACCATCAGCTGGGATGCCATGCTGAATAGAAACATAGATCTTAGCCCTAAAAGATGTGCAGATTCCACGCCACCTCCTTCAGCAGCCTCTGCAGCATGACTCAGGTTTTGGGGATAAAAATCAGTGATCTAACAAAATATTTTTCATCTGTTCATGTCTGCCATGTTGCCTTTTGTCAAGTTATTTTACTTCTGAAAACTGAGTACCTAAGAAAATACAAGTAATGCTTACTTGGTTTTGTAAAAATGACAGTTCTGCAGATGGAAACAGTAACAGTTTTCTCATTACCATACAAGAAGAGAAATACTGGCAGTGGAAGCAACTAGAAGGTTAAAAAAAAAAAAAAAAAAAAAAAATCCTTTAGATCTGTAGGGAAAAAAATAGATCAAAGTTTAGTAGTTACACTCTAAACTTTGTTTTCCACTGTTTTAAAGACATCCAACTCAAACAATCACTGGGTCAACAGATAAACAGTCTCAGCTTCTATAAACTATTTTGTGTGGTCTTGAAGTAACTTCTAGCTAATCCACAGCAATATTGCATTGCTTTCAAAAGGAGCTAAGTTTGAGTAACACTAAAAGATCCCAGTAAATAGGCTGAATTTCAGTACAACATGCCATCATTAATGACAAGAGATCACAATACAGAATAAAAGCAGAAGCACTGCTAAATTGGCATTCAGAAGGAAGGTAGAAAATGCCAGACTACAGGCAAAGCTGTGGTGTCATATAATGCACAGTAGTGACATAAATCTTCATTGCCAATCTTTTTGCATTTAATCACCTCTGGCATGAGAATCATCCTTTGTTGCTTGTCCAGGTAGTAGTAGTGAATATGAATTTGGTTCAATCATTTGCATTTTTGATATAGGGATGATGTTTCAAGGATGGCAAGATATTTGGCAAGAAATATGGAGTTTGCACCCATAGAGTTATAGAATTTGTGTGTTCTTTGTCCCTCCTAAGAGCAATGCCCAGATTACAGCAGGTCCCTCACTCACTGGTGAGTTAGAGCAGCAGCTTCCCAGGGAAGGAAACTGGGAGTCTGTCAACATTTGAGAAAAAAAGGCACATTGTTTGACATCATTGCTAAAAAACAATGAAAGCATTTACTTCAGACTGCATTTCCTAAGGAAACAGGCAGGTTCATCAGGCAAGGACTTGCACCAGCAGGAACTGCAACAAAACCAGTGATGTAGGAGAAATTATAACACCCTCTCACAGAACATTTCCAGATGACCCCAAAGGTCCAGATGGAGCGGTAAATAAAGACTGAGGTAAGTAAGTGATGGACATTGATCCAGGTCAGTTGGTGAAGCAGTCTAATTAGAATGCATTTTAATACAGCCAACTGCCATGTCATATATCTCGACAGGGGCCAAACCTCACGTTTAGAACATGAAGGACTTTGTTATGAAAGAACAGCAACAAGGACAAGTAAGTTTGCTACCCAAAATAATCCCATACTGTTGCAATAGAGAAATGTATGAGTTGTGGCTAAGAAAGAAATCCTAATTTGTAACTAAAGAGACAGTTAAGGACCTATGAGGCATAGTCTAGTGAGTTCATTCAAGAGAAGATTGTTAGGTTAGATGGTTAGAAGATGATTTGCTCACTGTCTGTGATTGCCTATGTGGAGAACAGATTTCTGATAACATGTTTTTAATCTAGCCGAATGGCTTCCCACTACCCCACAAACAAGAAAAGCACATCGCCAACAAGAATGTGAGAGCTCTAGGAATGAGGAGCTATGGAAACAGACTGAAAGAGGTTGTCTTTTTACAATAAAGATAACTATCCAGTAGAGCAAAGTTACTTGCAAGATAATAAATCATCAGATCAATATTTTCAGTCATGATCTGAACTTTTTGAGATATATGCTATTCTAGAACACATGCCACACTAAAATATATAATTTATTCCAAGTTCCACAGCCCAAGTTATACAGTGATTTAGCTCTGTGATAGCTGATCTTTCCATCCCTAAAATATATTTAAAAAAAAAAAAATCAAATCACTTACTTTTAGTATCAATGGGATATGATCTTTTCCAGTTCTCTTTGATGCATTTTAGGCAAATCATAACAACAAACAAACAAACAAAGAAACAAAACCAACAAAAGGAGTTACAGATGAACAAATCTGAGGTAGAACAGCAAAAAATTTCTATCAAGAATTTAAGAATAGATGGTAATGACATTTTCCCTTTCAAATTATAATATATACCTATATACCACATTGGATGAGAACTGAAGATACAATTTTAAGTACTTTGAACAGATAAAAAAATCAAAACTTGTTTGAAACATAACATTATATTTGTGTCAGAAGAAGTAACTAGCATTTATTTCCTGTAAGGAAGTAATTCGGAGAGCTGCAATGTTTGTACCGTTTCTGCAAATCAGTGGAGTATATTCATGACACCTCTTCTGACCTTTTGTTTATTAACTGATCATACATAAGTAGACAGAGATATGACTTACTTCAAAGCTAGATTATTCAGCCTATATTAAAATGCTATTTCCAGATACACAGACCATGTCCTTTCAGGTTTCACTTCTGTTCAAAATCTAAGCTAAAGCAGAACAAATCTTTTAAATTCATATAATGAATGAGGTACCAGTTTTATTACTTCACCTAACAGGAACTGGTTCAAAAAGTTTCATATACTCAGCAGAGTATCCAGGAAAAAAAAACACCACCTTCCCTGTTCCTCTGATACCAAACTACCAGTAAATTAAAAAACCCCCACAGCTCCAGAGCATAATGCTATTTGATTCTGTTTCATCAGGGAAAAAAAAAAAAACAAACCAAAAAAGTCTTAAATCTTAACATGCAACTGCAGTGCTGCATAGGGAGGTATCAACATGGTTTGAAAAATTAATTTAGATGGGGTTAAATTGGGAACTGACACTTGACTAATATTCCATCATCAGGTCAGTTTCCTGCTCAGAAATAGAATGAGACAAGGAGAATACATGAAATTCGCTTAGAATGATGAATGGGGAAGGCAGGCTTTTTTATGGTAGATTTTTAAAGAAACAAACACAACAAAAATAAAAAATCCAAGGGAAATTAAACATCTGAAAGAAATTGGTGTTTACTCTCTCAAAAGATTTAATCTGCTCTTGGTATTTCCTGCACTCTAAGTCAAAGCCTATCATGGTGTCAGATTCGTCCCTGATGTGGGAATTAGCTGCTTTTAAGCTGGACTCAACTTTGAAAATGTTGCTTTAAATTAATACAGACATTAAGCCAACACAACAATCCATTTACACTGCAGCATTCCTTTGCACAATGGCTGCAGGTAAGGTCACTGCTGAAAGAAAGCAATTTTCCATATAAAACCAGGAGGCTGAGGGTCTCACCATGTTGATAAAATGAACATTAATTGAAAGAGGAAGGAGCCTAATAACAAAATCCATTTGTCAGCTGTTCTCTAGAGTAGAAGATGAAATTTCAAGCAAAGCAGTAAAAATGATGAAAAAAAAAAAATCACTGTGCCCATTTTGTCATATTTGTAGTCATCCATTTGAACTTCCTTCTCCTCCAAATTCTTGATGGTTTAGATAAGGTACATTTTCTGGAGTTATCAAGTCTACCTCCTGCAGCACAATTTTCATTTAGAAGGCAAATTACACGTATTGTTTTCAGATCAACCTTTTCTTGGCTTGTAAAACCCACTGCTGTGAACAACACCATATACTGTCACAATTTGTGTCATGAAGCTTCTAGGTAAAGCTTTCAGGTCCAAAAGAACATATTCCCCATTTTGATGCAGTATGGTGTTTAGTTATAATGCTATTTTTCTCCTGCTCTAAATCAATGAAGAAAAGGCTCCTGCTAGAAAATAGGAAACCAAGGTTTGTAACAAATACAATTTTGGCAAGGAATTCCTTCTGAGGGAAATTATAGACCAATGAAGCCAGTTAGACCATCTGTCTAAATCACTTTGGACTCATTCTGATACTCGTAGGAAATTCATTTTGTACAGATCCTGGAGGTGAGGGGAAACCATGGCCTCTAGATATCCCAACCCTTTCAGATTCCCATGAAAATTAAGTTTAATGAATTTTCAGTCTAACCACTTGGAGCCAAACAGCTTTCTTCCTTAGAAAAATTAATTTTATATCCTGAATAATTGTCTTCACCTTCAACATGCAGTAGACTTGAAGCTTCCAAAACATCCTGAACTGCAGGAGTGGGAGAATCTCAATGCAGCGCTTAACAACCACTGTTCCAGATTTATTCTGCAACGCTACTGCAGACTACCATTCTCAGTGCCAGCTACTTTACATCTGTAAGGCTAGAGTTTCAAACAGCTATTGACCACATCATGCAATGCTAACATGCTATGCTGAGGAAAACAGTATCATCTTCCACCTGCAAGCTGCTAGGTCATTCTCTATTGTGAATAATAATCAAACTGTTTGCCACAACAAAATTTTGACATCAGATTTCATCAAATATTTTCCAAAAGCACAGTGATTCTTTTCAGAGAGGGAAACCCTCTTAAATGTCTCCCATAAAAGTAGCCCCTCTCTCCATCAGCCCCCAAATTAACAAGGAATTATTTAAAATATAATACTCCTTGGAGAGACAGTAATAAAGAACTCCCAGGACATGCTTTTACATGCAGCTAAAACAAACTAACAACCTCCTATCTTCTGTAATCCCTGCTCCTATATTAAATACTCCCACAACTTGCAGCACTCTGATTCTGACCAGATCCTTCCACTAGCTGGTTTATGTCATTAAAAGAGCAGAAGGACATCATCTTATTTTTTGGGAGTTGTTTTCTAGATGCTCAGATGGGGAGTGGAAGCCCCATCAGGGTTGCAGGCTGAACCTGTAACATGAGTAATAGTGCACACATGGAAAAATCTCTCTTCCACTTGTGTCATGCACAGTTAAACTAACATTTGTTACAGTAGAGAAGATGAAACTGTCAAAACTCCAGTGTAAGAACAGTTTGTTTTCCCCCCACATAAATGTATTCCTACTATAAATTTCAGCTACTGAAGAAAAAGGTTGAAAGATTTAAAGAAATACATTAACATACTTTATAGTATAGCATGGTCTAGATAGATTGTAAGCAGCCGGTTTGACTTGACTTAAAGAGCTGAAGAGGTAAATGTCAGAAACTGGTCTTCCAAATGAGCCTTTCAGGAGCTTATGAACAGGCAATAAACTAGAAAATGCCAAATGTTCTCTCCTATTCTAACCAAGAAAACAAGCTTGGCATCTACAACACAAAAGTTTTCATTTAGGAAAACCCCAGCTGTGACCCACAGTAACTTTTCTACAGCACATATAGCTTTTACTTCAGCTTGTTGATTGAACTGTCCTTTTCCTTCCAGTATCTACCACAGTTGCCAGTGTCTATCCTTAAGGTCATTGTACAGCCACCACTTAGACTTTTTTAAAAAACAATAGCAAAGTTATACAATGACTGCAATAGTATAAGATCAGGAATTCACTTTAATGGGTTTGTGATCTTCAAGCAGAAGGGTACACTCAAACCAGTAACTGTAAAGGGGTACTTGAAACATTGCTTGCAAATTCCAGGTTGATGGCAATACAGTCAACTCACGATGGTTTTGGAGTCTCACAATGTGTGTTGTGGATCAGCCAGGTTTAGCCTTTCTCCACCTTCCCTGACTGCAGCCACAGGGTCCTTGCACAAGGCTTTTCTCAGCCTGCTACTGCTTAAAAGTTGTCACAACTCCTAACAGAAATCTGTCTGGAAGCTTGTCCCGAAGTGAGTGCTCTAAATATAGTCTCTGAGTGTTAATTACTTAAAAGTATGGGAAACTCCACATAAACATCCTCAAAGGTCTTTTGTCAGCAGACACTCAAGACAAAGAGTTGCATTTAGTTCCTGACTCCACATCCTTCCTCACGGGCAATGGTACGCAAATCGCAAGTTCTCCATGCTGCAGATCCACAACTGTACAACATGGTGAATAGTACTTGGTCCCTCTCCACCTTAGCTCCTGCAAGATCTTCAGGAAAGAGACTCCTCCTTAGTATTTGTACTAGCAATTTCTATTGCAATTTCAAAACATTTCAGGACAGAGGACAGGAAGGTATGAAGAATTCCTTGAATTACAGTAACAGTCTCATAGTTTATGTTTATGAAAAGGTCAGAGTCACAAAAGGAATGTGCCACTCACAAAGGCCAAGGAACCTAGCTGCACTTTAGAAAAACATGTTACTTTGCCCTGTAGTAGGGGCCAACGTTGATATATCTTTGTTTTATTTAATCCCAGTGATAATTTCACTGAGATTAGATTAGGTTATTTGTAAATTCAACTTCAAAAGTTTCATCTGTGAATACAGAAAGCCATGCTAAGTCTTGCTAAATCTTCTCTGCAAAAAGGTAGACTGAGGAATTTAGGCTAGATATGATGGTTAAATTAATATGTAGCTTTAGAATTACTTAATCTGGCTGAAGAAGCTAAAGCTTTAAGTGTTCTGCTTGCAAAGAAAATCTTAAAATTATAAACTCAGTGAGCAACAAGGCAGTCAATTTAAAATAGTAGCTTGGAAAAGTACATACTTTTCTCTGTTGGCCTCAAACGTTATATTAAGATACATCATTACCTTTAACAAAGACCAAGGTAATCTCTTGCTTTTATTAATTCCAGAGCAACTGACCTGATAAGATCTCAGGCTTTCTTCTGATAGAGCTGAATGTTAGGTAAAGTTTCTAGTCACGTGTCAATACGGAGAGTGAGAGCTCATAAAATTCAGCAGAAGTTTTAGCAAACATACTGTGATCATATGTGAGGTGACTGTGCAGTTTGATAGATTGCAATTATTATCAGTTAAATGTTCAATTCTTTCCACAAAGTAATCAGCCAACAAAGATTAGCTCATTATGCAAATGCAGACAGTGAACACTGTGTGCACAGTGGTGTAGCAAAGATGCTGCACTGGCAGAAAGCTACTTAAGGTACAGAGAGAAACCAGAATTTAAAACAGTAAATGTAATAATAAAAAACAATTAGAGGGAGTGTAAACATTAGGTCTGAGACTAAGAAATTAGAAACAAAATAACTATCAAATTAGTATGCCAGCATGGAGTTGGAAAGCAAGGCCCTTCATAAAATAATCAGAGCACAACAGAGACCATCTGAATTTAAAATTGCAGTTCCAATGGATATGAAAGTATCATCCGCTTGCAACAAAAATCAGCCCCAAGGGGTATATGAAATCAGAGCTCTCACCCTGTGTCTTCTGTGCAATGCTGTCCTGTGTTTACACAGCTGACAATTTCTTGACAGAACCATTTTGTTAAAACTGCCAGTATATTGGCCTCAGGCAGCTCTTTTGAAACATCTTAGAGTGAAGAGTTTCCCATAAACCCATGGCAGGTATTTTAAAGCCCCTGGCTGGCTTACCTGAGATCAAGCTTTTCCCACTCTCCCAACTTGGCTGCTCTGGATGTACTGGGAACCTTATCAGGAAATTACTCATCTTGTAACACCAGACAAGCTGCCCAGGCTGTACGCTAACAAGGCACAGCACAGTCCAGGTTGGGAAGCCTTTTAGCTACATGAACACATGTATGCCCACATAATACCCATACAACTTCCAGGCAAGAGTGATCAGCTTTGAGTTAGCATATAATTGCACATCTCCATGTCAGTCTAGCCAATTCCAATCTCACTGAGAAACTGCAGGCTCTAAACACCTTATTATATGGAAGAGCTGAAATAGTTCCAGGTTTTTGAATCAAAAAAACCCAATTAAAAATATTATCTGGAAGTCCCAGCTCTACACATTTGTTTAGGTAAAGGTATTCCAACCGCACAACAACGGATAACCAATCCTGGAAACTAGCTTAAAGAAACATACTTGTTTCAAAGTTTGGGGCATTTAATACTTGGCATCCAGTTCTCTGTATAGGCATTCAAATTGCTGTATGTACTCAGGTTCTAAGGTTTTAAAACCAGTGTTTGGATGTTCCACTGCCAGCTATGGGTGTGTCCTCTAAGAATTTGCTCAGTTTCTTTCAAATATTTTGATCATTCACAGTCTCAGATGTGCATCATTGATACATTACGGTCCAATATCTAGTTGCAAACAGTTCACTGTTTTTCAATATGATCTTCTTCAGGCTTTATCCACAAGCCACCAATAATCTATCATCTCAACTGCTTTTTGCAAAGGAGAAAGCAGTAATGGATTTTAATTAGCCACATACAGTACGCAAGGGTTCATTCAGGAGATTGCTTTCTTTCCATTTTCAAATTGTGACTAACCCCATCTCCCCACTCTGCTTTGCTGTGACTCTGCAAGAGCCATTTATTTCTTTGTGAATAGGGAACACTGTTAGAGAAAATCTGTTCTGAAATGCAGCAACAGAGCACTCCACCTGGTCTACAGATGAAAGGTACAAAAGCTCTTAAGCAGCATAGGTCATTCATCAAAGAGAAGGATTTCAGACTGGAAAAAAAAAAGCCTCCACCCACAAAAAAAGAGTAGGGATTAAGCCCATGCCCAATTTTACAGGGAACATTTTCCTTGCTGTATGTTAGACTGCAAATAAAACACCAGTATTAGAACCTGATGTAGATGAGATGTTTGCAAAAGAAGAATTACACAGGAATTAATTACACATTATCTTGGTTTCTCAAATTTCCCATTAAACACCAAAAGTTAATTGGAGAGGGAAGGAGTGAAAGAAAAGAAACAAAAAAGCCCTCAAACCACCAAGAAGTAATAAAAATGGGGATAGATAATGATTTTTTCTCATTCTCATACAACTTTTAAGTTTCCGTTCTGCACCTCAGTCTAATGCCAATAGGAGAAAGGCATTTATACTTTATGATTGCAATGATATTATAATACAGGCCATTTCCCACAATACCAAAAGAATTAGGACCCAACTACCTATGAATCTTTTGGTTAATCTGCCTTTGGTATCGTAAAATTAACAGCTGATCCCTGATCTAGCCCTATAGACACTTCAGCCTCTGAAATTTCAGATAGGGAGATCTCTAAGCTGAATCCAACTCTTTTAGATTTACTAAAACTCTAAAATTTACACCTGATTCTTCCATAATTCTTAAATCTGTACCATATAATACCTAACTCTTGGGTGTAATCTCAGCCTGCCTGCATGTCCACAAAAGAGGTCAGTAAAAGAAATTTATACCAGCTACTACCACTACACGTATAACATTTCTAAAGAAACTGTAAGGACCCGTTTTTTCACAACCTAAGGCCACAGATAACACTCTTCTGGTGTTTATGATGATTATTTTTTCACCTTTACCACTTTTCCCATACTGCTTGTGCACATGACACCGATCCTTGTTTGTATTGCTTCAGTTTGCCCCTGGCACCAGGGCTGCAGTAGGCTCATGAATACCTGTAGTTTAAAGCAGTAGAGATTAATTAATTACAAGCCAGAGTTCTCTGATATAAGCTTTATAACTAACGACCCATTGAAAATTATATTATCAGATAAACACTTATTTGAGTAGCATCTCTACTCATTCTTTTTCTGCTTAATCTCCAGGAGCCAGGCAGGAGCACGCGGAGCTGCAGGCCGTGTGAGGCCCCGGTTCGTCAGGGGCTCCACGACAGCATATGCTGCTTCCAACATGGGTTCAACCCTGATGGATTTCCAGCAGATCATTTGAAACATGAAAGTCCTTAGATTTTTTATAAAATGTGTTTCTGAACTTTTGCCAAAACTGATCTTGGCATTTTGCATTCAAAGCTAATATTTTAAAAATTGGAAAGCAGCAAGGAAGGCACTCCAGCAGCCACAGCAAGAACAAAGCAGTGAGAATATTTTGGCCATCCCTTCCAGACATCTGTATAAATGAATACTACAGTGTCTTTCTACCTGCTTTTTCCTCCCCTCTTCAACACCATATGCTAAAAGTTCTTGTTTTCTTTTTTTTTGTTGTTTCTGTTTTGTTTTGTTTTGTCCCTTCCAACATCTCTTTCGTGTGTGTACAGGGTGCAGGCACCCAGGCGCTGGCTGGGGGCTGCAGGGGCCTCTGTGAGGAGGGGCCGGGGCTGCCCTGGGCCGGACATGGCCGGTGCCAGCTGGCTCCAACCCACCCGCTGCAGGGCATGGCTGGGCCCCGCAGCAACCGTGGTGGTACCTCAGGGAAAGCCTGGGTAAGGAAAGGCAGACAGTGCCCAGCAGTGAGGGGTGAGGAAAACTCATCTCTTATGGGGGGGGAGGTAAGAGGAGTTGGGACCAGAGGAGTGAAGATGAGCAAGGGAAGAAGGGGGCAGGGGGGAAGGTGCTTTAGTTTTGTCTTTGTTTCTCACCATCCTACTCTATTTTTATCTGGCAATAAATTAAATTAATTTTCCTCAAGTCGAGTCTGTTTTGTCATGACACTAACTGGTGAGTGATCTCCCAGCCTTTATTTCCACCCATGAACTTTTTCATTGTATTTTCTCCCCCTGTCCTGTTGAGGAGGGGGAGCGCCTGGGTGGGCGTCTGGCAGCTGGCCGATGTCAACCCACCACAATGTGGTTTTTTCTGATGTTGCAAATCACCTTTCCAAATACTTTAGGAGGAAATAAAATACTAACTTTGTTACAGCTTCTTTGCTTTTCTTCCACCCAGGAAAATGAACAACTATTTCTGATATTTTCTGCATTCTTGTAAAACTGTGGTAAATAATGTAACTGTTTTTTAAAAACAGATAACATTTACTTTATTCCCATCCTTTCAGATGGTTACTTTCCTGGTATATTGATGAATGGTATGATGCAACTTTCACCTTTTTTGCAGCATCATCACTGGCCAAACTATAGCCATGTTCTGCTTATGACAATTTAAGAATTCAACTGTGGAAAATCCCATTTATTCTATCCCACTTGAAAGGATAAACCAAATTGTAATACGTGATCAGCTGAACAGAAAAGTATCATGATTTGCCACAGTGGCTATATTAAGAGGCCATTTTTTCCAAACCTAGAGAGAAAAAAATGTCCATGACAGTGTACACAGACTGAAATTTTGAACCCTGAAGCCCTTCCCAAAGTCCTGTTGCATTCAGATTTAATACCCAGTCCTCAAAGACATATAACCAAACTAATTGATCAAAACGTAATCAATATCCAGATAGAATTTTCTTTAGTGATAAGATGATACTTGAATGTATATTAATATAGAGGATAAGAGGATATCAGACTGATCAATTCTGCATGTTCATTTCTGAAGTGTGGTAACAGTGAACCAGTGATTTGTCTTGCAGACCTGCAAAAACAATCTGAAGACAACTCCACCCATATAATGAGTTACAGTTAATTTTCACAGGCTGATACACAATTCTATTCATGATTAAGCTACCTGAACCCTACATACAGTGCTTGGCAGATGATTTAACAGAGATTTGTTGTTTTGCCTTACTATTTATCACGATATACAGTTTCTTCCAGCAGGAGATTCCTGTTTTCAACACTTTTCAGGATACATACCTCGGCCTCACTACTGCCTTCAATCAGCACAGGTAAGCCAAACAATATTTTTTTTTGTTATACTCTAAAACCAGTTTCTGTCCAGGTCATACCCAGACCGATCAATAAGTAGTCATCTGTGTTTACAGTCTGAGGGTCTCTGTAGTCCTGTGCCTATACTTTCAAGGTTTTTGTTACCATCCCAGGATTGTCATTTGACATCCTTAACAATTCTAAACTATATTTCCTCTGAGGTGGTTTCTGACAATTTCAGCACACCTTGTTGGTGACTGGTACACATGCTTGTTACAGGGCAGCTGAAAATTCATTCTGTATAGCAATGATTCATTAAAAGAATCTATATACATAATATTTCATCAACTACTCATTATGAATATCTATGTCAACTTCATTAGTATGTGATTGCATTTGGTTCTTTTCGGGTTATAAGATTCCTCTCTTCCTGAAATGCCTCTCCATACAGACATTACCTGTTTGGACAAGTAAAACTAGGTTTGGGACTTTTTGGTTAGCAATGTTTGTTGCTACATTAGCAGAATACACTTAAATGTACTTCAGCCTCCAACCCAAGCCCTCTCCTTCTCACCGTGAATGGCTGTGAACAGGAACTTACAGGGTTTCTTCACACATTCTGGAGGTTGCTTTCCTTTATGCATTTTTTAAAAGAGAATAATAGTTTGTTAAAACATGTATCAGTACTAAGCATATATTTATTATCATTTATATTGTCATGGAAGAATGTAGATTCCCAAAGCTAAAAACTTTCTCTGCCCATAAGCAGTTAATAAAATTCAGCCACATTTTATTTCCCTGACCAAAGAGTACCTGGAAAGCAGATGTGCCATTGGTATTTCTGTTTCGCAAAACCCAGAAAGCAACAAAGTTTAATCCTAACCAAACAGGTATTTCAGAGGTGGCTGCACCCTGTCACTGAGGTTGGTTGCCACTAATATCTGGTCTGGGAAGAAAAAGGTATCTTACAAATTGTATCTTATTGGATACCAATTATTCTGTTTTAAAGGAATCTTGCTGGTACAAACTCTTCTGTATTAAGCAAAGCAATACTGGGTACAACACAGCAGACCTTAATGCTGTCTACAAACACAGCTCCAGGGAAGTCATTACTACCATCCATTGCCATAGCCAGTGATTACGGTTCAGGAAGATTCTTTCTCTGTTGATGCATCGTGTCAGGTATTGAAATAACACTGAGTAGCAGCAAATTGTGCTATATGCCAGCATGAGGGGAACTTTAATGAGAACAGAAGCTCCTTTGTGTTAGCAATATTCTTAGCATTTTTTTTCTCTTTTCCCACAGATATCAGAGCAGTGGAAAAACTTCCCCAGTTATATTCTTGAATAGAAACAGATAGGCTTTTATATTAGACCCCCATAAGGAGTCTACCATCACCCATTAAGCACTATATACCTTCTTCTCCCTTAGAAAAAGAAAATTCACAAGAAGGTGTCAATTCCTCCTTTTTTTCTTCTGCTTTCCCTTCCCCCCTGTCCCCACACAAATAGCAAATGAGGGGGATGTACCTCCTCTGGAGCAGATCCTGTCCAAGCTCATTGCCCTACCACCATTGTTATCTAAGCTGTGACTGCAAGTTACAGGCAAGTGAATAGGTACTAGTGAGCTGCTGAGGTATATCAGCCAGCCAGCCATGCTTTCAGTATCTGCTGCCAGAACTGAACTTTCAGCCATTTAGAGTTCATTCTGAGTTCACAGCATCACTTGAACAGCATTGATATAATTCACTTTTTATTTTTTTCACATTTATTTGTATGTAAAAGGTAGGATTTAGTATCATATCATTCACATGCTCAGCAATAAAGTGGAAAGAATAAAAATGCTTTTGCTTTCCCTTTGTCACCTCTTTTTTTTTTTGTTTTGGTTTGGTTTGGTTTGGTTTTTTGAATACTACTGGCAGTACTTGCTATAGGGAAAGCACTGAGAAAATTAACAAAAAGGAATAATCATCTTACTGTTATCACTATCCTATTTTAGCAGCCTGCTAAGAGTTACACATGTAAAAGATTACAGAAAACATTTTAAAGCTCTAACATTACATTTTGCTTCAAACTATCCGAGCAGCCTTCACTAATTGCATTGATTGTTACAAAAATGCAATCCCTAAATTAGCAATGGATCTTTATCAACAGTTTTTCACCTTTCCAAGAAAAGCAAAGCACTTGTTCCAATAAATTTAATTAAAGGTGCATTAAACCTGAATCATCAGAAAGAAATACTTAGGTTATTAACATTCCAGTTCCACTTTAATTCTACCATAGGTCAGTAACAAAACCAAATTTTTCTTTACAAAATAATAATAATAAAAAAGAGCCAATCATTCAATCCTTCTTTATTTAGCACAAATTTCTTTTGCTGTATTTGAATGTCACTGTTTGTTCTCCCTGCCTTGCAATGCTGCCTGTAATGATTAGCTCTGAATCAGATATTAGCATGCCATACCTGCACCCAGACCAAGGTCAGCTCTGCCAAGGGTTGGATTTTTGAAGGTCCCAGATGGTTAGTTCATCCCAGGCTTTTTAATGTTATCCTACCTGTCTTTACTACACACCATGATGTGGAATAAAATGGTTTACTCTTCTGTGAAGATGCCTGGTAATCTAATAGCAGCTGTGAGAAAGAAGAGGGACTTCATGAGCAATAAATCAATGTTGGATGTGCAGTGTGTCAGGGAAAATTGGCGTTTGGTTCCTGTTGATTACAAGAATTGATCATTCTTCAACTGATAGAGAGTGACTTGGTGCCTTAGCCTCTTTGAGGTACTTAGGATGATTCTCTGTGGTCTCAGAAATATCTGAAACATAATCCCTTTTAAGAAAGTAACAGTCATCATCAGAAGCTCAGCCTTTGAGATAGGAGTAAAATAGAATACGTCCATTTTGCCTGACACTGTGGTCTTGAACAATAGTTTTTTTAGTGCATGACTGATAGGCAATGAGACTCTTCTTACAGAATGTCACTGCTGATGAATTGATTTGGTATTGCAAAACTAACACAGATAGGTAAAAAGTCAGATAAGGAAAATAAGGAACTGTTCATATTGCTTTCCCGTTCCATGTAAGAACTGATGACACTCTCCGGGGAGCTTTCATTTACAAGTTGTCTATTATTTGCTGGGAACATAACTGACTCTCAGTAGATCAACCTTCCTTATCCTCACTCAGAATCAAATTGGTCTTTAGCAAATATATAAGAAGATTACATTTCTGTAACTAAAATTTATATTCTGGGCATCATCAGTGTGTGTGGAAACCTTTACAATACATGGATGCAAGTCTCAAAAAATTAAAAATTTCCCCTCCCCCTCAATTCTAACAGAAGTTAAAAGTGAAAATTTCTATAAACTTTTAGCATCTTAAGGAGAATAAGAAATCATGCCTTTTTCCATTATTGTTAAGTAAGTTCTGATTTATTTTTACAATAACAATGAAGCTAAATTATGGCTCATAAACGAGATGTTTACCTCGTGTTTAAGAGCTGATTCTATGCAAAACTAATAAGACTCCCAGACATTTAAAAAACTTTATGAATCACCATTTCATGATCCAAATTTCATAGCTGAGACCTTTCCTGACCTTTGCCTGTGAGCAATGCTCACCTCAGTCTAGATCACCTATGCAGAAGTGATATTCCACAGTAGCACAGCATTATAAGGTGACCGTGGATTTCAAATGCTAGACTGTTGTACTCTTAAAAGCTAGTCAGAGGTAAAAACAGACCTAATGAAATAGGCTCCCAGCCTATGCTTCTCCTTCCAAGAAACTGTGCATATTTGTGCATGCCTCACATAATTCTGTAACTTTCATGATTCTCAACTAAACTACATAAAACTGTTTCTCACATTTTTTTATTTATTTCCACATGCATCACAGCTGACAATGTTCATCCCCTCACTATTCATTCAGTAGAGACTGGAGAGTAAGACATGTAAAAGGTCAACTCAGAAAGACCTTTGCTGGGAAAATATTTCCTTTCACACTTTTCTTTCTTTAACTTCAGTCAAATCAAGACCAACCCTCGAAACAGAGCCCATTGGGTATCCTGGAGGCCATTTAAAAGACTTCCCTGAGGCGGTTTAAGTTGTTGCTTCCTGCTCTAGGCGTTACAGTATGCTGACACCTTAAACAACTCCTGTTAGCAAATATCACTATACTAAAACTTCTCCCACTTCTTCAGATAGGTATGAAAAAAAAAAAAAAAAAAGAAACTCAAAGAAACTTTTGGTTCAGCAATCTCCAAGTATCACAACTTTTTATGAAGCACAAAGCACAGATATGAAGTTCTATTTCAATACAGCCTTTTGGGACAACGTAATTTCTATTCTACAGCGGCAGACAAGGAATGATTCACCTATGCTGTCTCCTGGCAGGGGTGGTTATACTGCAGCTTTTAAACCTGTTTTCAGCTCATACTGAATACTGATGTCTGTCTGTTCAGGCTAGCAGGGTGTGATGAGGAAATCACCCTTTCCTGACTTTAATTCAGCTCATTGGCATTTTCTAGTGCATTGAGCTCCCACTGTCCTCACAGGGCCAAATTTGTAGGCAGAATACAGGCAGCAGGTAGGGCAATTCCTCCTCACAGTTTCCTCACCCACTGCAGTACATGCAGGTTGGACACATTACTAACTCATATAGATGCCACCTTTGTGTGAGAAAGATATTTCCTGAAAGAAGGAATATATGGTACTGCACTGCAATGAATTCCTATTTTGTCTGCCTATTATGTCCAGATATCTCAACTCTTATAAACCATTATATCTTTCTCTCCCCATTTCCTCCTCCCTCCAAAATCAATCCTACAATGATTTACAGTTACAGAGAATATTGTCTCTTTCCTACAACTCCATTTTTCCTTCAAGAAGAGATGAGAAAACTCCCAGCAAGATGGATGGAACGTTAAATCTGAGCAGAGACAATGCTCTGTTGACATAAAGTGGTCAGTGCTTCATCAAAATTTCTGGCAACTACAGAATTAACCCATACAAGGATCTGCCTTTAGGACTGCAATGAGGATTAAACTTGAACACCGGTTTTAGCAATAAGCAATGTGAACATACATAAGCAAATAAATGCCTTAGTATTCTAATAAAAGATGTGAAGCCTTAGGTAAAAAACAAAGCAAAACAAAAATTCCATCTGCCTTCCCTTGAAACAGATATATAATGCAGACAGTCTCTGGCTATCACAATGAGAGTTAGTGTGGAGTAAAGGCAGAAGTGCTAGATAAAAGCTGAAATAGGGTACAATTTGAAAAACACTCAGAACAGGACTTTTAAAAGCCCATTAACAAGAATAGGCTATTCAAGAAATCCTAAAGTGCTGTTCTGCACCTTTGCAAAAGTTCAGACTTCACATTTCAGTCCCAGAAATGAGTAGCAAAAAGAGCAAAGGGCTTATCTTTTCTGTTCTTAGCATCACTACAAGCTTTATTAGTAAAAGCCTAGTCTCCATTCTAGAATCACAAATTGAATTCAGCTGAAAAGATGTGGAGCATTTGGCCTTTAGTTCTCTTACACTCAATAAATACAGATTTTAACCACTATAAAAATTGTTTCAGGCCACATCTAGAAAGCACAGCCCAATGTGGCAAATGATACTTCATTATAAAAGTAAGTGATTTCCTCCTGGTTTTAGGGAAAGAGAACTTTCTGTCTGCAGTCACCTGGTCTCCATTTTTATTGTGCAGTTGAATAATAAATACATCAATCAAAGGATATGGTCTTGTCCTGTTTAGTCACTGACAAACAGATCTGCGTCCATATCTGTATGAACAAAATGTGGAAAAAGAGGACAACAGCTCCTGTTTTAGCATCTCTGGTCAGTCCATACGCCCTGCATAGTGATTACACAGTCCCACCATCCATGATGATCCCATTCTATTCCACGGTGACAGCAACAAGCTGGACTGTGATACATTTACTTTCACATCTGTCAAACAAAAATTAATATGCACAGCAGGAAAAGATCTGCTTACTTCTACCCAAGATCAAAGTAGTAGATGTGACATCAAATACGCTGACTGCAAACATCTAGTCAGGGAAAGTACACTGGTTCTGGACACTCAGGCAACTGTTTATTTGTCTCTTTACTGCTCTGTGGAGGCCTTTCCTCACCTCTGCCCCCAAAAAACAAACAGCTGCATAGTCAAAGAGCCATGCTGTGGAGAACAGTGCTTTAGCGAATAAAGACGGCGTGGGAAATGTGCTATTTCCACCTGTGCGCTAAAGCAGCGAAAAACAGCGGTTCAAAGAAAAGATATGCACAAAACAGACCTTGCATTCTTCAGTAGCTCATAAATAACATGTGACTGGCCGAATCCAGGACATAAGGAGCTGAGAACAGACAGCCAGGCGCCCGCCAGGTGCAAGAGAAAAACAGAATAACAGATCTTGCGGGGAACACGAATTGGGTGATGATTGGGGAATAAAAGAGCCTCCCCTTTTAACAAGAAATACTATATAATCAGAAAATTCTGTAATAAAGTTGATTCTGTACTTGCACCCTACGGAGTCCGTGCCTATCATACACCACACGATGCAACTTGATCCCAAATCCATTCCCAATCCATCTAGTGATACAGAATACACTCCTGCCTTCAAAAGTGCTAATGAGATGGATGAATGATTTTGAGGGAATTAGGATGTAAGTGTTAAACTGAGAGCATTCCTAAAAGGACAACATAAACGCTCTGAACAAACCTAGCTGTAGATAAATTGAGGATTAAAGGGAAAAGCTATTTTCCTTGGAAATATGGATTAAAGCACTAATAAGAAAATTGCTTTTACAGAAAAGTCACAAATCTTCAGGACTAACAAATCATTTATGATCAAGTACTGATTTCTTCCATAACATAGGTCACACATCTCACCCAACCAATAACTTCTATTTGATCTATATCTAAATCTTGACATAAGGCTCAAGTATTAAAGGATTGTCATGCTGCTTGAGGGCCACATTTAGTTGCCATCCTTAAGAAAAGTGAAAAGTAGCAGTATATTCCTTGGTTGAACTCAGCCTTTCTTTAGTGGTTTACATTTTTCTGCTACTTTAATAAGATACTCTCAGAAATCCCAATAGCTATGTACCTCTCTACTGTAGTCAATTCACCTTTTAAATTGCTTTAAATTAAACACTAAGTTGACTGAGTTTCTTAGCTCTCTCACTAAAGTGGAGTCTTTAGTGTTTTTTTGTTGTTGCTGGGTTTTTTCTTCCCCCCCCGTCTTCAAGAGCTAAAATTGCCTGATTTCTTTATTAAACCCTTTCTAGGTTTTTAGTGTGCTCAGTTGTGGATATCTCACTATCTTCATTGATAGATTCCTGGTTTTGCATCCATGGGCAATGTGTGTTCTAGCACAGGAGGAAACCACTAGTTTCCAGTGAACTGATAACCTACCATCACTCATTTTTATCCCCAGATGCATTTTGCAGGTGTAATCTGTTTTTTTAAAAAAAAAATATTTATAGATACATGAACTAGCAAGAGGAGTAACTGTTAAATGTAATAGCATAAAATGGAAATCATTGCCCAAACAGCAACCTTTTTTTTAACCTAAACACTAACAGAAATTCTCCATGAGAAGAGCACTCATTTTACACATATCCTATTCTCATTCCTACTCATGTATCAGAAAGGTTGGACTATGCTCCTAAGTTTGTTCTTTCATTCTTCCATTCTTCTGTTATTTTCTTTCTTTGATGAAAAGAAAACAGTCTTATATGAATGGTCACTGGTTTTAATTAGTCATAGGATTCCTGCTATGCCAAACATTTTGTTTGGTTGCTCTAAAGGGCAGAAATACCATCTTCCTCCTTTCATCCTTCACAGTGAAGCAAGATGCCCTATTTAATACATATTTTTCAAAATTTTATCATCTACCACATATTAGAAGACAAAGCTTTCCACTGATATATCTGTCTCCATGTTCCTGGGGGGCAATATGATCTGTATGTGAGAACAGACAGAATAGACAAAGAGAAAAGAATACATTCAGCAATCTTGCATCATGGTGACTCTGCAATGACTCCATATATGACCTGTTAGAAGTTACTTGAAACACATTGTATCCCACTTCTCCTATCCATGACAGAAGGATAATACTTTTCTGTCTTGTAAGAAAGAGAGTTATGAGACTAAATTAAAGACCTTTCAGATTTGTGCAAAGGTATTATTTCCAGGGGAAAGAAAAAAAAAAAAAAAAAAAAAGAGGCATTAAAAAGCTTTGAGCAAAAAAAAAAATCAAAACCAACATTCTTGTTATCTGACACTGCAGATGACAGCATACTTTTTTCTTTTTTTTCTTCTTTATTTCTTTTTTTCTTTTTTTCTTTTTTTTATTTTTTCTTTTTTTTTTTTCTTTTTCTTTTTCTATATATAAGAAACATTTTCCAACAGCTTACCAGAAAGAGGCATTTTATGTAGTACAGTTAAGGACTTATCTTCTGACAAAACTTTCCAAAAGAAACAATCCTCCCTAACATTTTGGTCTATTAAACAATGTATAGGAATTCTCCCTAGAACATTTCTTCCACCAAGGAAAGTGGAGTAATAGTCACTATTCTACTTCTCTCTTAGACGTCAGCTGAGACCCTCCTCTCCGTTTTGCAAGAGGTGGAGAACAGATAGACAGCTAGTTGGACTGAAGAAATAAGAGGCAAATAGAAGAATATTTTATAATCTTTACTTATTACAGGCTTGTACTTTCTGCTAGGTACTCCCAAAGTTATCTTCCACCAAGGCTCCACCACAAAACGTACTACCTGCATCCAAACAAAATATAAATGACTATGTTCTGATTCATTCTGCATCCTTGCACAGTTATTTGGCAAGGCCTGAAAGACCAGAAAGAGAAGATAAAAGTCGCAATCTGAATACAACCTTTCTTTTGTACTCAAATGGTTTCCTTTGTAGATTACAGGTACCCTTTTTAAGGAGCATCACTTTCCAACCTACAAAGCTGAATTAGATCAGAGATTCTTTGAAAGGTCATCAATGTTTCTGTAGGACCCAACCAGACCATTTCACATCTTTGTTATATGAATTCACTTTGTCATGTTTTCTGAGTACCACTTTTCATTAATTGCCATTTCTTTCAACCCCAAGATCCCTTACAAAAACTTTTTCCTAAAACTCAATACTCCAGAACTTTAGTATGTATGAATAGTTTATACAGCTCTTGCCTTATTTTATATACTGAATTATGTCATTTGTATGAACATTTGGATACTAAAATAATCTTTTTTGCATTTCCAACCCAAGAAAGCCCACAATATTCCTATTCAGCCAATCTCTATGCACACAAGAATAATTTTAAAGTTATTCTACACCATTTTCACTTGTTTCATTAAAATATGTAAAGGGGTAAAAATGAACAAAAACCTCTTCAGAAAAAAACAACACAAACCAGGTCATAAATATTTCACCTAGATTATTATTGAGTTCTAAAAAGCAAGTTTGTCATCCATACCTATCCTTAAAAACTTCAGAAATTTAAGAAGGTAGATTTTTTTTTTTTCCCCTAGCAGATATATTCTCTGTAACCTATTGAAATGTCTGGTTTCTCATCAGCTAATGAGCTTTCTTTCATATCATTCTATACCTTCAGACTTTGCTGGTTACAGTCTAAGTATTCAGGGATGAGGATGGAATAGTTCTATATATCAGTTCAAATCTGCATAGATTCTTAAGCCTATACTGAAAGTACATCTCCTCCACAGACCTATGGAAATACAGTTCACTGTAGCGTCCAAGCATTTTTCACAGTCCCTGAATTTATAGACCATCAGCTGTATAAACAGTGTCCACTCTTTCCAAAAGAATGGCTGCCAGGTGTTTTATTTTAGTGGGGCCTGGATTTGGGTTTTCCTTAGTGAATTGTGCTGAACATTAAGCCCTGCCTACGACCAGTTCAGAATGTTCCTGCCCTGCGTTGGCCCAGCAGCCAGAGAACTCTGTCTTCCTCATGGCCAAGCTGTACTCTCCTGTAGAAACCTCCATTTTGCTTGAGCCAACTTTCAAGACAGGGTTTTCATCTTGAAACACCAAGTGTCAAGGAATGGCTTTGAAAACACAGTCTGGACAATGCTGAATCCCTGACTTTATCTTGACATTCTGCGAGAAGCCAATATGCACATAAAAAAAGCTGTTCTGATGTGCACTTTAAGGACTAACTCCTTAACAGATATAAAAACTATTACCTCAGTCAGTATTCTTCTCAGTGGGAAGAACACGAGGCCATTGCAGGAGACTAAAGATAGAAAACAATGAATGCTGTTTTACAACATTGCTATAGTTCTGCAAAGCCACAAATGTGTCTACTACCACATTCAATTACTGTAATCGTTCTGAAACATCCCATACTGGAAAAACTGAACACATTGTCTCTCCTGTTCGAATGAGGTAGGGAAGAGAGAAACACTACTGTCATTGTGCCTGTTGTCTACCCAGCCTTTTCATAAGTAATTTATCAAGAGAGTTATGTGTCCCAGGGTAAGGGCTAAGCACTATGAATGTCAGGATCTACTGACACGGTAGATAATGCAATACCTTTTACTGGGCCAACAAATAAAATATTATGTGCTAGCTTTCAGGCCAAACAGGCTCTGTCTTTTGGACGTTGTCAGAATTTCCAGAGTATGGCATTTAAATGAGGCAGTTGATTTAAAGCATTTCAGCTGTCCAACTTAAATCACATCTTAAGGCTAAATCAAAAAGAAAAGCCTTCTGGGAGAAAAAGACAGGCAAGATGTCCATAAACCCTATTTCCTCTGTTTTAGACAACCTGTCCTGATATGTCTAACTATAAAATTATTCTATGCTTTTCTTCAAAGACATTTGAAGAACAACATAGGTTCTGTAAAAAATTGTCAAAATAAGAATCAGGACTTGAGATACACGAGGAGAAATTACGCTGCATAATTAATTTGCAAGTTGCTCTGGAAACCTCAAAAAAGAAGCAGAAGGTTTTTAGAACACCTTCTGGTGAAACTAATGAACATGTTCATCATCATCAGATGATGAAACTGATGAACATCATTGAAAGAAACAAAGTAGAGACAAAAAGGAGCATTGGGGCTCTGTTTAATATAATAGAAACTAGGCTATTCCAGAAGAAAAAACCAGAAAATTCCAGCAGAAAGAAAAAAAAAAGAAAAAAGACAGCCAAAATTTCCTTCAGTTCAACTGCCCTGATCTAAGGAATCAGTTATCTGAGTAACATGACAACTTCCTGCATGCTTGACTAGCTGTTTTGGTGAGGTGAAAGGCAGGTGAAAGACCAAATCACATTG
The DNA here is from genome assembly GCF_011004875.1 of Balearica regulorum gibbericeps. NCBI lineage: Eukaryota > Metazoa > Chordata > Aves > Gruiformes > Gruidae > Balearica > Balearica regulorum. The sequence continues at coordinate 56,696,067 of NC_046186.1, read as the reverse complement.
TCAGTAAAGGTTCAAGGATGGGAAATGCAAGAGTAAAATTTTAAAATTTCTGAAATGGTTCTAAAGGCATCTCTTGCTACCTTTGATTTAAACTTTGAAAACTATAATCATCACAAGTGTAGATGAAGTTTTTACTTGTCTTATTCGGAAGTAATGTAAAACATTAAATTACCTTTTGAAATAGTATGAGTACTGCAGAACCTGAGAACAGAGACCTTCTCAGCTCTAAGCCTCTGGCAAGGAGCAGAGCTGGGGAAAGAAGTCTAGACAAAAAGCAGACAAAGGCCCCTCTGTAACCTCTCAGCAAAGAAGCTGTAGCTGGTCAGGGAAACTAGTGCGAGGGCACACATTGTTCATTTGTCTGAAATTACTCAGCTTGTGAAAAAACAGATTTCCTTAGAAAAGGATTGCTCTTAGACCTTCAGCTAGCAAGATGTCTCAGGCCCCTTTTCCAGCTATTTTCTTTCATTGATGCATCCCTGGGGAGTTAAGGCACCATTTCATTATTAATAACTCCTGATGCTACATGTGAAAATAACAAATTATTCTCAACCTCTTTTACAGTGCCCAGTAAGTCTCGTATGTAGCTGCCACTGTTGATTGCTTTATAACCCAATTAATGTTTTAAAACCTCTTCCAGAAGTGTCCCCAAATCAATTTCTCTTCTCACAAGAGTTAATTTCACTGCAGACCCCAAAAAACTGTACTTTTTACCAGTTTTACAAAGGCAAATTAGCGCTCTCTGTGCTAAAAGACAGCAGTAAGCATTCTTTAAACAAGCTTCCTTAATCCTTAATTCCAGGTTTAATGGAAGAACTACAGCTAGCAATAGGCAGTCACTTTAAAACAGTCATGTAAGGACACTAACTCATCGCACCTTGGCTTATAAGATTTATGGAACCCTCAAAACCATGAAACTGTTTAACCTATGCTACACAAAGGTCAATTTTATAGCTTGAATGCATGAGAAGAACATTCTATTTCTTAAGAGTGAAAGCAGTAGTTGTGCAACATCTCAGACTCAAAAATCTGTCACTAAATTTGGACAAATTAAAAAATGTAGTGCACCTGAGCAATATTTAGTACCTTATTTTTTGTAATTTGTAGATTAGCTAAACATTTTCTAATATATGTATTACTCATGCTGAAGAACTGTTGATAGTGATTAACAAAGTAGCATACTAAGAAATGCAGCTGTGTCTCTCGATTAGGAATCAAATGCCATCTGTGGATTCATACAGAATTTTACATTTTCAGAACTCTGTGTACACTCTGGATAATTATTTCTCCAAGCAACAATATTAAGAAAGCAAGTATGTAATATATTTCTGTCATTCTAAGCATGGATGCAGTGACAGAGAGATAAAATGATTAGCCTAGGGCCACACAAAACAAGGTGGGCAGAGGCACTGTTCCTAAGGAATACCCGCTGCCCAGCTCAATACCTAATTTGCTTTGCAGCTGCACCCATTAGGAATTACATGGTTTTACTTGTCAGTCAGGATTTAGCAGCTTATTTGCAGAACATTATAGTCTATAATACAAGCCTAGGAACTGCAATTAGGCAGGGAATAGCTTACTTTTTGAGGTCCAGGTGTAAATCCCTTCCTCATTCTCCTACACCTCATAAGTGGCAAATATCTGTTGTTCATTTTTAAGAGGGACTATTGAAAACACAAGCAGAAATTTTGAGATAGAATCTTGGTCTTTGCCACAACTACATCTGAGCTCAGCTTTACAGAACAACTGCCCTATCTCCTTTACCTACTAAGAGCTAAGCAACACTTTTAATTTTGGTGAAAAAGGAAGTCTTGATAGCATCATGCTTCATGTATTGATCGGGACACACAATCTCAAGACTCACTCCAGTCTTGTTTCAAAGACCACCCCACTCATCTTGGTGGGAACAAGCACCTGGATTTGCAGATTGGTGAGGCATATTTCATTTTCAAAGTTGGTTTCAGAAATGTAAATGCCTTACCACTGTTAGCATAATGGATTAACCCTCCTATGCCTGCCTGATTCCTTCAGAAAACCTTAAGTAGCATGGTGGGAATAAAGGACTATGGCCCAACAAGGTCTTCCAGGACATACAGTTCAGCTGGGAAACAAACAGCAGCAGAACTGCAGATTTTGTTTATCATCATTGTCCTGAGTACGTGGCCCACAGGCAGGTTAGGTTAGAGTTCTGTATCGGGAAGCAGACCGAGGTATACAAGAATCCTGCCCGCAACTAGTCCTTGATGCAAACACTGAGTGTAAAACAATGGAGATCTACAGATACATATACACATTCACAGGTATATACAACAGGATGTAAATACCAAATTATAAAATTTCAGTTTTAACAGAGGCCAAAACATTATTACTTATTATTATTTTTTATTTATATTTACTTTTATTTTACTTTGTTCTTTATTGTATCAAGGATAATGATGACTTATACAACTTCCATGAACTTTTCTGCATCATAGTCTTCTATAAAAAAAGAGAAGCTCTACATGAAAACAATTTGTAGATACTTCTCCAAAATCGCTGCATGCTCAGACTCTTAAAAATGGGGATAGGATATTTTTAAAAGGTTGCCTGATTCACTGCATTAAAAGAATCCTTTAAGACCATACAAAAAATGTCCTAGAGGCACGCATATTCAACTTCGTATTAGTGAAAAAATCCAAAAGTTAGTTATGAAGAATTGATTCTGGATTAATCATCTGGCTTGTTATAACAAAATTTCAGTGTACTGTTTGCTAGCCTAAACAATAAGGCAATATAACAAGGGACCTTGCCAGTGCTACTGTAAATAAGTATCATTTTGAAATTTTTAACTCCTTATATTTTCCTAGTTACATTACTAATTACTTAATTAAATTTCTTTGAAGTATTAGCTCATTGTGAATATTTTATAAATCCAACACAACATTAGAGCAAAATATGTGTCAATAAAATCACACAGCCCCAGATGAAACTTGTTCCAGGCTATATATTTAGCATACACAAATGTGTCCATGTTTGTATGCAGGAGGTAAAAAATGTAGAACAGGAAGTATATACCATAGAAAATAAGCAATTGTATTTTTTTCTTGGTCATGATTCCTGTATCAACAAAATTATATATGTATATGGTATAAATATTAGTTCTATAAATAAAACACCTTGTAATGCTTCATATTTGACTCTTCAAGTAAAACAACAGGCTTTCAATTTCTTGTGAAGGGTGGTCTTCACAAGATTACAATGGATTACAAATAGTTCATTTGTCAAATCTCTAAGCTATTAAGTACTAGCAAGAATTTTCTGACAATAGCAAAGCACATGCTAAGTACATGCTGGAAAGAAATGGTAACACCAGTTGTACACTTTCAAATATTGATTCACTCTAGTAAAGCTCATTTCCTCAGCTGATTCATGTTACAGTTCAGTCCTCTCCTGTCTAAAATCCACAGCATCAATAAAAGCAAAAGACCTTTTCTGCTCAGAACTTTTAATGAAGCCTGGCTCCAACACACATTAACTACATATTACTTTTTTTGATACTGGTTGAGCACTTGTGCCTCCCTTTCAAACAGCACTGTCCTACAGATAAGTTCAACCAAATTAAAGCAGTTGCCCCTCTCCCACATAAGTGTTATCATCATGAGAAGTAAAGGACAGTAAGTCAATCTGGAAAACCAATCTGAACAAAAAAATATTTTCGTATAAACAGTGGTTTTTTGGGGTATTTTGGGGTTTTTTTCAGAGGTTCTGCATCAGCTAGAAGACAAGAGACAGAAACCATAATCTGATAAAAACTGAAGTCTTAAAAGAAGAAAAAGAAACAACCCATCAGGTTAAACTCTCAGCCAGATTTTCAAATAGAACAGTTCACTCTTTGGGATATCAGACAGTTCCAATGATTTTGGTAAGGTTGTTTTTGATGTAACTGACAATCTGGGCCATTTTTTAAATGCTAGTTTAAACATTAGGACATGCAATATTCTGTTAGAACCAGAGGTAAAATATTTCTTAGCCCACACAAAAAAGGTGTGTCTATATTAAATGAAAAAGGATTTCCAATGTGGTATCTTCCAAACATTGCATAAGAACATTTCTAAGCTCCTTCAGAAAACAACATGATTATGTACTTGCACATGGTTTCCATGCCAGAATTTAAGGTCAAGTTTTGATGCTCTGTTCTGCTGTAAAGATATGCTACATGCAGACCCAGCTCTCTCAAAATTTCCCACCTCCATCCATATATCCTACTGTCTGTTTTCTAGTGATGACATTGAGAAAGATCATCCTTTACTTCCTCTGTGTTCCCATCATTCAATGTTGTTATAGTCTGGAAGAACATACCAAAGTATTCCAATTAAAATGTAAGCATATTTTAAATCAGAAGACGGGTAGTGCTTTAAACAAGCTTCTTGATCAGACATGCCTGTCAAATACTGGTTACTAAGCTGAGTGAATTTCTATCCGTCAGTGACCTGTCATATGTAAACGAACACACAGGATCCTATCGTCTGATGTTGCACACCATGAATCTCATTATCACTTATGTTTGAAGTTCTAACTTTAGATGTCTCAAAAAATGGGTTTTAGGCTTACCTTCAGGGTCCATGTTTGAGTCTTTTTCTGTATACGTAAAAATATCAACTGTATTCAGTTATCCTTTCTGAAAGTCTAACTCATCTTTCATCTTAACAGTGAAGCACTGAAGTTTAGAAAAAAGCAAAAACTTATAGCCAGTAAGAAAGCTTTCTAGGAACAATACAGTTATGCACCAGATGCTGTACTTGCTCAAGTTCAAGCACATTATACTTTGGAGAGTAAAGGTTTTAATATTCAGTAGGTTAGATTCAGCTTATAGCACTCTGTAAAATTCAATAGATGTTACTATTTCCTGGTAAGTTATTTTAAAAACACTATTTGATTCAATCTACTCCAAATATTAAGATAAAGTGGCAAAAGTTTGCATTTCTTAAAATAAATTTTACAAAGACTCAGCTTCACTGAAAGCTTTATCTATCATAGTGGCAACACAGAGTTTTCTACAAGATATTTGGTAGTTTATTAAAATTACTGAAAGTCCCCTAAGGCACATATACATTTTTATGTCTGTTCAGTCCTTGACTATTAAAACACTTTAGAAAGGAAAAGGAAATAACAGATGTTCCAATCTGCTAAAAGGCTTCAGGTTTGGCTGAGGACCTGATCTCAGACCTACTAGCACTGTCTTGTTCTGTACAGCCTTTCCTTAGTAATTAATGAAGTTGTATGCTTCCATGCAGAGATTCAAAAGGTCATGTAAAATTACTTTTGCCTGTACAGTTCTCCAAATCCTTTATGCTTTACATCTGTCCCATGTGCATGTCACTCACACTTCCGAACTTTAGCACCTGTTGAACGTTACAATCTATATGATGAAGGTAGAGACACAGCTCTTGACCTTCATGAATATGTGACAGCAGCTTTCAGACAATGGAACATGGCTCATGTGACAGACATTAGAGTTGTAGTACTCACTTTCAAAAGTGATTTAGTTTCCACATCTTCAAAGAGCAAATGTACGCTTCCAGTCTGAACAAAATTAAGTTTACATTAAGAGAAACATTTAACAAGAGTGAAGATTCCAGCAGCTTTATCCAAACCCTGTTGTGACAGTGGGGGGGATGCTAAAAAGAGAGAGGAGAGAGAGAAACACTCTGTCCTGTAGTATCAGCCGTGCCACTTGGTTCTTCTTGAGACATGAAAGTCTCTTCAATATTTTAGAGAGATAGTTGCACATAAAGCTGTGTCTCTTATGCAACTAAGTATCCTACCTAAGAGGAGTCTGGAGATCACTCATTCAAGCAACATTTATAAAAACAACCGGGGGCGCCATGTGCTTCAAGATAATTAAAACACTTTGTCAATACTGAGAACTGAATAAGAAAAAATCAAAATCAAAATAGCTGTGGAAAATATTTATCTGCTTAGTGAATAGGCTGTATCTCCACAGAGATAATTTCTGGTTGTCTAAACCAATAGACTAGTGAATGTACATTTTTCTTCTGTAGAGACTCCCAGTAAAGTGATGAAGTCCACTTCATCATTTTACATTATGGCTATTTTAAAAAGTAGATTATGTATGTGTTCCAGAAATGTTCCTCAAAACAGCACTGTGGTCACAAGTTTCATAGCACACTAACTCTGCTTAAAGTAGGTTATTCATAGTTAGGAAGTGTATTCTTTTACAACATGTTAAAAATAATGTTTAATATTAACAAATAGAATATACAAATGCCATACTTACTACTATTTGCTTTATAAATGTCCAAATATGCTATGTTATTTGTTTTATCTGTTAGGTACATTTCCGTATTATCTTTCTCATATATTTTGCTGGGTTCACATTCTCAATGTTAATTTAAGTAGCACTCAGAACTGACAATGTGAAAGCAATAAGATTAACGAACATGCAATACAAACAGGACAAGCATGCCAGGAAGTTTATTGTATGCTTCAGACACAGTTGTTTATTGTTAAATGCACTCAGAAGCAGTGGTTTTTTTCAGCTGTGACATATAAAAGTAGAGTCTTGATTATTCTACTGGTAATGGATGAAAGATGCAATAATGATTAAATTTAACTGACATTTCCTACTACTTGGCTACCCAGTGAGCAGGTCAACAAGTTAAATGTGTTTGGAAAAGTGTTGCAATAGTATAAATACCCAGAATTGCACAATCTATCTGTTACATGCTTACATAAAAGGATGTATTGCTACAGTACAGTAGCCAGTAGGGAAGAAGACCAGTAGGGAAGAAGACCAGTGTGGCTGGACAGTGAGTTTTGGCTGGAGCTCAGGAAAAAAAAGGAGAGTTTATGACCTCTGGAAGAAGGGGCAGGCAGATCAGGAAGACTATCAGGATGCTGTGAGGTTGTGCAGGGAGAAAATTAGAAAGACCAAAGCCCAACTAGAACTTAATCTGGCTACTGCTGTTAAAGACAATAAAAAATGTTTCTATAAATACATTAGCAACAAAAGGAGAGCTAAGGAGAATCTTGATCCTTTATTGGATGTGGAGGGAAACATAGCAATAAAGGATGAGGAAAAGGCTGAGGTACGTAACACCTGGTTGTCTCACTCTTTAATAGTGAGACCAGTTGTTCTCTTCGTACCCAGCCCCTTGAGCTGGAAGGCAGGGATGGGGAGCAGAATGAAGCCCCCATAATCCAAGGGGAAATGGTTAGCAACCTGCTACACCACTTAGTCACACACAGGTCTATAGGGCCAGATGGGATCCATCCCAGGGTACTGAGGGAGCTGGTGGAAGTGCTCACCAAGCCACTTTCCATCATTTATCAGCAGTCCTGGCTAACCGGGAGGTCTCAGTTGACTAGAGATTAGCAAATATGATGCTCATCTACAAGAAGGGCCAGAAGAAAGATCCAGGGAACTACAGGCCTGTCAGTCTGACCTTGGTGCCAGGGAAAGTTATGGAGCAGATCATCTTGAGTGCCACCACACGGCACATACTAGACAACCAGGTGATCAGGCCCAGTCAGCATGGTTTCATGAAAGGCAGGTCCTGATTGACTAACCTGATTCTCCTTCTATGACAAGGTAACCCACTTAGTAAATGAGGGAGAGGCTGTGGATGTTGTCTACCTGAACTTTAGTAAGGCCTTTGATACCATTTCCAGCAGCATTGTCTTGGACAGGTGTACTCTTCACTGGGTAAAAAAGGTGGCTGGATGCCTGGGCCCAAAAAGTTATGATGAATGGAGTTAAATCCAGTTGGCATTCAGTCACAAGTGATGTTCCCCAGGGCTCAGTACTGGGGACAGTTCTCTTTAATATCTTTATCAATGATCTGGACGAGTGCACCCTCAGTAAGTTTCAGAAGACACCAAGTTGTGTGGGAGTGTTGATCTGCTTGAGGGTAGGAAGGTTCTACAGAGGGATCTGGACAGGCTGGATCCATGGGACAAGGCCAGTTGCATGAAGTTCAACAAGGCTCCACGCTGCGTCCTGCATCTGGGTCACAAAAACCCCATGCAATGCCACAGGCTGGGGTAAGAGCGGCTGGAAAGCTGCCTGGCAGAAAAGGACCTGCAGGTGTTGGTCAACAGCTGGCTGAATATGAGCTGACAGTGTGCCCAGGTGGCCAAGAAGGCCAACAGCATCCTGGCTTGTATCAGGAATAGTGTGGCCAGCAGGAGTAGGGAAGTGATTGTCCCCCTGTACTTGGCACTGGTAAGGCTGCACCCTGAATACTGTGTTCAGTTTTGGGCCCCTCACTACAAGACAGACATTCAGGTGCTGGAGCATGTCCAAAGAAGGGCCATGAAGCTGGTGAAGGGTCTAGAGAGCAAATATTATGCGGAGCAGCTAAGGGAACTGGAGTTGTTTAGTCTGGAGAAAAGGAGGCTGAGGGGAGACCTTATTGCTCTCTACAACTACCTGAAAGGACGTTGTAGCAAGGTGGGTGTTGGTCTTTTCTCCAAAGTAACAAGTGATAGGACAAAAGGAAGTGGCCTCAAGCTGCACCAGGGGAAGTTTAGAGTGGATATAGGGAAAAATTTCTTCACCAAAAGGGTTGTCAGTCATTGGAACAGGCTGCCCAGGGAAGTGGTTGAGTCACCATGCCTGGAGGTATTTAAAAGACATGTAGATGTGGTGCTTAGGGACATGGTTTAGTGGTGGTCTTGGCAGTGGTAGGTTAACAGTTGAACTTGATGATCTTAAAGATCTTTTCCAACCTGATTCTCCATAACTTTCCTGACTGTTTCTCTAATTTTAATACATTTGCTTTTTTTACCTTTGACTGAAGAGAATAATTTATAAAATTTGGTTTCCTAGTAGGATGGCACCTTAAATAAATGCTAAACCAAAGATATCTGCTCTGCATACTGCAGATGTAAGGAGGGCAAAAAGTCAGGGGAGTTAGAGAGAGTCTCTCAGTGACAATTACAGATTTAAGAAATATTCCAACCACTTGGAAATTGCATCTAAACTAAGTTTATACATAAAAGGGATCCTTTCTCTTGGAAAAATAATGAAAATATTCAGCTGATCTTGGTTTTTGTAGGTTGATTGGAAAGAACATAAAACTAACTCCTACTCCTCCAAAGGTAAAAAAAAAATCTCAAGCGTCATCAAGATGCTCCGAGTCTTCAGCTACCATATTAAGATATGCAAATTGTACCTACTGGCATATAATTCAGTAAGAAGAGAAACTACACTGGGACAAAAATAATTTTAAAATTATTAAGCTTCTTATTATCTCTGCTAAGGATGGTAACCCATGGTTTTTGCTAGAATATCTACATCTTAATATAACCTTTAATTCAAACTTGCATTTTACTTGGTCATATACAAACTGGTTACAATGTTCTACAAGTATAGGGAAATTCTCCCCTGCCACTCAGTTCCCACATTTGGATTTCTGAACCCTAGCAGGCATAAGAAAAGAGGATTAACGCAGAAATAATTTTGAGTTTATTACTACCATTTAAACAGCTTACTCTTCCCATGCTTATTTCTTTTTCCAGATGTTTCCACTTGTCATATTTAACTTGGCTGGTTTGACACACAAAGAAACAACTACATCTATTGATCAACCTCCGATGCCGGACAGCATTTATCAATCCATATTCATATAAAAAATAACTGTATTCCATGCTCAGTAGAAGGAACTTGGACAGTTGGTTGTTTAAGCCTGGCCAGAATTCCCTGGTCTTGCTTCCGCTTCTCCTGCAGTTGCCCTCTGGTCTGCAGTGACCCAAGGCAGCAGAAGGTTGAGGAGGAACTTAATGCAAACTGTGGGTGCAATGACCTCCTAGCTTTCTTCTTGGTCTGTGCAGGAGACTCCTCATCATGTTACTTTATGAGGACAGTGAGTGTGATAACGCCACAAGGAAGGTCTTTCTTCCACCAGAGTTTAGGCTGCATCTCAGAAGTCCTTGCCAGGAATGAATACTGCAGCGTAGTGCAGCGACTTGACTGAAACTCCAGGTGTGACAGTGAAGTGAGGTCACGAACAAAACCCATACTTGGTAATAAGAACTTGCCAGGTGAGTAAGTTGTTGTTGTGGTTTTACCCCAGCCGGCAGCTGAGCACCATGCAGCCGCTCGTTCACTCCCCCCCCATCAGGATGGGGAAGAGAATTGGAAAAGTCAAAGTGAGAAAACTCGTGGGTAGAGATAAAGACAGTTTAATAGGTAAAGCAAAAGCCGTGCGCACAAACAAAACAAAGCAAGGAATTCATTCACCACTTCCCATGGGCAGGCAGGTGTTCAGCCATCTCCAGGAAAAGCAGGGCTCTGTCACGAGTAACGGTTACTTGGGAAGACAAACGCCATCACTCCGAATGCCACCGCCCCCCCTCTCCCTCTTCCCCCAAGCTCCTTATAAACTGAGCATGATGTCATATGTTATGGAATATCCCTTTGGTCAGTTTGGGTCACCTGTCCTGTCTGTGTCTCCTCCCAACTTCTTGTGCACCCCCAGCCATCCCGCTGGCAGGGCAGTGCAAGAAGCAGAAAAGGCCTTGGCTCTATGTAAGCACTGCTCAACAACAGAACATCTCTATTATCAATGCTGTTTCCAGCACAAATCCAAAACATATCCCCATACTAGCTACTATGAAGAAAATTAACCCTCTCAGCTGAAACCAGGACAATTGTGATTGTCAGTTTATGAATGGGAACCCTTGATATATTAGGCCTGGTTCAATCATGTAAACCCAGCCTCTAGTGATGCTGGTGATCAGCTTTCCTATCATATGTTACAGTGGCTTTTCAATCAAGATAGTCCTATGCTGTTGCCTTGAGTCCATGTAGAACTACATAATCACAGTGGTTAGGTAGAAATCATTAAATATTTCAGTGAACTACAATGTATTCTGCAAGATCATACTACATAAGACTGAAAGAAAATTTCAAAAGTTCATTCTTCAAACACAGACTGAAATCCACCTGTTAATAATTTTTGAGATAAAAGGGAAAAAAGGAAGACCTGGGGAACTACAGGCTGGTCAGTCTCACTTCTGTGCCTGGCAAGATCATGGAGCAGATTCTCCTGGAAACTGTGTATGTTAAGGCACATGGAAAATAAGGAGGTGATTGGTGACAGCCAACATGGCTTCACTAAAGGCAAATTGTGCCTCACAAATTTAGTGGCATTCTATGACAGGGTTACAGCATTGGTGGATAAGGGAAGAGCAACTCATATCATCTACCTGGACTTGTGCAAAGCATTTGACACTGTCCCGCATGATGTCCTTGTCTCTGAATTGGAGAGACATAGATTTGATGGATGGACCACTCATTGGATAAGGATGGTCACACTCAAAGAGTTGTGGTCAATGGCTCTATGTCCAAGTAGAGGCCAGTCACAAGTGGCGTTCCTCAGGGATCATTATGAGGACTGGTGCTGTTTAACATCTTTGTTGGCAACATGGACAGTGGGATTGAGCACACCCTCAGCAAGTTTGCTGATAACACCAAGCTGTGTGGTGTGGTCGACACACTGGAGGGAAGGCATGCCATCCGGTGGAGCCCGAAAGACTTGAGAGGTGTGTCTGCGCAAACCTCATGAATCCCAAGCACAACTACAGGCTGGGTAGAGAACGGATTGACAGCAGCCCTGAGGAGAAGGACTTAGGGGTGCTGGTTGATGAGAAGCTCAACATGAGCCGGCAGTGTGCGCTTGCAGCCCAGAAAGCCAACCGTGTCCTGGGCTGCATCAAAAGAGGCGTGAGCAGCAGGTCGGGGGAAGTGATTCTGCCCCTCTACTCCGCTCTTGTGAGACCCCACCTGGAGTACTGCGTCCAGCTCTGGGGGCCCCAGTGCAAAAAAGACATGGACCTGTTGGAGGGAGTCCAGAGGAGGGCCACAAAAATGATCAGAGGGCTGGAGCACCTCTCCTATGAGGACAGGCTGAGAGAGTTGGGGTTGTTCAGCCTGGAGAAGAGAAGGCTCTGGGGAGACCTTATAGCAGCCTAAAGGAGGCCTACAAGAAATCCGGAGAGGGACTGTTTAGAAGGGCATGTAGTGAAGGGGTAATGGCTTTAAACTGAAGGAGGGCAGATTTAGATTAGATATCAGGAAAAAATTCTTCCCTGTGAGGGTGGTGAAGCACTGGAACAGGTTGCCCAGAGAAGCTGTGGCTAACACCTCCCTGGAAGTGTTCAAAGCCAGGTTGGATGGGGCTTTGGGTAACCTCGTCTAGTGGAGGGTGACCCAAACTTTTCTGTGATTCTATGATAAAAAGCTTTACACATATTTGTTATTCTGTTAAGAGTTTCTGGAATGGAGAAAGGTTGGCTGCAGGTATCAAATTTCTTCAAGGATACAACTTTTAGTCAATTTGAACAAAGGCCGAGAATATACAGAGGCTTGCGAATTACTATATAGATGCTCAAAAGAATCATTTGGAGGTGATACTCTGCAGTTTTGTACAGAAATAAAAACACAGAAAGACTGCACATCTGTTTCAACTGTAAAATGGAACTTTTTAAAATATTGGATGAAAAACTGAAATGTCTTTTTATCTAGTATATTAGATATCACAAGAGAAACTTTGGGTATTAATTAAAGGAAATGTGTTCCCTTAATTACAACATGCAGAAGTTTAAAATTGTTTATATTTGTCTTGTTTTCACACTACAAATAAAGAATACTACATTCATGTATAGCACAAGCACTTTTGCGATGTCTTAAAAGCAGACAAATAATAATAATTTACACCTAACAAGCTGACAGTACAGCTTCCACTTAGAGAACCATGAACCAAGAAACCCAAAAGCACAGATCCATTCTAGCCAAAGAAGAGGCCACTTCAGAGAATTCCCCCTTCTGCCTTTTTCAAAGGGAAAAACAGTATTTAAACTCATTGTGGCTGAGAAGTAAATTTTTCAATCAAAAATAAAATATGGATAGTTTATTCTGTAGCATGATGAATTATTGTGATGCTTAAGATGCAAACATCCTTTACATTAAAAGGATTCTACACATACAAAGTGGTTGCAAAATATGTGACAAAATAATAATTTACTTAAATAAAGACAAACACTGTAGAATTTTACCTCACAGCCTTATAAACATACAGTAGTGTTATATTAGCCAGTAGGGTACTTTTTCATCAGTTAATAGTTATGGGAGCTTACAGATATTAGATTACCTCTAGGGACTTATATTCTTTTTCCATGACTTCACTAGAAATGGATTAAGAATTGCAAAGGAATACTAATAAAGATGCTGAATATCAATGCTTACACATTTTAAAGCCAGTACATTAACTAATTCATTTCATTAATTAAATTTTTAGATGGCACAGAGATTTGTCATGAGGCATCTTGTACTACTCAAAAATAGGAAGAGGAAATTAAGATTAAAAAAGTTAGCTTTATAAATACAGATTTTTCTGCATAAGTTAGATTTATTTGGCTTGTGTAAAATGAAAAGTTAAAAAGATCCAGCCACATGTTAATATTCTCGGGATAATACTGCAGGTTTCCTCACACGTGACTTGATAACAATTACCTTAAAGGTAAGTATTAAAATTCACATTGACTTCAAGGAAAAGCTGAAAAATAATAACTCATTTTGCAATTTGGTTAGAGTTATCATTGAAAAATTGGATATATGCATGGAAAAATACAAAGGTCAAAAAGATCCTTGAATTACAGGTCAGTGTGAAGTGGCAGCAGCTAGTTCAAACAAAAACACCCCAGGAATTAAGAAACAGTCAAGAGGGTTGAAAGTCTATTTCTTTCTATAAGAATGTGGTATTTTCCCAGTCCGTGCAGTATTTTTAACCTCCCATTTTAAGACAGCAGTGTAGAAAAGACTACTTGAACCACAAAGTCTACAACTAAAAGAGAAAACCAGATGAAAGCGAGTCTTACATCCTTCTGGAAATTAAAAGGAAACAGGCACCTTTTCCAATCTGTGTCCAGGAAATCACAGTGAGTTCTTAAGTGGCAGTCCAACATAATGCAAACACTGCTTGCAATTTTAACAATGCTAAACTGATAGAACACTTAAAATACAACAGGGTTGGGTTGGGTTTGGTTTTCAGTTTTTTGGTTTTTGGGGTTTTTTTTTATTGCATTGCTATTAGTTTCTAACACTTAAACAAGTTCTTTAAAACATGCAAGCAGAATATTAATGAGCATATGAGACTTTTACTTCAAAATAAACACTTGAAATTGATGTGTCAACAACTGGAGTGGTATCATAATCAGCAGCTGTGTCATAGCTCCATCCTTCCCTCTTAAGCCTTCTGACAGGCAAAAAACCCAACCTATTAAAATTCACTACCACATCAGAACACCATCACCACACCAAAACAAAAAACAATCATCACCTAACTTCAAAACCTTTGCCTTCCTATTCTTTAGCAACACACAGTCCTAAATCTCAAAATCACATTGTATATTTTTGTCTGAGAGTGGTATCTAAGTCAAAAATCGCTTCCTATTTCTATCTCCTTCCAGAGCCTGGAATCTCTTCTGCTCAAGCAATTTATTACTCCCAAGATCTAAATTTCCAATCTCAGCTGTATCTCTTGGGACCAACAGGAGTTTATCAGAAGCACAAGGTTTCATGTTCCAGCCGCCTTGCAGTTTTAAAATCTCAACTTCCCATCTGAGGATTGTCATTAGAGATTGCACCAGCAAATGAGGTTTAGGAGAATTTAAAACTTCATCATCATTTAAAATTACTCCCTTCTTCAACACTAGCAAAAGCACCTTTTAAATCCATGGGTAGGATTGCTTTTCTTCCCTCAGTTTTGAAATACATATTAAAAAGAGGATTTCTTTCATATACTTGTGCGAGCAATGATGCCTGAATGTAAATGAAAACCTTTTGTTTCTAACTGCCTTTATCTTCCAAATCATAGTTGTTTTCTGCAAAGCAACAAAACACACTGATTCCTCTTCAAAGGAATCTTTTTGACAAAATGGTTCATACACCTGTCAGAGTAATAGAGGATTTTTTTGGTTAAACAAAACTGCAAAACCCCCAGCAATACCAGTGTTAATTGCTGTATTGTTTCAAGAAACAAAAACTCACAGAAAAAATAGCAACTGCCTACATAATGGAAATTGTTGGAGACTAATTGCAATAAGCCTAGGACAGTTGTTTCAGCACTCATATTTCACAGTGCAGAGGCTTCAGGAAAAACTAATTCTTTCATCTTTCTGGAGTTTGAATCTTTGGTTTTCTTATCAGTTTACTTCGTATGTAGTGACTGCTGCTTTTAAGTAGCTACTGCAGCACAAACTGTTATCTGAATTAGAAGAGTCACTCTTTCAGGCAGAAACACATTTCTTGGGGAAACTAAAGGTGAAAAAGGAACCGCAGCACTGTGGCTTGGTACCAGGTGTGCGGCCAGGCACCAGATGTGGTAAGGTGCCCTCTTGTCCTTTGGTTCAGACCACAACCTCTCACCTTTGGTTTACACAAGCTACTAGGATAAACGTCTGTTCAGTTATGATTAAATCCAGGGCAGGAGGGTGGCTGGGACATAACACGACATGACAGGAGACAGGACACAGACACATGACCAAACCAAAAAACTAAAAGAAACCTTCAAGTTACTATTCTGGGAGACCACACTCATTAGCAGAAAGGCAGAGTGTTAGCATCTCTTATTTGCAAATAATGTTATTGCTGCAAATTAATAATTATCCCCATAAAAAGTGAAATATCTCTGTAATTTTATAACCTGTTTAATTTTAAATCCTGCATTTTCAAATCAAACAACTATAACTGAACTGTGAATTAAAAATAACTCCTTCAGGTCAAACACATCTCTAGTTTGCCTCAAATGTCACAGAAAACTGGATTTTGTGTATCTTTTTTTTATAACTGTTTCTATCATATAATTTGGTTTTGTCAAAACATGGACCTAAACAGTCAAGTTGAAATTTCACAATGTGTCCTTGTGAAATTTCAACTTGACCTAAACAGTCAAGTTGAAATTTCACAAGGACACATTTCCTTCATCTTGATGGTTCAATGTGTGCTCTCTAAGCAGTGGGAAGTAAGGGACAACAGACATTGTAAAGTCTCTTCTCACCTTTCAGGGGGTTTTGAAAGCACAAGAAAGAAAACTGAATTAGACAATTAGAGAAGAAGCATGATTATACCATACATGGTAAAGCTGTCTTTAAGCTTCTACCTAAAAACAGGTAAGGCAGACTAACCACCAGTGCTGCCCCACCAACCTGAACTAGAAAGGACTGCCAAGCATCATGCAATCCTAACACAAAGAGCTCATAGCTGCACTACCCACATGAATTCCTCCCTACAAAAATATCTACAGTAAATACTCATCAGCTTAAACAGGGCCAAAACTTCACTCAGATCCATTCTCAAACAATGTCCCAACTCTATCTCCCAAATTCAGAACTCAGCTTTGGCCTTACCGCAACAGATTTGTTGCAAAAAACTTTCTGGATCAAGCCTAAAGAGACAAGATTGGGTGGGATTTTTTTTTTTTTTTTTTAATAAAGAGCAGATGATAGATGGCTGTGCATGGATTTGTTTAACTAAATGCTAGTATCTGAATCTGAACACAGGCTCCCTTTTGAGTCAGAACTAGTCAGAGTTAATTCCATCCCAAAGCAAATGTTCAGCAATGTTACAAACAGCTGAATTGAACTTCCTCCTAAAGCATCCAATTCTCTCCAATTGATAATGAATAGAAAACTTACACCAAGTTCCATACAGCTAGGATTTTACCATAGGACTTTTTAGCCTATATTTAAAGTAAAGTGATTCCCTTAAAGCTGCTTTTCAAAACCAGGAACCTTCTCAATTCACTTATTTTATAAAGCATATCAGATTTTAGTGAGCTTTCCTAAAATATAAAACTCATATGATTATAGTGTCTGTCACTGTCCCCTCAATAAATAGGTTCACTTCATTCACATTTGAAAGTGGACAAGGTTTTAAGGATATTAAAGTCCTCCTCCCCCACCCCCCCAGAAATTTACTTCTAGGGAGAAGAGAAAGATGCTGTTTATCCCCTTAGTAATGGAAAAATCAGAAAGAGGTCAGTCCAAAACTGTTCCAAGAGGCAGCAGCCAACATACAGGAGAAAAAAAAAAAAAAAAAAAGGAAAAAAAATCTTTTATCCATTGAGCAGGTGTACAGCTCCAGACAAATTACACTGCCTGCTGTGGTGGTTGCAAGACAAAATATACAAATGTGGGCTGGTGCGCAAGGACTGATGACGATAGGAAAGCAAGTTTCATTAGTTCTGCTACTAATGGAACGGTTTGGTTTAGCTTATAAACGTTCTAGAAGAATTTAAGGGCTATTAGAAATTTTGAAGATTACATTTGATCATTAAAGTGTGAAATAGACAAATTTATGTCTGTTTTAATTGAATAGCTTAATGCAACTTTTACAGCAGAGTTACCTCCTGATACATCTGCAAATGTCTGCAGAAAATTTTTTACCGTGCATATTTTACATATGCCAGGACATTCTAACTATGAGAATTAGATGGTGAGGACAGAGACAAATTAATAAAGATTCAATTAAGATATTCATAATTAAAATCTGTACACTTAAGACTGATCAATTTGTCCTTTTTACCTTTTATAGTTGTATAAAACAAGGGAAAAAGTTGGTACAATCCTAAAGCAGTCACTTTAGCACTTCTCAAGGGAATGCCTCTCCATGCAATGTATATACTCAAACTGTAGATTTGATGGTGAGGAGGTCAGCACCTCAAATCCCCACATGCAGAACTCTCAAGAGTTGAATTATTCTATTGCAGCTAGTCAAATTTCTACTTACGTGGGATAAAGATAATGAAGCTGCAAGGCCTGCAAGGATCAGAAAGACAATACTCCTGCTCTCTAACGCATCTGATCATAGAACTGTTCACAGAATCATAGAATGGTTTGGGTTGGAAGGGACCTCAAAGATTGTCCAGTTCCAAGCCCCCTGCCAAGGGCAGGGACACCCTCCACTAGACCACGTTGCCCAAAGCCCCATCCAACCTGGCCTTGAACACTTCCAGGGAGGGGGCCTTCACAACCTCTCTGGGCAACCTGTTCCAGTGCCTCACCACCCTCACAGTAAAGGATTTCTTCCTAATAGCTAATCTAAATGTGTCCTCTTTTACTTTAAACCCATTACCCCTTGTCCTATCCCTACATGCCCTTGTAAACAGTCCCTCTCCAGCTTTCCTGTAGGCCCCCTTTAGATACTGGAAGGCTGCAACAAGGTATCCCCAGAGCCTTCTCCTCTCCAGGCTGACCAAGCCCAATTCTCTCAGCCTGTCCTCATAGGAAAGGTGCTCCAGCCCTCTAATCATCGTCATGGCCCTCCTCTGAACTCGCTCCAACAGCTCCATGTCCTTCCTATGTTGGGGACCGCAGAGCTGGACGATATGTTGCATAAACTATGTGTGGAAACCACCTTGTCATTTGGAGACAGATCAGTAAGAGGTAGATTCTAGACAGCAATGCAGATCATGTGTAGGTCAAACCCCTCTCTCAAGATTACTATCGTTTCAGTCTTAAAAGGAGTGGTCTGATGTAATTAATGATCTTGATTTAGAAACCTTACTTAAATGACTAAAAAGTTCAGTGGCATGCACCCTGCAGTTGAACACTGCATATCCTCCGCTCAGCCAAGGCATTGGAACAGCCTTCATACCATACCTAAGCCATCTGAGATTCACAAACTTGGCATCCTGATCTATGAAGGGCATCCAATAGGCATACCCTGAGGAATAACTCTAGGATTTCCTCAATACTTTTGTACATCAAAAAGCCACAGAATGTGTTAGGAGGAGAGTTAACCTAGAAGCGCATGTGTAAATGAAAAATATCCTAAGCAAGTGTCCTAACAAACAGACTAGAGTCAGGCATCCAGCTGTTGCTGCCTCTTTCATTTCCAGGACCCTGCATGTTTTTTGCACAGTGGTCAAGCGCTGGTAATTATGGGTCTACAACTTACTCAAATGCTCTGGCAACCTGGTTATAATACGGCTGCTGACCTTTTGTATTAGCCAGGCACCCACAAGTGCATATAACTACACAAAAAATTCTTTTTGAGTCTGGGCTAGATATATTATAGACCAGATGATCATATGCAGCATTTTTTTTCTTCCAAATCCAGAAGGTATATATCACAGGAAAGCAAGTTAGACTGTTTTAAATATGAGTATGCAGATGGTAATATATAGGTGTGTGCATCTGAATTCAGGATCAAGCCATTATTTATAAACCTATAGTTAGCTAAACCAATACCAATACTTAGAAGACAACAAAATACTGCATTCTTCCACATGAAATTATGTCTTTGAATGCCGATTTTTCCTGAGGTTATTCTTTTTTTTCTGACAAAATGCTACTTTTAGGTCATTAAGAAGAAGAATTTTCCCTTTCAAATCAATGAAAGTTTCAGTTCTGATCTCAGTGTTTTGGGAACAGTGACAGTTTCTGAATTACAGGTTCCTGTACACTTGTCTGACTCAGATTTACCAGCAAGGTCAGACACAGCAGTGCGAGAATGGCATTGTAATTAGAAAGGTCCTTGTTCTGCCAGCTAGGTGTAAAATGCCCCAGCAGTGCACAGTGAAGACTTTATTTTATGCATAAATTAACTGCAGTAACTATCAAACTACAGCTGGTAAGGCAGCCAGCCAGGCATAAACGGGAACTCCAGAATGCCAGAGCATTCCTCCTGGAAATAGTGTCTTCACAACACAAACTTCAGCTGTTCAAAGGGACAAACAGGAGAGGGAAAACACCAGCTCGAGCACCTGACTTGAAAGTGAGGAACTGAACAGCTGATGCTCTAGATAAAAGCAAAAGATGACACGGGAAAAGCCTTCAAAAGCTGTTATACGATATAGTACAAGACCAAACATTTGAGGTTTCATGTTTTCGCAAATTCTGAGCTCCTTCCCCTGCATATAGTGATGCCTCTTTCACTTTAGTGACACAAGCATTTGTGAGGTCATCCTTTGGACTGACTCACTGAAGACATATGAGTGAAAATAAATCCTGAGGGAAAAAAGATATTACACTAAAAATCCAATGCAGAAGTGATGCCCTCAAGTGAACATCTTTCTTTGTCAGGAGACATGGCTTGCTTTGGTTTCTTCCACTCTGGAGAAAAGTACTTTCCCTGCTGCTTGTAAGGTTTGAGAGTGAATAATGGGAGAGGAAGAGAAATGTGTGAATTGACACCAGATCTAATCAGGAAAGTGCCATAGGAAGGTGGGAGAGGAAGAAACCCTAAAATACCACAATGGAGTTGTAAGTGAATTTTTCAAATGCCCTCCTTCATTACCTGTAGTAAGCGTACACAACTATTGCCCCACACTTCCAGGGACTGTTTTTTGTTATTAGGTAACAGGTTTGCTACTCATGCAGAATTTTCAGAGTAGGAGCACCAAAAAATGATGCTCTAGTGTTAAAGCAGAAGGCTTAGGAAAATCGAAGACATCCTGACCACTGTAAAGACGGCTAAGGTTGAATGTGACTTATATTAGGAGATACAGGAATATACGGCTCCAAACCTTGCCAGCTCTGCCTGGTACTGGAGACCACCCTGGCCACTGGTGCCTGAAAAATACTGGACATAGTGGACTATAAAAATCTATAAGCTATAAAAAAGAAAGAAACAGATGACTCAGAAATGAAAGGAAACACCAGAAATGACTGATGAGGAAAAACATAACTGTAGCAGAGCTTTTGATAATTATTGCCTGAAGCTGAAAAGAGATAATATGTTTTGCCCAGGCAAACTCAAAATGGCTGCAAAATAAGCTGGCAACACCTTGAACAAGTTTGCTTTTTGGTCTACGAAAACAGTAGCAGTTACCCCTCATAAAGTTTGAAAAACGTAATTCTACTACAGTGTCAGAAACATTTTAAAATCATATAGTCTTATAGAGTTTCAAAATTCAGTGTTTTTACTATAGTCATTGACCTAGTCAATATTCAGAAAGAAACGGAAAAAGCCAATTATAGAAATGATGAATAATGATAAAAAAGACCTCCTCAGCTTCAGAAAAAAAAAATCGCCTAAATTTCAGAGTGCCGTTTTTATTTACTTCTATACAGTAACACACACAATGGACCTAGTTCTTTGTATGTTTTAATAACTTTCTTATGCCAGCAAAGCTGACAAGTGGGCAAGTGTAAACCTCTGAATCTGTGCATAGGCTGCAGTCACAGATAGATTCAGAACTTAAACCAAAGTCTGAAACACAGGGCAGAAAATCTACAGTTCCTCTATGTCCTGTGAAGGTGTATTCATGCACAAGGGATAGGTTCCTGATTAAATACACACTGATGAGACCATCTACTGCACTGGACACTTGTCTCTCTTTCCCTTTTCTTCTTTTAAAGCCTGCAAATTTTCACACAGGATCTACTAGTAGAATAAGCTCATTTGGAAAGGCATTTTCTAGGCTACTCTGATCATCCACAAGGTATGAATGATAAATTAAGAATAACCTTTCCTGCAATAAAGCTTCCATCAATCACAACAAGGATGAAACATATCCACTCATTTATGAGCACGGAGCATATAATCTATTTTTGCTTCTATGCACCTGTTCACTTTTCCATCTGTCATAGAACAGGGAGGAATGTGGTCAAGATCAGGAATTAAGAGTACAGATCTCATGCTGTTTAGTATCCTCAGTGGGCTTGTCCACTCCAAAGAATTGTGTTAATTAAGAACATTAATGCTCAATTTGTCTGACACAAGATTATGCTTGTCCATGCCAGCTATCCATATATCAAGACCATCAATGACTAATTTGAGCATTCAGAATCATACTTAAACATGCCAACAAGCCTAGCTGAAGTCACACAAGCAATGAAAACACCAACAGCCTCTGGAATTTCTCCTAGGACTGTATTTTCAAACTATAATCCCTATCCTCAGAGAACAATTGCGCCCTTTAAAAATGCCAGGCCTTGAAAATAAGTAAGAAGATGGTATCTTCAAATAACTTATGAAAAAAAGAGAACAGAAAAGGAGCCAAAGGTAATAGAGGGTGTTGAAGGAGAAACAGCAAGATACAAACAGATCAGAGGCCTTGGACCTGCCTGAGAAAGATCTATGAATTCAAACTGCTGATAACTCACAAACGTACCTTACTACAGCTTTCTGTCCTGTGTTATTTTAGACAGCTCAGCAGAAGTAATTCCATATGCTTGAAATACAGATGTTTCCAAAATAGCTCCCCTTTTTTCTCCATTTGCATTTTGACCATAGGGAAAGAGCATTTTCTTTAGGAAAGCTGAATTTTAAAAAGAAAAATAATCAAAATAAAAATGTTCATCCTGAATGGATGCTGTGATTCATATGCTTCTAATTCTCCCCTCTAAGCTCATCAGATCTCTCACATTGCATTCCTTAGTGGCAAGATGCAATGTAGTGAAGTACATCTTTAAGAGATGAAGACAATTTTCATCACTTTAGTTGTTCCATCAAAAATTCTGGACATTTCTATGGACAGAAGACAATAGGCATGAAATCGTACATTTAGTCAAAACCTCACTTTTCCATTACAGTCAGTTTTGACAGAAGATGACTGGTTAGCCCAAATTAAAAAGCAGAAGAGCAAAATCATACTTATTTTGTGCATCCAAACGTCACAAAACAATCACTTGGCATTCCCTCCTGGAATACACATCCTTTAATTAAAAATATAAACAAGGTTCAAATATGCTCAAAACAAAAATGCCACTATTGTCTGTCTCCCTTGCCACATTGGCATCCTCCCTTCCTTTGTGTAGTCTCAGGTATTTCACAAAGCATTCATCTGAAACAGCAAATATTTGGGTTTTGTTTATTTTGTTTAAACACATTTAGCAATTCTTAAACAACCAGTAATGAGTTCTGATTTTCCCTATTTCAGTGATACTCAAAGACCTAATTGGCTAGTAATCAGATAAAACTTGTTCTTGATATGCATTTATAAATAGTCTAAACATTAAAATCACTGGGATCTACAGGACCGATTTTACTGCCAAAAAAGCCCATGGAAATTGGTGTCTTCTCCAAAGTTAGAGTACCTAAGCTATGCTAAAGTGGTATAGACATCTTTATTCATTATGTTAATTTGACAATTTGCTAGTATGTGTACTTACAGTAAAGCATTTCCTCATAGAATCACACAGTAAAGGATAAGTTTCTTCATATTATATGTACATGTATATATATGTATATTTTGTGTATATATATATGTATGTTGTATATATGCGTATGTATACATACCTTTAGAAGAAGGTAGTAGCAATTTCTAAGTAAGCATACAGCATGTACACGGTAGCACGCTCAAACTATAATTGCGACAGTTTTCAGTGCATCACAATTCAGTCCAAAGAGCTCAAAGAATCACCAGAAGAGAGATAATACTCCTCCTATGAGCAAAATGGCATCGTTTCTACAATGCTAAAAACCTGTGCACAATGCATGTGTTAAATACGCTTGTTTAGAACAGACAGTAGAGGCATTTGATTGACCAAATGTATTTGAATCACTATTAGGAAAACAAATTCAACTTGTTTCACAAGGCCTCTGAAAGACCAAAGCATCTTTGTGAGGTTATATTACCTAGGAAACACAATTATCAATAATAAAAAAAATTGTTTTCACATATGAAAACACTGCCTAACAAAGTAAAAAACCCCAAAAATTCAACAGCTATCAACTAGTTGCCACCAAAAAGGAGGGTTTAGATACTGTAATTTTTTTTAAAATTTTTTTTTTTTTTTTTTTTAGATAAGAAAACTGATCTGACTTCTTTATTGAAAAAAGCTCACAAGTGAGGTTCTTAAGAAAACATCTGTTCCATTCTGGCCACACAGCACCAAGTTACCAGCTTCCTTCTCTCCCAGAGAAGACAATATATTAGGGAGAAAAACACATAACAGCCAATCATGAAGAAAATAAGAGATTTTAAAGCAGCAAAGGAAAAAGGCACAATGTTATGCCCCTCAGAACTTTACCCTTCTCACCTAACCTGAAGTAAATTTTTACAAAATCTGGGTGTTGCTGTAGTTAGCAGCTGCAGTAATGTGTTCCACCCTTCTTCTGTGAATCGAACCACACAACCTTATTTACATCACACTATTTGAAGACCATTTCTTACTGCAGCATTCATGGCTGGAGCATTGCATCCCCCCATACCATAAACTCAACAAAATCTTCGTATGTGTATGAAAACAAATAACAACAAAAAACTGGTTTTATAAGTTGACACAGCAATAAGCTGCTTATTGGAATTAACACCAATTCTACTCTAATGAGGAACACTTTTAGTAGAGACAGTTGATTACCGGTCAGGTAAAACTAACCAAATGACCAAACTGCTTTGAACCTTGTGTTTTACTCTTTGAAGAAGTCACAGAATATATAAACAAAAATTAAACAAACAGTGAACACACAAAAGCTATTCAGTTTATTGCTAGGGAGACAGCGATCAAGAAAGCTGTGCTACTGAACTAAAATAATCTGTCAGAGTTTGAACAAGTGGACAAGTGCAACTGTACATATTTGCTTGGACTTGGCTCTGTGGTTAACCAGTGTCCTAAAAATGCATGAGTCTCACTGAGAACAGTCATTGTGGTTTCCCCAGTCCAAATGCATGCAGTCTGGGGTGTTAAATACATTAGCAAATAGCTTACTAAATTTAGCCTTAAATATAACCAGCTGTTTCTCAATATAGGCTTTGTTACTCTGTTTTATGGCTGAAACCTTTGTTTGCATTTATAATGTATTATTGCCCAGGGTGCTCTTCTGCAATGAACTGTATTGTTCTGAATTGAAGACATTTTGGAAGACAATTACAAGAAACCACCAGTAAATGAGGAACATGTTACCCAACTAAACCTCTTCAAGATCTCTTAGATGAAAGACTAATGCTAGGGTAAAGGAACCATACTACCAACTCATTTATCCAACATTGTGGAGGAGTACACAATCATTTTAAAGCAGAAACAGGCCTAAAGTTAACCCCTAGATGGTCTCACTCCCTCTTTTCGAAGGGCTGCCGAGAAGGGTTTGAACAAATGTTTGTCTGACAGACAGGAGTCCCAAAGAGGTCTACACGCTCTGCGTTTCAACTTTCTTACAAAGTTGCTTGGAAGAACTGTAAGATAACAAGTTGATAACCATGAAGCCTATAAAATGATACTTCTGGCATGTCTTCTTTTCAGTCCAATACTGCTTGACAATCTAATTTCTTTTTTAAGAATTTTTTTTTCTAATTTCTAATTTTTTAAGATTAATTAAATAAATTAAATCAACTTTGATAATTTCAAATGAAGTAGAAGTGACATTTATCATCACAGGAAGGAGTAGAGTGGTCTCAAAAATCTTTTGATAGATGACACGATTTATTGCTAAAATGGTTCAGAGGCATTACAGGCCTTTGGGCTTTGAAAAAAAAGGGTTTGGATTCTCAAAGAGCAGCACAGACTTCAACCACTTTTTTCTCATGGCTGCTCAGAGAGAAAAAATAATGACCTTTCTATGTTATGTTTGGCCAGATCACTTAAGGTTGCAATACGACTTGTCTTACCACGCAGAAGAGTAAACTGAGCTAGTAAGAGTGAGCGCAGTCGCTCCATCTGTAAGCAGATTCTTCTATGCAAACTTTTGATGGACTTTTGGGTCCAAGCGTGCTGAACGAGACCTTGCTACAGGCAACATTTTGCCTTACTATCTGGTATACAGCTATATAATATCTCTAGGAAACAACAGTGTTAATATTTACAGTTATAGTAAGTCACTAGGGAATTGAAAATACATAGACCAGTTTTCAGAAATACTTTAGGAAGCCAAGTTTGAAACTTCAGATGGGGTGTTCCTCTTTTCTACATCTTCTGGATGTTTAGATGAAATATGACCTCTTGAGAGACCAAGGCAAAAAAAATTAAAGATGATATTTAGACCTAAACAGTACGCCTTTCCTCATTCAGTAGCAGCTCAGCACTTTCCGTGTCATGCAGAGCTTTACTTACAGAACCTGTGAGGCAATAACCTCACACAGTGCTTTGAAAAACCTAAAAGCTAACATTGAAAGCTGTGCATGCAAACTATTATTCTGTATTTACTTGATCCATTTTCTTCCACAGCTGCTGTGTGTCTCTTCATCTATCTCCTGCATGAAGCACTTTGAAACGCTTGCCTCATAAAAATCTCAAGAAGAAAAGAACATTTAAAGGAACAGATTAGCATCAGAATAAAATTTGAATGGAAGACACAGCTTTTCTCTTTTGCTGTTTTGAAGAGAGTGAGAACCCCAGGGGAGGGGGCACAAGAACATGAAATGCGCAGCCAGCACGGCAAAAATCAATCCTATGAGCAGGAGACGATGCTCTTAAGATGTTATTTAGTAATAAGATGACCATCAGCATATCCTGTCTAACACTCAGTAAATATTTGAAGGCATATCTTCTATGAATGCATTTTATTCTGCCATGTGTAGTCAGACAACTGAATGATTAAATGTGTACTTGTCCCTGAACACTTTAAATGATCATAAAACAGCTCCTCTATTATCATCCAGCATCCCTGAAGCAAGAAAAATGAGAAGAACAAATATTCAATGCTCATTCTATATATTGAAAAATGGGTTGCCACGTTAAGAAAGCACTCTTTTTTTCCAGTAGAGACATAAGGTTTCAAGACAAACTGTGAAAGATTTCATTTCTCCTACTTTTCATCAATAAAATCAAAACATTTTTATTTGTAATGATTTCTGAAAGTTAGCTCTAGATTTAGATTAAAAAAATAAAAAATCAGGTCATTATGAAACAAAAATACAAGCCTTCTCCCTCCCCTCAAAAGCTCTAAGGAGTACAGATTTAGATTTCAGATTAAGGATATGAAGCTTAATGAAGAGCTCTAGGGACGGGCTGCTTTCTAACAGCTACCTTGGGGAAAGTGTGGCATAGTATTGAAGAGGGACTGATCTCTGTGTGTACGAAGCAAACAGAATTTTAAGCTTTCCCTTTTCTTCTTGACAAAGCTCCAGCATTCTTGCATTAACTACCAAGCAAAAACATCCACTCTTTTCTGCTTATCCTGACCTCATTAGTGTCCTGTCGATTGTTTAAGAGGAGATTCTTTTTCATTGTAAATTCTCTTTCAAACAGTACTCCCCCACCCTCCCGCTTCCCCCAAGGGCCTTTAATTGTGCAGACTACAGACATTTGGCAAGTATGACAACTACTTTGAATTAATACCGCAATATTATTTATGTGCTGCCTTAATTTTAAAGAGCAAACCTGATGATTAAAACCAAAACCTTGAGTTCCAGATTTTTATAAATGAGCTGCAGAATCAGCAGTGCAAGATGGGCATTTCCAGCAAAGGAACATTTTACTAAGATATTTCAAAGAAAAATGGCAAAAAATCATTGCCCATATCAATCACTAATATGCACCACACACTCTCCAGTCATAAAGCAAGATCTTCTCAAAGTCTGGAGCCCTGAAATGCACCTGTTCAATATAGTCAAGAGAATCGAAATCATTTTAGTTAAAAGAAACCTTCTGTCCGCCCTACACCTGTGTCTAATTTACACTGCACTGATTATGAAGTTAACACTATTAAATTTCAAATGGAAATCACAGTCTTTTGCTTTTTTGGAGTGCAATTATATGCTTATTAGAACACAATCTAGAAAAAGGAAAATTCTTGGAGTCATTTAAGAGAGGTTGTTATATTACAGCAATGAGTGTGAAAAAAACTGAAGGCGAGAAGTCGGGGAAAGAAGGTTTCCTTTGGTGCTAATGACTGGAGTCTTATTGTATTTCCATAATGCTGTTCTTGAAGTGCACGAGGCCTGACCTTGTACCTTGACCTGAAGCCTGTGAACATGAAAACCCTCATCTTCCTTACTGAATTTAAACACAATATAGTAGTTGTTAATTTTTCTTAAGTTTACGTAGTCAGCTCTGAATATCTGAAGAAGAAATGGTCTAGTGGCAAGTTATACAGCACTTTTAGGGTTCCAAAATGTTTTACAAGCACATGCAAATTATTACATTACCACGGATATGCAGCCACATCTTGGAGCAAGAAAAGCAATTAGTTAATAGCACACTGTACCTCAGTACATTTGCTTAGGTCATGAAAAATTGTTGAATTAAAATAATAAAATAGGAAACTATGAAGAGCCAGAATATAATTTTAACTGAAAACTGCTCGGGAAACTTGTTAACCTTGCTAGTCCTGTAGGTAGTGAATCGGCAGCACTGTTAGGATGTGTGATAAGAAGCTGGTTTCCCCAGACAAGAAGGAGCAGAGCAGCCCAGCACTGGAGGGGGAGTAGGGGGGAACGGACAGGGACATCCCCAATCACTCAGTCAGGGACATGAGTCCCCGCCCTGATCCCCCCAGGGCATCCCAGGAGGGCTGGGGGTGACACCCACCTCTGTGAGTCAGCAGGAGACCCTGTCCTGAGATCACCTACAGACTGAGGGGTCACTGCTGGGGGGTACGGGCTCATTGTGGGGGAAAAGCACTTGGGGATTGCATAAAACTTATTATGGGAAGTTTAGGGGCAGAACTAAACAGGAAAGGGAGGCACCTGGGGGGTGCAAGGACCCAGACAGCTGCTGCATGTCCAAGGGCAACTACTGGAGGGATCCAGTGAATGTGTGTGTGTATCCAGTGAATGCATGTGCGTGCGTGCGTGTGTGTGTGTTGCTGTGTGTAAGGGTGTTTGCCCTAGCAGCTAGAGTGCGGCTGCAGGGCTCAGGGGCTCGCGTGCCCTGGTGCAAGCAACTGGGGAGTCCTGGGATCCAAGGGAAGCTACTGGGAAGACTTAACATCTAAGCCTGATACTGGAGTGATCCATATTGTATATATATAAATATATGCATATATTTCCCACCAATAAACCTTTATCCTGGTCAGCTAGAGAGGGGAACAGGATGAGGCCATTGGTGCTGTTTCTGTGAGTGCTGGGCGTGTCTGTCTGCGTTGATCTGTGTGACTGGCTGTGTGTATGTGTATGTAGGTGTTGTGTGCGTGTGTGTGTGTGTGTCTGCTGGGGGTGGTACATGCTCAGCCTCGCTACTGGCTGGACCTGGGGCAGGGACCCGGGGCAGCCTTGGCTTTATCAGACTGCTGGATGCAGCAATCCCTACAAGGCCAAAACATAAACCAAGACTTAAGGATGTTCAGCACATGCACTAAGCTTTGTTTAAAGAAATAGTCAAATGATTTTTGGCCAAGGAGAAAGTAAACTGTACTCTTTAGTGTGTGACTAACACACAATCAGCTTCCTTTTCTTTGTTAATGCTGTTTCTAATCTGCAGTCCTATTCTCATACACTCCACTTACTTACATAAGAAGTGAGAAAATTAAAATGTGGTGAAATCTAGAACACAAATGTCCTAAAAATGGAAATGAAGTATCTCCCCAAGAGAGTCTGTGGCAAGGCACAACTTTTTTAATTACACACACAAAAATATGTATACATATACACACAGTCAAATATACATATGCATACATACATAGGTATATATATAAAAAAAAGGTAAGTAAGAAAGAAGAGGCAATGCCATTAAGCTGATAACTGACTGCATGTCCTCACCAAGGACAGGGAGTTTTCAGGTTTCGGATCAAGGGCAGATTGTTATAGGAAAGCAAGCCCACCACTGAGAGCAAAACAAAGAAAATTAGCATAACTATATTCTATTTTCAGTTGCTTAGTACGCTTTTATTTTTCAGTCTGAAAAGGGCTCCACTGTGTCAGGCCAGATCACCTCCCAGCATGATGTGACCTTCCTTCAGGCTGATCACTCAAGTGAAGTCAGAAAGTTTCTAGGGCACTTCATTTTAACTGTAGTAGTTTGAGGCTATTTTAGACCCACACAAGCAACTTCCTCTGGAATGGGTTGCATAAGCATTGAGTTCAAAGTTACATATGTATATGTAAGACAATCAAATACGCTCATCTGTGAATCACAGCAAATCAGTAAAACAGAGAAAAGCTAATGTGAAGGATAGTAGGTGAGAGTCCAGGCATTATTTCAATGAAATGAAGTCCTTGTTTTGCTTTCCTCCCCTAGCTATGTATAATTTGTTCACCTTCGTTTATCTGTTCAAACTTCAGCTGCATGGAATGGTTAAACCTTGCACTCAGCAAGGTTTGAATCGGTTACTGAAGTTAACTTTGACTCTTGCTTGGGTTCCCACTGAACCAGGGACGTAAGAGAGATCCTCATCTCCTTTCAGTCAGGACCAACTGCCATCACTGGAAATCATGGCACACACGGCCAGGTACATCTAGTTGCACAGCTACTCATCTGTGCTCTTAGCCAGCCCAGTTCTAGCTCTTCAACTGCATCATCTCATCTGGCTGCTCAGAATCACAGCACCCTAAACATGGCACCATGGCCGGTGCCAGCCAGACGCATCGCGGATGCTGGCAGGATGGGAGCATACCTGTCCAAGCAAGTGCACACGCCTCATGGCCTGGAAAAAAGGCTGCGTATAAATCTGGCGTTAATGCATATCACAGGTACAAACTGTATAATGTAAACCAAAGATAATAAAACTAACATGAAGTTGCATGTTTAACCCAAATCCAGCATCTGTTGCATGCATTCAATTTTCAAAAGTGTAGGACCACAGTCTGGGCAAAGGGAGAGCGAGTGATTTCACTGAAAGGTGGCAAGAGCAGCACAGACAATTTAGAAATTCTGAAGTCAGTGGGTGTTTTACCACTGACTTCAGTGAGGCCAGAGATTTACATCTTGCACGCTGACCGCTGTTGGGAATGAAAAGGAGAACTGGAGAGAGCTTCATGCTGTACCAAAGGAAGAATGATCTTCCCCTTTACAGACTGGGGAGTCAGAAAAGAGGGGAAGGATTCTTCTTGGGAGATTCATTGTCAATGGGACATTGATATAAACAAATCATTTAAATCCTTACCACATGTGCATTTGCTCAGCATGTTTAGTGTCTATAATTTGCAAGAGGGACAGGGACTTCTTCTCAAAAACTGAGCACTTTGATACATTCTTTTCTACCTCTGAAGATGAAAGGTTTCCTTTCTGGCAATCTAACCAGGAGAACAAACACTGAGATTTGAAACAAACAGTAATGATACACCTAATATCTTTGAAAAGAATAATCTCCAATCTTCCAATAGCTTTTAAGGCAGTCTTGTTTTCCTCAGCCAGAAGGAATTCAAATAAACTGAGCATTATTTAAAAACAAACAAAGGAGTTAGGTCTAAACTGGAGCACAGGGAAGAAATGAGGCATGTCATTTCCATTAAGCTATGCTCAGCATACACAAACAAGGAGAGAATTACTACATTTTTTAAAAGGCCTGCTTCCAAATGCCTTTACTTGTATATGCTATACACACTAACTTATATTTGTGTTTACTTTCTCTTTTGTCCTTATGTGAAGTACTCCAATTTACTTTAACCCTGTCTTTTGCATCAGAACAAGTACGAACGATAGGAATCTGCAATCCCCTATAAAAGAGTCATTTAATAGTCATATAAAAGATAATAATCACCTAATAGGTAAAAATCCCACCTGTAACAGAACTGACTTTTTCTCAAATGGAAATTGAACTTATCTAAAAGGCCTATTGCAATTTCAATTTAAAATCACTTCATCTGCTTACTACCCTTCCTTCCCACAACACCTATAAATACACTGCAACATATTCTTTATGGATAGCTACTGAAATTGTCAAGAACACAGTGTCAGGAATTGTTTACCTGTACAAAACAAGGAATTTTGCCTTCACTTGGAGTCTCCAATTAAAGTTAGCTCTTAAATAGGACAACTTGGTATGGCTGATCACTCTGCTTTTCGGTGCTAAAGTGTTTCCTTAAAATGTCCATGAAAAGTTTCTGACTTTGGTGAAAGTGAAATTCAACAAGTAATTTCTTTAAGAGTGGCAGAAAAACAAAATCAGATTTCTTTAAAAAAAACTATAAACCTGTTCTGCCTGAATATTCAACAAGTTTATTTTTCTTCTGGTGCTTGCTGAAAGTAAATTGAATATTTTTTTTCGTAAACTGTCACTACTAACCTTAGATAAGCTCTGGCTAAAATAACATCAGAAAAAAGGGGTTCAATGAGAGTCCCTAAAAGGCATCAGGAACTCAGTTCTTAATTCACAGCCACGGAAACTGCCAATACAGTTGGACAATCCTAGTTCTGCAATTCAATTTTCTCATCAGTAAGCAAAGGATAATAGATTTCATAAAGCACCCAGAGAAGAATGGTGAAAGGCACTAAATGCTATTACTATTGAAGTAACATTAAACAACAAATTTGCCACCAACTTTTCTTTTCATTTACAGAACAAGTTAAATCCCCTCTTTCAGAGGAAGCCTCCTGCACACAGCCCTCAGAGCTTCACAGGGACAGTAAAAGAAACAAGGTCCAACAGACTCGGACATTACCACGGTTCACCACAATTATTCTTCATCATGAAAACAAGCAAGCAAACACTGATGATGACATAAAAAACTTTCTTCCCTGCATCCCTTATCACCCCCAAGAACTAGGTAATAATACTGTTTCTGGAGGATAACATCAGACAAGCTTCTCCCTTCCCTGCCACCCAGCCATTGCTCGGCCAGAAAATTGTCCCTTCAGGGCACTCTCTGCAGGCTACGCTTTCCTTTCTCAGCCTCACTCCACCTGGAGTGCTAGGCTTTTTCTTTCTCCTAATGTCACCGAAATCCGGGAATAAACCTCGTAACACCAATGTAGTGTTAAAAGGCAGGCATTCTTTATTGCAGCGCTGGATGCACGGGGGATAACTCCACCCAACGTGCATGCCAGGTGATCACCAACACACAGGTTATGTAGGATCAAAACATACATATTCGTCATTTTTCTCAGAAAAGGCAGTCCTAGGATAATCATTTCTTGGAATCCATTTCCATATTCTCCTCCCCGTCACGCATGCTCAGTGATTTGAGTCGGTGGTCCTCAGGGGTCTCTGGTGGTCGTCAGTGGTCTTGCACCCATGTCCGCTGGATGACCTCCTTCATGCAGGCATGCGCAGTATCCTTGTTGCACGTGCACCTGCACCTGTCCATAGAGGTGCACCTGCACCTGTCCATAGCAACTTACTTTATAAGATTAATATTCCGGGGCCTATTGTCCGGTTGGGTAGGGACTGTACAAGGAACATAGTAGCATTGTATCTTGCCACGGTCACCTTGCCACTTGCCACGGTTAGCTAGCTTCATTACCTATTACCTTGGTTACAAACTACGGCCCCTATCCTACGGTTACACTAACCCTAACTTTTCTGTGCTAATGTAATAATTCCTCTGCCACTTTTCCACGCATTAGTAAACAAAATAATATTTTATGAGACAAGCTCTAAATTTTGGAAACTGGAGCTTATCAGTACCCAGTAGGGCAAATTAAAGGAAGATACAACCTGAACTACTATTTATTTTAACAGAACACAAAGCAAAATGTCTTTTATAACTCTGTATCATGTGTCATAGTAAGACTTGAGAGCTTTTGGGCTTCTAAATGGACTAGCTAGTTTTCCAAATATTTCTGTACATTATGGAGCAGGCAAACTCTTGTTCAGCTCACTGTC
The DNA here is from genome assembly GCF_011004875.1 of Balearica regulorum gibbericeps. Taxonomy (NCBI): domain Eukaryota; kingdom Metazoa; phylum Chordata; class Aves; order Gruiformes; family Gruidae; genus Balearica; species Balearica regulorum. The sequence continues at coordinate 56,662,478 of NC_046186.1, read as the reverse complement.
AAAAAGTAATTGAAATGATTTCTCTGGCAATCAGAGGTTTTTGACTAGTTTTGAGTCTTAGCCCATTACGTGCCTAATAATTCTAAGACTTTTTACTGCTTCAACTCTTGGAATTTTTAATTTGGGCAAAACAAGGAGAAATGGGTGCATGCGTGTTCATGTGGGGACACGTGCACAGTGGAAAATGAATTATTCACTGCCTTTTTCCCCAAAAAGTCCTCAAACACTGCAGTGTTTAATTTAGATCTCTAGCTGCCACTTCATCTCAATTTAATTTTTAGTGAGAATTAGAATCATAGAATCATTTGGTTTGGAAAAGATGCAAAGCCACTATATTTCATACAGTTCTGAATTTGATTTGACAATTCTTTAGAAGGAATAAATATGGGAACTCATAACACCATTTTTACCGCAAATTTTTAAAAGCTAGAATCACACCTGAGAGATTTGGCAGACAAAGAAACTGTACTGAATCCCTCTTCTGAGTGACTGGATACTTCTCAGAAGTGGTGTTTCCCTTTATTTCAGACTGACTGCCAGGCACTCTTGAGTACTTCTTTTCAAACCACCACTGCAAAAAGAGACCAAAGGGACAAGCAAAGAAGGGAAGACTTTTTACTGTGTGCTCACAGCAGAAGCAGATTTCCAAATAACATTCACGAAGAGAGAGAGGGGTCCTGTGACACAACCTTACTGGATGGCGCGGGTGGGATGTTACTCCATAGCTCTCAGCAGCACCACCATCAGCATTCATCTACATTGCTTTTACTCAACATACTGTCCTAACTCAATACAGGGAATCACAGTCTGCAATGCAAGCAATTGCTTTTTATCTTCAAGAGGCATTGGTGAAAACTTAATGAAGCTGGTTATATCCTTTATATATTTGTTCAATTACACAATGCTTGTTGGACAGAATTAGGTGAAACACAAAGCAGGTCTCAGTCAACCTGTCATTCTTCGGTGTTTCATGAATAGTAGAAATATCTCTGTTAAGGATTTCCTGAAGCTGGACCTAATGGAAAAGAAGGAAAAAAATTGATGGCTCTTGGTCAAGCCCTGATCTAATTCAAGTATGAATTTCTGTCTCTTAACAGACTTCTTGTATATTTGCCAGATTTTTGAATAATAACAGACAGCAGATTCCTATAGGGGAAAAAAAAAAAAAAAAAAAAGAATGACATTAAAGTCCCCGAACAGGTGTAAGAGTACTATATTTCTATGCCTTTCCTCAGATTACCATTTGGAGCATTTCTGTATCACAAAGCTACCTACCTACTTATTATTGCATCTTTATTTTTTCTCTGCTTCAACAGGTATTCCTTTTCTTCATTTTCTGTATTCACATTACTTACATTGAGCTCCTTTCTTTTCTCAAGAAAACCACTGAAAAAGAAGGTAAGCTGCCTAAAACTTCAAACCAACCCTGCCTTTACAAGCTGTCATTAACTATTCACCACTTGGCTCCCAACGTGGCAGGACCTGCCTGCTCTTTTTCCACCATTTAGGATTATGCACACTGTCTCCCAGTGAGGAAGAAGGATCATTTCAGCTGAAACCCGTATGTTTCTGGCTTTACATGTCCCTCCCTCTGCAGATGGGTTACTATCTAGGCTTTCAGTCATAATTCCCAGAACAACTTGGTGAATATCTCAGAATCGTTTCATTATTTACAGATATTCACAAGCAGCTGGCAGGAAAAGATCTTAAAAAACATTATCTGTGAGGTAAGGCTAGTATGTTCCTCTTCAGATTTTGAACCAAGACATCCAGTATCCAGTGATGGGATAAACATGAAGAGTTGCTGAACATGCCTATTTGCTGCTTGTTTAAAGTCTGGCAATGAGCAGATAGACACTAGAATAGAAGAGTTCAGTTGGAAGGGACCTACAACAATCATCCAGTCTGACATAATTATAAAGTCTGTGTAGTCCAAACATCATCTATTCTAAAAGGAATAGTACAACCGTATTTCCTTTCCTACAAAAGAGAAAAGAAAGCATGGTCCAGGGTAAAGGGCACTGGCACTAAAAAAAAAGCCTCTTCTTGTTTCCACCATTAATTGACTCCCAGTAAACCCACAGCTGAGTTATTCACTCTTTTCCTGCTGCTGTCCTTTAGCTTGCTTATGTAGATCCTAATGTGTAGACTGTCTCTGCATCCAGAGCTGTCTATTCCATTTCAGATGAAAACCAAAAGTGTAGCATTAAGTACCATCACAAGCCCCAAACCTGGCATACCTGCATTCCTGTCTTTAGCTGTTTTCTCATAATGATGTCTCAGTGACATCCTGTGAACTTGTCTCTCCTGAGAAAACGTCAGATCTAGGAGCTTGCTATTCTCAGTGCTGTGGTCAATATCATTTGTACAATGTTACTTTTAGAAGTTATTTCTGGCTGTGTGCTTAAAAACATAAGGATTACCTTGGACAAATCATTTAACCATTCTGTACCTCAGCATCCATACATAGGAGAAAGTGCTGTAATCTCAAAATTAATAAGAACTGTGCCTCAGTCCTCATTTGCTGAACCTATCCTTAAACCACAGGGTCTATTTCTCCCCAGGGCACAGCCTAAAGACCCTATGAGTGTGTACTAGCCACAATACTTATAAACTACAAAACCAGATATAACTAACATGACCCCACTGGGAGGGGAAAAAAATCATCAAACAAACCACTGAAGCATAGATAATGCAGGGTTTGCTGCTCCTCTCATTTGTAACTGCACCAGCAGTCAGAACACTGTTGTGCACAGAGCATCATGTTTCCTCTCTGCTCCTAGGGCAAGAGTCAGATTTTTCTCAGTGTGATGTCAGGTTTCCAGAAGCAGGGTTACCCAAGCTGCCAGCCTCAAGGACAAGAAGTTAAACAAGAGCATAAATGTCACTCTACAGGGAGCCTGTATGTTTTCCAAGCTAGAATTTAAACTGAAAGGCTGTAGGAAGCAGACCCCCATCAAGGCCAAAGATTAAAATATAATCACTTCCATACGTGCTCTGTGTATAATATTGCAGTAGTGGCCTGGCATGAAGTTACCTCTCAAATGAGATTTCTTAATGAGCGGAATAGCTTTTCCTGGCAAGCTAAGCATTACTATGTTCTTTCAGAAGCTTCTCTCTTAGCATGAGCAAAATGATACCATATTAATGTAAATTCCTTATTCATTAACTCCAAACTGAAAATTCCCTTGTAATGCAGCTTTTTACAGAGGACTATATGACAGAAACCATGCAATGGAAATACACTTTCAGAATTGTGTAGCACAAGCAGCCTATAAACTAGGCTGAGTTATCACTGAAAATCTTCACAGACACCAACATTATCTCCAGCCAAAATCAAGAAATCACATCTCTGTGGAATGTATTAATTTCTAGTCACCATTAATGACCTTTTCTCATCTTGAAAGCAGGTTTCTTCCTGGCCTCCCCCACCTTTAACCCTAGTCTCCAAGAACTGGCATACACAAGTTTCATCAGCTGTTGTAGATCCCATAAAGATCAGCTCCCCTTAGCTGGTAAGGGTTCGCATCACCTTTTCATGAAAAGGCTCTTTTTGCTCACCCTTCATTTCCATTTTCTTACTCATTTCCTGCTAACGAAGTCTTCTCTCTGTTTGGCGCCAGCCAATGCACATCCTCTGAATTCCCCTCACACATCTCTTTCTGCTCCCTTAATTCCTCCCAGCATATTCTTTTTGGAGACTTCTTCTCCTCATGAATATTTCAGCAGACATTTTGTCTGAGTTACTGTGTGATGCATTAGTTGAACTATTCCATTTTCATTAGTTTATTGTTTACCATATCCTTCTTTTCCTATAATTTCTAATGAAATCTTTACCTTCTCCTCCCCTCCCTGCACATCACACTCATAACACAAAAAGACTGGAGGCCAGAGAAACAGTCACATTAATTTCTTTTGACACTGTTTTCCATTTTACCAGGAAAATTCCCATACCAGCAACACAAGAAAACAATCTGATTTTGCCCATGTATTATTTAACACTGGAAGTGATGTATCCCTAAATAATGCGGGATGGAAATGTGTAAGTGGGTCCTCATAGACTCCTAGGGCAAAGAGGACTAAGCTTCAGCAAATGAAATTGAAAACACTAAAGCTGTTTTGCTGCTGGCCCCCGTGGATAACAGCAGCCCCCCTGTGCAAATCCGCTATCTTGATATGGGAGTTACTCTATACAGCACAAGCTTCAATTCTGTACCCTACTGCTTGTGCAGGTGTTGTAGTTTATAGATGGGGAACTTTCCTTTCTTGCTTCCTCAGCCATTTGCTTATCCAGTTCAGCATCTGCCACTGTGATTTCCTGCTTGATATGACTGCAATTTTCCAACTTAATTCAGAAAATCTAACAGCTGCAATTCATAAAGCGGGCTCACCTTAAAGAAGCATCTGAACTAAGCAGAACTGTGAGCAGGTGTTCATTTCAGTCTTATCATCACCCTCAGCATACACATCTCATTTTCTTTCTATGGCTGACAGGGAGTGGTGAAGGAAGGCAGAACTATCCCCATTTCCACAATGTTGTTTGGGGTTTTTTTGTTTATTTGTTTTTTGGTTTTTTGTTTGTTGTTTTTGTTTTGTGGGGTTTTTTTGTTACAGTGATAGATCTTCTAGCAGATTAAGAATTCTACTGATGGATTTGAAAGTAGCTGCTGCTGATCTGCTTTTGCAAAAAAACCATGTCTTTCAAGTACGAATAAAAATGCGTTGGTGGAAGGAAGAAGGGAGAGGAATGGTTCTATACCTCCAAATTTCAGATGTTAGTAAGAATGTGATTAAATAACCTCAAAGCTATATTTGACCCAATTCTGCTCTGAAATCCCCTCATTCAAAATGCCCATGGCTTCTTAATTGGCATTCACATACGGTCACCACACTGACTGCAAGGGCAAAAGGTCAGGGACATTTCTGTATAGAGTCAACTGTGGAGCTCAACTGCTCTGATCCCAGGATGTTCCGGAGGAACAGGAGTGTCAATAACCTAATGGGGCCTGAATACCAGTGTCCTGCTGTGTGTGCTGGACGGAGGTGTGTGGTGTATGTAAGAGTGGGCAGGGAAAATGAAAATTGATGACTCTGCAGGTCAAGGGCTGATACACTTCTTATTTCACTGCCAGAATAATCTTGCCTTCTTCCTCAACTTATTAGAAAGGAGATGTTTAGCATTGCTGCTATTCAGGTGGCAAAAAGGCTAAACAAGATTGTGTTCTCTGTTTCAGAGCTAGTTTTCATTAGACAAATAAGAAGAAAATCAAAAGATTTCTAAAATTAACAATTGTTGCTGACCTAAAATGAAAGTATTCTTCTCTTGAAGGAAAGCTTAACAGGGCCTTCCTTAGACTTTATTTTGTAGTAAGGGAAGGAGGAAAAGAATGTAATCCAAAGCCCAAATGAATGTCAACTATGCGTTTCTGTATCTTTGTAAGCTTTACTTCCCAACACTTTGAACAGGCGTTCCTTGTATCTATTCTGTAGATGTGGCACTGTAACCATAGTGAGAGACAAAATTGGAAGGATATCAGTAGTGGAATCTGGATTTCTCAGCATTCTGTCCCTGTCCTCCCACCTTTCGAGTCACATACAGCCCCAGGAAGAACAACTGCTCTGCTAACAGCAACCAAGCTGCAGAAATCCCACAACGAGCTGCCACAGGAAAAGGCAAATGATCTTCTTTGCCATGCATTTTTAAGACTGTTACATTATGCAGGTTGTCCAGGTGGCTTGTCAGCAGCCCTTTGCCTCATCTCCTTTGCGATTAGAAATCCTGAGAACTGGTAAGTCTGACAGATCGTAGACATTTCACTGGAATCAATACAATTTATCTCAGGAAGCTCACAGTTTGTTTTTATGTTCAGGGACCTCTCATGTGAAATCACTGTTTTTGAAGGATTTGTAATAAACAGTTACAAGATTTAATACTTAAATTTGCATCATTGACAGAGGCAAAGCAACTTCCTCAGTTATATATTGCATAAACACAAAGTGCTTAAATAGTAAGACTTGCATCCTAAACAGAGATGTTCAATTCCACCAGTTTTCTGTGCCCACTCAGGTGTTGTTACTGTGCCTGTCCAAGCACCAGCTCTGCTCCTCCTTTTCCCAGAGCTAAGAAATTAAAGCAGTCACCAAGAACATGGATGATCCAAGGACAACAGGGTCTTGTCGAGTCCTACCTCTCCTATGGAGTGTACTAATTCAAGGTAGAAGGTTTTCTGGAGTAGAATGAACTTGGTTCTACCTATTAAAACAACTCCACTGTGCCTGAATGACATTTTTTTTCCCCCTTGGGCTAATGAGAGGAAAGAGAATGGCCTTTCAACCTAAAGGCCTGAACCTGTTCTTAGCAAGAAGGTGTAGCCTGCTCCACTGACAGAAGGACTTAAACATGCAAGGTTGTGAATCCCAGCTACTATGCTCAACATCTGGGTATCCAAGACCTAGAAAGGTCAGGTTCTAAGCCAGACTCATCTATAGTGCTTCTTATTGGATAGTTTAGGTGACATCCACCCATCCTCCAATTCCACACATTTGGGGGTCTTTGGCATCCTATTTTTTTAGCTGTTCAACCTTGCAGGCATCAAACATGAATCCCAGCTACAGATTCAACTAGATAACAAGATGAATAAGGAAGAAGAATGACAGAGTTCAACAGCAGACTCTTTGCTTAAACGATCTTTGATAATTTTGGAAAACTTTAAAGCCAAAGATTAACGTTTTACTTAAAAATATTTTAAAAAGTCTTTGAACAAAATATGGACTTGAACCTTATGATGTTGTCAATAACCACCACTTCATTTCTTCGTCAGTCTGATTTTCTCTTAGTGCAGAAAAGGAAGAAAAATAGTACTATGATGCAGAATATAAAGAAAATTAAATTGTTAGCTAACTTCAGGCAAGTAACTGAATTTCTTATCTTAAAATCATGGCTGATACTGCCTTTCTGCTTCCTTTTAAACTGAGTTTTACAGGAAAGGAATTAATTCTCAGCCTTAACATGGACCATACCTAGTTCAATGAAGTAATCTTCTAGTCCAGGATTTCATTATTAGTGTTTTAAGAGAAAAAATTATGTAGGTGCTAGTAAAGACCTTGGGACAAAGGAAAGTTATTTCAAAATATATGCTGTAATTTTGCTGCACAGTCTTAGAAAAAATCATGTTTTTAGAGAATTGTTTAACATCAGTGATGGAAAGACTGTATCAAATGATTTTAATTATGTTTCCACCCAGAAGTGGATCAGGATTTAAATAGTTGATGAGACTTCAAAGCAATTGCACTAAAAACTGTTGAACTACAAGGAAAACTTTTAAGATGTTTTCCCTGCAGACTGAACTGAAGTATCTTCCTCCTAGCCATAAAGATGTTGAATATATACCTCATTCAGTTCTTAACACTAAAACTGAAACAGTGGAATCAAAAAGACATCACGTTGTCTGTAGTGAAATAATAACAGCAATCCCAGCTCAGAATCTTTTCTGTATACACAGGAAACATCAGGCCTACAGTGCATAAGTGAGCTGCTTTCTCTGATATTTCTGCTTATTTTGTGCAGAACCCCTCCATTTCTGTGTAGCTTTGAACATCCTCAAGGTGCTGTAAGGACCTTGCTCTTTCACACAGAGCTCCACCCTGCTTCCACAGCAGCCAAGCCACAGGAGAGAGAAAGCTTGGGACTGACAACAGCTTCTGCTTTTGTGCTCTTTGAAGGTGGGTCTCACATGGCCTCTATCTGAACTACAAAAAAATATGAAGTTGATTGTCAAGCCTCTTGCCTCTAATGCTGCAACAATCTACTTCAGGCTCTCTCCAAAGCGCACTGCAGCAGGATAAGTATTTTCTCTCATTATTTTAATTATTACAACTAACCTTCAAGACTCTAGGTTTCCAAGTAAATGGTTGAAGTTTTGCTCTGCTTTGTTGGGAAACAGGCTTAGGTACTAGACCCTAGAAAGGACTGCCATCCTAAGATTATGGTAGTTTATTTTGTATTAGGTCTAAATTGCACTGCCCTCATATTTGTGTGCTTTCCAACAGCACATTAAGCAAATCTACTAACGTCAGTTATTTGTGAACCTCTCTGTCACCCTACTCTCTGAGGACAACTATATGATCATTGCATTGTTTTGACAGAATGCATGCTTGTTCTTCTACTACATAGCACAGATGAGACTCCCAAGCACCCGTTGTGGTTGGGAGAGGGATGTGGGAAGTTGGCTGCTGTTTCTTTAGGTTTCTCCACACAAGATGCACACAGTGCCTTGCAGAAGAGTGTATAACAGCATTGCCTACTCAGGACCAATGTTGGCCAGCATGTCTCTGCCTTTCACATGCCTCCCATGTAATTAGACCTCTAGTTCTTCATAAACTCCATTTCACAGTCTCAGGATAGCTCAGTCTTCTACAAACAACTAGATTTATCTTTAGAGTAGAAAGAAGATCAAACTGGTTCTCATGGTTCCCATAGGTAACATATTTCTGTTACAAGTTGGGAAGAAAACTCGAGAGAATTGCTGTCTTCTAAACTTCTGGAAACAAGTGAGCCTTCTTCTATTTTTTACACGCTATCTATTCCCTTGCCTGCCTCTCCTTACAGAACCCCTGCTAACAAATGCAAGGTTAATTAACTACACATGCAGCCTTATTGATGGTAAAACATACCGAATTCTCTACCTGGGATCCCATTGGTAAAGAACAGAAGAGAAAACCTTGTTCATCTCTCAGAAGACAAAGATGTGCTGAAAAAAAAAGCTCTTACAATGTCTAAGGAGAGGTTTTTTTGTGCTGGCTGTAGAGTAAGATTGGTGTAACAGTCAAACTAAACTGCTTGTCAGTTTATCTTAAAATGTTCAAGTCTGCAACAACGGAGCTCATATTGATAAATAAGAAGTTGAATGCAGAAACGCTAAACTAATAAAAGCAAGAAAAAAACCCAAACAACAACCTAATTGTGCCTTAAAAAGGCTTAAGGTTACATAGCCAGAGCCAATATGTCTGTCACCTGAATCACACAATTGTTGAGGTTGGAATAGACCTCTGGAGAACATCTAGTTCTAACCCCTGCTCAGAGCAATGTCACCTAGAGTGCCACTGTGGAACTACTCAGTCAGGTGTTGATTATCTCTGGGGATGGAGACTCCTTAACCTTTCTTGGCAATCTGTTCCAGTGTCTTACCACCCTGACCACTGTAAAAGAGTTTTTTCTTTTTTAAAAACAGATTTTCTTGTATTTTGATCTGAACCAATTTCCTCACGTCCTTTGACTGGGCGACACCGAGAAGAGTCTGACTTTGTCTTCTTTACCACCCCCACCAGGTATTTATACACACTGACTGGATCACCTTGAACCTTCCCTTTTCCAGGCTAAACAATCCCAGTTCTCTCAGCCTCTCATACATCAGATGATCAACGCTCTTAATCATGCTCGTAGTACTTTGCTACATTCACTCCAGTACATCTGTGTCTCTCTTGACTGGGGAGGGAGCCCAGAACTGGACCCAGCACTCCAGGTGTATCTCACCAGTGCTGAGCAGAGGGGACAGATCACTGTCCTTAACCTGCTGATGATGCTTCTCCTAATGCTGTCTTGGAGGCTGTTGGCTGCCTTTGCTATGAGGACACATTGCTGGCTCATGGTCAACTCTAGAACCTTGCTTGCTCTTTTCTGCCAAGGTGCTTTCCAGTCCAGCTGAAATACCATGGATCACAGAACTATTAATTTTCCTTGTATGTCCTATTCTTCTCCTCTCTTCTGTATATCAGTTGGGTTTTTTTAAATATCCACTTGGAAATAAGAAGCTGACTACCTTCCTCTCACCAGCACATTCATGCGTCATTCCTAGTCAATCCCTAATCAGTGTCATACTATGTAACAGAGCTCATTGTTTAGGTATCCATCATCTCAAAGTATTAATCATGATTCTTGTTTTGATGTATTTTTGTGAAAACTGATGACTCATTGCCAAATCCCCATCTTAAGAACAAGACTGTTCACGGACCACTGTGCTCAACAGGGTTATATTATGTGATGTATAATGCTCTTTTAAAAGAACACACATATCTTGCCTTCTTTTCCTTTGCCCAACCATGAAAACTTCAGTATATATTTTTGTACAGGTGCTTTCCCACAAGTGATTATAGCAAGAACTTCCATCTTTAAAAGCATTGTACAGAATAGAAAGAAAATCCGTGGAAAAATAAAAAATAACTCCATTCTCAGCTGAAAAAAACCCTTCTCTGTCTTGTGTATTCTGTCAGCTGGTCTGGAGACATTCATGATCATGGTGTACAGTTCAACTCTTCCCTCTTTGCTACAAGTACCTTTGGGATAATTCCATTACCAGCCATTCTGCATTGACTCTTGGCTACAGTTTTGGTTCCATGACATCATCTGGACCTTCCAGGGACACCACCTCCCCCCCCCAATTTTTATTAGTCTTTGCAATTTTGGAAAAAAAAAAAATGTTTATAGCTATGAAAGCTTCTCAATTCAGTAGAAATGTGATGTGTAGGGGGTTGAGTGCTGCACTAGCATGAGCCTGGAATTTGATTAATAATACAAAAAAGCGGTTTTCTCCATCACACAGTAGTGTAACCCATAAATAAACCAATGCCACATTATCATATTCATTATAGTCTGAAAAAATATTGTATTAAGACACTAGTAGCAGAGATGAAAAACAAGACATCAGAAATTCCATTCTAGTGCAAGTGGCAGAATTATTTACTGCCACTGGGTCATGTTACTCCTAGGTTCCTTAAATTCATACTGAGGGAATATACCTTTCTGGCTCTGACATTGAAATAAAATTACTCCAAAGGAAATATGTTCTTATAAATGGCTACAGGGTTTGGGGATAGGTAAACTTTTTGCCTACTGCTCAAATGCAGTGCAAATAGGAGATGATGAGACAATAATTTCACAAGATAAACTTTTATATCTTTCATCTTTATCTAAACCATTCCATCTGTTATTTCTTCTAAAATGTTGAATAATTTGACAAAGAAATTAAATATGCAGTTAAACCTCTCACTTTCAACAAAACCTCATTTCCATTTAAGTCTTACAAATATTCATTTCTTTTTCTCAACACTTACAGTTTATCTCTGCACTCAGTTCAGGATAAATCTCCTTTCTCTCAGCTTATTATTATTAATAAAGTTCCCCATATTTTACATGGGACACGATATAAAAGACTCTGTAGTGAGTTTGTACTGCAGGAAGAAGAGGGTAGGGAATTTATGTATCCTTCAGTTCTTTTAAATGGATCCCTACATTTGTGTGGAAACAGAAAAACAAGCAAAAGTGCTTTGCAAACAGTGCCTAAGCCAGGGAAGCATACTTTATCACTAAGTACAAAATGTATATCACAAGCATGAGTTTATAGGGTACCAGTAACTTGAAATCAGCCCTTTAGAATTTAGCTCACAAGGTAACGTTCCACAAAGCAAATTGGCCTACCAGTTTGCCTTACAAAAACGCTGAGAAGGAGGGTCTTCTGGGTGATTGTCAGGTGCTTCTATATTTGTGATATAGATGTTCTGCTAATTTATGTTGCCTGTAATGCATGTGGAAGTTGAAGATCAGGCAGATGGAAGAGCTTTTCAAGGTATTGACATGAAAATTACATTTCTGAGAAGTATCTATGCACAGTTACCAGATGCACTAAAGTAAAAACAGTCACCTCCTTTTGATAATTATGAAAGTCTACCAAATGAGTGTTGGAACAATTTAACTGCACTGAAGGAGGTGGGAAAGATACCAGGGCAGTGATATCAGCCCTGGAAGGGGCTGGAAAGGAAGTGAAAGCCCTTCCTTCCTAGCTCAGAATTTAAGATGCACCCTACTCCTCCCTCATGCTTCATGACTTGGGGAAATCCAGCTAACTCAAAGCCAGAAAATATATTTTGCCAAATCAGTGTTTTCTTTCTCTCCTATCAACATAGTCTGCATGCGGCTGCGGCTCGCTGAGGCATCTGAAACTGCAAAATATAGTCCAGAGTTATAGAGCAGAGCTGAGGAATAAAAGCAGAGTGGAAAGACTAATAAAAATGGATTTTTGACAAGAAAAAAAATGATAAAAAAAAGATAAGAAGTCAGCTGCAAGGAAGAATGAGACTAACAGGTGAGGAATTAGTGGCAAAGGTTGTATAAAGGCCTCTTTATTGACGTCTGAAGAAAAAATGGAGAGTGAGAGGAATAGCAAATGACACCTGTCTAATTAGTTTAGAGCACTGGACTTCTTAAGGTACAAGTGAGTAATTTTTAATGCAGTTCAGTATCCAAATTGCAATGTTGGCAGGGAGAGGATAAAGTCTGACAAAGTCTTGGCTGGTTCACACTCAAAGCAGAATTACAGCAGTGACTAAAATAAACCTGCCCGCAGAGGTTATATTTTGTATCACTAAGATAATGTAATTGGCCCAAAACAACACTTTTACTTTCTTAATTTAAATTTCTTTTTATCTATATTAAACTTTAAAATGGAAGACAGCCTTTTTTTTTTAATTAAGAAAAAAGCAAAATTTTATGAAGTTCGAGATACTTAAGGATCTTTAGCATAACAAAGTTAATATGCATTATCTTTCTGCGGAAAATCCTTCTGGTCAACATCATTTCCTCAGCTACCTTCAAACTGTAAACCATTTGGGTCCTCATCTACTATTAATAAAAAGACAATTATACAACTATACATCTAAGAGCTTATAAAAAGCATTCGTAACACAGATATTTGGGTCCTCCCTCCAAAAAGCAACTCTCCACAGGGAATCACCAATTAGAGGGCAATACCCACAGGAGATGCTAATGAGCCCATTAACATTTCATATTTTAATGAGTGATCTGTAGAGAACCATAAAACCACTAAAAAATTTGTGAAGCATAAAGAGTGGTGAAACAGTAAATAATTATGATGAAAGGTCAGTCACAATATGCAATCTGAATCTCCTGGTGAGCGTTACGCGGTACTTTGAGGGTCAGGTGGGAGCCCAGGCCTGTACACTCTGCCTCTCATTAGGCTTCTGTAATTCATGCTTGGCACATGCTAATGCAACTAAAGTTACAAAGCGTGACCTCAGCCCAGACCCAGCAGTAGCTTGTCAATGGCTATATGTACACACAACCTTTGTTTTAAATAGTTCCAGTCTGTTAAAAGGGGATTTCATTACTGACAAACTTGAAGCAACCCTTTTAAAAATGTACCGCAGCTATACAAAGGACTGCTGTGGAGGGCAGGGAGTCCCGCAAAGATTTGAACCACGCAGCACAACAGAAGTCCAAGCCCAGTGCTACGGTTAGGGGGCCAAGAAATTTTGGGATCTGTAAACAGAGAGAAAGGTAGAAAATTGGAGTAGGGAGGCAATTTGACTGCTGTTTGCAATTCGTATTGGGTTTATGTGGCAAGGTTTTGGTAGCAGGGGGGCTGCAAGGGTGGCTTCTGTGAGAAGATGCCAGGAGAGAGGTGAACGCTGTGTCTTTCTGTATCTGCACATAGGCTGGGTGTTTTTCTGATAAATGTGCTTTGGTCATATCCACCATATACTTTAGTCAAACCAAAGCTGTATCGGGCCCAATATGAGGAAGGTTAAAGGCTTGCGATACTGATTAGTTTGGATGATACAATAGTCCCTTCTGATCTTGAATTAAATTTTAAGACAAGCCAAAGCACAGTAGATTAATACAAAGCAGGACAGAAGAGCTTAGAAACCTTTCATATCCCTGTGAAAGAGCTTCTGTGAAATGTTCCTTATTGGTGAGATGGAGGAGATGCACGGCACTATCAGACCCATTTCTCTCTTTACGAGCTAGTTTCTGTCCTGTGAGGAAGAGCCCTGGCTCATAACTGAGCCTGTGAACGTGCTGGGGGTTATTGCTGCTGAACCTACAACAGCGGTATCAAAGGAGCCCGCAGAAGGATTTGTGTACTATTTCTCTAAAGATGGTACCAGCAAACAGAAAGACAGGCTGTACTTCGGGGACTCCCGGCCTAGGAGCATGTAGGAATTGATGGAGCAGAGCGGTGTCAGTGGGGAAAAGGCTCCTGGCTATGGCTGATCCTTTCATAGGTTGCTTTACATATCCGTTGGGTGAAGTATCTCAGTTTGTACCTGTATGGTAAGCACATCTTTTTCCATCAGTGGGCTAAGCGCTAGGTTTGAAATACTGAGAAACAGCCATGACGGTAGTGTCAACACTTTAATATGTACAAATTTAATATTTCGCTAAATTTAAGAGAGGTTTGCAGGCCTGGTAGAGAAAGCAAAGTATAGCTAGAGGTGATAACCAGAGATGAAGCTCTGGCTGTAAATTAACTTGGAGGTTGTATACGAACTTGGGCATGGACACAAAGGTCAAGGCAGAGAGAGTAATGGCTCTGTGAAAAGGAAATCTGGGGTTCACAAGGCTTGCACAGCTCATGCCTGTGACTTCATGGCGCCTACAGCAACATCTCTGCAAACGATTCCTTCTCGCCTGGGTTTGCTGAGGCAGTGCAGGTTGTCCTGACCACTGCAGAAGTCCTGCCAGATGTCACCTATATGGTGTGCCACATCTTCTCTATATATATATCTACAGAGATTTAAATATCGTCTGACTTACCATAACACCATTAAATACATTAAGTTATCAAAAATGTAGTTCAGAAGTTACCCACCTGGGTAGAATTCATCTATAACATAATATTTTCTTTTGTGGCCTCTGAAAACAATCCTACCTTGAAATTGCATATAAAAACACGTATTTGGTGCACACAGAAATTAAATTTTCACAATGAGCACGTAAAAATACAGAATCTAATTTTGCAAGATATCATCCTTCTGCTTGTTTCTCAAGAGTGACATTTACAGCAGAACATCAGCATAAATTGTTTTATTTAAAGTTTATGTTAGAGTAGCAACATTACGAACAAAGTGCTATACTGTAATATACAAAGTGCACGATACCAGGCACATGCAATAAGCCTTTCTCCTGGGTTCCCCATATCATATAAATTATAAATAAACACACAATTCTTCTCATTGAGGGATACTTTTGAGAGATAATTTGCTGATGTATTGAAAACCAAAAGAAAACCACCAGATTTACAATTGATGCAGAATTCTTGCTTGCTGTTTCATCCAGTGAATAGTTTTTCTAGGTTAAATGCAAATATGACGTGCAGAAATTTATAAAAGAAATTACTGCTAAAGTCAGTCTGAGTCTCTGCAAACAGAGTATGTATTAAAATGTAAAAATACTGGGATTGCACAATTTTTTTCAAAGACTGCACACTAGAAAAGCATTAAAAATGACATTAATATGTGTTCTGTCTCATAGAGTTTATAAATGAGGGAGAATACAGTAAGGAAAAGACTCTCAGTAGGAGAAAATTCTTTGAATTTTACTGGGTTGAAAGGAACCAGGAGTGCTATATGAATTAAGCATAATATAATTCCACAGCCTGAAAAAAATAGTAATAATACACTTACAAGTTAAACACCTTTTTAAGGGTTAACAAGATCAAGACTTAAGCAAATAGCAGTAGTGGGATCTGTTTGTTTCAACCCAATCAACAAAAAGCAAAACCCAAATAATTAGCAAGTTTTCAAAGCCACGTGCAGCCCTGTTGTCATGCTCTTTTCATAAGGCTAGAACCTTAGTTCCTGAATAATAAACTCCCACCAAAAGTCCAAAAGACTCCATTTCTCATGTAAATTATAAAAGGCAAAAGATTTCTAATAACATTTTGTCAGCTGCTAATTAAACAATTTCAATTCACCAATATCTGAGGTGTTTTAGAGCTGTTTAGATGTTTCATTGCTGCTTTTCTTTCTACTTCTGTATTTTGAAAGGGCACATGGTAACACATCTTTTGTTAAACAGTATTAGAGCCGCATTTTTTTCCCCTTGCTAGGAAAAAAATATAAGAAAATTAACTTTGCCCTTGGTAATTCAATTCCGCTTCTGAGGAAACCAAAGAGAATTCTGCCACACCACTCAGTGAGATCTCATTTTTTTTGAACACCCTCCCCAATATTTTTTCATATGCAATTCAATGATTTGACCTACCACCTTACTGAACAGTATTAACATTATCATAACCCACATTCTCTGCTATATAAGAGAATAGCCTTCATTACAAGGGTTTTGCATACTGCTCACCAACTTTGTAACTTGTAATCTCGTAAATGATTTAGTTGTGAACTATGATTTTAAACCCCATGGAGTAACAGCTGCCCCAGTTGCGTGGGAGGAACAGCTGGCATTGGCTGGTGCAATCCTAGGTTGAAGTTTTCCAACAATATACTACAAACAGGGGTTTAAACCAACAGGACTGTATAGCTGCATAAAATTAAGCACCATCCTAAAGCTGAACAGAGTTTTTTTCTTATTATAAAATACATATAGAAAAGGAATTTATTGGGGGGGGGGGGGGGGGCGGAAGAGAGGCATGAAAAGATTGTGCCTTCTGGTGTCCAATACCAGCTATAACTAAAAACATCACAGAGGAGGAGAAATGAAATGTTGCATTAATTCTGGCATGGCAGTAAGAATGGATGCAAAAGCAGAGCATCTTAGAAATTTGAGGGAAAGTGGAACCGTGGAACCAGGTCACCGTTGAAACCAACTGTTACTTTCTGAGTGTGTTCTTCAAAGTATTTTTTTCTTTTTTAAAACTGAGCATAAGAGAAAACACAAGCCTTGTTAGCTGAAGTTCACCCTTGCCCTCAAGTATGAGAAGGTGTACAGTACCTTTGCAGTTTCAGAGGCTGTGCATATTTGTGTGTATTCTTTGAGTGTTAGGCAGCCAATCCTTTTTTTCCTATTGGGAATCCCAGCCTGTTGAGAAACTGTGTTTACTGTTAACCCACCCTCACATACACCTCTCTTTCTCACTGGCCGCATCCTGCCCTTTACTGTTTGTTCTAGCAAAAACCTGCATCGCTGCAAGACTTTTGTTCTTTAAGAGGTGTGAGGAGGGAATACTACTTTCATTTACACAAAACTCCCCAAAGCCCTTACATCTGAAAATATACAAGAATATGTTCTGGGTGTATAAAATATGAGCCTTGGGAGACACCGTGATTATCTGACCTATAAACATTAGTTTTGCAGACATAATTCTTTAGGAAGCAGTGCAGAAAGATTTTTGCTGAAACTACCAATAGCAGACAGAAATTGGGGGTAGAAGAGGGCAGGAGAACTGCCAGTCAGCAGACATTTATCTATTTAGCCTTCACCTCCACAGCTGTAAAAAAGTGAGACTCTGAATGCCACATGGTATAGTAGAAAAGCTAGAAGAGCACTGGTAAACCACTGTCTTAAAAAAAGCCTCAAAACCTGATAACAATCGTGGTTCAATCATGTGGTTATGCCAAGATACTGGGACTTTCCCACTGACTGGCATCAAATCATGGGGGGGAATGTAATAGATGAAAATGGAGGTATTATATAGTACCGCCCATTTGTTTGCCTATTCATGTGGTCTTGCAGGGCACAGAAGCTAAAAAACCCCAAATGCCAACCTTTTAACAAAACTGTTTCTGTAAAGAAATATCTTCCACATGGCTATTACTGCCCTGTTCTCCCATGATGTCCTACTCCCTTTTCTACAACTGGATTTTCAGTTCAGGCTCACCAGCCATGGATGTGTAAGTATTGCCTGCTGAAGGCATCTACAGAGGAAGGGGTTGTCCCAGAATTTAGGATTTAGATCAATAGCGTTTGTTACTGGAGGATCCATACTGAACCCTATCTGAGTCAAGTCCGTTTGGTTACTGACATTGTCTTGATGAGAGGTGTGACAATCCAAACAATACCCAGAGCTAAAAGACTTGACAGGGGAAAAACCATTACTTACCAGAAAGAGAAGCTACCAACATAATTTATTTTTTAATAATAACCATTTCTTATCTGCATGAATCACATTAGGGAAGATTATTGGTAAACTAACAAATATACCTATGCTCACAAACATCACAATCCACCCTGCAGGCAAATGCTAGAATTTCTTCCCCTAACATCCTATTTCATATCTGTTGCAAGCTTTATTTTGTAAAAGAAAGTTCACAGATGTACTTTGCTAATAACTTCATTAAAGCACACCTGAACAGAATAATTAATGGCCTCTCTGGTCTCCCTCAACTAGATTAGTAATCATCGTTGATAAAAGATCAGCTCACATCAAAGAGATAACAGACTTTTCCCTTGAGAGAATACTATTAATGCCCAGCAACTGTTGATGGGGTATGCATTATGCGGAATTATGTCCTTGAAATGAGTAAATGCACATCTGGTGTGGAAAATTTTTGTTATTGTTAAACAATGCTAAATATTCAGTAAAATGCAAACAAAATATTGTTGTGCTTTGCCTGTTTTCTTCAAATAAACAAGAGAAAAATTTCAAGCAAGTGGTAATCCATGTCCACTAAAAACTAGTCTTACCATCCCTGTTGCTTCCGTAACTTGATTTCTATCTACTTAGAAAAACAGACAAAATGACAAAGTTACTCATAATTTACATGTCTATGTCTGCAGAAAGCAGAATAGAAACCATTTTGTATATCAAAGCAAGCTAGACAGCTGTCTGTAGCCCACAAACTGGTTTCCACTAAATGTTAATAAAAAAATGAAATACTACTGTAAGATATAAAACATCTACTATTAAATAAGTCACATTATATTGGGAGTTGGAATGTTTTCCTCTGAGGAAACCTTTCAAGTTTACAAGAGGAAATGGCCTCAAGTTGTGCCAGGGGAGGTTTAATTTGGATACCAGGAAAAATGTCTTCACAAAAAGGATTATCAATCACTGGAACAGGCTGCTCAGGGAAGTGGTTGAGTCACCATGCCTGGAGGTATTTAAAAGACGTGTAGATGTGGTGCTTAGGGACATGGTTTAGTGGTGGACTTGGCAGTGCTAGGTTAACAGTTGGACTTGATGATCTTAAAGATCTTTTCCAACCTAACTGATTCTATGATTCTATGATTATGGGAAATACAATTATATTTTACCTCTTTATCCTTCTAAGAGATGCCTAATAGTAGGAATCTTAAACCAGAGTTTGCTTATTAGAGAACCTCCATCCACAGGTGACCTTTAGGCAGTAAAAAAGGATTTGTCTTTTTAAAAACAAACAAAAATCTAGACTTTGTGAAGATAATCTTGAGAACATAAAGCAATTCAAGCCTGTTTGCACTACAACAGCTACACTCTATTTTTGCATCAGCATTCAAAGACATGTCTGCATTTACGTCAAATGAATTGGGTAAACAGCATAGAATCACAGTATGGTTTGGGTTGGCAGGGACCTTAAAGATCATCTAGTTCCAACCCCCCTGCCATGGGCAGGGACACCCTCCACTGGACTGATGCATGCATCAGTTCATTCTTCAATTCTGTTCATATTATTTTGGGTTTTTGTCACCAATCATTTTCTGAGAAGGGCAGAAGTGCTAAGAAGCAGTGACAGCTGCACAAAATATATGCCCCTCATTGCTGCAGCCACAGCAAAGGCTGTCCAGGGAGTTCATCCGACATGTTTGCACAAGGCCACAGGAGGAGCGACCTCATCAGCCTCTGCTCTGACCCTATACCTGCCTCCTCAGCCCCAAGGGAAAGGAGGCAGCCAAGCCACTGCTATAGCGGCAAACAGGAGACTGGCTAACAAAAATCTTTCCTTGCCAACAGCGTTTGGAAACTGAGGTGATGTCAGGAGAGAGCTGCCAAGAGTTCTGGTCCATTAAACCAATCCCTTCACCACAAGCACCTGGAGAACCTCTGCCAGGCTACTTCACTTCTCCTGGCCTGCACAAATCCTCTCTTCCACTTCCCCTTGACCTGTGCCTGGGGACCGGTTGTGCCCTGAGCATGGAGAGCCTAATGCTATCCTGCCAACTGCTGCTGCTGCGAGGAGGAAATACTGTGCAGTACAGGCATTTTTCATGAAGGAGAGAGACTAAGCTTTCAGAAATTACTGTGGAATCATAAAGCCAACAGATTTAGGCTGAGGATAGGAAATATATTTTAAATTGGTGTATAAAAATAAGAGAAGGGAGTAATTTGAGGAGAAGAAAGATAATTTTCTTTGTCTACTTTATTCAGGGAACAGCAGTGTGAATCAGTGACGGTGCTAAACAACTGAGAAAACCAGTATTTTATCCTGTTATCACTATAGCAATACAAAGGACATGCCACTGTCACAAGATATGATGACACCATTAAAATAGCACAGTAAGTGCTGTTATAAAAAACTGTGAGTAAGTGCAAGGCCACGTCAGTCCCTCAGAGAATAGTTTCTTCGTGTAGGTTTCTATGCTTCAGGAGAGTTTTAAATGTTTCAGACACAACTATTTCCAACTCGTTCTCTGTAATTATTCCTGATGTACTCTTATATTAGCAGCGATGGGTTTGCATCTGAAAGCTTCCAGCCCACCTTCTTTACTTATTCAATCTTGTGCTGAAATCATAATGATCCTAAATACCTTGCATTGCATTAGTTTCTGTTGCAACAGACAAATGCCACAAACATGTGATGACCTAACAGCAGGACTGGGCAGAAAGAGGTGGGTGAATAATGGAAATTGCCTTTACTTGCACAGGAGATGAAGTGATGGACAGTGTACTATGTACTTATCCTGTTTTCCCCCTTCCTTGACAAACTACCACCAATTGACAACATAGTCATTCTGTTCAGCGTAATCATGAGCTAAGAAATGATAGCTATATGAATAAGGCTAGGTAGGCTGCTGCGAAGCTCTGTGTTCCAAGCCAGAAGGAACAGATTTCTTCCACCGAGGATATGGCCTCAACCTCATCCTCTAGAAGCCATTCATCTCCCTTTAAGCCTAAACATTAAGAAACACTTTCCTGCTCTTGTAGACCAACTGTGTGTCAGTGATCTGGTTTAAGTATGTCTAGCCTTCAACCAAAAAACTGTCTTATAGTTAAATGCGTAAGTCTAGTAATTAGGTATTGTACGCACTCTGTTTTTAACTGGCAGAGACAAGAACAAGTGCCCTATCTGTTAATTAAGCTTTTTGTATCTCTCCTTCTGAAGCATCTGAGCATGTCAAATAAGCGATTATTAATTATCATACATTTCTAGTCATTGTTTGAATTCAGCATTTTATCATCCTACTGAAGGATTCAGCACTGCTATTGAGCATACTTCTAAACTGGTTTTCCTAAGATGGCTGTTCTTCCTGACTGCAGCTGGAGGGGATTATCACGCTAACTGAAGTTGCAAGGGGCTTTAACTCTGAAAACAATAAATTGTTTAATAAACATATGTTCAGTTGAAAGTAAACATGCGTGAAAGGGGCCATTTTTAGGACATTCTGCTTTCAAATTAAGAATACAAAGGCTGTTAAATATTGTTTCTGTGCACTTTGTTTGGTAAAACAATAGAGAGAACCAAGTCCCTGCACATACACCTCAGCTTTTTCCTGTGTTTTCATTTCACCTAGTCTCTGCTGGGCCCCACTGTAGCATGCTACAGCAATAACATTTACTGGTTTTATAAAGCAAGTAATAGGGAAAAAATAATTATTTTTGGAAGACAGATATTTATGGGGTGGAGAGAAGGAAGCCAGTTGTCACTGGACACCATTATCATGAGATATATGCCCATTAATTTAGAATGTAACAGTTCTTAAAGGAGCCAAGAAATTGCTGAGTCTAATTCATTGTCCCATTTTAAAATATTTCACAATTTAAAAGGAAATTTTAGAAGCAAATGTGGGCTGTTTCTAAGAAAAGAATCTGGGCTATTAATTGTTCAGATCATAAAAAAAATTTAGAAAATTGTAGCTTTAATCACAAAAATATTTACAGTGGTGAACATACAACTTGACACTGTCATCCACAAATGCGCAATGATATGCATGGTAAATTATGTAGGAATAATCTGAATTACTAATAAGGTGCATGGTTGGAGAATTTTAAGCTTTAACACAAAATATTTGTGCACAGCAGAAGTTCTTTAACATCATACATCAAATCAGACAGCAATGTGACTGGATATGAAAATTAGCAATATACTAAAAATGAAGCAATTCAGGGGGGAATCTAGCAGCATACATCTTAGCTTCAAAATTAAATTATTCACTCCCTTGCAATTATTGCTATTCCCCATTTCCCTGCTACGTACTCACAGAACAAATTTTGTGGTTTTAATTTTTACTAGTTTTCCAGTCTCTTGTGTTTCCCATTTTAACTCTTCTCTTTTCTAAGGTGTAAAAATAAGACTGCCAAGTTAATTTTTTTTCTTGCTGAAAGGTCATAAAGTGACCAGAGTTTTTATTTTACTTTAAGTGATCTCAGCAGTGATGTAAGTCTAAAATTAAGCTCCTGTACGTTCTATGTAGAGATGATGCGATAGGTTGACAATAATGGGGAAAAAAAAAAATCAGAGGGAGGGGGAGAAGCATGAGGTTTTCCTTCCACCAATATTGACAAGGGAAAATAAAATAAAAAATAAAAAAAGCCCAACCTGCCCTGTAATCTTGTTTTTTAAGAATGTTCTTTAGAAGCAGATGTACTGTTTCCACTGCATGCCTAGTTACGCATTTCAGACAAATAGCCAGAGTCATTAAGTACAAAAAGGGTAAAAAAATTATAATCTGATGAAAGGAAAAGCGTTGCTTGGACACACTGTGGGATTTGGACAGCAAAAGCCACTTTTCAGAGTACCATGCAGTTGAAAATTCAAGGAGACAAGAGTCAAGAGATAAATGTTCCTCGCAACCATTGTAATATTTTGTAGCAGCTCTGTTTAATTAAAATATAAATTATCTCATTACTAACACCAAGAATACCTAAAGTAGTTAGCAAGGCTGTCAACAGAATAAGAAACATAAAATAGAAACCAGTTACAAGAAGTTTGGAAGCACACATTGCTCTAAATAGAGGATTGCAATTGTTTGATATAGATGTGCACAGACTAAGTGCTGTGAGGAAAGAAGGCAAACAGGAAAGTTGACTCTTGAAAAGCAAGCTCTCTTTCTTTCGTTCCACATTGGCTCTCCACCAGCTACCTAAGAAGCAAAGATGACCAATTCTTTGAGTTTGAGGGCTTTTGGTTGGTTGGGGTTTTTTAGGGTTTTGTTTTGTTTTTTTTTTAAAAGTTTCTGTGGAATTAGCATTGTTCCTTTCAGTAAAGCAGGATTTAAGGGGAGATTAGTGACCATGTAAAACTGGCTGAAGTTAGAGGAACTGTGAAAGGCTTCTGAAGCCTTAAGACATTCACAGTCATACTGAAAGCTCCCCTCCATATACACACAGGTGGTTGGAAAATTGCTCACCACTGGATTCCCAGCAACAATGTCTTTCTGTGTATTTCTCCTTTGAACAGATGGTCTCCAACAGCCAGTCAGACTTTGGTTCCTGCCCCATCCTTCAGCCATGTTGCTCCTAACACCTAGTCTCAGGAAAAAGTTGTCATCTCTATATTTAATAGCTAAGACCCTGGCTGATCTGGCTAGAAATTTTAATAACAGCCATGACAAGAGTGGTGCTCAATAATATAATACATAAAAGGAAATATTATTCATTTTCCAGCTTTTAAATACACCAGACATCTTAGAATCAATAGATTTCATTGCCTTCTATGTCAGTTCTGATTTGCTAAGCCTAAAAGAGATTAAATACAATTATTTGCTAAAATAAGAACCAGAATTTTCCCTGAAGTTTAACTGCAGGACATTTGGGAGTTCACTGGAGGGGACGGTATTACTATTACCCTGCGCTTCCCACCCACCCCAACAATGCATTTCTGCCTTCTGCTCCTAAATCATCAAAATACAGAAGGTGCAGCTACTTTCACAGCCTCTGATGATCACTGGAATTCTCAAGAGAAAATATTTTATTCTGAGAATTTTGAGTCAGATTTCTTGATCAAAGAGATTGGTATATAAAAACTCAAATGAACTCTCAAACCTTTTGAAGTTCACGTGTCAGTGTTCCTGGAAACACACAAACACCCCCCCATCCCACCCCACCCCCCTTCATCAACAGCACACCAAAACTCAGCCTGGCCCAATGGTTCGAACCTGGATTGTCCCTTCTATCATCATTCCTTGTCAGGAGGTTTGAAGAAAACAAACCATAATGCCAGCTGTAGAACTTTTGAAACTTTTCTCAACTTTCTACTTTTTGTGGAAATGAACAATTGAACAATCCTGTAAATTGCATAACTGTATTTTAGCTGATATACAAACCGCCCAAATAAGTGTGTACACTAGTTATTTTACTGGCTCTCTGTGACCTGCTTATAATTGAATATCTCATTCTAGCCCATAGGAATAGGACAAGGTATATACCCAATAAATAAATCTATTCCACTGTTCAAGCACAGGGCCAGTCTATGCAGTACGTGACTGTAAAACTCTGCATGCCAAACCAATGTGTACATGAACAGGGAAAAAGAAGAAAGGAAGAGAAAAAAATGAAAAATAGCTTAGGGAGAACTCGTTTTCCATCAGTTATGGACAAAGAGTTCTTGTTATGTTGAGGCAACTTGAATGTTATTCTATGAACTGCATCCTTTGAATTACACAATTCTGCATTACACAAAAGGTGACCTTTTCAGTATGCTTTATGGGAGTTTCAGTATTCTTTATGGGAGTTTCCTGGACATTCAAACCCTTTCCCCAAAGGTTAGTCTGGTTATAATCAAGAAGGAAAAAAAGACAGCAAGTTATTCAGCAAAGGATAAAATATCTGTTCAGTGTCTTTTTTTTTTTTTAATATATTTTATTTCAAAACTATGCCAGTTTCCAAGAAGTGGAAGCTGCTCCGATTTTTCGAAAAAATCTCTGCCTACAAGAATTCACGTGTCAGACCAATATGCATTTAATTGTGTGCATTTGACAGCAAGGACTTAAGTTTGCAACAGGTTGAGTAATTTACCTCTGGCAGCAGTCTGCCACAAGCTTCTGAAGTAATTACAGAAGAAGTTCTGTAATCAGCAGAATTAAAAATCCCCACTATACATGGCTTTATCTTATGGTATGATGCCTAGATATCTATAAGGTACAAGTTTTCAATTTTTATGGGGGCAACTGAGGAATCTTCTGATCTCTAAAGGCTAACTGCACCTTTCTTTGGAATAATAGGTTAAAAGTTGAGGGGAGAATTGAGAAGGAATTATCACATTAAGTATTTTTTCCTTTGGAAATGAGGGCTAAATGCCATGTTTAGCTAGGTATGATGTTTGCAGCTAAAGCTAAAATACTACTTTTAAATTAAAATGTATATTAATGCAAGAACTGAGATTTCAGTCTCTCAAAACAGAGAAAAAAAACACAAACAAAACCCCCCTCAACAATCCTTTCTTCTGCACTTACCCACACCAAAAACTAGGCCTGATTTTTGGTATTTTAGTGAAGCTGAGTCATGGTTCATTTTGATTTTTAGCCTGCTCCAGTTTCTTTCATCAGGATTTATATTTTTGTCCTCCTGACAGTTGATCTTTCAGCTGTACATAATTTTTAAACTACACAAATTTATTTTTACCAGACCCTTATGCCACCACACTTTATAAAACATGAGCAAGTGTCCAGGTTTAACCTGGTCAGCAGCTAAAACAACCACAGAGCTGTTTGCTCACTCCCCCTCTCCTCTGCAGTGGGATGGGAGAAGAGAATCAAAAAGAAAAAAGGAAAAAAATCATCAATTGAGATAAAGAAAGATTAATAGGACAGAAAAGGAAGAGAATAATAATAATATACAAAACAAGTCATGCACAGCACAATTTCTCACCACCCAAAGCCGATGCTCAGCTAGTTCCTGGCTGCCTCACCTCCTGGCCAACCCCCTAGTTATATACAGAGCATGACACCATATGGTATGGAATATCCCTTTGGTCAGTTCGGGTCAGCTGTCCTGGCTGCGTCCCCTCCCAGCTTCTTGGGCGCCCCCCACCTTCTCGTTGGCAGGGCAGTATGAGAAGCTGGAAAGTCCATGACTGCCTGGCAACAGCTAAAACATCAGTGTGTTATCAACATTATTCTCATCCTAAAGCCAAACCACAGCACTATAGCAGCTGCTAGGAAGAAAATTAACTCTCTCCATGCCAAAACCAGGACAGCAAGCCTTACTGCAGTCTGGAGAAAACCCAAAGTGCTATAAACCTTTTATTTCTGGGAATTTTATATAATTCTCCCGTCCTTCTAGCTTTCCTCCCTTCCCAAATGGAACATGTATTATTCTCACAAGTGTATGTCGGCAGCCAGAACACATCTATCAATTTAACACTGGAGAAAAATTCATATCTACCTTTCCCAGCAATTCCCAGCCTACAGACCTGGGTCTTTTCCAAAGGATTGAACTGAATTTCTGTGTAATGAAAAAGAGAGCGCAAGGGGGACTCTTTTTGTCAATGTTTTTTCCAAAGGCCACCTTTGTTCTCCTTCATTTTTTTTTTTATTTTCATACTTCTGCTTCCAACTGAGACCAGTGGACAGTACTTTAAATTTGTCAAAGATATTATTTCATTTGCCATAAGTTAGCCTCCCAGATAAATCATTTTTCTTGGACTTCAGTTGCCACATGTCCTGTTTAGCACTCCTCATTTACTTAAACATCATAGATAACTATAATTAACTCAGTCTCATTTTTTGCCTACAACATTTATTTCTCACAGTATAACAGACAAAGTATTCAAAATTACATTTTTTAGCACTGAAGTTACAGAACCATTAGTCTGTCTAAACTGTTTACCTCTCCTGCTTCCTTTCTCAGTTTCTTTTACCCAGTAGTTTCTGGGTATAGGATATGACACAAAACTAAGTTTACAATTTTAGCTCAAAATATGTATCAATGAAAACTGTTGTTCCTACCTTCACAGAAATACAAGAATTGCCACGCTTTCATAGTTAGTTGCAAAAAAACCCTAGTGAGGTGCTTTAATTTCAAAGTCAAATAACAGTCAAGAAATCAAACAACACTTAATAAACAGATACATATAGCCCTAAGAAGCTATAACGGCTGTTGGGGATTTTTACAGTATTTCTCGTGTTTCCCGCTCATTTAATATAGATAATACAAGTTTATAAATTCTGAATTATCTGTATTGATCAGCTTTTTGTATAAAGAGCTTCTATGTCTTCACACCAACTAGAACTAGAAACTCTAGCTTTTAACTACTTGACTGAAGCACAAAGAAAGGAGATGCCAGACCTCATTTTCCAGCTGTATATTAAACATAAACTCAGTTGAGTTTAATAGTATTTATATCCAGTTTGCACTAACATGAGAGGGCCTGCACGCCCTCGCACTTTCATACTGTTTCTCTCCCCCTGCCGTGCCCCACCACAGAAATAAAAAAATACACGCACAAAAAAATGCATCTCCACTGGCCACCAAAGAAACTAAATAAGGAATTTCATAAGAGCGATGCTCATTTAAAAAGCTTGGAGCAGAGTGGTACCATGAAGTAATCTCTTAAAACAAGACAAGCAACAGCTTTTAACACATAGTCTCCTACATCCTTCGCTGCAGTACGTTTGTGTACCCCTGTCCCTGACACTGGCTCTCTGCGGAAAGCTCTCACGTGCGTCCTCAAGTTTTAGCTCCTCTCTCAGCACTACCCTTATTGAGAGTACTTAAGAACAGCATTCACTACATCACTGCCCTGAAGTTAATGAAAATTTACTAGCCACCCCCAAGACAGTCCCCACAGGTGGGTATTATTAGTATTTCAAATCTCCTGTGTGAGGCAGTTGAACCAAGATCTCCATTTAAACAGATAGTCTGTTTTCCCATCTAATACTAAATTTCTTTTTAGCTTGACAATAAAGTAACTAGTAGAAAGAATACAGATAAAGATTAATGTACAAGGCAGAGTCCCACCTGCCTTACCTTCAATGACATTAAAAGTAGATTCTGATGTGTTTATAATGAATTACTAATAAGTTCAAATCTCTCCTGCTTAGAAAAATAGCAAACTTTAATTAAAGTTCATTGTCAACAAAGTCTCCCACAAGGTCACTTTGAGTGACCACATGCCAGTCACTATCTTGTGAATATAGAAAAAAATTGGCTGCAAATGGAAAGGTATTCTTAAACGTAACCTGAAATACCACACTGATCAAAAAGGAAAAATGAGATTTCTCTAACTTCATAAAGAAAATGCTGCCTACTGGCATCATCAAATCCTGGGATACTAAACAGCTTGTGTTTGCACAAGAGACGTGATTTTGAAACTAACTAATATTGTTTCTATAGCCATGGTTTTTAGCTTTCTGGTGAAAGGAACAACTGTAGGCAGATTAAACAGCAAACATAAGATATTATTAAGGTAGAAAATATTAAATGGGATTAAGCAGCAATTGATGAAGTGTGGAATTAAAAAAAATAGAAAAAAATCCACCCAAGACTGTTAAACATAATGATGCAGATAAAACTTCCGTTTTAAAAGTCTTCTCCTGGGAGGAAACACTAAAGAAGTGTCTCTCCATATTCACCACTAATAGCTACTATTTACCAGTGTATCAAGTTTGATGCACTTCTGCTGCTTCTCAGCATTCCTCCTGACCTTCTTCTCAGACATGAGCCAATGAATTGCTTTCAAGAGAAAAATGAAGCTGCTTTCCCCCACAGATACTTAATAAATGTTACTTCAGTACAGCAAAAGACCCACTCACTTAAGAGAAGTACAGAGTTGAGAAATCTCTTTATTATCCCAAGAACATTCAATATCTCAGGGACCAGAAGCAGCAACACAAATTTAGACAGGAGCTAAATTGGAAGAGAAAAGCACATGCACAATAGAACAGTTTTTATCTGCTTACAATCCTGAGAATACGAGACAACAGCAAAAACTAACAAATGACAGACAATTAATTCTCTCTTTAACTTCTGGGAGAGCTGTCAATTACATTCAGCAATTAAACCTGTTTCTATTTCACCTATTCTAGCAGGGATGTGGAAGAAAATTAGTAGCTGTATTTGCATCGTAATGTATTGTGCTACCAGATTGGCAGAATTCCAAACAGGCATTTAATAAAACATTTTATTAGCTGTGAGTCTGAAATACTTTCAGTAAAAGTGTAAAGTCTGCACAGTGATAAACTACCATTTCAAAACAGTCCAGTTTAGGCCTAAGCTCTTCAATTTAGCCTGGAGGAAAATTAGAACTGAATACCAACAGATCTTTTGAAAATATGTAGGTATTTATGAAAAATATAACAAAAGGGGCTTCTCAGTGAATGTACACTCATCTTTTTTTTTTTTTTTTTTTTTTAAATGATGAAATGAGAAAGACTACAGAATACAGAGTTGAAATCAGAAAATGAGAGGTAAAAAGTTCTCAGCACTCAAGATAGGGAGCATGCTGCAAATACAGGAGCTCACAAGCTTCAGAATACAAATTCCCTGGTAGGACTTCGGTTTATTAAGTTCTAAAAGTAGAAAAAGGGCAAGAAATAAGATTAACTGAAGCATGACAACATCACTGCCACCAGCAATCACTCATCACTTGCTTGCTACCTTGTAGGAAAGAAGAGGTAACCAAGAGAAAAGGGATGCTATACTACAGAGGTAATATCTAAGTACTTGTTCTTGTGTAGTCATCACCCTTTATTTCCGCATTTTGCTGCATCACTCAAATTCTTCACCACTAGAGCATTTTTATGTGAGTTCTACATGTTCCTTCAAAGCCTGAGGTCATGGAGGGAGAGGTGGAGGAAGGGGGGTGGTTCTTTGAGGCCAGCAAACAACCACTAAATATACTAAGCAATATTTCTTTCATTGTAAGGTGGGATACTATATAACTAGCACCTCCAAACTACTGTAGAATTATACAAACATAAACATTTTTTCATTAGAAAGAAAAAAAAATCTAAAAAGCAGTTACCTTTTCAGATTAGATTAGTTTATACAGTTTAAGAGGAAAAAAAAATATTATTTTGATATACCTTACATCCTCTAATTTGGAATTAGTCCAGAGAGTTTACATCTAGATTGCCATCCTCTCTCCTCACAGGTGAGTATTTCACAAGGCCAGCTTCCAGCTGAGGACCAAAAAGGTGTTAGAATAGGAAATGTTGAAAGACCACAAGCTACTGGCATAGAACAGAGAAGAGAAAGATGCTGTGGGGAGAATGTTGGAAGCAGCACAACAGGAGATGAACATTAACTCTGCAGATGTGCAGTGCCAGCTGTCAGGCTTATTTCTACGTTTCACTGCATCAAACAAAAAGGTTTTGTACCCAGCGGAGTAGCAAATAAGATGGGGAACTAGCACACAAACCATCCTAGACTTTTAAGATGCAGTTCTGCTTTGAGCAAAGGAGAGTAAGAAAGGAATTTTTTTCCACCCCTCTAGATCAAACCAAAGATTTAAATCACTGAAGTTCATTGTCAAATTATTTTCACCTTTACCACTGCCATCCAAACAGAAATAAACAGCTCAAAGGACAGCTAGTGAAAGCATGCTGAAGTTCATGAACTTCAACACATATCCACTGATTTTTTTTCCCCCTAGCAAGGGTTAGTTCTTTAATCTAAGACATAATACTAAGTTTCAGAGGCAAATGTCCTCAAATCAACAACTACACCACATGGCTATTTTTTTTTGTTGTGTTTTGTTTTTAAACAGATATAACCCAATGTCTGTTGGTGTCATTTTTCACTGAATCCAAGGGTACCTCCCAAGTTACAATTTTGATTCAAATCCAGTCTTATAAATTGCACTTCTTGTGCTACACATTGCTGTACCCCGCCTCCGGAACAGTGAGTCCTGCCGAGCAAAAGCACAGTGCAGCCATTCAGAGAACAGAGGTTTTTTGAAGATGAAAATGCTTGAGCCTGTTTGAAAGATTATCTGAAAGCAGGTGCTTTGCAGATGAAGGCAAGAAGAATCCTCCTTCACCATGGGGTGAAACATGGTCAAGACGAAAGATTTGAGGAAGAGATGCAAGTGACAGAAAGAAAAAGAACAAAAAAAAAAAAAAAAAAATCTAAATGGTAGGCTAGTTTGCGCAGCTACAGACACAAAACCAAAGCCAAACCTCTCCCCTTGCATCCATTCCAACAGGAGAAATACCAAATCTCCCTGGCTGATAGTGCAGTACTCACATGCTGGATCACATGAGAGAGGCCTATGAGGGGCCTGCAAGTGCTGCTGCATGTCACGAGCCTTATATCATGCTCCTTGAGACATGGGGTTCCTTCAAGACACATGGGCTATAAGGAGCAGCACAACTCACCTCTAGTTGTCTGACAGACCCAGTCACTCCAAATTGGTTGCATCTGGCTCCTGGTGGCCTGAAGCTCCTCAGGGCATGACCCTTAAGAGAGCTGATGAAGCTGAGACCTACAGGTGGCATTGTAGATACTCTATATTCATTTGTTTATTCATTTTCTTTTCCAAGTGTTTGGGCAAGAAATGAGAGAAAATAGCCTTGAGTTAAGCTATACTGATGTTTAGGTATCAAAGGAAATTGCACTGCGCTTGAAGACACCAAGAACAAATTTCTGTCTTGCAAAAAGTAAACGAGATGGGGAGACATCCTCTCATCTCTGCTCAGCACCATTATGGGCGCAAAGGTTACAATTTTGTTCTTCACTAAGTGGAGAGAGACAGCACAGGAGAAATAGAAACAGATGCAAGAGTATGAAGCAATTGTGGGTGAACAGAGTAGGAAATAACAAATGGAGCAATACCTGCTCAAATAGAGCTAGAGGGCCTATTAATATTAATGTGCTTTACATAGTCTTTTGTTCACTATTGGAAAGACTCCCTAGGTAAGTGGAAACTTACACATGCTAAACTTCCTAACTGTAGTTAATGCAGTTTTATCATCTTTAAAAAAGTGGGAGTCCCCAGATAAATGAGAACATCTGATTGTTCTTTGGAAGCTTTTTTCAAACACCTACACAAGTTATATTAACACATTTCTTCAGTAAATCTCCAGGGCAAACCTAAACACCTACTGAAATTCAAGGAGGATTGTACTTTTCTGATAAAAATGGGAAATAAGTTAGACACCACATACCTCCCCTCCAAGTCTTCACTGTGCCATCTTGTAACATCAAGGAGATAAGAAGGGGATATAGGTTTCAAAAAAACCTGGTACAACTGTTGACCTGCAAATAAACTCAATACCACACATGACATTTGTCGTAAGAGATATGAACTGCTTCAGACCATCAGAACTGTGCTTTGATGAAAGAAGAGCATTAACTCAGTTAAGGCACTGGCTAAATTCCAGTTCTGATAAATACATTCTGAATGCTTAAATCTTCATTGCCAATTTACTGGCCGTAATACGTTATGTTCATCTAAGTATCATCATACTACCAGAGCACATTCTGAATGCCCTTAAACTTGTCTTATGAAGACACAGGTCCTCCTAGGAGGCATGGGTTATAGTCTTGCTCACTGAAATAAGACTTGGAACAGCTACTCCAAGATAAGGTGCAGTAAGACCTATTGTCTGCATTTAAACGTGTGTGGAAGCTCAGGGGATCATTCTCTGCTAAGAGACACTATAGTTGCTAGATCAGATTGGTTTGGGACATATATGTTACCAAGTCTCTAAATCAGTTTGTGAATAAAGCTTCCATCTCCTTTATGAAGTGACAAAGATGAAAACAACATGAAAATCTTTTTACCTGGTGTCAGACTCAGTCATACAGCTGAAATAGCTGCAGCCACTAGACAATAGAGGGTTCAGTGCCCCCTGCATGTTACTTTCATTTCTTAGGGCATACATAATGGCTGAAAGACATCTCAAGTTTGTTCACTGTATGTTAAACTTAAAAGAATGATGTAGGTTCAGAAGCAGCATCCCTGTTATCACATAGTGCCACACCAGTGCTTGTACGGCAACCATGTTTTTGCTTCCACATCATAGCCTTTATTTCTCTATGTCATTTCACTGTGCACTCTGGACCAAATGGTGTGGGTCATCACTAATTCAGAAATTGTGATTTGTTTTCTTTAGCTAGTCTGTTGGATGCAATGGAAAAGTGATTGCTTCTAGTCTCTGCATTGGGTTTTGATTAGAGTTTGATTTTGTTTTATTTCTGCACAGAGAAACAGACTAGAAAATTGCAAATAATAAATGACATTCAATCGTTATTGTACTACTTTACCATTCAACAGAGTTTTGAGGTCTTCAGTGTAAGATATCAAGTTCATATCGATCCCTGGTCACATCAAATATTCCGAACTGTTTAAGACTCCACAGGTAAACATACCCTGCTCTGCCTAGACATACCTTGCATTGCAAGACTGAAGTGTGGCCATCAGAAGAGTTAATGGAGTTCTAATCAAAAATGCACTAGAACCACCATATCAGAAATAGCAGTAAATGAAGAAATCCAGGAATAAAGTCATCTGACGTAACTAGTATAGAAGGAGATTCGTTAGAGTTTGACTTGTGCCCTGAAGCATGATGACTTATCTTTCTTTTGAAAAGAGAGAGAGACTCTTTCAAAAATATTTTATATAGATAACAATATTCACAGCTGCATAAAACTGTATCTGTAATGATGTTATTACAGTAAGTTTTATGGTTTAATTATGCACTGTGTTAAAGTAGTTCCTTTTAAATGTAATGCCTGTCAGTTTCAGTGAATGTTTCCATGTCATTGTGTTATAAGAGGATGCAAAGAGAAATCTTTTTGGCCCTCTTTCCCCACAAACCTTTACATGTGAA
The DNA here is from genome assembly GCF_011004875.1 of Balearica regulorum gibbericeps. Classification (NCBI taxonomy): domain Eukaryota; kingdom Metazoa; phylum Chordata; class Aves; order Gruiformes; family Gruidae; genus Balearica; species Balearica regulorum. Next base: position 56,628,820 of record NC_046186.1, on the reverse strand, counting down.
AGAAAAGGAGCCCATCTCTGTTTTTTTAGTTTTGGGGGTTTTTGTTTTGGTCTGTTTGTTTGTTTTTTGTTGTAGGGTTTTTATGTGTGTTGCACACTCTATTTACTGCTTTAAATCAAGCAAGCTTAAATATTTTCTTTACCATTCCCTTCCTACATGGATGTCACTCCCCATCTCATTTTCCTTACCTCTGTACAACTTCTGTGGACTATTTTTCCCTCCTGATATTTGGAAGTGGCAGAGAATCCCCACAGCTGAGTAGTAGGCATTACTTACTTATATATATTTGTATAGGACTAATTTTAATATTGCTTTTTTTTTCTAGAAGGATTAAATTTAAAAAATAAATAAATAAATCCAGCATATCTGTAGCTAGGAACAGGGATTGCTGTGTAGCAGACCGGCCCAGAACAATTTCATTTCTGTCATCATCTGTACTTCAAATGACGATTGAAGATTTTAGTGGGAAGGAAAAGGAAAAAAAAAGGAAGAAAGTGATTTTATTCCCCCCCCCCGCCCCCGATTTCTTCCTAGCTCACTGCAGAGTAATACAGTCTGATAACTCTAAAAGCAGAATGATGACAAAAAACATTTGTGGTAATACCATACAGCAAAAGCTCTTGTGCTCAAGCCAAGCACAGAGTCCAATTGTCCAACTTTGAAGTAAAATATGCCTTTTATTCCCTTCTCAGGCTTTTTCTTTTCCTTCAGAAAGGGATACAAAGGGTTCAGAAGTTCTAAGGAAAGTAATGTCCAAATGCACCTCAGGTACTTTCTATCACATACCAGTAATTCAACTCTCTCCTTGTTTCCTGGTCTATTCTTAACTATGTAAGGAATAAGCTGTGGGTCTAGTACTTCTAGTACTCTGTAATTCTGCCTTATCCAAAACAGATGTAGTCATTCACCAGTTACTTAACTAAAACTGCAAAATGCTATATTAATTGACACTGAAGAAGGTGTCATAGAGCCTCCAAGGATTAAGCAGCAATGGATTAGTACTGTGTATGTTTCAGTGAGAAAAATAGACCGGGACTCTTTAAGCTGAAAGAGGGTAGATTTAGATTAGATGTTAGGAAGAAATTCTTCACTGTGAGGGTGGTGAGGCACTGGAACAGGTTGCCCAGAGAGGTTGTGGAGGCCCCATCCCTGGAAGTGTTCAAGGCCAGGTTGGATGGGGCTTTGGGCAACGTGGTCTAGTGGAGGGTGTCCCTGCCCATGGCAGGGGGGTTGGAGCTAGATGGGCTTTGAGGTCCCTTCCTACCCAAACCATTCTGTGCTTCTATGTATGAGACAACAGCCTAAGGCCCTCTTCAGTCTCAAAAAAATGCCGTTGCATAACAGACTTGTTCTGGAATCTAAAATCAGTCTCAGATCTCTCATTGAGCAATCTTGACCATGGACATTTCCATCTAGAAGTATAATATTGATTTAACATGCTGTTGCATCAGTACTAAGGCTTTCTTTCTTTCACAACTATCGTGGCCCTATAAGATGGGGCAAATAGAGAAATATTGAATAGGACTTGCTTCTAGTAGCCTCAAGTTTCCTTTAGCTATCATCTCCAGACAGACTCAGGTTGAAAGTTCCAAAATACTCACCATAGAATAAGTAGGGATCCACAACAGGTATCTGCTTGCTGTATCGTACACGTGTGGGATTTGTAACCTAGTGTGAATGTAATACACTAAATCTCATAGCGAAGATAATTATTCCCATCTCTACTGAGATAACTTCAAGAAATTGTAGTAAATAGTCTGCAAAGAAAAAAAAAAGTGCATAATATAAAAACCGTTCTTACTTTTCTAAATATTAAAACTGACCTTAGGAAAGGGACAGCTTTTTATATTGTCATGCTTTATGTGTCATTTGAGCCATCTGGCTGGCAGTCAGAGCAACTGAACTGTCATTCCCTTCATCTCCACAAGAGATGAATATAACCTGATTTTCCTACCCTAATGTGGACTGATGGAACAAGACATAAAAGCTTTTACCTGGAACCGAGCCTCGGAAGACCCCAGTGACAGCTTTTATGGCATTTCAACTCAGCTTCTGAACAGGAGAAATTGGCCAGCCCAGAGCTGGTGACAGCTCTTTGCTGCTTGTCAAAGAAGAACCTGACACGCAAGGGCAGATGAGAAGGTTCAGCTACAATATTTTTATTGAACCTAAGCCAAGATTTCTGAATTGCGTCATGATGGTTTAGCTGGTCAGAACAGTAACTGACACATTGTCAGCAGGTCAGCTCAAGATTTACGTCTATACAATGTCACAGAACAAAACCCGTGTTCACCTCCTGCAACATCCCCTGCAACAGGATTATGTTCCCACACAGATATCTGGGAAAAGTTATCCTCTCCCTTAGACACCCTTAAAGTAGATAACAGTTCCTAACATGTGCATTCCTTGCGACTACACTTTTATGTGTCCTTTAAGGAAATATTAACCTGAGGAATACTCAGCAACATGTATTCTAGACAGTGGGGCTACAGTCCTTGCCTCAGTTTTTCTGCGTTGCACAGGTTCCCCAGCAAATAGAATTGAACTGTTGAGATAATTTGCTTCCTTCCCTCTTTTTCCCTGGCCACAAATCCTAGTTAGAATTTGCAGACGTTGTCTCATGAAGTTCCAGAGTGATGCTGAGCACCAGTGGGTTTATCTCAACCTCTGAGTCATAATCATACAGATCTCTAAAAAAGATGATCTCTCATAACTTTCAACCATACAGCCTTTGCCATGCCATTTACAGAAATTTCTGTCCAAACCATTTATTTCAGTTCTGTAGGTGTTAGTGTAAAGATCACTACAGAAATGCACACACCAAGCTACTTCTCCTTGCAGCTTGAATGAAAATCCTTATTGTGACAGAGGTGAGATTTCAACTCCATCATCATTACGCCTCGAATGTCATTTCTCATGAACGTAGACTCCAAGTCAGGGCCAGGACTGGGAGAGGAGGAGATCCTGTTTTGTAGAAGTGTGTCTCTGTTGGCATGGATGCAAAAGTTGGGAGTCTCATCACAGAGAGTTCAACACCACCTAAGTGATCTAAATACAGCAACGTTCTTTAGTCTTACAATGAGAGGGTATTACCTCTGCACCTGAACAGCCTTAACACACATCCCTCTTGCACCGTTGCACCAAATATCACCTTTTCAGCTCCATCCTCCATTTGCAACTAGTCAGCAGCCAAAACTCTCTTTTCCCCATAAGAGCTGTAGATCACAGGTCTCTGCACACAGCAGCTTCCACCACTGGCCTCATTTTGTGTCTGCCTTGCAAAAGGACAGTGCCTTGATACCTCTCTGTTTCCATATCTTTTTGCCCTTGCAGAGGTCTTCTCCAGTTTCAGACAGAGGAAGACACAGCTGTCGGCAAGCACCTCACCGCCAATGGTAGTGTCTAATTTGAATATGCAGAAATTTAAAGAAAACTCTATAGTATACCTTATATCACTGAATAGTGTGTATTTTCAAGTCTATCCTCAAAACCAATCTGTATGTTTGCCGGTAACATTGCAGGTTCTCACAGCAAAAGGGATCACCTAGTCATTGGTCCCACTTGCCCTCCTCCTGGAAGGTTCTTGCTAACAAAACATTATCTTAACATTTCTTCTCGAGGAGGAACAAGAGGATGGAAAATCTATCCTCCTTTATTTGAAATTCTGCCATCTTACATACTGGCTACACAAAGCCTTGTTTGAAAGGCAGCATTGGGAACAATTACTAGTGCTTGTAGGTATGAAATCCAATATTTCAGACTGATGATTCAAGCACAGAGGAAAAAAAAAAAAAGAAAAAAAGAGACTACGTGGACAGTGAATCCTGACTTGCTGTGTAGAGAATTTAGTTTTCTCAATACACACAGCATTGTACATTTGCACTCTCAGCACCAACAGTTTCCAAAAATTTTAAGACACCTTTAACTCAAAATGCCATATAGAGAAAATTCAGAGTCTAAAGATGCACGTTGTGTAAGAAAGGAATCTTCTCTCATTCATTCTTTCCTTTTTGTCTATTGGCTCTACCCTGCTAGCCCAGAACCCGATTTCTAAGGCCTACTGTCCATTTCAGGGTCAGCTGCATCTTTGCTTCTCTCGTGCAATTAATTTTGAGTATGGTATTTAATCCCCACATCAGTGGCTAAACAAAACTGACTTTAGTTGTATGTGAGACATAGTTCTTGTACATCTTGGTCTTCTAAGCAATCAACATATGACAATAGGAAAATTGTCAAAGCCAAAACCAAAATTACTTTAGTCTAATCTAATTCTTGAGTTAAATAGCATCATAGGTTAGCTACTTACAAGTCACTTGTGCTAAAAAAAATAACAAACTCTCATAAGGAATATTCAAAATTTAAAGCACAAGATATCAAGAAAACCCAAAGTATATGCAAATATGTGAACACGACAACACCATAGTGCTTAAAGTAATAGTTTTTTGAATGAGATTCCCTGCCCAATTAGCAAGTCACAATAGTTGTTATTTTTGTCAGGAAAAAAAAAAAGTTTGCAAAAAGACAGACATCTCTATATTGCATGTTAATACAGATAAACTTGAATTAAGTGATATTACAATAGTAACCTTTTAGCATTAAGTTCACTGTTGAACATCGACATTGTATTTGCATAGTTATGACCACTATGTGCTTTTCTTCAATATTTGAAATGTAAATTCATAGTATGGAAATAGCCAAATAAAGCTTTACCACACATTTCTAACTCCTGTTGGCCTGGGCATATCCATGATAAAAACTTGAGTCTTGTCAAAGACATAGTGCTGTTGGAAATAAAGTGATTGGAGCACGACAATTAGCACCTCCATCTCAAGCCAGCTGCAGCTTTTATATTGTTGTCCATTGAACCTCCTTCATCAATAACAGTTTCCTCCAGCAAAGAAACTTTCCACTCCTTTAGCATCCCAATTAGAAATAATCAGGATCACCTTCTAGTAAGACTCAGCAGTAATCACCACCTAAACCAGCTTTCTCTATCTGAACCCCTGGCTGTTTGGGGTCCTTGATGCCCAGGCAATTTTCAGCCTGCCACCCTGTTATATGCGCCCTTTTTGGGAAAGCTGAGAATATAATTTCTGTCTCCTGACTAACAAGAAATGCAACTGTATTCACAGTTTCTGTTTCCCATGTAATTAATTAAATCTCATGTATTTAATTAATAGATTACAGAATATTTTCTAAGGATGTTTCTGACTCAAGATAATTAATTTGTATTAATGATGCTAAGTATGATAATTTCCAAATCTTCTAAACTCTTTATTAACTGTTTCCTCACAGATTATTTACTGTGTTTCCCAGGTAATTTCCATGGAAGTTCTGTTTCACTAAAATGCATATGCGCAAAGCTACTATAAATAGAAAAGAAAGTTACATACACAATAGCTGGAAATTAGAAATAAGAAATTGTGCACAGGCCTCGTTACTTTATAGACTTCAATACACCTTTTAACCTTCTTTTACTGGTAGGATTAACTGCTTCACTTTCAAAGAGCAAAGAGGCTAGCTTAACAGGCTGTTCTAAGACACTGCAATGCTTTCAATCACGTTAGTTACTACAAAAAGAAAGACTGAAAAATCTTTTAAAACTTTGGGAACAAAGTTCATATCATCAAAACTAGGACTGTATTAAATGGGTAAATTTACAGAGGCAATCTTAATCACTGAAGGCAAGGAGTGTTCCTAGGAGGACTTAAAAAGACCTTAATTGGATCCTTCCCAGTACTGCCTACTGAGGGGAAAAATCAGAGCCTGTGGGACATGCTCACTGAGGAGAAGACCTGAATCATTACACATTACAGCTATAAAAAGAAGAAAACCTATATATTAAAAAAAAAAAAAAAGAGAAACAAGGGAAAAGAGAAATGAGCATAATTGCAACTTGATGTGGCATAAGTAAGACAGTTCTGCTCACTGCTCAAAAGGTACAGAAATTTGATTCCATTTAAATTCAGGGGGAAAAAAATCCCCAAATTTCAAACTTTACATGAAAGTAAGCAGAGATACCAACAGCAGTGTCACAGTCCTGAAGCTCACAGCTTGGAGGCAGCATGCCTGCTGGCTCCTCAGAAGAGGACTCTGGAATTAGGGCCCTAAGCAAGGACCAGGAAGAGCAGAAGCCACTTTCCTGCCAGAAAGAAGATGTACTGCAGGACACCTCTCTGGGACTCACTGCACTGCTGAAACTAGAATCAAATTGTTTTATGGAAATGATTCAAACAACTACGATCCACATTTTTCCCCACTATCTCTAGCCATGTTTCTGGCACTGCCCTAAGAAGGAGAAATAGTATTCATAAGGTTTACAAGTTTCCAACAGGAAAAATTAATAAATCTGGAGACTACAATATCACAATCATATATGGGTAATAAAGTGGGACCATATCCATGACTCCTGGATTTGCTACTGTTGCACTGTAGCCCATCTACAGTGTCCTCCGTGGACCAATAGTGGACACCTCTGGCTTTCCACCTGGCTCTGTTCATCTCCTTGTTGTCCCATTCCCTCTCACTTGCTGCGTACTGAAACCTGAGAGACAGAGTCACTGTGGTGGTGAACAGCAAAGGATGATGGTAATGGAGCATCATCAGGCATTACAGAGTATTTAGTGAGGACATGTCTTTCTCTTCAGCATGACTTCTGTTGCATTTAGCTGTTCTCCTAGGTTTTCTTTACTGTATGAACAATGAAAAAATACAAATGATGCAAGAGCCATCACATGTGTACTTGAGAGTTAACAGGTTTTAAGAAAGCAGAGAATTTTTACAGAATCTTCTGTCTGTGTGTGTTTAATCACTTTTGGGATTTTCACAGTTCTACCCCAAAAACCCTTCTTTCTTTCTCTTTCCTCCTCCACTAAGAGGTTACAGGTGGTACTGGCTGGGCAGGAACAGACATCTGACATCAGATTTCCACATGCAAATCCTATATGCTGAAGCCATGTGTTTTTACCTTTTCTAAAGGTAAATGAAAGATTTAGTTCAAAGTTTCTAGGTTTTGATTTGGATTTGCATGGTGAGGGTTTGGTAGGAGGGGGCTACAGGGGTGGCTTCTGTGAGAAGTTGCCAGAACCTTCCCCCATGTCTGACAAAGCCAATGCCAGCTGGCTCCAAGACGGATCTGCCACTGGCCAAGGCTGAGTCCATCAGCGACAGTGGTAGCACCTCCGTGATAATGTATTTAAGAAGGGAGAAAAAAAAAAACCCAAACCCTGCACAACACCAAGAGCAATTGCAGCCGGGGAGAGGAGTGAGAAGATATGAGAGGAACAACTCTGCAGACACCAAGGTCAGGGCAGGAGGGGGAGGAGGTGCTCCATGTGTCAGAGCAGAGATTCCCCTGCAGCCTGTGGATAAGACCATGGTGAGGCAGGCTGTCCCCCTGCAGCCCATGGAGGAAGGATGAGGGGGTGTAGAGATTCCACCTGCAGCCCGTGGAGGACCCCACACCGGAGCACGTGGATGCCCAAAGGAGGCTGTGACCCTGTGGGAAGCCCACACTGGCGTAGGCTCCTAGTAGGACCTGCGGCCCCATGGAAAAGGAAGCGCACTCTGGAGCAGGTTGCTGGCAGGACTTGTGACCCTGTGGGGGACCCACGCTGGAGCAGTCTGTTCCTGAAGGTCTGCACCCCAAGGAAGGGACCCACACTGGAGGAGTTCATGAAGAACTGCAGCCTGGGGGAAGGACTCACAGTGCAGAAGTTCATAGAGTTCATAGAGGACTGGAGCAGGGGAAGAGTGTGGGGAGTCCTCCCCGTGAGGAGGAAGGAGCAGCAGAGACAACATGTGATGAACTGACCACAACCCCCATTCCCCATTCCCCTGTGCTGCTCAGGAGGAGGAGGTAGAGAAAATGGGGAGTGAAGTTAAGCCCAGGAAGAAGGAAGGGGTGGGGGGAAGGTGTTTTTTAAGATTTAGTTTTCATTTCTCATTACCCTACTCTGATTTGCTTGGTAATAAATTAAATTAATTTTCCTCAAGTCTGTTTTGCCCATGACAGTAATTGGTGAGTGATCTCTCCCTGCCCTTATCTCGACCCACGAGCTTTCGTTATATTTTCTCTCCCCTGTCCAGCTGAGGAGGGGAGTGATAGAGCGGCTTTGGGGGGCACCTCCCCTCCAGCCAGGGTCAACCCACCACATTTTCTACATCAGCTTTCCAGGATTTTACAGTTTAACTGATGAGATTGAAGAGTATTCTCTGAAGAATTTCTTTGTGCTTCTCAATTTCTTAAATACACCATTCCTGAAGCCTCAACCCTCTGGTTTATGTCTTACCCTTTGAGGGAAAGAGAATTGAATCAGGCACAGATCTTGCAGTCAGATATCTGGATCAAACATATACTTTTTTTCACCATCACCACAGGACTATAAGACTATTTACAGAGAAAGATATAATGTTCAAGGTTCAGTACATAACACTGTTTGCTTTTATCCGTTAGCTGGCCAAGTAAACTCCCTCTTTCTGCCTGTAGTTGGCAATTAACTCCCACCTTCCCCTTGTCATACATCAAAACCACAGTGATACTTAGGATCAGAGGAAGACAGACAGCAGACAGCTCAGTAGGGACAGCTGGACTTCAAAACGCAAACAGTTTCAATGCCAGAGCGTGACAATTTAGGGCTTTGCTGCAGTTTCCATGGCAGCTGCAGCAACCACTGGACCAGAGCAGCCAAGGAGGCTGGAGCGAGTAGAGACACAGCCCAACAACAGCAAGTGGTGTGCCACAAGACTGCTGCCCAAGGGGAGCCTGGAGAGGGGACGAGCAATTGGCAGTGCTTGGCTCCAGCTCGAACAGGAGCACCCAGGGTTGCAGTTTCCTTTCCCTTAGGGGAAAAGGAAAAAGAGGCATCAGGTGTGATTCATCACGATGCAGTTGTCCTCCTTTCTTAATGCTGGGGGAAACTTCTTCAAGCTCCAATTTTTGGGTTTGTTTTGGTTGTTGGATTTTTTTTTTTTCTTCTTCCATTGTCTTGTTCCCACATTATATTAATTGCCCCTTAATTATAACACAGGTGGCTGAGTGTGCTGGGGGGGGCTGTGGCCTGGCCACTGGTTGAGAGCAGCCCTGTGTCCTGGTTTTGTCTGCATGTGGAGAGCAGAGAGAAAAAAGATAGGCACGAGGTGGTCTTCTTTTCTCTTCTGGCAAATGAAATGGTGTTTGAAAACAAAAAGGAGTCTGTGTCTTGTTACCAGTATCAGACACTCAAATCTTTGCCTGTGGTAGATCCCATAGCCTGCCGGTATTTCTCTCAGAATAAAGAATATAGCTCCTGAACTAAGCGAATACAAATAATTCATTCAATAAAATATTTTAAGTTGAATTATGACAGTTATGTCATGATTAAGAATGAAATGTCACCTTACCGTTATTTAAGATTAAATTGTCCTGAACAAAAAAAAATTCTATGTCATTGCCAAGATAAGAATTTTGTGCCTTGATTTATTTGCAACTAGACTACATTGAAGCCGGAGCTGAGGTGACATACCCAAGTGAATAGCCAGGTATATGGAAAGGCACAAGGAAGGCACAAGGACATACCCTAAGACAAATGAGAGGTGAGGTTCAGGGCACCTTTCTTCATGCTCAAAATAAAATTTGGATGAGACCGTGATGCACAAGTAAAAATAAAATCCACATGGAAAACACAGTCATTTGGAGTCTCCATATTCCTGACCCACTTAAAGCTCTTGAGGCATTTACCTGTCAGCTTGAGATTTGTCTTGGCAGCCAACTTCAGTGCCTGACCACAAGCAAACACATCTAGTTGTAAGGCATTAGCTGATGAATGCCTGATACACAAGAAGTCTTGCACAAGTGCAGGCAGCTGGAGTCATTAATGAAATGGTGCTGCTGCTTTCGTTAAAGCAGTCAGACACAGGATGGGAGTGCTCTGTCTAACTCCTGTCTTTCTTACCTTCAGGACATTCAAACTTCTCTTCCACTTCCAACCATCGCCTAGTCTCTCTTCATCTTGCGTGCTGAATCTCAGCTGCTCTGCAGGCAAGAAGCAAAATGGCACTGCACAAGGAGAGGAGGAAAGAGGAGGCTGCCTCTCTACCAAGAAATGAGAAAGCCTGAATTCAATTCCCTAGCCAATATAAAAATCCCCTAAAAAAAATATCTTAGATGACAGCATTGAACCTTTTCAGTGACAAATACCTATTTTTTTTAGAAATTCAACACCCATGTCTGGGGTGACCAAGGGACTACTCTTGAATGTTTCTCTAGACCACCTGAAGTACCAAACTGGAGAATATACAGAAAGGAGCATATTGTTTTTTCTGGACACTATCTACCCATCAGGTATGAAATGTCATGAGCTTAGCACAGTTTCCCAGTCAAACTTAAAGTGCAATCAAAATCTAGGTAGATACGTATCATGCCCACAGACTAAAATAAAACCATGACTTGACAATCCTGATTATTTACGTTGATATAATGAAGGAAGAGAAGATAAATTTCTCAGTAAAGTTTTCAAAGTACAATAACTGGCTGAATATCTGCCAGAATAACTTCTTGACAGCTAGTTATGGCATTTTTTTCCTGAGTTGTATCAGAGGGTGATGGACTAAAAGTTTGAGTGTACTTATTTACTTATCTACATTCAAACATTTTTGTTACTGTACATGAATATTTAGACTTGAGTTGTCTTTGAAAGGGATTCTTGCCTGAAATTCTTTGTCACAAAGCTGTAATGGGGTACAAGCTTGCCTCCTTCAGATTCTTGCATGTATACATTCAATGACACTTTAAGTGATTCTGTTTTCCATATCATACTACTACATTTGTATGTATTGTATATGCAATTTACATCTATCTATATGCATATGTTTTTGGAAGCGGGTAGCTGTCTCCAAGAAGACACATACTACTATGAACCTGCAGCATGTGGTTCAAATCCAGCACAAGAACTGTGACTTCTCAGTTATAAACAGATCTATGAATGGGCCTGTGAAAAGGCCTATTGATTGTTGGGGTTTTTTGATTGTCAATTGATTTACTTAGTCACATAATAAAAATTCATTATATATTGAAGTCTAGACATTTTGCCATTTTGGTTTTTTTTTTAAGTTTTTATCCCATAAAGAGTATTAGTAAATTGGATTGTCACATACAGTACACCAGTTTGATGATCTTTTATTGACTCTTAAGGTACACACATACATAAATACAAACATATGGAAGTGCAGCAATTATTTAAGTTGAAAAGTTCAACACAAGGCAGGATGAAGTAGGATTACAGCTCTTTATACAGGTTCAATTCTAACTTGAAGTACAATCTTTAATAACATGACCACTCAGTAACAGTTTTCCTTACAGGCAAATCCTTACACGTTCCATGACATATTTAGGGCTGAAGAGGGACAGAGTTCATTTATGAACATGTTTCACAGTTTGTTTTCCCTTGTTCAGTCTTTACTATTATGTAACTCCTGTGGAACTGAACTAACATAGCTGGGAGAAATGGAGGGTTTGGAGACAGACTGTACAGCAGGGTGTTTGACAAGAGTACAAAACTAGATTATATACATGTCCATCAAAATTAAAACCAAAGCAAAACAGAAAAAAAATCTTTCTGACAAAACATTGGCCAGTGATTGCTGAATATATTAATAAGGATGCCAACATAAAATGCGTAAGGCCATAATGCTACACATAGCATATGTGACCAGACTGACTAATCAGCTTAAGGGAAGTTCCATGTTCTGGGTGGAAAATTGTTTAAAAGCACCAGGCAATATCAGGATGTTTTTTACAGAAATTTATAATACACTGCCCCCACCCCCACCCCTGCCCCAACCTGTGAAACATTTAGGGAACAAAAAAGTCTGTAAGCAGACATGTTTTTGTTGGCTGCAGAGATATAGCCTCTTTGGAAATTTTTCTGAAATGCAAATAAGTGCCAGAAAGGAAAAAAAAAACAACACACAGATATGCAACATTGTTTTTCTTCTTTCCAAATGCTTTTATATCTTTGCTAATTATACTAAAAATTCACTTCAGTCATGAATCTGACACTGTCCACACTCCAAGAATATTACATTGATGTCAAATGAATGCTACCCTTGTCTATTAATAATCTCAGACAATAACCTTTCAATTTGCTTTTTGAGGTTCAGTAGCCTGCAACATGATTTCAGTTCCTAAGATCAACACAGTTAGCATGTTGCTAGTGTTTATTTTCACTATAATTAATATTATAATTTGAGTAATTAGCACATATAAATGAGAAATAAGCTTGATATTGTGTTTATAATTATAAATAATAGCATATTACTATTGCACTGACATGGAATATATCCCAATTAAAGCAATTTCAAAAATTTATGTAAAATACTTAATGTAATAAAATTTGAAAGCAGTTCAGGATCAAAGTATTCTTAAGGAATAAATCTCTGCAAATGCTAATATAAAGGAGAAATTTATATAACAGATTTGCCCTGTGAAGAGCAAGCTTTCTCAATTTCATAGAGATTTCAGGGTTCTTACTGAGAGATTTATGAAGATACAGTACCTATCTTTCCTCATTTGTGGTTGTGGTAAAGACCTTCTAAGTCATAAATTCAGGAGGTACTCCTTAAAAAAAAAGTATAGGAAGCTAAATAGAAGAATCATGAGAAAGCAATCTAACTGTACAAGAGACTTTGTATTCTGTTATTGGAAAATTTTCACAAAGAAAATCTGGAGGCTTGTGGAGAAAAGCCGATCATTAATAAATGAATGTATCAACAGGGTTGAGAAAACTTTTCTAAAAAAAAATCTTTTTAGGAAAAAGAATGGAAAGACGCAAAATGCAAAATCTGAGGTTATTGGGGGAGATCTTTTCTTAGCGCTCATAATCAACAAACAGAATTATAATAGACATGGCATCATGTTTATGAGGGAAGAAAAAACCTATTTCATATTAATATGAAAGACTGCTTTTGAGAATTCTATTTCATTTCAAACAATAGTGAATGTAATACCATGTTAAAATATTTTATCCCGCATCTATATTATCAATGACTGCACACACAAACACACACACACTCCTGGAGTTACAAAACAACCTGGTGGACCTAATGAAATTACTTCATGCTAAAATATCAATTTCTATTTGTTTTTCACTGTGAAGTAGTTTTCAAAATGAAAATTTAACTTGCCCAGCATCAATTGAGGAAGGCATCATGCCAATGTATGACATAAAATACAGAGATTTCATTATTAGTTTTATTTTTAAATGATTCATAACTGAATATCAAAAAATATAGAAAAGGAGTATAGTTTTATGGTGCTGTCATTCCAAGAATAATGTACAGGATATTTTTGCTGCTTGTAAAGGAAGTGTTCTGGCTGACATCGGTCTAAATCATGGTTCTGAAATTTTCAGGGCAGTGTAAACGGAAATCAAATAAGAAGTACAATTTCGGAAAAGATAATGACAAATTCATTAAAACTGAACTTGAGGCAAAGTAAAAATGAAGAGCAATTCAAAGTCCTCTTCCTCAAACATAATTCTTTTCTTTCCCCCCTTGGTTATGTTACCGTGTATCATTCTAAACCATGTTATGTTACATTAACATTAATCCATATCTATCATTTTGTGGCAAATGTTCATACTAAAAAATGAAAACACAATTATAATACACAGGTTTGCTCTGTAGTTTACTTCTAGCTTAGGGTAGCTAGTGCTAAATTGCACTCATGCCCTAGATATTACACTTCATCTCTCTCTTCTCCAGGCTGAAGATTCATAGTTTGTCTCATATGATTGTCATATAGCTACTTTTGATCACCCCGTCAGCTTTCTTCCTACCTTTTCTAAGTCTAGTATCCTTTCTGAGTTGGAAGAACCCAAACTGCCGAAATATTCAAGATACAGATGTACCGTGGAGACGTATACAGATAGACATAGTTATATATGTAAATTTGTATCTGTATGCATATACATATATATTAAATACAAGTGTATATGTAGCTACAAATTATATATAAAGATGGATGGATAGATATTTATGGTTCATCTCTACCTTTTTCATAAAATTTCTAATGTTTAATTAACTATTTTTAACTGCAGCTGAACACAATGTTTCCATTGAGTGATCTGTTATAATTAAAGCACTCTATCTTATGTCACAGTACTAAGTTTAGAACCCAAAATCAGCTATGCAAATGTAAGGTTGTTAAGATAGAGAACAAAATCATAGAATCAGAGAATGGTTTGGGTTGGAAGGGACCTTTAAAGATGACCTGGTTCCAAAGTCTTCATCAATGATGATTCACATTGATAGGCAAAAGGGTTTTGGAGTCATTACTCTTAGTAGTGGACCACAAACACTTAAATCCTGCACAAGAAAAATTTTTCATTCTGAAAGTGACAGCATATGAAACAAAATCAGAAAAAGATAATTTTGGCTTTTGAATTTTCAGAAGGCCTTAAGAGGAAGCAAGATTTGTTGCATTGATCTGTTGGAATAATGAAACAGAAAGCAAATATCTTGGGGACTCTGGATTTTCATGGAATATTTTTACAGCCATAAAACTTTAAGCATTAGAGTGATCTAACGAAGAGTGGCAACACAAGTTGCTATTAATTCTGCAACAACAAAAATGATTCTTGTCTATCACTGATAATGACCATGTGACGTGGTTCAGCCCCAGCCGCAGCTGAGCACCACACGCCGCTCGCTCACCCCTCCCCCGGCAGGGTGGGGAGGAGAACGGAGAAACAACGGCAAAGCCTCGAGGGTTGGGATAAGGGCTGGTTACTGGGACAGCAAGGGAGAAGGAAACAATCAACAACAGTGCTGATAACAGATATTCACAAGGGGTGACAACAGAAAGCAATTTACCGATCCCACAACCGACCAACCGGATGCTCAGCTGATCCTGGAGCTGCGCCAAACCTGCCCCTGCCTGACAAGCCCCTTTTTATGGTGAGCATGACATCACATGGTATGGAATAGCCCCCAGCCAGCTTGGCTCACCTGTCCTGGCTCCTTGTGAAAATTAACTCTATCCTAGCCAGAACCAGGACACCATGTAATATGGGATGATTATTTCTATAGGCTCTATTGAAATACATTAAAAAGTAAAATGTGAAGTCTCTAAGTACTTAATTTCTTCCCTCATTAGCAAAAGTTCCCATGAACTTCAAAGATGTTTCAGAGCTAGTATTTGAATTTAGTCTTTCTAACATGTAAAGCCACACTCTTGACATATAATAAAGTTTTACTGATGCTAGTACTGTCACATCATACAAAATAAGCCTACAAAAGTCTGCTTCTGTCAAGTGGTTAAAAAGACATTTCTGGTGAAACTCGGCCCAGATCCAGCCTCAGGTCTCATCGAACCAAAACAGTCTTGGCATATACTTATCTTCAGGAGCCTAATTCAGACCTTTGGTCTTCTGCCTGCTCTGATTAGTCAGTGCAGTGAAGTAGGCTCATCCAAAGGAAAATTCAAAAGAGAGGTCTAACATAGAAGATCCCCAAGGTGACCCTCCAGAAAAGATGACCTACTTTCCATTGATTTTGAAGGGAGTCAGGGAAAACTAGCCAACTAACCTACATGGCCAAGTTCAGTGCTTAGCTATCAGCGATATGAATATCTTCAAATTTTTAGTAGTATTCATTCATTCTTACAGCAACAATAGTTCTGCAAGTGGGTATATGTTGTGGATGTTCCTATCACCTACAGTCTGATGCACATTTCTGTTAACCTGCTGAAAGGATGAGAGTACGTCCTAAACTCTGGGCCATATGAACACCTTTACTGTTGTTAGCAACAGCAACACTGAATCAGACTAGAGCACAACTTAGCACATATTTCTTTCTAAGAACCATACATCAGTATCTAAGTGGCTCATTAACTCATCCAATATAATTAGTACACTCCTTCAGTTTCAGCTTATTTTATGAAAATATTAGGGCTATTCTAGTCTGTTCAGTAAAGCAAACTGGCTAATGTAACTAGCTTCAGATACCTGCCAGAACAGAGGTGATCGTGTTTTAGAATGTCCAACTGGATTCAGCTGCAGTCAGTGATATCACATTCCCTGTTTGTTGCTGACTACTGGGATTAAAAAAAAAAAAAAAAGGTGTTTTTTTCCTTTTTTAATAGGGTATGGTCTTTTTATAAGACTACAAGATCTAACATTTAAGTATTTCATGATTGGACTATGTAGTCCTAGGTCACCAGAAGCATATTATGCTGCGGTGGGGGCATTCTCTGCGCCTCTCATTATCATTTCTAAACTGCTCAACACAGCCTGGAATTGCTGAGCAGTATTATATTGAGCCACTCTGCCTTTTGATCAGTGTTTGGACTCTTACTGTGTTCGTTGTCTGAGCATGACTCACTTTGAAAGAAGTGATTTATCATTGCTGCCCTTTCACACAGCAAGATGTGCAGCAGTCACTGGAGTCGGGCTTAAGCTGTGCAGAGATATACTTTGAATCTGAAGAGATTTAAGAAATGGATGCAAAATCTCTGATGTAGTATTCATGCAGGTTTTGTTCTTTTTTGAATTACATTAGATTTGGAAAAAAGTTGGAAAAAGAAAATGTCCGATCTAGTTGCGTCCCATTTCCATTGGGATTTTCAGTGTTCCATAGTACACACTGGTCAGTATCTTTCAAGCTGTGCTCATGTATTGATCTTACGTATGAAAAATTTAAGTGGGCATAAAACCAGCACACACACACACCCCCCCCCCATCCAAAAAAAAAAAAAAAAGAAAAAAAAAACAGACCGGTATGCCATTTTAATTATGGGCAAAATGGCTTTTTTAAAAAAATATTTTCTTAAGAAATGTACCTAATATGGAATTATATTCTGCAAAGTTCCTGCTTAGAACAGCAGGAGTTTCAGATGTATGGGAATGTTAATTTATGGACTTTTATTGTAAAACTGCATTGTGTTCATGCATGCTGAAACCAAAGTGTATTTGCAATGACCCATGAGATAACATATTTATGAAGTACTTGCAATATCCTCACTAGAAATAAAATATTTGAGAACCTGAACACTGAAAAAAATCACACTCATTTAGTATCAGATTGAAATGTAAAGGAACCTGTTTATTTAGTGGCAATACTGAAATATTCTCAGACTTAAACCTTTTTTTGTACATGAGCAATAGATCAAGCACTAGCACCTTCAGGTGCAGCTGATCATACCAATATACAGAAAGTTCACCCACCCAAACAGGGTTTACATATACAAATCCAGGATCAGGAGCACACACATTAGCTGAAAAATCTTGAGCTAAAATATACATGCATTTTTTGAAAATTCTGACCTAAATATTTTACCAGTTTGACATTTGCAAAATATTGTTATAGAGAGATTTGTCATCTGTATTTAGGAAATGTTTGCTTTTGCTTGAGGTAACAAAGTGCAGTCTGATTTCCTGTGCATCTCACAGAATAATTTATACACCAGTGCGGTCTCCCTCCACAACAGGCACTTCATATTCCTAGCACCAGGACCCTGGTGAAAGCTCCAGAAAAGCAGCTGCCAGGAATGGCTTTTAAAGGTTAGGATTATTATGAGTATGAGAATATATTGGGAATACGGCAGGGAGGAGTGGGAATCAAACATCAATAAAGGAGAAAATGCAGTCATCATGGAAGAATGACATAGGTGAGATATTTGACAGGACACCAAAAAAAAAAAAAAAAAAAAAAAGGAAAGCTGTTACCAAAATGAAGATAAGTAAGTACAATTCAAGAACAGAAAAAAGTTTCAGCTGAGAGGCAGAGAATTCAATAGTGATGAGAATGAAGGGTGGGAGCCAAAGACAGGAGGGCAAACTGTCTGTGCAAGGAAGTAACAGTTTAAATCATTTTGTGCATTAAAGGCTAGGCAACAAGTTATATGGGAGAATGGTTGGATATTCCACAATGATAATATAATTATTAATGTTATTATTCTTGTTAATTCTTCCCTGTATATATAGCATATATAATGTTCAACCTCTTACATATTTTTACTGGGTAAGCTGATAGCAGAGTAGTTGTTCCTCACAAATTATTTAAATTACGATATCACTAAAAAATGCTTATGTTTTAGATTAGAGCATTCAAACACATTTTCTTCTGAGTTTACATATGATATACACTTACATTTCTTGGGGTGCTATGGCTGGGTACTAGTTTAGCTCCTTCAGAAACAGATATGAGCTGTAAACTGAATTAACTGAATTCTGGTATCTTCTTAACAGAAATCCTGTTGAGAATTGTGGTATGACTTCAGATTGCTCTGGTATGCAAGAATGTAATGAAAGTCATTCACATACACATACATATACACATACTTGTATAGATATACATGTATGTGTTTGTATAAACATACATATATCCATTACATTAGGTCAAGGCATAAAATATATATTTGCAATGCCCATTAATTTACAAGTATAAGTATTGTCTCGATGCAGAAGAAAAAGAAACTAGGTTAGGGTAACTATAATTTGATGGGGATATGATCTTTTCTGTGTCCTCTGTGGACCCTCCTTAGAAAATATATTGTTATTTCACATTATAAAAGGGGCGGTGGGGGGGAACCACCCCAGGTTTATTTTTGTTAGCCTAAGGGATAATTTGAAATCTAATATTATTAGTATGCTAAGTTTCTAAATATATGCGGTTTTGTTGTCTGTGAAGTGAATAATCTGATTTGGTAACAGGGTAAATTTGCATAGATATGTAAACTGAGAATTACATGGGAGGACTGCAATAAGTTGATTTTATTTTTAAATTCTGTATGTTCTACTAAAGAAGTGTTAATTTGAAAAATGCAGTCACTTCTTTGGATGGAAGCATTCAGACTTGGCACCTGATTTCTGCTATGAAATATTTACATTCAATTGCTATCTAAATATGTTTTATGTTGCGCCTTACACACATTTCCGATAATCTGTCTGTTTGATTGTGTAGGCTATACCCACATCATCATGGGGTGTGAATACTTAATGAGTTTATAATCTCCACAAATCAATGGCTCAAAGGAAAGAGCTAGCAGAAGACAATATTTTAACTCAAAATATAGTGATTGTATTAGACAAAATACAAAAAGATAAAATACAGAGCACTATACTCAGTGCTTCAGCAACAGCAAAGCATAAGGGGACAGAGACAAATGACAACTGAAGTACAAATGAATATTTCATGTATTGCTTGGAAGACCTCTCTTGAAGACTAAAGCTCCAGAGGGGGCAAACGTCCTTTAGTACAACCATTTTGCCTCAGTCTGTATACATCTATAGCTTGTTGCTACTGATGTGTCAGACGCCACAGCTAGCAATAAGAAGTCAGTGATGACTAGCTTTGCACATCACTTCTGGCACCAGGAACAGAAAATTTTAACTATAGGCATCAGGGATTGATTGATATCTCATCATGAGCTAGCTGGTTTGTTTATCAACAGTATGGGAAGAATATTATTACAGCAACTGATGCTGTAGAGTCTAGAGCCTGAGAATGCAAGAGGACCTTTACAGAATAAATTTTTGCATGTAACACACAATATAATTTGATGACTGGATTGGTCAAGGAGACAAATCATATACAAACTAGCTCATCAATGTCCCATCACGTAATCATCGGGTTTGTTTCTCAGAAATACAGACTTCTAAGATCTGACAGACTCTTCAAAATCAGTAAGGTAAGGTGGTCAGATGGGTAAGCAATAAAGGCTTTTTGAAGAACTGATAAATGCCAGAAATCAGGTACCAACAGACAGTTAAAAGAGGGCTGCAAGGCGTTGATCAGAAATTCTCTTTGCTTTTTCGATCAATGGAAAAGTTAACAATGCCATCTGACTGCAGTGTGTGTACTCAGCAGGATTAGTTCCTCCATAAACTCAGCTTAAAGAAGTGCAATCAGAAGCAGTGCTAATATGCAGTTAGTCTTTATGAGGTCATAAATACAGATCATAATGTTGTCGAATATCAACACTGACTCTTTCACAACAGAGCAAGGAAACAACTCACTAGATGCAAGGATCTACAAAAAAAGATGAAAGATTCAATTTAAGAAATAGCTTGTAGTTAATTTATGTTGCTTTACATCTTATTTTTTTTCTTCTCTTAAATCACAGGATTTGAACCAATGCAATTTATGCTGATGCTTGCCTTTCACTTGCAGAAGTCAATCTCCTTTCTCTCTTTCAACTTAGGAAGCAAATACTCCATGTGAACAACTGCAGTTTTATCTTTGCCACAATTAAAATCTTTTTTTTTATTTATCCTCCAAAAAATGTCCCTGGGCTGTAAAACTATTTGAGAACTGAAATTAAGAACATATTTCAACCCACAATACGTTTTTTACTAAAACCCTGAATCTGAACAACCTTCTAAAAGTTGTGGGTAACTTGAAATAGGACTATGGATTCAGATTTAAATTTTACAAA
Organism: Balearica regulorum gibbericeps; assembly: GCF_011004875.1. Taxonomy (NCBI): domain Eukaryota; kingdom Metazoa; phylum Chordata; class Aves; order Gruiformes; family Gruidae; genus Balearica; species Balearica regulorum. Next base: position 56,608,407 of record NC_046186.1, on the reverse strand, counting down.
GTGACCTCTTTGTTAAACCAGGCAGAATTAAAACCCCACATTAGACTGCCAAGCTCAAGTCTTTGAGTTTCTGAAGCCTCCATCTAAATGTCATGGTTTGAGGCCATGTCTTGTTTTTCTTTCATGATATAATACTGAGTAAAACTGATAACTCTAAATCATAACCCTTAGAGCTAACCTTCAGACTGGCAATGCCTGTTTAAAACTTATTAAAATCAAACTGCCATAGTGACCACACCAGTGATACTAAATGGCACCGTAAAATATGCCCAGTAGGTCATAAACAGAAAATTGAAAGAAAAGACTGAGTTACATTGATAAAAATGAAGGATTAAACCTGTGTATATATGTGTCTTCAGTGGTGTACATTATGTAAGGTTATTTCAGAGAGAATTAATCACATTCACATCTGATGCTGAAACAACTCAGCACTGCCCTTGAAAGAGTTTTACCGCTTTTTGTGGTGTTTATTTAAACACAGTATTTTCAGTGTCACTCAGGCATTTCTTTCAAAGGTATAAGATGATTCCTACAATATTTAGGTTACCAAAACAGAGGTATGAGAAAAATCAGCACCTTTTCTGTGGAATGAGAGTTCTTTTTTTAATAGGTCAAATTTTATACAGAATTTATTAATATAATACCAAAAGCAATGTAAGATTTTCACTGACTTCAAATCAAAACTATATTAATTTTTGGAGGCAGGGGCCCAGACTCCTGCAATGCTGAGCACGCAGCTGTAGTTTAACAAACACATAATAAATGTTTCTTCCCACCCAGCATAAACAAGGTCACTTCAAAATTAAATGTCTGAGGTAGATTTAACCCCCTACATAAACTCATTCTGAAAAATATTTGCCTTTCTGTGACAGGAGGATGGTAATGCATTAAAGAAATTAAATTTACAATTCAATTTAAAAACTTTTAAAATGATATACTCAGTAGAATTAAGAGCACAAGTTATTTCAGGCTGCCCTTGAAGAGTGTACACAAAATACAGCTGAATGCCTCTGCCTAATTGGGGCTGCAGTCAATCATTGTGAAGCTTAGAAATGGATAGTGTGTCTCATCTTAGTCCCTTAGGGATAGATTTATATCTCTCATTGGCATACAGCTAATCAGGGTACGAAATTCTTGTTCTTGCTAAAATTACTCCTGGAAAATCCTGTCCCTCACCATTGGAAATGGATGTGAAATGGCAATTCTCAGCAATCTGACAATAACACTGGATTGAGGAAGGTAAACATAGGTGAGCAAAGTGAAGTGGGCAAAGATGTACACAGAGGGATGGATTCAGGCTACAACTGGGTGTTATGGTCCCTGTGATCCTAGTATGCTCCTGAGGAACATCCCAGCGAGACTATCCCAATCTAACAACTTCATGCCCACAGCACAGGCCAGCCAGATACCCTGTATATGTGTCCTGCTTGCTAACAGCCTTCAGCATCTGCACTGATGTCACTGCATCAGCACATAAAGACAAGCAAATTAGTGAACTCTGAAGTACGAGTAGGAGCATGAACATCCATGGGAGGCCTCAGAGAGTCTCCAGAAAAAACTCCACTGCCAATGACAAGACCATGATTCTATCACCACAGGAAATTCAGCTCTAAACAAGTGTATCAGTCTGTAGTAACAGGAGAACACAATTACGTTGCTGGAGGCAAACAAATTTATTTTTGTTTTCTCAAACCCATTCCACCTGTACGTTACCAGCACCAGAAACTGCACTGCTCTCCAGAAACTCAGCAACAGGCCATGATTCCTCAGGTGTTAATAGTGCTGGAAACTTGTACTTTACTTAAAAGGCAGTCGCTCACATCCAAGCCCTGAACCTTGCCCAGAGCAAGTAGCTTTTGCATTAAGGCAAATGACAATACCAAACCTCTGCCAATCTGAGAAGGTAAGTTCAGAATTGTGATATGATAAAAAAAATCCAGTAATGGGCCCACTCTTTTGTGGCTGTTGTTGAGGACATGCAGATTAGCAGCACTACTTTTCAGATGCACTACTATCTATACCAAGTCCTTGCATGTAACAACGATGGCTATTTAGCATCCCTCAGAAGAGGTCACGCTCCCTATTGTTCCCTGCAGTTGACTTTTGTATCAACAGCCTTGGCAGCACTGTGTGAAGACATCTGCATGTGTTAGAAGTCTGATGCCTTCCATCCAAATCAGCTCCTTGTCCATGCTCTTGCCCATCGATAGCCATGCCATAGTGTCCCAGCAGCTACTTGCTTTGGCTACCATGATACTAAAGGTCATATTGTCATGCCTTCAGACCCTCATCACATTCAGGCTGATCCATGGCTTCTGCTAAATGACCATCAAGAATGCTTTGAGGGTCCTTTTGCATGTGGAAAGAAAAACACTTCTTTACACTAGAGGCTAGTTCACAAATCTGTGACCTCAACAAATGCCAAAGAAGTAAACAGGTCTCCTTCGACTACCTCCAGGAGAAAAATCACACCAAAGGTGTGTGCTCAGGCTGCTAAATCTTCCATGAGGAGTAATAAGAAAATGCATGGGTATGTAAAATAAAAAGATTTTTATTCTTGTTTTTCTCTGGATATATCATCTAGATTTTAAAGGCAACTGTGTTATATGGCTTTTTCCCCCTCTGAGATATTATAGATGGAAGAAGAACTGAAAATATTTCTCTAAAACTTTTTTCTGTATATTCTCACAGGTAAGCAAAGATTTTCTTCCTATACTTAGCAATTGTTTTTACTCCTGTTAATAAAACTGTTTCAGTATTTAATGCTTCTTAATTGTGTGAAAGTACTGTATTTGGAGGTACAAAAATGTATGAAATGCAAGATAAAAGCTAGTGAAAGTAAAACAAGCTACCATTTGTTATGATAGTCATCCCCAAAAAACTGGAACAAGTGTCCACAGCCTTTCTTTCAAAGCTTTACTAACTACTAAGATCAGTGGAAAAGTCTAATTTACTTCTTTCCCCAACTTGTTCTTCAAAGCCTTATTTACAGAAGTAGACCATCTGTTTCCTTAAAATGTTTATAAATTTTGAGAGTCAGCTTTGATATTTAGCTTCCAATGAAAAGATAACAGTTTCATTTAATGACTTCACTTCTTTTTAACAAGGGCATTTTTGCAGAGAGCAAACAACTATAAATCATTGATTGCATCAGTTTCATCTAATTCTTACATACATGTATGCAGTCTGTGGATACAGACTCCTGAATATATGTTTTCTGTGTATCTAACATGCTCTACCAAATCACAGTACCACCATTGCATCACTGAACTTTTCCTAACATCAGTGTTATCACATGGACCCATCTGGCCTCTATATTCTAACAGAAAATAGAATTTAATGCAGAAGTTAATCATAAAGCAGCTGTAAATGGAAAACAAATGACTAGCTCCGAAATCACTTCTCACCTTAGGTATTTACAATTTAAACAGAAAAATGTTTTGATTTCATTTCTTTCAAACCCTATCTGGGATTTTCTCATCTCCAGTCATCTTTACATGTTTGCATTCTCACATCAGTAACAGACAACATTGTAGTCACAATACTGCTGTTTTAATTGTATTTTTGCTTCATAAAATACACAGAATCACAGAATCACAGAATGGTAGGGGTTGGAAGGGACCTCTGGAGATCATCTAGTCCAACCTCCCTGCTAAAGTAGGATCACCCAGAGCAGGTCACACAGGATCGCGTCCAGGTGGGTTTTGTATATCTCCAGAGAAGGAGACTTCACAACCTTTCTGGCCAGCCTGTTGCAGTGCTCGGTCACCCTCAAAGCAAAATAGGTTTTTTTCAGATTCAGATGGAACTTCCTGTGTTCCAGTTTGTGCCCATTGCCCCTTGTCCTGTCACTGGGCACCACTGAAAAGAGTTTGGTCCCATCCTCTTGACATCCACCCTTTAGATATTTATAAGCTTCGATCAGATCCCCTCTCAGTCTTCTGTTCTCCAGACTAAACAGACCCAGCTCTCTCAGCCTTTCCTCACATGAGGGATGCTCCAGTCCCCTCATCATCCTCGTAGCCCTCCGCTGGGCTCTCTCCAGTAGTTCCCTGTCTTTCTTGAACTGGGGAGCCCAGAACTGGACACAGGACTCCAGGTGTGGCCTCACCAGAGCAGAGTAGAGGGGGAGGACAACCTCCCTTGACCTGCTGGCCACACTCTTCTTAATGCACCCCAGGATACTATTGGCCTTCTTGGCCACGAGGCCACACTACTGGCTCATGGAGAGCTGCTTGTCTGCCAGGACTCCCAGGTCCTTCTCTGCAATGCTATTTCCCAGCAGGTCAGCCCCTAACTTGTACTGGTGCCTGGGATTATCCCTCCATAGGTGCAGGACCCTACACTTGTCCTTGTTGAACTTCATTAGGTTCCTCTTTGCCCAATTCTTTATCCTGTCCAGGTCTCACTGAATGGCAGCGCAGCCTTCTGGTGTATCTGCTACTCCTCCCAGTTTAGTATTGTCAGCAAACTTGCTTAGGGGTACACTCTGTCCCCTTGTCCAAGTCCTTGATGAATATGTTGAACAAGACTGGACCCAGCACTGACCCCTGGGCACACCACTAGCTACAGGCCTCCAACTAGACTCTGCACTGCTTATCACAACCCTCTGAGCCCTGCCATTCAGCCAGTTCTCTACCCACCTCACTGTCCACTCAGCTAATCCATGTTTCCTAAGCTTACCTATGAGGATGTTATGGGGGACACAACATACTTAACATTTTTTTCAGAATTGTGCAAAATGTAATTTTTTATCTTTACTTCTACTCCAGATACTGAGGCAAAATTGGAATAGCTTACTTGGCTGCTACAGTTACATAGTGTAATGCCACGGGGATTGGGGCCCTTATTGTAGGCAGTTAAGATGCTTTGAAAGGTCAAAGTAACTCTTTCTTTGGTGATTGATTCCCTAGCTTACTATCTCAAAAATATTAGAAGATACTTCTAAGTAAAATCAAGTATTTCCCCAGTGCACATGTATACATACTTGAACTATAATTCAAAGCATCCATGTGCTGGTGCAAAGTTATTTTTCTTAGTTGAAAGCCTCAATTCCAGGAAGCAAGGAACCTTCATTTGAATATTTGGCTAGTCTGATAATCCACTAGATAAAATCTGCCTCATGGTTAAGAAGATTTAGGTCCCGGGTGCTCATTGATTACCAGCTACTAGGGTCTTAACACAACCCTAAAACTCTTAACAGTTTTGGAAATTACTCCAGTAAGATGTGCCAAGTTGGAATGAGGCTTCAGGAATAAGCATAGCAATAAATCATCCATAATGTGTTAGTTTGTTTAATATTCACTGTATGGAAGAAATACCAAAGGTTCTTAGGAGATATCAAGAGCTTGCAAAAACTAAATGAAAATTTGAGGTGAGTGAAAAATCACTCCAGAAGCCTCTCCAGAAGCCTCTCCACTGAAGCCATAGGCAAAACATTTTTGCAGCTATGGAAGACCCAAGGTAAACTAGCTGCATGTTTCACTAACTCATAAAAAGTTTGCTTACATGGAAATGTCTCTAAGCACATTCTGTGTTAACTGCCCCTCAACCTCAGAACCTATGGGAGCTGCCTTTGTGGTTCACAATAGGACTTTAGTTCATGGTTTCCTGTCGAACCAATGCTATGAATCAGAACCACAAATATAAATAAGCTAGATTTTGAAGGCACACATAGTGAAAGTATATTTCTTCCTCACACAGCTGATATAATTTTCCTGTAATAACCTTTAGGACCAATAATGATCTTATTTTGAACATCCACTGTTAATGATTGTACCACTTTCAGAAAAGTGTGGAAAATATCAATCTTCCTAATGTTTTGTTGTCAAAAAACTACACCACCTGAAAGTGTTGGAAAATGAAAGTGAGATTCAATTCTGCAAGTTTGGGAAGCAGAAGATAATTCTGAGTCGGATCAATTAGAAGAAGAATCAAGCCAAAACATGTAAAAGAAAATGGGAAACTCTCTAAGATCACTTAAAGAAAACTATGATCCTTCAGAGAAAGACAACCTTATTAGGTAAAATAACCCAGTGACATGGTCTCGAAGGTAGGTAGAAGTATGCATATAAAAATAACAGCACAAAAGAAGATTAAGAAATGAAAGAAGAAAAAAGAGTCTCATAAGGCATAAAGATTAGATGTCTGGAACTGTAGAAAATTGTAAAGGAAGCAAAAGGAAAAGGAGAAATAATAGATTAAAAATAATAGGGGGGTTTGTGTATAAAGAAGTTAAATAATCCTAAAAATGGGACTGTCTTTTATAGGATAAGGTGGTAGAACTAGCAAAAATAAACAAGAGGAATTGTCCAATAAATGCTTTTTTCCAATAAGTATTGTGGATTTGGGAAACAATAAAATATTTTCATAATACAATAAATACTTTCAAAGTACAGTACTTTCCATTTCCAACAGGAAGCAGTATAGTATTGAGCAGAAATGCCTAAAGCACATCACTGGATCAATACAGTTTATTTCCTACAATTTTAAAATTTATGTGAGATTCTTCTATCATTTATGTTGTATTCAGACAATATGTGGTAAATTCTGAGATCTATTGTTTGGCTATTTTTGCTAGGAGTTCACATAAGCAATTGTAATGAGCTAAATATTCAAAGGACTGTCAGAATGACCCAAGAGCAATAATACAATCGCTAGTACAGAATGGTATTAATAATAAAACTGCCACTGTTCACCATACTTCTCTAGGAAATAGACGTTGACAAACCAATTTGGTTTCTTTTTTATGAGTATATTGGTTTAATAACAGTGTTTTCAATAACAGTAGTTATTTTTTAAGATATCCCAAATCTTTATAGGAGGCTTCTGTGAACCTGAAAATCAGTATAAGAATGTAAGATTAATAGAACTGTTCATTGCTGAAGTAATTTCTGGGCTTTTCTGCAGATATGGCTTATTAAAAATGAGGCTCAGCCAACAGCAAATGAACATTGTAGACAATAACTAGATTAAAATTTGATTGACTGATAGGTTTCAAAATGTAACTATAAATGGAAATCTTCTTAGAAAGTGAATATTCTATTGGGCTCTGCAAGGCTGAGTTCTTGGCTGTATTCTACAAAACATTTTAACCAGTGCTTTGGAAGAAAACAAAAAAATCAGTATTAATGTTGTTGATAGATACCATACAGATTGTAAAAATGGAAAAATCTTGAAAAGGATTAGGAGTACATAATGAGTAATCAGCTGAACATGAGCTCCTATTTCAAAAGAAGTAATGCATTCCTCTGCTGCATAAATATAACACAATCTTATATTGGATCAGAAAGATCACATTCCCTTTGCTCTTGGTAGCAATTGAAATTAATTGCCTAGTGATGCAATTTGTACTGGTGTCCACAGTTCCCAAACAATGTTGATAAATCGAGGGATACAGAGAAGATGTATGGAATGACTTCAGTATCATGAAATAACCCTAGTAGTATTTCTCTCCAGGAGCTCAAAGCTGTTTAGCTTGATAAAAAGAAGACCAAGGGATATATTGGTAGCTGCATGAGAAACAGAAAATTGATTAAAGAGGGCTATTTAGTCAGATTGACAAATGCCAATAATCCAACGAATAGCTACGGGTGTGGAGTAGGGTTAAGAGAATATCTTGCACTACTTCTATCATTCAGGCAGGCCAAGTGCAGTATAGCTGTTATAGTGCACAAAGCCAACTGTTCTAATACTCAGTGCAGAAAATTTCCTAGACCTAGAACAGAACAAAGTCACTAGATGTTTTCTGGAAACGCTGTTGACATATTTTCATTGTCTACTGAAGCAGTCAAATTATTTTCAACCTCAGTGGAATGAAATGAAGAATGTGAGAGGAAAAGCCTATGCTGAAAATGGATCTCTGCAGCAGGTTTATCTTCCTGTTTATAGGGCTCACTGTCTCACTGTTTGGGCTCATGTCCTTTGCAATTGCCCAAGTATTTCTAGACCCCAGGTACTCATAATTTATATGGATCACTCAAGAAAGGAAAAAGTTGTGACTGAGTTTCTGTAATTTTCTGTAACATGTCAAAACAAAAGGAAGTTTTAGATTCTTATATTTATCAGGTAGTAATATTCTTGAAATCAGCTTGAAACTATTCAATCATTGACTGCAAAGAAATGAATACTGGGACCCAGCTTATGGTTCAGTTAGCAGAATGACTTCTGTGCAAAGAATTGCCATCTCTCCTGGAAATATGTTTGCCCTTTGCTCTGAAAAGACAATTTGTTATTTTCTTTGTTATGAAGGTTGCAGATAAAGTTACCAAAAATACTACTGAATAATTGAAGATGGTCAACATCATCCCTTTCCTTAAACCAACTCCATCAGCATGAAGAGAGTGTGTGCACATACAAATCACTGCACAACTATTCTTTTGTAAGTACAGTAGTAGTTAATTGCTGATCTACAGTAGCCTGATCTTCAAATCTAATCTCTTTCCTCATAATTCCATTCCATAGGGAAATATTTTTTTCACCACCCTCAGAATCTTATTGCGAAAGCTTTCCTAAGTAAACTTTTATAACACCAAAACTTTGAACAGGAAAAAAATATTAAAGGTATGGGACTATTAAAATTAGTTTAAAAGAAAGGTGTATGTTTTTGCTAGGGCTCCAACGTCTGGAACAGTATTCTAGGATCAGTGCAGAAAAGTGCACCAAGTCAAGATTTATAGTCACAACATTTATTTTTATTCTTAAAATAAAAAATCTTGGCACTTTTCTAAAGTTTGTGCTGGTGGAAAAAAAGAGATGAGGTGGGGGGGGGGGGGGGGGGGGGGGGAATGGGATCCATGCACTTCAACACTACAAATTGGTAATATCCTAGTAATTCAACTTTCTGTTCAACCCCAGGGCATTGTTTAGTCCTTCAGTTGACAGTGAAGGTCAGTGTATAACTGGATATTGGGCATGTTTTGCAGAGCTAAAAATATGAACTTTTTTTTATTTTTTATTTTATTTTATTATTTTTTCATCTATTAGACCAAAAATCTATTAGAACAAAAAGATAAGATTCAATACACCTTTAGTTAATGTCATAACAACTATTAAAAAACTTACTGTCCAAGCTAAACAACTTTCTTGAAGTTTCTACTGAGAAAGGTCAAGCAAATGTGTTCCTTTGTGTGGAAAAGAAGTTTAATCATGCCCTCTGGGACCATGCTATTGCTTCAAAACTTTGTGTTTAGTATATTTATGGCCCCAGACTAGAAAAATGGAAGTTTTCCCAACTGGCCGTCCTAGAAAGTATATTTTCATTGATATGTAATATAACAAATTATTGGGGAAAAAAAAGGCTTTTCTTTGGTGAATTTTCAGTAATACTGTACCTTTTGTGTAAATAAAACACATGGAGACTTATATACTTATTTCTATAAGCAAATTATAACAACAACTCAAACAGGGCCAGTACAGCAAGATACTTAATGATATGCTTAACTTCAGGCAAAATTGAGGATAATGACACTATCAGGATGCTTAAAGATTTTTACAGACTTTGATGAGTCAGGACTAAAGATATTTTCAACCTTTCTTCTGACAACTGCCTTTCCATCTATTCATTTTAAGTAGTCTCAATGCATGTTCCACCCCATACAGTATGTTGTTGTTTTGCTTTTTATTTAAACCATGTTTCTGATTATTTTACTAGAATTTTTTTTTTTTTTTTTAAAAAAAACGTTTAATGATACTATACGAAGTGCTAAAGTATATATTTACTCAGAAATCCACACAGCAAAATCTTGGGCTCTGCCTGGAAAAACACTGAAGGAGGATGAAGTGAAACTATGAGACTAGTTAGGAGCAAATCAAGCTTGAAGAGGGTAGTCTTTAAAACCTTTTCAAACTGCTTAAATTTCTGATAGGGATTATATGAGGTTGTTCCTGATAGAAGAGTGGACTTGGTGACCCAGAACCCTTCCACTCTATCTTGTTCTACCTTGTGATTGTAGTTTCTCAGTCTTGTGAGATTTTACTATTCAGTAAAAAATCCATGCCCAGGACAGATTTACTGGAAGCTATAAATTTTCACCTTTATCTGTTTCTTTTCTCTTTCCACCCTTCTCCTGCAGTGACTCTGGCTAGTGCAGGGTAAAGTTTTCTGCCATGCTACAGGGCATGTGGTACATGGAAGCATTGTTTCCATCTCTATGGCTACTCAAAGGAGTGTTCAAACATGCTATTAGACCTTTTCCCATAGTTACTATTTTGCAAGCACAAAATTATTTTCAAGAATCAGAACATTGATTTTTGTTATTATGTTACTTCTTAAAAAGCCAGGTCTCCAGAATTGTCTTCATGTTGATCTTCTACTATCTAAAGCAACTCTTTAAATCCCCCAAAGCAAGTCTAGCGAGTCAGTGTTGCTATATTTATGTTAAATGTAGCTGAAGTGACTTTGTGAAGAAAATAATTGCCCTCTTGTTATATACATCCTACTTAATCTTTAAAGCCCAAGAGCAATGATATGACATTGAGCTGGCTGCAACCCACTGAGTCACATAATGAATGAATCATTGATATTTCTGTTAATGACAGCAATGCATTAAAAATAAATCCACCAAGCCTTACACTATCTCAGAGATGTCTGGTTCCCATCAGTGCAGGTGGTAAACTATGATCAATCACGAAATCATGGAAGCATGTAAGATGGAAGGGACCTCTTTTCATCTCATGCAACCTCCTTGCTCAACACAGGTCAAGTTAGATCAGATTACTCAGGGCCATGTCCAGTTGTGTTTTAAAAATCTTCAAGGAAGGAAATTTTGTAACCTTTCTGGGCAACCTGTTCCAGTGTTTGACCACTGTTACAGTGATTTTTTTTTTCCTTATATCAAGTCAGAATTTCCCATATTGCAGTTTGTGTCCATTGCCTCTTGCCCTTCCACTGTGCACCTCTGAGACAAGCTATCTCACTCACCTCTGTATCTTCTGATCAAGTGGTTGTAGATCACCTCTTCAGGAGGAATAAACCCAGTTCTCTCACCCTGTGCTTTATGCCATGTGTTCCAGCTGCCCAATCATTTTGTTATCCTTCTTCTGGACTTGCTGCAGTCAATCCTTTTCTTGTACTGAGGACACAGAACTAGACACAGTAGTCCAGATGCAGGCTCTCAAGTGCCAATTAAAAGGGAAAGAACCACTTCCCTCACTTTCTGGGCTCCAGTCTTGCTAATACATCCCAGGACATGACTGGCTTTTTTTTTTTTTTTTTTTTTTTTTTTTTTTTTTTTTTTAATGCAAGAGCACACTATTAATCACATTTAAGTTGTTGCCAGTCAGAAATGCCTGGTCCTTTGCTGTAAATTCGCTTTCTAGGTGGGCTGTTTTGCTGCTAAATTTCCTGAGGTTCAAGTCACTCCATTTTTTCCAGCTTGTCCAGATCCCTGTGAATAGGAGCCCTGCCCTGCAATGTCTCCAGCTTGGCTGTACCTTCAAGGACAGCCAACTTTGCCTCTGCAGTGCTGCCCAGAGGATGGACCTGCTGGATGGGCTGCCTTCCCTGCCCTGGCTGATATTTGGTCAGACCTCTGAGCTGTCTCTGACTGTGTCCCACCATGCTTTCTGCACTAGGAAATTCTTCTCAGTTTCACTGTTCAAACAAAGGTCAGGCCAGGTTAGATTTTAACAAATTTATAATTCACAAAGCACCTACCAGTTAATAACATCTGAGGTAACCAGATGTATATAAAATCAGGACTTACAGAAAATTACATGTATTTCAGACATGGAGAAAGCATGATGCCCCACCATGAGAGCTGTCAGAGCTCAGCAAGGCCCAGGGGCTCCCCGGGGTCGGGATCCTGGGTGCGTTGGGGGCTCCTCAACACTGGGGGCCATCAGGCCAGGGCCTCACCAGCAGTGCCCATCCCTCCACCCCAGCCAGGAGCAGGGCAGCTGGGGGACACCAGGGCAGCCCCTGCCCTGGGCGCTGGGCACCTCCCTGGGGACAGGGACAGCTGAGGGTGGGCCGGGACTTCAGCCTGCGGGTGGGCCCAGCTTGGCAGGGCAAAGCTATGGGGAGCTGGAGACCATCCCTGCTGCAGCATCACAGGGGCAGGGGCTGATGGCCCTGAGGGGCTGACATGGCGTCCTGGGCCGGTGCAGGTGGGGGAGCCCCAGGGAGGGCACACAGAGATAGCCAGGCCTGTGGAAGCCCTCAGAGCCCTGACAATAATTGGGTATTTTACTTTTAAAATATAAATTAAATGTAATATCCAAGAATGCCCCAGTAAGGAAGACTAAAATATGGAACTAAATTTGTTTTGAAAGTTGAACAACTGAAATCCCAGGTGTCCCATCTCACTTTAAAATTTATGTTGCTGTCAAATGCATTTTGTCACTGCTTTATCTGTGGATCACCCCAGGCCCTCCTGCACCCTCACCTTCCTTGGGCCCTGCAGCAGTGTGACCATTGGCAAAGGAGAAACGCCAAAGTACGGGAGAGCGATTTGCAGCAACTCTAAATTAGTTCGTAAAATCTTTGGGAATGTGTTAAGAAAATGAGTTGTTTTCATTGTTGATGCTGCTGGGTCTTTTTTATTGTCTACCCAAATGAATGCTTTTATGAAAGACAGGATTAATCTATATTTGTTATTTTGTCCCATTGCAATTACCTGTACTCGGGGGTGCTTTACTTACATCACTCTCTATTACGGTATATGTTCACTTTGCCTGATACTCATATATTTTTAAGGGTTACTTTTTTTGTACCTTAGAATAAAGAGAAACTTAGTTTAATGGCAGTTTGACAGCTTTTCCTCCAAGTGACAAACTAAAATTGATCAAATGTACATTAGAGCTTTTAACTCTGAATCATGTGGTATCCTGTAGGGAATGCAGCTGGAATAAGCTGCGATGTATCAAAACCACTGCATTCATAACCAGATCATTCACACTTAACTTCCCAATACCTCTTTTTATCTGCCTGACTGGCTTCACTAAATTTAAAAGAGGTGTCCAGGGCATCTATAATAGCTTCAGATCAAAATCTTTTAAGTTCTTTGGCACAGTCTTATTGCATAGTTAAAACCCAGACACTATAGACTGAGTATTCAGATAGTACTGCTCAGTCAGTGCTATAAAAGTCCTGATTTTCTTGTACACAAGGAGGAGGGTTTTAAGCCAAAAATGGTATGGCAACCATAAAAAAAAAAAAAAAAAAAAAAAGGCAGAATGGGATTTGTTATTTGTTTGTTTAATAAAGTCAAATATTGCACTAGTATAGTGTCAGTCATGACATTTAAAAGTTGAAAAAAAATCTTTTTTTTTTTCCAAAGTTATAATACCTGATTGATCCCCTGCTTAGATCGACGCCGATTCGGAGTAACTACACTTACATCAAACCGTGTTCACCTATGTAAGACACACGTGAACAAGTATTTAGTTAGAATGCTTTTCTGATGGCTTGTTGAAGGATCCTTTTATATTCACAGCTTTTTGGATTCTATGATATATAGCAAGTGTTTGCAGGCACCTTGAGCACACAGCAGTTTCTAACCACAGTGAAGTATTAACAGCCACATATAAATGTTTGGATTTTTTCCATGTAGATTCTTTCTCTGCAGTCTATCCAATGAAATTATAAGATGAAGTATACATATTCACTCTAGATTGATACCGACATTCAGCAACCAGACTTGTTCTAGAAATCCAAAGAGGTTTCTTCTCCTAAAATGTAAAATGTCCTTTGAAACCTATGAAATCTCATATGTCAACAATTTGACTTGATACCAGTAGTATCAGATGTATTCTTTACTTCCTTGCACTGGACTTTAAATCTTCCTGATTTTTGGAGACCTCATCTTTTTTTCACAGTAGGAACAAAGAAGTTTTATACCAACCAGTTGTGACTAAATAAGCTAAGTTTATTTCTTGACAAATCAGTGTCCTTTTCTGCATTTTGTCAAATGTTCTCTGAAATAGAATATGGCACTACCATCTATAGCTCTGACAGATGCACTTTACTGGTATTTAAATGAATTATTATTTCTCTTTCACCACAGTAATGCTAACATTTATTTGACAGTTATAACCTCATAGAGTACTCGATCTGAGGCAGCTTTGAAGATGACACTGTATCAGCTGTCAGGCTTCTCCAGAGCAAAGTACTGTTCTCCTGCTACCTCACTTCTTTCTTCTGCTTTCTGTGAAACAGTAGTACTGGGGGAATAGCATATTCAGATAATTCTTATCCCTAATGCACTGTCCTCTTCTAGAAAGTTTCCTGCAGATGCAAACCCCATGTGATGTAGATGCTGCGTAAATGTTCCAGTCTGCAAGTAAATGAAGTTTACCTTCCTCTGTATCCAGAAATTAAGAATATGCCACTTGATAATATCAAAAAGATCAAGAAAAGTCAGAGCAATTATTCAAAAAACAAAACTTAGCTGTGCATACTAACATTTCAAAGAAAGGAACAGGAAGGGTTGTTGCTCTTGACTTCAAAATGGGGCCTCAGATTTAGAGCTGAAAGGATAAAAAAGAAAATATTAAAAAAAAAGATATTAAAACACATTTTGTATTTTCTTTTAATGCATAAGTTTGTGCTGATAACTGCTTCTCCAGATTCTATTACCCATTTAACTACTGTTTTGTTACTGTGGGCTGAAAAGGCTACAGTTTTAAAGGAGGTGCCACAGTGAAATGAGGATCTAATCTAATTCCTAAGGACATGTTTCCTTCTTGCTTAAAAAAAAAAAAAAAAAAAAAAAAAAAGAAGAAGAAGAAAAGAGAGAGACAGGGCTTGTAGTTTAAACATGTCAACAAAGTGGGACCAGGATGGAATATTAGATCTATATGTTCATTAAATTACTGTGTGGCTCAAACTGCTTTTCTATGGAGGATTTTCAATTATGTTCAGAAAGAATATCAATTCAAAAGTACTGAATTAAAAGGAACAATTAGTGAGGACATTTCTGCACATAACCTACTGAATGACTTTGAGACTGTATAGAACATTCTGTACTGGTACACAGGGCAAAGGAGGAACTGGGAAGAAAGCAAAAAATTATCTACGTTAGTGGGAATAAATTAATAAATTATTTAAGCGACGTATTGTAAGAATACTCTTTCTTCCCCCCCCCCCCCCCCCCCATTTAACTGTGGTTCTAAAAATCACCTGTAGAATGTTATAGGCACAGATGAGTTTAGGAAGTTGTTTTTATCTTTTTATATTTGCAGTATCTGCACCATTTGTGTCAGGAGAGAATGATTTTTGATTCCTGCAAATAATACCCACACAATTCCTGGCAGCTGGATTGTGTGCAGTCAGGGTTCAGCACCCACTGGCCTTCAGTGGTTCTGGTGCTCAGTCTGAGACTGCATAAAATCATTGAAAAGTTGATTGGAAGAGTCCTCTTCAGATCATCAAACCCAGCATTCCCACTCAAAGCAGGGCTATTGCCAACACTAGGTCACTCCTGGTTTTGTCTAGCTGAGCATCAAAACCTTCCAAAGATGAAAGATCCACAACTTCCCTGGCCAACCTGTTTCACTGCTGCACTAACCTCTTGGTGGAAAAGTTATTCCTAAAGCCAAAACTGAACCTCCCAAACCAAAAGTCATATCCTGTACTTCATTTTCCTACCTAAAATGACACTTCAGGAAGAACAGGGAAGTAACAGCGAGTGTCAATGATATGGAGAATAGATCAAATAGCGTTAGCAAGGCCTGAGAACTTATACTGTACTGGGAAGATTCAGAAAAGAGAAAACAAGCCCTTAGACAAGGCAAAGTGATAGGAGAAGTGAGGAAAAGCCAAACAAACAAATAAGCAAATAAATAACCTAATGTAAAAGAGAAGATATCAATGAGAACAACAAAGTTGAGAAAAGCAAATGGAAGGAAAACAAATTTAAAAGATGTATTAAACATTCAAAATGAAAAGTACCGGTATGGAAAAAAAAGCAAACAAGCTACACAATGTTAGTTGATCACTAACATAAATATGTAGTCTATGGTTTTACACTAAAAATGAAATTTCCCCAGAGAAAGTGAAAGCACAACAGAATAAAATAAGAATATTGGACATCTGACCCAGTAAGTATGAAATCATGTACGTATGAAATTATTTGCAAGAAGAAAAAGACCTCTTTATCTTCTGTAGTCCACAAGTGTAGAGAAAAAAAATTAAGTGGAAGATCATTACATTTGCAGTTGGATGGGCATATGATTTTAGGTGACTTTTACAAAATTTTCTGAACCTCATTTATCTCAACAGTAGGACAGTAAGACTTAGTCACCCTTGATGAATTTTTTTACAAATACAGACAAAAAGAACTGTATGGATAGATGCTATATACTATTTGTAGACAGACACACCCTCAGAAACTTGAAATGGGCACCAGAAAATAGGAAAAAGGAGAGAGGGAGAGAAAAAGAGAGAGAAAGAAATCTTTTTTCTTGTTATGAAGATAAAAATCAGAACAGATTGATTTGTGAGACAAAACACTAAAGCACGATATCAACATGTGCTCCCATGGCGTTTTGGTGGGTTGACCCTGGCTGGAGGCCAGGTGCCCACCAGAGCAACTCTATCACTCCCCTCCTCAGTGGACAGGGGAGAGAAAATATAACGAAAGGCTCGTGGGTCGAGATAAGGGCAGGGAGAGATCACTCACCAGTTACTGTCATGGGCAAAACAGACTTGACATGGGGAAAATAAATTAATTTATTACCAAGCAAAACAAAGCAATATAATAAGAAATAAAACCAAATCTTAAAAACACCTCACTCTACACTTCCCTTCTTCCTGGGCTTAACTTCATTCCCAATTTTCTCCACCTCTTCCCCCGAGCAGCACAGGGGGACGGGGAATGGGGGTTACGGTCAGTTGATCACATGTTGTCTCTGCTGCTTCTTCCCCCTCAGGGGGAGGACTCCTCACACTCTTCCCCTGCTCCAGCGTGGGGTTCCTCCCACGGGAGAGAGTGTTTCTCTCACATATTCTCACTCCTTTCTCTGGCTGCAATTGCTGCTGCTTGGGTTTTTTTGGTTCTTTTTTCCTTCTTAACTGTGTTATCCGCAAGGCACTACCACTGCCACTGATGGGCTTGGCCTTGGCCAGCAGCAGGTTGGAGCTGACTGGCATTGGCTCTGCTAGACATAGGGGAAACTTCTAGCAGCTTCTTCCAGAAGCCACCCCTGTAGCCCTCCCACTACCAAAACCTTGCCACGCAAACACAATACAGACATTTACAATAGCGCATCATATAATCCACGTTGTTTTTAAACTGTAGTCCTTAGATATAGAGCTCAAAAAGTGCACTGTGGAACTGAGATTATTGAAAAGTGTGGAATGAAGACATCTGCAGTGACTGAGGTGGCTCATATAAGCAAATACCCAGGTGACATTCTAGTTACATTTAGAGCTAATAAAAGCCAATTCACTGCCTTATTGGAGATTTTGTTTGTTATACTAGTGGTTTGTGCTATGTTTTATGGCACTGCTCTGATCTGGGAGATGCCTTTCTAGTTAATTGATTTGATTTAGGTACTCTGTCACTCCAAAGCAAGATGTGTGTAGCAGTTTCTGGAAGGGTATGAGGAAGAAGGGAGCATCCGCTCTGTTAAGGATAACTCATCAAAGACCTTTCCAGTGTGAAAGGGGTTAATAAGAAAAGGTGGGAAAGATGAAACAAACCTTAGTGCTCATACTAATTGGTGGGCTATCAAGAAAATGCTGGCAAACCCATGCCTTGCAACTGATAAGGATGCATACCTGGGAAGCCTGGATATCTGAGGGAGTGGACAGTGAGACTATGTAAGCACATGAGGGAATATGTCAAGGGAAGGGAATAAGGTGTGAATAATGGGGGGAGAGACAGAAAGATGTATAAAAGGGGCCAGTCACATGCAAAACGTGGCCCGTCAGTACATTTGTCTGACTGAGCCCTGTGCCTGATCACTGCAGTCTGTGCTACTTTCCTGTTAAATCCTTTCTTGACTACCTCTCTGTGCAATCTCGTCCTCTATCTAGTGTGTGTGTTGTAAGGACTAAGTGCTTGCTACTGGGGGGACTGGTGTGACTGGGTACTGAGGCAGGGAGTGGAGTCAGAGCTGGGGTATAGGCCCCCCTGGCCTGTGGTGTCAGCTACTGGAGCCAGCAGGGATCTGGGTAGCCAGCCGTGTCCACATCATCTGCATGTGTGTGTCTGGGACATGTGCTCAGCCTCGCCACTGGCTGAACCTGCAAAGAGGAAAGCAGCAGGCACATCCATCCCTGTGGGATGGAGACCCCAGGTCCCTGGGTGCTCTGTGCTAGGCTCCATCAACTAGCCAGGAGGGATTCCCAGGCTACAAGCTGCTGGCAGTGGTGACCACTCTTAACAGCCCCTAACACTTTGTGTTATTACTTCCATCTACCTATATTTTGTCTTAGTAGAAATAAATTCCCCACCTTTTACATTCTTCAGATTTTTAATTTTGGGTTTTGCAGAAATATTTTTGTTATGAACAACTTGTTTTACTGTGATACTGTGCAAGGACCAGTGAGACTGAGGGTGAATGGAAACTGCTCAGTGTCAGAGGATGCCAGCTATGCCACCCTCCCTGAAAATATGTGCTGCAGCCACTCAGTAATAATAAGAAAAACTTTTTCCTAATAGCGCATTCAGGCATAAATTTATGTGTGTATTGGGAGTGACGCAAAAAAAAAAAAAAAAAAAAAAAAAGGAAAAGAAAGAAGCAATTTACTGTGAGTATGGCATTTGAGAGTGAATTTGTTAAAAAATGTGAAACTGAATTATTGTTGGATAACAGCTGAACATCAATACAAATAGTAAATGCACATAGTAGTTCATAACATTGAGGATTTTTAGATCTGTAAGGCTGAGGCACCATGGAAGGCAAACACAACCTGAGGACTAAATCTTTTCCAGACTTGGTATTTGCTCAATCTACAGCTTTTGATTCTGCAGTCAGGAGTGGGAGGGATGAGCAAACCATGAATGTTATTGAAATAACTGGGGTTGATATGAGTATTTTAGTTCTGTGGTTTTGCTTCTGTAATGATTACTAATAACTTTTTGCATAGTGTGGACACTGCACGTTAGCACTCATGAGTGGCAAATTTTGTTACCTTTTGCATGAGCAAAGCAAGGAAATTTTCAGCTACTTTCTGAAAATAAATAATTTTGAAACACTGAAGAGACTCGATGCCTTTTTTTGCTACTTGAATAGTAATTAAATGTCTTGTGAAGTGAGACCGATAAGGTTGAGCAATCCTGTTGTCTAGGAGTGAAGGCAGGTGGAGCAGGAGAGAACTAGAGAAACTGAAAGTTGTCTATTTTGGCTGAAAAAGGAGGGTATGCTGCTCTACTCAGGCAAAGTTACCCAGCATATAGACTTGATGTACAAACTCTAGTTGGGTTTGCCAGATTCAAGGCCTAGACTTAAACTTCTAACTCTGCAAATGTATGAGAGAATAGAGAATTCTATCATTAACTTAACATGCAGTGTAAACATCATATTTTCAAGTGTTCTTTTTTAGAAGATTGGTATATGTGACCTCCTGAAGGTAGCACTAGGTGCAAGGTTGCACTGGGAAACTAGAAAACTTGGGTAAATGTCTCACCCTTAAACACATTGATGCTGGGAAGATTTGCTGAAATGGAAGGTGTATCAGGACATCCGAGCACCTTGGAAGTTTATAAATTGATTTGAATTTCTAAGACAATCAGAAACCAAGGAAAATACTTTATAATGAAAAGTTTATTGAAAGTCATGAATAGAAATAAATTCTTTTGCTTTCCAACAAAGACAAGCAAAAATACACAGGGAAAAAAAAAAACACAAAAGCTGAACCAATGTCACATATTTGAGAATCTAACTACATTTACAGTGATGGGTAGACATAAAGCGGTTACTGAAAAGGTGAATATTGCAGCACCTGTTTCCTTGTGCAGTTCAGGGGGAAAGTTCTTTGCCTTAAAAAACCCTCTCCAAAAACTAGAAAGCAGAACAGGAAGCTGTTTGAAAAGGAACAATAAGGAGACACTGAAGGAAAAAAACTGTTAATACTAGTCTCTCTTGGTAATAGGTGCCTTACATTTGCCATCATTTGATGCTTAAATTCTTCTGTCTTTTGCAAACTACTCAGTACTTAGGATAATAAAGGTCCTCGTCTTCAAGGCAAGACTCAATTGTAGAAGCAAAGCATATGGGAAAGCTTTGGGTTTTGTGGTATTTTTCAGGAATTGACATACACCTAGGTTTTCACGAGAGTGATGGAGAGCTTAGCAATGGTTTTGTGTTTACATTACTACTCTGAGCTATAGTAGACTTGAGTTTAAGCGCAAGTGCGTTACTGCCAAATTGTGTCCTCAAGGGAAAGCACTAATGCATTGATCCTACAGTAGGTCCTGTGTGGTCAAACAACATCTGCATCTGAACTCAGTAGAAGTTTACACAGGAACAAGGCTTGTTTTCCTCTAGGATTTGTGCTCTAAGTGTCCTCTTCTAAGGTCTGTCACATACCAAAGGGCATTCTTTCTCCTGTGTATTATATCTTTGATTGCCCAGAGTACACATTTTTTTAAGTCAAGGATTCTCTCTCCTAGGTTTTTTGTGAGGTGCCTATCATAATGGGGACCTCATTTTAAGCTGATGTCTCTGAGATTGTTGAAATATAAGGAAAAGGATATTGTTATGTAAGTGAAGGATAAAAAGAATACTCCCAGCCCTAACAATCCAGTTCATTATTTTGTTAATACTTGGAAACATAGAAATTGGCTATTAGAAGCAACAGGCTGAGCCTGATTTGAAGTCAGCTGGGACTGGAGCAGACAATCTTTATAATTTATTCAAACTATTTTAATATGAAATGCTTACAAGTTCCCATGATATCTCATTTTATCTTCTGGTAGGCTTCCTCATCTGAGTTTGTTTTTAAGGTAAAAAATTCAAATTACAATAAATCTTGCTCTTGTGGTTCCTACCTAATATGAAGATAATGCAGTTCATTTTAAATATGCTGTAACTCCTCAAGTAAAAATTTAATCCAATTAAATATATGCTTCACTAGATTCTTAAAGTGAATTTAAAGAAGAAACTTCTTGTGTTAAAATGGTAATAAGTGCATTCTGAGATATAAAAGAACTTAATTCTATTCTTAAAGCTTATGGTGGCATCTACAGTAATTCATGGGGTTTTTTTCATCTCTCACTACATATTTCTACATCTGCAGTTGAATAAAAAGCCTGAAAAATTGTGTTTATGAAAATATATGGAATGAATTTGCCTATTAAATCCATGGAGATAAACTTCACTTGGAGCTGGCAGTATTTCTGTTTTTTTCTAATGAGACATAAATTCTCCTGTATTAATGTTTGCTGACTCACATTAGTTCAGTGCCATGTACAACAAGGACATCGATCAGCCTACCTGATTATAGCAATCAGGAATCAAAATAAAAACAAAACAACATGAACAAAAGACCTGCATGGTCCAGGATCCCCAACAACACTATGATTAATGAAGTTAATGTTTGAAAAGGTTTTAAGTGCATTGCTGTTGCTCACTGACAGATATTACTTCCTATGCAAATTAATGTCAGCAATGTGTATAATAAACAATATAATTACAGCATATATATGAAAGAATAACTGACAAGTGCACTGTAAGTTTTACCTTGTACATTCCAAGATGAATGTACACTCCCTCAATTTATGATTTTGTCTCCCCAGTTACTTATGCATGTACAGGAACTTTGGCATTAGGATCAAACTGGTATTATACCTATTAATGTTCATGTATTTACTTGGTTAATTTTTCCCTCCCACTTTCTCCTTTCATATACCTTTGCATTAGAAAATGATTTCTTCATGTGTTCCTGGTTATTGCTTTTCCTTTTTTCTACTCATTCTACTAATGAACAGAACACAGGTCTAAAGAATTTGGGTATATTACAGATATATCCACTAAGCATGGGAGACAGGATGTAAAAAATACTTGTCACACAGACTTGCATTCTTCAGTAAGTTTAGCTTCATTCTTTCTTTAGATGAAAGAGTTGAACTTGCCTCAATGAAATTTCAAAAGAAGCTAAAAAAAAAAAATAATCAGCGAGTAGACCTGACTTGGCAAAGGAACTACATAAAAATTAAAATATGGTTATCTTTTTCAAATGCTCTTTCCTTCAAAACTGTGGAATACAGGAAGCCAGAGAAGTATTCATGAGAAAGTTTGAAAGATATGTAGAGGTCTAATAGAAACTAAACTTCTTTTGAATCTAAGGGCATTGTCACTTATTTTAAAGAATAATCTCTAATTTGTCTTTATCAGATGAAGAAAAAGATATGATAGAAACAGAGATTTACATTTTGGGGAATGCATAAGGACTTTTAAAGATCAGCAAAAAAAGAGCTGAGTTGTCAGTTAAAATAACTATTGTAGCCTTTTACTGCTTAATGAAATATTGCAGACAGTTGGTGCTCTGTAATGGAAAAAGTTCGAGACTAAATTCAGTGTACCACAGCATGCTCAAGTAAGTGCTACCCTGTGAAGTTGTGATTTTACACTAACACAAATGTGCTAAAGAGTCAACTCTGCCTGTAAAAGGGTATCCAGGAAAAGACCAAAATAGGATGAATTAAATTTAATGACTGGAAAACAACAACAAAAAAAATCCCACTGCGAAACTAAAATTCTGCTTTATTCTTGCTGCACGAAAGTAAGTTAGGTATGTTTGATGGGTAAATCTGTTTTCCTCTTCAGCTTGGAGCAGGCTTTTTCTTCTCCTAGGATGTATATAGAAGGATAATGCTCTTGAAATATTTTTACTAGTTGGTAAAGGTTTTCCATTTTGCTAGCACAACTGTTTTGCTGTAGACGCTTTTTTAAAGTAGCTTAGTGTGCAGCTCATGCACACTAAACTCTAAAAAAGCAACTATCATTTTGGAATAGAAATATCTACACAAGACATTCTTTTGCTACAAATTTTCTTGTAAGTGTCTCAATGTACCAATATCATTAGGACTTTATGGAAACAATTTTTTAAAATACAAAGAGCAAGATTCAGAGAAATACCAAGTGTGAGACATGGGTCTGACGTGTCCTACAAGCCTGAGACTCATGAAAGCCTGGCAACTCTGTGTTGTGTGCTCTTGGAGTAGACCCTAGGGTATTTTCCATTCTCAAGAGAAAATACTTTTTTCCTTAACTTATCCAAGACTCCTTTGTGAAATTAGTGGAGACTGTAATAAGAGTCATCTTTCAATCCCTAACTGAACCTTGACCTCCTTGTTATCAAAATTCAAGGTACAGATTTTTAAAATATTCATAGACTTTTTAAAACCAAAAAGTATGCAAATTTTTTTCAGTGACATGCATAAAAATGAAGCTTTTCTTCACCACTTTGCTTTGCTGTATATAAAAATAAATTTAAAATAAAATCACTAGAGGTCTCCATCTTCCAGTGGCCTCTGTTCTTCAGTCTTCTACAAGAAATTCTGTCTCTTTTCTCCTTTCAACACCTTCATTTTCTTTTAAGGCTTCTCAGCAACATCATTCTGCAGAAATTTTCCAGGCATGTATTCAGGTAAAACTCTCAGTAACTTAAATAGATATTTACCCAAATATGATCTGAGCCAGGGAGCGATTAAAAAATCAGTTTGTTATTATATTATATTCATATCTTTCCCTTTATGACTGTATTCTAGGAAATTGCAATTTTTTTTCCATAAGGATTAGTCAAAATTCACTAAGGGATTTCCATATTATTCATATTATTTTTTGAAGCTGTTAATAACAGTTTATTGCAAGGTATTGTTTAATTTTCCTAAATGCTGAGCATAAGTTCTGAGAATCAGGTTTTCAATGTGAATATCTGTATTTAAGAATTAAAGCCACTTGCCACAAATGATCTCCAATATTGGCTTAACGTTCATATTTACTAGAATGTTTGCAGAAAATAAAAGCCAAAAAAGCATGTAAACATTTTAGGCAAATAAATGTATAGTTATAACAAGCATTATTTTTTATTATAGTCCCATAGAAATATCTAGCTACACTTTTAAAGATAGGAGCTAAATTGAGGATGAAGCTGTTGCTTCAAGGAAGAAATGTAATTATGGATCATTATGAACCACAGAGATCTTTCCTACCCATGGCCACAAAAGGATGTTTTCAAGAATCACGAAGAACAAATTCAGATATGCATTGCTCTGTGTTTTGAGAAGTAACTGGCAAGGGCCAAAGTTTTACTCTGAGTTCCACTAAACTAACAGAAGCCAGAAATTAACCTGATTGATAGTTTATTGAAAGATGCTGTGTACATGCCAAACTTCTTTTAAGAGATTAGATTAAAATCTTGAGAGTAGATCCAGTGTTATTATGGAGTTTTAATCTGAAAGGAAAAACCAGCAAATATTAGAAGTAGTCTATAGAAACAAGGAATATGCACTGGAGTGCTTTGAATAAAACCTGATATATTTTGATCAGCTGAGTTGGATGCCAGATTCCTTGTTTGAAAACTGCCCAAGCAATACAAGTTTCAGCTGGATATGCAATTTGACTGATACACTATGAAGAAACGCTAAAACATGTTCCCATATTACAAGGTGGTTAAAAAATTAGAGTGCCAGAGAACAGTTCAGATTGGTGGGTCCCTCAGAAGATCATCTCCAAGCACCAGTTCAGAAAAGGGCTAAGTTCAATGCTAGACAAGAGACGGTATCTAAGCAAGTTGTGAACATCTCCAATCGTGGAGACTGTACAGCCTCTCTGGATGACATATACTACTATGACTGTCTTCAAGGTAGAATTTTTTTCCTAATATCTGATATGACTCCGTGATGCAACATGTGTGAGTTGTCCAGTAATAGAAGTGAGACTGGAGAGAGGAAAACAGCTTTCAAACTTTAGAAAATGTTGATTCAGTTCAATTGAGTATGGGAGGACTGAAGCTATTATTTTCCCTCAACCATGTTGCTAATACTCCTACACTCATGATAAGGTATTCTTCATAAAGATGTACATGGTGTCTTGATTTGTGTAACATTCATTTTGAAAGAAAATATGTGTCTAGAAATTCAACACAGATGATCATTATACAAATTTTCAATCCTATAGAATAATTTGTAAGTCAAACTTAGGTTATGATTTTGCAAGTCAGTATGGTTGAATTTTACTTCTCAAATATAAATATTGCAATATAACTTGACAATATGCAGGCTAAGAGAGTTTTAACCTGCCTTTGGATTTATCATATCTACTCAAATTCTGCACATCACATTTAAAGCAATATTGTTTAGCTGCCTGGAAAAATTTTACAGGTTAATAAAAAAAGAGTAGTGGCTAATCTTTAAAAAAATCTGTGTATTCTCTTACAGTAGTATATGTTAAAAACTACAGGATAATAAATTCTGGTTGTATATCAGGATTAAAAAAACTCTTGTGATATATGGCTCTTTCATTGAAGAGGAATAGACTGGCACAGTTTTTCTAGCAGCCAAAATTAAATGATGATGGGTGGTCTGTCAAGAAATGGCACTACATTAGGAGAATGAGAAATGATTGCAAACACAGAAATCTAATAACTAGAGAAAGAAATTATCAGCCATTGGAACAAGCTTGGCTCTCTGCCAAATTTTACATAACTTCAAACAAATTATCTTACACACAAGGTTGAATTTACAGATACATTTCAACACCAGGAGTCAAGATTTTTTACCCTTATTTTACCCTTGCCGATTTTTTTCCCAGAAGTGGCTTCAATAACATCTGGAGAAAACTGGGTGGAATAAAGTACTCTACTAGCTTAAGAAATTATGTTAGAAAATTGGTGTGCCAGCAGTAATAGCAAGATTTTCATTGTGTATCACATGTGAATAGTCTGTACCATGACTGCAGCATGACTGTGAACAGGAACTATAGAATCTGATGCAAGTGCCTTTTACTTCATTTGGTTTGGGTAAGAAACTGAAGGAGCTGATCATTGCATGAATCACTTTAACTAAAATATGCATGAGAATCTTTTTTCCCGTTAACATTTTAGAAGAAGGTGCAAGGTGTCCCCTTCAGAGCCCACGAGACTAAATTCTCTTCTGATCTGCAAAGCAGTCTTCCGCAGGGAAACAAATTCTGCCTCTACGTCTGGAAAAACTCTGATAAGACTCCTAACAAGGATGCAATTACAATATGATCTGATGCCAAAAGAGTAAAAGCTGTATTTTCAAGTTAGGTGTTTTAAAGCTTTGCAAGGCACAGAATCTGCATATGTAACGTAGGTCATTGATCTGTGCACTGTTCCTCTCCCCCACCCCCCTTTTAAGTTTAATGGTTTGAGTAAGTGGTTTCATTTTCATGTTCTGTATAAATTACTTATTTCTATATATATCACCAATCATCCACTAGAGTGCAAAAGAAGGAAAGAATTCTGTGTAGGTGGAATAGATATGAAATATCCACGCATATGGTGGTGCCTCTGAGAAAGTAGTCAGTAACCGTACTAGCATCACAGTGTGTTGCTACCAATTGTACAGCTGGGCATTTTTGGAGAGCATTAGAAAAAAAAATGAGGAGTTGTTTGAACGTAATTTGAATCATAAATTGCCATCACAGAACTACTGGAAAGAAGTTTGATGAAGTGTGGTAAAAATACAGTAAACTCAAGCAGTTCATAAAAGGAGCAAAGATATTTTAGCTCTTTGGTCATGTAGACCAGATGAATAATGGTCAGAAGCTATGATGCATATTTCACAATCTTGGTGAAACAGATAGGGTGACTCAGTTTTCAAAACCTAAGCATGCAGAGCAAAAGACCACCATTTTAAATAGTAATGAAGTTTTATGGAAGTTTTGGTGGAAAGATTTGGAACTAATTAATATCAGAAACACAAATTTCCCTCTAAGTCAAGATTTAAATGCAATAGCATGGTCAGGCAAAGTTAATTTGTACAGCTGATTTGTCCCTCACAGTATTGTACCTATCTTCTGAAGTTTTTGTTTTTGTCATGGTTCACAAACATGTGTGCTTACAAAGAAAAGAAACATATTTTTTACCATAACTACTGGGAATGTGAGAATAAATTCTGCCCAGAAAGGGCAATGCCATGGCTGCATACAGATACAGTGCTGATTGATCAGCAAGGCAAGAAAACAACATGGAACAATTATTAATAGGATTTCAAGCTTGATTAACTTCCTAAGTAATCCACGCCTCCCTACCCATCACTGGCTTTTAATGATTTACAAGACTTGCTTCCTTTTTCTAAAACCCCTATAGCTCACTATATGGCAATAGTAGAGCATAAATGCATACGTACGAGATAATTTTACTCTACTTTCTTTGGGTCTGGAATTGAGCGATTTATTTTCAGACCAGGTTTAATCATCCAAACAGCTTGACTTTCTATCCATTATGAGCTACTTATAGCAACATTTTCCATAAGCCAATGAGTTTGCAGTCCAAACTAAGACTGTTTTCTTTCCTCATGATATTATTATTTTGGAGGCCAAATTCTGATTTGTGCTTTCAGCTTAAATGGCAGTTTGTCAGAAAATAAGAGAACCCAGGCCTTTTAAGAAAGTCAGTGGTAAATATGTCATCAAATCATTTTTTCACTGGACATAATAAGACCAAATAATATGATAAATGGCCAGCTGTTATTTCTGGGAAATACATGGCAGAGTATAATTGCACACTACCCTGTATTTCCATTCAGATCTCATTTCAAAGATTTGGTAACACTTCATATTTTGAAAAATTTCAGGGTACGTGCTCTGAAAATCTTCCTATTACAAGAAAATACAGTTTTATCTCAAAAGAGTCAAACTTCTACAATTGAGGACACAGAGGAATGAATTAATCAACTGTTTACTGTATACTTCAGATTTAGTCTCATTTATTCAGCAAAGATTCAGGAGTAAATAAATACTGCTAATATAAGTTTGAAAGTTGATTATATTTTCTGACTACTATTTGGTAGATTAAAGTGTATTCATTTAGATATGTTCTACAAATATCTTCAAAAGATTCTTTAACCCAATTCTGCTGCAGACTCTAGAAAAGATTGACTGCAGCAGAATGTTGATAAGGCTTTTATTGACCCCTTCAAAGACCATCAGTTTCGCATCGTTTGACATGCACATGCTGGGCTGTGTGATATGGCAGTGGCCAGGCGGATCTGCATCTCCTCCCTTCTCTGTAATCCTTATTGCTGCTATGTCCAGCCCTTGTGTATTTTGGTGGCATTTTTGTAGATGTGATCACGCAACATGCAAACCACAGTAAATGCAGCTTATTCTCCAAACTAGTGTCAGAGGATGTGTTGAATCAGATAGAAAATTATTTGTATCATGAATCTGAATGGTTTAGTCTTTCCTTTTATTTATTTATTTAGCTGGGCAGAAGAGATGGATTTGGCATTGCGACAATAATCACAGCCCTGCTGTGGGCCAGTTGCTATGTGGCAGTTGATGAAGACCTCCAGTCGCTGCTCTTATTACAGCTGAACAAACTAGTTTAATGACTATTAGTGTCAATTCACTGAAATACCAAATTATAATCAACTGAACTAGAAAAACAGAAAACATTTATTTCCAAGAAAAAGTGGGGAAAAATCTTCCACAGGGAGAATTTGCAATCTCAAGTTTGTCTAGGATGAGGAAACAAGCATGTATGTTAGCTGAAGGCTCCTGATTGCTGAACTAGTCTAAAAGTTCAAGCTATTATCTTTTCTTAATTAGCATTTAAGAACACATTTTAGCATAATGAGGATCTTGCAAAGTAACCTCCAGTCAAAAGAAGGATTAGACAAGAGCAGAGAAAATAAACGAGTCCCACTAGAAAAACTTCCATCACCCTTTTCACCACTTCTGCGTGCTTCATGCTTATTACACTCTCGTTAAGAATTAAGCTGAATGTCCAAGACGAACATGAGAAATTATGGACTCATAATGCTCATATCATATCACCAGCATGGAATTTTGTCTTCCGAGTTACAGGCAGGAGCAGCACTGATCATTTCTCACACAGCATCATAAGCCATTATAATGTGTACTATTACAATGATTTAAACTCCGTAGGCTTTTAAGGGACATCATATTTAGTATTATCTACCTGAGCTAAACCATACTTCATGTTATTTTTGTGCTGCTTTACAAAAAGAGGATGAGGTGGTGGTGTTTGCTTTTAAATTATCACCCTGCAGTGTGATGAAGTATCCCAGACAGTATTAGACCTTGAGTGTCTGACTAACTCCGTATGGCAAAGCAGCACTAAGCAAATTCAGTAAGGTCCCTGGTCTCATTCTGAAAGGCCAGGAATGAGCCATGTAACCACAAATGATCAAATAATTCAAAGTAAAAAAATTTCTAAGTGTCATTTGACTGTCATTTTTTCTTCCCAAGATTTTCTTATTATTACTATTTGTTAAGTAGAGTATTTCAACATTAGCACTCTAAAAGATAATCCCACGCCCCCTTTCTGGAAGAAATTATTTTCCCTTCTTCTCTATGAATTCTTGATGACTAAAGACTCCAAACTTTCTGTGCATGTGTGCTTCATTCTGCCTTAATACCTTTTTAACCTGTTATGTGACTTCAGCTTTATTTACTGAAGGAACATAGTTTCAAATATAATTATTTTTTTAAAGTTACATGGAAACTTTTGTCCAAGAAGACTACTCTATAAACTTGTTTGCTGAGGAAATAGCTAATATATTAATTCAAACCTTTGTAGACTCCATGGAATCTGTCTGAGAGATGAAGACCTTACAATTCTCCAGACAGGAAACTAAAAATCATTGAATGTGATGGAAGCGAGGTGCTGAAAATACAACATAGAGACCTGACTGACTGTATTAAATAGAAGCTAATGAAGTGCTTGCGAAAAAAAAGTTAGAGACAGTGAAAATAATTAGTTCATATGGAAACAGAGTGCCTAGAGACAATTCACCTGGCTTTTCAAGAAGTCTAAAGATGTAGCACAACTTTAATTATATCCTCTTTGCCTTCTCTGTGGGGAGCAAGAGAGGGAATGGAGAACTGGTGAGTTCCCCAAATCTTTTCTTGAAGCAGCTGCTCCTTAATAGCTTGGGGTAAGAGAATTCACCCATCTTGCCTCAGAAGTGCTGCTGAGGCATTTGAGCAGCACATGGTTTTTAAGAAAAGAAAGCTGCTGCAGATTTCTTACCCCTGAAACTTTTGGGTTATCCTTGCTTCTTTGAAGAGCCTTGTGACGCTCTCAGGCCCGACATGAGTCCCTGTGTCAATCCATCTGCATCTTCAGGCAAGTACTTCTCCCCAAATGCCCACTGCTGTTTTTGACAGTAGAATCTTTGGCAGTAAAATTCAAAGCATAATGTATTGCACTGTAGGCAAAAGAAAGTAGAAAGGCTGGGTGTACCAATAGGCTTTTAATGTTTGTAATTTTCTGTTCATGCTGGGAGGAAACCAGTAGAGACAGCACTTTTAAAATACGTGAGCCAGCTGTTGTTGGGGTCTGTAGACAGGCTGTGCTAGCTCAAGGCATTCCAAATAATATTTTTTGCAATGTCTTTTAAGATAGTCAGACAGAGACACATTACAAAGCACCATAGCATCAACTACAGGCAGTCTCTCATCCAGACTCTTAGAAAAGCAATAACAAGGGAAGCTGATTGCCGATCTGTATTTAGGTAGTTTCACTCAACTGTGCTGGAGACGCCTGCCCACACTGTATGTGTCTTATACCTTTTGTCAGCATCAAACCTCATGCTATTATTTTTAAAGATAATACATATGGATCAATATGAATGCCTTTAAAGCCTTAGTACAAATGTAACTAACTTGTTAAATACCTTTAGCTGGTATCAAGAATAATTTGCATTGGAAATGGATTTTTATTTGTTTGTGCAGTTTAGTAGGGGATAAAGTTCTAAATTGTTCTGAGACAGCTGTTTCCGTTTTAGCTGTTGTAAATGGATAATCATGCCATCTTGTACACACAAACAGGTGGGGCCATTAAATGCCTCCTTTCTCCATTCAAATGCCTCCACTGCTCCCCATGAATACAGCCACTAAAAGCTGTTCAAAGCTTTCCTAATGAAACCACGGGGAAACTGCTGGTCCATTTGGGATTTCAAAATCAATTACAATATCCTGTTTCAATTAAACAAGGAAGTTTTCAGTCACGATTAGGTCCAGCTCCTTTCCGCAAGTTGCCATAAAGGCTGAGGATAAAAGAAAACACTCTGCCAGAGGGGGAAGGGGAAAGTCCTAAGAGGGATTGAGATTAGCTGATGGCTTTGCAAACATGATATGATATTATTATTTATCTGCCCAGTGCTTCCATTTTCCCAAGGTGGTGGTGGCAGGAAGGACCTGGATCCTTTCAGGGCAGTCCTTTGAGAAGCAACACCCTACATTTCATTTTGGTTTCAGGTTTAGTATTCTTCTAAGTGGCAAAGCCAAGTGAAATTAATTTACCAGCAGGGCATGTTGAAGGCAGAGATCTCACATAGTACAGGTGCAGATCAGCTTCTGGAGAGTCCAGCTGTTTACTTATAAATTCGTGCTTCTCATAAAGACAGCTGAATCAAACAACTTCCATTGACTAAGAATATTACGCCTCGATGCAGTTTTCCAACAGCTTTAGAAAACCAACCACATGGCTAAGCTAGCTACTTTTCAGTGGGAACATTTTACTATTGCAGCAGTGAAGTTTTATTAAAAATATATAATCAAACTGAAGCACCCAAAATACCCATGCTATGCTAAAACTCACCTGATTTATTCAGTGAGTTAATACAGAACATAAGAGATAGCTCTGGTGATTGTTAAGTGTCTCCACATTCACCACGGACGCTCTTTTGTGTCATGGGACGTAACATAATATGCTCCATGGATTGCACATTTTGTACCAATAGGAAAAAACTGGGCAGGAGTTTGCCTATTTATTGACCACCCCCCCCCCCCCCCCCCCCCCAAAATCCAAGACAAATCAGAAAATGCAACCATATTTAACCAGGTACATCCCCAAAACTCACGTTTTCTTTCTAAGGCAATTAAATTAGAAAGATGAGAATGACTTGCATGTTAGCACAATGATGACTTAGGAGAAAGCTAATAGATTCATGAATAAAGGCACCAGATTTCATCTGCCAAGGTTGGGGTAGGTTTTGCTACTTGTAATATATTTTCTAGGTAGTTATTGAAGTTTGTATATATCTCAGTGTTTAATATAAATGATGATTTTTTCTTGTGTTTTTACTATTTACTATTTTGCTGTTTTAAATGCTGACATGCAATGACAGCTCAAACCCAAAGTTTAGATAGCTGTCAGTATAACCAGAATGAATCATTCTTCTTATTAATTCATATTTAATCCTTCTCTGTGGCTGACATGTTGTCAGCTTGACAACTAAACTTTTTAATATAGTTTACTATCTATCTGATCTCAAAGGCCTCAGCTGTTCATATGTTTGTTGTTTATTTAGTGGCAACTTTTTAAAACCAAGTCAATAAAAATCAAAGGTCTGAAATTACATGTATTGAATTTTCCTTGTGATATTGTATAGGAATAAAACTGCTATTTTTTAAGTAATCATAGCTTGGCTGACACTAAACATGTCACCGAATTAAATGCAAATCCTCCCCAACAGAACATGCAAATCATAGAAATAGACAAAGAAATATTGAAAATTATGGTTGTGTCATGCACGTTATACACAAAAATACACATTTTATAGCAATGTCTTTTAAATTTGGTGACAGTGGCTAGTCCTGAGAAAGGATTTAATAGAAAGAAAAATAGTTATATATTTAAAAACTCATAAGGTCTCAAGAACTGAAACTGGCAACAGCAAAATAATGAGGGATTAATATTTAAAGATAGGAAAGAGGAAAAGACAAGGAAAGCATGACTTAAAATAATGAGCATAGTCAGTGAGTGAGTACCAAAGACTTGTAATAGACACAGAACTTGGAAAAATTTTTAACAAATGATGTCAGAGAAGCACATACCCCTTTAGCATCAAGCTGGAAAGTGGATGTGAATAATTTCTATAGGTACATAGAATAGAATATAGTATGGGAACCCTTGCCATAAAATAGAATAAAATATGCCAGTTTTTGTAAGAAAACTTATGAACCAAAGCGAAGCCATGCAGTTTCAGACCAGGGGTTCAGTTAGCCCAATATCCTGTTTCCAACACTAATTACAAGCAGTCTAGGAAAAATAAATAAATAGACAGATAGATAGATAGATAGATAGATAAATAAATTTTCCTAGTCTAGAAAAAATTAAATCTTATTAATACTTTCTCTGTGTGTTCTCCTAGCCTCTGATTTTTTCCAGGTTGGTGGATAGGCTTATTCATTCATTGTGGAAATCACCAGGAAACTACAATAAGCATACAGATTAAAGCAGTTACTTAAAGAAAGGATCAGTGATTCTGAATGATCGTGCTATGCACTTATCTAACCTATACAACCATGTACTTTCATTATTGCTATTATTTCCCTTGTTCTATATTCTTCCTGGTTCAAGTAAGTCTTTCGCACCCTTACCTCCCACTGATGTCAGTGAGAGTCATAATTTAAATTAAAAGTATGTCAGCAGCTGAGTCAGCAAGTGGTCAGAAAGTGAAGAAAAGTATATAAGTCATAAAAATGAAAGTGGGAAAAAGGAATGAAGGGGAGAGATAGGGTTAAATGTAACAATTCTTCAGTACACTTCAAATTCACATTTGACTCATGTTTACATTTGCCCTGAATTACTTTTTTTTCTTTCCTGAAATATTTAAAATATAGAATCTAGATTAAAAGTAAATACCAATCTGTTTAATGTCAATCAGCTTGAACTCACCATGCCTAATTTTTAAAGGAGTAATATCAGGAGTGAGGTAAGATGATGAAGTAGCATAACAGAGGAAAAAAAGTTTGGAGTTACGGAATTTCTATGATCTTCAGCAATTAAGCTTATAGCATACAGAACCCAGCTGAGGAAGTTGGGTAGTAAAAAAGAAATAGTAATATCCTCAGATCACTGACGCAGTGATACAATGATAAATTTTACATCATAATACAGTGATAAAGTTTACTGGAAATTCTGACTAGATCCCAGCTGGAAGACATTCCCTTCATCAGAGCGTGCCACTTAAAAACTCATTTAAATGTCTATGCATAATTTGCCATCCAAAAGTTTTAACCAGCTGCTCATAGATACACTTATATTCACTCACTTCAGTCATGCAAATAGATTTTTTTTTTAGCTTTTTTGACAAAGTTAGGATAATTCTGTCTGTTTTCCCCTTCTGACACTGTAATTATATTAGTGTGAAAATGCCTATTGAACCTTTCATTCAGAATACCTTCAGATATTAAAAGCACAGTTCTTTAAGGATGGTTTAGCCATACCAGATGCATTGCTATATACCTTTAGCCTTCCAATCCACAAGCAATTGGAATGTCCTTTTAACCAAACTACAGAACCAGTCATTCACTCTGCAGTCCAATTAATTGGGGGGTGGGGGGGTGGGGAACGACGACTTGCATGGGTATGGTGGGTTTTTTTCTATGAAGTTGAAAAAAGAGTATTTTTGAAAGAACATTCATAAAATTGAAAGTGTAATATCAATTGTAACTTCAATGAATTTGTAATCGGCTGATTTTGGCAGTCTTCAGCTATGCAGCAATGTGCCTTAAGCCCTCCCTTGAATTACTCTCCTCTCTGTACCCTAGAATTTTTATTTAGAGACAGTGATGGAAGCCCAAGAAATGTCAGAGCTGTGAAAAAAATAAGTGCTGGGGCTGTGCATAGGTTTGGAGCAGGAGAGAATAGAAGGGAACATTTTTCTCCTGTTCCAAAGCCGTCTAAGGTTTTAACATTTATATTATGCTTCAGCATGTAAATTAACATGTAAAAATGGGTTGCTTGTCTAAGGTGCTCCATCAAGAGTAATTTCTCTTGAAGTCTTGCCCCTGCAAAATATTCTGAGATCTGATTACTTTTAGGCCATGGATCATAACCTGCCACCATCTGACAAATATGTTTTATAATGTATATATATCAATAGAACAGAGCATTCAGATCAGATGTTCCACCAGAGGGTCTGAATGCCTTGCAAACAGAAACTCAGCAAGCCTCCTAATTTCTGTTAGCTGGGTGAATATTTTGCCCCAGCTGGGAGAGAAATATGGAGTAGCTGCATTGCTAGTGCATAGCAAACCGCAATGGTGTCATAATATTTTTAAATGCCAGTTCTTGGGTCCAAACAAAGGGCTACTTTTTCTGGCTCTTCTGAACATGTTTTCATCTTATCCAGTTTACATGCTATGCTCCATGTCTTGTGGTGCAGAGCTGGATTATCACTGGCATACTGAAAAATTTGTTTGAAAAATACAGTGTATAAGTCAGAGCTTCAAAGTTTATGAACAGAAGACATGCTTTAGAGTATGCAAGATATTATTTCAAACACATTTTATTGCTTCACTGGGATTAATGCTTAAATTTCAATTGGGGTTTTTTGTACCTTCATTTTATGCCTTCATTTTGCTTTTCTTCATTTTGCTCTGCAGCTCTATTTATTATATTTAAGACCAAGATAATCCAAACTCTATCCCAAGCTTTTAGGGGAAAGAACATGTATCTTCAATAGATTTCTATTTTCTTTCCTTTCTTTTTTAGAAGGACTTCTCAAAATTTCCTGTAAATAGTTCTGTTGAAAAATAGAGAACTTGCGTACAAAACACTGAGATCAAATATACTAGCACTGTGATTCAGTAAAACATTAAACCACTATCAGCTCTCAGATCACACCTCTGATCCTCACCCTTCATCTTTCATGGTAAATGACCTAATGCTCATGACAAATCTCGATTTTAAATTAAAATGCATTAGTTGGTCTAATTCTACTATCCCTGGAGACAGCAAACCAGTTGTTGATGGTAATGTAATGGCCTGAACAGCTCAGCGTTTGAACTTTCTCCATTGTCATAAATACTTCTTTAGGAATACATTAAAAAAAGCACCCAGAATAGGATCTCTTCTAAAACTAGGCAATTGTTTTCTGAAGCCTTCATGTACAAATGAATGCAGGATTCTATTAAAATAACTTCTAAATCAGACATTTTTAATACCGAAAACTAGCTTAAAACTTAAGACCACATTTTAAAAGACATTTGGATGCCTGAAAATACAAATACTACCTAAGAGAAGCTTTCATGGAGGAGTTCAGTAGTTAGTAATTTTGGAAAATCCCACCTAGCAATTGTTTCCTTCTTTATCTGTGCTTAATTGCATTTCAATACATGCCCGTATGCATTTCATTAGAACTCATGCTCTTGACATGTTCTTATCAAGTTGAAAAAATAAGTGGAAAACCAAGACAGATATTTAGGGGAGTAGAGAGGATGCAGGCTGATGCAAGCATCTATTTTATACTGAAGAGTGCCTGTAGTGAAATGAAATTACATTGCACATATTACCTACTTATGTGAAGGCTACTTTAGTAATAGACCAAAGTTATCTTTGTATGCCCTTCATGGAGCAATGGACAATCTGTACACATTGGTCCACCT
The DNA here is from genome assembly GCF_011004875.1 of Balearica regulorum gibbericeps. Taxonomy (NCBI): domain Eukaryota; kingdom Metazoa; phylum Chordata; class Aves; order Gruiformes; family Gruidae; genus Balearica; species Balearica regulorum. The sequence goes on along the minus strand of NC_046186.1, from coordinate 56,571,903 downwards.
TTTCCTTATTCTACTGCTGTGCAGCTCTAGTGCATAGATACATTGTCAAGCTGGCTCGGGGTTCAGACTCACATGGTAGCTCAAACTATGCTGAATGCTTACACTGTTGTCGTGGTTTTACCCCAGCCAGCAGCTGAGTACCACGCAGCCGCTCGTTCACTCCCCCCCCATCGGGATGGGAAAGAGAATCAGAAGAGTTAAAGTGAGAAAACTCGTGGGTTGAGATAAAGACAATTTAATAGGTAAAGCAAAAGCCGCGCGCACAAGCAAAGCAAAACAAGAAATTCATTCACCACTTCCCATGGGCAGGCAGGTGTTCAGCCATCCCCAGGAAAGCAGGGCTCCATCACGCGTAATGGTTACTTGGGAAGACAAACGCCATTGCCCCGAATGCCGCCGCCCCCCCTCTCTCTTCCCCCAAGCTCCTTATAAACTGAGCATGACGTCATATAGTATGGAATACCCCTTTGGTCAGTTTGGGTCACCTGTCCTGTCTGTGTCTCCTCCCAACTTCTTGTCCACCCCCAGCCATCCCGCTGGCAGGGCAGCGCAAGAAGCAGAAAAGGCCTTGGCCTCGTGTAAACACTGCTCAACAATAAGTCCATAGAACAAAAACATCTCTATATTATCAATGCTGTCTCCAGCACAAATCCAAAACGTATCCCCACACTAGCTACTATGAAGAAAAATCAACCCTCTCAGCTGAAACCAGGACAACTGTATAAGTCCTGGAGCCAGCCAGCTAGATCATCAACCTGTGAAACTCAAACAGGAGGGAGAATAATGTGTGAAATGGTCTGGGCTCCCATGATTTCAGAGTCACACAGTGTTATCAGCTCCAGCCCTCTCTTGGACACTATTACAAAGATATAAGATAAAGTCTTATGTCTGTGCATTGTCAACACATCAAATTTCTTTCTAGCAGGATTCATTCTCAGTCCATCAGGGGACTCAGGGAAGAATTTTTCTTGTCATATGTTTAGCATTGTTTCCTGAATCATTTCTCATATTCCTCAGGACTATCAGAAATGTGATATTACATAGCACAGGAGAACCTCTCTGGTGACTTGGCTGATGTGTCTTGCTCACAAAGCTATGCTGATTGCTGGATTTGTTGTAGGGAGAAACTTTCTCTCTGATGAGATTGGCAAGGCTCCCAAACAGACTAGTATTATCTCTGCTTTCCTCTGCCTTATACAGCATAACTTCCTAATCAATTCTCTGCAAAATACTGCAGGGTTTTCTGACACTGCAAACTCTTTGGTCTCTCTGGTCTTTCCTATTTCTTATCTTACAAGATGGAATTATTTTGACGTAATGGAGGTCCTTTTGGCCTTACTTCTAAAATTGCATGAACCCTTTAAAATACCAGTGGCATCTTCTCTATAACTTGCATTTCAAAGGAACCAGAGACAGAATTAATTTCTCTTAACACACAGGGAGATAGAGAATCCTTCACAGGGACACAAAAATGATAAAGGAATTCAACTGGAGATGTCTGGACAGTCTTTTTGGAAGACAGTACATGGAGATGGAATTGTTCACTTTTTCTTCATCCTACAAAACTATGGTGGTTTGGGGTTCTTTTTCTGCATAGTCTGAAACTCTACAGCTGGGTCTCTATAAGAACACCATGAGTGCTCTCAGTTAGTACTTTTCTCTTTGGACATAAAGCGTGATCTGACCAAGAAGACTTGCCCTAATTCAAATTCTTGAATATCAACATTGTTAATTCCATCTGAACACAAGAAAAACCTCTTTTACTACAAGGGTGATCAAACTCCGGACACAGTCCTGGGCAACCTGCTGTAGCTGACCCTGCTTGAACAGGGGTCAGACTAGGTTCTTTTCAAGATGTCAATAATTGCCTGTTGCAAGCTGGAAAAGTCTAATTTTCTCCTTCATCAGTCCTTTGTTCTTGTAGTACACAAGAAAACTGTGAGAAGATACCTTCAACATCTCTGAATGAATATATGTCATTCTTTTATTTTCATGGTTGACTATCTCACAAGTGTTAGAAAGTCTTCTCTGGTTTGATTTCTTTTTTTGTCACTTTTCTCCATCCTTTAAATAGTATGCTGTCATCTTTTAAATTTGTAAAAGCTCATCTTTAATTTTTTGCAATGATGCATATTCAATACCAAATTGATGTTTCAATTTCTGTTCAACTAAACAGTTTTTTGTTCTTCCTCACATACCTAGTCTGCTCATCTACACACTTTTACCTGCTTTCAAGACTGATCTTAAAGTCACAACTTTTTTTGTGGGTAACTTCTTTTTTGTTTTGATTTTGAAATTACTATATGACAAATTAAATTTCACTCTTGTCATTTCATCATGTGTGTCAACTTTTCTCTCCATATTGTTAAAGGCAGCTTTCTGTTTAGGTGTCTGACAGATTCATTTAAAGAGTAATCCTTTACCAGATTGATTATTTCTGTACCTGGTTAAAAGCATGCCTTGAGCATTTTCAATTTAATATTTAAAAGGTTCAGCTCTTGGTTGTATGTTTACACTCCTTCTTATTCTCATTATATACAACTCCATTTTGTGGATAGGACATCCCCCTCCCCCCCCCCCAAAAAAAAAAAGTTTAATTACTTTTTTTACAAAAATTCATGTGTTTGTTTTTTTTTTTAAAGCTATTTGAAATATTTTATTCAGGACCAATAAGCAACTAAGATGATTGTCTAGAAAGGAGTTGGAACAGGTTGCTGAGGGAGGTTGTGGTCTCCATCCTTGGAGATATTAAAAAAACATCTGGACATAGTCCTAAGCAACTAGCTCTAGGTAGCCCTGCTTGAGCAGGAGGGTTGGACTAGATGACCACTGGAGGCCCCTGCCAACTTCAAACATCCTGTGATTTTGTGATTCTGACTTTAAAAACACACTTGCAAAATAAAGGATATGATTTTAAGCTTGTATTTTCAAAATTGTCATCTTTTAAAATGTGATTTTAAAACACATTTTAGATAAAAGATTATAAGAATTTATTGCCGTTACTGAGCCAAAAAAACCCAATCCAGTAATTCATTAAAAATTTGGCAGGTTTTAGTGATTTTGCTTCCTTAGGCTTTTGATTGTACATGTCTCCAATATGTCAGATCACCATGTTACTTTTTAAAAACCCCACTAGTCAATATGCTATGATTTTGTTTTTCCCAAAGGTAACTAAAGATCAAGGGATACCAATTTTGCTGGTTTTTTTCTTCTCCTTGATACAAACTAAAATCATAGCCCCTCTGTATTTCCTTAACAAACCATAGGGCTTTAGGTTACTGTGCCTTTTTATTTTAATTAAAGACCCATCTTATTGGGTTTATTTTTTTAGAGTTATTATATTACATAATAGTATATTATCTTTTAAATTATATAATATTTCATCCAATCCTGAACTACTTTTACTGCTGCTTGTCAATGTCCCACTTCCCACCAATGTACAAACTTCAGAAAACTGCAGGAGGTAGTCTTTCTCTGCCTCCTTCTCCTGTAGGCCACCTCAACCCAAAGCATTAATGTGGTCTGTCTCCTATTAAATTTCCAATTTTAGCCTGAAACGATTATTCTGTAAATGATTTAAAAGTTTTGATAAAATAAAAGTATTTCTAAAAGCACCATCACTGGATCTGAGTAAAAAGTATAATCACAGTTCCCAACACTGTGTGTTTTTCTTGACTGTGGAGAATGCCATTGCTGTCCTTTATTCCTGTTCTCCTTTGGAATAAATGGAAACAGGACTGATTCCCTTTTGCTCTAGGTTAGTCATGTGTCTACAATATCTATATATGGCCATTTTTTTCTGTCACATTGGCTTCTTATTCAACCATTTATTTCTAATGATTTTTAAAAATTGTGACAGAGTGCATCTTAAATAATAAATTAATATAAAAGGGAAAATTGAGGTGGATGAAGGAATCGAACTAATAAATACAAGTCATAAATTCCTTGCACAGAGAAAGTGAATGGCTTATTAAAATGGCAAGAAATGCCCTTGAGCTCACATTTTAAAGTCTCTGCTATAGCTACCTACAGTTTTACACCAGTAAAACTATTTCAGGTGTGATGTTAGACAAGTATGAACCTTAGTGTAGATTCAGTAATTTTTTGATACAAATGTTTTCATCTGTAGAGTATAAAAATGTATATATATTTTACACGGGTAGGTCTTCTACCTCTCAGGTATGAATAGATATACTAGTATTTGTATACTAATGGTATATCATGCTTTAACTGTGCTGAGTTAGTTAAAACACTACTTTTCTGTGACTAGAAAAACTCTAGATGAGTATAATTTCTTCCAAGCCTGTGTTGTTCTTTCATATCTAAAATAATAGCAATTAATTTTTAAATTACTTTGTTTAAAAAATCATAATCATTTAAGGGAGCTGCAAGTTCTTCTTCTTCCCACCACCTTGTTTCTGTCCCCTCATCATGCATGCACAAAAATTTGGCTAAATATTAGAACAATTAAATTTTCATTTCCTGAGAAAGGTAATTATTTGGTGACAATCCCTTATAAATTTTGAATATAGCTGAGAACCTTAATTTCATAGGCTAATTCTGAGTGTGGATACTTTATGGATAATTCATAATGGGTTTGACCACACAGAACTCTGTGCTGTTAAACAGTTTCAGCCAGATTTCCAATTGGCTGTGGTTGATGCTGTGAGGGACCTCTGATACACTTAGTATGTTGTCTGAAACATAATTCAGTTTTGACGAATTGAAAGGAGACTTTAACAGTTTTCTCAGTACACAATCTTGAGAGGAAAGCCATAGTACATACCAGATCATGACTGAAGTTTCTTTGTCAAAAAGGCCATTACATTATCATAACAAGAAAAGAGAAGGGAGGGAAAGGAGAAGAGAGAAAGAATTGAGGACACTCATGGTCTGATTGTCAAGAATTTGCTATGCTTGCTGCTCTCGTGGAGTTCAGCAGAACCTGCACGTGCTTTACACTTCCAAAAAATCGGGTCATTTGGCCATTAAAAGCCAAAAGACACCAGGCATTGAAAATGCATTTACTTTCCAATTTTGCCTATACTAATCAAAATGACCTTTCAAAGTAGAGCTGGAGGGTCAGACTTATCGCTTTTGCAGGCTTGAGTAAAATTTTCCTATTTAACAGGACAATTTGCTGAAAAATGTTATTCTAAGAATTATGTCAATTCATCTTCCTATGCAGAGTATACAGGGTTTGATCAGAGGCAGTATGTGAGGACAGCAGTTCATCTCCCATTACATCTGTTGAAGCAAACCTCCTAGAACCTGTTCATTCATTGCTTTCTTCTAAAATGTATTTTGGGAAAAAATAATTCAGATTTTATACATTAAATAAATGTTATAATAAATAAAAAAAGTTCTAGTGGCTAAATGCCTGAGGATAAAGGAAAGTGTGGTAATATTTCCACTGCTTTGCCTTACTAGGGGTCTTCTGCCTCTTAGAATTTTAATGAAGAAAGAAAGTTGAAATTAATGTTATATGAAACTCAAGAATCTGTACAGCATTAAGGCAACACCACTGTGAAGAAATCATGTAGGCAGGGACAATTCCATCTTTTGCATTAGAAATCACACTATTTGCACATATCTCCTGGAACTCACGCTGCTGAAAGGCAGGTGACAATTCAAACAATGAAAAAAAAGAATCTGACAGACAAATAGATATGGGAAATAAGAAACCACAGAAGAAAACATAAATGGATTATTTCTGATATCTGAAACATACGTACACCATCATCTAAATGTAAATATTAATTTCTTATCTTCCTTAGTATAAGCCTGCCTTCCTAAAACACTTCTGTATAATTCCTGAAATTCAAGTGGTACTTTCACTTTCCAAGGAGCAACTATTTTAAAAAATAGGGCTAGCTATAGAATAGAGTAGTTAATTCTTTCTGATTCTTAACATGAATATTATGATATGTTGAAATGAAAGGAAAATAGGAAACATGAATAAAATTCAAGTACTTCCTGGTCCTAGATATCATTTAAATTTGTATAACAACATTCATACCTTCAGACCTTGTAGATGAAGAAATAGAGGCAACAAATCAAAGATTTTTTTTCATGCAGAAAAGGCAATTTTGTGCAAGCTAGACTTTGTACATCTGTCTTGGAGTGGACCGTCTTATGTGATTAAGAGAAACCTTCATGAGGAGTAGTAAATAATGCAAGATTTTCGTTCAACTTTTACCATCTGGTTGTGGGGACAAGGAGGGATGACTACCAAAATTGACTTATTAGCATACATTTAAGCCCAAAGCCTGAATGCAAAATTTTATACTATACAGTTTACCTGTGGATTTTGGATTATCACTGCAGGCTGGTGGATAGGACAGATTTTCTGACCCTGAGCTGCAATTGGACCTATACCATGGCCACACACCAGTGCTACGTGGCTGAAGTGTTATTCCGTCTATTAACTTCTTCTTTAGGGGGCTTGACCTAGGGCAGAGCAATGGCTCAGAGGATGTCTCACATTTGTGCTCAGGGAGCGAGTAGCAGATTGGAAAAGTTTGGTGTCTGCTCGCACACGTCACGCAACTGGTATGTTTATGGGGCTGGGCTCCATTCTCACAACACAGGCTAGTGCTCACAGGCTTACACTGAAATCTTATTTCCAGCTGACTTGTTTACTGGAAACCCCATTTATGGAGACTGTTGGCAGTCTGATCTGACCTATAATATATTGGAAACACAGCCATGCAGGTGTTAACAGTGGTAGCAGGCACCTAGTCCTTGAGTTTAGAACACTTTAAAGATGAAAAGTAGATGTGTGCTAAATAGGTACTAATAATAACCATTTTTTAGTACTACAGCAGCAAGTAGGTGTCCTGCTCAATCTATCATGCTGGGTGCTGAGAAAATATCTAATGATATAACCTTTTCCACAGGTTTTATAAAACAGTTTCCATGAATTGAATGATTTGTTTGGTTTTGTTAGCTGTAATGCTTCCAGAATAAAGTCTTGCCTTTCATTTTACCATGAGATGATTCCACACCACTATTGCCTTATTTGTATGAAAACCGATAGTGATTTTTCTGCATGGAAAAAGATGTCCTGGAGAGAATGGTTATCACTTGCTTTCTGTGTGGGGGGAAAAAAAAAAAAAAGCTCAATCTGTCACCAAGAAGATGTAAATAGGTAATTAGGAAAAGCTTTGTACCTACAACGTTGGTGAAACGTTACAAAGGTTTTCAGGAGAGGCTATGAGATGTCTTCCATGTTGGATCTCCAGAGCAGGTTAGTTATCTGCCATAGATAGCTTAATTATAGTCATTTCTGCTCCGTGTAGGGACATAGGAAGGTAAGTCAGCTAGGTGACCTCATATATGCTATGTCTCTGTGATTCTCTGCTCCTATTTAAAAAAAAAAAAAAAAAGAGAAAAAAGCATTGCAGGAAAGAAAGCCAATACTCAGAAGATATCTGTGAGATAAATGATTAATGTAGCTGTATACTTAAACTACGTCTCTACTGTAGCAAGCTTTCAGTCATGCTGAATCAGGGGTTAAACAGCCACAGAGGAAGAGGGTAAATAGTATTTTCATAATTTCCATACTCTTTTCATTACCATTTTGGAACAGTATGTTTCCAGTGAAGAAATCCCAAGTTGATGGGCTTTTCTCTGTTAGGCATAAATTCCAGCAAAGTATTAGAAAAAAAAAAAAAATGTTAAAAGTGATGAAAGAAAAAAAATCAACTAAAGAGAAATAATTTATTTAAATATGATCGTAGATATTTGGGAGATTCTGAGAGGTTTTTATTTCTTTTCATGTGTTCTTGAGAAATAAATACTGTTGCTAAGTTAGTGAACTTAAAGCTAAATGAAATAATATCCTTAAAAAATAGTTAGGGGATTTTGAATATAATTTTTTTAAACATATCTTCCTTGGAACCAAACTTGTAATTCCTGGGTGTTGGGAAAAATCAGATGTAGTAAATTTACTACCACATCTTCTTAGGACAACTACTTGAATATAGTCCAACAAAAATCACTCAGTTCTAGAGACAAAGTAGTGACATAAAACTACTTATAGAACAATATCAAACTTTATACAAAAGAAAAGCATAAACTAAATATTTAATTTACTGTGACACCTGTGATAGCCAAGTGGTATAGAAACTCCTTGTAGGGAAAAAAAAAAAAAAAAAAAAAGATATTTGTCTTTATGTTTGTGGGTTTTTACTTCATTTATATTATTGCTTTTGAAAATCCAGTTTGCAACACTTCTTTGAAAATTATCCATATTTTCTCTGAGGATCATAGTTTCCTACAGCAATTCTAAATGGAATCCAGGGGTTTTTTTTTCTGGTCAGACTTGATGAATGTAGGTAGAATTCTGTAGCAAGTATTTTCATAAGACCAGCTTCATGAACAATATCCTAGCAGTGCAGATGACATCTCAAAGTGATAACCAGATAATCTGATTTGACGTGAACCCCCCACCAGTTAAGAAATTGGATTTTAATATTTTCTAAATCAGTTTGCCATAGAATCATAGAATCATAGAATGGTTTGGGTTGGAAGGGACCTCAAAGATTATCTAGTTCCAAGCCCGCTGCTGCCATAGGCAGGGACACCCTCCACTAGACCAGGTTGCACAAAGCCCCATCCAACCTGGTCTTAAACACTTCCAGGGATGGGGCCTCCACAACCTCTCTGGGCAACCTGTTCCAGTACCCCACCACCCTCACAGGGAAGAATTTCTTTCTCACATCTAATCTAAATTGACCCTCCTTCAGCTTAAACCCATTACCCCTTGTCCTGTCACTGCACTCCCTGATAAACAGTCCCTCTCCAGCTTTCCTGTAGGCCCCTTTCAGGTACTGGTAAGCCGCAATTAGATCTCCCTGGAGCCTTCTCTTCTCCAGGCTGAACAATCCCAACTCTCTCAGCCTGTCCTCACAGGAGAGGTGCTCCAGCCCTCTGATCAGCTTCGTGGCCCTCCTCTGGACTCTCTCCAACAGCTCCATGTCTGTCCTGTACTGGGGCCCCAGAGCTGGACGCAGTACTCCAGGTGGGGTCTCACAAGAGCGGAGTAGAGGTGCAGGATCACCTCCCTCGACCTGCTGGTCACACCTCTTTTGATGCAGCCCAGGACACGGTTGGCTTTCTGGGCTGCAAGCGCACACTGCCGGCTCATGTTGAGCTTCTTATCAATCAATACCCCCAAGTCCTTCTCCTCGGGACTGCTTTCAAGCCATTCCTTGCCCAGCCTATAGTCACACTTGGGATTGCACCGACGCACGTGCAGGACTTTGCCCTTGGCCACGTTGACCTTCATGCGGTTCGCACGGGCCCACCTCTCCAGCCTGTCAAGGTCCCTCTGGATGGCATCCCTTCCCTCCAGCGTGTTGACCACACCACACAGCTTGGTGTCGTCGGCAAACTTGCTGAGGGTGTACTTGATCCCACTGTCCATGTCGCTGACAAAGATGTTGAACAGTGCCGGTCCCAGTACCGACCCCTGAGGAAGGCCACTCGTCACTGTTCTCCACTTGGACGTTGAGCTGTTCACCACAACTCTTTGAGCGCGACCATCCAGCCAATTCCTTATCCACCGAGTGGTCCATCCATCGAATCCATGTCTCTCCAATTTAGAGAAAAGTATGTCATGCGGGACAGTGTCAGATGCCTTGCACAAGTCCAGGTAGATGATGTCATTTGCCCTTCCCTTGTCCACCAACGCTGTAACCCCATCATAGAAGACCACCAAGTTTGTCAGGCACGATTTGCCCTTAGTGAAGCCCTGTTGGCTGTCACCAATCACCTCCTTATCTTCCATGTGCCTGAGCATAGTCTCCAGGAGGGTCTGCTCCATAATCTTGCCAGGCACGGAGGTGAGACTGACTGGCCTGTAGTTCCCTGGGTCTTCCTTTTTACCCTTCTTAAATATGGGGGTTATGTTCCCCATCTTCCATTCGGCGGGAACTTCGCCAGACTGCCAGGACTTCTCAAATATGATGGAGAGTGGCCTGGCCACTTCATCTGCCAGTTCCCTCAAGACCCGCAGATGCATCTCATCAGGTCCCATGGAATTGTGCACCTTCAGGTTCCTTAGATATTCTCGACCCTGATCTTCTCCTACAGTGGGCAGTTCTGCATTCTCCCAGTCCCTGCATGTGCCTTCTGTGACCTGGGCAGTGTGGCTCAAGCATTTGCCAGTGAAGACTGAGGCAAAGAAGTCATTGAGTACCTCAGCCTTCTCCATATCTGGGTAACCAGGTCACCCGTTTCATTCTGGAGGGGACCCACATTTTCCCTCGTCCTCCTTTTCTCACTAACATACCTATAGAAGCTTTTCTTCTTGTCCTTGACATCCCTGGCCAGACTAATTTCTCTCAGGGCTTTGGCTTTCCTAACCTGATCCCTGGCTGCTCAGACAGTTTCTCTGTATTCTTCCCAGGCTACCTACCCTTGCTTCCACCCTCTGTAGGCTTCCTTTTTTTGCTTGACTTTGCCCAGGAGCTCCTTGTTCATCCATGGGGGCCTCTTGGTGTTTTTGCTTGACTTGCTCTTTGTTGGGATGCATCGGTCCTGAGCTTGGAGGAGGTGAACCTTGAATATTAATTAGCCAGTTGTCTTGGGCCCCTCTTCCTTCCAGGGCTTTGTCCCATGGTATTCTACCAAGCAGGTCCCTGAAGAGGCCAAAGTCTGCTCTCCTGAAGTCCAGGGTAGTGAGCTTGCTGTGCATCCTCCTCGCTGCCCTAAGGATCTTGAACTCCACCATTTCATTGTCACTGCAGTCAAGGCTGCCCTTGAGCTTCGCATCCCCTACCAGGCCCTCCTTATTGGTGAGAATAAGGTCCAGCATGGCACCTCTCCTTGTGGGCTCTTCTATCACTTGGAGGAGAAAGTTGTCATCGACACATTCCAGGAACTTCCTGGATTGCTTGTGCTCAGCTGCATTGTCCCTCCAGCAGATGTCAGGGTGGTTGAAGTCCCCCATAAGGACCAGGGCTTGTGAGTGTGAGGCTGCTCCTATCTGCCTATAGAGGGCTTCATCTGCTCGGTCTCCCTGGTCAGGTGGCCTGTAGCAGATCCCCACTATGATGTCCCCTGCCCTAGCCCTCCCTTTAATTCTGACCCATAGGCTCTCAGTGGGCTCCTCATCCATCCCCAGGTAGAGCTCCATGCACTCCAGCTGGTCATTGACATAGAGGGCGATGCCCTCTTCTCGCCTGCCCTACCTGTCCTTCCTAAAGAGCCTGTACCCTACCATCCCAACACTCCAGTCACAGGAGCTATCCCACCACATCTCTGTAATGCCAATAACGTCATAGCCTTCCAGGCACACACACGTCTCCAGCTCCCCTTGTTTATTCCCCGTGCTCTGTGTGTTGGCGTAGAGGCATTTCAGTTGTGCCCCGATGGGGCTGACTTATTGGCTGGGGTGGCTGGGATTCTTTTGATGTATCTTCCCAGTGCTACCCCGTTGGTTCCTGTTGCATCCAGAGCCCCCGGCTCGTCTCCTCTAGGCTTCGAGCATGCTGTAGTGCATCCAGCACGTCTCTGAGCGTCAGCCCTCGCCAGCGCCCCATCCCTGCAACCTGAATTTCTAGGAACTTTGATTTGGAAGAAAAAAAAAAGTGAAGATGGTGACTCCATGGTTGAGGTACATTTTAAAAGGCCCAATAAGGTGGAGATGTGTTTTGTGAAAGCGATGGTGTTATTCTCTCATCTAATTTTAGCTATTCATTCTAACTACCTAGTTGCCTGCAAGGAGTACTGTACCTCTCTTGGGAACTTCACCCCATACAAAGATCCCTCAGACAGGCAAGCTGCATCCCAGGAGAGATAGCGAGCTCTCTTGTCTCAGAATACCAGGAGTCACGGTGATGCACTTGAGCTAGATGCCCAATTTTAAGGCAGCTAAAGTAAAGTGATATGAATTCACTCCTCAGTGACCTTAGTCCAGCACTAAGTAACTTGTTATCACAGTTCCACAAAGCTTTATTCTGACAGAACGTGTTTTATAAACAGTTCAATGATAACTGAAAGGAAGTGCATGTCCCTAATGTCTTGAAGATATGTAACCTGCTGTAACCTGGTTTTGCAAACTTCTTGAACAAAGGTACAGAAGCATGACAGCCTTTTTTTTTTCTTCTTTTTTTCTTTTTCTTTTTCTCTTTTTTTTTATCTTTCTCTTTTTTTTTTTTTTTTTCAAAAAAAAAGCAATAAAGACAAACTGCCTATCAAAGCTCATGGTAAATTGACTTTAGGAGAGATGGATTTTTGGTATTATCCACACTTGATGAAGGTTCAAGAAGAAATAGTATTACATTAAATAATATATATTCAATGGCATGGGAATCTATTTAGGCTGATGATTCTGGCCAGGAATTACGACTTTTGGAAAGCACTTTTGCCTTTACATTTTTTTTTAAAAAATATGATCTAAATACAGGAGGAGAAAGGAATTAAAGTCTGAGTGTGAGATGAAGAGTTGTCACAGGTAGGAAATCATGCATGAGAAATGAATGGAGCTGGATGAAGGGAAGAGGGAAGCTCAAATGCACAGGGAGTCTGAAGGGTTAAATAAGAAAGAGCAGGGGAAGAGGATAGCAAAGCTCAGAGGCAGGAAAACTGAGAACAGTTGCAGGTGAAGCAATAGAAAAGTCAGGGAGATGATAACACATGCAAGGAAGGGGAAAGAATGTGAGAAACATAACAGAAATAGATATTACATATCTAAAGTACTTGAGGAAGGCAGGTGCCAGAAAACACAAGGAGTAGCCAAAACACAAAGGGCAGAAGTGGCTTTTTTTGTTTTCCTGCATCAGCAGTGAACTGGATTTGGTGGTCTGTCACATCTCCGTGGCTGTGCCTACTCAAGTAAAAATAAGAAAGAGGCAAATGCCTTTTTTCCCAGATGCGATGGGCCAAAGTAGGAAAGCTCAGCTCCCTTGGCTCCACTGGAGTAAGCATCACAACTCCTGCCTTCAGGAAACTGACACTTCCGTCCTTTTCCTTCAGTTCTATCGCTCTACAGTTTATTTTTTATGCAGTGTTTTTTTCATCACCATGCCTGGAACACCCTGGTGGTTTATAACCCGTGGCTGGCTAGGTTAGAGCTGAGAAGGCCAGGTTTCCAACACAGCCTCTTCTTTAGGGGGCCATAATTTTTCCATCATCTGAGGCCTAATTTTCAGAACTGCTTTGTAAATAAATTATAACATAAAATAAATAATCCTGAACCCATATTTTACTGTTATTGCTAGCTGTTATTGTTTTGGGCAAAGCAGACCTAATAATTAGCATGACAGAAGGTAGAATCAGAATGGCGGTTTTGTTTATAAGCACAGGAGAAATACATCTCTGAAGAGAAATTGGACTCAGAATATATGCAAAGTAATTAATTTTAAATTAGAATAAAAAACTGGTTTACCTAAGAAAGGGGAATATAAAGCATAAACATTTCATCATTTTTTCTGTTAGTAAATCTTTCTTGAGGGATTCTCATTACAGATTGTGTACAATCAAGAATGTTTTATATAGTGTAATGAGAGCTCAGAAGACAGCTGATGAGGATGTTTTTTGGTGGTTGTTTTGATTCAGACATGTTATAATAATTTTTAATAGAAGTAATTATGCAGTAATTATGCACAATTGTTTTGCTTATGTTGTATGCAAAAACTTTTTAAACATTTCCCTTAAGTCCCTTAATTCTGAACAAAGGGTTAAACTCACTATAACAAAAGCATGTTTTTCCTAACTTTTTTTTTGTTTAAAATTCCCCGTAAAGGATCTAATACAGAATTCTTACAAGCAAATTTTCCTCTTTCCTGCATTTCTCCATTTCCTGTTCTTGTCATTGAAAAAAATAAAAAAAAACCCAGATGTAGGTGAGAATAAGAACTAAAAGATATGCATTCTTCAGTTCGCATATATAGCATTGGATTTATTTCTCATGACTTGGGGTGTGTAAAACTGAACTATGTAGCCTACTCTAGTTGTCTGCCTGCCCTTTTGTAATCAAAGGAGTCTGAGACTGTGGCACTTCTGGAGAGCAGTTTATACGTCCTAAGATAGGTGTCTTCTTAGACACATGAGTTGGATTAGAACAGAACAGAACAGAATAGTTCAGTTGGAAGGGATCTACAATGATCATCTAGTCGAACTGCCTGACCATTTCAGGGCTGACCAAATTAAAATTCTGGACTGTCTTTTTCTTACTTCTGGGTATAAAGGCAAGGTAGTTAACAAGCTAGATCAAACTTCTATATAACATTTTTCCCACTGCTTAGTGAGGAAATTCTAGTTTGCACATTCTTTCCAGGGGTGGGAATCACTAAAACATTTACAACTTGCTCTAATGAATCAGGTGAATGGGGCTTATTGTTTCTTTTTTTGTTTGTTTGGGGTTTTTTTAATATATACATTCTTTCTAAGAAATATCATTCTGAAGTATTATAAGATTTCTTAAAAATCTATGAGACATTATGCAAATACCAAGCTTAGGCATCGAAAAAAAAAATTGTCAGCAATAATGACGGCTGTGACAAACTCAGCAATGAATGATTACTGGAAAGATGGATGTAGAGCATGCTGGATTAACACTCTCCACCCTGTCTGAGTTTGCCCCAGCCAGCAGCTAAGCACCACGCAGCCACTCACGCACGTCTCTCCCCACAGAAGGATAGGGAGGAGAATGAAAAAAACCCTTGTGCATTGAGATAAAGACAGTTTAATAGGACAACAATGGAAGATAATAATAACAACTACAACAACAACAACAATAATAACAACAACAGGAAGTAGTGCACAAATGCAATTGTTCACCCCATGTGCAGTTTAAAAAACCAACTGATGCCCAGTCTGTTTCCAAGCAGCGATCCCACCTCCCGGCCAGCTTCCCCAGTTCTATCCGGAGCATGATGTTCCATGGCAGGGAATATCCCTCTGTCCAGGCTGGGTCAGCTGTCCTGGCTGTGCTCTCCCAGCTCCCTGTGCACCTGGCAGGGCGTGGAAACCTGAAAAGCCCTTGACTTGGTGCAGACACTACAACTACCTAGCAACAACTAAAAACACCAGTGTGTTATCAACATTATTCTCATACTAAATCTAAAACACAGCATTATGCCAGCTACTAGAAAGAAAATTAACTCTATCTCAGCCAAAACCAGGACACGGTACCAGCAAGCTCATCTGTGTGACAGTAACTTGCACTAAAGCAATTTCAGAGCCTGGACTTTCCCAGAATTAAAGGATTGCTTTCCCATTAGGATCCAGATATGCTTAGTAAAACAGTTTCTTCATTGTGTCAAAACTGTTCCTATCAACATTAAGAGGGCAAGTTTTTAAATTTCTAAGACTTTGCAAAGTATTTTATAGTCAGGGCAGGTATCACAGTAGCTCACAACAATGCAGCAAAGGATTTTATTTCAAAGCCATCTCTTATGGGCTCCCCTTTTTAGGATTGCAGTGCAAAAGAGTAACTACTGACATTACACAGCCTGTCTGTCTTTGGGGGATAAAAGGAGATTTTTTTTTTGCATCAGGTTGTGATGAGCCTGCATCAGAATTTTCTTTCTGCCTTTTGCTCATTATCTTGTACAGTGCTACTCTCAGCAGGGAAAGATCAGCATCTTTACTATTTGAGACATGTACTGCTAAAACTAGGTAGTACTGCTTGCTCATGATAGTCACTGCTTCCCATCTCTTCTTCTATGTATTTGCAAAGTGCTAGTTTTGAAGTAGAAAACATACAGTCCATATTTAGGTTTTGATCCTACATATGCTTATGCATCTATAACAATGAATAAGCATGCTTCAAGTCCTTATTCTTCACAGTTTGATGAACATATGACTAGCACAGATAGAAAAAATATTTTAAATTATTGCTGAGACATTTTCTGGTCTCTCATGCTCCAGATAATTGAACTCAAGACTGAAGACATTCAGGAAAGTGATATTAGATGTCCAAGGGAACAGACAGATTATTTTAGCCAGGGACACTGGGAGAGATTGGCTTAGTCAGTCTAGCAAGAGGAAAAACAAGTGTGGAAACAGACATGAAATGCATATGTTTATGTAGAAACACTAGAGAGGAAGCAGAATCATCTAAGTTCACATACTAATATGAAAACAAATGTTTATAAACTGACATCAAATATATATAAACTGCAAATTAGAAAAAGCATTCTCCAGTTAGAAATAAACTTGGAAACGAGGAGGGGAAGTAAATGAGGAAGAAGCAGAGGAGGATATGGACTGAGGATCAGGCAAATAACTGTAAACAATTTTTTTTTCTTGACTCAAAACATCATGTCAATTTTGAAATAGCTTTGACCTAGAAAAAAATCTAACAGATCCAGAGATAAAGCATAGATGACATCAAGACAAGGAAGAAATTATTGCTTGGTGACCTAAAAAGAAATAAGTAAGGTTATGTTAAGTCTTGGCCTCAAGAAATACATATTCAAAGAATAAGAGCAGTTCACTTTAATAAGGAGAATGATTTATGTATGTATCGGCCAAAGAACCTAAAAGTGGATTGTTTTATCATATTGTTGTATATGGATTCCTACTGATGCTCTGCCCATCTGGGAGACATGCAGTTATGAGGAAGATGGAGAGGCATCTTAGCCATCAGCCAGGAATCCATGGATCAAAGCACAGTGTCAGCAGAAGCATGCATTCATTCTTCTAAAATAATAATGAATAATCATATTTTCTTTGAGGTGCTTTAAAAAAGAAACTTGGCAAATTGTAGCACAGAAGATACTATCAAGCGAGTAGGATTTATGCTGCCCACTGTGCGATGAGAACTAAACTGGCACAAACATTGAAACATTTTCCTGTGATAAGAGCAAGGCCGGAGAATAAGTCTCCTCCATCTCTGTTCTCCACCTTTCCACCTCAGCTCCTTTCCCTTGCTAATCAGTCTGTTGAGCAAATTGCATCCTGAGAGTAATGCCATAGTGCCTGAGCTGCTCAGTATTTTCCTCCAAATTAAACAATCTAAAGGCTAAGCCCCACATGTTTGTTTTTCTTTTTAATTCCAAGTTAGTTAAGTGTATTATACAATCTAAGGCAAGGTGACTCTATCAGGATTTCCCACATGGCTCTTTGTTTTTATAGCCGAATCATTTAAAAAACAAAACACATAATCCATTACTGCTGACTGCTTAATGGAGAAGGAGGTGGTCGTTTGGTTTTTGGTTTTGTATTTGGGGTTTTTTGTTTGTTTCTTTGTTTGTTTTAAAAAAACACTCAGAAATCCAATGTAAAGGATCTGTGTGTGTCAGATCAGATGGGTAGTGTTACATTAATGAAGATTCCCTTATGTCCTTATTAATTATGAGAATACTCATGCATATTATTAAAATAGAGATGAGAATTTGGAGAACAGTCAACAAATCACATTTAATGACTGTTTTAAAGTTTCTCTCCTACACATCCGAGCTAATTAAAACCTACAAATATAAGAGCAGAATAGTGATAATATTGGTTTAGGACTCTTCTGGTGAGATTAAAAGGTCTATCATGTGTTGTCTAACCTTCAGATATTAAACTAGAAACAGCCTTTCAAAGAAACACTGGTGACAAGCCTTCAAGCGAGTGAGACAGTGCTGGAATAAAGATCATTGTGTCCCAAAGGACTATGACGGTATACGATGGCTGGAGGCCTAAAAGCTAATGAAAGATAAACTCTCAACAGAAGGACTGTCGAAGAAAGTAAAAGGTATAAAGAAAAATCCAAGGCAGGAACAGAGTGTATTCTGCAATAATAGCGAGGGAAAGAAAGATTGGAAGAATGAGGCTGTGAAATCCTGCCTGATCTTCTGGCTTCTTAAAACGTGTGTCCTAGAACCAGCCTTTAAAAACAAAAAGAACTTTGTTTCTGGTTTCCAGTGGATTATGGAAAGTCACTAAAAGTAAGTTTAATGCATTTCATAGGTAGATAGGAGGTTATTATTTAACGACCACATGCATCACAGTGTATTCCCTTCTGAATTTGGAAGGTCATGGCTGAATCTCAGGACTTTTAGGTTATGTGCCAGATGTTACATTTAGGTGGGTGTTAACCATGATCCACCTTGTTCCTGTTTTTCACTCATTGAGTAGCTAAACTCTCTCGTCAAACAAACCATCAAACAATTCCTAAACAGTAGTATTTCTAGTATATATTTTCATAGCTCAAAAGCCCTAGGGAGACATACAAATGTTCTCTTTTTCTGTATAGAATGCTTGTAGTCATTATTTTTGCCACTATATCCTTTACATTATAAGCACATACAAAAAATGGGAAGAAAAATTGAATAACTGCACCTCAATTGCATATTCCAACAGCTCAAAAGACAAAGGACTCTAATCTGGGCTTTGTAGCACTACTGAATGCTCTTAGAAAATTCCCCAAGGTGGATGACATAACTAGCCCATAAACTCAGAATTGCTGGCATATCCAAAATGCACTCATGTCAAGATTTTCAAAAGCATGCAAATACCACCACAGATACCAGCATTTGTCTAAAGGGATTTTAAAAATCAGCCTAAGCAGGTTAGATACCTAACAACTCCTGCTTTTTTTTTTTTTTTTTTTTTTTTGCGTTACCTTTTACTTCTGAATTCTATGTGAAATATACACTAAATACTCTATTAAACATAAGGAAGAATTACAGACTTAGCTGGTATAAATCACTGCTTTAAAATCTGTATAAAGCCTATCAGTCTGGACTACACAAACTTTTCCATTCTCTTATTTCTCTGCTAAACCAAATGGTTGTTTTTAAGGAAGATGATTCTCACCCTTAAGCATCTCAAATGAGCATGTAGCAATCACCAACCAGAAAACTAGAAAGTTATTGTATAGCAGCAAAGTTAATTCAGAGGTCTCTGTTGTGAAAAATATCCCTTTCATCACTTCTGTCCCCTGTAATTGATTTTAATTAGCAGTTTGGTCAAAAATATATTGGTAGGAGGGTCAGTGCTTGCAAAGAGATACCCCACTGCTTGCAAGTTAATGGGACACAGCTGCAAAGGAAATAAAGCAGTGTAATTAAACTTTTGTCTCCTTGATTTCTTTCTTCTGAGTATCATAGATGCTATTTTGGTATCGATGGAGAACAAAATAATTAAATAATGATTTTTAGCCCCAAGAAGTACACATTTAGAGATCCTTCTTGTGTTGGGTTTGTGTGGCAAGGTTTTGGTAGCAGGGGGGCTACAGGGGTGGCTTCTGTGAGAAGCTGCTAGAAGCTTCCCCTGTGTCTGATAGAGCCAATGCCAGCCGGCTCCAAGACGGACCCGTCGCTGGCCAAGGCCAAGCCAATCAGCGCCTCTGTGATAACATATTTAAGTAGGGAAAAACCAGTTAGGGAGAGCTTTTGCATCTGGAGAGAGGAGTGAGAAGATGTAAGAAACTCTGCAGACACCAAGGTCAGTGCAGAAGGAGGGGCAGGAGGTGCTCCAGGCACGGGAACAGAGATCCCCCTGCAGCCCGTGGTGAAGACCATGGTGAAGCAGGCTGTCCCCCCGCAGCCCATGGAGGAAGGATGAGGGGGTGCTGAGATTCCACCTGCAGCCCGTGGAGGACCCCATGCCAGAGCAGGTGGAGGCACCTGAAGGAGGCTGTGACCCTGTGGGAAGCCCGCGCTGGAGCAAGCTCCTGGCAGGACCTGTGGCCCCGTGGAGAGAGGAGCCCACGCCAGAGCAGGTTTGCTGGCAGGACTTGTGACCCTGTGGGGGACCCCACACTGGAGCAGTTTGCTCCTGAAGGTCTGCACCCTGTGGAAGGGACCCACGCTGGAGCAGTTTGTGAAGGACTGTAGCCCGTGGGAGAGACTCACGTTGGAGAAGGTCGTGAAGGACTGTCTCCCGTGAGAGGGACCCCACGCTGGAGCAGGGGAACAATGAGAGGAGTCCTCCCCCTGAGGATGAAGAAGCGGCAGAAACAACGTGTGATGAACTGACCGTAACCCCCATTCCCCGTCCCCCTGTGCCGCTGGGGGGGGCGAGGTTGAAGCTGGGAGTGAAGTTGAGCCCGGGAAAATGGGAGAGGTGGGGGGAGGTGTTTTAAGATTTGATTTTATTTCTCATTCCTCTACTCTGTTTTGCTTGGAAATAAATTAAATGAATTCCCTCTCTAAGTTCGGTCTTTTTTGCTTGTGACGATAATTAGTGAGTGATCTCTCCCTGTCCTTATCTCGACCCACAAGCTTTTAGTTGTACTTTTTCTCTCGTCTGGTGAATGAGGGGAGTGATAGAGTGGCTCTGGTGGGCACCTGGCCCCCTGCCAGGGTCAGCCCACCACACTTCTTATCCACATCTCCAATACAAGTACAGTTCCAATCCCACTTCACAGGACACTCATCATCAGCCCTGTTTGGGTCAGAGACAGAAGACTGCTGCTAACAATAAGAACGGAAACAAACCATCTCTAGGCTTAGTCACAGCACATGCAAACTAAGAGCATAGTTGATCTTAGTTTTTGCTTCAACTCTAACTTCATAGCAGTTCGTGAAACTCTAACCCATATTTTCACTCTTCAGAGGACTATGGTGAAATAACTGAACATTTTTACTCTTAGCTGGTAGTATATGTCCAACAGTTCATACATTTCATATAAAAATAAAAGTAATATGCTGATCTCTGAGTATTTAAAAATATTTCTTCATTTTAAGTATTTTCATAGTGCACTGTGGCAAACAGTCTAACTTGCAGATATCAGTTGTCTACCATTTTGGTATTGGCTATTTCAGTGAGAAAGCAAGATAAAATATCTAAAAATTATTTAAATTATGATCACTAAGTATGCTTTTTAAAACAAATGTCTTCTTTCAAATGAAACAGAGCCTTTAAACAACATCATGGAGAAGCACTAATCAGCATTTACCTACAACACTGGAAAAATGCAACAAGTATTTATTTAGTAACAGAGTGTCAAAAAGGTTTGGGGTTTGTTTTTGGTTTTGTTTTTGTTTTGTCGTTGCTTTTGTTGTTTTCTTTTAAAAAAAAACTAATGAGACTGGACAAATTAGTAATTCTCTTGCATAAGAACTCCCATAGTAGTAACTGAAATAATATGTCCAGATGTTGAAGCCATGTCATTTTTACCTTTTCCTTTTCTGTAGCTGCTAGTCCCTTTTTATAAATTACAAATTAACAGTGTAAGTACTGAATAGCTAGTCTCAGAAAATGGTGCCACAGATTTATAATTCCTGTGGGTTTCTTCTTCCAAGTACTCAGAGGCAATTTCCATGTTCTCAAAGATGAAAAATTTAAAAAGAAGAAGGAAATATTATTTATAACTTGGCAATTAAACCACTCAACCTTACCTTCCAGCTCTATGAAAATGGACATTTTTAATATTGAGAAATAAGATATTTTGGGAGGGAGGGGAAGTATATAGACTTAAAGTAGCTCTCTACAGAGAGCTCTCTATAGTCCTCTCTATAGAGAACTTTACTGTGCTCAAACAAATTAGATAAGGAAAAAAAATCCTGTAAAAATCACCATTAGAAATATACATGTTAAAATGGACTTCCATTGGAATACATTAATAGATACACTACATTATAGCCATAGATTCTATCTCAAATAACATCAGAGATTCTGGTATATATTATAAAAGAGAGATCATGTCTTCCAGTTTGTTTCTTGTTTCTCCAAGGATTGCCTCTCATCAAGATCTTAGCCAAGCACTACTAAGAAGGGAAAACAAAAAACCCATGGGACCACAAGCCTTCACTCTATCCTTCTTATACACTTCAGTAACTAGACTACAGAACAGAATAGAATAGTTCAGTTGGAAGGGACTTACAAAGATCATCTAGTCCAACTGCCTGACCACTTCAGGCTGACCAAAAGTTAAAGCATCTTATTAAGGACAATGTCCAAATGCCTCTTAAGCACTGACAGGCTTGGGGCATCAACCACCTCTCTAGGAAGCCTCTTCCAGTGTTTGACCACTCTCTCAGTAAAGAAATGATTCCTAATGTCCAGACCGAACCTCCCCTGGTGCAGCTTTGAACCACTCCCACATGTCCTATCACTGGATATCAAGGAGAAGAGTTTAGCACCTCCCTCTCCACTTCCCCTCCTCAGACAGCTGTAGAAAGCAATCAGGTCACCCCTCAGCCTCCTTTTTACTCCAAACTAGACAAGCCCAGAGTCCTCAGCCGCTTCTCATAGGACGCTTCTACCAGCCCTTTCACCAGCTTTGTTGCCCTCCTCTGGACACATTCAAGGAGCTGTGCATCCTTCTTCAATTGTGGGGCCCAGAACTGCACACAGTACTCAAGGTGAGGCCGTGCCAATGCTGAATACAGTGGGATAATCACCTCTTTTGATGGGCAAATTATAGTGTGTTTGATGCACCCCAGAATGCGGTTTGCCCTCTTGGCTGCCAGGGCACTCTGCTGACTCATACTGAGCCTGCTGTCAAGTCATTTTCTAATAAAGTAGTGATGCAACTTTGCAGGAAGAGGAGAGCAGGATCTTGTTTTATTGCACAGTAAGTTCATAGAGTCCACCTAAAAAGAAGGCCAAGATATAGGTGGAAATACTGGCCATCTGCACCATTTAACTTTTAGCCAATTCCTGACAGAGGTTTAGCCTGTGACAGTTCTCACTCTCCCAGCCAAACTCCAGGCACACCACAGGGGACAGCATATGCTAAGGACAGTTTGCTTAAAGGTGGAGCAGACATGCCTGCACTCATCAAGTGGCAGCAAAGTCCCTGACTTGTTTTACTTACTGCTCGAGTCGTAGATGTGTAACCTGGGACATTGTCAAAATCACTCCTTTCAGACATATGGGCAGCAATGACTGTCCTGAGCGGCCATGGTAGTTTGGCTTCTTCTAGGTAACCTGGATCAGGAGTCCTGGGATGTGACGACTAACTTTGTAGAGTAGGTGAATATAGGTTTCATCTCTTCCTTAGTAGGAATTCAAATGACCAGTCTTTTCAAATTCAGTCATGCTGAACCTAGAGGCTTTCTCAATCCAAGGTTGGCCCTATCCATCTCTTTAAGTATCATAATTGTTTTATGAATCCTCATTCAAATTATAATCTATGAATACAACTTTTATACCTTATTTTGTCAGAAGTATTCAACAACTGAGGATGGAAAATGCAATTAAGGAATTACAGTGATGAGCAGAGACAGCTTTGGGATAGGCTGACAAGGTTGTTTCTTCCTCATATGCACATAAAGTCATCTGGAAAAACATCTGAGCTCCTGGAAAATCACATTCTGAACCATCATTATTTCCATAGGTCATTTTAACTGAACTGGTGACTGTTCAGTTTAAATACTTCTGCAAAAGCTTAAGGAGCAATACCAAGCTATTGTTACCAATAACATGGTTTCCTCCATCATACAGAATGGTGAAGCATAGAGACAAGCTATACACAGGGTCAACAAAAGATCTTCTCTACCATTCAGCAAAGAAAGTCTATTGCTTGTTTGGTGTAATCATGGAAGCTGTTTTCTGTACTATAGTTGTGACACACAAAAATGTTATGGGGATCCCTGCAAATATAAAAAGTAGAGATACCTGTCAAACTTCAGCCTGTATATTTCTACTAACTTGAGATTCACAAATTGTTTTGGATTGTTGGAGTAGGGAGGGGCTTCGTTTAGTTTTAGCAGGGGCAGATGAGCAGCTTGGAAAGAGGGAGAAACTATTGTTTTGAATATCTCTTGTTTTTTTCAGGAAATTAGCTTTTTTTCCACCCTGGTCTGTAAGGTCTTTTTTTGGCCACAAAATGCTATGTAAGTAAGTAAGTGAGCAGGAATGGAAAATTCTCACTAGACCATACTGAGCACTCAGAAAAAAACACATTTCCTTGCAGAAGGGAAACTGCTACAGTGTAACCTTTATTTAACCCCCTACTTACCCACACACACTGGAGACACATAAGAGTCAATTAAATTTTTGCCTCCAGTTATGTCAAGTTTAAAAAGGAAAATGGGATCTTAACAAGACTGGTTTTAAAATAGCTGCAAGTCATAACTTTTAAATATTGGAACTTACTGTGCAGTGTTCCAGACATCTTAAGTGAATAGTCCAAATGACTCAATACTAGGAACATTTCCAATATAAACCTTCAATGCATTCTAGGTGACATGATTTGCAATTAAACCCCAGAGGATGCTATTTAAATTTTAAAGGGGTCCCCTACTTTCTCTTGGAATAAGATTGACATACTTGCTTAATAGTTTCCCAAGCTTCAGTAATTGGATTGCCTCCTCTGCATTTTTCAAGTCACAATCCATTATTTTAACATTTTAAGTTGTGAAAATCTTGTGGTTTTGTAACCCCCCAGCCTTTTATTTTTTTCCTTTTATTTCCCCATTTGTTCAGAAACAGCTGGTTTTGGTCCTTAAAATACAAGTGAAATCCAACGCCGAGAGTCATTCTACAATGTCTTTGCATCATAACATATTGTACAAAACACACAACAGCTCTTACAGGCTCTCCATTGTCAGGAAGAATGTTGCTTCTGCACTGAATCTTAATTTCCTTTTTTTTTTTTTTTTCCCCCTTGAATTTAAGGCAAACACCCTCTGGAGAAAAAGAGTTCAATATTTTTAGACAAGCTCCCATAGCTTAAAAAATCTCTGTGACCTGGTTCAATACTTCAAACATTTATTGTATTAACACCTATTTATATGATATTACTTGTATGTCATAGTTATGGAACCTTGAGTACCTGCACAGAACACCTTCAGCAGCTCATATTACATGCAAAAAAATAAATAAAAAAAAAAAAGACACAGAGCATTTTCAAAGGCAGTCTTTTCCCCTAGAGTAGAAAAAGAGCATATCCTTACATTCTTGAAAATGGGAAATGTAGAGGTAAGGAATGTGGTATTCTTGCAATTTGACTTCGCTTAGACCTCTTGCAAGTAGCGATAGTACTTGCATGATGAGGAGGAAGTATGTGAGACACACCTACAGCTCGGTAGCATGTACTCCACGGACCCTATATGGCTACTAACTGAATCTGATACACTCACAAGCCCCAGTACGATGTTGTATAGAGATCATACCATCTGAATGACAACAGCAAAATCCTGTTTTCAGGCTAATAATTCTTGCCTCATATGTGTAGGCTTGCACAGTGCCAACATATTATTTCTGGTTTTAAGACCAAGCCAAGAACTGTATGACACAAACATATCAGTTTCAATTAATGCTAGATTCAGAGTATGTGTACCTAGCACTACTGATCAGCACAAACTTCTGTAAAATAATCTGGTTAATCTGGTAAAGTGCTCCACAGACCTTAACTCAGAACCTCTATAACGCATCACTGTTGATTAACTCCAGCTCATTCTTCAGCAAAGTAATTTGAAATCTATTTTGAAACAAGCAGGTGGGTGTGAAAATTCCAAAGCAAACCATGAAACAAGGCAAGGTCCTTGCTCAGTCCACTTCTTTTACTAGAACAACAATTAAAATGAGGGTTGGGAGGGTCCATCAACACCTAAATAGGAAAAGAGGAGAAGTGATGTTTAAGCACATTCCACCAAACACAGCAGCCGGTCATCAACAAGGAAAAATTACTTATTGGACTTACAGTCATTATCTTCATGTCTAAACTGTCAGTATTTTTATACTGATACAACAGAAAAGACACCTGACAAACTAAAGCTGGAGATGCAGTCATTTATTCTGAGTTCTGCAAAGAGTGAAAATGGGATATAAAGTCATTTTCCTGTCCTCCTCCCTGTCATACACACAGCAAAGGCATAAGAAAAGTAAAGGAAAATCCAGCCTTCCAATCCAATTCGCATTCATTAGATTTACTGTCAAGAATGGCTGTCAAGACTTGCTTTCTTGTACATTGTGCACTGACTTTTTTTCTTAAGTCCACTGAAACATTCACATTTCATCACCATGAACTTGCTACGTTTTCTAATTACTGTGAGATTCAACTTGTTCTGCTCTGTTGATGCCTTGCCAAAAATATAGCCGTTGTGCAAATTAATATTTACTGTGCTATCACTGAATAATGCAATGGTTCATGTACTTAGCAGTGGCTGAAAGCATAAACTAGGCTCCTTAGCTAGAAGTGGGCATTTTATTTTAAAGATGCAAGTTGAAGCAAACCATAGACAACATCCAGCTCCCTGTTTGATTAAAATTCTTCCTTTCAGCTTCCACTTGCCTTTCTCCAGAATGGAAATGTGTTTCTCACTGTTAATTCTGATCAGCTTATCCTTGGATTCCTTGCATGATTTTTACTGCTTGTATCTGCACTAGACTGAAAAATTTTGCTGTATTTTTACACAGATTATTGGAATACTGTGCAGAAGCTCCTCTGTGAGGCTTATAAATAGGAAACATTATCAGAGAATGAGTGCCTGAAAGCTCAAAAATCAGCTTCATAGCATTAATGTCTAAGTTATACAGAGTCATTAAGAAATAATACTTTATTTTATGAATATTCATTGTGTAATATACATCAAAGAACTGCTGTGAATGTTTGTCTAATAAAGACAACAGTTTAAGTATTAGCCCCATACCACTGGTTTGGGAAGAAGTATGATAATTGCGGCCTGTCAGCAAATGATATATTCTATTAAAATAAGCCATATATTAACATAAGTATTTATGTAGCTTCTTAAAAAAATACATCCAAAACATATAACTGAATTCATTATTTTCAAGAAATACATCATTAGCGTGGAAAATAAAAGTGGACAAAAAAACCATTCTTTACCTGTGATAGCTAATATATACAATGGTGCAGTATGTTGAACAGACTATGAAACCCCATGATCAGAGGAGCAAGCAGCAAGCTCAAGGGGTAAGAAAGGAGTTAGTTGTTAATGGAAAGTGTTATCACTTTATTATTGCTTCTGGAAAGAACAGAAGTCATTTGTCTTTCCAAACACAATCTCTATAAATAATGAAGGATGTTCTGTAACGGGGATAATAAACTGTCAGTTGTATTTTTACAGCAGCAAGACACATATCAGGATTGGCCTTGTGGAAATATAACTATGCAGAACAGCAATAAATATTGTTCCACATGTTTTTTGTGATCTATTATTCTTATTTTTAATTGCTACAAACAACTACAACAGCACAGAACAGAAGGAGAACTTTGGCATTCAGCAGGGATTTGGGAGCCCTCTGTGCTTTCCAGGCTTTTGGTTGCAGGATTTTTACAGCCCCAGACCTTCTGCAGAAGTACTCCAGTTCATCCTCAAGGACTGGTCCTTTCATTTTCCTGGGAAGCTGATTTTTCCTCCCTGTCCATACAAGTACTACCCCGTAGCATTTGTCAAGTACTATTGCATTTTGTACAGTGGTGCCACATGAAGGGACTCATTCCCTGACATATAGTTTTATAATGAGAGAATATGCTTCCTCTACAGGGGCAAAACTATCCAAAAATGTTTCTAAGTAGACTCTGAGACATGATGTAGACTTTCTGAGCCAGCTGGTCCCTTATCTTGTCATAGTTCGCATCTCCATAATCCAAATGAAGTAATTGTCAATTCTATTGACTTTAGAAAGATCAGTCCCTAAAATAACATTAGAGTCAGATTTAGACATTGTCCATGTGACTTTATATAAAATGTAAAAAGTATAAACACAATTTTTCCCTCTATGTCTTCAAAGACAGCTTCAGTGGGCTCATCAGGCAAACATGGACCACAGACCAAAAGGAGGCATCTGAATCACACACAAAGCACCATCAGATGAACAAGAGAAACATTTCTTGGGTATGTTGATCTGATGGGAGGAAGCAATAACAAGTAGGCTGAGAATGTCTGAGAACACCCATTTTGGTGGGAATACTGCAATACCCCCCCAGCAAATTCTGTGCTAATGCTGCCAAGGCTTCACATTTACTTATACATTGGCTTTGCTGGTATACATTTATTAAAAATTGCGGTTCATGCAAAGAGAAACAAATGACATATGCAGGTATAAAGGGTAAGTAATAGGAAACTCAGATAAGGAATGGAATATACCCTCTCTGACAGACTGGGTCAGGTAATCACTTCAGGGAAGAAGACATAACTGGAATAACTGACTGTTTTTTTGAGAACTCAACCGACAAACTTCATCCAAAGAAAAATATAGTAAATGGACATTGTAATCTCTAATGGCTAAGAACTTTTGGAAAGCAAGTATAAATTCACTGTGTAATAGAAAGAATAGAATAGAAGAACATAAAGAATAATAGTCCAGTGGCATATGGGAGAGAAGGTTGTTCTGAAGGTGCTTGCTCCACCATATTTCCATTTCACTTGAGCTAAATATTTTGTCTATCTTTCAGTTCTTTTGATCTGTAAAGTAATAAGAATAGTATTGCTCTAACGTTAAAGAATGCTACATTCTTTATGCCATGTGCAACATAAAAGATTTTTAGGCTCTTAAGTATTACAGTAATGGCAATATAACTACTTCTGATAGACCAAACTGTATTTGATATTTCAGGTTGCTTGTTGTTTCCTTTATTTCTGAAGCCAGAAAAAGATGCATCACATTGATATCTTTTTTTTTTTTTTTTTTTTTTTTTGATGGTGCTCAGAACAGTATGCACAAATAAGAGACAGGAACTGTCACAGCCTGAAAAAGAAAAATTGCCTCTGGATGGACAAGAGGTAAAAATTAAGAATTGTGAAGAATTTACAACTGCGAACACAGACAAGCATGCATGCATATACACACCTCCATACAGAAACACATTACTATTTCTTTAATGATTTGCTAAAGTGATAACTGTGGTATTATAAGAAAAATCTCTGCACCATTCTGAGAACTGAGTACAAATCCACAGAGGAAAAGATCTTTCCTCAAATTGTACATGAACACATTTCCCAGCACAATATAGTAAGAGAGAGATTTTGCACCAAAACCAACATCCAGAGTAGTTTCTACTCAAAAAGAAGCAATGTAATAACGAGGAAAAAGGTCAGAAACTAAACCTGCTATATGGTGATTAAGAATCTTAAGAGCTGGGGTTGGCCAATAGAGTCATTTGAAACTTGATGACTTTTCTGGTTAATTAATGAGTTTTGATTGCATGGAAATATTAATTATGATCTTAATATATTTTTGTAAATTTCTATTCTGAAAAGTAATCTACAAACAATTCTGTAATACAGAGAATTTTACCTCCATTCTGTGAATAATGTGAACAATGTGAATGGGGCAAGCATTTGTGAGAGTTCATAAACGTATAAGACGACATTGTTATGTCAGCTTTTTCTCTCTAGGGAAGCAAATGGATGAACCAAAAAGTTATTTCAAGCAATGTGCTTTTAAGCTGTTTTAGCAATTTCACTAATTCTGTTGTTTGTCACAGACCTTTTCTGAATGATTTAAAAGAATGGCAGGAGGGCAGATGGGGTAGGAAAAATACCAAACTGAGCTCTTTCTTAAGATTATCAAGTGAGTGAGTTCAATATCAGCTGCTCATCATTACTGGAGATTAAAGGTCTCAATCCCATGAAAAATTATGCCCAAATTTCAGGTCGCCATCATTGATTGGTCTAGCAGAGCCAGGATACCCCAGAAGATGGAGGGAGATTTTAAAAATAGAAGGTCAGCATTTATTGTAAATTCAGGAATAGCAGAAAAATCTCTCGCAGTTCACTAGATCTAGGGAGAATAGTGCTTCTTGGATCACTCCATTTATAAGCTTCCCAGTTGCACCCTACAAATATGACCAAAGAGCAGGTCATAACCAAATTTCTCATTCTACATCTTAGTTTCCACATGAAGTTTCCAGTATCCTTTTTCCCCCTTCACTTTGTGTTTTGAACTGCGATTAATTGCTATTTTACAAATCCTTTACACCACAAGAATTCCTAGAGAGCCTAAGGAGGCTGGTGCTCCGTCAAGACAAACAATTTATGAACAGGTTAGTGACACATGCATTAAGAAATGGGCTTAAAGTCTAAGCTCGACAAAGCATCTATAGAGCAGGAGGTGGCACAAAGTGAATGCAACTTGGTCCCACCACAGGGTATGAGTTGTGGATTTTTTTCTGAATTTCTACTCTGGTAACATGCCAAAGGCTTTATGTCTCTCTCTATATTGCTAATCAAAGAAATTGAGATGCTTCTAATTACAGACTGCTATAAAACTGAAAAATAAAGTATTTCTACAATTAATGGAACTTTTACCTGTCATCTCTGTGGTATAATTTAAGCCAGACTGTTATGTATGTAAATTGCAGACAATAACCAGCAAAGGCACCGATTTTAAATATTTTATGTCTGTATGCATATTTAATACACATGGAAAACATTGTATCTCTTATAACAACCCTAGCTAAAAATTCCTAAGGAATCAGTCACTGTATTTTTTCTGTTTCTATTTACTCTCTCCCAAGCCAGACTTCACTAGTCTGCCCAAAACCAGTCACTGATGCTGCACCCTAACTCTAATTAAAGTCCACTTCTCTTTGCCTGAATAACTTCAGTTCTATGCTACATATTCATATTTTGCAGTAGGCATTGTGAAGAACTGATAATCAGACCAGACCCTTGGGATAAAGTTATGTTAAGCACAGTGAAAAGAAAGAAGCAGTAGGGGAGCACAGCCTTTCTGATCCATCTGTTAAATGTGAACCTTACTGTGGTGCCAGGACGTGATCCTGAGCTCCCGATCCTGGGTTTGCTGTACAAGTGACTTGAACCAAAACACCAGGGGTTCCCATTTAAGGTATGAAAATCTTTCAGCCGCACTCAGTCTTTTTCTCCTGTTTTGCATCAACAGATTTGCCTCACTAGAGGCTGGGATTAAAATGAAGAGCAGCTTGCATATATCAGAGAAACACACTCTTATTTTAATTTGAGCTGAGATATATGGGAGCGAAGGGTGTCTTTTAACAGAGCAAACATCTTTAATGATGCCTAGCCTGTCTCTCCACCCATCCAGCTTTTCCTACCAGATGCCCTACTCTAATTTCACATGCCTGTCTGTGTTTCTTTCAGACCTTAACATTAAGGGGAATATATGCTGTTTGCCTCTGGATGTTCCATCATTGCTGTATTAATTGCTGGGTTATAGTGGCTTCTCATTATACTGATGGACTGGCAGGTGGATCATGCTGCAGTCAAGGGGTACTGCAGTTTGGCAGCTGAAATTTCCAGCTTTGTGAAGAAAAGGAAACCAGGTTTCTGAGAGCTATTAAGAACTAAATTTAGCAAAAATGAGGTCATGAGAAAGCAGACTTTGGGGGAGCCTTTTTTTTTTTTTTTTTTTTTTTTAGCAGTGAGTTCTATAAAGTCAGTGTTGCCACAAGGAATAGCGATGCGTGAGCAGTGGCTGGAGTCTGCTGAAAGACCAAACTAAAAGTCACTTCTTACTTACTTACTGCTGATAGTGAGAAGGCCATACAGGGGAAGGCTGGGAAGGATATTGTAGGTTCAGTTATTAAGGGCATCTATTAATTTGCCTCTAGAGATAGATCTTCTTATCTGACCACCAGTATTTATGTTATTTGTTAAAATTCTGACCTGCTTTATATAACTACTTTTCTAGGTTGTCTTTTATTTCTGATGTTAGCCAACTTTTATTTATAATAATATTTTAAACTACGTCACAAATACATCACTAATTTTGAATCATGACACAAGTCTGTATGTATCCATACATGAAAAAAAGACATAACAGTGGAATGAATTTTAAGGTTGTAAAATCAAGTGCTCAGATATTATGAAGTGCCAGAATTAAGGCTGCCTGAGCAGTATTCCTTCCACCCCCTTATATTCATGAATCGTTAAACACTTTGCAATTACTTGATCATTCGATATATGTGATGTAACATTCACTTTGTTAGCAGGGATTCAGTATTTCTATTTATCAACATTCTTCAATGAGAGGCTTTGTACGTCTTTGTGCACATCATTCAAATCCTGAATCAAGGACAGCATAATTAATTTCTTCAAGGTTTTTCCTCAGGTAATGTCTTTCTAACATTTTAATACTTTCTACGTATTGAAAAAATCAATCTTCAGAACACTTCTGCAGGGTGAGATAAGGTGTGCTTGTCTACTTAATAGATACTTGTTGGACTAGCCAGGACTGTCCCTGAAACTTATTTGTACTATGTAGATATGGCTTGATTCCTGTGGAGGGAAAAAATAAAAAAAAAATCACACGACTCTATAATAAATGTCAGAGGAATGAATTAGATTTGCATAGGCTATAGTCATAATGGTGGCATATCCTAACTTACAAGATTCTGATTTAATGAGACTAACACTTGCTTTTGGAAGTAATTTCTTTTTTTTTTTTTTTTTTTTTTTTTGAAGAAAACCACAAAACTCAGAAGTATATATTGTAGGATTATATTTACTCTCTGCATGAGTCATCTTCAGGAATGGGATCTTTAGGTCTGTAGCATAACCCTCTAATGATTTCAAAGCGAAATGATTAAGAAATGGAGAAAGATTCAATTGCTGATAGCATTTTTCTTTCAAACTATTTGTAAGCGATGTGGATCTGTCACTAAAGAGGATAGAGATGCTTGCTTTATTAGGCTTGTAACCATTTGCAAATAAAAACGTTGAGACTCAAGGTTCACAGTTTTTTCTGCAAAGTCTGTACAGAGGCACAGTTAAAAATTTCTGTCTAGATCTGCTGGATAGTTGTGCTTTTTTTCTCCCGTCATAATGGTTCTGTGTACATGTATGTGTGTACAAAAAATTTGTGGTTTTCCACAGAAGAGATCTTATAGAAAGAGACCTTTTGAAAGTGGGAGAAGCCTGTGGGCTGGGATCCTGAGTGAGTGGCTCTGTAACAGTGGAGGAAGCACACTGCCAAAGTGAGCTGAAACTAAAGTGCTGACAGGATCTTGAGGAACTGGGAAAAATTGATCAGTGGATTGTGTTTGAATACTTTTAACATTTTTATTTTTTTTCACCACCGTCTTCCTAAACTTTTCCTTTTGCCTTTCTCCTGATCCTGCCACTGCTTCTTCTCTTAGATCTACAGCATGACTTCTGTCTTTGGCAACTTCTGGCTATTGCCTCAAAAAAGGCTGAAATATTTTACCCAAATTTAAAGAAAACAACCAACCATATCAACAAAAGAACCAAAGGCAGATGCTCAGCTTCTGAAACAGACATTCACGCTGGGCCGCTGTTGGAAGCGGTGAGCTAGATGAATTTTAGTTTCACTTGATGTTCTAACAAAATTTCAGCTTACCTATTTTAAGTGTGGCGACACAGATGGAAATCAGGATGTCAGAATGCATTGTGAAACTCTGACCCCTGATAATGTATTGAAATACTGAGTTTTTGTAATAGAGTCAAATTATCCCTTCATTCCAGCATTTTTCTGTCTGCTAGAACCCACCCCCTCTGACATCAGTTTGCCATTATAAATGAGTACCTTTCCACTTCTAAAACCCTTTAATATTATTACAAAGCTATCACTACCATAGTAGCAGATGGCAAGCAGTCTGAAGTCTTCCCAGCCATGTCAACGCTGAAATCTCTCTCTCTCTGTCTGAACTCAACAGCATATTTCATCAGAGAAAACCAAGGAACAAGCATCAATGGGAAAAGGCTGTGTGGAATGCTTAGAAAAGTGTGCAAATCCCACTGGTGTTCTACAGTGTGGATAGCACTCAAGCTTGAAGGTTATAAGATGCCAGAAGTTCTCTCAAGGCTTGGGTCCTGAAAAGACTTGTGTATGTATTTAACTTGATGCACCCTAAGTAGTCCCAGCTGCTTACAAAAAAACCCCAAAACCTGTGCACAAGCCCTCAGCAAAATACAGAGCTCAGGCCTGTCAGTCTGCAAATAGTACAGAAAGGCTATGGATATTATATAATTGATTCCCTTGCCAGAAAGCCTATTTAAACTCCAGATTTAAACAGTGTTGGTGATGATGATGATAGTCTTTCTGCCATGTCTCCACTGGGAAAAGAACCACTCATGGAACAGCAGAAAAAATTAAATGACATTTTCATGGAAAGACTCAATTTCCTAGCTGCAGGAAGTGTTAGGATGTGCAAACAATCTAATCTGCTGGACATGAAGTATTTTCAAAGCTTCGCAGCTCCAGGAGTGTGAGAAAGGAACTTCCTGGAGAGCAAAAGAAAAGTTTTAAAGACAGAGAAAGGGTGAGATTGCTTTTCACAGTTATTTCTTTATTAAATAAACAGGGCAAATCAGCAATTAAAGTCCCAGACTCAAAACCAATTTCAAAGCAGTGTGTGTCCACACATTAATCTCAGTAGACCTTTGTCATGGTTTAATCCCAGTTGATAGCTAAGCACCACACAGCCACTTGCTCATCCCTCCTCCCCGCAGTGGGATGGGGAAAAGAATGGAAAAATACCTTGTGGGTTAAGATAAAGACAGCTTAATAGGATAACAAAGGAAGATAATAGTAAAAACAACAATAATAATAACAACAACAAAAACAATGAAAATAACAATAATAAAGTGATATACAAATGCAATTACTCACCACTCAGGGAGGGAAAAAACCCAGGTGATGCCCAGTCTCTTTCCAAGCAGCGATCCCACCTCCCAGCTACCTTCAGTTCTATCCGGAGCATGATGTTCTGTGGCAGGGAATATCCCTCTGGCCAGGCTGGGTCAGCTGTCCTGGCTGTGCTCTCCCAGCTCCCTGTGCACCTGGCAGGGCATGGGAACCTGAAAAGCCCTTGACTTGGTGCAGACACTACAGCTACCGAGCAACAACTAAAAACATCAGTGTGTTATCAACATTATTCTCATACTAAATACAAAACGCAGCACTATGCCAGCCACTAGAAAAATAATTAACACTGTCTCAGCTGAAACCAGGACAACCTTGTATAAGTCTATGAAGTAAATTGGTAGACCTGGTAGTGTCAAATGCTGAAAGAAACAGCCTGTGTGAGACTGAGGAGTCCAGAAATATGACTCTGGGTTAAAAGCTTGTTAGTGCTCATTTTCAGTAATGTGTGAGTATTTCAGGCATAAAATTTAGGTTAGACATGTTGCTGATTAGGAGACGTAGTTGTAGGAGTGTCCCATGGTCTGAGATGCACCGCATCAGGCAGTAGCAAAGAGCGAGGCATGCCAGCTCTGTGGTAAGTCCATAGCCATCATAAAGAACGAATGTGGTTACTCACATAATGCCAGATGTGATCTGGGTTGCAGAAGACATTAATTATCAGCAACATATGAAATTATATTTTCCAATTTTTATTTTACTTATGCTCATAAATAATAACACAGCCCATTTTACTGATCAGGCTACTTCAAGAAAGTTACTTTCTGCAGCAGCACCTAAAGAAATGTGAACAACCTCTCTACCTAGGATCCACTGTATGATACAACCTAGATTTATGTGTTTCTGTAGCAGACTTCACCAAACCCAGAACCATTCATGGAGTTACAGGTAAACGAGATTTTTTTCATTTGTACTCTACCTTACAACTCAGTAGTTACCATCTCTTTCAGAGTAAAGAAGTGAAAATAAATTTCAGAGCGGAATATACCTCAAACAAAATATTTCTTTAATCAACCTTCTTCTGTCTTTCTTGCAGTCCCTGAGACTGCAACCTCTATTAGTATTTTTTGGAAGGAGAAACAGTTTAATAGGTATGCAGACGTCAATCTGGTACTTGGTATAATCCTATATCTACACTTGTTAACAAGGAAAAAGAGCGTAGTTAGAAATCACGAAAGGAAAGACAAGCTTACTTTCCCTCCCAGAACAGTCAGATTCTGTTTTAATTAAGCAACAGCCATAGGAAAAGCAACATGAATGGAC
Organism: Balearica regulorum gibbericeps; assembly: GCF_011004875.1. Lineage (NCBI taxonomy): Eukaryota > Metazoa > Chordata > Aves > Gruiformes > Gruidae > Balearica > Balearica regulorum. The sequence goes on along the minus strand of NC_046186.1, from coordinate 56,536,191 downwards.
TGAAAAAGCCACCCAAAAAGTGAAACCATTCGGGAAGGTAATTTTGTCTGTAAGATTAACAAAATTCTGCCAATTTGATGCTTTATAAATTTGCATGCTTCATGACAAGCTGAAATTAGTGTTTTTCGTAGTCATATTACAGAGGTAGAATTCACATTAATTATTATAAATGTATAAATGCTACACAAATACATCTGGGAGCTACAGAATTCTGTTTGCAATGCTTATTATTTTGGCAGGACCAGCACCACAGAAGTGATACTACCATTCAGACAGAAGAATAGTATGGGGTAGAGCGAGTGTTCTTACAGATCAGAAAAAACACTAAATAAAAAAGATCTACAGAGAAATTTTGTGTTGGGAAATGAGAATGAAAACGTAGAGTATTGTGATACAGGAAGAAAGGCATTCCTTTCTTGACACAGAACCAGCAAGTATTGAGGAAAAATGATCTTGCACACCGAAATTATGTGTTATATAACCACAGTAGTATATTACAGAGGAAACCCAGTCATCTCCCCTCAGTGCATCTCTCCCTAGTGCTACACTACGGTCTTTTGCAGACCAGTCCCTTGGTGACAGTTTGCATGATGGGCATTTGTGGTGCACTCAAGGGGAGAAAAAGCAATGTTTCCAATAATAATGCAGAGCTTCTTATATCACCTTGCAATTCATGGCAGAATTTCCCAGAAATTCAGATGATACTATCCAGAATCAAACTGGACTGCTGAGAGGACTGAGCAACATGAAAGACAGCCTCGTGAAGCGAGACTGGCTTGGCAGTGTAAGTGCACAAACTCTTAATTGTTACAGGGAAAGTAATATCTGCTTCTTTACACAGATGAGTACATTTGCTTCCTAATTCACAAGTAACATCAGGGAGCATAGTCTTCCTCATAAACAGACTTAATTAATGGCAGGTGATTTGAAGCAAAACTCTCATTAGGAACAAAACTGATACCCCAAAAGACTGATATGTTGGTGTTTGCCTTCTGATAAATCTATACGAAACTTGTTTCAACTAACTGTAGGCTACATTTTGAATAGACTGCCAAAACACAATTCCAGTTAACAAAACTGCCTTTCAGCAAGCTGTTAAATGCAGTAAGATATCATTTTACTATGCGATGTCACAGTAGTGAACACAAAGTTGTGGAGTTCCAGCTCCTGAGTGAGATGAGAAAGGAGAGTAGCAGGGTAGAGATCCTGGACTTTTGGATAGCATATTTCAGCTTATTCAGGAAACTGGTAGGATGGATCCCATGGGAGACAGCTCTGAAGGGCAAAGGAACTCTTGAAAGCTGGCAGGTTTTTAAGGACAGCATCCTGACAGCACAAGAACAATCCATCCCAATGCTTAGGAAAACAAGCAGACGTGGCAAGAATCTGGCTTGGGTAAGCAGGGAACTTGTGGCAGTGCTCCAATGCAAAAGGGCTGAATACAGGAGGAGTAGTCAGGGACAGGCTACAAAGCAGAAAGTCAGACCCACTTTCTGAGCATGCAGGGATGGTGCTCGGAAAGCCAAAGCTCAAGTGATGTTGAGACATGCAAGGGGCATCAAGAGCAAAACTTCTACTTTGTTAGTATTAAAGTTAGAACTTCTACTAAAGTTAGCACTAAAAATGTGGGTCTGTGGATCATTTCTGATTAGGGTAAGTGATTTAGTAGTAGTGGACACAGATAAGGTTCAGGAGTAATAAAATGTCCCAGGCCTCTGTGTTTAGTGAAAAGGTTCGAGGAGGACAAGACAGACCAGGTCTGAATAAGGGTCAAGTCATAGATTGCTTAAGACTGCTCAACACATAAAAATCCATGGCACTCAATGGGTTGCACTCAGTGGTGCCGAGAGAACTGGTGGATGGCCTCCAATATCTTCAAAAGGCTGTGGAGACTGAGGGAGTTTCTCAATGAGTGGAAAAAGGTAAATGTTATATTCGTCTTCAAGAAAGGCTGAAAAGATGATCTCAGAAACTAATGACAAATCAAACTTATGTATAGTACCTGAGAAAATCGTGGAGCAAGTCCTTCTGAAATATATTTCTGGGCACACAAAGGAGAAGTAGGTGGGTGGAACCATCCAGTACGGATTTACCAAAGATAAATCATGACTGACAAACCTGATTGACTTTGACAATAAAATGACTAGATATCTGGACAAGGGGAAAGCAATGAAAATAATTTATCTCAACATTAGCAAAGCTCTTGACATTATCTCCCACAATATTTTTGTATCCAAGGTAGGACGTTGAGGTTTGGATGGATGGACAACTAGAATGTGTAAAAAGTCTGGTTGAATGGTTGTGCTCAAAGCATAGTTGTTAATGGGTCATTCTCTAGAGACTGATAACAGTGGAGTACCACATGGATATGTCCTGGGACCTCTACCCTTTTTAACAACTTTGTCAATGACCTGGAGGAGGCAAGAGAGTCCATGCTTGTCAGGCTTGCAGATGAAGCTAAATTGGGGCAATCAGTCTATACATCTGAGGTCAGAGCTGCCATTCAGAGGAATCTAGACAGTCTACAGAAATGGACCAACAGGAAGTTTATGAAATTCAACAACCACATGTGAATTCTTCTCCCTGGGAAGGAAGAGCCCTGGCAACTCTGCAGTCTGGAGCAGGCCAGAGAGAGGGTCTGCAGGGAAGGCACTGGGGGTTCTGGTGCACAGGGAGCTGTGCATGAGCCATCAGCACCTGGGCAGCAGGACTGTGGCCTGTCCATCAAGGGATGGGATTATCCCACTGTTCTCAGCACTCAGGAGACCACATCTAGATGTCTCATCAGGTTCTGGGCCTCCCACTACAGGAAAGACACTGATAAACTGGTGTGAGTTCAGTGAGGGACCCCCAAGCTGGTTATGGCTGGAACAGTTGCTCTGCAAGGACGCCCTAAAATGTAAAGGGAAGGAAAGGGAAGGAAAGGGAAGGGATTATCTAGTCCGACTGCCTGACCACTTCAGGCTGACCAAAAGTTAAAGCATCTTATTAAGGACAATGTCCAAATGCCTCTTAAGCACTGACAGGCTTGGGGCATCAACCACCTCTCTAGGAAGCCTCTTCCAGTGTTTGACCACTCTCTCAGTAAAGAAACGATTCCTAATGTCCAGACCGAATCTCCCCTGGTGCAGCTTTGAACCACTCCCACATGTCCTATCACTGGATATCAAGGAGAAGAGTCTAGCACCTGCCTCTCCACTTCCCCTCCTCAGACAACTGTAGAAAGCAATCAGGTCACCCCTCAGCCTCCTTTACTCCAAACTAGACAAGCCCAGAGTCCTCAGCCGCTTCTCATAGGACGCTTCTACCAGCCCTTTCACCAGCTTTGTTGCCTTCCTCTGGACACATTCAAGGAGCTGTGCATCCTTCTTCAATTGTGGGGCCCAGAACTGCACACAGTACTCAAGGTGAGGCCGTGCCAATGCTGAATACAGTGGGATAATCACCTCTTTTGATGGGCAGATTATAGTGTGTTTGATGCACCCCAGAATGCGGTTTGCCCTCTTGGCTGCCAGGGCACTCTGCTGATCAGCACCCCCAGATACCTTTCTGCAGGGCTGCTCTCCAGCCACTCCTCTCCCAATTTATACTTGTGTCTGGCATTACTCCATCCTAGGTGCAGAATTCGGCATTTCAACTTGTTATATTTCATCCCATTAATCGTAGCCCAATGTTCCAATCTGTCTGGATTCCTCTGCAAGGCCTCTTGTCCCTCAAGAGAGTCAGCAGCACCTCCCAGTTTGGTATCATCAGCAAACTTCCTAATGGTGCATTCAACTCCTGCCTCCAGATCGTTAATAAATATATTGAACAGAATTGGCCCTAGAATTGAACCCTCAAGAACACCACTGGTGACTGGTTGCCAGCCAGATGTAGCCCCATTCACTACAACCCTTTGAGCCCTGCCCTTCAGCAAGTTCTTCACCCAGCGCACCGTGAACCCACTCATCCCACAGTTAGATAACTTGTCCAGAATGATGCTGTGAGGGACAGTATCAAAAACCTTACTAAAATCCAGAAAAACTACATCCACCACCTTCCTTTCATGAACTAGGCATGTGACCTTATCATACATGGATTTCAAATTAGTTAAACAGGACTTTCCTTTTGTGAACCCATGTTCACTGTGCCAGATGATTGCATTATTCTTTAAATGTCTTTCAATAGTACCCAATATAATCTTCTCTGTAATTTTTCCAGGCACTGAGTTTAGACTAACAGGTCTACAGTTCCCTGGATCTTCCCTCACACCCTTTTTGTAGATTGGAACACTGGCTAGCCTACAGTCAGCAGGGACCTCCCCAAACTACCAAGACCTTTGGTAGATGATTGAGAGACGTCCTGCCATAACATCCCCTAGCTCCTTCAGTACTCTGGGATGAATCCTATCAGGGCCCATGGACTTTCAGCAGATACAGCTAGTATACCAGAAAGAAGGTATAGGGACAGGCTGGCTCAGCCCGGTGCAAAGGTGGATCCAGGGGGGGCTGAAAGCAGCTCCTGGTATTTGCAGGGAGGTGGTCGAGAAGAGGGAGCCAGAGAGACAAGGGGCATCAGCTGGACCAAGGAAAAGAGGTTCAGATAGGTCTTGAGGAAAAGACTTAAGGCCAGGTTGGATGGGGCTTTGGGCAACCTGGTCTAGTGGAGGGCGCCCCTGCCCATGGCAGGGAGGTTGGAACTAGATGATCCTTGAGGTCGCTTCCAACCCAAACCATTCTATGATTCTATGACTTTTCCCCTGGGGCCAGCAGGGCAGCGATGTAGGCTGCCCAGGGAGAATGTGTTGACTCCATCCCTCCTGGAGGCCCTTGGGCAAGTGTCAGCTGCAACTTTTAGAAACTGAAGAACTCCACTAAGGACACTTCACTGATTTGAAATTGTGATATACTAAACTGAGAAACTAAGAAAGCATGTCTATTCATGTGGGAGTAAAAGATAATTTAAAGACATGCTCATAACTTTATATAATACACAAGCACACTTTCAGCTATATTGTGCTACTTCTGAAGGTGCAGGAGAATGCAATATTTACTTCCACAAAAGAAGCTGGATAACTCTCAAATTGGTATAATGAAACCTTTCAAACCAAGAAGCACTCTTAGGCCTCAGAGGGAGTAAATAAACAAAGATGGCCAAATTACTTCTCAGATTCCATTTCACATTGCTAGACTTTATATTAGGTATTTACTCAAACAGCTTTTGTTATAATGGAAGTATTTTACTCCAGAACTAAAGTTTTTATCTTTCCATAACTTCATGAAGAAAATAAAATCTAATCTTTTGCTGTGACTACAGGAATATGATCACACACGTCCATTGATATCTGTGCTTTTCTACACAGAAAATCACAGCTCAGGAAAAATAAACTGAAGAGAGAATAAAGAACTCCAGCTGTACGGAAGAGAGCCTATAAAGAACACTGATGACTTAGAGATATCATAATGCAAGCAGCAGTGTAAAAAAAAAAAAAAAAGTTCTTCTAACATGCATATTTAATTAACAAAGTGATATTGTACCTCAGCTGTGATAAACTGATTTATCTCACTTGCCTAAGCACTATCCAGGACTTATTTTTACCCATGGAACAATTGTAGGTTCAGCTGTGAAACAATGCAAACTCAAGTGGTCTCCACGTATGAGATTTCAAATTGTTAATACTGAAAAGTGCATTACTACTACATAGCACATATTTTACATAGTCTTAAACAGCAACTAAAATAAAAGGGTTTCCATCACTTAATTAAGATATGTTTATGGTCCAAATCTCTCTGAAGTCTCAGTATTTCTGAACAAAACCAGTCAAATTATTTTCCATTCTGAATGTCCGTAGCACAGACTAAGATCAGGGAAATCTATCTTTGAAAGATTTCTGTGAAGCTTTATATTACAAAAGAAATTACTAAAGTCGTTTCCTCATATACTAAAGCCATAAAGTGTCACTGCAATTCCAATTTCAAGCTCTATTGGGGATGATTCCAGCATATATGCCCAGATACCACACAAGATCTTGAGATTAGTCTTTCTGAATTCTCATTTGTACTTCCTTTGAACCTAAAATGTAAACCCTTTCTTCCAAATATCTTTTTTATGGATTTCTTTTGCAACTGTTTCTTACAGGTCAATGGAACTTTTAATCATTACATGGATATAATGAGCGCTTTTTTTTTTTCTAAAAACATGTTGCCTGGCATCAGACAATCAATCAGTCAGATTGATGTAAGCGTATGACAAGTGTGGGCTATTCCACTCCTTTAAAAAGTTGAAGAATAAACGAGGGTGAGCTCATAAACTCTTGGCAAGGATTCTCTCTAGCATAAGTAAGAGTCATTTTGGTACTGAACACACCATGGACTGGCCATCAATCACCCCAGGAAATGTGAGCCCATGAACTTGTGGAAAAAATGATGACATAAAAAGGTATACAACTCAAAGACTGATTTTTATTTGCCACAGTATACTTAACATGCCTGACTGGGTCAGGACACTATGCAGGCTGGGGCTATAAACTGGCAACTGGAAAAGCGAAAGCTGGTAAAGGTCCTTACAGCATAAACATGAAATACTACAGCACAGTATGGAATTTTGACTGAGACTATTTACACATATTTCTTCATTGTTCACTCTTGCCATTACTGAAAGGATATGATAATTATGGGGAAATTGGTTTTCAGCTTTTTAAGATAATTAAAATAATAAGAGGATTTTGCATGGGTAGTCTTTAGATTATCACTGTACACAAATGTTGATGGGGTTTGTTCTATGGAAAGTAGGAGTCCTGGGATGAAAAAAGATAGCTAGAAGGCCTTTCTACTGTCTATAGGAGTGCTTGAGGAGCACTGCTTTGCTGATTGATGAGTAGAACATTGAAAGTTAATTCAGTTGCAGAGATGTGGTGGGATACTAGCAGGCAGAAAATGGTAGCTGAAATAGATTCATACAGTTCAATGCTGGCTATGACTATAAGATAATCTATTCTGAACCTCTGGACATCACAAATAATTTGTTTTCACCAAGTCACCCTTCAGTAGCTCAGTTACTGGTGCTTGATAAAGAATTGGATGCCTTTGACTAAAACACAGTTTCTGATATACACCCAGTTTTGAACTGGAGAAATGAGAAATGGGATTCTATGGTGTCCTTTAACTTTTTTTTCCCTGCTTTTCCCATTGATCCAGTCCGTCTAGCTGTTAAAAATGTTTTTTTTTTTCCCTTTCGAATTTTTCTGGCTCTAGTTTCTATATATTGTTTCTATTTTTTTCTCCTCCACATTAAAGAACCCTTTCCTGATGAGAAAATGGCTAGAAAGCACAATCTAGCAGAGCTGAACACTGAAAAGCATGTTCTCTATTATATTCACAGAATAGAAAGAACACATTTTGGACAGGCGATAAAATTCTTCACATCAATGGGGCAATTCCGTGGTGGAGACACTGCTTACAAACAACACCTTTTTATTGTATTCATATTTATGTTCACTTTGGTACTTAACAACTGTAACCAAATGATGGAGAGCTTGAAGTATCTCACTGAAGTATTCTCCATTTCTTAAATACATTTCATAATTCCACTGTAGTTTTTACTTTCCCTTTAAAAACTTTGGACCTCTACATTTTGTAAAATCATTTGCTAGTAACTTCACAATGTCTCATACTGAATGAAATCACCTTGTACATCCACCTCTGCTTTATATAATAATTTATATCTTACTTATGTTTCCCCAGTATTACATTCAGGGTTCATGCTTTTTCTTTACCTATTTTTAAGCCTTTTTTCTTTGCAGAGTCACTGATACTGAGACAAAAATCCAGTTTTTTAAGATGTGGACTGAATATCTTATTTCTAAGTGCAGACATTTGCTTTAAATTGTAGCAAGGAGTCTAATGTTTGAAAGAACCTAGGCTAGAAAGAGATCAGGAGGACTACGTAACCCATCCTCACTGTTCATTTGCCACCATAGTAATCTTTATGTCATCTTGCAAATTAGTTTTGGTTTCATATTTCTTCTAGACTATTGATGAAAATGTTGAGTAGCATCAGATCTGATACTACATATAGTGCATATAGGAACCACATAGGTCCATTGGACGATAATGCTATACTAATTTTTGTGATTTATCAACTTACTCTGGTTAAACTAACTCTTAGTTAATATTCCATATGGTTCTGAATGATAATCCTAATTTCATATACCTAATGTTGTGCAGAACTCAGTCAGGTACTTAAGAAAAATGTCTACAAATGACTGCATATACAAAGTTTTGTTTGTTTGGGTTTTTTTTTAATAGTAAATGGCATGAGGCTTGTTTTAATCATGATAAAAACTACCTGTTGATTAATTTTTAATTTAGCACCCACCACCTATCCAGGTCCTTTGCACGTAAGTTGCTCTTCAACTGGTTCCCAGGCAGCACTGGTGAATGGCACCACGTTGCCATTCTCACTTTGCACTTCTCCTTTTATGATGTTTCTCTTGGCCCAATCTTCCCTCTGGATGAAGTCTCTACCACTCAGCATGCCAACTGCTCCTCCTAAATTGGTCTAAATCCGTCAGACTTCCATTTCTCCTCTGCAGCTGAAATTATTCAGTAGTCTCTTATCGTTTTAAAGCTTACAAGAAATGCATTGTTATAAAGGCAAGGTTTGGAAATTATTTTTTTATTATCCTACTTACTAGGTGTAACTGGAATTCTGAGATAAAGCCTTAAGGAAAACCAAGAAACTCTAGGAGGACCAAAACAGAGGAAGATAGAGTCTTTGAGGGAAAAAAAAAAAAAAAAAAAGGAACTTTTTAGGTAATCATGCTTGAATAAATTTTGATAAGTTATTATCAGATGGTCCAAAATTATTAACATAGTGTTGCAAGCATTTTTTGTGCACAGCTGTGAAAGAATAACTTTTATATGTTATGGAAACATATGAAAATGTATAATTCAGCTATCATTGAACTTTTCCAATGAAAATAGGATTGAAATCTCTTTGTTTCATACTTTCTTTATGAAAAACTATACTCTCCATTTACTGTTGAAGGTACAAGTCAATTTTCTGAGTTATCTATTTCTACGTTATTCTTCAGACCTTGCTAACTACCCAAGAGAAAACCATCTTAAAATCATGCTGTTTTGAAATTCATTGGTTTTTCTATTCTTTTGGCTACACTGACTGGTTTACCACACCCTCCAGAATTCACCACAGCAATGGAATTTCCTTCCTTTAAAGGTTTACGAACTTGAAAAAGTCTGTATATAAGAGCAATCCTATTGAACTCAGTTTGAACTAACCTCATCCCATTCTAACAGTCATCAGCGTATCTGCAGAAATAAGCACTGGCACAATGAAGAAAAATAGCTTTGGTCCCTTTCCATTTTCAAAGTTCTTATCCAGCAAAACATACCAGTATGCGTTGAGCATTAAGCACATGTTTCAATCCCTCCACAGTCATATAAGCATTTAAGAATGTGCTTTGCTTAAGTGCTGCTTCAATCAGACTGACAGCAATTTGACTTAAGCATATGCTTAATTGCTTTGCTGGATTGGGATGGGATGGGATAACTAATGTGTTTAAGACTGGAAATGGTCTGCATATGGAGTGAAGGCAATGTGATACTATCACAGAGAGCTTGGGATCTGCACAGACTCCACCATGTGCTTCCATTTCTACACCGCCGTTGTCTGTTATGTTCCAGTTCACCACAGCATCTAGAGAAATGACTTGCCATAAAACAGACGTAGGAGGGGCACAGGTTACATCCTCTTCTCTATTACTTCAAAAGCAGAGTAATGGTGAACCCAGGTCTTAACTGGGTCCCAAAATCTGGGTCCTGAAAAAAGGACTCCACAGAGATGTGTTCTTTGGGAAAGTATAGGAAACAGCTACCTTGGTACAACTGGTCAAAACTTGTCGCCTTCATCCCATACAGATAACTCCTATTTTGGCTTTTAAATCTAACTTTTTGGTCCAAATCAGGATTCCTGCAGAAACAGAACTGGGGGAAAGTGTTATAATTTTGAAGAATTAGGACTTCTTTTCTTTTAATTTTTATAAAACTTAAGGCAATTATTTGGCTACCCCAACTTTTGAAGATCTCAGAGTCCTTCATAGCAAAATAGAGGGCAAAAGAGGGCTTTTAGGATTTTCAAACTCTATGCTACATAAATAGAAAATGTCTTCAAGAACAGCTCTTCCCATGTTTTCTTAGATCAACAGGGAACCCAGAAGTGCTGGAATTCCCAGTCCTGCAGCGATTTTGCAACAGGGTAACTCTGAGGAAAAAAGCTTATAAGCATGTAGAATGCCTGACCCAGACACTGTGTACATATGAGAAGTATCCAGAGAACCACACCATCAATGTTCTTGTGATCCTGCAGCTTGGCAAATTCACTTGTAAGTTTCATTGACCCCTTCTCACGCTTTGGAGGAAACTCACAGGTACAAAAAAGAATATTTCTACAGAACATCTTGCTTTCTCACAAACCTACTTGTTTCAGAGAAAAACAAATTATTGTAAGGCTTCCAGCAAGCTCTAATCCTCAGGAGAAAACCTTTGCTACTCAGCTTAACAGTGGCAGCTGTCCAAGAGAAGAATAAGATGTACATGTTTGCAATGGCTTGAGATACTGTCTCTTAAGTATAACAGTAATTGAGGGAGTAAAACACTGACAATATGCAGCTCTGAATTACATCATCCTTAACCTAAACCAAAAGCGATTGCATTGAGTAAAGGAGAGAGTGGTGCCACTCCTCATTGCTGCAGAAAAAGTCACCATGGCCCTATCTGTCACCCCAAACACTTGAACTCCTTTGCCTTCTCTGGAGGGAATTATGGCTACAGCCCAGCTGCCTGTACCAGCGCCATAAATTCTGACAAGGTCATGCACATCAGTAAATACCAATTCTCACAGAGCGGGTGGACAGAGAGTGCCTGAACTTACTTACCCAAAGGCACTCTGCATAATAAAGAATTCAAGATAAAACACTCTCGTATAATATGATGAAATCATAGAAACACTGTTGAACAAGGTAATTGTAATGGGTAATGGGCATTTGATCATTTAATTTTAGCCTCCTGCTTTTTGCTATCCTGTACAGAAGGTATTCTGCTGTATGCATCCTACCATTCGCTCAGCAGCACTGGCCCTATTTCTGACCAGAAAATATACTTTGAATGATATCGTTGGTTTAAATCTAACCTTCACCATGCCTCCTGCAAGGATTAATATGAGAATGCCACAGAAAGATCATCAACAACCTTTGCTCTCTTGCTGCAAGCAGACTCCTATATCAACTGATGCTAGCGGGTGGACAAATACATTGCAAGGTCTACATGGTTGATAAAAGTTTATAGAGCCAGAGGTTGCCAGCAAATGCTTTACTACCATTGGATGGTAGTAAATCAGATGGAATAATTTGCTTTTTGTTAACTCCTTGAGAATGAGCCAAGAGCCTTGACTTCAGTGACAGCGATGCCGTCTCCTACTCCTGCTCCGCATACTGCGTGGTCCCGCTCGGCAGTGAAGTTAACTGGGCACGTGCCCACCACTGTGGTAGCCCTACCAAAGGACACAGCCACAGCTGGGCAGCCCGGTTGGAGAGCCGGCAGTGTGCCATAGGCACCCCAGAAGTGCACACGTGAGGAGCAACACACGCCGATCAGGCAGCGATGCGGGCAGAGCATCATAGTGCAGGGCTCAGGAGCAGGGTGGGAGCCCAACAGCACATTCAGTCGAATGAAAAGGCTGCAATAAACTCCCCGAGCCCAGCGTGGTTTCTAACCCTGAGACTCATTTGAAACCGATGACCTGATTTCAAATCAGGTCAGGCAGAAACCACGTCTGCGTGGCCGCTGCAGCTGCCTCTGCCCTCCCGGCGCTCCCAGCTGACCGGGCACAGCCCCTGGCAGGCTTGCGGCTGCCCGACGGCAAACACAACTCCTGCCTGGGGATCCTCAGCAGTGCCACCGCCAGTCACGGGGGACAGCACCCCAAAACAGCTGCACTCTTCAGCAGCTCACGGTTCAGTATCACTCAAAGTGGAGCACCTTTTTCTTCTGCCTACCACCCCTTGTTCAGCGCTGAAAAGTGCACACCGTTTGCTATTCAGCTCACAAAGTGTGCATCACCTTTCAGGACTTTTTCTGTTGACTGCGACTGACAGTGGTGTGAAGATTAGGCAGCCCTTTAATCTTATACTAGCCATGATTACCATCAGTGGAGTAAAATTGCCTGGTAGTGCAGGTTGCAGACCAATAAAAGGTTCTCAGGGCAGAAAGCATCATACACTAAGTTAAGCTTCCATCCTATTCAAGTCCATGATGCCTCCCTGCAAAAACTGCATAACTTAATGACAGTTTCCTGGAGGAGTTTTCATGAGCCTTTATGACAAAGGCCATATTTCACATTAATTAAATTTCTCTACACACATACAAAAAAAAAAAAAAAAAAAAAAAAGAAAGAGAAAAAGGTTCAGCTATTTCTTTTTAAATTACAAACCTGAACGTAATTCCTTTCATCTTAAACATTTCAATATCTTTTCTTATCTGGAAGACTTTAATTTAAACAGATTATGAGACAACCTGAATGAAGAACAACTAATTTCCAGAAAACTGGAACATCTCACTAGTATTCAGCAGCTACCTGAAACACTTTCAGCACTAGGAATGCTCCCACAGAAACACTTAGCTCTGACAGTATATTAGCAGAGATCATTTTGATTTAAGAATAAAAAAAGAATTCATTTCCCCATTACACAGGCATGGGGAATAGTAATAGCACCGGTGTTACAGCTCTGTTCAGACTGAAGTTAGGCATATAATTTCAGATCATGGAATTTTCTTTAGTAACAACCCCTAGACCAGGTGCAATGGTACAGATGTCTGTGTAGGTAAAGTCCTTGCAGGTGTATCCCACAGGTGTGTATGGTCTTCATCTCAAAAATATCTGTCACCTGTGTCTTCAGTGCTCTTGATATGTACAGTTACTGATCTAAAACATCCTGTGTGCTTTCATGTGTTCACTCCAACCTCTCTGACACAGCGTCACTGTCAGGATTGAAGAGGAAAAGTGTTTTGAACAGACGTGTATGGACACCAAAATCTAATTTACAAAGCTAACCTAACCTGTTAGCAAAAAGTAACCACTAAGTAGTAATGACATAGGTAATATTCAGGTAGGTGAAGTCTAGATTAAAGTTTTAGATATCTCATTGACATGCTCTGAGTCACCCAGATCTTAGCCTTATGGGCGATCCTATGTGAGTTAAAATCAAAATGCCTTTTGAAGCAAACAGAGCTGATGTGATGTGGTTTTACAGGTGTGTTTTTTTTTTTTTTTATAGAGAGATTTTGTTTAAGTATTCATTAGAAGCACCTTACCAATTTAGATGAGCACTTGTCATACTATAATCCTAAATAAACATACTATAAACCACAACAATACTGGCTTTCAAAAATATGTAGTATTAAAAAAAAATGGAGCTAATAATCTCAAAAGTAAATGTGACTGACTACAGTATTTTCACTCCAGCAGTCAAGAAACATAGGCAGTAAAGAATAAATATTTGAGCCACAGACATCATCAGAGGTGAACAAACAACTTGACCTTATATGTGGAAATGTGACAGATCATAGTAGTAGAAAAGCCTTAAATTCACTTATGTGTTCTTTCGTATTAAATCTGAATGATTCTTGTTCACACAGACTTAAAGGGAAAGATGACATCATGCTGTTAGTGAAATTATTTCTGTGGTAACTGAGATCTGAAATTAAGGAATCTGAAAGGAAGAAGAAAATACAAAAATAGCTAAATCATACACAATATAATTTATGGGCTCCACGCTGGAACTCACCTGCTTTTTCTGACATTGCTGACAAATCAGGCTATTCTCATCAAATAAAAGCACAACGAGAAGTGCAAGATATTTGTTCCTATTTGAAATCTGGTCTTGAAATTGAATTGTTTAACCTCATGCCTTTCTACAGTTCTCCAAAGAGGCTGAGAGACATAAATGCGTGAGTAAATGAACAGTGCACTTTTCAGGATGCAACTGTTACAAACTGACTTGATACTTCTTCCCATCTCTTACAAACTGCCACATAGCTGAACCAGCGCTGACAGTGACACTCTTCTCATCTTTCACAACAAAGAGGAAAAAACCCTCCATGGTGCTCCTGCATATGCGAGCACCAGCTTCTTTCTCTTCCACCTACAAATTACTTTTGAAGAGCATCACACAGTGTTCCACAGAGAATAAGACTGGTTAACTTTTTTTACACTGAGCACATCTGGATAAACTCAGTGATTAATGTATTTGAAAACTATGGCTTCGTTTGCATAATGTAAGCTCCATGCACTGTACAAATAGCACTTGCTGTACTTTGTGAATTCTCCAACATTTTTTGAATGATTTAGCATACTGACATAGTGACAGTACACTCTGTGAAAGCACCAGTCTGATTTTATTTTATTTATACACAGGACTGGAGGACAACAGTAACCAAACCAGACACACTATTAAAGCAGCATTAACTAAAAAAAAAAAAATCTCTTTGACTTTTAGGGCATATAATAATATCTATGCACACTCAAATGCAGTGTAACCACGAACAAGCACTCTTTGAATGATGAAAATACATGGACATACTGTCATATGGTCTCATCACCTTAGAGCTAGGAGAAAACACAGAAGCTTTTGCTGTAGCCAGAGTGTTTCCTTCTTCTATGCTACTTCCCATCTTCAAAACTTTGATAATATTGTACACTCATGAAGGACGTCTACTCAATCTTACGACATTGTCAGTCAAACTGGATGAATTAAGCAACTGAGGACAGACTGCCACATGCCATCCAAGGCCAATTTTACAGTCCAACAGGCAGGTTACATCTTTTTCAGAGTTTTCCCATGGTGTGATTTTTACCATATCCCTCTTGCTTCTAATTTCCATCTGCTCAGATCAGCTGCTGCTATAAACGCAGGTCCACAGAGGAAGTCTCCAATGCAAATGACTATATAATTGCCATTCCTGGCAGTTACATAAAAAGTGTATCTAGCTATCTGATAAATCCACAACCATAAAGATAACAGTAAAAAAAAGGAAAAAATAATCTAATTTAAAAAAATATTAAAAGGATAAAAAAAAAATTAAAAATGCATAGGATGTTCTGTTTGATTAATTTCTATTTTTTATGGCATGCCTGCCATGAAACTTACTTAGCAGGACAACAATTTGTCTCTTTTCAGGGCGAACCTTTACAGATCTAGAGATTTTCAATTTAGACCTATAGTAATTAATCTGAGGCAAAAACTTCTTCCATTTCCAGCAATGGTGATGTGAGAAGGCAGACTGCAATAAGCTCAAGATGAAATGATGGTTAATTGATCATCAAACAAACAACTTTGTAAGTAACCTTTTTCCTATTTCCAGCTATCAGTGTAGAACATATTGTACCAAAATAATTCTTAGGAAGTCTAACTAGAGACAAATATTTATACTATACATCTGAATATTTTTCCTGTACCACTGAATTGTTGGTGCAGACATATATTAAAGTAAATATGAGATACTGCAAGTGTGAAACAAAATCTTCAAAACATACCACTGAACTAGGAGATGAGGGGAAAGACAGCTAAAACCAGCAACTAGATATTCTGGAGGTTTCCCTAAAACACATATTCGGGTCAAACACTTTCAATCACGTGCTCATTTATGTATCCAAATTGCTGGACTTTCTGCATTCACATCAAGCTGACTGCAGAAGCTGTAGGTCAAACAAGAAAGGCATATCCTTGGGACCTCTGGACTATAGTCAAAAAAAGCTCCTTTGCCCAGGAAGTTTATTCACACCGACCCAGGGACAGCCAACCTGATCCATAGCTGAAAGGGTGAATTCAATGTTGTTTGCTATAAAACCATTATCTGAAGACTCTGTGGATTTCCTGATATGGGTATTTCAGGAAAAGTACTAAGTGTGTTCTGCCTCTGCTGACAGTGTATGTATATTTAATTCTATTTTCCAGCAATTGCTGGCTGATAAGTAGCCCTACATTTCCCAGTAAGGCTGCTTTCCCAGGACCTGGTCCAGTGCCTGTTGAAACTATTCAGACAGATCCTCTCGCGACCTATAGATGGTGAATCAGACCCTTGAACTGAAGCTACTTGAAAATTGCCAGGAGGGAGTTTGTTTTTCACTTTGAAGGAAGATAAAGTTTCCAGGCATTTCTGCTTCTGAACTCTTTTGCAGCATAGCCAACATCAACAGCTTGTACTCTCCACCATTCATCAGGTAGAGATATTGCTTGAAGTGACTTTCCGGCTACCTGCCCTACACATATTTTTGAGAAGAATTCATAGAGTGAGGTAATGCTCTTCCCAGAAGGATCTTATTTCAAAGTCCGGGCAAACTCAGCATAGCATTTAATTAAACAAACAGTTGCTTGTATCTGTACCAGTACATGCAATGAACGTAAAAGTGAAGGCAAAATAATTTTCATGAAAGCCCCTCCACTTGTTACATAGAAAATGCACTCTAGGAATACTTGAATTCTGCTGATCTCCATGTTGCTGTTTTTGTCAATAGAAACTTTGCACATTGCAGGCAAGATATACAATTAGTAGCGAGTGTAATTAATCACTGGTGTGGAGTCACTCTGAGAGTAGTATCTTCCCTTTCATTGGGATTCCTGAAAATAAGAAAAGAACATTTGTAGCATGGACAGTAGTTAAGGGGCTTTGTACAAGAATCCCTCTGTGAAATCTATGGCCCATGTTACAGAGGAGGTAAGGCTGGCTCTTTCTGGCTTTAAAATGTACAAGCCTCCAGAAAGTCACACTGGAGATTCTCCTTACAGTCACCAAGTTTTAACCTCATCGCTAGTTCCCCAGGAAAAGGTTTCTTGACTTTGTGTTGAAAAGCTGCTCTTTGGGATAAAACTGACATTTAAATGTTCCCCGAAAGAAAAGAGCAAGGACTTTTATTTTCTGACTGAAGGTGTTAGTTGTGAGACCAGCTTTTCTGGTATGTGTTCACTGCAAAGGAAATAAAAGTTCAGAAGAAGCTTTTAGTACAGCAAGACCATGGTCCATACACTTTATATCTTGATTTGGTGCGTCTACATTAGCAGCTTATTTTGACTCAGAAATGTGCTTTCAAAATGGCTATCCCGACCATCCCCACTTTACACACTTTGTCTCACATCACAGAGCAGTTTTTGAGTGCATGAACTAGATGTCTTTTGGATGAAACTAAGCCAAAATATGTGTTTCAGGAGTGCACCTACTAACCAGGAACCAGACCAGAGTTAATGTAAAACCTGATGAAATACCATGCACAGTGGATGTCAATAGGACTCCACAGATCCATTCCTAATAATCTGTACTTTTTGCTGTGTGGACAGGGCAATTCTTGGCACCGGTTCAGTGACAGCCAATCTGTAGGTCAGGAGTATAGCATCTATCCAAAACTTAGGAAGGTTGGCTCTTGGACACAAGATGTATCTCCTTCTCCCTTGAAGCACTCCACTACTGCTAATCTATAGGACCAAATTTCCAGGAACTATCCTACGCATCACCTGCCTAGACTGCACTAAAGGCTTCCTGAATGAAATATGTTCTTGCTTATCATCTCCATTTACTTCTAAAGCTCAGATCATGGCCGACTCTGGGGTCTCTTAAGCAGACTTTGTAGATGGTATGAGTAGCTTATTTAGTGCATGGTGCACAGTGCTACTTTGACAGCTTTTGCTACAACCTTCCGAGTATAAGTAAATGGCAGCTCTCTAGAGTCTGATCATCTTTTTGATAATCTTTCTCCTGTCAAAGAGGAGCAAAATCATGAAGTTTAATAACTGATTATAAAAGGAAAGAGAATTCATTCTTTGTACATTAAATGGGAGAGCAAGGGATTACTGCAGTTACCAAGAACAAGCAACCATCAACTAAAATAATTTCCTGCTAAGAAGTTTGTACCTTCAAAGGGTTAAAAGCAACGGAGAAGAAGCAGGTGTATACACTATTCAGCCAGCAAATAGCATAGCAGAAGCTGGCTGAGGCAAACTGATTTTTTTAAATGAGTGTTTGTTTACAATTAAACATTTGTGACACCTTTACTTATTTAGCTGGGTTGGACTCACACATACTTTGCTATCCCTAAGCTGGCAGTAGCAGCCAGGCAGTATCACTTAGAACTTCAGTCCTGTAATAACAGGACTTCTTGCAGGTTCACTTGTAATTGTACAGAGATATTCTAAAACCTTCGCAATTTTAAGCTTAGTACTGGAAAGGAGGGAAGCAAACATTTTTAGTTTTGGGTTTTTTCTATCTTTCCTAGTAGGGCAGAGACAAATATATATTTTATAATACACGAAACACAGGTATAGCCTTATTCCATGTGCTCAGTCATGTGAAATAGCTACTGATCTGCTAACTGTAATCACTGCCTCAGATATTTAATCACAAAACTACAGAGCACTTCTAGCGCCTCTCTGGAAGATGAAGCTATTCTTCGCTTCACATATGATTGCACCTCCTTTTATACATAGAGTTCAGGCATCAGAAAATATCAATTTTCTCCATGAATGTCTGAAAGCGCACCCAGCTTATCAGATAAATAACTCCTTTCCCTGTTTACTAGTAACCTCCCTAACTAATGTGCATACATACATCTCCACTATTACAGAAGGTACATCTCAGCATCACAGAACTGGTAACAGTATCTCCACAATGTCCAAAGTGCTAACTCTCCTCTAAAGAGGAGAAACTGAGGCAAGTCTCCAAGCTTTTCTGGAACTGCTTCAGCTTTGTTGTAAACAATTTCAGCCGTGAAGTCATCATTATTAATTTGTCCTCTGGGGTTGACTAGGAAATGGTAAACCTGGATCTACCAATACCCCTTAGCAGGAGGAGGTCGGAGAGGAGAACGAACCTAACAGCAAATAGTACAGTCTGATAAAAGTCTGATGTCTTCTAATTCTTAACACAGAAACTCCAGTCCAAAGGGCCCAAAGTTATTGCATCTTTTGTAGCTTTAGTTAGCTATTATTTTACATATGACCTGCTGATCTCTTTGTTCCCTGGTGACACCAGACAGATGTTTTAATGTCCTACTCTGTAATCAGTTTGCCAGTAGCAAGTTGACCCACTGGCTCTGTCCTTCCCCCCTCCCTTCCCCACACACATTTTCAAACATCTCTACTCTGAGGTCTTTTTAAAAAACTTTTTAACATTTTTGTTTGTTTGTTTATTTTATATCAAGACACATTTTTGTGGAAGGTCATTCCTTCCCCCACATGCAAGCAGCTTCTTAAAGGTATCTTCATACCCTTCAAATGAACACATCATTTTTTAATTTTCACATTAGTTTTCTGTTGAGAAGTCTGTACACACTTCCTCCTTTGTAAATAAGCTAGGTGAAAAATGTCCCTAGGTCTCTGAAGGTGAGGTAAAAAAATTAATTCCTACCCACTCTGATTAACTTGTTTCGAAAAGCAGTTTTAGCAGATATCCCCTCTGGAAAAAAATCTTAATTGCTTCCTGAAGGCAGAATGCCCGTGACTAGTTCTTGACATTATTAGGGAAATATTTAACTGTGATTTTTGGTGTTGTGCACACACTGTATTACTTAGAGAGAAACAAATCTCAATGCTCTTATTCATAATTTCCAGAAGTTTAATAATTAAGATGGAAAGAAGCAGTCAACTGTCAATTAGCTTCATTCTCATGAGGTTCTTAAGCAATAAAAACGTACATTCTGGCACATATGTCAAAAAATCCCCCAACTATGCAAGCCTTCTATCCCCAGAAGTTGAGAGATTTTATACTTCAGCAAATTCAAAGTTTTCATACAAGCATGAGGAGATATACATGCACATGTCAATATAAATACATATTACATATTTGCATTTATATATTTATATAAAGGAGGTGATGTAAAGAATATGTAGGAAAAAAAGGCCCTACCAACTGATAGGTACTGTGCAGTGTCAAGAGATTTTCAAGTACAGAGAGCAAAGAGGTACGCATCAATAACAAGATTTGTCTTTTGTAAGTCTCAACCACCTGGTCCACTTACTGTTCCTAAGAAATGGCAAAGTCAACTCAAGGAAACAGACATCATCAGGTTACTGTGACCTACTGCACATATTACTCCTGCAGGCAGTAGCTAAGCAGCAAAACTCTACACTTCACTGATCAGCTTCTCAAGTAAGAATGAACTGCACTGGACTTTGCAGTAATTTTTTTCTTTCTGCTTTAGAAAGAATCTATATATTTTTTTCATCCATAAAAAAAGAAAAAAGAAAAAAAAAAAGAAGGAAAGTCCTATTAAAAAAGGTAAAATAAAGTGAAAAAAAAAAAAGATCTGGGGATATTTAATGACAACAACAGCTACAGTTATGAAACATCTTTTTTAGACAGTGCCTATATAGAAGGACATGCTTTGGTCTAGTGGTTCATTAAACTGAGATGAGTTAAACCCACTGGGTATAACGACTGGGATGTAGTCTCCTCTGCATGTATGTGTCATGTGCAGTAAATGACTACACTAATGATCTATTATCTTGTATTGCTCCTATATAGTTTAAAACAAGCATTTAAAGCAATGAAGGTAAGTATTCTGGCCTCCCTTGCACTCATAATGACAGACTACCTATGCAGATTACAAGATGTTGTCACACTTAAGGAAAAAACACAGATCTGCAGCCGTGAAGAGCTAACTGGAATGTCAGGGGAAAAGAGCTCATCATTTATGATGTATCAAAATACAGAACGTACATGTACTCACTACCCCTCTTCTGCTCTGGTCGTTTCCACTTGATAAAACATTTTCATCCTCACCCTATCTACTTTCATGTTCCATCTGCTGCTGTGAGATGAAGACCACAGCAGACAAGAAGTGGAGGGACTGTGTTAGACACAAAGCAGAAAGAGTCATGGCACAAGAGGAAAAATCATATGTCTTTATGAGAATTGGTGATAATGACAAAGATAGATTTGACAGAAAGCTGATTCAGTTGGGCTCAAGTGCCTTGAGAGAAGTTGTCTGAGAGAAGAGGCTTTCAACTCCCAGGATTTAGCTTTCTGCAGAACTTTTGTAGAAAGATTTTATAGAAAGATTTTAATTCTAGTTGGCCAACCACACTGGACTCAGCAGCTTCAAAGTCACAAGTGCTGATCTGCAGCCAGGGTGGAGGGTAAACATCCCACCCTTGCTCTGTTTAAACCTGTTAGGAGTTTGGAGGAAACTGCCGGTTATAAAGTCATTGAATGTTGGTTTATATGCCAGAGTGGTCATCCTTAGACAAAACATCCAAGATGATAGATAATCCATGCTGCAGAAAGATACTAGCTACTTAACATTTTATATTGGGTGTATGTATCAAGGTGTTGTCATTGGGGGGAGGAGGTAGAGGGGAGGGGGCTGCTGCAGGGGTGGCCTCTGTGAGAAGACATCAGGAGCTACCCCTGCATTGGAGAGAGCCAGTTCCAGTCAGCTCCAAAATGGACCAACCACTGGGAAAAAATGAGCCCATCAAGGATGTTGGTGGCATCTCTGTGATAACATATTTAAGAAAGGGTAAAAACCACTGCACAGCAGCTGTGAGAGAGGAGCGACAAAATGTGAGAGAACAACTCTGCAGATCCCAAGGTCAGTGAAGAAGGAGGGGGAGGAGGTGCTCCAGGTGTCAGAGCAAAGATTCCCCTGCAGCCCTTGGAGACCATGATGACACAGATTGTCCCCCTACAGCCCATGGAGAACCATTCTGGAGCAGCTATCCACAGTGCAGCCCATGGAGGAATGAAGAACTCCACGCCAGAGCAGGTGGATGTGAAAGAAGCTGCAGCCCACGGAGAGCCCACGCTGGAGCTGGCTCCTGGCAGGAGCTGTGGTCTGTGGAGAGGAACCCATACAGGAGAAGGTTTTCTGGCAGGACCTGTGGCCCATGGGAGACCCAGGCTGGAGCAGTTAATTCCTGAAGGACTGTACCCCATCAGAAGGAACCATGTTGGAGCAGTTTGTGAAGGAGTGTATCCCTTGGGAGGAATCCCACACTGGAGTAGGTGAAGACTGTGATGAGGAAGGAGTGGCACAGAAGGCACGTTATGGACTGACCGCAACCCACATTCCCCATTTCCCTGCCCTGCTTGAGGGTGAGGAGGAAGAAGAGTCAGGAGTGAAGTTGAACCTGGGAAGAAGGGGAGGCAGAGTGAAGGTGGTTTCAGTCTTGTTTTGTTTTTCTCATTATCCTATTCTGTTTTTAATTGACAAGAAATTAAATTAATCTTCCCCAAGTTGAGTCTCTTCTGTCTGTGATGGTGCTTGCTGAGCACTCTCCCTGTCCTTGTCTTGACTCATGAGGTTTCAGTCTTTTTTGCTATCCCTGTCCCACTGAGGAGGGGGAGTGAGAGAGCAGTTGAGTGGGCACCTGGGAGCCAGCCAAGGTTAACCCACCCCATGTTTTTATGTAGCTTCTGAGGGATCACAAACAGTAACATCAATACCGAGAGTGACTACACTGTGCTATGTCTGTTCCAGATGGGACTAGGTACAATAATAATCTTTCTTGCATTAGCCAAGCTAATACTACTAATGGATCATAACTGCAAAGTAACAATTGTGTATGTACTTTTTTCCAGGGGGCAAATTAAGAGATATCTCCTTTCAACTATTCAGCTAATAAATAAAACAGGGAGGTGGTATCAATTGCCACAGATCAAGGATACTTAATATTCTTACTGCTGTAAATTAGCACTCATCAATGTTCCCTCCCCTTGCTTTTCATTTTATTCCAGAGAGGTTTCCATAGCAACTAGGTCATGTGCCCAGTTTAATCTTCAAAGCTGTAACATTATGGTGGATTCTTGCTGAAAGTGAAACAAACAAAAAAGGGCAGTTTTTATTTGTAGCCTCTTAGATATAATGATAATGGGGTTCTACAGAAGGAGCTCTGGCAGTGAGGCACATGCAAGCACACCATTTTTTCTCAACTGGTCAGCACCTGGTTATGGACACCAGCATAAAGTCCTGGAAGCGACTCTCTTCTAGAATTTGTCCAACATAAAAAGCAGAACCACCCCAGACACCAGCAACATTTATGGAGGTTAACAAGTGACCTGTCACTAGTCCTCCATAATTCCTTTCAACTGGCCAGTGCTACCTTGTCACTGCTTCTCAATTTCTGAGAATTGGTCTGATAAGATTGGAGAGAGAACCTCAACAGCTTGAGCAAAGCAGCTATTATTTATATTTCAGCAGTGTGTTCCCATCCAAAATGTTTACAGATGTAGAGGATAAACAAGGTAAAAGGAGCCAAGCATTTTTCACTTTTAAACACAAACGTAGACTACAAGAGACAGCTGGTTTTGTGGGATTTCTGGTCATAAAAGTTAACATCTGAATACAAAACAAATAGTTTCTAAGATGAGTTTTATATGGCAATGGAAACAACGAGCAACTTGATTCAAATGAGTGCACTGTCTCCTATGCTACCCCTGTGCAAAGTAATAACAACCTGCCAAAATTCAGAAAATTGCCACCTTATTCTCTTAAGCAGCCCTCCTTACACCATATGAGTGCCCTGGCATCCCAGAGCTCTGCCCTCCAGCGCTAGCTAGGCAAGAAGCGAGAGCTCCTGTGTTTGTGCAGAATTCTTTCTCATTGTATTCCTCATTCTATGAAGAATCCCATGTCCTGTTTGCCTGTTTTTTCACCTGTTACCACCCGCGTGAAAATAGCATTTTCTATTCTTTAGGTAAAGTACAGAGCTTAACAATAAGGGCAAGGTCCTTGACTTGATTCCAAGGAACAGGTGTCATGAAAGTAATAAAACAGTCTAACATATGTATAGGTAAATGTATAATTGCACTGGATGGAGGTTTTGCCTTGTTTTATAGAGAACTTTTATGCTTCTTAATGGGACAAAGTGCAGTAACTAAAGCTCTTGGTTAAATCTCCCATTTCCAAAAATATTGCAAACAAATATGAGTTCTTGTACCAGGATTTCCCCCCAAAAAATTGCAGGACTAAATGTATCACAGAATATTAGTAACAGTCTAAAACAGTGTGTGTGCAATCATGACTCTGTGGGAGGCTGAACTAATTAAACATGACATCATTCCAGTGCCTAATTGAAATGAAATATTAAACTCATCTTTTACGTAAGAGAATGAGAAAGGGAATTGAGTTTAATGAAGAGGAAAAATTCTAAGAAATTAAAACATCTACGGAATTGGTATATCCTCTGTTAAGAACATTTAGTGAAACAATCCACTTCTAGTATATGTTCTCATTTTAATGTTTGATACCTAATACGGCACTGCATGCTGGCCTTTGGGAAATCCAGGTTCCAATTTTCCATACATCATATTCAGCATCAGGTAGGAAAACTCTGCAAAAGCAGAAAATGTTATTTAACCTCATAAACACTAACCATGAGTCCTTCATAATCTCTATCAGCTATCCAAACCACACCATGGCCCAGATCATGGGTTTCATTGGTTTTAAGAAATACTTTTTATTCATTCTTTTGAAATTAATTCTTACACAACTGACAAACTAAATGCCAGCTTTGACTTCCTTCTCAAGCTTTTTTCATGTTTTCTCTATTATCACAGAATCTCACTGGCTTTTCAATGAAAGCTACAAAAAAAGCAACCAAAACACTGATACAATCTCACGCCACTCCTTGCCATCTATGAAGTCCTGAACATCTCCTGTCTTTCAGCTTTTCTCACCTGGCTGAATTTTCCCCTCATACTGCACCCTTCACACTCCCTTTCTTTTCCATCTCCCCTTACCCTTTCTTTTACAGCACAAACATAAGCACACTCCATCCATCAATAAAAAATTGATTCCTGGTAGTACTTACTAGACATCAGTCATCATTGCAATGAACGTGCCACCATCAGTAGATGCCTTCAGCTCCTCCACATTGTTTCACTGATTAAATGTGTTGCCCCATGTGTTAAAATTAATCTGTCTTGAAAAGAGCCACACAGAAGAGCCTGGCCTGCTAAAACAACATATTCAGCCCACAGCCTCATTCGTTGATATCCCACCCTGTGATCAGTGTGTGTCTATCTGATACTCCCTGGCTGGAGTACAGCTGATCGAATCAGTCAGATGAGAGGACACACATAGTCAAGCATCTTCTTCCCAGCTGTATTCCTAGGATGAGCATTTACTTGGGTCATATGAGAGGGGAATATCTAGAATGAAGGCAGAACATAAATATGCATTTATATAATTTCTCATGGAGAGACCAGTAAAGTACATAGAGACTTAAAGCACTGGCACTGAGAGAAGTGGATGGAAACTAGAATAAATGGCAAATTCAATAAAAGAAGTGTGACAGATTGCAGAATTCCCTTAAAACTGGATGGAGACTTCATGGGAACATTTTGACAGCATAAAGCAAGGAAGATATCAGAGATATTGTCTTCCTTAAACTACTAAAGGTCCTTGATCAATTTTATAGATGATAGTAGTTCTTTCTGCAGCTATTTAGCATTGCCACTTAAAAGGAAAAGGAGGTGGCTAAAGAAGGTGAAAGATGGTTGAGAGACAGAAGACATGAAAATGGGGTCAAAAATAATAGACATGATGAAAAAGAAGCATGATAAGATAAGAACAAAATATAGCTTAATTTTAAAAAGGTTGAAAGTTCTATTAAAAGTTCATTTAAAATTGTATTTTCATCTTGTAACCTCCTGTAACCATAAGCAGATTGTAACGGACAATCATCAGGGATTTCAATTAATTTGTTTATTGGGCTTTGTCGATTCTTACCTTCCCTTAATGAAGCGGTATTGTTGCTGTGAGAAGCAGAAGCTCAAGAGTAGAGAAACAAGCACAAAGACATCACCCCTCAAGGCCATTTCCTTTTAGTGCAGTTCTTCTGTATTTATTGACTTCCCTCAGTAAATCTTTGTCAATGTAAAGCAAAAACTGATTAGTCCATGCTATAAAAATGCCTATGCAAGCTGTAAAGTTGGAAACAGAGGACAACCTCAAATTTTACTATTTTTCCTGAGAAAATAGAGAAACATTCCAGGAGTTATTAAAGGTAAGACTTAGCTGGCATGCATGACAAAGGGGCATCTGTGAGTGACTCAGATGTACACATCTTTTGAACCAAAAAGTGAGCAACCTGTATTTAGCTAGGAACTTGAGAACATGTAACTGGCCACACTGTAAAAAGTCCTGCTCTACCTTTCAAAAGTAACATTGTTTGACTATTCCTCAACCAACAAATTTCACAAACTTTATGTTCATTTTTGGAAACAAGAATAATAAATTGTGTACTAGTATGCTCTCGTAAATAATTTGGTTTTGTTCATCAGGGTGTAAACAAATACTTTTCTTTAAAGGTGTGATAGATAGATTTCCCCTTTCTCCAACCTTCCA
Source organism: Balearica regulorum gibbericeps (assembly GCF_011004875.1). NCBI lineage: Eukaryota > Metazoa > Chordata > Aves > Gruiformes > Gruidae > Balearica > Balearica regulorum. The sequence goes on along the minus strand of NC_046186.1, from coordinate 56,509,800 downwards.
GTAAAAATTTAACATATGTTTAAAAAAATATGTTAAAATATATGTTCTTTATTTCTCTCCGGTTTTCAACTAGAAACACCGAAATATCCAGCTTGTAGATTAAATTGTTGAAAATGCTTGGGGAGGCAGTTGATGAACAGAATGTTTAATATTTAAAGGAATGTGTCAAATAACATTTTTTACCATCTGTTATTGGGAAATGATGGGCAATGTAACAACTCAGCTGTGTGATTATGTGCCCAGGTGACTCCATCTCCATTTTTTCTTCTGTACTGCATAGTACTAAATACATCTTTCTTACTCTTATTAGACTATTATTTCAAACAATTGTATAACAATATGGGGAGGTTTGTACTTCATCTGTTGCTTAAGAAACAAGCAATTGCTAGCAGTTTTTATTCATGTGGTGTACTATATTTGTTAATCAGGAATATGATGTAATGTTCAGGTTCAGTAACCTAGCAATGAACAGCAAGATGATTTCAACACTTGAGTCTTTTTCCTATATGGGGATATTAAAGATTGATAGCAGTGAAATGGGAATGAATTGTGGGACAAAAAGGAATGTAAAGTACCACGAAGGCCCTCCTTACTCACACACAAGCCAGGCTGGATACTGGAAAACTTAGATTAAATGGAAAAAGTAGCCCTGCAGGGAGTTAAAAGTTGCTATTCATAGAATCATGAAATGGTTTGCGTTGGAAGGCACCTTAATGATCATCTAGTTCCAATGCCCCTGCCATGGGGAAGGACACCTTCCACTACATCAGGTTGCTCAAAGCCCCATCCAACCTGGCCTTGAACACCTCCAGGGATGGTGTATCTATGTCTCTGGGCAACCTGTTCCAGTGCCTCACCACCCTCACAGTAAAGAATTTCTTCCTAATAACTAATCTAAATCTACCATTCTTCAGCTTAAACCCATTACCCCTTGTCCTATCCCTACATGCCATTGTAAGCAGTCCCTCTCCATCTTTCCTGTAGGCCCCTTCAGGTACTGGAAGGCTGCTATAAGGTTTCCCCAGAGCCTTCTCTTCTCCAGGCTGAACAATCCCAACTCTCTCAGCCTGTCCTCATAGGAGACGTGCTCCAACCCTCCGATCAATTTTGTGGCCCTCCTCTTGGACTTGCTCCAATAGCTCCATGTCTTTCTTGTACTGGGAACCCCAGAGCTGGATGCACTACTCCAGGTGGGGTCTCAGGAGAACAGAGCAGAGGGGCAGAATCACCTCCCTTGACCTGCTGGCCACGCTGTTTTTGATGCAGCCCAGGTCACAGTTGGCTTTGTGGGCTGCTAGCACACATTGCTGGCTCATGTTGAGCTTTTCATCAATCAGCACTCCCAGTTCCTTCTCCTCAGGGCTACTCTGAATCCATTCTCCACCCAGCCTGTAATTGTGCTTGGGATTATGCCAATCCATGTGCAGGACCTTGCACTTAGCCTTGTGCTTCATGAATTCGCATGGGCCCACCTTTCCAGCCTGTCAAGGTCCCTCTGGATGGCATCCCTTCCTTCCCACACAGCTTGGTGTTTATTCCCCATGTTACATGTATTTGCATAGAGGCATTTAAGTTGGGCACCCAATGAAGCTGACTGACTGGCTGGAGTGGCTGGAATTCCTTTGCGCTGCACTTCAGGTGCTCTCCTGCTGACCTGGGATCCTTCTCCAGGCTCTGGGTGTCTATTCTTGGCACTGGCATCAAACTGGTAGGAGTGGGATGGATGTTTCCCCTCTCCTGGCAACTTTAGTTTAAAGCCCTCTTCACCAGCTTGGCAAGCCTATGACTGAGGATGGTCTTCCCCTTCTCTGATAGACGGAGACGGAGCCCATCAGCTTCCAGCAGATCAGGTTTCTTAAAGTGAGTCCCATGGTCTAAGTAGCCAAACCCTTGGCTGTGACACCAGCCCTGTAACCATTTGTTGGCTTGCCAGATTTGACTGGCCCTTTCAAACCCCTTCCCTTAGACCAGGAGGATTGATGAAAAATCTACCTGCACTCCAGAGTCCCTTACTGCTGCTCCCAGGGCTCTGTAACCCTTCTTGATAGTCCTCAGACTGCTCCTGGCTGTAACACTGGTGCCACTATTGTGGCTGAAAAGCTAGGGCACACGTCCTGCTTGCTTTGCACCTGTTAGGCACAGGATTATTCCAGTAGCTGCTGAACTTCAACAAGTCTGATCTACTTTCAAAACTTTTGAAACTTTTGATCTGGGTAACAAAACAAACATGATTCTTGCTTTGGTCAGTAAAAACACATCAGTCCCACCACACAACAATCCATCTGTACTCATGGGAAAAAAGGCAGGCTTTATCCATCAAAAATGATTCAGTTCTGCACCAGATGAAATTTGCGATTGCCTTCCATGGATGCCAATTCCTTCATGAATGAATATGATTACTGCTTTGTTTTCTAGCAGGGATCTGTTTCCATTTACCCTCCTGAGGTATCAGCTGGTGATGAGTCCTTTTTCCTACCATTTGCCACTTCAGTGGATCTGTGACGACAGCAAGCTTTTGATAGGGGAGAGTGCTTACAGACAACAGAACAGTCCACAAGCTTTCCCATGAATTTAATTTGATTTCATTCAGAAATATGAAAGTCACTCCTGCCAAAGAGTCAAAAAAAAATCCCATAGGTGTTCTAGGGCTGTGTCCAGATCACCACCAAAGCACTAATGGCATTAGAGATGCATGGCACCAGGTAGGAATAAGATACAAGGAAACTGATCTGTCCCATGAGTTTGACAATCTCTAGATATGATTTACTGTGCTGGCACATCAAATTGAGAATGTTTCATTCAACCAAGTACCAAAATCATCTGTTTTGGTTACCAGTCAACTAAGTTTGTCCTTCAGTTCAAATAAAAACAGCTTTTGCTAATACACATAAGGGGTCAAATTCTTCTCACTGAATATGAGGGGTTTCATGAGTTTGTTGCACTTTGTGAAAAGCATTTTGGAAATGGCATACAATTTTAAATTAATATTATTTAAGATGAAATGTGAACTCAGCTCAAGAAACATTATTGTGGTCCCTTATGCATCTGCATTAAGCCATAGTCTTCAATTATGTGAATATATTTTTTTTTTTTTTTTTTTTTCATAGAATCACTACCTAATTCTGTACGTAAATGCGCAAAGAAACAGAATGAAGGGCTGGATGGATAACTATTGAACAAGGTATTTTTGCCAACTCTGGAATGTCTTAATTTGACACCTACATAAAATTCTTCTAAATCTTTTCAAAATTAGATAAAGACTTGCAGTGATGTTGCCTGTGTATGACAGAAGTTTGGCAACGAAGTGTGGGGGAGGACCTTTACGGTTCCACAGGTTTCACATCGTGTTATGAACAGTCACTGCTGAACTGATTAATGTGGCACAAAGTTCTACTAAAAATAAGGGGAAGCATCACAGCCAGTGTAGAAAAGAACAGAATTACCTTTCTCCTGAAGATTAGCATCACATTATTATGAAACTAGTCAAGATAAAGCGGAGAGTTGCTTAACTCCACTCAAACATGTTGAAGAAGCTTTAATTATAATGGAAAATTTCTCAGGAATCTTTTCTTTTGTTGGTATACAAGCAGAGTGTTGATTTTTCTCCTTAATCTCTGATTCAAACATGGTATTTAAGTAGTTCAGGGTTTCTTTTCAATGAGATTTCAGTGTAAACAGGTTGTCCCATCTTAAGACAACATACTGATATGGTGTCCATGGTTATCAAGATTGGGAGCCATGGAAAGAGCAGTTCTATGAGAGGCATTCAGAACCACAGAAGCTCAGTATGGAAGCAGAAATTTCTCAAATCCTGAGATATGGAATGTAACATAATTATAATAAAATCCTTTGGGGGGGGGGCGGTTTTTTAAAATTTTTTTTTCCAGAGGAGGGGTTAATTTTTTACATAATTACTCCATTTCACATATTTCTTCTCATTGGAGATCCTACTTACCATCTTTTCCATTTCAAAAAAAAAAAAATCCTTTCAACGTGTTTTATCATATTTAAATAACTGCTTCAGAAGCTCGACCAGCATCTATTCACAACATTTACTCTGAACATCTGAGAACTATTTACTCCATTACTCTAGAGTTATTCTAAAACAAGTGAGAAATGTCACTTTAACAAAACTGAGGCAATCCCAGAACAGCCAGAATTAGGGCAATTACCTTGGACACTATGGTTTACAGGAGAAAGGCTCTCTTCAGCACCTCATTCTCTGGGGGTTTTTTGGCAGCTGGTCTTTATATATGTTTTCCACACTTTTTTACACAGAAGACTTCATTTCACAGAAGGTTTGCTTTCATTTCCTATCAGGGAAACTAGATAACTTCAATCCCAAATTTTGATTGAGCTGACACATGAAATTATAGACCTGAACTTGTGTTGTATGATTGGAAAATACCAAATCTACTAGTACAAGAAAGGAAGGACAGGGGAAGTGCTCATTAATGTAACCTCATTAAGGGCATAACTGATTTAGAAATTAAAAAATAAAGACAACAAGTAAGAAGTAAGATATAATGCAATATATGTTCATCTAAGTTAGAGCATACCAGATCAGCCTGATATCTTTAATAACAATCTTTTTGTGGGGGTAGTGGAGGTTCTGAAAGAGTGCATAAACTGGATTTTATTAAGCTATTTAGCTATGGACTTATTTGAGAAATCATTTAATTGAAGAGCAGTGGAATTTGCACAATGGTTGTAAAGTGAGTAATAAACTGATGGATGGGAAGATAGCTCTTAGAAGTTAAGGTCTTAGAAATGAAGAGAGGTAACTCATGGAATTCCTTGGGTGTCACTGATGAAACCAATTTAATTTTCTATTTTCATGGGTTGGGATAAAAAGTAGGAAGGTGTTGCTGCTGGTGGAAAGTTAACAGATCCAAGCAATGGAAAGGATTGGCTTGTTGGACAGGAAGAAATTAGTTACATTTAGGTCCAGGCTGAAGCAATGCAAATACCAACATGCAATAGCCAAAATGGAAGTAATGTACTTCAGGACTTAAGAACTTCTACTAGAAGATATGAGTTTATCAGCTGGAAATGACCAAAAAAGGGAAATACTGCTGCACTGGCTAATTGGAGCATAAATACCAGTAAAACTATTAGACACTTTTAATAACATTTTTCATGGAACAGAATTTCTTTTTTCTGTAAAGTCTAATAACAGTATGAAATTAACCTGAGGAGCCAGGACTTTGGATGAAATATCATGTTCTTGAGAGACAGGCTATGTACAGTCCAAGAAATACTGTTTTGATGTATCCCATTATGACAAGGTTCCAGTGTGATCCTTGATAGGATTTGGGGTTTTTTGCTTTTGCTTATTTTTGCTTTCTTGCCTTCCCCCCCCCCCAAGCTTCCTGACTTACAATTTCAGTCAGGGAATCATTTTAGCAGAAGAAACCATGGGGTACAAGACAATTCTAAAAAAACTTCTCTAGGGCTAGATGCAATGTCTTCCGAAGTAAATTGAAAGATCCACATTAACTTTGGTGTGTTTTATTTACAAAATATAAAATGTAAAGGTCATTTTAATATATGTTTCCTGTCTATAATTAGGTGGTTTTGATGGAAATTTAAGAGAGAAAAAGCAGGGAGGGAAAAATGGGGCATTTAGGCATCCTGATAATCTGACTGTACAGCAAGTTACTGAGCCAGATACACCATTCAGTGCTAGTCCAAAAGATTACTCAGTCTCTCGGTAAAATTAATTAACCTTTAAGTACTACTTAACTAAATCCTTCTTTACAAGTGTCTACCTTACTGTGACAGCTTTAAGATGTTTACAGGTCTAAGAGGTAGAGATAGAGAGCTGAAAGCCTAGTATGCCTCTCCCCACTGATAAAACATATGCTGTATATTTATTGACTTGCATATTTTGACAGTAAAATAAAAAAGAAAGTGAAGGTCATTACAAGGTTGTACTTTTGTTATAATTTACTACTCTGCTACAGGTTTTTTGCAAACCAAATGTTGGTTGCAATAGCTATCAATTAATGTACTGCTGTTTTATAGAGAAAAATGCTCATTTTATTTCTTACAGTTGATTTTTTATCAACCCAAGAAACCCAGTTTGTAAAAATTATATTTGAGAATTTTCTGAAAATCCTGTTTAGATAAAAAAGATTATGTTGGGGGTAGGAAGTGTAATTCGGCTTTCAGAGAAGAAAACCTGGCTTAGCGCAAATGATCCTTTGACTCTGAGTGGAAGAAACAATGACGATTCAGAAAGAAAAGTAAAGTGGTTGAAGCTGAAAAGCTGAAGATAAAAGGAGGCCAGACAAAACAAACTGCAAACCAGAGCAGACACAAAGATTAAGACAATGTCCACCATATTCCTAGGATCTGCTTCTAGAGACTACTGCAGTAGTCCCAGCCTGGAATGGAAAAATATATTGAAGAATTGGAGCCCCAAATAATTTCCAGAATATTTCCCAGGAAACAAGGGAAATCAGGAAAGACGTGTTTCCTTGTAATTTGATAAAGGATTGCTACAGTACTGGAACACTGTGCTAGAAGGACACCTCTGTGTTATTGAGACAACCTGAGAGAAGTATGGTACTATTTTAGGAAGCAGAGACAAGCAACATGCAAATTGTTTGTAGGAGATTACCTGAACCTTTGTAATTTGCCAAGTAAATCTCAAACAGATTTGAATAAATAAGGATTTTATTTAAAAGATGAACAAATACACAAATTACCATAAGACAAGCTGCTACATAAGTTCTGAAAGCTAATTAAAGGAATTTTTTTTTTTTTTTTCCATAGCAGAAAGCAAGGTCATAAGTAGAGATGTGATGAATATGCCCAAATCATCAAAGCACTGGATATTCAAAGCAGGTAATCAAACTAATCAAATTGAACTATGGATAAGAAAATTACTTTGTCAACTTAAATCATGAAAATTTACAGAGGAGTCAGACAATGTTTCAGAAAATAAAGTATTTTTTCTTTCTACTGAGGGACAAAAAGATTTGTAGGACGTGAGTGTCTGTGGGGCAGAGTCTACTTTGATCTCATATTCTTGCAAGAATAAATTGTCCAAACACACAGTCATTGTATCTTGGCTCTCCTTCAGAAAGTATAGCAATAATACTTATAAAAAAATCTGATTTATCATGTTCTCCAGTTTCTTATTACCACAATTTATTTTGTTTCATCCCTTCTAATAATAACACATAATCTTTCCAAAGACTTTGTGCAAAGGTGGGACAGTTAAAATTTACATACCAGCAGCTTCTGAACAATACCACTGTTAACTCCAGAGAATCTACAGACTAATAAGAGTGTAACTGGGATTTACTTTTAGGAAACTAATAAATAAGCAGTTCCCACACCAATAGCCACAGCTTATGCACATAAACAAAGTCAGAATTGTAGGATAGTTTCATTAAAACAAATATTGCTTCACCTTTGTGGAAAAGGCTGACAGTTCAGACATTTTGAGAACAGGCAGTATAGAAGAAACATTATATATCAAAGCTCTTATCAGTGTAAGTGGTGTAAATTCTTGTTTATTATTTATTGCATGTCTTTGACACACACAGTAAAAACAAGCAAATTGTATATGGCCACTTGTTCCCCTGGCCATTACTGGCTCCTCCAGGGTAAACACATTGCAGCTGGAAAACATAACGGATGATCCCGGTAACACTGGGACAGAGAAACAGGGGAGGAAGCACGAGTGAGTTCCACAGTCTCTGCTGATCTCCTCCCACATACTATGGCAATTTAAAGAACAGGGGTAAACAGACCTGTCTCAGAGATTTTCCTAATAGGTATGAAGAATTTGTCTCCTCATCCCACAGAGATACAGGGCTGTTTGGGAACAGTAGACCTGCTAGGCAGACATCTCTAGGCTTTACCAGTGAGAAAGGGAGCAGTATGGAGCAGTCATGTCAGGGAAGCATAATTAACTGTTCGAGCAGCTCTTGGACCTTGCCCCTGATTCTGGTAGGAAAAATTTTTAAAATGCCATTTGTTATCAGTACTGCATTTTGTGTGGATCACAGAAATTGAACACTCGCTTTGAAGGATTTCTACACATTAGTTCAAATAGATTGTACCTTGGGTGTTGTGACAATTGCCATCTGATTTGCCATGCTGGATCTTAAACTGTGTTTTGGCAGGACGTAACAAGACAAAGTCTGTGACAATTTAATGAGATGGCTTTTGGCTTCTGCACAAAAGCAGAAAAGTAGCCAAAGGCACACCAGTTCCAAGTTGTTAGCTCCTGTCTAAGCTAGTGTCTCAAGGACATTAAGTACACAAGGTATGCTTATGGTATCAGGATGTTCAGTTTTAATCCTAATCCCTGCTCAGTGTCCTCCATCCTATTATTGGGAATCTAAGAAAATCTGCAAGGCTCTGTAACACTGGGTTCCCAGCCTTGTGTACAGCCCAACCTTGCATTAGGGACCACTTACTGGCACCTATCTATGCTGAGATTTGCCAGGCCCTAAAACCCCTGAGACTTAAGAAGCACAACATCAGCTGTTCAACAGACTTCCTTGCATGTGCGCCATTTGCCGTGCAACAGAGTGACAAACTCATGCACATGCAGAGCACACACCTGCCCTGTGTCCAGACAGATCTGAACTCCCCAGCAGTAAATCTCCCAGGCACAAATGCCCCCTGAGCTGCCCAGGGCAGGTGTGCAGTAGTAGCAGTTCTGCCCAGGCCATCAGTAGCAGCAGTTCTGCCAGGAAAAGGAGAAAAAGCAACAAATATTTGGGCATATTCCCCTCTGCCAGCAGCTCCTGAAGGCAGGTGGAAAGTCAACAAAACCCAGGAGTGGTATTAATGGGAAGGAGGAAAGGAATATCAAAAGAGTAAGTTAGCCTACTTACAGAAACTCTATGATGACCTTATCTATAGAGGAGATGGAAATCACTTTTAGTAAAGCTGGAAAGAAAAGATGCAAGGGGAACATTGTCAGGGAGGGAAAAATCATCCACAAAGTAGATTTCTCATTATAGCACAGCAATAGAGTGTAAAATGTTGACAGTTAGTTTGCAATTACCTATGCCTGACCCACCAAAAAAAAAAAGTGAGTTTTGATGCAATCACCTTACAATACAAAGGGGTTGTAGAGGTAGGTCTGAGTCCTGCTTTTCAGTGACCAGGGAGAACATGTCACCCAGGACCATGATCCACAGCAGGAAGTACACTGTAAAGTGGTAATCCCTTTTTGTATGAGTCAGAATTTGCTTTGCCTAAATTACTGTGGCTCTTAGTGAGCCAAACCTCAGCCAGGTGAAAGGAACTGATAGATGCATATGCTTTACCCATATGACTATAGCTCTTAGAAAGCAAAGACCCTGCCGGGTGAAAGGAACAGATAGAGGCAATACCAATAAAACTTTCCTAAAAGTCTTTTATTTTTACTCTATAAAATAGCTTTTCTAAAAGGTGCAAGATAAGCAAAAACCCTGGGTTGTTTGCTGTAGTAGATGGTTTTACTTTATATGTTTAGGACAAGCAGAATAATTTATTCATGGCTTTACTTTTTGTGGATCAGCCAGCTGTTCTGTGTTTGAGCCAATAAAGATATTGCTCACATGTCCAAGAAAAGCAGGAAATGCAATATGAAGAACCATCCAAAACAAGTACCTACTAAAAGTAGGTTGCTTAGTCTCTTCGAAATGGTATTAAACAGTGATTTGAATGTCAAGTTAAAAAAGATATACAAATTCATGTCTGCATTTTAACTGAGAACCTCAGCATTTTTCCACATTTAAACCACGATGGATTGTGCTTGTACGTTTTCTAGTAGGTATAGATGTAGCCATGAGGAAAATTTCTGGGACAGACATTACAAAAAAAAGCCCTTACTGATTAGTTTATGAATCAAAACTATGTATTTCACATTTTATAATCATGAAGTCTACCACGGCATTTGGACATCATCTGTCAACATAAAACTTAATGACAAAATAAATTTAATTCCTTTTACTGTTAATTTTTCTTCCAGCTGCACTGACTCCAAATAGTCATCAATGAAAGATTCCCACTAGCTTCTAAGTCAGTATGGCTTTAGAAAACAATTCCCTAAACCTTCTGTGGTTGATTTCCAGCCACCTCACTTTACAAGAGCTTGATGAAAGATGTATTACACTAGCTCATCACTAGTCCTGGTTACAACTCTTGCAGTTACAGAATTAGCACATTGAAAAGCTTCTGGAGAGGAGTTCAGCATCCTGAGAAGCCCTAGAACAATTACCTGTTAAAGGAACAGACTGACACATTAAGGGTACATTAAAGGTCTCCCCTCCTTTTTGCCAATATTAACAGCAATCTAGGTTTTCCCACTGACATCTCCTGTTGTTACTTTAACCTACTGCATACAACTGCTTCAGCTACCGTGTTGAAGGCCACCTCTTTCCCCTTTGCCAAATGATTAGTTTGTATTTGGCTGTCTGTGTTTCTGGTCTCAAGGGAGCACTTCAGTGATCTCCTTCAATTTCCTGTCTGCATTTTTTTGTTGTTTTTTTAAGCCCTTGCCCTCCTTCACCAAAGATGGTTACGGATAGTAAAATGCCAGACTGTTGGTACCCAACCTTGGATTTTGCTTCTCACAGGATCTCTCACTGAAAAGCATCATCTTTCCTTCACATGCACACCATGAACTATATGAACCCACACCACTTACAGTCCCTTCAGAGGTTCACCTACATCTCCAAGTCCCCTCTGCAGTTCCCCAGACCATGAGATATATAGTTACTACCTCAATTTCATACAGTGAGAGGGACTGGGACCATTTCAGAATTAACCTGGAGATTTTCATGAGTGAAAATCATGAGCTATGTAGCTCTTCAACACATTAACAAATAGATCCACTCTCAAACTAAGAGTTTAACACTTGTACATTGTGTCAGCAGAGTGAAAGGTATCAGCAATCCAAAAGAACATCCAATGTCCAAAAGCTGTTTAGAAACAGATACAATTAGATCCAAACATCAAAAACTACCACTTGGGATCTTCGAAAGTCCCTTAAAATATGAATTACTCTGTCTGTTTTAAAAGGCTATATTTTTGCTTCCGATGGTTTCAGAAGTTTTGAAATATGGCTTCAGCTGTTGGCTAGAGCATCATCTCACTCCCTGTTTCCTGGATGAAAATATCTGAAATATATAAGCAGTGTTACAGGAACACTGAGCATCTTAGCTTTCTGCTGTGAGAAACTGCACTCTTCTGCTGAGTCAGCATGCATCCCAGATTAGATCTCCATTGTGTAACTGTTTGAAAAATTGAATTTCTCTCTTGTGGATTAGAAACATATGTTTTGTTCCATTAGAATGGGGAGTCGAGTTCTTTCCCTCTCCTGTTTTCAAAATGCATCTAATATAATATATCAAAGCTGAAACAAAATATTTCATTGAGGTAAAAATGAAATGTCTCAGTGATAACTTGTAGAAAATGTTGACAAAACGCGTATTTTGAAAACATGAGAAATGTTTTTATGTCATCACATGAATATTTTGTAGGGAAAAATTGTTCACTTGGACCATGACAGTTGGGTCATCAAAATTATTTTATAGCCATTTTAGTTTATTGAAACATCCCATGAAGAAAGTCTGTGCTACAAAGTATATTATATTACATTATATTATATTATATTATATTATATTATATTATATTATATTATATTATATTATATTATATTATATTATGATTCAGTCTACCTGATTTTATCAACTGCCAGCAGTGTAGGTCACTGAAGTTTCTACATTGGTGTGCTCTTTATCTGCACATCCTTCATTTCTGCCTTTGTATCCATAAGTACAAAATGAGTAAAGAGATACTATGAACATTGTCCTGCTTGCAATTCTCCACAGCTAATTTGTGAAAAAACCTTTCCAGAAACATAACACAGGTTAAGTCTTGTGAATCCTACAAAAAAAATGTAAAGTTTTCTGTCATGTCTATATTATACTCATCCTGAATTTTCAGAGTCAACTCCCCCTGTTTAAAGCAGTAACAAGGAGTAAAGGAATTCATTGTGCTTTGTAAATTGGGGACAGCATTTTACTGGCTATAACTTCACATCACGGCAACTCAGTGAATGGCCTTAGAGTTACTCCTGACACACACTTTTGCAAGCAAGAAAAGAATCAAGTTGAATATGGAGTGACTGCATCAGTGGACAAGGGAAGAGCTATGGATGTCATCTACCTGGACTTCTGTAAGACCTTTGACATGGTCCCCCACAATATTCTTGCCACTAAATTGGAGATATGGATTTGACAGATAGACTGTAGATGGATAAAGAGTTAGCTGGATGACCATATCCAAGGAGTTATACTCAATGTTTAAATGTCCAAGTGAAAACCAGTAACAAGTAGTGTCCCTCAATGGTCCCTACTGGGACCAGTATTATTTAATATCTTCATTAATTACATAGACAGCAGGATGAGTGCATCCTCAGCAAGTTTGCAGACAATACCAACCTAACTGATGCAGCTGATTTGCTTGAGATAAGGGATTCCATGCAGGGGGACCTTAACAGGCCTGAGGAGTGGGCCCATATGAACCTCATAAAGTTCAACAAGGCCAAGTGCGAGGTCCTGCATCTGGGTCAGGGCAACCCCCAGTATCAAAGCAGGCTGGGACAACGAATGGTTTGAAAGCAGCCCTGCAGAGGAGGACTTGTGGATACTAGTGGATGAAAAATCGCATATGAGCTGGCAATGAGTTCTTGCAGCTCAGAAAGCCAACCGTATCCTGGGCTGCATAGAAAGAAGCATGGCCAGCAGTTCAGAAAGGTTATTCTCCCTCTCTACTCCACTCTGGATCCCACCTGGAGTAAGTCCTATGTCCAGCTCTGGGGTCTACAGTACAAGAAAGACATGGACCTACTAGAGCGGGTCCAGCGGAGGACCACAAAAATGGTCAAAGAGCTGGAACGCCTTCCCAATGAAGACAGGCTGAGAGAGTTGGGGTTGTTCAGCCCAGAGAAGAGAAGGCTCTGGGGAGACCTTATTTTAGCCTTTCAATATATAAAGGGGGCTTATAAGACAGACAGACAGAGACATTTACCAAGGTCTGTAGTGACAGGACAAGTGGCAGTGGTTTTAAAATGAAAGAGGGTAGGTTTAGATTGGACATAGGAAGAAATTTTTTATGATGTGGGTGGTAAGACACTGAAACAGGTTGCCCAGAGAGGCTGTGAATGTCCCATCATTGGAAAATTTCAAGGTCAGGTTGGATGGGCCTTTGAGCAACCTGATTTGGTGAAAGATGTCCTTGCCCATGGAATAGATGATCTTTAAAGATCCCTTCCAATCCAAACTATTATATGACTTTATGAATATGTTCATTGACAGTTATTCTTTAACATTAAAAATTAAGTAGCACTTAAAGGTCTTCCATGGTGGTTCAGTTCAGGAAGGACATCCTATGCAAAGAGTTCACTTGAGCTTTCCTGGTTTTATCTGTATTGCTCCAGCCTGGGTCTTGCTGTCTTCCAGTGATCATCACTCATGAAGCCTTGTGCATCCTGTCATTATTTCAGAACACACACAAACACAGAGTTAGCCTGGTTTTACTACTCCATTTTACCATATTCTGTCTTCAGTCCCACCTCAAGATTATTATCCATGTTTCTTGTTAAAAATAATAATAATTAGGAATAAATTCTGAAGAGACTGGAGATGTTTGGAAAGACATATTTATATTCAAAAATCTAAATAAATACTGTAATAAAGAGTGGTAGAGGTGAAAATCTGGGTGTAGCTGGAAGCAAATATACCAAACTAGCAGAATTCTAATGCAGCTAAGAGAAAGATATTGAAGGTGACAAGTATACATGTTTTGGTGGTACCCTGAAAAAGGGATGTTTATTCTCTGTACAATAAACATGGATATAGCATACAGATGCTTTAACTAGAGAGAGAAGAGCTGAAGAGAAATAATTCATCTGAAGTAAAACAGGCAATAAATATGATGTTGTAGATACAAAGATCCTTCAGCACCTTTACCAAAAAAACCCACCCCAATTTTAGTGACTTCCCTTGACAATTCTTGTAATTGTTTCATTTATGCTTACACAAGAACACAATGTATAGCTAATATTCAGTTTTAGCTAACCATACTACCTCTGAAACTCACAGGACTCTTCTAAGGTATTTCTACTGTGTTGATTTTTCCACTCTTTGTTTCCCTTTCTATCTCTACTTTTTCTATTTTATTTCAACCTGCTGGAAAAAAACACTGATGCAATGTAGACTTGGCTTCTGAAAAAGGAGATCCCATACATTTCATGTCTAGATGGCTCTTACTGAAGAATACCAGGTAAAAAAGCTGTTGCAGAAAATGAAATAGTGGATATTGATTATGACATTCATGAAAAATATTGATATATCATATGCAAAAAAGGAGTATAAATTAACATCTGTCTGTCAAGAAGATGACAGATATCTGTTATAAAATACCTCCATGGTCTTTTCTTTCAGGCTCAGCAACCTGCTCAAATGTCATTCAATTAAAAAGAAAAAAAAAAGTTAACAGACAAATTACAAGCTTTTTCATATACCAAATCATATGCTATAAAATTTGTCAGCAAGGAGTGTTCAGCCGCAAAGTTAAAAGGAGACAAATGATTAAAGAAATCATTTGGCTTGCTTGCGTGAAGTGTTACACTACATACCAGATTTGGGGTCAGGAAGAAATTTTCTCCCAAAGACTGGTGGAGACAGTAAAAGTCTTTGCTTTCCTCCAGAGAAAAGAGTTGAGCATGGTCAATCTGAAAACCCCAGACTAGCTCCAACATCATGGACTTTCAGGTGGCAGAGTGGTCATGGGTGGTGGATGCTGTGACAACTGTTGGCTAGGTGCTCAATTTAGGCAAAGCAGGTACAGGAAAAGAAGAGCAGAGGTACAGAGAGAGATAGCATTTGGTCAAACTTAAGAAAAACAAATCAGCTGTTTCTGCTGCTACCAAGGAAGGGAAGTAGAAAAAGTATCATTAATCGTCTCATTCCCTAGCGGTGCCTGATGGAACAAGCTCACCTGCCTTTCAGCTTTCAAAAATTAGACAAATTTAATAGTGCAGACTGTGGAGAAACCAACAGGATTGTCAAATTTCATCTCCAGCACTCACAGGGAAACATAAAGGTCTGTGGAATATTTTCATCTCACAGCCCAAATTCACTGAGGGCCACAAACATTTGCCACCAGCTTAGGAGAAATTCACAAGCAGAATCCTCAATTGTAATGAAGATATTAAGAGCAGTGCCAGTATCCGAGTCCCAATAGTAGGGATTTGCTGAGTGAAACTCCCAAACAGTCATAGGAAGTTGTTCACACCCTGCATGCCAGAGGAAAGCACCCCCCATACTTTTTAGTTAAAATTGAAGGCTTAATAACATTCTTGCTGTTTTCCCTTGACTGAAGTACACTCACAGCTAAATTAAGAACACGTGGATTATTTTCTGATAAGTATTGAATGGATAATGCCTAGCATAGCTTTCCATTTTAATTCTTGTCAGATGTGTAAAGGGATGCTCAGCTTCCCAGGCTGCATGGGCTCATGAGAATTCACTGAAAGATAGAGTCAGTCAAACTTGGTACTTTGAGCATCTCCAGGCTTCATCTTCTGACACTGTAATTCACAAAGTTCCCTCTAGAACATATCTAAGGAAAAAAACAAACAAACAAACAAACCCACAACTCTACAGAGCACACTGACAGATGCAGAGGGGCTAGTTGTTGTTTCTGGACATATGTTTGATTATTGCTTTGGCCATGAAACTTATAAACCTCAATTACCACTCAAGAGAGATGTCTCTTCTAATCAAAACATCTCTTAAACAGCCTGGGTCCTCTCCAGTCACAGCCACTTTTTTTCTTTTGGCGGAGGACTAAGCTGTTCTTCCAAGTTTTCCAGCTTACCTTTAAATTGAAAACAAGTACTTACATAGCACAAGCAGATCTAGTGAAAAGAAAGCTTCCACACTTCATGAAGTCCTAAAATAAATTCTCATAGTCAGAATACAAATGCTAAACAAGAAGATTTTGGGGACAACTTTGAATTCTGATTGAATCACTGTGCTTAAACTCTCCCTTAATGAAAAAAAAAGAGCATGACAGTGCCCATTTTAGGGGTCTTCTTGAAAAAGCTTCTTGGTTTACATACACAACTACATCCTTTAGCTTGCAAATAAGTATATGAAAATACTTCAAGAAGCTTACTTTCCATCTCAAAAAACATTACTTCCTGTAACAGAAACTAGTTCATTAAATTAGAAGGACACTGTTGTCACAAACGATTTTACCTGGTTTTCTTTGTAGAAAAAGGCTTTAGGGAGCTTGATTAAGACACTGTAGAGAGTGGGATATACACATAGACATCTAGATCTGAGCTAATGACTCTAGGCTCCCTTTACTGCCAATTGAGAAAAATAAGTACTTCTGGGATGTAATTCATCTGTCACTGAAGTTGGTGGCTAAAATAGATTGGATGAAGGATGTCCTAAAAGTGTCTATAGCTCTTCATTGACTCCAAAGGGAGCCTGGGGCGACTAACTCAGGAGTAAATTTCTACACCGTAGATAACAGTGTCAGATGAGCTGGAGTACCCTACATGTAGAAGGTTAGTTAAACTGAAAACTAACTTTTCTGTTTCTTTCTTTTCAAAGCTAAGCTCTGCAGCCAGACATAATTTTTGCAATGAAATAAACATGAAATAAAGATGTCGTAGCTGGGGCATGAGTGTGGCTGTATTGTTTGTAGCAGAAGGCAGAGTTTCATGGCTGTTACATTCCCTTGATAATTTGACCTGCTGTTGCTCGGTCCAGCTGCTGGGGCACTCATGAATGAGGTCCCCAGGCACCAGCCAGCACAGACACGTCCCTGTGCTCTGCACATCCCACTCGCTGCTGCTCTCCTGCACTGTTGCCACTGGTAGCAAATGATGTTTGTCTGCTTGGGACCCTATTGCTTTTTTTTCTTATGAGAACAGTATCTGGCATCAGATGTTTAGGGTCAAATGTTTGCTAAGGTCCTCTGGGTCTCTTTCATCTAAGGCTAGTTATTTCAGGGGGCTGCAAGAAGGTTTGAAGTTTAATCCTCACTTACTGTCATGCTTGTAAATGGGAGATGTGCACATAGCTTTGCTTTCTTTGAAAAATCTCAGACTGAGCAGAGAAAGGAAGGAAGGTAAACAGTGTACAGTAGAAATCAGGAAATTATTAAGGTTCCCTGTAAATTTCTTTTCTTTCCCTTTAACATTCCCTTGCAGAAGAAACAAGGTTTAAAATACTTTTTATTAGCACATTTACAGGTCTAATACTTCCTGTTAGTTTTTTATTCTAAAGCAATTAGTAAGAGGAAGGGGGTTTTTTGCAAGTACTGGTCTGAAAAAGTTTTTCTTTGAAATCTTATTACACTCAGCATGATGCTTTTCTGCAGTTGACTCAATAGTTTAGTTTCAAAATTGAGTGAGATATCATGAAACACCTTGACTAGATTTTGAATAAAACCTTCAGTGTACCATGTGGCAGCAATAATTAGAGCTGATTCATAACAACAAAAAAGTAGGATATCATTTTCATCATACTCAAGAAAATCTTTCTAGCTCCTTTCTAGGAAAGGAGATTTTCCTGAAGCAGCCAAAGTGTCCCAAAGGCATTTCTCACTAAATTTTTCATGTATTTCAAAGCAGAAAAGACATTCCAGCCTTTAAACTATGCTGCTTACAAATAGGTTGATTCTGCTTTATGCTAAAACCATGTTACATTTCTAGGATCCTCTTTTCAGGCCCATTTACACTATGAGGAAAGTAAGGCCCTAGAGTGAAGTTAGGGACACTTTTTATGAAAGTGTTGAGCCACAGATTTTTTTGAACATTAATATTCTATACATTGTCAGCAATTTCTTTTGTTAGCAATTGATGCATGATATTTGCAATTCCATGTCATGTTAGTGAAATGTGACTGATCACCTTGCTTTGTGTCTCCTTTCTGTTAAACACAAAGGAGTGAGGAAAATGATGGGAAGAAGCATTTGAACTTTGAATTCCCGGAGTATAGGTAAAGGAGTAAAAATATACAATATAAGAAAATTATACTTCTTTCCCTATCTGAAATCTGTAGGGTAATATTGCTTTAGATATTTATTAAAATTTTTTTGACTGGTTGTGGTACCTAAATTTAGTCTTCTCTCATCATAGTCAGGCAAATTGCATACATACTGTCACATCCCCTCTAAGGAACACAGGCAGTTATTTATCTTGGCCTTTCAGTGTTTGGATATGTTTAGAACTGTAAGGAGCATTAACCTCCAATGTTTTTTTTTTTTTCCCACTCACTGAAAATACAGAGTGAACAAAGCAATCTTCATTCACATGAAGGTTCCTTCCAACCTCAATTTTTTGGTGACTGAAACTGAATTACACAAATGTTCTAAAAAACTGCAAACAATTAAAAAGGAAGCACAAAGGAAAGACATATCAATTTATTTATTTATTTTCAAATAAATACTTTTAGAATTTGTTTTTGGATGTGGCATCTGTCCAGTTTTAGAGTTAGAAAACAAAACAAAAAACCGCCCCCAAAAACCCCTGAACAACTGCTGAACTCAAAACTAAGGCTAAATCAAGTAATGTGACTAGTAGGAAAAGCAAAACTAGCTGTTAGGAGAGCACATGTAGCTCACTGGCCACATAAACCTTGCTCCATTATCAATCCCAAAATAAAAATTTCTGCACTGAAAAAAGAAATTCAGTAGTCTGGTTGATAGAGTTAAAAAAACAAAACAAACAAAAAAACCAAACCAAAACAAAACAAAAAACGCTGTGGTGCCTAGCAAAATCCCAGCTCCAGCCAGTAGCAACCGTGAGGTTAGCTCACTCCAGAGTCTCAGAGTCAGTGCTACCACAAGAAAAAGTAATGAGGGGGAATCTATCAGCTATCGCTTGCTTCTGTTATCAGTAAATTTAGCAATCCTTTCTAAAAGTTCTTGCTCCTTTATAATGTTCTTCCTAGGCCATTCCATAATGATTGCATGACAGAACTGCAAGACCATTGAAGTATCCCATTTCAGTGGGAGTTAAGTACCTCAGGGTAAAAATCTTTATATGCCTTTCCACACACTTTGCTCCCTAAATACCCTCAGAAACTGGATCCTTCATAGCTAGTCAGAACAAAAGAAAAAAAAAATCAAACGCCATACTCTTCTGTTATTTATGGTATGTAGCAAAGCCAGAGCAAGAGTGGCAGAAGCAGTCAAACCCGCAGCCTTTCACCTAATGCTAAGTCCATAATATGGGTTATTCCCAATGACAGTTGAAAAGGATTGTGTTCAAAAGGTTTCTTTTTTCTTCCTTTTTTTTTTTTCCTCCTTGTCAAAATGTAATGCATTTCAACAAGAACTGGCAAACCTTTTTAAACTTAAAAAATGAAAACAACTATAGAAATATGTTTTATATTTGTAAAGTTATAATAAATGACAAATATATTTCTCAATTCAAAATGGTACCTAAACAATAATAATTATTGCTTAATTGTCAAACCCTGCACAGTGGTAATAATTTTGAAAGGGGCATGGTTTATAATTTGTTCATTTTAGTTTGCTTCTTCATTGGGGTTGGGGTTGGTTGGTGGTTTTATATTTTTTTAGTCAGGTTCACTTGACTCCCTGGATAGGTAACAATGCAACCAGGAGATCCCCTTCTGCTATTTATTTTTCTGTCATTTAGCATCTGTGTTGGCATTGTTCTTCTTCAGGTAACTTGATCTTCTGCAGTAAGCCATGAGATCAGAAATTAAGGTGGTATGAGCTGGAATTCATATTCATCTCTATATTACTCTAAAATTTGACATATCTAGATATATTCTGGCAGGACCAGCTCAGTAGCATAAGAAGGAACTCTACGCGGTGTAGATGTTCCTTCTGACTCTAATGACTTTGGGTTGATTTCACACTGTCCCCTACCATTGTCATTTGTGAGTTTGAGGTTCTGGAAGTAAAACAAACAAACAAACGCCCCAACAACAGTAAAAAGAAACAAAACAAGAACAAAAAAAATAATTCTGCAGTGAAAGGTGGGATTGGATATAGCCAATATTTCTCTTTCTAAAGGGAGAACTCCAGCACACTCACAAATGGGGAAGCCAGGCAAATTGGCTTGTTAGAGGTGAAACAGGCTGACCAAAGGGTGCAGGGAAAAGAAGGGCAGTTGCACAGAAAGATTAAATTAAGCATTCAACAACCACTTATGGTCAGAATGACTGTTCAAGCAAAGCTGCTTATACTCCTGACGAAGACCAAGCGCCTCAGGTTTCAGGACAAAATTTTGTTGGGTACCCAAGGCTGCACCATCAGACACATACCATTTCTCAACCTGGGCACCAATTTCCTTCCCCATGGTATTCAGAATGAAGATAACAGCATCACAATTAAATTTATCCAGTAGCAAATAAACTTGCTCCTTACATGTGCTCAGAAAACACCAATTTTTTTAAAAGAAATAATTTGAAAAAAATGGGTTTGAAAGAATAGTGACACCCTGCCTGCTTTTGAGTAACAACTCATTGTTTACCAAACCAGTTTTGCACCAACATCTATTTGCCTAGTTAAAAACTTAAAAGGCAAGTAAGCTCCACAAGGATCTGGAGTCTGGGCAATTCAGTGAGCTAGAAAAGGTATGTATATAATTCAAGGGAGTAAAGCAAACACTTATTGGGAAGGCAGATTTCAGAGGATCTCATCCTATTAAATAACACTAATGAAACTCCATTCAAATCAGCATAGATAAAATCACATTCAGTGTTGATGAACGCAAAGGAACCTGAATGAGGAATAAACAGACCTAACTATCTGAACATAAAGGCAGGCTTGACATTATCTGTTATTACTAAGGCAAGTAGGCTCTACAAGGATTTTGGAGACACTGAAGATAGTTCTCTGAAAATATCATTTTTGTGTCTGTGGTTTCAAAGAATAAATGGAACTATAGAAATTACTATGACAAAGAGAGGACAATGAGAATATTAAATGCCACTGTATATATTCAGTACATATCTGTATCTTGATTCCTATATGGAGTTCTGGGCACTTGTTTCAAAAGGAATGTGATGCAGCTATAAAGAAAGGTGGAAAAAGTTGATCAAACGTATGGCATTACGTCTGCATGATGAGATTAAATTAGCTAGAATTGTTAAGGTGGTAAAAGAAAGGACCAAAGGTGGAAATATGGTAGAGGTATAGAAAATAAAAATGAGTGGCATGGATAATAAATATTATTCAGATCATCATAATGTCAGAACAAAGGGACATCAAATTAAATTATCAAAATGCAGGCTTAAAGCAGAGCACACTTAAACTACAAAACCATCTGCCGCAGGAGGCTGTGGAGGCCAAAACTCTAAATGGGATCAAAAAATAATTAGATCTAGGGAAGAAAAGTTAAGGGTTATTAAATGGAAAATATTACCCTCAGTTCAGGAAGTCCCTACACCAGGAGCTGCAGCATGTGAGAAGGCAGAATCAGAGAACCCTTGCTCTGTGCCTGCAGTCTGGCCCAGGCACCTGCTGCTAGTTGTGGTTAGAAACCTCCCTGAAGCTAGGCAAGCCCATTAGACTCCACAGCTAATCTTAATTTTAAAACAGCTCTTTCTCACCATAGTTTTTCAATGGAAAGCCTAGAAATCCCAGTTTCCTAGTGTTTCTGTGAGTGCATTAAACTCTGCACTACCAGGGAGAATCTAAGGACAAGAAGTCGTTTAACTCACCTATTCTTCCAGTTTCACAAAGCTAGACAGGAGGCAAAAGTTGCAGACATACTCCTCCCCTTATGGTTTCAATGCAGGTGTCACTGCACTCAGCATGTCATTGTGATGCCTAATATTGGGTTTTTACTCTTCCCATAATAGCGTAGTGCCATCTTTTTGTTCCTAGGTCAACCTCATGAGTTCTCCCCCCAGAACTGGCACCTACTTTTTAGCACTGCTGGACTGTACAACACCCAGAAGTGCTTGGCGAAGCCAGACCAGAACTTCTTCATTGTGACACCCAAATGCTCAGTTTCAGTGGGCTACGACTGGTACAGGCAGGGTGAGGGAACCTGTGACAAACCAGAGGGCACAGGGTGAGACCGCAGGCTGGGCAGCACGTCCTTTTGCAGTAATACCCTGTGATTCACCTGAGCAGATCTAATCCTACCTTGTCAAAATATCCAGGACTGGAGAAGGGGCAAAATAAGAGAATTCCTCAGAGCAAAACAGTGAAAGGAGGATGGCACAAAAGGATCTGAAGAAACATGAAAATAAGTGCAGCTACCAATGAGCAGAAAAGGAAGAGCTCTGATTTCAATGCAGCCTTGCTGGGAAAAGGAGCCTTGAAATAGGCCGTATTTAGAAAAACAACTGGATTAAGATTTCTGTTCCAAGTCTGAGAGGTTACCTGCTGTAAGCAGGAGCTGGCCATCTCTGCCAGTTCCATGAGCATTTGAAAAAGGTAAGAAGGTGGGAAAGGAAGTCAAAAGTTGAGACCAGAGGTTGTGCCTGCTGCTGCCTCATTTGCCTCATTTGCCTCATTCAAAGCTAGATACGTACCTGAGTACATGAATGCTCTTACAGAAGCTGAAAAAGGTGAGCTGTGTGGAAGTACATTGGTCAGAATATTACCAAGAACATGGTACAGGACTGCAATGCACAGAAACAAATCTTGCATGTAGCTGCACAGAAAACCAGTTACCTCATTACCTCTGTAGAGCAGAAACAGCAATTATCCCACATCCTTTCCTATTTCAGACTCCTGCAGTCCAGAACTCTGGCTTTTCTAAACTGATACACTCTTTAGGTGCCTGTGTGTCCTGAACACCCAACGCTGTCATTCAGGGACTAGTTAAGCAGATGGAAAGGGCTGCCAAAGCAAGCACTGGGACCTGTATTCAACACTTGCTGTATTAATACTTTTATAAAATAATACTTTCCCTATACACCCATGGGGAGAGGAACAAGGCAAGGTTATTTGGATGCAAGACCAACTGCACTATATCAGTTTGTTCCTCATACTCCCCTTGCACTGTGCTCCAAGTAGTGGCAATGGAAGCAGCCAGTCTTACCTCTCCATTTCACACCCACTGGTAATCTTAGATTGCCTTACCAGGACCTCCAGGGCAATCAGTTTATCTGTATACTCAGTATATTAACCCAAATTTTTGTGAATTCTGCCCATATACCAGAAAATACTACTGACCTAACGTTACAAGCGCAGTTCTGAACCTCTCAATCTGTTGCTTGCCAACAGAGCAGGAAGCAGAGAATGGAAACTCTGCTCGGATTTATAAGGATGTCAGTGCAACAAACTTGACTGAAAGAAATCATTGATTGCCAGAGCTGTATGCAAACTTTTGCTCTTTCAGTCCACTCAGTTTCTAATTCTGTAACTGAAACGGCAGAGCTACACATTTGCCTGCACAGCAGGGCACAGAGAGGCTGTGCGGGGAGCGCGTGACTGCAGGCAGCAATGCAGGCAGCGCTGGCAGTGGGGCAGGTACAAACCACCCGGCCTGGCAGCCAGACTCCACCAAGCTTCACTGGCACGAAACAGGAACCCACACAGCCAGAAAACAGCACTGCTGAAGTTTTGGCCAATTTATAGATGTCTCAGGACTGTGTGGGAAGAGAGGCAAGAGAAAGATAAAAACAAAAACTGCACACAAACCAAACTACTACAGAAACAAGGCAAAAGACTTTGTTTTGCCTCAGCTGGACTGCCTTGTGGGATCCACCTCACATGTTCCCTCTAGCCAGGAAACAGAGAAAAGATGTGGAGATACCTCCCAGTTCTCTGCGAATATAAGTCCAGTACAAAAAAAGTACAGCACTAAAGGCATCTGGTAAAAGGAAACAGAAGATAACCTTACTTGGGTTTTTTTTGTCCTTTCAGCAAGACTGTTTGGCAAACAGTTACATACCATGATTCAACAAAAGACATGTCATAATAGCCCTGATGCCTTCAGATCAAAAATATAGAAAACACAAAAACCACATAGTAAAACTTTTGGGGATGTATGAGAGCTGAGCTCAAGCTTTGCTCTCTCAGAATCAAAAGCAAAGGCTTAAGCCGTGCTTCCCACAGCCCAGATGGATCCTATCTTTGGGGCCATTCTCTAAACTACATGCAGGAAAGATCTCACGCTTCTGACCACAGAGGCCTTTACACAGCCATTACCAATTGCACAAGACACTCTGCACACGATGGAAAGGCACACAACTATACACCAGGCATGTAGGACATTTGATCCTGTTGCCAAGAAACAGTCAGTCCTACAGAGTGGTTTGATTTTCCTGACTGGAATATGCAAGCCTTTTGCACGTATTGTAAATGCCACCTTGTTAAAAAGGAAAGCTAAAAGTGTTTTTCAAAAGCACACACCTTGCAAAAGTGGCCTTTAATTTTCTGTATAGTTGTAGAAATTTCATTTGCCAAAATGCTGAAAACACCCACATCTCTTGCTGTAAATACACCATTAGCGCAGTATTTATAAAAAACTTTTATAATCACATTCTGGATTTCTAGTTGTGTATCCACACAGAGATTAGGCTAGGTCAGAAGAGAAAGAAGAATTGGAAGTTGCCCAGGCATCAAACAGAACCTGAAACAGACACAACAGATAATAAGTTAAACATTACATGCACATCACTCAATCAACAGCAACCAATTCCAGCTAAAGGAGTAAACATAACCTTTTTGTTTCCTGTTGTAAATGAAGCTGTTTCATCTCAAGTATCTCAGTTAGGGGAAATGGTAGCTGAAGCACATACGACAAAGCAAAATTTACTATGCTATCGGTAGAAACAATACTCATGAATGAAAAAAAATCATCTTTGGTATTTGTTGTCGGTCTTGCTGATGCATTGCTCAGCTCATATAAAGGCTTTGCTGAAGTGCTGAGCAACGTGGGCCTGAAAGGAGCTATCTAGCACACAAAATCTATCAACTTTAATGATCTTAAACGTAAAAGGAGAATAGTGGAATATGCAGAGCCCAGTCCAAGAATGAGTAAGCGTATTAAGCAGAGGATGGTCATATGCTGTATGAATATAACATGAGCATGCAAACAGGATGGATCGTTGTTACAACTATCTGTGTGAGAGTGGAAGGCAGTATCTGATCTATTTTGATCTCTGTAGCTTGTTTTGATCAACATATGAAAGAAAACTTGGAAACTGCACAGCTATTTATTGGATCATGGGCTGTGGTCTGGCTTTAATACCCTGTCACGGTAACATTAGCTAATGCCTTGCCAGGATGAGCTCCTTGGTGACAATAAACAAGTCTCAGTCTTTGCTCCCTAACTGAGCTTGTGGTCTTTATCTGTGGACCCAAGTCCACCCTGGAGTCTCAATACAGCTGGCTTATCAGCACAAGGAGTGCTGAGACCCCAGGGATGTTATGGCATTCATCAACATTGATTATTTGAAGTGCTGCTGTGCATTCCACCACACTGTGCACTCCTGTATCTGCCTTGTATTTCAGTAGTTACCCCCACCCCTTCCTTCAGGAGGAAGGAGAAGGAAAGAAGGCCTTTAGTGATTGCTTTTCCCAAGGCTAAAGAGCTCTGTCCTAACTCTTAAGAGGACACAGTGTTTGTAGTGAACAGAAAGACAGAAGGGGAACAATAAAAAAGTTTTCTTTCAGCTTCATTTCCCATCTCCTCGGTGAGCTATGAGAGGACAGAGATTTTACTCATAAATCATGCCTTCAAGCAGACAACTTACTTGGAGAAAAGGCATCTGCATCCCATTCACAAGAGATGAATGAACAGATCCTGTCATCACTAGACCAGTACAAGTGGGTAGGTCTGAACTTGCATGAATATTGGTGGTCACTACTACCACGATACTGTTGCTGTCATGCAGGATGAAAAAGTGTAGGTCCACTGAGGCTAGATGGTGCAAGAGACAAAGCACTGTGGGAAGAGGGGATGCTGGAGAGCCTTGAACACTAGTACATCTCAGTACAGATTTGCTCAGGGTACCCAGCCCCCTGAGCTGGAATACAGGGAGCAGAATGAAGTCCCCATAATCCAAGGGGAAATGGTGAGCAACCTGCTACACTGCTTAGTCACACACAGATGTGTGTGACCAGATGGGATCCACTCTAGGGTACTGAGGGAGCTGGTGGAAGTGCTCACTAAGCCACTTTCCATCATTTATCAGCAGTCCTGGCTAAGTGCGGAGGTCCCAGTTGACACAGCATTCTCCTCTAGAAAATGGCTGCTCATGGCTTGTATGTCATACTCATTGCTGGGTAAAAAAGCAGCTGGATGCCAGGTCCCAAAGAGGTGTGGTGAATGGAATTAAATCCAGTTGGCGGCCAGTCACAAGTGGTGTTCCCCAGGGCTTGGTACTGGGGCGCGTTCTCTAAATTTTGTCAATCATCTGGACACGGAGATTGAGTGCACCTCTCAGTAAGTTTGTAGACGACGCCAAATCATGCAGGAGTGTTGATCTGCTTGAGGGTAGGAAGGCTCTACAGAGGGATCCGGACAGACTGGATCCATGGGACAAGGCCAACAGTATGAGATTCAACAAGGCTCTGTCAGGTTCTACTCTTGAGTCACAACCACCCCATACAATGCTACAGGCTTGGGGAAGGGTGACTGGAAAGTTGCCTCGCGGAAAAGGACCTGAGGGTGTTGGCCAACAGCTGACTGAATATGACCCAGCAGTGTGCCCAGGTGGCCAAGAAAACCAACAGCATCCTGGCTTGTATGACAAATAGTGCTGCCAGTAGATGTAGCACTTAGGGACATGGTTTAGTGGTGGACTTGGCAGTGCTAGGTTAACAGTTGAACTTGATCTTATACATCTTTTCTAACCTAAATGATTCTATGATCTTATCACCTATCCAAAGAAGCAGAGCAAGACAAGTATTCTTAACTTGGAAGTTGATTGGAACTTAGGGAGACAGTTATTTTCTCATGTTAGGAAAAAGACTGAGCTGCTGAAGGGACAGCAAAATTAACATGCAATAGCGTGCAGTGTGGTGAAATACACGTTAGGAAAGCATATACTGCAAGGAAGGACTGGAAGGCAATGGTCCTCCACTGTTCTTCCTCTAGAGCTGGCTGCATGGATGTGCATGTAATATCCTTGATACCAACTCTTCTACCTGAGGAATAAAGGAACTTACAGCTCATTTCTCCTTTATTCTTCATTTCTTTACCTAACTTCTTCCTTTATCTTTGATTGTCTTTGCTATCCGTGGTTCTGTGACTCTATCTCAACAGTTTCTCCTGATCTTCCAAACCTAAATAAAGTATTGTATAAAAATTTCTTATTTGTTCCAAAGTATTTTTTCAATGTATTGTGACATCTTTTGATCCATTAGGGATTTGATACAACGTCTTTTTTATTTGCATATTATTTTAGTGTTTTTGAATACCAGTAGAATATTAAAGAAGAAAATACATAACTTTTAATACCAAGAAAGAGATTTGGAGGTGGAATTTTTGTGTACCAGAAAGCAGCTGCTGCAGGTACTAGTGAAGAATTTCTTGAACAAAGACTGTTTTGAGGTTTTAGGCACAGAATATTCTGTACCTCTATGTTAAAAGAATTGTTGCAATTAGAAATGAGTACTTGCTTTAGCACACACTATCGTATTTTAAATGATTTCTTTTTAACAGAAAGGAAGCAATCACCACTACCAACAGAGGGGAGTCACCAGGTGATTAAGATTCCTGCCCTAATCCCTGTCAACCTCAGAGATCCTTTCAACACTACACATAAATGCATTTCCTATTCATTGTAAGCACTGCTGTGGATTATGTGAAATACTTTCATTCCATCTAGGGAAAGGAGCGCTTGTGATTTAATGTATTTGCTCTTTACATGAACCATTCTGCAGCTCTGGCAGCACTGACAGGCTGCCCTAAGCGAAGGTATGCGACACCTTGACACCCATTTTATGCTCCCAGATTATTAGAAGCCAGAACAATGCTGTTTCTAGATACACATGTGTGCCCCAGTTTGGTGAGTGAAAGTAATTTACAGGCTTTTGAATGTATTAGCCACAGTCATCACAAAAGGCTCTTCTTTGTAATAGCAAGTAAAATGCACAGTATATGGGCTGGCTAATTTCTTTTTAAAAATTGCTTCTGTAATGGTTATTTACAACTTATTCTTGTTGAATGACAATAAGTCATTTAAATATCCATAGTAAAAACACACATGATGTGGTAGCAGAAAAAAGAAAAAAAATAAATTGGCTGAGGATATGCTATTCTTCACTTTCTCATTTCTGTAAGTGTCCATATTATGTGAATCTCAGTTCAGTTACATAGCTTCAAAAGGGGAAAAATGAGATGTGTTACTGAGCCAGGACTGCTTTCCTATTTTTAGTAAATGAAACAAACAATGCTGAACTTGAGTTGCCCCGGTTACAGTACTCATCACTGGTCCCAGAATCTGACACAATGAACAAAACAGAAAAGCTCTTGAAATATCACTTCAGTCTTGTTCATATCTAGTACAACTGCAGAGTTAAAAACATTTAGCTAAACTAGGTTTCATCCCATTTCCCTGACTCCCTTATCACAACTAAATGTACTGCTCCTCCCACACGAATATCTGAGTGACTTGAAAGCTACCCCATTAGGCCATGTTCAATAACAGCAGTTTAAAAACCACCAAAGTCTCTGTATCTAGCATTTCCAACTAGCTGGCTCTACGTGGCTTTCTGCTGTAAGCAGCAACTTACCCAGGGTGCCTGAGTCACACTTCAGAGGCTGTCGGACCCTCCTAGTGCTCTTTGTTAGCTGGGTACAGGGACAGAGGGGAAAGGAGGATTTTCTGCTTTTCCAGCCCTGCTTCTCACAACTCGTCTCTGCAGTAGATTCCCCTCAGTTGCAGGTCCTCTGTCGTCAGCAGCTGGTCAAACACAGCTCCAGCGAGCCTCAGGGACTCAGCACCGCCAGCCCAGGTGCAGCCTTTTTAGAGGGTGAATAAAGGATTTTCCTGATTTCTTTGTCTTAAACATAACATTTATGTTTCATTTAAAGTTTGAACTTACAAGGTGCTGAATTTCTTGGATGAGCAAATCACAATGCGTGGGTCTATGCACCAGAAGCCAGCCTGCACTAGCACAGGCTTTTCAGCCAGTATGGATCATTGCTAGCAGGTACTATGTACCAAGTATCTTTACATTCAGAATAATAAAGTATAACATGATGCATTTTTCTTTAGGCAGAATCCTCACCCTTGCCTGATTTCTTCACCTCTCCTCTGATGAAGCTTTTTCTAACATTCTTACAAAAGTCTGGCATGAATTATTTCTTTTTCATTAACATAGGATTGCAACAGAAAATCTTCAGCGAATTGAAGCTGAATTACAACTTCCCAGTCACTGGCTTGTACACAGGATAGATGTATTTTGAAATCCATCTTCCAGTTAGCTGTGATTGCAGTGATGCTGCAATTACGAAAATAGTCAGAGTGGCCTCACCACTGTATGCTCTCGAGCACCGTACTGTCAATGTCATTCTGTTGCCGAAACCACTCCCCAGATAGATAGAATTGAGCTGCAACACAGAAATCCCCATTTTTGGCAGATGTTGGTTATGCAGGTTTGTATTTCATTCCTCAGTTGCATGTATAATTCCACCTGCCAATTTCATCATTGCCTCGACCTGGATGCAAACATATGCTCTATTATATACAGGACTAGCCTTTCCGTAACACATAGGCCAGGTTTTTAAGCTTAGATGTTTGAAGTTTGTCCCAGATCTGTATTTAGGGTCTCATAAAGCTCCTACTAGCTTCAGATGAAATAGATTCACTCCTAAACAGCAAAATTAGCTGAAGCCACTTTTTAGGTCCTATTTTTTTCTTGTATCAAAAGTATGAAATTCATCAAAACTATCAAAATTAATTCACAGTAAAAGTAAAAAAGTAATGTACAGTGCTTGATTCAATCTCCCTCCTGGTTCAGCTGGCTTGGTTTGCACACTGTGAGCCTTGAACATTATCTGCTTGCTCCTTGCCTACCTGTATTTATTATGATAGCTGCAGTCCCTTTCTCATTATAAGTAACCAGTGCAAGAGTACCTTGCTCTGCTACAGATGTTCACTAAATCCTGTGAAGATCTTTGTACAAATTGCTTCTTAAAAGCATTTTGTAAATAAACCCTCACAGGACAGTGTGACACAAACAGCGTTTGTTGCAGCCCGGAAACTGAAAATCATACTGAATATTATGTCTGCTTTTTAAATGGCAGCATGTTGAAAGGAGTTTGTCATCTCTAACAGTGCTCTATGACTCTATGAATAGTTTCGGTGCTAAAAGTTGTTTTCTTAGAAAACCCTCCAGCATTATGTATTTAGTCTAGCTTGCATCAAAGCATACTCCCTATAGATGATCAAAACTTTGAAGACAGCTAAGTCACCTCAAATATTTGCCAAGAGCAGTTAAATCTCTGATGACTCACTAAGGCAGCAAAGAGCTTATTTCAGAGGAAGAACATACCAGGCACTACCTCAAAAAAGACTGTCCTCTACTCTGTAGGAAAATGCTCTCTACGGAGCAGAGATAGGCCAATTCTTTCCACTTACAAAGATGTCATCTACTTATTATTTCTCCATAAAATTATGTTTTGACTTCAGCTCCAGAAGAATGAAAAGTATTTGCAGCTACCATTTATAAGTCAAAACCACTGAAGCATCAAATCATATCAGACTTATGGAAGTAGAAGACTTTTGTAAGATCAAAAGCTATGCAAATGCTGCTTTGCAGCTCAGGTATATCACATCAGGAGGACCACAAGAGTACAGTCTTCAAATTATAATGAAAAAAGGTTAAGTGTATGTACCATTTTCTGTTCTTATTACAATCATGCATATTCATTAAAACATTCTTCTTTTTTTCATCTGTCTACAGCAGAAGTACAAGAAATCAGAACTATTTTGCCTAACAACATTTGTTAAAGATAGTTATGGAGACGCTGGACTGATTTAACCTTTTCAATATCCTATAATTTTGACTAGCTGGCATCCTGCCCCTACCTCGCAGCCCAAAAGCTGAAGCCACAAGTGTTAGGAAATCAATTGAGCTGTGGAAGAGCTTTGAAAAGGTCACTACAGTACATTCAGCTACTGCCTTTCACAGCTTGCATGGGGGCTCAAAACCACCTTCCTGTGCCAAAGACAGCAAGCACAAATCCAGAAGAATGGGTATGCCTACACAGTGGTTTGGAGGCAGACAAAAACTTATTCTGCCCACGCTCCAAGGTGGTTGTATAGGAGCCAGCTATGATCTGGAAGTTGTATAGATATATTTGCATAGCATTATGGCCCTGTGTTTGAACTAACATGTTCCTCTGAGGCACATACGCAACACACAGAAGCGAACCGTTTCACTGCATTCTCCATCTAGCTGAAATGTAAGTCCCAGACAGCGCAACCTTAGGAAATGTCATCCTCACGAAATGCCTTGAGAAAGAGAGGGTGGAACTATAATCAGAATCTTTTCTGTCACCCTCCTCTCCTTCACAGAAAGGTTTTCAGATTCTTCATTAATAATACAGACTCTTCTGCAAGGTATCAGATAATTCCAGCCAGCACTGGACCACTTCATAGAATAACAAAATATCTTCTGTTTGATTTTGCGTCTTGGCACAGGAGAGTATTTAAAGGCAGGGAATACACATTTGAACTCTGACTTCACATAACAGGCAAGTACAGGGAGCAGAGAGAAAGAGATCCTGGGATGAAAAGCTTTGCAACATTTCCAGAAAATAACGATTCCAGTTAGGATATTTGCAAGGATAATGCTGCCATTTTCTGAACATTATTATCAGAAAGCACATTCAAGTGCTCTCTGTTTACAGTATGTCAGATTTCAGTGCTTTTTCACAGGTTTCACCAAAGTAAAGAATGATCACTTACTTCCTAGCTTTATATTTACATCAGAGCAAAGATGAAAACTCTGGTCTTGTACACAAGTTGGTTAGAAGACAGGATACATGGGACGGGGAGTCACAAACCCGTAGATGGAATTTTAAACAGAAGGTTGCATCTTCTTATCTTTTAACTTTATTATCAAGCCTTCTCCACCTCAAAGAACCTGGCATTCCTTGAGCCAACTGCAGCATTAAAGCAGCCTCATGCCAAGCAGCAACTTTTGAGATTGGCCTTTTCATCCTCCTCTGTCAGATTCTGTTTGCCTCTGCCTCTTCTCATCTTCATCCTGCAGGGAGAAATGTGGTGCAGATGAAGGTAGCTGTAACAGAGGCTGTAAGATCTCTGCTCCATCCAAGCTAACAGAATCAGTGGTTATTTCAAAGGTTTCATTTTCACCTGTGGAGCTGTTTCCTTTGAACTTCTCACTTGCTCTGGAAAAGTTCAAACAAAAAAAGCAAACTCCACTTTAAGTGTGAAGAGTTAAAATTTTTATTTGTGCTTTTTATTAACTAAAACTGGCATTCTGGCAGAGCAAGTAGAAAAATCCACTGAACACCTCATTCTGAAAGGGAAATAAAAAGTCCTTCTGAATTCCAAATTCTAGTGATAATGTATGATGAAACAGTGTCATCAGAAATTCTTGGAAATGCAATTCAAACACCATTTGGGGGCAGGAAGGATAAAAGGCATGCAGAGAAGATTTTTTACTGCAGAGACTGATTTTGTTCACACACAATATATTCTCCCTCTTTCCTGCCTTATACCTGCAGCAGATAGAGCTGGTGAAATCTCTTGTTTATCACCACCAGAGGCAGGATCGATATTGGTCGCTATCAGATATTCTGAGAGGAGGAAATATCCCAAGCAGCACAGCCTGCCTCTCCACTTAGGATCCTGTGAGTCCACCAACCTCAAATAATCTCAGCAAACTTACCCCATTTATTGAGACAAGGGCTATGTTGTCCTATGTTTTGTTGTGGTAACAACTTGTGGAGGCAGGAGTGCCAGCAAATCCCATGCCAGTGGATTCGGCAGCGTTACAAAATCCTGAACAAGACAAACCCTCCAATTTGCGTTGAATTACCAAGCTTTCTAAAAGCATAGGAGAGAAATTATAGCGTATCGCACATCACTCTGGTGATGGTGATTGACCGAAAACAGTTCTGTAACACATTTGAGCCAAATTAATAAAGAGAGACAAGTGGACTCGGATACATTACCATCTCCAGGTCTGAAACACAGCCAGGTTTCCATACTCCACAGGGCAAACCATGTGTGTAGAAGCTGAGGAAGACAAAGAGATACTTTCAACTCTTTGGCAAAGATAGTAACATAACATAATAGAAAAAAGCTGAAACAAGACAGGGAGCAACATGACTTCTACTCAGTCCTCCTTAATGGCAACAGGTACTTTGACCTTCCAGATTCTGAGCACCCTAAGACGTAAGGTAATAGCAAAGTACTAGGCACCTTTTCTACTACTCTGCCTTTTTCTTTGCTCTTCATCCTCTGTAGTTTCCAACAATGTGACAAGGCTTAAGGTACTGAGGAATACAGTGCTCCCTATGGCATAAGAAATTTTGCAAATTATGAGTATGACATGAAACTTCTCCCAGGTGCTGTACTTCACATTATCTGCACACTTGAACAAGGAAGTCCATCAGGATGCTTATTAGGATAGGAAAAGTTCTGTATTGAAAGAGCGCCCTTTCATTTCCATCCTGCTCTCTACTTTCACTGTTTAACTTCACATAACTTATCTAATAATTACTTCTTGGAATGGGAAATGAAACAACCTCTTTTCACATACATGGGGGGATAGGTATTTTTTCCCTTTTCTTTTCAAGACTTTCCACTGAGCCAAGAACTCCTGAACATTCATAATTAAATGTTATTTTACTTTTAAATCAGATATTAAAGACATATATAATTCATGCTCTGCAAATTGAATATTCCAGGGGGAGGGACTTCTGTTAAAAGGTACAATAAAGTGAATATCTGGATAGAAGAATATCTGTCTATTAGGTGGAACAAGAAACAGATAGACAGCCTGAGGAGCTTTTCAGGTAGAGATGAAAGTCACAAGTGTGTGTATGTGAATTAAAAAGAACAGATCCATTTATCTCTGTCTCTTTACACCTGGGCTGAATGCTAAGAACCATCTGTCAAAACTGCATGTGAGGCAACAAAGAGCGTTTTGTTTATCTCTGAATAAATTAAGAGCCTCGGACAGGATTTCAGCAGAAGCACGGTAAGTTAGGTTGATTCTCTCACAATCCACTCTGTCAGTTGTCCTTTCTGAGGAATCCCAAGAGGGCTTTTGATGGATTTGTTCAGAGCTGGAGGAGGAAAATATCTAAGGTGTTTCACAATCAGCCCTTTCCTTTCAGTATTGTCTTTCTGATTGTCACTGTTCTCCTTTCAGAGCAGACAGATGTTGTTTCTTAAGCAAGAACAGGCTAACTGGAGCTACTAGAAGCTTCTCAGGCCTGTCCCACTAAGGGATGAGTGATTCTGGAAAGCAAAGAAGCTGCCAGATTTGAAGCATCTGAACATCACTGTGGCCATCATACCTGATGGAAAGAGTGTTTCTACATATAAAGCCAAGGGATCTATTACTGGAAAGATCCAAACATGCTCACATGTGTGAGAATCCTTCAGCAGACCAGTCAGGCCTCCAAAGAGGATAAACTAAATAACATTACTGATGGTGAGAAACACAGAAACTGTATATTAGTTGTTACCTATGCTGTAAATGATGTATGAATTTGGGTAAGTTTTTTAACTTTCATCCTTCTGTTGGAGCAAGTAGGAAGAATAGTTTCTATATTGTCTAGAATAAATTCTACTAGTCTATTCTATTTATCTGGATATATTCCTTAGTCTAAATGCTAGGGATTTCTTCAGAGTGACCCAAAATGGCAATGAACTTTAAAATAATCCTAAAATCTATAAATAAGCAATTCTTATGTATCAAAATAAAACTTTCCAAACCTGAAGAATGGACTCAGGACCAGAAAAAGACCAATAAACTTTGTAATAAGAGAGAGTTGGGTGGGAGGAGAGGGGGAAATTGCCTGGAGAAAGAACTGGAGAGAAAGAAATGCCTAATAAAATATTTAGTGTTCACCCTCATGGAGGCATGACCTTATAGTTAGAGTACTCTGAGAAGGTCTCAAATGAACCAAGTTCAGTTCCCACCTCTTCCACAGACTTCTGGCACAGCCTTGGCTAATTAACCAAATCCCTTTGTACCACAGAATAGGCAGGCATAATAGTAGCTCTCCCCACTGCCTAGACATGTCTAGTTAGACTGTTAAAATGAATTGTTTCTTATAAGGTACAAGTTGTTCCCTTTTTATGCTTTTGTACAGGGCACTTAGCACAGTTGGAGTAAAGGCTTTAAGTTCTACAAGTAAAAAACAAGGTGGGGAAGGAATTTATTGCTTCTCGTTATTATTCAAGTCTCTTGCTGGAATGAGTGTAGGAGCTTTTCTTCTAAGGGCAGATTTTGCAGAATGACACCAAATTCTCAGAACGACCAACCTTGCCATCTCAGCAATGCAAATGAATCGCGGAGAATTTGCACATGAAGTGGTATGAGTAGCATACTGCTGGACTCTCCATGGAGAATTAGCAAGGAGTGAGAATATCCTGGCACCCTTGATCTGTTATCTGCTGTGTGATTCTGAATATTTTTAGCAATCCCTTTGTGGGGAGGCAGAGGATAAATTGTTGTCCGGCAGGCTGTGGTAAGGATTTCAGTATACAGCATTAGCATAAGCTAAGAAACTTGGATACTGAGCACGGATTGAGAGAGTATAAGTTTTCTTGCCTCATAACGCTCAGTGATGAAATTTCCCCAGTATGAGATGTGACCCTGCTAAAACTACCTTAAACGTTTTTTCAGACTGACTTAATTAGACTGACCCT
Organism: Balearica regulorum gibbericeps; assembly: GCF_011004875.1. Lineage (NCBI taxonomy): Eukaryota > Metazoa > Chordata > Aves > Gruiformes > Gruidae > Balearica > Balearica regulorum. Next base: position 56,473,945 of record NC_046186.1, on the reverse strand, counting down.
GCCTGGGATCCTCACACTGTCCCTCAAACTAGTAGTAGCCTCTGTTTGAGTGACCCACACACAAATATAGTAGGGTAGTTTGAGCTGTCATTCTGCTTTTCCTGTTTACAAAATATGTGCCTTTGGTAGCCTCTAGGTACATGTAATGGCTTCTCTTCTGTTCTCAGTAGAAAAAAAAATAAGAGCATAAAACTGTGTGTATGTACCTATTTATGTGTCTTGACAGTATTAACTCATACAATATGAAGAACACCGTTTACTCAAGGTAGTACTTGGTGATGTTCTGTTTTCTATGATCAATCAATACAGATCATGATACTGGTAGTCTACAACAGGCACAATTTTCTTTGGTCCTATAAGTGTTGTAACCACCGATAAACAGCCAATTTGTTATTTATTGCTTTACTGATCATGTCATTTGCTTTCTTACCACAAGATTCAACTCCATGGAATTCACTTTAATATTCCAGGTCTGAGCAACTTCATCTGAGGAGCCTTAAAAACACTGACCTGCAAAAAAAAAAAGTTTAAATTTCTGAATTTGAAATGCAAATTTAACCCTATTGATTCCCCTCTACATTGAGTGCTTGCCATGTATTACATGGAATTATGTCAGCCTGGGGACTAGGACGGAGAAATTCTGTTCTGAAGTAGACACCAATAGTCTTGCCACACATCATGTTTCAAAATCCACTGCTGTCAGGGATTCCACACTCCTGTCTCTGGAGTGAGTGCTAAGACACTTAAAGTGCTTAACTATATACAAGAAGAATGTGTGTTATGCTTTTCAAAGAAGGGTGTTTTTTTTTCTTCCATTTACTTTTTCTCTACTACTGAATCTCTTTCACATGGCTTCATGGCAGAGGTGAGACCCATGGCCAGAGAATAGCATACAAACATAGGAAGGGCTGCTAAAGTAGCTGTCGGTCACCTTCACCTCTGTGCCTTTTCAGTCCCAGACTGGTCCAGAGGGTAAGAGCCCTCTCGTGATGTTTAGAAAACCCTGTATAAATTGCAACAGCCAGCCTCTGGCTTTAGAGTTACAAAGTTCCCTCACAATAATACGTACCAATGATAGCTCCTAATATGTTCTAGCTTCTTCGTCAACACAAACTTCAGCTGCAGTGTTCAAGATTTGTTCAGCTTTCAGGTGTCATTCTGGCCTCAGTGGTTGTCACAAGGAAGCTGAAACAGGACATTTGTATGTGGGCAAGATGTCTCCAAGCTTTCACTAGAGGTGAGTATTCATATACTCAATATATGTAAGTGCCTTGCTCCAAAGGGATTTTGAAGCAATTAGATTGTTTCAAAGGAAATCCTGGCCCGTAATAGATAAGATTAAGTAGGTGACAGAATGTAGAAGAGAGAATAAATGGTCCAAGCTGTTTCTTTATAAACTTTCCAAACATTTCTGAAGTGGCTTTTTCAACATGGGGGAAATCCATGAGAAGTATATGTGACAGGGTAATGGTCTAGCACCCACTTTTCTTTGGTGTGACTTCACTCGTGGCTGTTCCAACTGCAAGTAACGTGTTGACAAAATATTCATAGCAGATCATGGTTTCTTCCCTGTTCTACATGTATTCACACCTGCCTGGGTAAAGAACAGTGCTGATAATCATAAACATCCCAAGCCTTTCTTGTCTGAGGAAAATAATCCCCCTAGGGATCAAATATTATAGGAGATTAAATATTCACACAGATATCAGTAACCCAGAAGGAATATGAATAAAAGAAGAATTGAATTTTAGAAGAAACATTTTTTTTAAGGAGATAAACACAAGATTATATTCGTATACTCTGAAATTACTTTAGAATTTGGTTGTAGATCTCTGTAAGGAAAAATGCTAGAACAGACTCATTCTGACATAAATCTGGTAGTCCAAACATCCGTTGTATTCCTAAATTGTTCATCAAATTGTTCATTTAAAAACCTCAGGTTTCATCAAATCCAAACTTTTTAGGTAATAAGCACTACCTTAAGAATTATTATGATTAAAATTAATAAAAAGTTTTTCATCAAGTGGCATTGCAAGCTTAGTCTGTTGGTGAGTTTGCAGTATAGCTAATGGAGGCAGCTAAACCTTGAATCAGCTTTACCTTCCTCCCTTCACTGTACCCATTATATATTCAGCTGCCTTTTGGCTTTTCTCCGTTATTTGAAGATCTTGCGGACTTAATAAAGAGTTAGACACCTGACATAGTCTTCCATAAAATATTTCAAAAAGGTTATAGGCATGCGTTTTATTTTTTGACAAATGGTTTATTTTCTTAATTTCCTTAGAACCACATTGGTTCAATCTCAGTTATGCTCTGCAAGACTTAGTCATAAACATGCTCTTGTCAGAATGGTCCCTCATTTATCCCCTTGAGTCAGGCTGATGCAGATTTCGGTTAGACTGATAGATATATAGGAGACAAAGTATTAGGAGGACTGTGAGAGACTATGGAGCTTAAATACAGATTTCAAAAGCCAACAGTTTTTCTAAGCAGCTTTGTTGGTTCTTCCAGTCCCAAGAACCTTTACACATAACTATTCCAAAAAAGGAAGAAATAATTTTGCATTTAAAGAATCTACTACAATATTCATTTTGGACATTAAAAATTAGGTTTAAATCACTTTAAACATGATTTTCTACTTGTTTTTTAGTGCAGCTGAAAATGTGTGTGGGGGGTGTTATCTGAATTGGACACATGCCATTGTCATCTAGTGTTCCAAGAGAGGTTGTATAAGACAGTAATGAATGCATATTTCATTTCAGATTTTGCTGTTATTTTAGCAGGGCAAGATATTGTTCATACCACTGAAGCTTCAACATGCACAGCATGAACACAACCATTACAGCTGACAGGCGTCTTCCCATGTCAGCCTTCTTCCCACACTCAGCACTCCATCCCTGCCTGCACAGCTGTTTAATTCTGTGCAAAAGAAAACACTTAGATCCAAAACATCTGCGGATTTCCAAAAGCTGCTAAGTCACAAACTTTCTGATAGCTCTAACATATAGCTGGAGCAGTGTGAGGGAGAATAAGGAGGTTAAGCTGGTTCATTTGACAAGCTCAATAGAAAGGTTTGCAAGACCAGCTTAAGGCAATTCAACAAGTTACCTTATACCAAAGGAGGAATGTAAACAGGAGGTATACTTTGAACCCATAATCCATCCAGCCATTGATATTCCAAGAAGATGAAGATGTTCTTTTAAACATCCAAGATAATGTTCTTGCAAACATCTATTTGAATGTGAAAAGCTGTTTGGTCCAGCAATATTTTTTTATTTGTATTAAGGGGGTTTTGTTTCTGTTACTGTTCCCCGAGTCCTTTTCATATGCAGAAACAAGTATATTTGCATATGCAACAGAGGATTCTGCATGTACTTCCCCCCCATCCCCCCCATTATTGATAAGCCACAGGTTTTAAAAGATACTTCCATGCAGGAAAGAAAAAGTAGTGCCAGCGAGGTGACCGGTCACATCACAGAGAATTCAGTCAATCAATTTGTAAATAATCCATAACATAAAATGGGTTTGATATTTGGCAAATGTTTCCAAATAATGATTGTTTCCATAAAATTCTGGATCTGCTTATGAACAGGGAAAAAAAAGGGGGGACTAATTCAGTCAGATAATTCACAGTAGTACTTTGAAAGAGATAATAGAAAGTGTCATTACCCTTGAAAGAAACTACAATAGACGTGGTACTTTCTTAATGATATAAACTGTTATTGCTTTGTTCACAAACTCCAGGAGCATTACAATTTTAACAGATCAAAAAGTTAAACAAATCTATCATAAATATCTTCTGTGCCCAGGGGTAGGTCAGAAATACATAGAAAAGCAAAGCAAGCCAATCCAATTTTACAAGATTAACAAATCTCCATTAATGACATAAAAAGTACTTAGATAAATTACAAAAATGCACCAAATCTTAATTGGTAAGACTCTGAGACTCTTTTTTCCTGCAGTAAAAAAACCCAACCCCCCCAAAAAAAAACCCAAACCCACCACCTAAATAAAATTTTGAAGTATTGTTTCACCTAGTAAATTCTTCATTTTCACTTCTCTCCTTTTTTTTTTTTTTCTTGGTTAAAAGCAGACAGCTTAGACAATGCATCTTAAAAAAGCTTTTTATTCTCTGCATTTATTGAAACCAATTAAAATTGCTTAATCACTTGGTGTTGTGGCTAATTTCTTGTTATTAACACTATTCTGTTCACACACTTCTTCAAAGATATATGTGCAAATAAAAATGTGCTGTGATCACAAACAACTGACACTTTCTGGGTTAAGTATTGTCACCACAAACAGCAAAAAAATGAAGTCTAGGATCTTCTCTATCCAGCAGAATAAACAAATTCAGGCATCAAACTTTGAGTAAAGTGTAAGACAGAAAGTTGTTTTCCCCCCCATAACAGCATATTTTAAAGTCTCTGTTGATTTGATATGTAGAGTTCTCCCATTGTTCTGAATAAGATATTCCATCACTTATACATGCTAGTAGCAATTTATGAGAGGTACTAGATAAAGAACAAACCAACATTGATAAGTTTTTTTAAATAAGACTAAATGAAGCAGTGAATGAAAAGCATCTAATTATTTGTCGTCTTACCTGCAGCAGGTTTTCATGCATGAGAAATGTGCATAGTTTGGATGGACCAGTTTCTTAGCAAAATTTTGCTTTTGAAATGCACTGTCCAGTTAACTGGAGCTAACATTCAACAGGTTTAAAAATAGAACTAAATCTATGCATCTATCAATACCTTAGTTTTTAATACAATTTTATTTTTTCAGTTTCTTGGCTTTTTCCTTTCTTTATGTTCTCAGAGCATTACTGCATATCCTTCTGAGAAACGTAAAGCCACTATTACAAGTCTCAGTACAGCAGAGGCATTCCACATTGAGCCCCAAAGAGTAATAAATTAATTTTCATATACTGTTCGATCATAGCAGCAGAAGAAAAGGTGAAATCCCTACCTATCAATGAGCTGAACATCAATAATGACTTCAATGTTACACAGAGATAGTGCAAATCCTTAATTGACCCAAAAATCCAGATAGTGTGTCAGAGAACTTCAATGACCTAAGTTCTCAACGTTGGACACTCTCTGAATTTAAAAAAAAAAAAAATAGTACTTAATTTTTAAGGAGATTTGAGTGAGATGAACAACCCTAATCCAAAAGCAAAATTAAATTTGGTATTCAAGTGTCAAATGGAACCACTCTAATTTAGTGAATGCTTGTTGAAAAAATCCAGCTTGCCAAAATATTCATGAATATCATGGGCTTTTCTTTCACCTTGTTGATGAGTGGCTCAGTATATGTAAATTACTTCATTATATTCTATTGCTTTAGAAAATTTTCAGGAAGCAACAGTTTTGTAAGCACCCATACATGCTCATAATTTCTTACAAGAGGATGAAAGCTCAGAGAAAATGATGTAGCTCATGTTCCCTTATGCTCACAAATCCAAAAACTCATCTCTGTAGAGAGATGACAGAGAAAAGAAAGCCTTCTTGCCCCCAGCCACTCTGACTGTGACTGCCTGGGTACTCCAAGTCCAAAGAATGAAGAGCATTGAGAAACAAAAATGCTACAGGAACAGCAAGGAAAAATAGGGCATTAATTTAATTCTGCTTTTGTTTATTTCAGAGTTTATTGTCAGCAGGAGGTGGAACCAGGAGATTGTTTTAAGAGATCTGTCTGTTGTGACTGTCTCAGAAGTAATAACTTTATAACACAGATAAAAATGTTTTTTAAATATATTTTTTAAGTGATTGAAATGCTGTTTGTTGTTATGGGAGGACATCTGCTAAGAAGTCGGGCTTGCATTTTATTCACCGTTGGGGAAAGTGGAATCATAGTGATACCTGGCAAACAGTTGTTCATTTCCCCCTTGGGTCTGGTCCCCCAGGTCAATGTCACTGATGATGCTTCGCAGCTTTGGAGAGGTCTTGTTCCTCCATCCCTGGAGTTCAACACCAGAATCAGGAAATTGAATTTAACCTGGGACTAGCAACAGCAAAGCATGCTGAAATCAGGAGTAGGGGACATTTGTTATCTTGCCATACTTGTAAGAACCGCACCGTGCACTGTAGAGCACAGAGCACCATGCAATTCAATGGTCCCGCTGGCTGCCCTTGACTGCCTAACTGACATCTGTCACTCACAAGAGCAGCAAATCCCCTGACACTACGTGAGGAGAGAAGTTTAGTCCTGGCGGCAGCAAGTGTCCCATCAGAAAATCCAGCAATGTTTCCAGGGGCGCACTTGATGTCTGTGAATGTGTTCAGCCCAGACCTGACCCGGCGTGGCTTGGCAGCACAAGCAGGTGTCTGTAACCAGCTGCTCTCCCCAAGAGGGTTTGCCAGGGAGTGCCACCCATTTGGGGAGGCAGAGGCAAGGGGTGTGAGGTGGAGCTGCAGGCAGACCACGGGCAGTGCAGGGATGGGGTGTGCATGGGACTTTCAGGGCCATGACTGCACAGAGGAAGGAGGGAAGGAAGGAAGGAAGGAAGGAAGGAAGGAAGGAAGGAAGGAAGGAAGGAAGGAAGGAAGGAAGGAAGGAAGGAAGGAAGGAAGGAAGGAAGGAAGGAAGGAAGGAAGGAAGGAAGGCAAGGAAGGAAGGCAGGCAAGGCAAGGCAAGGCAAGGCAAGGCAGCTCTCTGCTAAGCCAGGCACAGGAGGTACACAGTTCGTGGAAGCAGGGAGCAGAGCCAGTTGTACTAAACGGGATAGACTGGCTTCTAGCACAGCTGTAGCTTGCCCACAGGGTCTCATCACTCTTTTCTAAATGCTTACTCCATTTCCACGTACACAGTAGTGTCCTGATGTAAGTCATCCTATACCCCAGAAGAGAAAGACATTACTGCATTCCTAGATATTTCAGCATTAAACATAATATTTTGCTATTAATTCTCCATTTGAGTTTATGCAGGAACATCAGAATACAGTGAAACTTCTGAGGAAGAGTTAGAAAGTCAAATTTAGAAACAAGTAAAACATCTCTTTATACAGAATCTGGAAAAAGTATGTTAAATATGGGGCTCCTCTTCACACATCTTTGCATTCAACTAATTTCCCTGTGTCCTTTGAAAAGCCAGTCTTCCATTCCTCAAATGGATCAGCCTATCTCCAAGGTATTGTAAGAAAATGAGAGAACATCACTCCAGTGCACAGCACCTTTCGCTGCTTGGCTCTCCAGATTAAGAACTCCAGATAAGTCCTTATCTGCTTTCTAGCAGCAGCCAGAAAGCTGCTTTTCTTCAAAAATATAGTACAGCAAAGCCTGTACCTGAGAAAATAGCCATATTTGCAATTTGCTTCCGAAAAGGCACAGTAAAAAAGAGAAAGTTAGGTATCAGGTATCATCCACAATCACTTGTGGGTATTTTGAATAATTCCCATGTTGCAGATACATCTCTTTTTGAAATATTACACACAGTGTCAGTTTTTCCTTGTGTTTTGACTTCATTGCTGCCCATTGCTGCCCCGTTGCTGCCCCATTACTTCAGATTTCACATAACACGTACTTCCTATGCTCCCTAAACATTGTTCTTTCTTTCTCCTTTTTCATCTCTCGCTTCTCCTGGGTTCTTTGGCAGGGGGCTCTAGTGGATGCTTTTCATTTCCTGTATCTTTCTGGGTATTTTTTGTAGTCCTTGGAGTCATCCAGCCTTATCACATCAGGTCTCATGAGGCCATTCATTCTCACCCCCTTCAAAGTCTCCACAAATTAAACAGCAGCTTTCTGTAAACTAACACTTTTAAATTACTTCTAGTCACACTTTCCAGCATATTATGCTTTGCTAAAGAAGATTTCGGGACAGGTCTCAATGGTTTGCCTGCCTGAACAGGCTATCTGTTTTTTTTTTCTTACAACTCCCCTCACAGCAAGATACGAGCAGCAGAAAACACCACCCCACAGGAAATTTCTATCAAAAACAAGCCAGTCCACTCTCACCTGGATTTACTGCAAAACAGA